>NC_090656.1:152395772-153671384 GCF_040937935.1 Hyperolius riggenbachi | reverse complement strand
TGTCTAGACACTGTGGGCTTCAGGGTTATGGACAATGTTGTATCTGTTTGTTTAAAGGATACCCGAAGTGACACGATAAGATAGTCATGTGTATGCACAGTGCCTAGCACACAAATAACTATGCTGTGTTCCTTTTTTTTCTTTCTCTGCCTGAAAGAGTTAAATATCAGGTATGTAAGTGGCTGACTCAGTCCCGACTCAGACAGGAAGTGACTACAGTGTGACCCTCACTGATAAGAAATTCCCCTTTTTTACCTCTTTCTTACAGAAACCATTTTCTGCTAGGAAAGTGTTTTATAGTTGGAATTTCTTATCAGTGAGGGTCACACTGTAGTCACTTCCTGTCTGGGTCAGGACTGAGTCAGCCACTTACATACCTGATATTTAACTCTTTCAGGCAGAGAAAGAAAAAAAGGAACACAGCATAGTTATTTGTGTGCTAGGCACTGTACATACACGTGTCTATCTCCTCATGTCACATGTCATTTCGGGTATCCTTTAACCTATTTCCTAGTCTTGGCCCTTCTGCCCACATATTGCACATTACATGGACAGGGCAAGACTATATAACAGTCAATTAGATGGCTGTGCTGTGGGAGGACGTGGTATAGTGACAGCGTGAGGACATGTCTGAGGCTCTGATCTGCTCTGTCCCCGGAAGAAAGTTTGCGAGGTGTGAGGTGGAAGACTTGATCCGCTTGGTCCAGAGGAAAGTATGTGAATCATTGGAGGCTCTGAGCGGCTGTGTTCCCCGGCAAGTGGTGCGCTGTGCTGAGGATTGCGGTGGAGGTGTGGGCGGAGGAATCCTCCGTGCTACTGTAAGGGGAGTTTGGAGCATGAACAGTGATTATGCTATGAGAAAAAAACAAAGGGAAAGGGGAGCAGCAACCCGCAAGTAGCCGACATCCGGTCATTTATGGAGTGGAGACCAAAGGATTCTGCAGAGAGCGCAGTAGAGATGGTGGAGGAGCCTTGCAAGACACCAGACCAGACACCAGGCTGAAATTATTGCTGAGAATGAGTTTACCTACTCAGGAGCCTGCAAGGAAGAGAAAAACGCTGACCAGAAAGGAATCGGAGGAGGAGGAGGTTTGGCGTGCGTATGTAAGATCTTTGCCGATTTTGGCTGATATGGAAAAATTGGCTGCTCATGTAGAGTGATCTTTTCATAGAAAAATGGCGGATTTAAGATCTGATATTTCATCCATTGGTCAGCGGGTAGAAGAAAGCGAGGAGGTTGAGCAGGTTATTACTAATCTATCTGTGAAAATAAGTTTGCAAGATGAACGTTATGATCTGTTAGTGTCTCAGAGGATTTTGAGATTCTTAATCAAAGGCAAAATATTGGACTGAAGGGTCTCCCTGAATCCATTGATGTGCTGGATTTAAAAAACATGGTCTTAAAGATTTTTAATATTCTCTTGCAAACATATAGACCGATAGAGATTGAAAGCGTGCACAGATCTCTGGGGCCAAAAGGCAGTGATCCTAACAAACCAAGAGATGTGATCTGCAGATTGCTGAGATTTTCGGATAAAGAGGAAATAATGCACAAAGCTAGAGACAAAGGACGGATGTGGACGGTATTGTGATTAACCTGGTACCAGATTTGTCTTGGTGAGCTGTCTTGGCAATTCAGAGCTATTTACAAGTGGGGATTCCCATTTAGTTTAAATGAAAAGTTGAATGGAAGGTCGGCAGCTCTGAGGTCTAAGGATGACTTAAAAAAGTTTTGTGAAACACTGGAAATTCCTCTGGTTGACTTTGAGGATTGGAGATCTGGGAAACCTTCCATCTCCTTTTCGCCGCAGGCTAAGTGGCAGAAGCAAAATGCGCGTTTACGCAAGCCTCCTGAGAAGGGAACACTGAATATTGGGAATTCCTAATATGAATAAATAGTTAGCTGATGGATCAAGAATATTAAGGATTTTTCTGTATTGATGTTTAATTGTCTTGCTGTTTCTCTTTATCTTGATATTATTAGTGAATTGAGAATGTAAAGGTCAGTGATGAGCATATATGATATTGATTTCTGTTTTTTGTTAGGGCATAATAAGATGTGGGGCTGAAAGGTTTTCTTGGCGGCAGTATTTAGCTATTAACATTTTGTGGGAGCGGGGTGGGTGAGGGTTTTTGCTGCCTATGCTATTCAGCAGGCTTCCCAAATAGGGGTGCTCTATGGGTTTTGAGAACAAGAGAGTTTGGGTTTCAAGTTTATTTTTTGGGAGGGTTTTGGTTTTTTTTAACTGGATAAAGGTTCTCAAATGGATGATTGTTTGAGAATCTTGTCCTATAATATTAAGGGTTTATGTTCTCACATTAAGAGGGGTAATTTATGGATGGAGTTACATAGGATTAAGCCACAGGTTTTGTTTTTGCAGTAAAGGCATTTTTTGTTCGGACAAAATGCCAAGCATGCCCTTACATATGTTTGACAATTGATATTTTTCCAACTCTCCAATTAAAAATGCTAAAGGAGTTGCTATTGCAGTTGCTAAGAAATGTCCATTTGTTTGTTTTGGGTTTTTTTTAGAAAAAATTGGATGAATACGGTAGGTTCATTTTTGTTGAGACAAATTATGGGTCAAGTCTATACCTTTTCTAATATTTATGCCCCTAACGGACAGCAGGCAATTTTTTTTAGATCTGCGTTAGAACAATTGGAAGTATTTAAAGAAGGTTGTGTTGTATTTGGAGGGGATTGTAATTGGGTCTCCGATCCTGGAATAGATGTCTCTTCTGGTTCTAGATCATTTTCAGTGGTGGTAAATAAGTCAGTTGGAAAATCTATTAATGGGATGCATCTTGTTGATATATGGAGAATTTTAAACCCATCTTTAAAAATTCCTTCCCGACTCCAGATGGCAATCAGATAAAATCCCTGGATCAACATCATTAGGCATTACCTAGTAATTGTAGCCATGGATGTCTTTCAACGCAAGGAAAGCATCTAAAGCATCTATTTTGTTCTTATTTCTCATGGTGCCAGAAAGAAGAGGAAAAGTCCTTAGACTGTTGAAAGATATAAATGTGTTAGAGTTGATTCATAAGAGTACTTTGGATCGGGAAGTCTTAGCTAAATTGTCTTAGGTCAAGGGTAAGATTTATTGGATGGTAGATTAAGGGAAAAGAATAGGATCTTTTATGCTAAGTGGTTTGAACAGGGTAATAAGTGTGGTAAATGGCTCACTAGAGCCTTAAAAGGACAATGTAGGAGTACTTATATATCCAAAATTAAGGTTTTTTAGAGGTGATTTGAAGTTGCAGGCACATAAGATTGCAAATTTATTCAGGGATTATTATTCCTCTTTATATAATCTTCCGAAGGATAAATCTAAACATTTTGAGTTAGATTTGTGGAAGTATTTGGAAGAGTCAGGTATGCCTAGTTTATCTGAGGATAAAGAGAGGATATGGAGAGGGATATTTCTGAGGAGGAAGTGGGTGCAATGATAAAAGCAATGAAATTGGGTAAATCGCCTGGTCCAGATGGGTTTTCAAAAAATTATTTTTCTATCTTGTGATATTTTGATACCTCCTATGTGCAGATTCTTTAATTTACTTAAAAATGGGAGTGCCTTGCCTAGAAAACCGTTGGCGGCACATATAGCGGTTACAGTGGCTTGCAAAAGTATTCGGCCCCCTTGAAGTTTTCCACATTTTGTCACATTACTGCCACAAACATGAATCAATTGTATTGAAATTCCACGTGAAAGACCAATACAAAGTGGTGTACACATGAGAAGTAGAACGAAAATCATACATGATTCCAAACATTTTTTTACAAATAATTGAAAAGTGGCGTGTGCATAATTATTCAGATCCCTTTAATCTGAGTGCAGTCAGTTGACCATAGACATTGCCTGAGCACTGTTCACGCGATCATTCAGAAATGGAAGGAGTATGGCACAACTGTAAACCTACCAAGACAAGGCCGTCCACCTAAACTCACAGGCCAAACAAGGAGAGCGCTGATCAGAAATGCAGTCAAAAGGCCCATGGTGACTCTGGACGAGCTGCAGAGATCTACAGCTCAGGTGGGGGAATCTGTCTATAGGACAACTATTAGTCATGCACTGCACAAAATTGGCCTTTATGGAAGAATGGCAAGAAGAAAGCCATTGTTAACAGAAAAGCGTAAGAAGTCCCGTTTGCAGTTTAGGGGTATTGGGCGAGAAAACACAGGGGGCCCGGGAGCCCAATCTGGTGCAATACGTTAGTGCGTATGGGAAGGTAAAGTAGAAGCATCAAATTTTATACTCACAAAAGTGGGTTGCTGATTGAGGCAACCACTCGTTCGCGCCTGTGGGGGAAGTACCGTCCCCACTCGGTCTCTGTTCCTGGTCGCTGCTCCAAAAAATAGATCAATCGGAAGGTTCCGATGAAGATCTTCTCCTAAAGGCAAGGGGTTAGGATAGATTTGTGGAAACAATAGGAGGCGCCCAGTGGAACGGCAGTAGTAGGAAATAATATAATCACTCTATATGGTAGGTATGACATTCAGTATATTTAAAATATGGTGTGATCCTACCTTATAGATGTCCCCTTTCGGGAAATATACCAATTGGAGTTTTTTTGGTTTTGAATATCGTTTTTATTTTGCACAAAGACAACGCGTTTCACGGTTAGAACCACTTCCTCAGGTCAATAATAGTGCCTCAATAGAATAGCTTCCTAGTATCCGGGCGCCGTTTGCAGTTTGCCACAAGCCATGTGGGGGACATAGCAAATATGTGGAAGAAGGTGCTCTGGTCAGATGAGACCAAAACAGAAATTTTTGGCCAAAATGCAAAACGCAATGTGTTGAGGAAAACTAACACTGCACATCACTCTGAACACACCATCACTACTGTCAAATATGGTGGTGGCAGCATCATGCTCTGGGGGTGCTTCTCTTCAGCAGGGACAGGGAAGCTGGTCAGAGTTGATGGGAAGATGGATGGAGCCAAATACAGGGCAATCTTGGAAGAAAACCTCTTGTAGTCTGCAAAAGACTTGAGACTGGGGCGGAGGTTCACCTTCCAGCAGGACAACAACCCTAAACATAAAGCCAGGTCAACAATGGAATGGTTTAAAACAAAACATATTCATGTGTTAGAATGGCCCAGTCAAAGTCCAGATCTAAATCCAATCGAGAATCTGTGGCAAGATCTGAAAACTGCTGTTCACAAACGCTGTCCTTCTAATTTGACTGAGCTGGAGCTGTTTTGCAAAGCAGAATGGGCAAGGATTTCAGTCTCTAGATGCGCAAAGCTGGTAGAGACACACCCTAGAAGACTGGCAGCTGTAATTGCAGCAAAAGGTGGTTCTACAAAGTATTGACTCAGGGGGCTGAATAATTACGCACACCCCACTTTGCAGTTATTTATTTGTAAAAAATGTTTGGGTATGATTTTCGTTCCACTTCTCACATGTACACCACGTTGTATTGGTCTTTCACGTGGAATTTCAATACAATTGATTCATGTTTGTGGCAGTAATTTGACAAAATGTGGAAAACTTCAAGGGGGCCGAATAATTTTGCAAGCCACTGTGTATATATAAAGGAGGGAAAGATCCTGCTTTGTGTCAGTTATAGGCCTATTTCATTACTGAATTTGGATATAAAGGGATTTGCTAAAATTTTGATGGAGACAATCAAACCTTGGCTTAGTTCAATAATTAAATTTGATCAGGTGGGTTTTGTTCCAGGACTTGAGGGGAGGACGTATCTAGAGCAATGACCTTGTTTAAATGGTCCTATTATTTGAAATCTTTGGCTATGTTCCATAAGGAATTTGGGCAATTTGTATTTGATTTTTGGAGATATAAGCAGTTTGAATATTTTGTTGCAGAGAAGAGAACTTTCTGTAGTAATGTGGGATTATGTGAATTTCAAAAACTTTTCATGTTGGAGGCTTCTCACTCGCCTCTGATATCTTTACTGTATAAAAAATAATTTTGAATAATATTGGGGATTTTCCAGAGTATCTTAATAGATGGCATCACTTTTAGTGAAAAGCAAAAAAGGAAAGTTTGTGTATTTGCACATGCCACATCTGTAATTTCTAAGATTAACCACTTGAGGACCGCGGGCTTTACCCCCCTTAAGGACCAGGCACTTTTTTTCCATTCAGACCACTGCAGCTTTCACGGTTTATTGCTTGCTCATACAACCTACTACCTAAATGAATTTTGGCTCCTTTTCTTGTCACTAATAAAGCTTTCTTTTGGTGCTATTTGATTGCTGCTGCGATTTTTACTTTTTATTATATTCATCAAAAAAGACATGCATTTTGGCAAAAAAATGATTTTTTTTAACTTTCTGTGCTGACATTTTTCAAATAAAGTAAAATTTCTGTATACATGCAGCATGAAAAATGTGGACAAACATGTTTTTGATTAAAAAAAAAACCCATTCAGCCTATATTTATTGGTTTGGGTAAAAGTTATAGCGTTTACAATCTATGGTGCAAAAAGTGAATTTTCCCATTTTCCAGCATCTCTGACTTTCCTGACCACCTGACATGTTTCATGAGGGGCTAGAATTCCAGGATAGTATAAATACCCCCGAAATGACCCCATTTTGGAAAAAAGACATCCCAAAGTATTCACTGAGAGGCATAGTGAGTTCATAGAAGATATTATTTTTTGTCACAAGTAAGCGGAAAATGACACTTTGTGTCAAAAAAAAAAAAAAGTTTCCATTTCTTCTAACTTGCGACAAAAAAAAATGAAATCTGCCACGGACTCACCATGCCCCTCTCTAAATACCTTGAAGTGTCTACTTTCCAAAATGGGGTCATTTGTGGGGTGTGTTTACTGTCCTGACATTTTGGGGGGTGCTAAATTGTAAGCACCCCTGTAAAGCCTAAAGGTGCTCATTGGACTTTGAACCCCTTAGCGCAGTTAGGCTGCAAAAAAGTGCCACACGTGGTATTGCCGTACTCAGGAGAAGTAGTATAATGTGTTTTGGGGTGTATTTTTACACATACCCATGCTGGGTGGGAGAAATATCTCTGTAAATGACAATTGTTTGATTTTTTTTTTTTACACACAATTGTCCATTTACAGAGAGATTTCTCCCACTCAGCGTGGGTATGTGTAAAAATACACCCCAAAACACATTATACTACTTCTAAATACGGCGATACCACGTGTGGCACTTTTTTGCACCCTAACTGCGCTAAGGGGCCCAAAGTCCAATGAGTACCTTTAGGATTTCACAGGTCATTTTTGTTTCAAGACCACTCCTCACGGTTTAGGGCCCCTAAAATGCCAGGGCAGTATAGGAACCCCACTAATGACCCCATTTTAGAAAGAAGACACCCCAAGGTATTCCGTTAGGAGTATGGTGAGTTCATAGAAGATTTTATTTTTTGTCACAAGTTAGCGGAAATTGATTTTAATTGTTTTTTTTCACAAAGTGTCATTTTCCGCTAACTTGTGACAAAAAATAAAATCTTCTATGAACTCACCATACTCCTAACGGAATACCTTTGGGTGTCTTCTTTCTAGAATGGGGTCATTTGTGGGGTTCCTATACTGCCCTGGCATTTTAGGGTCCCTAAACCGTGAGGAGTAGTCTTGAAACCAAATGTCGCAAAATGACCTGTGAAATCCTAAAGGTACTCATTGGACTTTGGGCCCCTTAGCGTACTTAGGGTGTAAAAAAGTGCCACACATGTGGTACCGCCGTACTCGGGAGAAGTAGTATAATGTGTTTTGGGGTGTATTTTTACACATACCCATGCTGGGTGGGAGAAATATCTCTGTAAATGACAATTGTTTGATTTTGTTTTTACACACAATTGTCCATTTACAGAGATTTCTCCCACCCAGCATGGATATGTGTAAAAATACACCCGAAAACACATTATACTACTTCTCCTGAGTACGACGGTACCACGTGTGACACTTTTTTGCAGCCTAGGTGCGCTAAGGGGCCCAACGTCCTATTCACAGGTCATTTTGAGGCATTTGTTTTCTAGACTACTTCTCACGGTTTAGGGCCCCTAAAATGCCAGGGCAGAATAGGAACCCCACAAGTGACCCCATTTTAGAAAGAAGACACCCCAAGGTATTCCGTTAGGTATATGGCGAGTTCATAGAAGATTTTATTTTTTGTCACAAGTTAGTGAAAAATGACACTTTGTGAAAAAAAAAAAACAATAAAAACCAATTTCCGCTAACTTTTGACAAAAAATAAAATCTTCTATGAACTCGTCATACACCTAACAGAATACCTTGGGGTGTCTTTTTTCTAAAATGGGGTCACTTGTGGGGTTCCTATACCGCCCTGGCATTTTACGGGACCAAAACCGTGAGTAGTCTGGAAATCAAATGTCTCAAAATGACTGTTCAGGGGTATAAGCATCTGCAAATTTTGATGACAGGTGGTCTATGAGGGAGTGAATTTTGTGGAACCGGTCATAAGCAGGGTGGCCTTTTAGATGACAGGTTGTATTGGGCCTGATCTGATGGATAGGAGTGCTAGAGGGGTGACAGGAGGTGATTGATGGGTGTCTCAAGGCGTGATTAGAGGGGGGAATAGATGCAATCAATGCACTGGCGAGGTGATCAGAGCAGGGGTCTGAGGGCGTTCTGAGGGTGTGGGCCGGTGATTGAGTGCCCTAGGGGCAGATAGGGGTCTAATCTGATGGGTAGCAGTGACAGGGGGTGATTGATGGGTAATTAGTGGGTGTTTAGGGCAGAGAACAGATGTAAACACTGCACTTGGGACTCCTCTGACGTCGGATCTGCGGGCGATCTATTGGTGTGGGTGTGTGATCAGATTGCCCGCAAGGGGCAGGTTAGGGGCTGATTGTTGGGTGGCAGTGACAGGGGGTGATTGATAGTTGGCAGTGACGGGGGGTGATTGATGGGTGATTGACAGGTGATCAGTGGGTTATTACAGGGAAGAACAGATGTAAATATTGCACTGGCGAATTGATAAGGGGGGGGGTCTGAGGGCAATCTGAGCGTGTAGGCGGGTTATTGGGTGCCCGCAAGGGGCAGATTAGGGTCTGATCTGATGGGTAACAGTGACAGGTGGTGATAGGGGGTGATTGATGGGTTATTAGTGGGTGTTTAGGGTAGAGAACAGATGTAAACACTGCACTTGGGAGGTGATCGGACGTTGGATCTGCGGGCGATCTATTGGTGTGGGTGGGTGATCAGATTGCCCGCAAGGGGCAGGTTAGGGGCTGATTGATGGGTGGCAGTGACAGGGGGTGATTGACAGGTGATTGACAGGTGATCAGGGGGATAGATGCATACAGTACACGGGGGGGGGGGGGTCTGGGGAGAATCTGAGGGTTGGGGGGGGGGGGGTGATCAGGAGGGGGCAGGGGAGGGGGGATAAAAAAAAATAGCGTTGACATATAGTGACAGGGAGTGATTGATGGGTGATTAGGGGGGTGATTGGGTGCAAACAGTAGTCTGGAGGGGGGGGGGGTCTGAGGGGTGCTGTGGGCGATCAGGGGGCAGGGGGGGGGGAAATCAGTGTGCTTGGGTGCAGACTAGGGTGGCTGCAGCCTGCCCTGGTGGTCCCTCGGACACTGGGACCACCAGGGCAGGAGGCAGCCTGTATAATACACTTTGTATGCATTACAAAGTGTATTGTACACTTTGTATGCGGCGATCCGGGTGCTAGTAACCCGCCGGCGCTTCCGAACGGCCGGCGGGTTACAGCGCAAGGGGGGCGGAGCCAGTTCCCGGCGGAGGATCGCGTCACGGATGACGCGATCGCTCCGCCCATGCCCCTACAAGGACCGCCGCCTCTGTGCATGCGGCGGTCCTTGCGGGATCCACTTTCCGGCCGCCCCTGTGCAGTGGGCGGTCGGTAAGTGGTTAAGGAGGTTAATGTTAAATTAAGTAGGTGGTATAGAATAACAGCTAAATTGGCTTCCATGTATCCTGATGTAAATGATACATTATTGCACTTGGTATGGGAGTGCCCTATAATTTCAAGCTTTTTTGATAAGGTATTAAAGTACATTAATAAGATTATGGATTCTAATGTTAATTGGGAACAGTCGATGGTGTTATTGCATGATACGGTGAATTCTATTCATAGTTACAAGAAATCGATTGTTCCCCAATTATTAATAGCTGCAAATGGCATGATCCCAGTTAAGTGGAGATGTCAAGACCCTCCATCCCTTAGAGATTGGGTGGGTAAAGTTAATTGATTAAAGGATGCTGAAAACCAGATAGCTCTTCAGAAGGATAGACTGGAGATATTTAATGAGAAATGAGAGAAATGGTTTGAGTTTCAGAATTCATCTGATTATGCAGTTGTGATGAGGATGCAGGGGAGTGGTTGCCAAGAGATGAAATATGAATTATTTTTGGGGATCATGATTAATGTAATTGGTGGGTCAGGATAATTTGTCTTGATAATTTCTTTGTTTGAGATTTTTGGATGCATTTGCCTGGGGGGATGTGGGGGATAGAGACATGGGAGGGAATCTTTATTTTGTATTTGTCTGTTTCTTTTTGTCTTTTCCTTCTCCCTCTACATCCTCTTTTTCTTTGTCCTCGAGTGGGCGTTTGTTTGGTTGTTTCACTAGTTGGGGTGTATGTGATGGCTGGAGGATCGTGCGTGTGGCTATTGGACTGGGTAACTGCGTGGAGAGAAGGTTCTGGGACACTGGAAGGAAGGTCTAAAAAAGACAATGGGAGCGAGTTGCTGTCCTGATCTCTTTTTTTCTAAGTCTGAGGGTTTGGTAGGTTGGAAAAACTTTCCAATGGTCATTTGTTGTGGAATTGTTTTTTCATTATTATTCTTAGTGTTTCTGGAAATGTTCGGGGGGGGGGGGGGGGTAGTTGCAGTGGCTATGGGGGGATGTTAAATATTGTGTGGGGGAAAAGGGGGGGCTGGAGTGTGTAGTATAGGTACTTATTTGTGAGAGTGGGGAGTTGGTAACAGAAACTGGAGAAATGGGAGGAGGGGGGGGGGGTTGCCATCCAGTTTGTCTCCATTGGTGTTATTGTTGTTGGTGTTGGTGTTACGTCGAACAAGAAAGTCGGGAGGGTTGAGCTAAGAGAATTGGAAATTTGGGGTGATTGAATTGGAACTACTTTTCTTCTTGTTGTCCCTACCAACCTCAGTAGGCGGGCTATTGGTGGATGGATTTGTGGTCTTGGTGGTGGGGGGTTTGATGTGAGGAGCTCTGCGCGGTGGGAGGTGTGTTGGACAGGGTGGTTTTGGATAGGTGTTGGTTGATTTGGGGTAGTCAACCTGTGTTCTGGTGGTGGTAATAATGTGCGGGGATTGGTGTTAGTGGGGGCTGTGGGAAATTTTGGTGGCAGTATATTGGGGTGAGTGAATATGAGCGGGGGGGTGGAAATGGGGCATAAGTGAAGGTGGGGGATTGGTAGGTGCTGCTGGTGGTGGGGGGCCGGCTGGTAGGGGGCGCGGTTTGCGTTCCCTCTCTCTATGTTCAGCATAGACCAGCCGGTCCCTGTTGAGTTTTTAAGTTTTGATTCTGTGGTGTCCAGTTCGAAACGTTTGACTCTGCTGGTGAGATTGGATACTAATGGAAAATATTGTGGAAGGTCGGAATGTTTTGCTATAAACACTCTACATTCAATGATGGTAGGTTGTAATTCTATTATTAAAGATTTACGTTTTTTTATGGTTCTCTACATCATACCCTGGGAACAAGATTCTAAGTAATCATACCAGTCATGCCGCCCGGAGAGATCTTTTCATTTATCTTTTCATTTATATGTTTCTTGCATAGCGATATCCGCTAAATGAAAGAATTCATCCTTCAGGGCTGTCTCCAGTCTCTGAAAGGTGGGCTTGAGGTCAATGTGAATAAAGGCATTAACATTATCAAATGTCGTCGGTTTAACCGTGGCTGTCTCTTGGGTGTTTGGAGGGGCCGTCTTGAAACGTGCCAGCAGGCTTTCTGTGGGCTGTATGTTACTCTATGAGATCCATGCTGTGTTCGGGCTGCAATCAGTGGGATGCCGATTCGTCAGACGAAATGGCCGGAGAATCTCCGCAATGTAACGATAAAGAAAAGTGGGGACACCGAGAGCCCAATATAGTGTAGATTAGACTTCCTCACTCAGGATTAAAATTCGCTCTGTAGATCAGGAAAAAAGATGGGGATCGACCCCTCCACCAGGGGTGGATATTGGTAATATAAGAGTGAACAGAGGCGCCAGCAGGATAAAAGGTACTAAAAAGGTTAAAACTCCTCAGGAGGTAGTGGTGGACTCGCCTCCCCGAAGTAGACAAGATACTGTCAGCTTTTATACAACAGGTTTATTTATATACTCCAAACAAACAATGCAATGCGTTTCACGGGCATATTCCCACTTCCTCAGGCAATAAACAGATAGGAGTACACTGAAAAAGACAGACACAAAAAATCGTGTCCTTAGACCAATATATATGTGATGTAGAATGTGAGATGTTTTGTGCATAAATAGTTTCAGTGACAAAGGAATTTAGTGTGTAATGGAAAAATGGGATTGATGGTGAGGGGGCTGGGGGAGGAGATAAGGTAGAGGTAAGGTGGTAAGGTTGGACCAGCTTGGGCATAACAAGGGGTGTTGTGCATAGAGGAAAAAGAACACAGCATTCCAAGAAAAACACCTGCTACCTACAGTTAAATATGGTGGTGGTTCCATTATGCTGTGGGGCTGTGTGGCCAGTGCAGGGACTGGGAATCTTGTCAAAGTTGGACGACGCATGGATTCCATTCAGTATCATCAGATTCTGGAGACCAATGTCCAGAAATCAGTGACAAAGCTGAAGCTGCGCCGGGGCTGGATCTTTCAACAAGACAGCCACCCTAAACACTGCTCAAAATCCACTAAGGCATTCATGCAGAGGAACAAGTACAACGTTCTGGATCTCAGTCCGCAAACCTGAATAGAATTGAAAATCTGTGGTGAGAGTTAGAGAGCTGGCCATACTCAGAAGCCATCAAACCTGAATGAACTAGAGATGTTTTGTAAAGAGTTATGGTCCAAAATACCTTTATCCAGAATCCAGACTCTCATTGGAACCTACAGGAAGTGTTTAGAGGCTGTAATTTCTGCAAAAGGAGGATCTACTAAATATTGATTTAATTTCTTTTTTGTGGTGCCCAAATGTATGCACCTGCCTAATTTTGTTTAAACAATTATTGCACACTTCCTGTAAATCCAGTAAACTTCATTTCACGTCTCAAATATCACTGTGTCCCCTATATGATATATTTAACTGACATTTTTTATTGTAACAACCAATGATTTGTACAGGAAAATCATGACTATTAACAAGGTTGCCCAAATGTTCACATCCCACTGTATCTCATGATGAGAGAGTCAAGCTCAATCATAAAACTACTATAAAGGTGCACGAGATTGGTATGTGGCTCCTCAAAGCTCCGCTACAGCAGAGCCTCAGCTAAAAGTGTCCTTCAGAACAGCAGGCCGCGGTTCCGGAAAACGGACATGAGCTAGCAAAGTCATGTCTCGTCATGGCTAATTAAAGCCACCACATGGCCAACAAAGCTCGCTATGTAGCGTAAACACTGAGAATCTACTAGGCAGGGTCCCCCAAGGCACATCTCGAGTGATCATAAGATGCAGTAGGTCTATATAACATGAACTGTTATAGTCTCTAAACACCAAAAAGGGGAGAACTAAAACATCAAGCAACATCCCATCAAATATAACCCAACAATAAGTGCAAAAACTGGACATCCCCTGTACCCTCAATGAATACCCAAAGACTGTAATTTCTTATGATTAATAAGTAATATAAATGGGAAAGCTTTCAAATACTTATCTGACAAATCTGACCAAACCAGTTCCCTCTAACCCTGATAGTGGAGTATCCAATCCACCCTACGCCCTTCCACTTAAAAGAAAAGTCCTCGCCCTACCACCCTTTCAATAGAACTAAGGCTAATTTTTAACTAATGTAAAGACCCCAAATATGAAGAATCATTAAACATTACCCAATATGGCAAATAAAACTTATTTACACAGTAATAATAGTAGCATTCACTTTCAACGTCTCTTCAGGAAACAGTATAGCATTATATAAACATAATGGAAAGAAAAGCATGCATTACAGTAGATAGACGTATTCAGCTTCAAGAAACTGAGGGAGAAAGATTGTTAGCATCCTAATTATAGCACTATTAGAATTGTACGCATCTGAAGTTACAGCTAAGAAGCAGTTACTATTGTAGGCGAGGTAAAAGTTATTCTCGCTCATGCTTCCAGCCAGAGTCAGGTGGTTAAAAAAGGAATAAGTAAAAATCACAGTAGTTGAAGGACTTACATAGTTTCGGAGAGGGATAATTTTGTAGTGGAAACAAGTTCTCAAAATCTGTTGTCCACCATGAAAGCAGAGTGAGAGTCCACAGGAGGATAAAGTATATCTTGTGTATAGGGGGATGCAAAGGACGAGGGGTTGATATCTGAGAGAGTGTGGGCAGTTCGTTAATAGAACTAAAGTCTTTTTAGAGTCAGAGAGCAAATCCGGCACCATTTGAGCAAAGGCCTCCAAAAAACAAGAGAGGAGAGTAAGACGAACAGTACTTATGCAGTCGCATCTGTAGCAGTTAGTGCGCTTCATGGTCGGTGAACTTGTTGGGGAGATGCAAAGTCCACGCTGTCGGGGTCCCAATCGGGTACAGCAATAGGTTGAATCCCTAAGGTGTTAAAGAAATCTGGTAGATCTCTGGGATACTTAAGTGCGTATGATTTTTTTTTTCCCAGACGCACATGGAGTTGAAAGGGGAAACCCCAGTTATAGGTTGCCCCAACTTGTAATGTAGATAGTATAGGCTTCAATGCACGTCTCTGTTCCAGTGTAGAAGGAGCAAGATCTCGAAATAAAGAAAGTGGCGCCATCGAAGTCCATAGGGCCTGCGGAATGTGCTGCTGCCATGATGCGCTCTTTCGTCTGGAAATCATGGATTCTGCATATTATATCACGCGGGGCTCCGAATTCCTTGGCATTGGGCACAGTGCACGGTGCGCCTGATCCATCTTTATGTGCATTTCCACTGGTCTATCTAGGAGGGCATTGAAAATGGCATGTAGGGATG
The DNA here is from genome assembly GCF_040937935.1 of Hyperolius riggenbachi. Lineage (NCBI taxonomy): Eukaryota > Metazoa > Chordata > Amphibia > Anura > Hyperoliidae > Hyperolius > Hyperolius riggenbachi. Next base: position 153,656,334 of record NC_090656.1, on the reverse strand, counting down.
GTTGCAAATCTTTCCACCCTTGTGACCTCTGGAAATCCGTGGAACCGTATATTATTATGGCGGCTGCGGTTCTGGAGATCTTAGAGCTGCAACCTCATATCGCTCTGGAGCTGTCTGGTGCTCACTGTTTTTTATTCTAAGCTTGCTACCTCCAATTGCAGGGTGGCTACATCAGTCTCTAGGCCCGAAACCCGCTGCACCACCGAGGTGATGTCTGTGTGTAGCGAGGCGATCTCTGCTTGTTGTGGAGCAAACTATATGCTCCGTCTGCTGCTGCATATCTTCTTTAGTGGGCATACCTATAAGGTAAGCCCAAAAGTCCTCCAGTGCGCGGTTTACTTACAAAGAGCCAGGAGAACTAGCTGAGCTAGCAGGAGAAGTGCCAGAGACAGGCATGTCGGCCAACTTGGAAGCTGTTCTCCTCGTTGTTCTCGGGGTGAAGAAGTGTTCCAGCGAGTTTCAGGGTACTTTGTTGTTCTTCTTTTTAGAGGCTTTACGACCACTCTTACTTGCCATGCCACCCCAGGGCATCAGAGAAGGAGAAATATTGAGCTTATAATCCAGGTTTAGCTGTCATCTGGCCGGGAGCTCAGGAGAAGCACAACCTTACTCGGCCATGTCACACCCCACCCCCTATACTCTTTATTTTATTATTTTTTTATATGGTGTTTAGAACCAACCACTGAGGATTGCATAGACTTACATAAATGTGGATACATTTAGGAGATCTCTATGTAATTCCATCTAGTGCACATTGATTTTGAGTTTTTTTCTGGTTTAGGTTGATTTAGGTTGCTGTGGAGATTTTTTGTTTTGTTTTATGCCACAGCGGTTAAGACATTAACTTCATAAATAATTAAAATGCTTACTGTGGAGGTAGTGGTGGACTTACCTTTACATTAAGTAGACACAAGATCTGTTGTTAATCAGTCAACAATAGAATTTATTTGAAAACTGCACAATGCAACGCGTTTCGTAGGTGCAATCCTGCTTCATCAGGCAATAACGGAGCAGTAAAAAACATTGTACATTAAAAGAGGCTTGGGTAGAAACATGGATCTTAAGGTGCCCATTAACGGTACAATGTTTCCTTCAGATTCGATCTCTTGCCGCAATTTTTATGGTCGAATTATATAAAAAAACTGCACCTTGTTTGTGGCGCAAATTTATGTAAAACAATTCTTTGGTTGATTGTAAAAGGAAAAAATATTGATCCGAAAGTTGGATTTTATGATTTGAATCAGAATTTATTGAATAAACCTATTACCCGATCTCTTTTGGAGGTCAGGGGAGTTAGCTTGGGAAGGTACCTGAATGCCGTTTATCTGGACAGAAGTCTGTCCTTGGATTCTTTGATTACTTAAAATGAACCCGGGATGGTGCTGTGGTGCTATGCACTGGTGCTGCCTGCTACACCACCTACCTGTGCCCCAGACTGTGCTGTGCTGCCTGCGCTACCACCTACCCGTGCCCTATACCACCCACCTGGGCCCTACACTGTGCAGCCAGCCTGCCTCACTCCACCACCGGGCCTTACATCTCCCACTGAGGCACCGGCACCTGCACCATGTGTACGGAACGGCCACAAAATATTGCCACCATATCTAGAGAGGTCCTCCTCATATGGGAACCCCTGGTCAGCCCCAAGCCTGCATGGTGCTCCGCACTGTGGGATGCTGTCACCTCCCACGCCAAATTCCTCATCTCCAAGCGAGCACTGAACAAACGCCGCTGCCACAGAGGGAGGAGGGCGGGGGCCCAGGCCCGACTCAAAAGAAAAGGCCTGCGCACTCCAGTCCCTGCCATCCTATTAGCCAACGTCTGCTCACTCCCCAACAAACTGGACGAGCTGCTCCTCCTACTAGGCAGCAAACCCCAGATCGGCAGAAACACCCCTGTTCTCTGTTTTACTGAGACCTGGCTGAGTGACAGCACCCCCGATAACTCCCTACACGTACCGGGCTACAACCTCCTCAGAGCAGACCGTGACGTAGCCCTCTCTGGGAAAACGAGAGGGGGAGGCATCTGTTTTTACATCAACACCTCCTGGTGCTCCAACATCACCACTCTAAACAAAACCTGCACCCCTGATGTCGAGTTTCTAGCCATAAACTGCAGGCCTAAATACTCCCCCAGGGAGTTCTCTTCCCTTGTCCTCGTCGGAGTCTACATCCCTCCCGACGCATGCCCCAGGACTGCCTTGCAAACCCTCAGGGACTGTATCTCGGGATGGGAAACTGCCCACCCGGAGGCCCTGTCCATCATCCTGGGCGACTTTAACAAGGCGAACCTGCGACATGAGATGCCCCGTTACAAGCAGCACATAACCTGCCCTACCAGAAACTGTAACACCCTGGACCACTGCTACACGGTCCACAAGAACGCTTACAAGGCCTCCCAGGGTGCCCCCCTGGGAAACTCCGACCACAACACAATCCACCTGATTCCCACTTACAGGAGGCTCCTGGAGACCTCAAAGCCCATCACCAAAACCATCAAAAAGTGGACAGCCGAGGCAAAAATGGAGCTACAAGCTTGCTTTGACACCACCGACTGGTCGATCCTTGAGGCATCCTCCCTTGATGAATGGGCCGAAAACGTCACCTCCTACATCAGCTTCTGCGAGGAAGCGTGCATCCCATCAAAGACTTTCAGGGTTTTCCCCAACAACAAGCCCTGGTTCAATGACAGGCTCCGCCGGCTTCGGAAACGCAAGGAGGAAGCGCACAGGTCTGGCTCACCCGAGGAGTACAGGGAGGCAAGGTACACCCTGAAAAGAGAGCTTCGAGCAGCAAAGAGGGCTTACTCCGAGAAGCTGGGGCTCTGCCTCCAGTCTAACAACACACGGGAGGTCTGGAAGGGCCTGAGGGCGGCCACAAACTTCAAACCCGCTCCTCAACCGGTGACCCCGAGTCTTCGACTGGCCGAGGAGCTCAATGAGTTCTACTGCAGGTTTGAGCGACAACCCATCCAGTGCGCAGACCGTTCAGCCACGGCCATGGGGACCCCCTCCGCGGGTGAATCCTGCACCCTGGCTCCTGCCGCCGTCCATGAAACTGAGGTACTCCGGCTCCTCCGCAAGCTGAATCCCAAGAAGTCTACTGGCCCCGACGGAGTGTCGTCGATCTGCCTGAGAACCTGTGCCGATCAGTTAGCCCCGGTGCTCTCCTCCGTATTCAAGCGGTCACTATCGGATGGCATAGTCCCCTCCTGTTTTAAACGGTCTACAATTGTACCAGTTCCCAAAAAACCAGGCAGCACTGAGCACAACAACTTCCGACCGGTGGCCCTAACCTCTAACATCATGAAGCTACTGGAGAGATTGGTCCTTGCCCACCTGAAAAAGTTCACGGATGCCCACCTTGACCCACTCCAATTTGCTTATAGGGCAAACAGATCCGTAGAGGACGCGATCAATGCCAGCTTGGCATACGTCATGGAGCACCTAGACAACCCTGCCTCCTACGCTAGGCTACTGTTCCTGGACTTTAGCTCAGCGTTCAACACGATCTGCCCAGATAACCTGCTCATAAATCTGACGCAGCTCGGGGTGGAACCCACCCTCCGGGCATGGATCAAGCACTTCCTGACGAACAGAACGCAACAGGTGAGGCTGGGAAACTGCTACTCCAGCGTAAGAACCACAAATACGGGGGCTCCACAAGGCTGTGTTCTGTCTCCACTACTGTTCTCCCTCTATACCAACAATTGCATCTCATCCGCCGACTCGGTGAAGGTCATCAAATTTGCAGATGACACCACTATCATTGGCCTAATCGGCAGCAACGGGGAGCACGAATACCGCAGTGAGGTCGAGAGCATCTGCAACTGGTGCGGAGACAACAACCTTGTACTCAACACAGCAAAGACGGTTGAACTAGTCGTAGACTTCAGGAAGAACCCTCCCCCCCTCCCACCTGTCCTCATTGGGGGAACTGAAGTCTCGAGGGTGTCATCGGTACGGTTCCTCGGCACGACTCTCACGAATGACCTGAAATGGGGGCAAAACACCATCAATGTTCAGAAGAAGTCGCAGCAGAGGTTATTCTTCCTGCGCCAACTGAAGCGCTTTGGCATGCCCCGGAAACTGCTCACAAGCTTCTACACTGCCACCATAGAATCCATCCTCTGTTCCTCAGTCATTGTCTGGTACTCGGGCGCAACGGCCAGGGACAAGCACAAACTGCAGAGAGTCATAACGGACGCAGAGAGGATCATCGGATCTCCTCTTCCACCTCTTGATCTCCTCCACTCCACCAGGATGATGAAGAGAGCCACCAGGATCTCCCGAGACCCCTCCCACCCAGGCAGTCGCTACTTCGAGCTCCTCCCGCTGGGCCGCCGCTACAGGTCACTATCATCCAAGACCGCCAGGCGGGAAAACTCCTTCTTCCCCCAAGCGGTTCGGCTGCTTAACTCCAATCTTCCCCCGTCAAGGCCCGCCCACTAGCTTGCCCTGGCGGGGTCGGTCAGCCAGCTCCTGCCCGTCTGCCTGCCTGGTCCCCACTGCCCACGTCTGTGGCTTTATCATCACCACTGCATCATCACTACCCATCCACTATTGTACTAACTGTTGCCCCGGGACTGCTTCATGCGAAGGACATATCCATATCTAACTGTTGCCTTGGGACTGTTTCACGTGTAGGCCATATCTAACTGTTGCCTCGGGACTGTTTCACGTGTAGGCCATATCCATATCAAACTGTTGCCTCGGGACTGTTTCACGTGTAGGCCATATCGAACTGTTGCCTCGGTCTGCTTCACGTGAAGGCCATACCCATATCTAACTGCCTCGGGACTGTTTCACGTGTAGGCCATATCCATATCTCTACTGCATTTCTTCACCTGTATCATTGTTTGTTGTATGTGTTGTGCATCTGTCCTTTTATACCATGTTATACTATGTCTATGCCATGTGTACCACAATCAATTCCGAGTATAGCTCTGCTGTACTTGGCGAAATAAAGTGATTCTGATTCTATCCCTGACTTATACTTACCTGGGCTTCCTCCAGCCCCATGATCAGCACTGAGTCCCTCACCATCCTCCTAGACCCCTCTGTTCAGCTACAACTCCCAGTAATCCGGGCAGTAGTATTGCGCAGACGCAGAGCGCTCCAGGGGCAAGAGTGCGGTGGGGGCACGCAGCTGCGTATGCGCAGAAGACCTTGAGTGGTGGCGACTGACCGGATTACTGCCAGTCGTACCGGCAGAACGTAGGGGCTGAAGAGGACGGCGAGGGAAGCCACTGTGCTCATGGAGCTGGAGGAAGCCCCAGGTAAGTATAAATGATTGTGTACCATCTCTGGTACACTTTAACCATTTATGCCGTGCGGACGTGAGCTTCACATCCGCAGCGGCGGCTGCTAGAGCCGCTGGGATGCGCTAGTCACGTCCCTGCAGTTTGGGAGGTTTGCAGGCGACCATGCGGGCTGCTGCTAGCAGGGGGGATTGGCTGCAGGGGACAATCCCCTGTGCCAATCCAAGCATGTCTGCAGAAAACAAACACTGTTTTTGTTCAAAAACACTGTTATTCTTACATAGAGCCGCTGTGATTTCTGCCGCCCGATCGTTAAATTTATGAATAGGAACAATGTTCCCATTCATAATCTCCCCGCCGGCACAGTGATCGCAGGCTTTCAATGGAAACCTGCCTCACTTCTTTAGTTACAATGTAACAACACATTGGGCTTGATTCACGAAAGCGTGCTAAGTGTTAGCACGTCAGTAAAAAGCCCCTTAGCACGTGCTAATATGCACGCAAAAGCTTACGCGTGCAAAGTTTAGCGCTGTGCGGTGCGTGCGAAATGTCGCACTGATGCGCACGAAACGTCGCACCGTCCTCGTGCAAAACAGTCTGAAAAGTGTACTTTGCACACGGATGGTGCGGCATTTCGCGCGCACTATTTTTACAAATAGTGCGCGATCAGTAACCGCTTTGCCCGTGCAAGCTACTTAGCACCCTAATTTGCACGTGCAAAGCTTTTAGGCGTGCTAACTGTTAGCACGCTTTAGTGAATCAAGCCCATTATTATTATTATTATTATTATTATTATTATTATTATTGAATTATAAAGCGCCAACATATTCCGTGGCGCTGTACAAAGTAAGAAACAAACATGGGATACATAATAATACAGACAATGCTATACACCAAAATACAAGATACATAATTGGTGACAAAATACAAAGAATGATACAAAAGCAAATGATAGAATTGGTAATGACAGTGATAAAATTAACATGATGAATAAAATGTATGATGGTTACAAAGACACAAAAGGGGGAGAGAGCCCTGCCCTTGCGGGCTTACAATCTAAAGGGAATGGGGGGAAAGAAGAGGAGGGGTAGTATGCAGCAAATATATAGAGGCTGTGTGCTTTAGGACGCCTAGTAGGAGTGCAATTTGGTCTTAGGACAAAGGGAAGTGGCCTAAGGTAGCGCATATGCTTGTCGGAACAAGTGTGTTTTTAGAGAGCGTTTAAAGGCAACAAAGGTTGGCGAGTGACGGATGTGTTGTGGGAGGGCATTCCAGAGGAGGGGTGAAGCGCGTGCAAAATCTTGTAAGCATGAATGTGAGGAGGTGATTCTAGAGGAGGACAACAGAAGATCATGTGCCGATCTGAGATTGCGATTGGGTTTGTATCTGGAAATTAGTGAGGATATGTAACGGGGAAAGAGATTGTGGAGAGCTTTGTAGGTTAGGGTTAGGAGTTTGAACTGAATCCACTGGTTAATTTGCAGCCAGTGAAGAGCTTGACAAAGAAGGTCGGCAGAGGAAGATCGAGAAGAAAGATGAATGAGACGAGCAGCTGAGTTCAGTACCGACTGGAGCGGGGCCAGTTTGTAGAAGGTAGTCCACAGAGTAGTATGTTGCAGTAGTCCAGACGAGAAATTATGAGTGCATGTATTAACATTTTAGTTGTGTCTTGAGTGAGAAAAGGACGGATGCGAGATATGTTTTTGAGTTGGAGATGGCAGGAGCTGGTTATGGAGTGAACATGAGGAATGAAAGAGAGAGATGAGTCTAATATCACCCCCAAGCACCGAGCTTTGGGAACTGAAGTTATGCGAGTGTTAACATTTATTGTTACTTCAGGCAGGGAGGTGGACAGACGGTGGAAAAATTATTAGTTCAGTTTTACTCATATTAAGTTTTAGGAAGCGAGAGGACATGGAGGATATAGCAGACAAGCAGTCAGGAACACGTTTGAGGGAGTTAAGATCTGGGGCAGAGAGGTACAGTTGTGTATCGTCTGCATAGAGGCGGTATTGGAACCCGAATGAGTTGATTAAATCACCAAGACCGTGCATGTAGATGGAAAAGAGGAGAGGACCAAGGACAGAGCCTTGTGGAACCCCGACAGACAACGCATGAGGAGAAGAGATTTGATCTGAGTAGGAGACTGTGAAGGACCTTCCAGAGAGGTAGGAAGATAACCATGTGAGAGCAAGGCCCTTTATTCCTACATTTGAAAGTATTTGTAGGAGTAAGGTGTGGTCGACAGTATCAAATGCTGATGACAGGTCAAGAAGGATGAGTATGGAAAATTGACCTTTGGATTTAGCTGTAAGAAGGTCATTGGCCACTTTGGTAAGGGCTGTTTCCGTGGAGTGGTTAGAGCGAAAGCCAGACTGCAACTGATCAAGTAGGGAGTTAGCAGATAAATAATGGCTTAATTCTGCATGTATATGGCGTTCCAGTAGTTTGGATGCAAATGGGAGAAGTGACACTGGGCGGTAGTTGGCAAGTGTGGTAGGATCTAGAGAAGGTTTTTTAAGTCGTGGTGTCACAACAGCTTTTTTGAGTGGGGACGGAAAGATGCCAGTAGAGGGACAGGTTAAATAGCGTTGTTAGTGCAGGCAAGAGAGATGATAGCTGCGGAATGAAATGGGAGGGAATAGGATCCAAAGAACAGGTGGTTAGATTAGCTTTGGCAATTACAGAGGAGAGAGAGTGTTCAGAGAGTGGAGAGAAGGCAGTTAGAGAACAGTCAATGAGAGGTGTGGAGGTGGGATTTGAGGGCTGCGTGGAGAATTCACTTCTGATTTTGTCAATTTTATCAGTGAAGTATGTTGCAAATTCTTCCGCTGATAAGCAAGATGGAGGAGGAGGAGGGGGATGGAGAACGTTGTATTTTGTACCATTGTATCTTATGTACCGTACAAAGTACACTAATAGGATTTTTGCTCAGTGGGGACAACTTGTGGCCAAATCGTAAAATACACCTACTGACTTTAGGGGGGGAAAAATATCTATGACAAAAGGGCATATAATTATTAAATAATTGGCAAAAAATTAGTAATGGATGTAAAACTGAAAAAAATGCACCTTTATTCCAAATAAAATATTGTCACCATACATTGTACTAGGGATATAATTTTAATGTTGCAATAACCGGGACAAATGGCCAAATAAAATGTGTGGATTTTAATTATGGTAGCATGAATTATTTTAAAACTATAATGGCTGAAAACTGAAAAAAAAAATTCCCATTTTTTCACCCCTATTATTCCCATCATAATGCATTTAGAATAAAAGAATTCTTAGCATAATGTACCACCCAAAGAAAGCCTAACTGGTGGTGGAAAAACAAGGTATAGATCATTTTGTTGCAATAAGTAGTGATAAAGTTATTGGGGAATGAATGGGAGGAGCGCTGACAGGTGAAAATTCCTCTCGTCCATAAGGTGAAAAATACCCGCGGGCTGAAATGGTTAAGCAATTGATGCTGGACTTTGATCAGTAAGAGTGCAGTTTTGGTGAGTGTGTAGCATGTTTTTGTTGGTGGAGAATTACATGTAAGGCGTGCATCACACTGAACACGGTGGTATGCACTCATAAGTGTTACATCTCAGCAAAAGGGCTTTACACTATACAAATATTTTACCCCTCTCCTCCTCGGAGTAAAATTATATATAGAAGAGGATTGAAGAACAAGGTTTCCTGTGATGATTTCAGTGATAAAACACTTACTGCTGGTCTGTCATTCAGTCAGCAACAACCACTGGTGAGCAAAATAAGTTACCACTAGGTAGGAGTGTACACTATTTGATAGCACTAACACCGAAGTGGTGGTTGTCAAAGAAATGTGACAATATTACACTACAGTATTTTCATTCTTTTGCATTTGAAATTTTTTTTTGTCACGATCCATTCATGAGACTTCATTATTGAGTGAAGTAAATTATACCTGTTTTTTGTCACTGTTCAGACGGGGACTTCACTGTTGTGGGCTATTTCATCTACTTTCAAAAAATAGAATGGATGTATTAAAATTTGTCATAAAACCAGAAACATATTTTTATATTGCTTATGAATGATTATGTATACGGGAGGTCTGCAATACCTGAATACCGCAGCTACTTGTGTAGACATAATTTTGAATAGCATGGAACAAAAGAAGAAAGAAAAATACAATAGTTAATGATGAAAAGAACAACCCCAGACAAAGTAATAATGAAAACAAAAAAGTAGACTTTGCATGGCCAAAATTAACCTTGTAGGGGACCGCGTGTAGTAAATCCTACACTGCACTTAACTCTTATGCGGCGTAGGATGTACGCCACCTGCCATTTCCGCTCCCGACGCGATCATGCCAACCCGAGAAGGGAAATTAAGCTGTCATGTGACAGCTGACATCTCCCTTCAGTGATCAGGAGCCATCGCGATTGGCTCCTGATCACGTGATCACTGCATTCGCTGGCCGATCGTATTGATCACTTTTGGCAGTGGCGGTCTGGGCTTGCAGAGTGTACTTTTTTTTTTTTTTTTTTTTTAAAGGTTTCAGTATTTTTCTATTTTATATTTTTTTCTTCTTCTGCCCCATACTGTACAAAATTATGTTTACACATGTAGCTGGGGAGGATTGCTGATGCCCAGAATCCTCTCTGACCAGGGTGGGTGAAGTATCTGGGGACAGGTACAAGTTGAGACACCAGAATGTCTGCTCACAGTGCGTGCTGCTGCCTGTACTGTGTGCTGCCTTGCCCCTTTCTTTCCTGACTACAATCAACTTTGGATGTAGCAGTATCATGTGTACAGAGCATAGAGCAGCTCTGGGGAATTTGACAGATCACATAAGCCAGGTATTGGCTTAGCCCTGTGCTCTCCTGTTGTGTGCTAGTAAAGAACAAAGTCAGAACCTTGCAGGAGGTTTCACTTTCCCCTTCATTACAGATGTTGGCTGTCCTCATTATTATCTGTATTCACTGGTCTCTTGTAACACCAAACTGAATATGCTGCCAAAGACAGTGGGTACAGATATCCATGCTTACAATCAGCTGACTTCTGTATTGAGAGAAGAAGCACTGAGGAAGGTCTGGATGGATAAGTCAACTGAATTCTTCCTGGTCTCTGGCTGCCCATGTGATTTCCCTCTTAAATACAATTACCTCTATTTTTGTGCTCTCTCTGCTTTTGTGTGGGTTGTGCTCTCTCCCATGTTGCCCTCTCTCCCTGGTAGATCGTCTCTACCTTTTTACACCCTGTCACTTCTCCACAGTGCAATTTGTCTGTGTATTACCGGAGTATGGGAATATAGAAAGACATGGAAAAGTTTGCCAATGTCTTTTAACCCAATAATAAAGTGCACTTCTGAGAGAAGCTGTCGCTTTTTCAGCGGGGAGAGGAATCCGTGATCGGGCACCATAGCCCGATTCACTGATTGCCTGGCTAACGAACCGCGCGCGATCGGCCGCGGGAGCGCGCATGGTTCCTGGACGTAGTTTCTACGTCCAGGAACCAAATTAGGTTAAATCAGGTATGTCAAACCGGTCCCACAAGGGCCGAGATCCTCACACATTTTTGATACAGCTCAAATGAATTGATGGGTCTGAATCGGGAAAGGTGTGGTCCATCAGGTAGACACACAGTCCTCTCTTTCTCAGTCCATCCTAAACACTGGCATGGATCTGGCCCTCCAGGCCTGGAGTTCGACACATGTGGGTTAAATGATGGTATGTGAAGCAAATCCAGGGAGTTGTTGCCCCATTATGCCTTTATAACATGAAGGAAATTCAGATACACAGTTCCTTGAGCAGATATTACCCATCTAAGGCTAAACAGGTCAGTGCACTGATAGTGAGAAGAGCTGACTCGCTCACAGGCAGACTCACTGCTACTCTGCTGCTTCAGCTCCTTCAACTCATGGTTAGGCACTGTAAGCAATCGCCTGTTGGCATATGTACTTTCCTCCTGCGTCTGTGCATACAGCAACCTCCGTCCATGGCTCACCCTCCTGGATCAACCACGTCAGCACTTGGAACACATGACATAGACTTGCTGAGAGACTGGCTGGTGTTATAAATCACCTTTTTGCTTCGACACCAGCAACTTCTTATAGTTGCGTCTCACAGACTGTGAGATAACTTGACTCTCAACACAGCAAGCAGGAGATAGACTTTTCTCAGGCTTCTTCAGTATTTAAGGAGTTTATTCAGGAAACATATATACAGATATACCGTATTTTTCGCCGTGTAAGACGCACTTTTTCTTCCCCAAAATGTTGGGGGAAAGTGGGTGCGTCTTATGCGGCGAAGGTACGGATTTCGGGATGCAGAGGTGCGCAGGGAAGCACTATATACATTACCTGCTCCTGCCGCCGCGCTCCTGGCTCCAATCCTGGCTCCCCGATCCTCTTCTTCCATCTACCGCTGCCCGCTGCTGCCCCCGCCGAACATCGCTGGCCGGTCCTAATTAGCCGCGCAGGGATACACTATCCGCACACCACGTGCGCCGGGGTCACGCATACGCATGTGTGACCCGGCGCACGCTGATAGCGTATCCCTGCGCTGATAATTAGGACCGGCCAGCGTTGTAAGGCGGCATGCGTGACCCCGGCACGTGGTGTGCTGATAGCGTATCCATGCGGCTAAGACCGGCCAGCTATGTTCGGCGGGGGCAGCAGCGGGCAGCGGTAGATGGAAGAAGAGGATCGGGGAGCCAGGAGCGCGGCGGCAGGAGCAGGTAATGTATGTGTACCTGCACAGGGGGACACCGGCACTGGAGGACACACGGATAACGGGGCCACAGGCACAGGGGACACTGCCACAACAGGGGGACACTGCCACAACAGGGGGACACTGCCACAACAGGGGGACACTGCCACAACAGGGGGACACTGCCACAATAGGGGACACTGCCACAATAGGGGACACTGCCACAGGGGACACTGCCACAACAGGGGGACACTGCCACAACAGGGGGACAATGCCACAACAGGGGGACGGGGGACACTGGCACAGGGCTGCAGGCAGGCACAGGGGGACACAGCAGGCACAGGGGGACACAGCAGGCACAGGGAGACACAGCACAGGGGGACACAGCAGGCACAGGGGGACACAGCACATAACACTGACCCCATATGTGGTGTAATAGTATGTAATGTAACTGGAAAGGGGGAGGTAAAAAGTCCTTAAGACACCCCTGCATCATAGACACACCTAGGTTTAGTTTTTTCTTTTTTTCCTGATTTTTGCCCTCTAAATCTGGGTGCGTCTTATATGCCGGAGCGTCTTATACGGCGAAAAATACGGTAGTTCATCATATCCTAGCCAAGCAAGATTTCCATGTTGCGTTACAGCTGCGTGAGTTCCTTCCTGCTGAAGGTACCCAGGTCTTCTTATATCTACTCTGTTACATCTAGACTACCTATGTACAGCATACATTATATCAGATTACAGAAAGGAATGAAATACTTAGAGGTTCCAGTCAGCATTAAAGTAGGAAGCATAGCAGGAATCAGAGTGCCCTTTTTCGGCTCGTCCGGCTATTTAATACCGACTAGGAAAGAGTTAAATGTGACCTCATTTTCGCCATCCCCCAGACCCCAGACTATTGGCTTAGCCCCCTCGTGGTGTCATAATACCCACCTACTCGATTAATATGTAATGAGGCTTTTGACCTACTTACAGGAATGTGGTATTTTGGTAAACATGGCCTATGTTTACTGTTCCTGTGGTGTACATGTTGAGGTCAGTGTAGGCCGGTGGCCTTCCTTCAGGAACATGTTCTCAGATGTTCTCAGTATCTGCTTGCTTGTTCAAGCAGACACTGAGATGCTTCTGCCTGCATCACAAGAAACTATTTTAAAGGCATACTCTGCGGACAAGCCTTTTACCTAAACTCAGGCCAAGTAACTGAGGCCTACTTAAATTATAACAGCTGGTGCAGACTCCGCCCACCTTTACACACTGTCTCTTCTCCACAGTGCAATATGTCAGTGTATTATCTCAGAATAGCCCCGCAAAATATTAAAATATTGCAATCCTGGACAGGTACCTGTTTCCGTGTTGCCTCCCATTCCCTCTGTTCTATGCCTCTCTCTCCTACTTTCTCCTGTGTGTGTGTGTGTGTGTGTCTGTCTTTCTGTCTCCTCCATTCCTGACTCATTCTTCCCCTCTCCTCTTTCCCCTACTCTCCTCTTCTCCATAGACACACTGACACTCATGTTTCTTCCCGCTTTTCAGTCTCTCACCAGTCTCACTACCTTTCCCCCATTCTCTTCTGTCATTTTTCCCACTCCTGTCTCGACATCTCTCTCACCATCCAACATACTAAAAAGAGAAAAAAATGTATACAGTGCATCCTGTAAGTATTCACAGCACATCACTTTTTCCAAATTTTTTTATGATACAGCCTTATTCCCAAATGGATTCAATTCATTTTTCCTCAAAATTCTACATACAACACCCCAAAATGACACATGAAAAAAGTTTACTTGAGGTTTTGCCAGATTTATTAAAAAAAATCACATGTACATAAGTATTCAAAATACTCAATACTTTGTCGATGCAACTTTAGCAGCAAATCCTCAAGTCTTTTTAAAAATGCCCCAAACTTGGCACATCTATACTTAGGTAGTTTCACCCATTCCTCTTTGCAGCATCTCCCAAGCTCCATCAGGTTTAATGGTTAACGTTGGTGCATAGCCTTTTTAAGACCTCTGCAAAGATTTTCAATCATATTCAAGTCTAGGCTCCGGCTGGGCCACTGAAGGACATTCCAAAGACTCTATTTATTCAAAGGGGAGTGTACCAATCTACACCCAGATACACCAAAGGTGTGTAGTAGCAGCAATCCAAAGTAAGAAATTACTGGGTCTTTAAATGGACCTAAAGAGAATCTGTATTGTTAAAATCGCACAAAAGTAAACATACCAGTGCGTTAGGGGACATCTCCTATTACCCTCTGTCACAATTTCGCCGCTCCTCGCCGCATTAAAAGTGGTTAAAAAGTTTTAAAAAGTTTGTTTATAAACAAACAAAATGGCCACCAAAACAGGAAGTAGGTTGATGTACAGTATGTCCACACATAGAAAATACATCCATACACAAGCAGGCTGTATACAGCCTTCCTTTTTAATCTCAAGAGATCATTTGTGTGTTTCTTTCCCCCTGCAGCTATCTTCCACTGAAGTGTCAGGCTTTTTCTTCCTGCAGAGTGCAGACAGCTTCCTGTATGTAATTCCTCAGTATGTGAAAGCCCAGCCAGCTCAGAGGAGGAATTATCCAGCTTGTAAAAGATAATAGAGCAGAGAGAACCTGCCATAATATAAATAACACACAGGCAGTGTGCAGAGAGGGGCCTGGAGGAGGGAGATGCATCACAGAACCAGAACACTGAAGAACTTGGCAGCCTTCCAGACACAGGCTGACAAGTCTGACAAGAGAGAGATAAGTTGATTTATTACAGAGATGGTGATAGTAGAACGTGCTGCAGTTAGCCAGAACACATTAGAATAGCTTTTGGAACTTGTAGGATGATAAAAAACAGGATGCAATTTTTTGTTACGGAGTCTCTTTAAGCAGAAATTGCAAATTTTAGTACCATAAACACTAAAACACACAATGTTTCAGCCAGATGGCCTTTGTCAAGTGCGAACACATCACATCCATGAAGTCCAATATATAACGGTCAGCAATGATATGCAATCAAACACGCCTCTCAGAAACTGCATACATGCAAACAAAAGAGCATCAAAATAGTTCATAGAATGCACCTCATATTAAATTCATAGGCAGGGAACACACTTGTCTTTCAGTTTTCTGTGCACGTTTTTCTTCGTACTTTTTCTGCACACTGTGTTTTTATGCAGGAAAACGCGCATGTTTTTTCACAACTGATGGAATTGATAGAGAAAACTGACAAAATGTGCAGAGTTATCATGCAGAATGTCAGTTTTTGTCTGTGCGCCAAAAACATATCAAGTGTGAACTAGCCCATTGATTAACACGAAAACAGTCAAGTGTGTTCCCTGCCATAGTTAAGTTCATTAGGAGCCAAAGTATTGAGCCTGTCTATTCATCTGCTTTCTTGACGGAGGAGGGTAGTCTGGCCGTCCATTCCCTCTCCAATAAAGACTTTTGCAGGCTATACCAGCGTAGATCACTGATTGAGTGTATGCATTCAAAATAATGCTTGCCTACAGTGGAAACAATTTTTTTTTCTTTTTAGTGTCAGCTTGGTGCTCCTTATACAGCTTGATGTAACAACGATGTTCATTTAATCTTGCTCAAATACCCCTAGGGTTCTGGCCCACGTAGCCACAGGGCTGTGGAGTCAGAGTTGGAGTCTGAGTCGGAGCCATTTTGGGTACCCGGAGTCTGAGTTGAAGTCGTGATTTCATAAACTGAGGAGTCAATCCCACAAGAGCATTTCAAAAAATAATTTGCATTAGGACTGAGACGGGATAAATTCCCATCTCTTGTTCCCCCCCCTCCCCATTCCTTTAGATTGTAAGCTCGCAAGGGCATGGCTCTCTCACCCTTTTGTGTCTTACTGGCAGCAGCAATCAAATCTCACAAAGAGAGCTCTCTTTTGGTAAGAAAATGGAGTAAAATTTATTTGGGTGCTAAGTTATATGACCGAGCAATAAACCGTTAAAAGTTGTGAAGTGCTGAAGTGCTTGTAAAACATGGCCTGGTCACTAGGAGGGGTATAAACCTCTGGTCCTCAAGTGATTAAGTGGACGCTCTGCCAATGGGGGGAGCGGAAGACACAAGGGGGGGCAGTGGGAGACGCATCAGGGGGGACAGAGGAGGAGACACAAGGTAGAGCGTAGGGCAGAGAAGGACAAACTAGGAACAGAAGGGGACACGGGGACAGAATAATTGGGGGAGAAAACTTACAAGATATGCTCCTGAAATATGGATGCACCAGGTTTAATGGGTTTTTTTGTTTGTTTTCCCTGGTTTTTGCCCTCTAAACCTAGGTGTGTTGTATATTCTGGAGTGTCTTATGCACCAAAAATACTGTAATTCCATTATATTTAAAATAAGGCCGCAGGAACATACAAACCACATTATTACTATGGCAGCTAACAAAATTATTTAAAGTGAAACCGTGGTGAGAGTGGTATGAAGGCTGCCATATTTATTTTCTTTCAAGCAAAACTCAGATACTATAGATGCCAGAATGTATCTGTATTGTCTGAGTCACAGCCCTGAAACAAGCATGTGGCTAATCCAGTCCGACTCGAATCGGAGCACCTGATCTGCATGTTTGTTCAGGGCCTATGGCTAAAAGAATCACAAACACAGGATTACGGGGACAGCCAGGCAATATGCATTGTTTAACATTCTGGGGACCGTGCAGCGTAAATCCTACACAGCACTTGTGGCTGCCTAACTCTGATGCGGCGTAGGATTTACGCCTGCATATATTTTTCCACCTGCTTATAGCGCTTGCAACGCGATTGTGCACACCCGGCGGGGGAGATTAAGCTGTCATATGACAGCTGACCTCTCCCCTCAGTGATTAGGAGCCATGGAGATTGGCTCCTGATCAGTACGATCGCCGGCCTATTATAATGATTAGTGAAAGCAGTGGCTGCATGAGGGGAAGAAGACTCACCTTCTTAATGTTCCCCCGTTGAGCGGCATTCCCCTCTGCTCTGCTTTGAGCGTCGGGTCGCAGCTTGATGAAGTCACCCGGAACTTAGCAGCAGGGCGAGTGGGGATGCCGCCCATAACGGAGGGTGCTAGAGCTGCTTATCATTGGGAGGTACGTAGAGGCTGCTGCCAATATGGGGGGGACACCTGGCTATACTGGGGACACCGATGGCTAGCTATCTAAACTGGGGACCCGGCTGCCTGACCCCCTAAACATCCCCCCCTCCTTCCTGCACCTAAAATGCTCTGATCCTTAAGGGTGGTTAAGCAGCCGGTTCCAAGAAGGTTAAAAGGATATTAATATGACTGTCTCCATATCACACTCTCATCTGATTCCCTTTGACTAGTCCCAGATGAATTTTCAGGAAAGAATACATTTTTTGGATATAGACTGCAGTTCTTACAGCCGTGGCTGCTATCAGTGGTTTGTCACCTAGACACATTTTAGAGAAACCCACTAAGTAATTGGTTACAGTGGAGGCCCTCCTAAAGCGCTAATACACACAGGGAGTAAAAATAGTTCAAAACCTCCCATGACTCTTCTTACAGATATTGTTTGAAAATCTTTGCACAAACGTTGGCTTCAGTGAAAGGCCAGCAAACAATCCCAGATGGTAATTGGGCATTATGAACGACCGACATGACGGATCACTTTGGCATATAATAATAAACGTCGGCAATGTGTACAGCGTTATGCATGATTTTTAAATGATTTGCCTGGTAAGTGTACAGCCCTATATTTACATAGTTACATAGTTACATAGTTATTTTGGTTGAAAAAAGACATACGTCCATCGAGTTCAACCAGTATAAAGTACAACACCAGCCTGCTCCCTCACATATCCCTGTTGATCCAGAGGAAGGCGAAAAAACCCTTACAAGGCATGGTCCAATTAGCCCCTAAAGGGAAAAATTCCTTCCCGACTCCAGATGGCAATCAGATAAAATCCCTGGATCAACATCATTAGGCATTACCTAGTAATTGTAGCCATGGATGTCTTTCAACGCAAGGAAAGCATCTAAGCCCCCTTTAAATGCAGGTATAGAGTTTGCCATAACGACTTCCTGTGGCAATGCATTCCACATCTTAATCACTCTTACTGTAAAGAACCCTTTCCTAAATAAATGGCTAAAACCTTTTTCCTCCATGCGCAGATCATGTCCTCTAGTCCTTTGAGAAGGCCTAGGGACAAAAAGCTCATCCGCCAAGGTATTATATTGCCCTCTGATGTATTTATACATGTTAATTAGATCCCCTCTAAGGCGTCTTTTCTCTAGACTAAATAAACCCAGTTTATCTAACCTTTCTCGATAAGTGAGACCTTACACCCTGCATCATTTAAACACTATATTTTAATAGTCATTTGGCATTCTGTGATGCAGTCTTCTGCCATGGTTCACAACCAGTGTTGCCAACCGTCCGTAAATTCACGGGCAACCCGTAAATTTAGACCTCAATTTAAGTGACCGTGAAATCCGTGACACATTTGGCCGGGAAAAATCTTGATTTAAATGTTGCACATGCACAGTCACGCTTAAGAAAGTCTTGCCGCGATTGAGAGATAAGTTAGCCCCGCCCCTAATGTTCAGCACTGGGCAGCCAGCCAGTCAGCTACTGGCTTGCCGCATGACACACTTTCCCCGCCCCTTCACCTGAACCCCCCCCCCAACCCCCGCACCTTCTCTTGCACTTGTCTTGCATCGGGGAGACTAAAGTGGCCGGACACACTCTCTCAGTGCCCTCTGCCCTGGCCTGGGCTCGACTGACTGAGAGAGACGGGGGACGGGGCCGCCGTTACGGTAAGCACGCCACTGTGTGCCACTGAAGCGTTCCACTAGCTGCCATGCCTGCCAGCCACCGCAAGACTTCGTTCTGGAGGGGAGAGCGAGAGAGGGGGAGCCCCAAGGTGAGGAAAGGAGGGGGAGATGGCCCCCCCTTCCCCACTGCTGTGCCCACAGCTCTCCCTCTTCTCTGCGCTGCTCCCCTCCTGCTGGGGGCACACCTGGCTACCTATTCTGGGGACATATACCTCTGGCTACATAAACAGGGGATATATACCCCTGCCTACATATACTGGGGACTACTATACCCCTGACTACATATACTGGACACCTATACCTCTGACTACATATACTGGGGACATATACCCCTGCCCAGGGGCGTAACTAGGCCCCACCGGGCCACCCTGCAGAATTTCAGAGCGCCCCCCCCCCCCTCCCTGGGGCCCGCTCGTGGCCGTTTTGTGGGGGCTGGAGGGGTGGCAGCATGAGGGGAAAGCCTTGGCCACAGTCAGCAGGGAGAAGTTTCCCCCCTCTCCCTCACCTCAGGAGCGCAGAGGGGAGAGCCCCGAGGTGAGGGAGAGGGGGGGGAATGTCCCCTCTCCCCGCTGACTGTGGCCAAGGCTTTCCCCTCATGCTGCCACTCCTCCAGCCCCCACAAAACGGCCCCGAGCGGGCCCCAGGGGGGGGGCCTCCCCGCGGTAGCATGGGCTGCAGGGCCTATTGTTACGCCACTTCCCCTGCCTACATATACTGGGCACATATACCCCTGCCTACATATACTGGGCACATATACCCCTGCCTACATATACTGGGAACTACTATACCCCTGACTACATATACTGGACACCTATACCTCTGGCTACATCTACTGGGGACATATACCCCTGCCTACATATACTGGGGACATATACCCCTGCCTACATATACTGGGGACATATACCCCTGTCTACATATACTGGGCACATATACCCCTGCCTACATATACTGGGGACTACTATACCCCTGACTACATATACTGGACACCTATTCCTCTGGCTACATATACTGGGGACATATACCCCTGACTACATATACTGAGCACATATACCCCTGACTACATATACTGGGCACATATACCCCTGGCTACAAATACTGGGCACATATACCCCTGGCTACATATACTTGGCACATATACCCCTGGCTACATATACTGGGGACATATACCCCTGGCTACATATACTGGGGACATATACCCCTGGCTACATATACTGGGGACATATACCCCTGGCTACATATACTGGGGACATATACCCCTGGCTACATATACTGGGGACATATACCCCTGACTACATATACTGGGCACATATACCCCTGCCTACATATACTGGACACATATACCCCTGCCTACATATACTGGGCACATATACCCCTGCCTACATATACTGGGCACATATACCCCCGCCTACATATACTGGGCACATATACCCCTACCTACATATACTGGGCACATATTACCCTACCTACATATACTGGGCACATATTACCCTACCTACATATACTGGGCACATATTACCCTACCTACATATACTGGGCACATATACCCTTGACTACATATACTGGCTGGGCACCTATACCTCTGCCTACATATACTGGGCACATATACCCCTGACTACATATACTGGAGATATATACCCCTGACTACATATACTGGGGACGTATACCTCTGCCTACATATACTGGGCACGTATACCCCTGACTACATATACTGGGCACGTATACCCCTGACTACATATACTGGGCACGTATACCCCTGACTACATATACTGGGCACGTATACCCCTGACTACATATACTGGGGACATATATCCCTGGCTACATATACTGGGGACACTGGCTGTTTGTCATTATGTGCATTTACTGGTGAAAAGCTGTCTCTTATTATGTGCATTTACTGGTGAAAAGCTGTCTCTTATTATGTGCATTTACTGGGGAAACGCTGTCTCTCATTACGTGCATATTTACTGGTGAAAGACTGTCTGTCATTACGTGCATTTACTGGTGAAACGCTGTCTCTTATGTGCATTTAGTGGGGAAACGCTGTCTCTCATTACATGCATTTACTGGGGAAACGCTGTATGTCATGTGCATTTACTTCATATTTTTTAATGTAACTACATTAGCTAGTATAACTACATTACAGTTAGCCCCACCCACATGACATAATGGCCACGCCCATTTTATTCACCGCCGCAAATTTCCTCAAACATGTTGCCCCTACCCATTTTTTGACTGCCCCCTCATATGTGCCAGTCTAGAACCAGCCCTGTACCCCTGCCTACATATACTGGGCACATATACCCCTTGCTACCTGTTCTGGGGACATCTATACCCCTGGCCACCTATTCTGGGGACACCTATAGACCTGGGGCTACCTATTTTTGGGGAACCACTGCTGTCAGATGAAGTGTATTTTGGGGAACTGCTGCCAGATTGTGTATGTTGGGGAAATCGCTGCTGCCAGATTACATCTATTTTTAGGGAACCACTGCCATATTATCTGTATTTTGGAAGAACCTCTGCCAGATTACGTGGATTTTTGGTGAAATGCTGTACGATTACATGTAGTTTGGGGGAAGGGGGAGAAACACTATGGCAGAGCTCAAACTTCCCTGGCAGACCTTTTACAGCAACACTAAAATCATGTATATTTGGCCCCACCCATGGCCACGCCCACATTCTGTTGCGTGACACGCCCATTTTTTCGGCGCGTGGCACAGGGGGGTTTTGTCAGGAAAAAAAAAATTAGGTATTTGTCAGTAAAAAATAACGTGAAAGGTTGGCAACACTGTTCACAACAAATTGCTAACTATTTGTTGGATGGATTATGGAATGATTATTCATTGGTCTGGTAGTGTGTACGTAGCTTTACTCTAGCCTGGAGGAGGAGTGCTAAAAAAAATGCTAATTATGGATAGTCTTGGACAGTCAGAGACCATTTGAAAAAATATATATATTTTATTAGATTTTTCATAATAATGATGACACACCACTAAATGAGCAGTCGTGCATCATAGGTACAATTATTGTAATGGTTATCACATTGTGTAAACATAGTTACAGAGACTGCAAACTCGGGAGGCACTTTAGAAACAGAACCTGCAGCCTGTAGTATCAAAGGTAAAAAAACATTTTATGAATAACCTATTTCTACGCCACCAAGAATGGTCAAAGGAATAGTAATGGGATGACATTGTTTGTGTCCCCCTCTACCTTTTACATTTGTGTATCAATACACTACGATCTGAAATTTGCATCACCTTGAAATTATTTGCATCTCGTTAGCACTAAAGCCGCATATACACCTTCAACTCCCTCCTCCACTTCTAAAGGCAATCCTATATGCCAGTCCTCCCCTATCTTCCTATCATCTGCCTGTGTGCTCACCCACTTGACTCTTCTTCTCTACCTGGCCAGTCGCTCACTCTGACCTCCTCCTATCTCAGGCCTGGTACCCACTACAAAACGCTATTGCAATCGCTAGCGTTTTATATGAGCGGTTTGTAAGCGATTTCCTCGTTTTCTGGAGCGATTTTAAAAAGTGTAATTAATTTGCCAGCGGTTGTGTAGCGATTAGCGGTTTTAATTCTGATTGGTCCTTTCAATTAATTTTCATTTTGTTAGTGTGCAGTAATATAAAAACGCTTGCAAAATCGCTCTGTGTAAGTTTTTCACAAGCGATTATGCCAGCGTTTATATACTTTACATTGCAGAAACGCTAACGCTAATCGCTAGCACTCAAATGCTGCATGTCCGGAGTTTTGTGATTTGGTAACCGCAATCACTCCAGTGGAGTTTGGCCCATCCATTAACATTAGCTGAGCGTTTAGAGAAATCGCTAGCAGTTTCAATTGCTCCCTAAACGCTCAGAAAATCGCTCTAGTGGGTTCCAGCCCTCAAGTCTGGTACACGCATCCAGTTTTCCAATGGCTTTCCAATTTTACCACCTCCATGTGGTATGAGTGCCAACAGATTTTGAATACTATGACAGATTAGGTAGATAAGCTCTGATACTACATGGAAGTGGTAAAACAGGCCGACCAAAATTGGATGTGTGTACGCACCCAAACAGCCTTCACTGCCTTAACTGAATAGCGCCTTTCTTAACTAACCTCTAAAGGTCACTTGACTATCTGCACTACACTATAAGTGCTTTTTGGCCATCAGAGCTTTCTGAGAGCTTTTTAAAAAAACGCTCACATTGACTTACATTAAAATTGCGGTAAAATTGTGTGATTTTACCTCAATCGCGATTTTACCATAATTTTAATGTAAGTAAATGGGAGCGTTTTTAAAAAAGCTCTCAGAAAGCTCTGATGGACAAAAAACGCTCAGAACGGTGATTATAGTGTGTCTGAGCCCTTAGTGAAATATTTCCGCCTTTCTCTCTTTGCCCCCCCCCCCCCCCCATTATTAACTCATTAACATTAATTAAAACTCTTGTCTGCTTGTCTCAATCGCCACTCCTCCCCCTTCTCTAATGCCACCTCTCTGCCATTTCCTCCTGTGTTTACCAATTAACCAATGGTTCCAGCTTGAACTCCTAATACAACTCCTAACTCCTAATACAAAGCTCTACATAAGATAGGGCTCATCCATAAATTTCTTCATTAATCTCCATATACTAGCACTCCCTTTTGTCGTTCAGCTTGGTCACCTCCTCTCACTCTAGCATTCTTTGTAACTTGCTCCCGCATACTGTTCATCATGCGCCAAACCTGGAATTTTTGAAGCACACTCTTAAGACAAACATTCAGACAAGCTTATAATTTGTTAAAATTTGAGGCTCCATGGGATGACCCTAGCGCCTTTTGTTTCCTACCCCAGTCTCTCCACCTCACTTCCCTCTAGACTGTAAGCTCTTAGGGGCAGAGACCTCCTCCAATTGTTTCCTGTTTCTATGTATTTTATCAAATTTAAAACTTGTACAGTGTGCTGAACATGGATGGACATGTATCTATGCTCCCTACTATTGTCTGTTTTGTAGTATGTACAATGCCATGAAAGGTGTTGGTGCTATTTAAATAATTATGGGAACACACGATGCAATTTCCCATCCGATCAATGAGTAATCTGCTGTTGTATGGTGTGTACATGACCAAACTGCCCCCGATCTATTAAGACATTGATTTTCCGATGATAACTTTGCAAAATCGACCCCTTTATCGATCAGAAACAGATTGGACATGTTGGAAATAATGATCTGATTTCCATCTATCGAACGGGAAGTTGTATCGTGTTTTTCCACCATAGAAAATACTACACACCCAATCTTAATTGGCCAATTATACCACTTCCATTAAGAACAACAGATTTTCAATACTTTGAACAGATTTTGTAGGTAAGCTCTCATACTATGTGAGTTTGGTAAAATTGGTAAATCATATGCCGGTCAAAATTGCATGTGTTTTATTCACCAGTTTTCTGTACCCGAAGTGTTGCTGCTCCTCAGCTGCAAAATATATTGCATTATATCACATACGCATTGATGCCACTCTTGGGTACATGTATCAAAAGGCAACTTTATTGGTTCATCACATCACGGCTTGACTACTGCAATGCCCAGTATACAGGCCTTCCAAACAAGGACCTATACCGCCTGCAATTAATACAGAATGCTGATGCCAGATTGCTAACAAACGAGCATTGCCACTGTAACATTATGTTGGAACTAGTTGACCTAAGCCCAAAACGGGCTCTAGGTCTGTGTCGTATCCTCCTGCACCGCTGACCCGGCCGCCCGCATCGCTGACCCGCCGCATCGCCGACCCGGTTGCCTGCACTGCTAACCCGCCGACCCGGTCGCCCGCACCACTGACCCGGCCGCCCGCACCGCTGAGCCGCCGCACGCCCGGCGGCACAGCTGAAACACCGCACGCCCGCAGGCCGCCCGCTGACACGCCGCCCACTCGAATCCCTGGTCCCAGGCTATCCCTGTGCAGCATTGTTGTTCGTGCTGCGAAGTGCGCACATGCGCACAACGGTTCAGCACGGACAACGCTACACAGGGACAGCACACGGACACAGGGATTTTATTATAGAGGATACACCATAAGTTTTTTTTCAGCAGATAGATGGTTTGATAGATAATTTCCAACATGTCCGATCTTATTTTCAATCATTTTTCTGATTGATTTCTCATACAAGTGAATGGAAATTGATAAGAAAATTGATGGGAACATTGATCCAAAATAAGATCGGACAGTAAATCGACTGAAAAATATAATTGTGTATTCACAGCATCACACCGATTCATCGCTCACTGCACTGGCTACTTGTTAAATGGAGTTTACTCTTCATGATTGGACTGTTGATATTCAAATCCCTACACAATTTGGGTCCTAGAAACATAAAGGACTTGCTGAGACTGCACCACACCTCTCACAACTTCAAGATCAGCAGGATCCATAAACTCTCAAAACCTTTGGAGCCAAAAATGTCTATCAATGCTACGCTTTGAAACTCCCTACCACATCCAGTGAAGACAGTACTATCCCTAGAGTTATTAAAATCCAGAGTTTAGCCTGGTATTAACCAACTTGTAGAATTCTTCCTCTGTACCTATTACTGGTTTGAGCCTTGCTTATGGGCTTTGAGATCTACGGGAGAAAAGTGCTTTACAAAAGTTGTTAGTTGTTACATGCATATTCCCAACGGTATTGCTAGCTTCCTAAAGACGCCGAAAAACGTTTAGTACCGGTACCAGAGTGAACGTGAAGGAGATAGTGGTTGTGCTAATATGTATGGGAGCACTCCGCAGATGGCCCCTTGATTTTAATGGTGTTTTTATACTGTTCTAGTTTTCGACTGTTGAACCAGTAAAGTTGCCTTTTGATACATGTACCCTAGAGTTGCGCCACTGCTTTTGTGATGTAATGCTAGTTTGGATTTTGTGAGGTTGCTCTTGTCAGATTGACAGTATTAGGACATATAATGTTGTGGTAGAGTCAAGTGTAATCTGTTTGTTGAATGAGTATATTGTAGTCTGTCCCTCAATGGTAAAGACGGGTCTCTTTAGAAGTCTCAGGCCTGCTAACACTCTGCTACGTACAGTATATTAGCTATAATCACAGGTACAGCATATTCTGGCGTATGACTACTTTTTAACCCTTGAAAATCATTGATGCCGGTTGATACGCCATATCCTGTTGCAGGCTCTCAGATCTCGCTGCTGAGGACTGTAGTGCAGTGGCCCAGGAGCACATGTGCGAGATATGAGAGGCAGAGAAGAAGGTAAATAGGAGTGGACCAGAAGGGTGAAAGAGGAGTGTTTTATGGGCACAGCACAATCTATTCTTCCATACCGCTCTGATAAACAAGTCGACAAGGAGAACTGACCAATCTACTTAGGGAGAGGGAAAGTTGACCAATTCAACCAGCCAATCGCCTATATACTGGGTACCACATACAGTACAGCACCAGTATCTGTTTATCCATAGCACCAGTATATTGTTTTTTTAATTTTTATTTGGTGTGCGTTGGAAGAGGGTAGTCTTATACGGAAAGTATATCCCAAATTCTGTATTTTAATTGGAAAAGTTGGGAGGTCGTCTTACATGCCCAGTTGTCTTATATGTCGGAATATACGGTAATTATAGCAATTTAGAATTTTGTTTTAACCTTTTAGCAGCCAATTTCAATAAAACTTTATTTGGCTGCAGTGTCAACTTTTTCTTTTACTAGACTGCCATCCATGATTTGCTCAGGATGAAACTATCCTAATTAGGCATGGATTGTGATAGAGCTATATCACTAACTCACTAAATTAGGAATGACTCCTTGGCAAAAAACAGCACTTATTGCAGTCAACACATTAGGTACTGGTGGGTGGAAAGTACACACAGGGTGGAGGAGAAGGGTTATATACTGTATACTGCTAGTTGAGGAGGGTGGAATGATCAAACCTACTGGGGTGCTCCAGGGTAAAGAGGGTTGCACAAACTTGATGTTGCTGCTTGGTCTAAACATGATGGTTCCTGCTGGGTGAATGGGGATGGTGAAATTGACATGCAGAAAAAAAGGATGGCAAGGAGCGCCGGGTACCATAGGGTAAAAATATATAAAGGTTTTTATTATATAAGAAGCAAATCTAAAACCATGCCACATTCATAAACTTTTGTATACAGAAGCCTCAATCTACTGTGCCACATCTATCACATTTACATCATGCATACATTGAGTTTTCTGGTGTGCCTTTTAAAAATGCTGTTTGTATTAATGGGTTTGCTAACCTAGAAAAAAAAGGGGGGATAAAAAATGGCAAAAAGGATGTAAACGAAACGTAATAAAATTGTTTCATTTACATACCCTAGTTTTTGCCATTTTTATCTCCCCTTTTTTTTTTTCTAGGTTAGCAAACCCGTTAACCTTCCTGTCGGTAAGCCCGAGCTAAGCTCGGGCTATGCCACCGGAAGGCACCGCTCAGGCCCCGCTGGGACGATTTGTATAATTTTTTTTTTTGGCTGCACGCAGCTAGCACTTTGCTAGCTGCGTGCAGTGCCCGATCGCCGCCGCTACCCGCTGATCCGTCGCGCCGCAGCCCCCCCAGACCCCGTGCGCTGCCTGGCCAATCAGTGCCAGGCAGCGCTGTGGGGTGGATCGGAATCCCCTTTGACGTCACGATGTCGGTGATGTCATCCCGTCCCTTCGCCATGGTGACGGGGGAAGCCCTCCAGCGATCGGAGGGGCTGGGGGGATGCCGCTATCATGTAGCGAGACTTTGTCTCGCTACATGAAAAAAAAAATTTAAAAATTTGCTGCCCCCTGGCGGATTTTTAGCAAACCGCCAGGAGGGTTAATACAAACAGCATTTTTAACCACTTCCCGACCGCCCAACGCACAGAGACGGCCGGGAAGTGGACCCCGCAAGGACCGCCGCATGCACAGATGCGGCGGTCCTTGTACGGGCATGGGCGGCGCGATCACGTCATCCGTGACGCGACCGGCTGCCGGCGACTGGCTCCGCCCCCCTCGCGCTGTAACCCGCCGGCCATTCGGAAGCGCCGGCGGGTTACTAGCACCCGGATCGCCGCATACAAAGTGTATAATACACTTCGTAATGTTTACAAAGTGTATTATACAGGCTGCCTCCTGCCCTGGTGGTCCCAGTGTCCGAGGGACCACCAGGGCAGGCTGCAGCCACCCTAGTATGCACCCAAGCTCACTGATTCCCCCCCCCGCCCCCTGATCGCCCACAGCACCCCTCAGACCCCCCCCCCCCCTCCCACCCCCCAGACCACTGTTTGCACCCAATCACCCCCTAATCACCCATCAATCACTCCCTGTCTCTATCTGTAAACGCTATTTTTTTTATCCCCCCCCCCCCCGCCCCCTGCTCCCTCCTGATCACCCCCCCCCCACCCCTCAGATTCTCCCCAGACCCCCCCCCCTGTGTACTGTATGCATCTATCCCCCTGATCACCTGTCACTGCCACCCATCAATCAGCCCCTAACCTGCCCCTTGCGTGCAATCTGATCACCCACCCACACCAATAGATCGCCCGCAGATCCGACGTCAGATCACTTCCCAAGTGCAGTGTTTACATCTGTTCTCTACCCTAAACACCCACTAATTACCCATCAATCACCCCCTATCACCACCTGTCACTGTTACCCATCAGATCAGACCCTAATCTGCCCCTTGCGGGCACCCAATCACCCGCCTACACGCTCAGATTGCCCTCAGACCCCCCCCCCCCCCCCCCCTTATCAATTCGCCAGTGCAATATCTACATCTGTTCTTCCCTGTAATAACCCACTGATCACCTGTCAATCACCCATCAATCACCCCCTGTCACTGCCACCCATCAATCACCCCCTGTCACTGCCACCCATCAATCAGCCCCTAACCTGCCCCTTGCGGGCAATCTGATCACCCACCCACACCAATAGATCGCCCGCAGATCCGACTTCAGATCACCTCCCAAGTGCAGTGTTTACATCTGTTCTCTACCCTAAACACCCACTAATTACCCATCAATCACCCCCTGTCACTGCTACCCATCAGATTAGACCCCTATCTGCCCCTAGGGCACTCAATCACCCGCCCACACCCTCAGAACGCCCTCAGACCCCAGCTCTGATCACCTCGCCAGTGCATTGCTTGCATCTATTCCCCCCTCTAATCACACCTTGAGACACCCATCAATCACTTCCTGTCACCCCCTAGCACACCTACCCATCAGATCAGGCCCTAATTTGCCCCGTGTGGGCTCCTGATCACTCGGCCAAACCCTCAGATCCCCCTCAGACCCCCTTCCGATCACCTCCCCAGTGCATTGATTGCATCTATTTTCCCCTCTAACCACCCCCTGAGACACCAATCACCTCCTGTCACCCCCCTAGCACTCCTATCCATCAGATCAGGCCCAATACAACCTGTCATCTAAAAGGCCACCCTGCTTATGATCCACAAAATTCGCCCCCTCATAGACCACCTGTCATCAAAATTTGCAGATGCTTATACCCCTGAACAGTCATTTTGAGACATTTGGTTTCCAGACTACTCACGGTTTTGGTCCCGTAAAATGCCAGGGCGGTATAGGAACCCCACAAGTGACCCCATTTTAGAAAAGACACCCCAAGGTAGTCTGTTAGGTGTATGATGAGTTCATAGAAGATTTTATTTTTTGTCAAAATTTAGCGGAAATTGATTTTTGTTTTTTTTTCACAGTGTCATTTTTCACTAACTTGTGACAAAAAATAAAATCTTCTATGAACTCGCCATACACCTATATGAACTCGCCATACACCTAACAGAATACCTTGGGGTGTCTTCTTTCTAAAATGGGGTCACTTGTGGGGTTCCTATACTGCCCTGGCATTTTAGGGGCCCTAAACCGTGAGGAGTAGTCTAGAAAACAAATGCCTCAAAATGACCTGTGAATAGGACGTTGGGCCCCTTAGCGCACCTAGGCTGCAAAAAAGTTTCACACATGTGGTACCGCCGTACTCAGGAGAAGTAGTATAATGTGTTTTGGGGTGTATTTTTACACATACCCATGCTGGGTGGGAGAAATCTCTCTGTAAATGGACAATTGTGTGTAAAAAAATCAAACAATTGTCATTTACAGAGATATTTCTCCCACCCAGCATGGGTATGTGTAAAAATACACCCCAAAACACATTATACTACTTCTGCCGAGTACGGTGGTACCACATGTGTGGCACTTTTTTACACCCTAAGTGCGCTAAGGGGCCCAAAGTCCAATGAGTACCTTTAGGATTTCACAGGTCATTTTGCGACATTTGGTTTCAAGACTACTCCTCACGGTTTAGGGCCCCTAAAATGCCAGGGCAGTATAGGAACCCCACAAATGACCCCATTCTAGAAAGAAGACACCCAAAGGTATTCCGTTAGGAGTATGGCGAGTTCATAGAATTTATTTTTTGTCACAAGTTAGCGGAAAATGACACTTTGTGGAAAAAAAAACAATTAAAATCAATTTCCGCTAACTTGTGACAAAAAATAAAATCTTCTATGAACTCACCATACTCCTAACAGAATACCTTGGGGTGTCTTCTTTCTAAAATGGGGTCATTAGTGGTGTTCCTATACTGCCCTGGCATTTTAGGGGCCCTAAACCGTGAGGAGTAGTCTTGAAACAAAAATGACCTGTGAAATCCTAAAGGTACTCATTGGACTTTGGGCCCCTTAGCGCAGTTAGGGTGCAAAAAAGTGCCACACATGTGGTATCGCCGTACTCAGAAGTAGTATAATGTGTTTTGGGGTGTATTTTTACACATACCCATGCTGAGTGGGAGAAAGATCTCTGTAAATGGACAATTGTGTGTAAAAAAAAAAAAAAATTAAAAAATTGTCATTTACAGAGATATTTCTCCCACCCAGCATCGGTAAGTGTAAAAATACACCCCAAAACACATTATACTACTTCTAGTGAGTACGGCAATACCACGTGTGGCACTTTTTTGCAGCCTGTCACGGTCAGTTACCTGTCCAGGTAAGGCGGCTGGCACACACGGATGCTGGCGGTCGTCCTGGGGGGTCTCGGCGGGCTGCCTCTCGAGGTGGTTTGTCGGCACTCACCAGTGCGCGTTGCGTGGTTCGGCGGAAACATTGGCGTTGCAAGATGCTGGTGTGAATGCTGGGCACGCGCGCGCGCAAGGACGGCTGTTTTATGCATATTGTTTGTTCCGCGTGTGTGCGCGTGCGCGGTTGCGCGCGTGTGGTTTGCGCATGCGCGTGGTCGCGTCTGCGCATGCGCGCGTGACGTGTCGCGCCGTGCGTGCGTGACGCACTACGTGGCGTGCGCATTGCGCGGTGCGCGCCAAGAGGCCTATTTAAGCCTGGAGAGCCCTAGCAGCGGTGCTGTAGTATTGCAGCTAGTTGGTTCCTGTGACCTGACACTCTGTCTGCCTGTTCTGACCCTGCTCCATGCTGACCTTGGCTCGTCTGACTTCCCGCTCTGGCTTTGACCTATGCTATGTACGACTACCCGCTCTGTTGCCGAACCCTGCTTGTCTGAAAATCCACTCTGTTGCCGAACCCTGCCTGTCTGACTACCTGCTCTGTTACCGAACCCGGCCTGTCCAAGGATCCGCCCTTGTGTCTCATTCCTATAGAACCTGCGTGTCAAGATCACCTGCAAGTCTACTGGTGGACGGGTTATTGCACTACCAGACCTGTCCTGCGGGAGTCTCCAGTTCCTGTCTGCTCCGGCTACTGGTCCTGCGAGCACTCCTGCCCCGTGTTAACAGGAGGACCCTGTCCCCAAACCAGGGCCTCTGGTTGATAAGTCGCAGGGGTTGCTGCCCTCAGCAAATCGGTCTCCTCCGTTACAGGTACGTGACAGAATACTACAGCCATTCAATGGAGACCGCTGAGGCAGCAAAAGTCCTGACAGCACTATATGAACAGATGTCCAGTTTGACTGAGGCTATGAAGGATTTACAAGCAGGTCATGCACGTCTGGAGGGAAGAGTGAGGGAACTATCAGCAAGTGGAATATCCGCTCCAGCAACAGCCCCGCCCCCAGTGACCAGTCCTGTCCTTGCGCCTCCAGCTGTGACACCTCCTCCTGAGCCACGTGTACCGATACCAGAGCGTTTTTCTGGGGAAAGAGCCAAATTCCGAGCATTCCGGCACTCCTGTCAGCTGTATTTCAATCTCCAACCACGTACATATTTCTGTGAAGAAGTAAAAGTGGGACTTATCATCTCCCTACTTCAGGGTGAACCCCAGACATGGGCCCACCATCTTATGGATCAGAAGCATGCCTCATTAGCTACCTCGGAAACCCTGTTTGATGCCATGGCGGTGCTTTATGATGATCCGCAGCGTGGTGCTACTGCTGAATCTGCACTCGGATATCTTCGCCAAGGACGCCGGACAGTGGAGGAATATACCTCGGAGTTCCGCCGGTGGGCGGCCGACACCGACTGGAATGATTCAGCACTAAAATATCAGTTCCGGAAGGGATTATCTGCACACATTAAGGATGAGTTATCCAGAGCTGACCCACCTACTACCTTGGAATTGCTTATCACTGCAGCCATTCAAATAGATCGACGTTTTCGGGAACGCCAGTTGGAGAGAACCAGTGAACGGAATCCAGGTTCCAATTGGATACCCCTGACACCTGCCAACCCTTCCCCTCCGGTGACGGTTCAAGATCAATCTGAGCCAATGCAAATTGGCGTACTCCGTCCTCATTTGTCCCCTGAAGAGAGGCAGAGAAGACGCCGGGAAAACCTCTGCTTTTACTGTGGCGCTGCAGGCCATTTCCTGGATGATTGTCCGAACCGCATGTCTGGTAGGAAAAAACAAAGCTCATGGAATCAACCTGCATATAATTTACAGATCATTAGACCCTCTACTAACCATTTCTCTATTCCTATTTCTTTCCAGCTACCCGAAGGAAGTCTCGAGGTGTCAGCTATAATTGATTCAGGTGCATGTAGTTGTTTCATGGACATCGCATTCGCCAACCTCCACCGAATACCAATACAACACAAACAAAATCCTCTTCTGATCCATCTAGCAGACGGAAGTGAGGTCAGCTCTGGTCCTGTTATTTGGGAAACGTTACCCCTGGCTGCCACTATCCAAGGTCTGCATAAAGAACAGTTAAAACTTGACCTTCTCACATCACCACTCCACCCTGTCATCCTGGGATTACCATGGCTTCAGGCACATAACCCTGCAATTAATTGGATATCTGGCACTGTCTCTTTTCCTTCAACTTATTGTGACAAGAGCTGTATTACGGCACCACTTGAAACTACAGGGGATCTGTTATGCATAACTGCCCTACAGAAGGCCATACCTGAACATTATCATGCTTACCTGGATGTCTTTGATAAAAAGAAGGCAGATACCTTACCTCCTCACCGGCCATACGATTGCCCAATTGATTTTCTTCCTGGATCTGCAATTCCATTCAGTCGGATGTTTATTCGACCTTCTAAATCGTCTGCCGGTGCTGGAATCTTTTTCGTACAAAAGAAAGATGGAACCCTAAGACCTTGCATTGATTACAGAGAACTAAACAAAATTACCATCAAAAATAGATATCCTTTGCCACTCATGCCGGAATTGTTTCAGAAACTACGAGACGCTACGATCTTTACAAAACTGGACCTCAGAGGCGCCTATAATCTGGTAAGAATAAGAGAAGGGGATGAGTGGAAGACCGCCTTCAGATCACGATACGGGCATTACGAATACCTAGTTATGCCCTTTGGACTTTGTAATGCACCAGCCACATTTCAACACTTTATTAATGATGTGCTAAGAGAATTCATTGACCATTTTTTGGTAGTTTACCTGGACGACATCTTGATTTTTTCTACATCAATAGAAGAGCACCGGAAACAAGTTTGTCAGGTTCTGGAACGCCTGAGGCTCTTTAAATTATACGCCAAGGCTGAGAAATGCAAATTCGAGCAACACACCATCCAATTTCTAGGACTCATCATCTCTACTGAAGGATTCGCCATGGATCCCCAAAAGATCCAAGCTATTCTTGAGTGGCCAGCTCCTGTGAACAAGAAAGCAGTACAGAGATTTATAGGCTTTGCAAACTTTTATAGGAAGTTTATAAAAAAAATTTCTGCCATTATCCTACCCATCACGAGGCTAACCCGACAACAAGTTCCGTTTAAATGGACTACGGAAGCGCAATGTGCCTTTGAAAAATTGAAGGAACAGTTCACGTCAGCCTCTATTCTCAGACATCCTGATCCAGCACTACCGTATACTCTGGAGGTGGACGCTTCAGACTCAGCAGTGGGTGCAGTTCTGTCTCAGAGGTCAGGTGAGAAGGCTATCCTGTACCCTATAGCATTTTTCTCTAAAAAGTTAACGGATGCAGAGAAGAATTACGACGTGGGAGACAGGGAATTATTGGCTATTAAATACGCTCTGGAGGAGTGGAGATATCTACTGGAAGGGGCTTCTCAAGACATCTTGATTTATACAGACCATAGGAATCTTGAATACCTAAAAACAGCAAAGAGGCTTAATCCAAGACAAGCAAGATGGGCACTTTTTTTTTCAAGATTTTCATTCCACATCACGTACCGACCAGGCTCAAAGAACACCAAGCCAGATGCGCTTTCACGGATGTTCCCAGAGGAAGAAGTACCAAAGAAGATAGACACTGTACTTTCCAAGCAGAACTTTTTGTTGATCCAACCTGATTTAGTGGAAAGACTTCGTAGAGATGACTCAACCCCCCCAGTGAAGATTAAGTCACAATTGACGCTGAAAGATGATTTATGGTTTTTTAGGAATAACGTTTTTGTGCCAGAAAAGTTTCGACCGGAGATATTCAAGTTATTTCATGATCACCAACTTACAGGTCATTTTGGGAGTGCTAAGACTTATGAACTAGTCCAACGTGCTTTCTGGTGGCCTACCTTGAGGAAGGACTGTGAAAGGTACGTCAAGTCCTGTCAAGTCTGTAACCGGAGTAAAGGTTCCAACTTGAAGCCATGGGGATTGCTGGATCCACTACCGATTCCTCCTAGACCATGGCACTCGATTTCGATGGACTTTATCGTAGAATTACCAAACTCGGATGGTGTCAATACTATCTTTGTAGTGGTGGACCGATTAACGAAGATGGCACACTTTATTTCCTTGAAGGGGTTACCTTCGGCCAGGACCACCGCTATGGTGTTCATCAAGGAGATTGTACGACTCCATGGCATTCCTAATAACATCGTGTCAGATAGGGGAACGCAGTTTACGTCACAGTTCTGGAAAGCTTTATGTCAGTTGCTCAATATTCATTTGTACTTTTCATCAGCTTATCACCCACAATCAAATGGACAAACAGAGCGTACCAATCAGACACTGGAACAGTATCTTAGATGTTTCACCTCAGGCGCACAGGACAACTGGTCCCAACTGTTACCATCTGCAGAGTTCGCTTACAACAACTCTCTACATGCTTCCACAAAACAGACTCCATTCTTCGCCAATTATGGATATAATCCCTCATTTCTGCCAGATGTTATAGAAGAATCTCCTGTCCCTGCTGCTGAGGAATTGGCCAACCGGCTAGCACAGAATAACCAACTTCTTCAGCAATCCATGGCGCAAGCTCAAGAGGATTTTAAGAGAAAGGCTGATCGTCATAGGAGGGGGGACTTGGACCTGAAAGTTGGGGATCAGGTATATCTATCAACAAAGAATCTGAAGCTTACATGTCCATCCAAGAAGTTAGGTCCCAAATTTATAGGGCCTTTTGAAATCAAGAGAAGGATTGGACAAGCATCTTATGAATTGGAACTTCCTAGCAATCTCAGAATACATCCTGTATTTCATGTCTCTTTATTGAAACCAGTTGTGCCGGACCTGTTTCCTGGACAGAATCCATTACCACCTCCTCCAGATATTGTAGACAATGAAGAGGAGTATGAAGTTGAAAGCATTCTGGATTCCAGATGGAGGGGTAACCAGTTACAATATCTAATCAAGTGGAAGAATTATGGAACCGAAAATAACACGTGGGAACCAGCTTCCTTTGTTCATGCACCTGTACTGGTGAGAAGGTTTCATCGAAGATTTCCACGTAAGCCAGCTCCAAGAGGCATCCGGAGGCTGCCTGTAAGGGGGGGGCATTGTCACGGTCAGTTACCTGTCCAGGTAAGGCGGCTGGCACACACGGATGCTGGCGGTCGTCCTGGGGGGTCTCGGCGGGCTGCCTCTCGAGGTGGTTTGTCGGCACTCACCAGTGCGCGTTGCGTGGTTCGGCGGAAACATTGGCGTTGCAAGATGCTGGTGTGAATGCTGGGTACGCGCGTGCGCAAGGACGGCTGTTTTATGCATATTGTTTGTTCCGCGTGTGTGCGCGTGCGCGGTTGCGCGCGTGTGGTTTGCGCATGCGCGTGGTCGCGTCTGCGCATGCGCGCGTGACGTGTCGCGCCGTGCGTGCGTGACGCACTACGTGGCGTGCGCGGTGCGCGCCAAGAGGCCTATTTAAGCCTGGAGAGCCCTAGCAGCGGTGCTGTAGTATTGCAGCTAGTTGGTTCCTGTGACCTGACACTCTGTCTGCCTGTTCTGACCCTGCTCCATGCTGACCTTGGCTCGTCTGACTTCCCGCTCTGGCTTTGACCTATGCTATGTACGACTACCCGCTCTGTTGCCGAACCCTGCTTGTCTGAAAATCCACTCTGTTGCCGAACCCTGCCTGTCTGACTACCTGCTCTGTTACCGAACCCGGCCTGTCCAAGGATCCGCCCTTGTGTCTCATTCCTATAGAACCTGCGTGTCAAGATCACCTGCAAGTCTACTGGTGGACGGGTTATTGCACTACCAGACCTGTCCTGCGGGAGTCTCCAGTTCCTGTCTGCTCCGGCTACTGGTCCTGCGAGCACTCCTGCCCCGTGTTAACAGGAGGACCCTGTCCCCAAACCAGGGCCTCTGGTTGATAAGTCGCAGGGGTTGCTGCCCTCAGCAAATCGGTCTCCTCCGTTACAGGTACGTGACACAGCCTAACTGCGCTAAGGGGTCCAAAGTCCAATGAGCACCTTTAGGCTTTACTGGGGTGCTTACAATTTAGCACCCCCCAAAATGTCAGGACAGTAAACACACCCCACAAATGACCCCATTTTGGAAAGTAGACACTTCAAGGTATTCAGAGAGGGGCATGGTGAGTCCGTGGCAGATTTCATTTTTTTTGGTCGCAAGTTAGAAGAAATGGAAACTTTTTTTTTTTTTTTGTCACAAAGTGTCATTTTCCGCTTACTTGTGACAAAAAATATCTTCTATGAACTCACTATGCCTCTCAGTGAATACTTTGGGATGTCTTCTTTCCAAAATGGGGTCATTTGGGGGGGTATTTATACTATCCTGGAATTCTAGCCCCTCATGAAACATGACAGGGGGTCAGAAAAGTCATAGATGCTTGAAAATGGGAAAATTCACTTCTTGCACCATAGTTTGTAAATGCTATAACTTTTACCCAAACCAATAAATATAGGCTGAATGGGGTTTTTTTATCAAAAACATGTTTGTCCACATTTTTCGCGCCGCATGTATACAGAAATTTTACTTTATTTGAAAAATGTCAGCACAGAAAGTTAAATAAAATCATTTTTTTGCCAAAATTCATGTCTTTTTTGATGAATATAATAAAAAGTAAAAATCGCAGCAGCAATCAAATAGCACCAAAAGAAAGCTGCATTAGTGACAAGAAAAGGAGCCGAAATTCATTTAGGTGGTAGGTTGTATGAGCGAGCAATAAACCGTGAAAGCTGCAGTGGTCTGAATGGAAAAAAAGTGCCTGGTCCTTAAGGGGGGTAAAGCCCACGGTCCAAGTGGTTAAGAGGACACCAGGAAGCTTCATATATGTATGCATCATGTAAATGTGGCACAATAGATTGAGAAGCTTCTGTATACACAAGTTTTTCTATGTATGTGGCAATGTTTTAGATTTGCTTCTTATCTAATAAAAACATTTAGATATTTTTTACCCTATGGTACCCAGCGCTCCTTGACATCCCCTTTTTTCTTTTTTTATTCTTTGAGTGGGTAAGGCAGTTATCCTACTTCTGCATGAAGACAGAAGCTGGTCATATTATAACAAACCATAGCAGCTCCATATAATCTACCTTCTTTTTATAAAAGTGACATGTACTCTGCGGGGTGGGTGATAGGTCAGAAACACACTAGATGCAGGCTGGGGAGGATTGCAAAGCTCACCATTGTCCCTCTTTTAGAAATGCATTTTCCTTTCTGTCTTATGCTTGGCATACACGGTCCAATCCGGCGGCTCGATTAGCTGCCGTATCGACTCCTGCCACGTTCCTGCTCGTCCCCGCCGCCATCCGGATCGATTCCCGCTCTTCCCCGCGGGCGCTCCTCATCGATTCCCCACTATTGTCCGCCCGCGGGAATCGGGCAGGGAATCTATCCAGTGGGTCATCAGACCTGTCGGATATTATCAATCGAGCCATCAGCGGCTCGATAAGGAAGAATCCGTCCATGTATGCCTAGCATTAGAATCAACAAGATGCAGATAATTTTGTTTTACATACAAAGTACGCATTGCTGTTCATACAGTTGTATATTATTATTATTATTATTATTATTGTTGTATTTATAAAGCGCCTACATATTACGCAGCACTAAACATTAATTTAGGTTACAGACAATATTTAGGGCGATATACAGCAATATGACAATACAGGAATACAAGAAAACCGGATCGCACAGTATGAGTACAAGGTAATGCTTAGTCAGTCACTGGATGGAGCATGGAGCTTAGGCAAGTTAGGTTCACTCAAGTGCATAGCATGGGTGCACAGTAATGGAGGTACATGATCAGGTAGGACACCAAAGGAGGACCCTGCCCAAAGGCTTACAATCTAGAAGGAGAGGTAGAGACATGAAGGTAGGGACCAAAGTTCCGTTGTGGGTTTAGAGCAATTGTGAGAGGTGGTAGGCCAGAGTGAAAAGGTGAGTTTTGAGGGCCTTCTTGAAGATGTTGGAGGGGGCTGCCCTAATGGGTGGAGGTAGAGAGTTCCAAAGTGTTGGAGCAGCTTTTGAGAAGTCCTGGAGGCGTGCTTGGGACTGTGTGATGCGGGGGGGGGGGGGGGGGGCGGTCAGGCGAAGTTCATTGGAGGAACGGAGTGAGCGGCTAGGTGGTGTACCTCTGAGTAAAATCAGAAATGTAGGTTGGACAGGTTTTGTGGACAGATTTGTAGGTCAGACACAATATTTTGAATCTGATTCTGGACTGGATAGGAAGCCAGTGGGAGGGGAGCCGCCCTGGTGAAGCAATGGGAGGAGTGGATAATTCTGGCTGCCGCATTCATGATGAACTGCAATGGGGCTATTCGGGTCATAGGGAGACCAGACAGAAGTGCATTGCAGTAGTCGAGGCGGGAAATTATGAGGGCATGGATGAGCAGTTTGGTGGTGGCAGGGGTCAGGAAAGGGTGAATCTTACAAATGTTACAAAGGTAGAAGTTGCAGGACTTTGTGAGGTTTTGGATGTGGGGAGTGAAGGAGAGTGCAGAGTCCAGGGTGACACCCAGACAGCGGACTTGAGAGGTAGGGCGATTGGAAGTGTGGTTAACAGTGACATGCACATCTGGGAGGTTCATGGATGGCTGGGGTGGGAAGATCATAAATTCCGTTTTGTCTAGATTTAGTTTCAGGAACCTAGCGGACATCCAAGAGGAGATGGCTGATAGGCAGGAGGAGACCTTGTCCATGGTAGTGGTCGATATATCAGGGGTGTGGAGGTAGATTTGGGTGTCATCTGCATACAGATGATAGTTAAAACCCATGGAGGAGATAACCTTGCCAATGGAGGATGTGTATAGGGAGAAACAGTAGGGGGCCAAGGACCGAGCCTTGGGGGACTCCCACAGAGAGGTGGTTGGGGGTGGACGAGGACTTATTGAAGGAGGTTGTGAAGGAGCAGTTGGAGAGGTAGGATGAAAGGTCAGGGCGAGATCGTGAATGCCCATGGACTGGAGGGAATGGAGGAGTAGGGGATGATCTACTGTGTCAAAAGCTGCTGAAAGGTCGAGGAGGAGAATGGAATGCTCCATTCTCCTCCTCCTTGACCTTTCAGCAGCTTTTGACACAGTAGATCATCCCCTACTCCTCCAGTCCCTCCAGTCCATGGGCATTCACGATCTTCAGCTTTAGCTAAGGCAAGGTCATTGACCACTTTGGTGAGAGCAGTTTCGGTTGAGTGGGCGGGCCGAAATCCAGATTGCAGTGGGTCTAGCAGTGAGTTGACATTGAGGTACTGGGTCAGGCGTTTGTGAACCAGACGCTCAAGGAGTTTTGAGGCAAAGGAGAGGAGGGAGATAGGGCGGTAGTTGGAGGGTAGCAAGGGGTCGAGGGAGGGTTTCTTGAGCAGGGGCAGTACAGAGGCCTGCTTGAAGTCTGAGGGGAAGGTGCCTGTGGATAGGGAGAGGTTAAAC
This sequence comes from Hyperolius riggenbachi, assembly GCF_040937935.1. Classification (NCBI taxonomy): domain Eukaryota; kingdom Metazoa; phylum Chordata; class Amphibia; order Anura; family Hyperoliidae; genus Hyperolius; species Hyperolius riggenbachi. The sequence goes on along the minus strand of NC_090656.1, from coordinate 153,616,213 downwards.
AGGGTAGTGAAGACTGGGGCCAAATCCGTGAAGTGAGGCTGAAGTAAATCAGAAGGGATGGGGTCAAGGGGGGAGGTAGTGGTATGGGAACTCTGCAGTAGTTGGTTGACTTCCTCAGTGGTAGTAGGAGTGAAGGAGGTGAGGTGAGGGGAGGATAGGGTGGAGGAGGAGTGGGTTGGGAGGGGGTGGGAGGTGAGGATTGAAAATTGGATATTTCCTGACGGATGGAGACCATTTTTTTTTTGGGTGAAGTGGGTGGCTAAATCTGTGGCAGAGAGGGAGGAAACGAAGGGTGGGGGGGGTGGGTTTAAGCAGGGAGTTGAGAGGCAAAAAGACGCCGGGGATTGGAAGATTGTGCTCCGATGAGTTTGCTAAAGTATTTCTGCTTTGCATGGACAAGGGCAGTGTGGAACTGCAGCAGGTTAGTCTTGTACTGTAGAAAATCCTGGTTAAGTCGAGTTTTCCTCCATTTCCGTTCAGTGGCACGTGTTTCCCTCTGGAGGTTGCGAGTATGGGTAGTGCACCAGGGCTGAGGGTTAGGGGGGCGGTTGCGGCAGAATATTGGTGGAGCAGCTTTCTCTAGAGCTGATGAGTTTGGCGACACTGAGCTGCAGCAAGATTAGGACAGGTTAGCAAGGACGCTAGGGTTGAGCTTGCGTAGGTCATGCTGCCATCGACCGGGTGGGTAGGTTGGAGGTGCCTTCCGTGAGGAGGTTGAAGGTGAGAAGACGATGGTCTGATGGTGGAAATGGTGCGATGTCGAGGTCTGCAATGGTGGTGGATTTAGTGAATATAAGGTTGAGAAAGTGACCTGCAGTGTGGGTGGGGGCATTGGTGTGTTGTACTAGGCCAAGTGAGTTGGCTATGGTGTGTAGCCGGGTTGCGACAGTCGCGGGGTTCATCGATGGGAATATTGAAATCCCCGAGGATGATGGTGGGGAGGTCAGAGGAGAGAATGTGTGGGAGCCAGGAGGCAAAATTGTTAAGAAATTGTGGTGTGGAGCCCGGAGGGCGGTATAAGACCGCAACAATGGCTGGAAGGGGATTGTAGAGGCGGATAGTGTGGGCCTCAAATGATGTGAATTGTAGGGAGGGAGGAGGAGTGAGGACACGGAATGTGCAGGATGGGGAGAGGAGCAGACCCACCCCTCCCCCAGTCCTGTTGTCTGGTCTGAGGGTGTGACTGAGGTGAAGCCCACCGTAGGAGAGGGTAGCCTCAGCGAGTCAGAGGGGGTGAGCCATGTCTCAGTGAGTGCGAGGATGGTGAAGGATTTTGAGAGGAAGAGATCGTGGACCGCCGTAAGTTTATTGCGGACGGATCTGGCATTCCAGAGACCACAGGGTAAGGGGAGTGTGTGTTTGTGTGTGATGGATGGATGGAAATAAGGTTGGGGCGAGGATGGATGTTGAGGTTATTTGTGGATAGAGAGCTGTAAAATGTGTGAAGCAGGGGGATGCTTGTCTGGCAGCAGGCTTGTGGCCCAGGGTTAGGCGATAGATCACCTATATACTTTGTATACCTTGGGATTGGGCCAAGCTCTAATTTGCATACACTGTGCATTAAATTTGCATGCAAGCCAAAATTATATACAACTGATCGACCATTTCTATTGATTTGTTCTTCTAATGTCCCTCTTTTTAGCTTGGATATATTTCAGTATGCCGTGTCTCTAAATTAATGCTTTCCTTATTTCCATACCCCCATAAAAAGGATTCGTGAAAAGAACTGTGTCCTTTGCTCATAACTTCTACATGGTATACCTGACCATAGGTGTGGTGAGGGCATATCTTGTCTCAGAAAGTTAGTAGCTATGAGGATGCCTATGTACATACACACACAGACAGGGCTTCTGGTTGAATAGGGAAGGAAGGGTCTCCTACTATATAAACTCCCACTGGCCAGTGTCCTGTCTGTGCTAGGGGCTCAGGCTACTTCTGGCCAACTGCTTCACCACGTGGCAGGAGTGAGGGCAAAAATAGGTCCCGCAGCTTAATGGGGCCTTTTGATGCAACATAAATTTAGGGGGTTTCAGCCGGTGCTTAGCACAGCTCCTAAGCATAACTTCAGAGTTTAATTTCACTGAAATCTGCTTAATGTGACAATATGAATGTGGAAGCTGTCTGTACATTTGTTTTTGTTTTTGTTTTTTCCAGGCAGATGATGACCCAGTTATTGGATTTCATCAGATGTTTTTACTTAAGAATATTAACGATTCCTGGGTCTGTACAAATGATATGTTTCGACTAGCCCTGCACAACTTTGGTTGAACTGAAAATGGAGTAATAGTGGTCATCTATGCCTTTTTGATTTTTTTTTTTAATGTCTGCAAAAACCTACAACATTTGGATAACTTATGTTAATTCAAAAAATACATTCTAAAGTAGCAGAAAAATACTAAATATACCAATTATGGCCAAAAATTGTTCACCAGTTCAGTTTGACATTAAAAGTGTTAATTTTGAATTTATGCCTCATTAAAGCATTCAAGCATTTGCCTTTCAGACTGGATTACTTTTTATGTAACCCTGTGTCAGTAATCCAAAAATGGAAATAAAAGAAAAAAGCACTAATTTTGTGTTTGTGCATTTTTGTCAATTTTGTAGTTTCCATGTTTTCCCATGTTTTTTTTTTCCTGTTCTGTGTTCTAGATTTTCAATTTCTGTTCAGGATTAAACTAAACAAACTTCCCTAAAGCTATGAAAACTAGTGGATTATAGATCTACAAACTAAAAGGGAAAATATAGTGGTCTGTCACTTTTAGAAAACTGTATTTATTAACTGTATATTCAGTTAACACTAGTCAAAAGGCATCCTATATAATAATCCCTAACTGTCCCTGCATCATGATTTGTCCGTGTGAAAACTGAACTGCGCATGTGCGCGCAGTTCAGCCAGCTCGCTCTGCGCTGTCCCTGTGGTTGCTAGGGCAACAGGGACGCACAGGGCAGAGCTGGGAAGATTACGCATGAAGGAGGACGACGGGGCCAGGGCGGCTGGAGGGTGCTCGCTGTGGCGGCGGTGACAGACCTAGAGCCCATTTTTAAACAGGATTAGGTCGCTAGTTAGAAAGAAAACCCCCCAACCCATAGAACCATCTCAAATAAGACTATTGCTTAACTGGTTAAATACACACACACACACACCTTAACATCTTCATGGTCTTTTTTGAAAGAAGTGATGGTAACCCTAGAACGCACACACACTCGGTCCCTTGCAAGATAATCTCCTACCGATTCCAATAAAAAGTATGCGCAAAAGGTGGATCAGCGCAACACCAGGCCGCCTCCGAATGGCCTCCAATCAGGAGGCCAAGGTTCAAGGTGCGTTTGTAGTTCCTGGGGGGGCTCAGCGCACCTGATTGGAGGCCATTCGGAGGCGGCCTGGTGTTGCGCTGATCCACCTTTTGCGCAATTTTCAATTTTCGAATTTACTTGATTAGCCGCACCCAGGCTATGCATATACATAGGTTAGGGTTTAGTTAGTGTTAGGCCCCTCCCATGGAGAATCTACTTCTACGCAGTGGGAGGGACGAGTACTTAATAGGTTGCATGCAAGCTGTTACAGGAAACCAACATCCTCCAGTGGTAGACAGGTCATGTGTATGCTCGGTGTGTATTATATCCCACAAGTGGGGCTTGCACTCTTTTGCAGGTAGGCTCTTACCTGTTTTTAAGTAGCGCTGTTCATTTCCTTGCTATGTACCAATAAAAAGTATGGCTATTGTAGTGTGACGTGTAATTTGCAGGAAACATGTAAATGTATGGTCAACATGATGTAAAAAATCAGTATTGCAACTGTATAAGGTAGATTAAATCCTCCAGGGATGGATACTAATGGCAATGGTGGCAACCATAAAAGATAATGGGCTTGATTCACTAATGATAGAGCAGCATAAGAGCGTGAGTAAGCTACTGTTGCGCGCACTAGTGTATCACCGGGACTTTGAGGGCTCCCTGCACGCTGCGTGTGCTAGTGGCAGCATGGCATGCGTAATCTGGCTCAGTCGAGGGAGTGGGCACTCAGTGCATGCTATGCTGCATGTGGTGCAGCATAGTGAATGCTAGTAATCTTCGCCTGCTCTCTCCGCAAAAAACAAGCGCTCCACGTGTTCTGCCCTGAGCCTCTGCAGATCCAATCACTTTAAAGGATGCTATCTCAGCACTTTAGCCCAATAGGCTGCCTGTCACTTTCGCACATGGCATACAGGTAGCCTTCATTAAGTCACGGAAATTCACTAGCCCGCACGTAACAGTAGCTTACTTGCGCTGTTACGCTGCGGTATCGTTGGTGAATCAAGGTCAACGTCAACAAGCTGGCTTGTGTCGCAGTGGTGAGGTAATGCAAATTGTATTCCCCTCAATCTAGAAAATGCTCGTCTCGGTACTGGGAGGCTGCAATTTGTTTTACCTTAGTCCAGCAATAGTGATAGCCTATTCAAATACTCATCCACTCAATCACAGTGGTGAGCTGTTTCAAATTGTATTCTACTTAGTCCAGCAAATGCTCATCTACCAAATCAAATTAGTGAGGTGATGCAAATGCTATTCCACATAATCCAACAATATTGATAAATGTCATCAACCTACTTGTAGTGGTGAGATGTTGCAACTTACATTCTTTGCGGTTGTGCAAGAAGGCGACTTCATAAGGAACGCCACTGTCACCCAAACACAGGAGCTGTGAGGCGCCAATGCAAGAATCATTCCAATACAGTCTGGCACAGTGTCCAGCCAAGATACAGTGGAAAAAGTGCAACGGGCAATTTCCTGTTGATACCGGTGTCTTGTGTAAAGTTCACCAGAATCCAACCCAGGATGACTGTAGAGATCCAGGAGCCATGTGGTGGAAAAAGGAGCACATGGGGAGCTGCATATGTGGACAACCAACCTTTGTGTGTGTGACTGATAAAAGGTTTGCTCAACTAAGTAGCACCTGAATCATACTGGCTTCAAATGTAGCCTCTCGCTCATTAACCACTTCACAACTGAGGGGTTTTACCCCTTGACCACCAGAGCAATTTTCACCTTTCAGCGCTCCTTCCATTCATTCGTCTATAACTTTATCATTACTTATCACAATGAAATGAACTATATCTTGTTTTTTTTGCCACCAATTAGGCTTTCTTTAGGTGGGACATTATGCCAAGAATTATTTTATTCTAAATGGGTTTTAATGGGAAAATAGGAAAAAATGTGGGAAGAAATTTATTATTTTTCAGATTTTGGCCTTTATAGTTTTTAAATAATGCATGCTACTGTAATTAAAACCCATGAAATTTATTTTCCCTTTTGTCCCGGTTATAAAACCGTTTAAATTATGTCCCTATCACAATGTTTGGCGCCAATATTTTAATTGGAAATAAAGGTGCATTTTTTTCAGTTTTGCGTCCATCCCTAATTACAAGCCCATAGTTTATAAAGTAACCGTGTTATACCCTCTTGACATAAATATTTAAAAAGTTCAGTCCCTAAGGCAACTATTTATGTATTTTTTTTTTAATTGTAATTTTTTTTTTTTTTTAATTACAAGAAAAAAAAATTGGGGAGTGTGGGAGGTAAAGAGTTAATTTTGTGTGTAAAACTAATTTATTTCTATGTGAAAAATGCTTTAGGGTGTAGTTTTACTATTTGGCCACAAGATAGCCACAGTAACATTTTGTTTATGCGACCTGCAAGCGTCCGGAAGGACGCTTGCAGGAAGTAGAAAGAGCCTGGGAACTTTTTTTTTTTCACAATGATCGCGCTGTTCATCGGAGCAGCAGCGGATCATTGTGGGGCTTAGATAAACGAACGGGAATGGATTTTCCCGTTCATTGATCTCCGGGCGGGCGGCGTGTTTACCCGCGGGAGTGCGCGCTAGAGCGAGCGGGCAGCGGCGAGAGCGCGGAAAGTTCGAATTTCTCCGTCCCTGGGGGTTAAAGGATGGAAAAAGGGACGGAGAAATTCGTACGGGCGGGGGTAAAGTGGTTAAAGTGTACCTGAAATGAAAGTAAAAAAGAAATGTATACATACCTGGGGCTTCCTCCTACCCCCTTCAGGCTCATCGATCCCTCGCTGTCCTCTTCCTCCTCCTGGTTCCTTCGCCCGAGCGCTGTAATAACAGTGCTGGAGATTTGGGCGCAGGTGGCGCCACCATAGACCCGAATAGGAATTACGGCTATAGTGGCGCACAGTGAGTAACTTCGGCGCCGTCAGAAGACTGAGCTGAAGTTACTTTTAAAACACTGTAATTCAGCCTCCAGCAATAGCTGGAAGCCGAAATACATCCTTTCCCACAATCCACGGTAATTCGGGAAGTCATTGCAGTCCTGATGCGTGCACTCCTCTAACACACTCCTGCGTGTGGAAGTTTTCTGCGCCTGCGCAGTACTAGCGCAGTAGTACTGCGCAGGTGCAGAATGTTCCTGATGACGGGGCATGCATGCACACTATGCCCCGACTGGCTGGATTACTTGGGGCTGTAGCAGAAGATCCAGGAGGCGAAAGAGGACGGCGAGGGACCGATCAGCCTGAACGAGTGTGGAGGAAGCACCAGGTATGTATACATTTCTGTTTAACTTTCATCTCAGGTTTCTTTTAAGGGCACAGTCTGTGCAAATTTGCATTCGCTTGCCTAATAGGCAGGGTCGTCAACTAAGTACACCGCACTGCTATGCCCTGTGGGGGTTAGCCTATGCAAAAGTATTCTTAACAGGGGCAAAACAAATAATCCCCCCATGACAGGAAAGAAGCATAAGCAGCTCCCCCAAGCACTGTCACTGCACAGAAGCACCGCAGCTGCACCCCAGAGGATTGCAGATTGTACCCCCACCCCTGAGCATAGTCATCACCCGGGAGAGCGTCTACACCTGCCCCCAAAAGGAAAGGGTCCCTGCTTCCTAGCAAATTTGCCCAATTGCAAAGACTTCCACTTGACAGATGTAGAAGAATCTAGTAGATGAGTGTACTAGCAAGATACATTTGCTATGAAGGGCATCCAATTAATATAGCCTTTTAGAAAATAAGTATCTTGGGGCCTGGGCAAGGTTCTCCAGCACTAGAGGCAGATATTTCCAAGTAAAGTTTAATAATAAGGGTATAATAAAGTCCTAAAAAGCAGGCAAGAAGAAGAACAGGTGCTTGGTCCAGCGCAAACAGAATGTATACAAAAGCATCTGGCGGTGAATCCACAAATCTGTAGAGCAGATCTTTAAACGTTTAATACGCAGGCTTCCATCACACCCCACACAGGTGCTCACTCACCAGATAGTAGGACTGATCAAACTGTCATTAAGCGTATAATAGAATAGCCATCTGGTCTTAGGCTGTCGGCATACAGTTGTCCAGTAGTATAAAAATAAACGTTCTCCAGTGGTATACGTGCAAACACATCAAATCTAGCGCAGGAGATTCGGGCGCTGCTGGCGCCACCATAGACCGTAATAGGAATTACGGCTATAGCAGCGCACAGTGAGTAATTTCAGCACTGTCTGAACACGGAGCTGAAGTTACTTTTAAAACACCACAGAAAGGGAAAGCCGCACTCAATTGACTGGGCTGAAGTGTGCAAAGGACTAACCCAAAATTACAGCTTACCCACATTACCAAACACAAAAGGATTGCTCACTCCCAGACAGCACGCTGCCACTTATATAGTCTGCTCTGCCACTTATATAGTCTGCAGACTATATAAGTGGCAGAGTGTTGTCTGGGAGTGAGCAATCCTTTTGTGTTTGGTAAGTTGAAGGAGTGGTGGGGGTGAGTTCCTGGTGGTGGCAGCTCCGGGGCTCGCCTGCACTCCCCTATTGTGTTACATGCTGGTTTGGGGGTCCTGAGCAGTGGCAGTGCTCGGGGCCCCCGCCTGTCATGTGCACTAGTGTTTGCATAGCTATAACGTGGCTAACAATGTGGGTAAGCTATGTACTGTTCTTTTTTGTATCCAGTTTTTTTTTTTTTACTTTTTTCAATAAAGTGGACGTTTTAAGAAGTGGTGCTTGGTGGACTTTTAAAACACTGTAATTCGGTCGCCAGCAATAGCTGGAAGCCGAATTACATCATTCCCCACCATCCACATGGACCTGGAGGGGGAATCGCCGGGACTTGTGCAGGAGCAGGCTATCGGCTTTATCCTGCGCCCAAATCTCCCGGTGGTGATTTCACTTGTATGTGTATAGGTGTTTCCATAAACCATGCAAAAAAATATGCCTCAACAGTGTAAAACGATCAAAACCAATTTATTTGCTTTCTAAAAACAGCCAAACAAACATTTATGCAAGTTGAGTGTTTTGATAAGGATCATACAAGAGAGCATGCAGCTGAAGGCTAATTCAGCTACATCGTCCTCTCACACCTTGCTCCCCCAAAACCATTGAACTCCGTCTTCTTACTACCCTCTAGTGGAAGTCCCTGACCAGTTTCATGCTTAACGGACATTATCAAGGACGTATAATGTATCAGGTCTCGGGACTGGAAGTTTAATAGCTCCGGACCCGATGTGTGGAGCTCTGCTTCACACATTGGGTCACTTAATCTTTTGTAAACAGTGCCATAGAGTTTAAAACAGTTTTCAGACTTATATTTAATAACCAGCATCTTCATAAAAAACAATATATATGCTTATCCCAGAGTTCTTATAAAAATTGCATAATTCAATACAACGTTGAATTTCATTCATAAAATCCAGGCGCCCTCTGGTGGGTAGAAAAAGTTAGCACTCCTATAGTCTACAGTAATTACTTATCGCCATCTTGTGGACAAAGAAAACTACACTTCTCATACAATCATATACACATTAATCTAACAACATTATTACTTCCTAATAAAACAATATTGTACTCAGCATTTAAACCTCTGGGGATCATTGTGTCTAAATTAAGTATCCATTTAGTTTCTCCAATATGATTCCACAGCATCTATAATAAAATATTTTAGCTATCTACAATCTTTATTTAACCTCAGTTCAGTTAGTTTAACAGAAGAGTAGACTAAACTTTTGGAAGGTATAAATAAAGTTGATACGATGGTGGTTGTCACAGACCGCAAGGCCGGTCTGCGGATGGGGTCAATCGATCAGTCAGAAATCCTCTCACACGGTCATTTTGCTCATCACCATTACCCCAACAGCCTCCCTCTGTCCCTCCCCAAGCTTGTACAGTACCTGAGTGGGTCCGGACGGGAGATCCGGGGTGTGGATCATAGGTTCATAAAAGGTTCGTAGGGTGCCAAGATCGGTGCCCAACAGCACAGGCACTGGGATGTCATCTGTCACCCCCACAACTCTTGTCTGGCGCCCCCTTCCCCAATCGAGAACAACACGAGCTTTGGCGATGCAGGTGTGCCACCAACTCCCACAAGGGTAACACGCTCATTAGGCAGGAAATTCTCCCTGGCCACAAGATGAGCGAACCAAGGTAAGCTCTGCGTCTGTGTCGCAGAAACCGACTGCGATCTGGTCGTTTACTTCCACGACTTGATGATTTCCGGAAAGTCGAGGATTTGCTGCTCCCATGACGAGGTAGGCGTGTGCAGTAGAAGATGCGCTAACCGATTCTGCGCTAGGCTCTGGAGACGACGTCCTCACCTTGGGGCAGGCAGACTTGAGGTGTCCTCGCTGTCCACAGTGGTAACACTTCGGAACATATGTGGCATCAGGCGAATGAGTAGCAGGTGCAGCTTCCGGCCTCTGTGGTTGTGGGACCGGATTCCCACGGTTAGCAGGGGGAGGAGAGCTACGTTGCGCAGGTCTCCCCCCTTTCCAGCTCTGGGCTGGAGGTTTGCGGCTGTCTGGCACACGGGTGGCCACAAAAGTGTCTGCAAGTTCTGCGGCAGCTTTGGTGGATCCAGGCTTCCGCTCCAGGACAAACTGCCGGACATCTGGAGTGCAGCAGTTCAGCAACTGCTCCTGTACGACGAAGTTCTCCAGAGTCTTTGTTGAGGCCCTGCGACCACTGCCTGAACACGGTCAGCAAGCGACTCTCCAGGTCGGTGTAAGTGTCGGTGTGGCCTTTCTGCAGGGAGCGAAACTTTTTGTGATAGACCTCTGGGGTCAACTGGTATTTGGCGATAATTGCAGCTTTTACCGCCTCATAGTCATTGTCTTTTTCAGCGGGTAAGTCCACAAACGCCTCAAGCGCTTTGTCCCGCAAGTTAGGGGTTAGAAATCTCGCCCACTGCTCCTGGGGCAGATGATGCTGACAAGTCTTTTTAAAGGACTGCAAGTAAGTGTCTGGGTCAGTTCCCTTCTCCATTTCTGGGAATTTAAACTTGGGAGTCCCAAATGGGCCTGCTGTGGGCCGGGGCTCCGGAGCACTTGGTGAGAGATTTTGGCCTTGCCCTTGCAGTTTGGCCATTTCAAGGTCGTGTCGGCGGGTGGATTCTCTCCCTGCCGCCTCTTTCTCGGCAAGCCACCGGCGTTCTGAGGCTTCCCGTTCCGCCCGGCGTTCTGAGGCTTCCCGTGCCGCCTGCCGTTCTGAGGCTTCCCGTTCCGCCTGGCGTTCTGAAAGGTCAGCGGTTTCTCTGACAATCTGCATGTACAGCTCAGGATTTGTATCCGCCAGTCTTTGTAAAGCAAGCTGCATTCCAGCCTCTGGAACACAGGAAAGGTTTGCATGGACGGGCTCCTCAGCATTTAAAGCGATCAAAAGCAGAAATGTACGTAAGCGCTCACAGGGAGTGGAAAATGGTAAAATCACTTTAAAAGAAATTTTGTAAACACCAGTCCATACACGTTTTTTTTTAAAGCGATCGGTTCATACGCGGTTCCGTTTTCCTCTGGGTCTGGAAGTGGGTCACTTTGCTCCAACCGCTCGCTTCCCTCTGCCCCAGTTACAGCACCGTCTGAACCAGGAGTGTGCTCTCCCAGCATCTGCTCCGGCTGGGTATTCAGTCGCAATAAGTCCTCGACCAATTGCGCTTTCTTTTTTCTAAAAGTCACAATGCCTTTTTCTTCACACAAGTTTACTAGGTCTGCCACTGACATTTTCTTGTATCTTGCTGCAGCCATTTTTGCCAAATAAAAGATAGGATAGCAAAAGAGATTTGGGGGGGGGGGGGGGGGGGAACTCTGTGCTATACGTTTAGTCTATATAAATGGTAATGCAATGGTTACAGACCACAGATTTTCGATCTGCTCTTTCGATATTCTGAGCATACACAAATCCCAATAAGCTGCCAACCAATGTCACAGACCGCAAGGCCGGTCTGCGGATGGGGTCAATCGATCAGAGTCAGAAATCCTCACACGGTCATTTTGCTCATCACGAAGGGTAAACCGACTTCGCAATTTGAACTGACTCGCGGAGGGAGCGTTCAGACGCCAAAGGATTCACCACATGCATACAATTCAAAGATCTGCCACCAAGCGGGTTACACAGCCCGCTACTGTAATTATACTAGGACTTCGAGAACGCTCTATTAACCCTTAGCAGTATGCAGGAACCTGGGTCAGATCGTTATATCTGGGCCGGGTTCTCGCATACGGGTTATAAAGGCACACTTCTATTAGACACGGTAGCGATTTCAGGAGAATAGGTACGATTGTGTATATTCAGAACAGATTGTAACCATAACGATTTTTAAATGTTTTTATAACAAAGTTGCATTACATACATTTACACAGATTAACACCTAGACACAAAGTTTAAAATAACAGGGATAAAAACAGAAAGTTCTTACTGTAGTTATGGCTGATCAGTCCATTTGGCGGATGAAGAAAACAAAGTCCAGTTAAAGTAGGCATTAATGTTTAAGAGTCCTTGAAACACAGCATGCGTTCGGTCCTTCTTGAACACATGCTCCAAGCTCTCCTTTAGCAGATGAAATGAGGAAGGACAAGGGCGGGCTCTGCTGGCCCCATATTTATACAGTCTTAGAATTGGGGTTGGGTTACCTCCAAACTAGGTGGAGGGAAGGCGGGGTTATCTCCTGGCAGCAGGGTTGCCACCCCCAGACTTAAAACAAGAAAATGTACCAATTATTAATAATCTGTGTGACTCCGCCCCAGATTGGCGCATCGCAAATCCGAGGCTATATTCATAAGTGGCCTGCGACCCTGTATCAACTGAGGCTACACATGCCTATTATATCGCATTCGCTCTATGCAGGCCGGATAAAGTAGTTTCCCTACTGATTCCTGACAGTTAGACAATTGTAATTCAGGTGAATGATATAACTGCTTTATGGGTATAAGAAAAGGTATTTTTTGTCTTTCTGTGGCAAGCCTATTTTGCATTACTAATACATTAAAGTTTCCTTTGTCTAAGTGTATGATTTTTGGAGGGAGCTCTTATCTGGCCAGTTCGAGCTGGCTTTTTTTTGGGAGAGGGCTGAAGCAGGAAATGGTCCTCGGCAGGAGGTCGGCCAGGTGTGAAATTCCTCTCCATGTTATCAAGACACTGGGCATGGGTGAGGGGCTTGCTTCCCTTCAGATTCGAAAGGAAAGACATTTGTTGTACATTTACACAGCACTGACAGTAATGGTGCTGGACCATACGAAAATCATTGGCGATTACGCACGACTAATGTTCGCCACAGTGGTTTTTAACAATTCATAAGGAAGCTGAATATAAAAAAGCATTTTCTAAAAATGTAGCTGAAAATTGGGAATCATTACAGCTCCATTCCAATTTAGCGAATAGATCTATATTCAATCCTAACCCTTCTGATAATGCCTGTGTGGAGGTTATTGAAAAATTGGTGATGGAGGATCTAAGGAAAAAAGAGAAAAGAAATTTAAGAGACCAGAATATATTAGTACAACTTTAAAAACCAATACAAGGAGAGATGATTTGGTTTTGAAACCAGCAGATAAAGGGGGAGGTCCAGTGATTTTAAATAAAGTAGATTATTTAAAAGAAATGAAACATCTGTTGGAAGACAAATCTACCTATATATTTTTTGAAGCAGGACCCTGTTAAAGTAAATTCAATCTGGTATTATAGTCATATGTGCTTTAATATCTGTTTTACCTAAACTAAACTGACCCCCACCCTTTGAAGACATGGCTTTGAGACATATTTCCTTTTTCTAGTTAAAAATAGTGTGCGATTACACCTAGCCTACTTCTTGGACGTGGTAATAAAGGTCAAGCCCAGTTGTTCAGAACAACGAATCATGGTCCAGGGGCTAAGTTAAGTCAGGAAATATATGCCTCTATATAAAGTTGGGCTATTACCAGCAGAGGCAGACAAGTCTCTGAACCCTCAGGTTAGACATTGTGTGAGCAACCCTACTGTATGGGTCATGTCTAGAACCACCTCATTTTAGCGATAAATCTTGTTAACTTGATCCTGAGTGTGGTCTAGGTGAATTACCCTGACAAAATTGGTCCTTCGAACTGGAACCCAATATCTTGTGAAGAGGCCAGATGCACTGGTGACTGAACCATACGGGGAGTCCTTGAGACCACACTGGGGCTCTGAAACAAAAGACCTCCATCTGAATTGATGTAAAAAGAGGCCGGTCACCGTCTGGACCCAGATCTGGTGACAGTATCCCGACTTGGGGAAAGACTACTTTAGGTCAAGGTAAGAACCATTTGATTTGATGATTATTATAGAAGTTTAAGTATATTATCAGCAATCCCCTTGTAAGGCCTGACAGGTTATGTCCCCAATCAGTGTCTATGCCCCAATTAAAATAAAACAAAAATTGAAGCAGCGCATAATGCCTAATTGTCCCAGTTACCACCAATGACACAAAGTGAAGATTGTCCAATAAGGATCTCTTCCACTCTCTGAATTTCTCATGTACCAACGGTGTAGCTTTAACAAGTGGACAACACAGCATATGCAAATGAAAAACATCCAATAGAGAAAAGTAGGGACACCACCACCTTCCCTGTGCTCTGTCAGTCAAATGGAGCCCAATGTGAACCGGACACCCCCACACTGCCCGCACTCACCCAGTGGAGGCAGGAATGATCACTTTGTGGGGTTTAATGCATCCAGGTACACTCTTTATGGTAAACTCAGTCACTGAAAGAGAAACTAAAAGTAGCCTCCATGGCGTAAAACCGTATTTTTGATATAAGAGATAAATTGCACTCACAAATAGAGCTGTAAACAGCGCATGTAACAAGCCGTAGAGGTCCCCAGATGACCACTCGCATTAGTTTCCGCGTCTCTGCCTCCCAATCCACTGCTGGTCACGTCCGACGTAACTCCGCCCTACGAGTTTCGCCAGCATCGGACTCATCAAGGGCTGACTTCAGACGCTGGACCAGCGATACTTAAACTCCAGATCTCCACCCCCTGCTCCTGATTGGGCTATAGTGCCCCAACGTTGTCCTAGGAACCCGATGCCGGAAGCGCTCTCCTAGCTCTGTCTCGCTAAGAGACATTACCCGAACCTTTCAGCGGTACCAATAGGAGTGGTCATTTACATTAAAATACACTATCATCCCCCCCCCCCCCGACATGTAATATAGATAGATTCCAATCCAAATTTCTACTTCTTACAGCAGTAAGATAATAGAACTATACATTCCCTTCTAACACTTGTGCAGCCATAGCACCATTTATTTCACCTAATCGTTCCAGATAAAACAATATCCAATTCAACATTAAGATCTAACAGGGACATTGTATCTAAGTAAAAAATCCATCTTGTTTTCTTTTTTGAGATTTCTCTCATCCTATTACAATCCCCTCCATGATGGTACTAATTTTTCCACTTCACAGAAATGCATAAATTTTGGGTCAGAGGAATGTTGCTGTTTAACCACTTCACCCCCAAGGGTTTTTCCCTAACGGACCAGAGCAATTTTCACCTGTCAATGCTCTTACCTTTCATTTGCCAATAACTTTTTCAATACTTATCACAACAAAATGATCTATACCTTGTTTTTTTCCCCACAGATTAGGCTTTTTGGGGTGATATTTTTTTTCAGTAATTACTTTACTTTCTATGCATTTTAAAGAGAAAAAAATGAAAAAATACACAATTTCTCCAATTCCATCCCCTATAGTTTTAAAATAAACAATGCTACCATACATAAAACCTACACATTTTATCTGCCTATTGTCCTGGTTATCAAAAGGTTTGAATTATGTCCCTAGTACAAAGTATAGTGACAATATATTATTTGGAAATAAAGATGTATTTTTTCGATGTTGTGGTTTTCGTTTTCTCATTGCACACTACCAATGATTACAAGCCCTTATTAGCAAAAATAAGAGTAATACACCCTCATGGCATCCATATTTAAAAAAACCCAAGGCTTTAAAGTAAATATTTATGCATTCTCTTTGTAATTCTGTCAAAAAAAAAAATCAAATGTCACAGGCCTCAGATCTCAAACACCCCAAATTCTATTCTTTTACTTGTCACAATTAGAATGATACTCTATATACATAATCAGATAGCTTTTTGGCCGAGCAATACACACTTAACCATAAGCAGCACCAATTGATTTTTCAAGACCATTTTTTGCACCAAAAGAAAGTCATTCTTTCTTAGAAAAGCCCATGGAGTGTCTGAACAGTCAAGAAAAGCCATAAATGTCACCATTTTGAAAACTAGAGACCCAGGCCTACTCAAATATACATATTTTGTATCATTTGTACTTATGTGGTTTTGCTAAAATTGTACCATTGAAAATTTTTTTTTTTTTTTTTTTTTGCAGTTTTTTTTCAGTTTGGCGCACAAAAAAATTCGAATGACTTAGGCCTCAGTTCTCAAACACTCCAAATTTTATTCTCTCGCTTGTCACAGTTAAAATGATACCCTATGTATACAATTAGATAACTTTTTGACTAGGCACTACACTGTCAACCATGAGCAGCACCAATTGATTTTTCAAGGCCATTTTTTTGCACCAAAATGCTCACGTGACCTGGAGCATATTTCCCAGGCACAGGAGTACTGCGCCTGTGCAGAACGCTACAGGCCACGTAAATGAGCTTTTTCGCAAGCAGCGTGGCCACGCGCTCATGCAGGCACAGAAGATGCTGACCTGGCAAGGTCGGCATCTGCAGCGGAGGGGATCCCAGGATGATATAGCTGTGTCAAGGGACAGATAGACTGAAAGAAGCCCCAGGTTGTCACTTTTAAAGTGCATATTAGTTTGCGCGGGCAGTGTTGCTCGGATGCCCCCCAATCACGAATTAGAGTAAATCCAGTCACAGCAGAAACGAAATCCGGATATGCCATGATCCTGATCCGGATTTGAATCGGAGCTCCGGATTCGACTTGGATTTTAGCTGTGATTACATGTAGAATCCGTGATCATGGCCGTAATTACAGATTTGTCTTTAACGTTAACAGCAAAGCCCCCATACATGCTACAATCACTAAAAGTGCGAGGATTATAAAGGTGATCAGTGGCTACAACTTAAAAAAAAGTTTTTCCAAAAAGGCCTAATAGTTTTTGAGAAAATCAATTTTAAAATCTCAAATGATAAAAGTATTCCTGATTAAAAACCGCCGACTTTAGCGGTTAATAGCAAAGCCCCCTTACATGATATAAACACCAAATTTTCAGGATATGTTAAGTAGTACAGTGAGAACAAGGGGCACATTTTTTTTAAAAAGACCTTATAGTTTTTGAGAAAATCGATTTTAAACACTGGACGTTTTAAAACGTCCATTGGTCCATTAACAGGGAAAAACTGGACTTTTTATACTATTGGTGGTCCAGTAGTGGTTTAAATGCAATGGGACACTATTTTGTTCAAAACCCTTTTTTATATTTATATGCTCCCCTATCCTTTCCTTGAAGGGAACTTAAACTGAGAAGGATATGGATTTTTCCTTTTAAAATAATACCAGTTGTCTGACTCTCCTGCTGGTCCTGTGTCTCTAATACTTTTAGCCACAGCCCCTGAACAAGCATGCAGATCAGGTGCTCTGAATGAAGTCAGACTGGATTAGCTGCATGCTTGTTTCAGGTGTATAATTCAGCCACTACTGCGGCCACAGGGATCAGCAGGGTGCCAGGCAACTGGCATTGTCTAAAAGGAAACATCCATATCCCTCTGTTAAGGTTCCCTTTAAGTGTTCTTGTGGTGCGTTCCACATATTGTAGGCCGCATTCACACCAAATCACATATACTACCCCTACAGTGGAGCATGTGATAAAATTCCTAATTCTAAATTCCTCACCCTTTTTCGTTCTCCTTTCGCTTCATTACATCCCATACACCCTCTGCAGGGAAAGAAACCGGGAGTTTGCCACCCTACCAACTGTCTTTACTCTGCAGGGGGCGCTACACAGCTTGGGGCCAATGCATTCTTTAAATTGGGGGCCCGTCTATAAATAAATTGAGGCTTATCTGGGAGATTACCCTGCAGTATATGGTCTCCCTGCAGGATATCCCAGTGTTTCTTAAAGATCTCTTCTACCTGTCTAAATTGAACTGAAAAATTAGAAATAAATGCAAAAGGTCTTTGTTCCTCATTAGATCTATTTCGTTCACCATGAACCAACTGCCTCCTATCTAATCCTGCTACCTCCTTCTGTATTCTATCCAATAAACTTACCTTATATCACTTCTTGAGGAATCGTTTTTTAAGGACGTCTGATTGCCTGAAGTAATCATTGTTAGTACAATTTCTCAACACATGTGTAAATTGTCCTTTTGGAACCCCCTTTAACCATTGAGGGTGGTGACAACTTGAGGTTTCAATGAAACCATTTCTATCGGTTGGCTTGAAAAAGCATTGTGTGACAAAACCTGATTCTGTTATTATTTCCAAATCAAGGAAATGTATTTTCTCTTTATCACATTCTGCTACCAGCTGAATGTTGGGCCTCAACTTGTTGATTTCTTCAATATATTCTCGAAAACTTACCTCATCACCCTCCCACAGAATAAGGAGGTTGTCTATAAATCTTCTCCACAGTCTGATCCATGCACCAACTATCTGAATAGCTTCCTCCTCCCATACTGCCATATACAAATTGGCTAGGCATCGCACAGTCAAATATTTGTATAAAATAATCAACCTTATGCCAGAAATAATTGTTTTTCAAAGCAAACTCCAACAAAAAATGAATAGAAGGTTGAGAGAGATTTTCAAACCGCCTCACACCCCTCATTATGTGGGATGTTGGTATATAAAGAACTCACATCAGCCGTTGGCAGCAGGATATCTCCTTGTACATGGAGTTGGTCCAAAATCTGTATAGTATGCTTTGTATATTCTCGGCAATTTCTTGACACACAGTTACAGATAATGGTCCACATATTGACCCAACCGATCGATTATGGATCCTACCCCACTCAAAATAGGATGACCCGGGGGATTGATTAAACTTTTGTAGATCACGGGTATCCTAGGGTGCCGATGGCACCAGGAACTCAGTTACTGCCCTGTCCACTAGTCCATGCATCAACCCCTCATCAACCATCAAGGCGAGTTCCCTCTTAATCTTCATTGTGGGGTCCCCTCTAAGTTTCTCATATGCTGTAGCATCATATACCAGTCTATACAATTCATTAAAGTACTGTTATTTTTGCAGGACAACCACTCCCCCTCCCTTGTCCGTGGATCGGATCACCACATTTTTTTCTCTCCTCAAACTATCACAGTTTTGTCACGATTACAATTCTTTGTTTCCAATTTCCTCAAATCATGTACTACTCTATTTTTAAAACTCTCAACCGTATTTAGGTTAGAAGGATCTGGCGGATTAAAAGTGGAGGCATTCCACTTTTGGGTGCTTCATTTCACTGACAGAGCACAGGGAAGGTGGTGGTGTCCCTACTTTTCTCTATAAGGAGTTACACTATTGGATGTTTTTCTTTTTCTTCTGCATATCCTGTGTTGGCCACTTGTGAAAGCTACACCGTTGGTACATGAGAAATTTGGAGAGTGGAAGAGATTCTTATTGGACAATCTTCACTTTGTGTCATTGGTGGTAACTGGGACAATTAGGCATTGTGCACTGCTTCAATTTTTGTTTTATTTTAATTGATCAATCTTTCACAGATTGCTTGGAAGCGCGCACCACGGATATTGCAATTATTGATCAAGATAGATTCATCTTTCCAGGAGCGCATACCTATCTATTGTATTATATAGTCTCTATGCCCCAATCTATTGCCACGGCTGTGAGCCCGGCCCACGGTCTTCACTTATAGACAAGCCCCCGTGTGAGCAGGACACGTTATTTGACTCCTGACTGCGGTTACCTCCAGGTCTTAACGCGCAAGGCATACAGACTGAAGTAGAGAGGACAATAACCCACCAGAACCCCACTGAGGCAAATAACACAGTTCAATAGTTCATACGTATCACACAGGGCGATTACATTGATTCAGGAGGATGAGGCCCTCAGCGTTGATTGCCAGTAATGACAGATGTATCAGGAACAGGCAGTGAATGATCCAGGCAATATATGAGAGAGTTCATGCAGAGTCCACATGCAAGGTTATTCAACAGGCAATGAATGATCCAGGCAATATATAAGAGAGTTCATGCAAGGTCCACATGCAAGGTTATTCAAGCAACAAGCAAGGATTAGTTCAGGTATAACTAGAGTGTCCAGTAACAAGCAATGGTTGCTCCAGGTAGCATGCAGTTAACAGGTAGAGGTCAGTCCAGGCGGCAGGCAAGGGTATCCAGTTAACAGGCAGAGGTCAGTCCAGGCGGCAGGCAAGAGTATCCAGTAACAGGCAGAGGTCGGGCCAGGTGGCAGGCAAGAGTATCCAGGAATCAAAGCAAGGGTTAATAACAGCAGACAAGAATGGTCAAATACAAGCCAAGGTCGAGATCCAGTAATTCAACAATGTGAGTGCGCACCCATCAACTAGCCACAGCTATGCTTATCAAGGGCGATGACTGGGAGCACTCTGCAGGCTTAAATACAACTTTCATCCAGTCAGTAGCCGGCCACAATCCGCACATCCAATCACACAGCGGTAACCTACCTAGGTGTCAGCTGTAACATCAGCTGACACCGCGCTGTCCGCTGACTATTGTTTGCATATGTGGAGGGCATACTGAGAACGCGCCCTCCGCCCATCAGGATGTGCGGCCTGCATTCCAGCGGCAGCATCATCAGCGGTGAACAAGGGCTGAGACCCGGGAAGCGACATATTACGCCTGGGTCTCGACGGAAACATTCTCTGACAGGCAGGTTCCTTATACCGCTATCCTAAAACACGTTTAAAATCCTGCCCCCTGAAGAATAAGATGTGTCCACTGGAGTATAAAATGAGCCTTATTTAAGACGTAGTTAGATAACCCTTAGTACCTGTTGAATAGAAGATTGCTGATCTAAGTATTAGGACACTTGTAATTTCTAGTAGACATAAGATCAGTAACATCGTGAGTTTCTGTGAGTTAATGAAAATATAGAGAGTATCAGTGTGAGAGGACCAGTAACATACTCTGTGTGCACGTTAAAATGGATAATTACTATAGTAAAAAGGATGAAATGAATGATGATACAAAATATATGTATGAACTAAACAAAGACAATGTGAAGTATCTGAAAGAATGGATCCAGAAGTACAAAGCGTTCCACGGGAGTGACCTCCTCCTTCAGGCAATAAGTTAGAGGCCCTTGGCTTAGTACCAGACTGCTAGTATATACACCAACTTTTATTGCCTGAAGAAGTGGGTCACTCCTGCAAAACACGTTGTAGTATTCTCTGAAATGTGTGTAAATTCCTTTAATTAAATCACATCTGCATTATCTTGTGTCTGCTTGGGGGAGGCAAGTCCACCCTTGGTACAGGGATGTTGCCCCCTTTTTCTTGATCTGCGGAGAGTGACTTCTTAATCCTGAGTGGGGACAGGTCTAATATCCCCATCTGCATTAACGGTGGTTGCCTATTAGGTTACCCTGACTTGTGAGTATATTGCATTTACTCTACCTATACACCTTAATTTACCAGTACATACTACACTATGTTGGGCTCTCCATGTCCCTCTTTTGTAATGCGTCAGACAGGTCCTTGGACCGGATTGGCGCTTGATCTGTGGGAATTGGAACTCACTAAATGACCAAAATATACCTAGGGCTTATGACAATGCAGATATGATATGAAGTACAAGGACTTATGAAAAGGATTGAGAACAGATGATTGGACTGTGATTAATCAGTGTCCAGAAGGAGGACGAGTCAGTAGACTCTTATCTAACTTGCCTCAGATAAATTTTTAATATAAATTCAGGAATACTGTACATGTACCAGCGGATCAGGTTGCTGACGGCTCCTATGAACAACAGTTAAGAATTACCTTCTTAAAAAGTCTCATCTTACCTGTCAGTAGTTTCATCACTAAACACATGGTGACCCATAGAATCTGCAGGCTTTATGAAATGGAGTATACCAAACATGCAGAAAGACACTTTAAGGCTGCTTACACACAGGGACGTTACAGGCACACGTTAGTGCAGCCTGTAACGCTCCCCCAACGCACAGCAATGTAACACAAGTGGGCTGTTCACACTGCCCACGTTGCGTTACATGTAACGCTGCACGTTCTTCCAAAAGTGCAGCATACTATAGCGTTACAGCGGCTTAAGCCGTGTTAGACTGTTTGCACATGCTCAGTCATGTTGGGGAGGAGCGGAGAGCGGCCAGGCACATGGCTAATTAATATTCACTGCACGTTGTGACGTGCAGTGTTTACTTCCTGGTGCGGCCGCTCTGTGCGGCGATTGGCCGGCGGGACCACGTGATGCCGCATGCGTCCAAGAGTACGCATCACGGACGCCAGAGTGAGCTGCACAACGCGGCTCACTCTGACGTCCACATCGAAGAGCACCAGGCCTTGCGTTAGGTGCCCGTTATGCGACCTTACCGTAGCACCTAACGCAACATCTTGGTGTGCAAGTAGCCTAAATCTAAGAAGAAAACTAAAAAAGCTAAGGTATTTTGGAAGGTGTAGATGTGTTTTTTTTTTTTTCCAAATCAATTTTTGAGTCAACCAAAAGAACGTTACTAATCACTGTGTATGATTACATTGCATAGATTGTAAAACATTGCATATGCTTATGTTGTAACAGTTATGTAACAATTCTGTTAAACGGTAGACTCGTTTTATAAAGTTATTTATATTAAATAGGTTGGAAAGAGAGGGGAAAAGATAGAGGGGGAGTCGAGGATAGAGGGGGGAATTTAGGGAACCCAGACTTCGGATTCATACCCTCCAAGAGGATCATATCCAATGGTCACAGTCGACCAAAATTAGCAAATAAAACGTGGGAGTGGGCTGAGTTTTATGTCTCCTGAGTTGCTAAATACAATGGGGGCAGCACGGTGGCATAGTGGTTAGCGCTCTCGCCTTGCAAATCCCAGCTGGGTCAACATCTGCAAGGAGTTTGTATGTTCTCCCCAGCTCTTCGTGGCTTTCCTCCGGGTACTCCGGGTTTCCTCCCACTCCCCAAAAAACATACAGATAAGTTAATTGGCTTCCCCTTAAATTAAATTGCCCCTAGACTACAATATATACACTACACACACATAGACATATGACTGTGGTAGGGATTAGATTATGAGCCCCTCTGAGGGACAGGTAAGTGACAAGACCATATTCTTTCTACAGCTCTTGTGAAAATGTCGGCGCTATATAATTACTAAATAATAATAATAATCCAAAGTAGTTTGAACAGTAAGTGAATTGCGTATATCAATCCAGCAAATCCAGCAAGTGAGACGTATTTATCAAATCTATTTTGGGAGGAGTGGACTAATTCTTCCATTTGCATTATGTGATTAATTGTGTTAATAAGTTCACATGTGTGTTTTGCGTGTGTGTGCATATTTTTATCCCATTCTTCAGGAGTAAATGCTTGCTGTATTGAGATCTTTTGCCCATTTAGATATGAGATGTGGCTGCTCCTTTAGTGAGGGAGAGGAGGACAATTTTGTAGACTTGGGACAAAGTATAATCCTGTGGTTCTTTACGAGTACATAATAGTTCAAAGGGTGAAAGCTGTCTACAGATTTTATCTTTTGGGAATAAAGAATTGTAAAAGCTAGTAAACTGCCTCCCCTCATCCCCAGCCACTGGGCACGCGCATCTCCCCATGGCCCATCACGCTCAAGCGTACCTCGTCATCCAGCCCCGCCTCCATGGCCCACGCATGCGCACCACACAGCCGCATGGCGAACGAGGCTGAAATTACATCAAATTACCCCTAAAGAGTTACACCAACATCCCTTTTGCCTGCTCTACCCCCCCTCCTCCCCACCGCAATACATATATTGTGCTGCCAACTTTTTGACCCCCATAGCCCCATTTAAACACATGCCCAAATCCAAAATGGCCACCACCATCTCTCCCACTCGCCGCGCCTGCACATAACATCATGCGGAGCGTAGCATACCACCCACTGAACCCAGTGTCCTTTTTGATAGGTTAACAAGCACCCTTACCCTTATTTAAAGCGCCCATACACTGGTCATAGCACAGAGGCGTTTCTCCCAGACTCAGACAAATAATGGTGAGTTTTTAATTCTTTTTATGAGAACCAATGCGTTATATCTTCTCCTATGATATTAAGAAAGAAGAAAGAAATCCTGAATAAAGGGGCTGCACCACCACTAACAATATAACAAATCTTTATTGAACAATCTGTACAACATTATAAAATCACTTAAAAAGAGCTGAACATCAGCAACTCGCCACAATACAATTTTATGTGGAATAAACAATCAAAAATGCCTCACCTCCTAAATTCCAAATAAGCCCTGCAAACTGCATAGATCATGACCTGGGTTCAGTATTGAGCCCAGTGTACAATCCTAGACCCGGGTCTGATTAAGTGAAAGTGCTATGCTATCATCAAAATAGGTTTTGAGGTATAGAAAACCAAGGTGCATGAGAAGCTCATCAGGAACTATATATTGTCTTTTATTCCTCCCATGTTTGATCAACATCAGTTTGCCTATAGATCAAATAGGTCCACAGAGGATGCGGTGGCTACTGTCCTCCATGTTGTACTGTCCCATTTAGAGCAGCGAGGGAGTTATGCACGATTGCTTTTTATTGATTTTAGTTCTGCTTTTAATACTATTATACCCTATAGACTGGTGACCAAATTGTCAGACATAGGGCTTCCATACTCAACTTGCCTCTGGATTAAGAACTTTTTGAGCGATCGTCCTCAGAGGGTTAGAGTGGGTACAAATTTTTCCTCATCTATCAGTCTCAGCACTGGCTCTCCTCAGGGCTGTGTGCTGAGCCCCCTGCTCTATACCCTCTACACTCATGATTGTGTTCTTCCCACCATAGTAACACCATTGTTAAGTTTGCTGATGATACTACAGTGGTGGGGCTCATATCAGGGGGGGATGAGTCTGCCTATAGGGATGAGGTAGAAAGGCTGGAAATGTGGTGTAGAGACAATAATCTGCTCCTAAATGTAGCTAAAACCAAGGAGCTTATAGTGGATTTTAGGAAGAATGCAGATGACATTCAGCCACTTATTATAAATGGAAATATTGTAGAAAGAGTCACAGACTTTCGGTTTTTAGGAGTTACTATTAAAGAGGACCTGACTTGGGGGTCACATATTGCTGAAGTAGTGAAAAAGGCACAGAAGAGGCTATATTTTTTAAGGGTCCTTAGGAAGAATAATATTCCTGAGAAATTGTTGGTGTCTTTTTACCGCAGTACAGTGGAGAGTGTCCTGGGTCTACTGTCTCTGTGCGCTGTGTTACCGCAGTACAGTGGAGAGTGTCCTAGTCTACTGTCTCTGTGCGTGGTTTTCAAGCTGCACAGTAGCACAGAAAAAGCAGCTTCATAGGGTAATTAAGGTTGCCCAGAGGATAGTTGGCTGTCCTCTCCTTCCATTAGAAGAATTATATACTTCTTATTGTTTCAGGAATATTAAGATAATTTTAAGTGACGCCTCACATCCAGGACATGTGTTATTTGAAAATCTGCCTTCTGGAAAATGTTTTAGACTTATAAAAACTAAGACAAATAGACTAAAGAACAGTTTTTATCCTTCAGCCATTTCTATGTTAAATGCTGCTAAATGGCCATGTTGATAAGGGGTGTGTGCAATGTAATGTATGTAAGAATGGAATGTTATGCTGTCTTTGCTTTTGCTGGAAAATTGCACTTAAGAATTTCGTTGTACAATTTCGGTTGTTACAATGACAATAAAGATTTTCTTCTTCTTCTTCTTCTTCTTCTAAAAGTGCAAGTACATTGAAGTTATGCTCAAGAAACACATCCCCTGATAATCATAATGGACAGTACATATAAGGATCAAAGTAATATAAGTGCAATTGGGGATCTATACATACGTATACCAGGACCAGGTGTGCAGGCAGCTGCAAAGTCAGGGCGGAGGGAGGCACACAAGACGCTGCGAGCTATTTTGATGATAGCATAGCACTTTCACTTAATCAGACCCGGGTCTAGGATTGTACACTGGGCTCAATACTGAACCCATCCCTTGTCAATACCCATATAACCATCTCCACTTATTAAAATCCCAAAATAAATGTCAGAATGTACCTCCCATATATAACCAAGCTCTGTCTTGTATCATTTCACTGCCAATCAAACTTTGTTATATGTAATACTGCAGATTGCTTGTTGCTAACACATCTTCTTGCACATAATGTTTGTCTCCTAAAATACTCATAATGTATACTATACAATATATTTTCCATATATACCAAACCCCTCTATTTAATCTATTTTACCACCACCTATCTTACTTTGTTATATGGAATGTCACAGACTGCTTTTTGATATTACTCTTGTCATAATGTATACTGGATATTATTTATTCCTTTTAAGCTTTTTGACTTATGCTTCTTGTCCCATGTCTCAAACCCCTCTTTTGCATTTATTTTACCACCGCCTATCTTACTTTGTTATATGGAATGTCACAGACTGCTTCTTGATATTACTCTTGTCCTACTCTTGTCCTAATGTATACTGGATATTATTTATTCCTTTTAATCTTTTTGACTTATGGTTCTAGTCCCATGTCTAAAACTCATTGTCTCTGATCCACAGTTGTATGCGCCTCCTCTTACTGCCTGATGAAGCAGGGTCACGCCCGTGAAACATGTTGCAAACCTTTGTGGAGTGTATAAATTGTTCTTATTCCTTAAAGAGAATCTGTATTGTTAAAATCACACAAAAGTAAACATACCAGTGCGTTAGGGGACATCTCCTATTACCCTTTGTCACAATTTCGACGCTCCCCGCCGCATTAAAAGTGGTTAAAAACAGTTTTAAAAAGTTTGTTTATAAACAAACAAAATGGCCACCAAAACAGGAAGTAGGTTGATGTACAGTATGTCCACACATAGAAAATACATCCATACACAAGCAGGCTGTGTACAGCCTTCCTTTTGAATCTCAAGAGATCATTTGTGTGTTTTTCCCCCTGAATCTCTCATGCACTGAAGTTTCAGGCTGCTCTTTTCTTCCTGCAAACAGCTTTGCCCTTGTCTGTAGTTCCTCACTATGTGAAAGCCCAGCCAGCTCAGAGGACGATTTATCCAGCTTGTAAAAGATGAGAAGAGAGAAGCTGCTCTAATCTAAATAACACACAGGCAGTGTGCATAGAGGGGGCTGGAAGGGGAAGTTCATAGCAGAACCACAACACTGAAGAACTTGGCAGCCTTCCTGACACAGGCTGACAAGTCTGACAAGAGAGAGATAAGTTGATTTATTACAGAGACTGTGATAGTACAAAGTGCTGCAGTAAGCCAGAACACATTAGAACAGCTTTTGGAACTTGTAGGATGATAAAAAACAGGATGTAATTTTTGTTACGGAGTCTCTTTAACATGGCCCCATTTCTTTGTCCTTTGGAGTGGTTAAAGTGAACATCCAGACTAAAAAGCTACTCAGCAGCAGCACTGAAAAGGCTTGGTGTTTCTTTAACAGTTTTACAGCATCAGAACTTTTTTTCTTACATAAGCCTTATTTTTAGCTGCACAAAAGCATAAGCTCCGCCCCATCAAAGAAAACTTCCCAGGCTTTTTTTCCCTGGTGCTGTGGAAAGCATGATGGGATTTTCTATGTTGTTGTTCACGTTGCCTAGCAACTGGGAGGGGTGATCAGCACACAGGACAGTTGGAACGGTGTCTCATGCTCCCTGTCGCCTCCTACCAACCAAGAAGATGGCTGCCATCATGAAATCAAACATTTGCCTGTTCTTTTAAAACAAGGTGGGTAAGAGATTATATTACCTATCTAGCTTAATTAACATAACTAATGTAACTTAATGACAGTATGTTTGTTTAGGCTGAAGTTCCTCTTTAAGCCCCCCCACACACACACACTCCCAATTCCATGTTTTAAAAATGTTATTTTATCCTGTTGGTACCTCTGTTCATCTTGATACTGAGACCCCTAAACTATGTTTAAGCATGTTACAGCTTTCAAAAGTTGGTTGTTTTTGCTGGTGAAACAACATTGACCACAGCAGTCAATGTAATGACCCCTAGACTATGTTCTGGGATGCAAATGACAGCTTCACTGAAATCTGTTTACAGATAGGAGTGTTAGTTTATCATGTAAAGCTAAAAGTAGCTTTCGCCATGTAAAACCAGTACACCATTCAAAAACTGTTTTGTTTTTTTTTGCAGTTAAAACTAAGATGACTAAAGTAGTCAATGTACTGACACTTAAACTATGTTCTGGGAAGCAAATGAAAGCTTCAGTTAAATCTGTTTACAGACAGGAGTGTCTGTTTATGATCTAAATCTTAAAGAGAACCTGAACTGAAAATAAAAAGTCAAAATAATCATACACAGGTCATACTTACCTCCTGTGTAGTCTACGTCTCCTTCTCTTTCTCCTCTCCTGCGTCCCATTTGTCCGCTGTGATCAATGGAATTTTCCGTCCTCCATTTTAAAAATGGCCATTACCCCATAACAGCTTCCTGGTCAGCACACTGTTAAACTGTAATATCACCCACTTAAGCCATAGGAAAACATGGACATTACCTTGCACATTGAGTTGTAACTCAACAGGGATATGTGAGGGAGCAGGCTGGTGTTGTACTTTATACTGGTTGAACTCGATGGACGTATGTCTTTTTTCAACCAAAATAACTATGTAACTATGTAACTGCTGATAGATAATTGACAGCAACTGGTATATTTCAGTTCTATCAAAATATTGTCAGAACTGGAAGGGATCACTGTAAGAAGAAAATGGTGAGTCTCTGAGAGGAACTGATGGTGAGGTTAGTATGTAATATTTATTTGCAGGTACATCATGTGTTTATTTTAAATAATTTTACTCGCTTCAGGTTCCCTTTAAAGTAGCTTTCACCGTGTTAAACCAATACACCATTCAAAAACTGGTTGTTTTTGCAGTTCATACAAAACTGACTAAAGCAGTCAATGTAATGACCCCTAAACTATGTTCTGGGATGTAAATGACAGCTTCAGTGAAATCTATTTACAGATAGGAGTGTTAGTTTATGATCTAGAGTTAAAAGTAGCTTTCACCATGTCAAACCGTTTACAATAATTTTTATTGAAAAAATTTTCAGCATACAGAATATACAGGTATCCAATGGTATGATATACAAAAATATACAAAGAACCAATATAAAGTAAATTTTTAGATAAACCTATATAAATTCACTGTAGAGAAATACAGCTCAGTTATACAAAACAGGTTAAATATTAAATTAAATCTAACTTTGAAATAATTTTTGCATCTTCTAACCCTATTTTGGGATAAAAACAACTAATAACAATATAAAAATTGTAAATCCGCATCAAATCCGCATAAAATCCGCATCAACATACGGAATCCGCAATAAAATGCGGAAATACAGATGGCAGCATGCGGAATTCCGCGTTAAACTTCAAAAACGTGCAAAAACGCGCGGAAACCGCCAATAAGGTGCGAAAAACGCATTATAAACGCGTTTAACACACCAAGGCATATAACCTGTCTATGACTGCGGAAAAAGACAACTAATTGCAGAAAAGTCTCAGAATAATGATAAAATCACACTGAGACATATAAAATACAAAAAATTATAAAATTATAGAAAATTAACCAGTTCACCCCCAAGGGTTTTTATGCTAACGGACCAGAGCAATTTTCACTTGGCAGTGCTCCTCCCTTTTATTCCCTAATAACTTTATTACTACTTATCACAAGAAAATGATCTATACCTCGTTTTTTTCACCACCAAATAGGCTTTCTGTGGGTAGTACATTTTGCTGACAATTTTTTTTATTTTAAATGCATTTTAATGGGAAAAAATGAAAAAAAAATCATCATTTCTCAGTTTTCTGCCATTATACTATTAAAATTAAACATTCTCCTGTGGATAAAACGAACATATTTTATTTGCCCAGTTGTCCCGATTATTAAACCGTTTAAATGATGTCCCTATCACAATGTATGGCGACAATATATTATTTTGAAATCTAGGTGTTATTTTTCTGTTCTGTTTTTTTTTTCTTCTGGCCATAATTACAAGCCCCTATATAATAAATTAAAATTAATTTCCCCCCATAAAGTATAGATTAAAAAAGACAACTATTTATTTATTTGAAGCTGATTTTTTTTTTACAAGTGGTTTTTTTTGGGGGGGGGAGGGGGAGGGTTGGAAGTGTAATTTCATCAATTTTATTAAGTGTGTAACTACTTGTATATGTATGTACTTTGTAGCTGTAATATACTTTTTGGCCACAAGATGGCACTAGTGAACACTCTCCCGTATAGGAAGTGATCACTTTTTTTTTTACACTTTATTAATTTGTTACAGTTTCCTGTTTATGTGAAAGGACGTAGCCGCTGTTCGCGGTCACGTCCATTCACTCCAGGCAGTGCGATTGGGTAGAGGACCGCTCGGTCCTCTTCCCCAATCACCCAGCACGGGTACCCGACGGAAACGGCGGCGGTAGCAGCGCGCACACGTGCGGAGCGGCGACGGGAATGCGCGACGTATTAAAACGTCATGTTGCCATTAACAGGCAAAAGCATGACGTTTTAATACGTTAGTTTGCCGGCAAATGGTTAAGGAGTTATATAAGGAGTGAATGATATTTATCAACTATCTTCAACATAATGTAGACTGTAATTACTAAATATAAACCAGTGTCAAATAAAATTGACACAATTGCACTTTCTGGAGTTTTTCCTTAATGAGAATTTGAAGTCTGAAAGTGTATTAATTTCTACAATAATGATGAGACTATATGGAAATAAATTAGTAGAGAGTAAGGATCCTCTCAACCTGGAAAATGGGGGAGTTTACCCCCTACTGAGATTCCAGGGAGTGGAGCCTGCAAATCGTGTTCCATAGTCTCCAATTTTATCGCTTGACTAAAAGTAATTGTATTTAAATGTATAATAAATTGCAGCTCCAGGTGAGAAGTAGACAGTCTTAGAGTGAATGCTTGAAAAATTAGCAAAATGAGAGTTAATGATATTAAACTAAACAACTAAACTAATATCTAATCTACTATGCATCTTTTATTGTCCAAATTGCCGTCCAGTAGTGTAGGTTCAATTTTACCTTTGATCAAGTCTGATAAGGTCATGTGCGTAAGGAAGGGCCACTCCAGGGAAGATCACCAAACAAACCCAATTTTGTTGTCTCCAATGCGAGGGGCAGAAGAAAGGAACCGTGAAGAAGGAAGAAGAAGAAAAGAGAGGAGAAGGGGCACCTCAGAATTCCAGAACCTTCGATGCGGTATACACAGTAGGCCAGAGATCAACCTTCCTCATGAAGGACTGCAGATTCCCGCACCTAATAGACCAGGCCTTTTCTGCCAACAGATTTGATTCTACTTTTCTAAGGATCTCCTCTAACTTCGGTACATAAGGAGTTTTCCAATGAAGTGCTAGTTGACTTTTAGCCACAATAAAAACATGGTTAATAATTAATCTCTCCTGAGGAGGTAGATCTCTTGTTCCCAAATGGAGAAGTGCCAAACCAGGTGGTATAGTCTGAAGTAACATCGGGAGTTGTTTCAGAAAGCACCCAACATCATCCCAGAGTTTAAGTTTGGGACATTCCCATAATATATGCTCTATAGTACCCGTCAGGTTACACCCCCTCCAACAAAGTGGGGAAGATTTCATATCAAAACGTGAGATCCTTTCCGGGGTCATGTACCATTGCCAAATGCACTTAAACCCTCATGATGACCAACACAGTGGGTAGACTTCCTGAAAGATTGAACAGTCATCTCCCATTCCTCTTCATCAATGTCATATTGGCCTCAATTCATGGAGCATTATCAAACACTTTATCAAACGTTTGATAATTTACCTCATGGGTAAAATCTCATTTTAAATTCACTAAGGTGTTATATATTTATCGAATGTTTTACCGATAAAACGTTCAACAAATATATAACAACTTAGTGAGATTTTACCCATGAGGTAAATTATCAAACGTTTGATAAAGTGTTTGATAAACGTTTGATAATGCTCCGTGAATTGAGGCCATTGTAGATAAGTTTGCCACTTAAGCAATTGCCATTGAGGGGGCTTTCCTTTCAGATCAAGCAGGATATTATAAAAAGTGGATGTACCCTTCAGGCTTATTCCCTCTGACTGAATTAACTTCTTAATCTTGGGCATCAGTACAACTGGGCTATATGAATACTTGTTCAGAAATCTGCCAACTTTGTCATACAACCACTTGTCTGTAGATGGTATGCCATATGTGGTCATCAGTGAATCAAAGGATTTGAGGCTAGAATTCTCCAACAAATCTGCCACAGATGTAATTCCACAGTCAATCCAATAATCCAAAACAGCATTTCTAATGGTAGTGTGGAAAGCTGCAAGAGTTAATGGTATGGCCAGGGAGTCTTCTCTACAAAGTTTAACCACCTCCTTCCAAATTCTAAGGGTATTAGCTGTGATTGGATTCTTAATATTTGGTTGGATCTTCCAGGTCAGTCTGGATTGCAAACACAATTTATAAGGGCTATATGGCAATTGTGCCTCTTCCATTAGATACCATTGTCTGCTTGTATCTTCTGTCCAGACCGACCTGGATTGATCCAAAATTGTAGCCATATAATAAAGTTCCAGGTTGGGGGCTCCTAGGCCTAATTTGGAGACTTGTGTTGTGAGAATCTTGTTGGAGAATCTAGCCTTTTTGTTGTTAAGGATATATTTATTTAGGAGTCTCTGTAAAGTAGTAAAAAATATTTGAGGGACCCTTATAGGACAATTTCTGAACAAATATAAAAGTTGGGGCAAAATCATCATTTTAAAGGCAGCAATTCTGCCTGTCCAAGAGAATTCTACTTTTGCTAATGCATCTAACTTATCTTTAAATTTGGTTAGCCAGGTATTGTAATTTTCTCTATAGATCTGAGCTATAGTGGGTGTGAGTTGGATACCCAAATATTTGATACTTTTGTCAGTCCAGGAGAAATGGGAAGAGGCCTGAAGGGTTTCTTTCATCTCTTTTGGTATATGGCATGGGAGAATGACGGAATGGGAGTTTTTTCTCATTTAATTTATAGAAGGAAATTTTAGAGAACTCCTCTAATTCAGTAATAACATTTGGCACTGATAAGAGGTTTTTGAAGATATAATATATCATCAGCGTATAAACCAATTTTTGTATGAATTTGTCCAATGTTAACTCCATGTATACTTATATTATTCCTAATTTGTTGGGCCAGTGGTTCTAAAGTAAGGTTAAAAATCAATGGAGAGAGGGGGCAACCCTGACGGGTACCATTTTTAATGTCAAAGGAAGAAGAGATGTAGCCAGAAGACAGGACCTTGGCAGATGGTTGTGTATAGAGAGCAATGATGGCACCATGAAGGAAGCTGGGTATACCGAATTTTAATAGAACTCTAGACAAGTGGAGCCAATTGACCCTGTCAAACGCCTTTTCCGCGTCTAAGGAGACGAGGAGTGTAGGCGTCTGACAGGTCCTAAGCTGATGTAATATAGCAAGGGCCTTCCTTGTCCCATCACTGGTAGACCTTGATAAATCCAGCCTGATCAGGGTGAATAAGTTGTGGCATTAAGGGAGTTAATCTATTAGCTATAATCCTAGCATAAATCTTTACGTCGGTGTTTAAAAGAGAAATTGGCCTATAACTACCAGGGTCTGTTGGGTCCTTATCATCTTTAGGAATAGTGGATATGAGGGCTGCTAATGATTCTTTAGGGAAAGTACCTTTTATGTGCTATTTCATTAAAGAAATCAGTGAGTGGTTTAGCTAATATGGGAAGAAATTTCTTATAATAATCATTAATATAACCATCTGGGCCTGGGGCTTTATCATTTTTTAAATTTTTGATTGCTATTTCAATTTCTTGTTGATAAAATGGGACTGATAGGGATTTTTGTTCGAATTCTGATAACAAGGGAAGGTCTACCTTTGCTAAATAATTGTCTATTTCCTGAATAGTTGGAATATTAATATTTGGATGTTTCCCTAAGTTATAGAGGCCTTCATAGTATGAAGCAAGCGCCTCCACTATATCAGTAGGGTGATAAACATCAGTTTTAGTTTTGGGATGTTTAATTTTAGTTATTCTCTGCTGGATCATTTTTCCTTTTAATTTTTGGGCCATAGCTTTCCCGGCTCTGCTTCCTTCATAGTACCACCACTCCTTAAGTATAGTTTGCCATTTATCATATTGATAATACATTAAATCTGCCAGCTCCTGTCTCACCGCCTCTAGAGATGGCAGTAGATCAATTTTATGATTATTAAAGATTTCTCTTTCTAGCTGTTTAATTTTAATCAGCAGTGAGTCAGACTTCTCTCTGATTTTTTTTTTCTTTTGAATGGCACTATGTTTCATGAAGACTCCTCTCATAAAGGCCTTATGTGCGTTCCACAGTGTAGCTCTGGAAACCTCTGAGGTGTCATTAAAGTGAAAATATTCCTTCAGGTCATTTTTAATGAGTGGAAGAGTATGTTCAGAATTTAATATAAATTTATTTAGTTTCCAATTAGAATTTTGTGGGGAAGAATTTTTTAGTAAAAATTTAGTAGTTAAAGGGGAATGGTCTGACCAAACTCTAGAGTCAATTTCTACATCTGAGACCAGTGGCAAGGAAAACCTGTCAGTGAGACAATAGTCAATTCTTGTGAATGATTTGTAGATTGGTGAGTAGTAGGTGAATTTTTTTTCTTTGGGGTACATACACCTCCAAGTGTCATATAACTCAAATTTAGTTAGAGATGGTTGTAAAATTGAGTGAGATTTTCTTAATTTAGATGTGCAATCTATAAGGGGGTCAACTACAGAATTAAAATCGCCAACTATGAATAATCCTCCCTTATTAATCTTAATGATTTTGTTTAGTTTTTTATTAATAAAAGTAGCCTGATGATAGTTGGGGGCGTATATGTTAGCAAATGTGAACCCTTGGGAGTTAATGGTTCCAGATATCAACACCAATCTACCATCATCCCCACAGAAGGTCTCCCTCACCACCAGTCCCAGCGTATCTTTAATGGCAATACAGACACCAGCTTTCTTTTTTTTTTGTAGGGTAGAATGATAGATGTTAGAAAAACCATTCAGTTAAAATTCCCTGCAGAAAGCTTGTTCAGATGGGTTTCTTGTAAGCAGATTATATCTGCTTGATGGTTTTTGACTAATTTATGTAAAAGAAATCTCTTCCTGTATGAATTTAATCCCCTCACATTAAGAAACAACAACTTACATTCCTGTGACATCTATAGTTATATGTGTGTTTTTACCTGATGAATCCAACAGAAAACTGGTGATCTCCCCCGGGGCCGCCTGAGATTCAAGAATCTTAGACCAGAAAGTACACTGCAATATGAACCTCACATTTCTAGATACAAAAAAGACAGTTGTTAAGGACAGCATTATGATACATACTCTAAAAACAAATATGAAAAACAACAAAAATAGCATAAGCAGCAACAAATACCAAGGCATCCGGTTCTACCTCAGTAGGAGCCACCAAAGAGAAAGTTCTCAGTCCAGCTAAGAAAGAAAGACAAAAAAATAGAAAAACAAGAAAAACAGTTATTTAAAACTTCAAAATAACAGTCTATATGGCCAAAAGGTCAGACCCACCGGTGTGGGTTCCTGAGGGACCTTTCTCCTCGGGGGAAACCCGGGGGGAAAGGACAAAGTGGGGGGAAAAAGTCTGTGGCTAGGCACCTAGCAGTTCAAGAAGTGCCAGAAGCCTCCTCAGCTTTGTCTTCTTCAGCTTGCGGTGGGGTGGTATCCATTTCTTTCTGTTTAAAGGCTGTTGAAAAAGGTCTGTCTCTCCTGGGTTCTTTAGCAGCAGAAATGGGAATGTTCCATCTTGCAAGCATCTCTTGTCCTCCTTCTGGGGTCCTCATGACATGAAAGTTGCCATTATCATTCACAATCAATTTGGTTGGGAATCCCCAGGAGTAAGGGATATTCTTATATCTAAGGGTTGCAGTGATCTGTGAAAACGTACGCCTTGCTTGGAGAGTCATCTGGGACAAGTCTTGGTATAATGTGAGGTCCTGATATGGGCTGGGAAGTTTCTTTCCTCCTCTGGTGGCAGCTAGTAATCTCTCTTTAACATGGAAGAAATGTACCCTGCATATCACATCTCTGGGAATGTTTGGCTATGTGAGCAGGCTTAGGCAGCCTGTGTGCTCTGTCCACTGTTAGCTCACTATCAGACAGAGTGGGAAATGTAATCTTCAGCACATCCATAACATAGGTCTTAAGATCATCGTTCACAGTTTCAGGGACTCCTCTCAGCTTTACATTATTTCTTCTGTTTCTGTCCTCACTGTCCACAATCTTCTCCTTCATCCACTTATTCTCCTTAATCAACTCTTTATGAGAGTCCACTAAAGCGTTATGTGCTGTAGTCATTTCCACAATCCTGTTCTCAAGCTTAGCTAGTCTCTGGTCAGTTTCCCCAGCATAGTGAGACATGTGGCTTGCTAGTGAGTGAATGTCTCCTCTCATGTCCGCCATATTGCCTGTCATAAGGCTAGTGAAAGACATCATAAAGTCTGCGTCATGGGCTGTTCAGTGGCTGGGAATTTAGACAAATGTTCAAGGGGACTAAGCATTGTGGATGACTGGGCGGGTGGATGGGATAAGGGCTGCATATTGCCTCCTACCTGGGCTTCAGCGCTTCTTTGTCTAGCAGATGGGAGCTGAGACTTCAATGGCTTCAGCGGGCTGCGATCCCTGTCCTCATCCTCCGCTTCTCCTTCACTTTCCTCCGCAAAGTCCTCTGTATTACCCCTGCGAAATGTTGTCCCCATATGATGGAATTTTTTCCTCTGGGTTTGGGGAGATGGAGTAGTGAAAGCTGAAGTATCGCTGCCATGAGGCTGATGACGGTGGCCATCTTGGGGATCTTGAACAAAGAAGTCAGAGAGCTTCTTAGGGACAGGAGACGCTGATTTCTCCCCAAAAGCGACTTTCCTCCACTCCATAGTGATTAGGCAATGGTCACCCACCGATTTATCACAAAAAGAGGCTTCTTAGGCTGCTGTAAAACGCTGTATTAGGTGCTTTCCACGGAGAGCTGCAGGCTCAAGCTGCCATTCACCTCCGCGTCGTAGCCACGCCCCCCACCATGTCAAACCAATACACCATTCAAAAGTTGGTTGTTTTTGCAGTTGAAATAACATTGACCGCAGTAGTCAATGTAATGACCTCTAAACTATGTTCTGGGATGCAAATGATAGCTTCAGTGAAATCTGTTTACAGATAGGAGCGTTAGTTTACGATCTAGAGCTAAAAGTAGCTTTCGCCATGCTAAACCAATACACCATTCGAAAACTGGAGGTTTTTGCAGTTGAAACAAAACTGACTCTCTCCAATCCAATTTGGCAAAGAGCATAATGTTCCTTTTGAAGAAAGGGAGAGACTCTCACAAATATTCAAGTTCTTACAAACTTTAGATGATAAAGGAGATGTACTGGTATATACACCATTTGAAGTTAAATGTAAAAATCAAGCAACGGAAAAAGGCCTAATTTCAGAATTATATAATTTCAGAATTATATATTATCTCAGACAAATGTTCCCCCTAGATTAACCACCCTGGCGTTCTGATTAAATCGCCAGGGTGGCTGCGGGAGGGTTTTTTTTAAATAAAAAAAAAACTATTTCATGCAGCCAACTGAAAGTTGGCTGCATGAAAGCCCACTAGAGGGCGCTCCGGAGGCGATCTTCCGATCGCCTCCGGCGCCCAGAATAAACAAGGAAGGCCGCAATGAGCGGCCTTCCTTGTTTTGCTTATATCGTCGCCATAGCGACGAGCGGAGTGACGTCATCGACGTCAGCCGACGTCCTGACGTCAGCCGCCTCCGATCCAGCCCTTAGCGCTGGCCGGAACTTTTTGTTCCGGCTACGCTGGGCTCAGGCGGCTAGGGGGGCCCTCTTTCGCCGCTGCTCACGGCGAATCGCCGCAGAGCGGCGGCGATCAGGCAGCACACGCGGCTGGCAAAGTGCCGGCTGCGTGTGCTGCTTTTTATTTCGTTAAAATCGGCCCAGCAGGGCCTGAGCGGCAGCCGCTGGCGGTGTTGGACGAGCTGAGCTCGTCCAGACCGCTCAGCTGGTTAAAGGTTCATACTGATTGGGAGAAAGACTGTAATATTGCCCTTTCGGATGCTCGATGGGCTCATTGCTGCTCCATTCTTACGAGGGGATGTTTATTTTTCTCTTCAATTGAGACCTCCCTTAAACTGTTCCACAGGACTTACTTTACCCCAGCTAAAATGCATTGCTTCTACCCTGACACATCTGACCTATGTTTTAGACATTGTAGCATAAGGGGAGACCTGTGGCACATATGGTGGGAGTGTCCAATAGCACAACGTTTTTGGAAAGCAATATGGAATAAGATTTGTCTAATGTTGGGTAAACAGATCCCCATGGACCCATCGATAATCCTCTTGGGAAATGGACCACGATCAGTCTTACATCCTATTCATAAATGAATTCCATTTATAATGGCTCAAGCCAAGAGACACTTGGCCTCACAATGGAAACAACCCATACTTTTTGCTGACAATGTTTTTAAAGATTTAAATAAAACTATGTTATCGGAACATATTAGAGCAAAAATATTTGACAGGTTGGATATTTTCTTTAAGATTTGGGATCCTTGGATCCAATACCAGGACAATGTGGGTCTTAGATATACCCTTCATTCATTTTAGATCCCCTGACAAACTAGCTTTGTAATAGGTTTGATAGTTAAAGATCGAATTAGGTGCAAACAATCTTAATTTGACTGACTTTGTAGTGGCAATGATATTGTACTATGGTATTTCTCACCGTCCCCTACCCTCCCCTTAATTTCCTTTTCTTACCTCTCTTTTCCGCTGGTATGGGCCATTGGCATGATGTGGTTTTATCCACCCATGGCCTGACCTTCACCCCCACATATACTATCCCTTTTTTCCCTCCCCTCTTTCCCTTGGACATGCCCGCTCCCCTCTACGTTATAGTCTCTTTATAATATGTTCATTATTGACAAAGTACTATTCATTATGAATCTTTAAACTGTAATGTTCATGTCTTTCAAATAATGTATCATCTTTGTTATAACTGAAGCAACATGCCCCATGTGTGGGGCTTTTCTATTGTCAAACTTTGCATGTAACTGAACTTTTTCTTCAATAAAAACCCTTGAAACAAAACAAAACTGACTAAAGTAGTCAATGTAATGACCTTAAACTATGTTCTGGGAGGCAAATGACAGCTTCAGTGAAATCTGTTTACAGATAGGCGCGTTAGTTTATCTTGAGCAAAAAGCAGCTTTCGCCATGATAAAACCAATACACCATTTAAAAACTGGTTGTTTTTGCAATAAAAAAAAATTGACTAGAGCAGTCAATGTAATGACCCCTAAACTATGTTCTGGGATGTAAATGACAGCTTCAGTGAAATCTGTTTACAGATAGGAATGTTAGTTTATGATCTGGAGCTAAAAGCAGCTTTTGCCATGTTAAACCAATACACCATTCAAAAACTAGTTGTTTTTGCAGTTAAAACAAACCATCGGGTCAGTGAAAAATGGCGCCCAGCGCCGGTAGATAAAAATGGCGTTCCATTCACTTGCATTGTAAAACAATATTTATCGTTTTAAAAGTTAAAAAATGGCGCCAAACTTTTAAGCCCCCTTAAAAGCTTAAAACACCAAATTTGCAGGGAATGTTAAGAAGAAAATTGTAAACAAGAGGAAAACATTTTTTTTCAAAAAGACCTTATAATTTTTGAGAAAATCTATTTTGAATTTTCTTCTTCTGACCATGGGAAAATTAAACGCCCGCCGACTTTAGCGGTTAATATCAAAGCCTCTTTAAATGCCAGAAACACCAAATGTGTAGGGAATGTTAAGAAGAACAGTGGGAACAAGAAGAAAAAAATAATTTTCAAAAAAGACCTTATACTTTTTGAGAAAATCGATTTTAAAAGTTCAAAGGAAAAAAGGATCCATTTAAATCCCGTAATGACATTTATGCGGGAAACAATTCCCGCTGTCTTTAGCAGTTAATAGCAAAGTCCCCTTAAATCCTAGCAACACCTAATTTGCAGGATATGTTAAAAAGATACTGGGAAACAATATTTAAAAAATAAAAATAATTTTTTTTAATTTGTTTTATGTTCTGAGTGTGGGAAATTTTTTGGAAAAAAGACGGGTCTCCCCTCCCGAGCCTCTGTAACCCCTTGTCTTCCATGCAGGCTGGGATAGCCAGAATGCGAAGCTCCGGCCGACTGGGGCTTCGCACCCTGAGCTATACCAGCCCGCATGGTCCATGGTATGGGGGGACTCCGGGGGGGGAGGGGTGGCCAAGCCTTCCCCTCCCCCGGAGCCCTTGTCCAATCCATGGACAAGGGGCTCTTCCCCACCTCCGGTGCCCCAGGAGGAGGTGGGGGCGACGACTCCCTGGGGGGGGGGTTCATGGTGGCATCTGGGAGTCCCCTTTAAGAAGGGGAACCCAGATGCCCACCCCCTCCCAGGAGAAATGAGTATAGGGGTGCAAAGTACTCCTTACCCATTTCCATAAAGGGTTAAATGAAATAAATATGCAATGACGAGAAAAGTCCTTTAATGTTCTAAATTAACCAGAAATACTTACCTGTACCTTTAAGAAAAAATTCCCATGCCAATTAGGTCCCACGACAGTATCCTCTATCTTGCGACCTTCTGTTACATCTTGATTGAAGATCTCCGACGCCACACACGCCGCCCCCGCCGCACTGCTCTCAGCTATACTTAGTATAGCTTAGAGCAAAAAGCATCTTCAAATTTTGGCTCCAATGGTCCCCATTGGTTCCTTAACAGACCAATGGGGATCAGGAGGATCCCCATTGGTCGATAAGGAACCAATGGGGAGCTTTGGAGCCAAAATGTAAAGATGCTTTTTGCTCTCAGCTATACTTAGTATAGCTGAGAGCGCGTCTATACAGACGCATTACCGCTAGCTCCCGCTGCCCTCCCTGCCTCTCTCATACCTGTCACCCTCACTCATGCTGGCACCCATGGGTGCATTAGGCGCCAGCATGGGTAAGGGTGACAGGTGGGGGGAGGCAGGGAGGGCAGCGGGAGCTGGCGGTAATGCGTCTGTATAGACGCGCTCTCAGCTATACTTTATAGCCGAGAGCAGTACGGCGGGGGCGGCGGAGATCTTCAATCAACATGTAACAGAAGGTCGCAAGATAGAGGATACTGTCGTGGGACCTAATTGGCGTGGGAATTTTTTTTAAAGGTACAGGTAATTATTTCTGGTTAATTTAGAACATTAAAGGACTTTTCTCATTGTTGCGTTTTTATTTCATTTAATCCATTGTGGAAATGGGTAAGGGGTACTTTGTATCCCTATACTCATTTCTCATGGGAGGGGGCCTCTGGGGGTCCCCTTCTTAAAGGGGACTCCCAGATGCCACCATGAACCCCCCCAGGGAGTCATCGCCTCCACCTGGGGCAAGGGAGGCTGGGAAGAGCCCCTTGTCCATGGATTGGACAAGGGCTCCGGGGGGGGAGGGGGAGGATTGGCCGCCCCTCCCCCCCAGAGCCCCCCATACCATGGACCATGCGGGCTGGTATAGCTCAGGGTGCGAAGCCCTAATCGGCCGGGGCTCCGCATTCTGGCTATCCCAGCCTGCATGGGGGACAAGGGGTTACAGAGGCCCACGTCGTTTTTTTTTTAAATTTTGCTATCAACTTTTTTTGTTATGTTCTGAGTGTGGGAAATAAAAAAAAAAAAAAACGTGGGTTCCCCCCTCCTGAGCATCTGTAACCCCTTGTCCCCATGCAGGCTGGGATAGCCAGAATGCGGAGCCCCGGCCGACTGGGGCTTCGCACCCTGAGCTATACCAGCCCGCATGGTCCATGGTATAGGGGGCTCTGGGGGGAAGGGGCGGCCAAGCCTCCCCCCTGGAGCCCTTGTCCAATCCATGGACAAGGGGCTCTTCCCCACCTCCGGTGCCCCAGGAGGAGGTGGGGGCGACGACTCCCTGGGGAGGTTCATGGTGGCATCTGGGAGTCCCCTTTAAGAAGGGGACCCCAGATGCCCACCCCCTCCCAGGAGAAATGAGTATAGGGGTACAAAGTACCCATTACCCATTTCCACAAAGGGTTAAATGAAATAAAAACACAACCACGAGAAAAGTATTTTAATGATCTTAATTAACCACAAATACTTACCTGTACCTTTAAAAAAAATGTTCCCACGCCAATATATCCTCAGAAATGATCCATCGTATAAAGTATCCTCTATCTTGCGATCTTCAGTTACCTTGATTGAAGATCTCCCACGGCAATTAGCAATACTATACCTTACAATGCGTCCTGCGTACGGACGCATAGCACCGGCTCCCACTGTTCTACCTGCCTCCTCACCTGTCACCCTTACCTAGCCTGGCACCTGGTGTACCACCCTAGGTGAGGGTGACCGGTGCAGGCAGGTTGGGGAGAGGTCGCGGGAGCCGGTGCTATGCGTCCGCACAGGACGCATCCTACGGTATAGTAAACGGCTCATCAATGAGCCGGTTCTTTTTGTATGGAATCGAATGAACAGGCTCTGAATCGATTAATTTGATTCAATACAAAAAGAACTGGCTCATTGATGAGCCGGTTACTATACCTTAGGATGCGGACGCATAGCACCGGCTCCCGCGATCTCTCCCCACCTGCCTGCACCTGTCACCCTCACCTAATTTTTAGTTTTATGTTCTGAATGTGGGAAATTTTTTGAAAAAAAATGACGTGGGGTCCCCCCTCCCGAGCCTCTGTAACCCCTTGTCCCCCATGCAGGCTGGGATAGCCAGAATGCGGAGCCCCGGCCGACTGGGGCTTCGCACCCTGAGCTATACCAGCCCCGCATGGTCTATGGTATGGGAGGGCTCCGGGGGGAGGGGAGGCCAAGCAGTGCGGTGTGTGTGGCGTCAGGACGGCGGAGATCTTCAATCAAGATGTATCAGAAGGTCGCAAGATAGAGGATACTGTCATGGGACCTAATTGGTGTGGGAATTTTTTCCTAAGGGTGCAGGTAAGTATTTCTGAAGATCGCAAGATAGATGATACTTTCGTGG
This sequence comes from Hyperolius riggenbachi, assembly GCF_040937935.1. Classification (NCBI taxonomy): domain Eukaryota; kingdom Metazoa; phylum Chordata; class Amphibia; order Anura; family Hyperoliidae; genus Hyperolius; species Hyperolius riggenbachi. The sequence continues at coordinate 153,573,801 of NC_090656.1, read as the reverse complement.
GACCTAATTGGCGTGGGAATTTTTTCTTAAAGTTACAGGTAAGTATTTCTGGTTAATTTAGAACATTAAAGGACTTTTTATTTCATTTAACCCTGTGTGGAAATGGGTAAGGGGTACTTTGTACCCCTATACTCATTTCTCCTGGAAGGGGGGGTGGGCATCTGGGGGTCCCCTTCTTAAAGGGGACTCCCAGATGCCACCATGAACCCCCCCCCCCCCCCCGGGGAGTCGTCGCCCCCACCTCCTCCTGGGGCACCGGAGGTGGGGAAGAGCCCCTTATCCATGGATTGGACAAGGGGGATGGGGGGAGGCTTGGCCGCCCCCCGGAGCGCCCCCATACCAAAGACCATGCGGGCTGGTATAGCTCAAGGTGCGAAGCCCCAGTCAGCCGGGGCTCCGTATTCTGGCTATCCCAGCCTGCATGAGAGACAAAGGGTTACAGAGGCTCAGGAGGGGGGACCCCACATCATTTTTTTTCCAAAAATTTCCCACACTCAGAACATAAAAAATTAAAAAATTTTAAAAAATAATTTATTTTTTTTTAAATATTGTTTCCCAGTATCTTTTTAACATATCCTGCAAATTAGGTGTTGCTAGGATTTAAGGGGACTTTGCTATTAACTGCTAAAGTCAGCGGGAATTGTTTCCCGCAGAAATGTCATTACGGGATTTAAATGGATCCTTTTTTCCTTTGAACTTTTAAAATCGATTTTCTTAAAAAGTATAAGGTCTTTTTGAAAAATAAAATGTCTTCTTGTTCCCACTGTTCTTCTTAACATTCCCTACACATTTGGTGTTTCTGGCATTTAAAGGGGCTTTGCTATTAACCGCTAAAGTCGGGGGGCGTTTAATTTTCCCACGGTCAGAAGGAGAATATTCAAAATCGATTTTCTCAAAAACTATAAGGTCTTTTTGAAAAAAAATGTTTTCCTCTTGTTTACAATTTTCTTCTTAACATTCCCTGCAAATTTGGTGTTTTAAAGGGGTACTATGGCTAAATTCTTCTTATATTATCATTTAATATAAAATATGTGCAATTGTAGCAATGTGTAAGACTTGTATTGTGGCTGAATAAAACTCTGCTTCAATATTGCTTTACCCTAAATCAGTGCTGGAGTCCCGTCGCCAGAGAAAGCTAAGCGACGCTGAACCAGAACATTCCATTCTGCAGGAGGAGGCTGCCTTATCAGTCCTTTCATCTGAAGTTGTAATCTCCCCCTTAGACGTTGGGTGAAACCTCTCCCGATACATCAAACTGCACATTAGTGCTGTTACAGCTCCTCTGATCTGCCGTACGTCTCAGGACAATGACGTACGGCTCTGATGAAAAAAATGCTCCCCGCTGAGGCCCCCCTTCAGAGACACAGGCAGGACACTGGCTACACAGCACTTGCGTGTGCTGAATCAAGACGCTGGAATCCTGTGCATAAGAAGAGAAGCTGGTCTCCATGGCAACTGACAACAAGTGGTGACCCTGCCTGTGCCAGCTTCTCTGAAGGGGGGCCTCAGCGGGGAGCATTTTTTTTCATCAGAGCCGTACGTCATTGTCCTGAGACGTATGGCAGATCAGAGGAGCTGTAACAGCACTAATGTGCAGTTAGACGTTGGGTGAAACCTCTCCCGATACATCAAAGGGGGAGATTACAACTTCAGATGAAACGACTGATAAGGCAGCCTCCTCCTGCAGAATGGAATGTGCTGGTTCAGCGTCGCTTAGCTTTCTCTGGCGACGGGACTCCAGCACTGATTTAGGGTAAAGCAATATTTAAACAGAGTTTTATTCAGCCATAAAACAAGTCTTACACATTGCTACAATTGCACATATTTTATATTAAATGAGAATATAAGAAGAATTTAGCCATAGTGCCCCTTTAAGCTTTTAAGGGGGCTGTGCTATTAAACGTTAAAGTCGGTGGGCAGACATTTTCCAAATGGCAGCAAAGCAGGGTTTAAAACGATAAATATCGTTCAGGCAGGACCAAAAAAAAAAAGTTTAAAAACTATAAATTTCTTTCAAAAGGTCTGCACTATTTTAACCTTTAAAACGATAAATATCGTTTCAAACAAATATCGGGCAGAAGGAGGCGCCATTATTTAACCCGTGCCATTTTTCACTGTACCCACAAACCATTATTAAGTAGTCTAAGCCATGACCCCTAAACTATGTTCTGGGATGCAAATGATAGTTTCTGAGAACTCTGTTTACAGATAGGAGCGTTCGTTTATGATCTAGAGCTAAAAGCAGCTTTCGCAATGTTAACCAATACACCATTCAAAAACTGGTTGTTTTTGCAGTTGAAATAAAAATTACTAAGTAGTCTAAGCAAGCAGAAAAGGGCACAGGAACACCAATAAGGGCCAGACATAAATACGATGCGTGCCTCGGTCTCACCCTTGTGCCACGGGGTCACAACAGTAGATTCCACAAAGGACCGGCACCACAGCGAGGTATTATACTGTAGCTCTAATACTTTATTAGCTCATGCCATGAAAGCAACGATAGACTGCTGTTTCGGCCATACCTGGCCTTTGTCAAGTTGCACAGAAAGCATTACACAGACAAGTGTCCAAAACATCTATCTATCTATCTATCTATCTATATATATATATATATATATATATATATATATACACACACACAAGTGAAACACACCCACAAACATCAAAACCCCAATCACAACAGGCCAGCAGCAGAGGACCTGATGGAGAACTTAGAACACCATGAAATGGCCAATCCAGTCATATGTATTCAAAGGATCACTCACCAATGGTAGGAAGGCAAAAAACGCTGTTCTGCTATCAAGATTGATGGCGCTACAACGCTCATATCTACCGCTGTCTCCTCCGGAGAGCTGCGCCGGCATGAGAGCGGTGGGAGAATGCGACGAAATGTCGCCATAGTTACATAAATAAACAAACAGCAGAAGCCAATGCATACTCATGCCCACTGCTCGACGGTTAAAGAGCCTTCACTAACAAAGGGAGTTTCACCGTGCTCCTCCCTCAAGAAAGAGAGATAAAATGTATATACAGGGCCGCCATCAGGGGGGGGGGGACAACCATCACTGGTGTGAGGGGCCTGGGGCCCCCAGGGACTGCCAGAGGGCCCGCCGCCCGCCCCCACCCCAATGCGCAGCGCATGGCTGGCTTTCTGCACAGGCTATAAAGGGAGGGCTGGGGCGCCTGGCTCCCAGCAGAGCGATCCACGTGTAATAGCTGCGTGCTGGGGCTGTTACCCTCACAGCTCTGAATATGATCTGCTGCCGCCACTCTCCGTGCACAGGTTGGAAAGGAGGAATAGCTATCTCGGCACTCTGGCACCACGTGACCACAGAGTTTTCAGCCCTGCAATCCTCACTCACCTCCGCCCCCTCCTTCCTGCTTCAGCTATCAGCGTGAGGAAGGAGCTGTGCATAAAAGTAAGTTGTACAGCACAGTGCTTCAGTCAGTCTCTTGGAAATATGTCGGCTATAAACTTTAGCATCATGTGCACACGCTGACTCCTGTGACACTCACTGCCCTGCATGAATTAATCATTCTGATCAGCGTGCAAGCAGTCCAGTGTACAGAGGTCAGTGATGCACACAACATGCTGGTAGCCATGTGTCTGTAATAATCACGAGCAGACACAGGCACTGTGCGAGCCCCTGAACAATTTAGATCAAGAGATTACTTTCCAGCGGCATGCTTCCTGGTTTCTCCTCTCTCCCCCTCGCACCATGTGGTCTCCTCTCCCTGCCTGCTCTGCATCTCCAGCCAGAGGGTTATGGTGGGAAGCTTTACTTCTCAGACTCAACATGTCTCTGTGAAATAGGATTGGTGAGCTATTTCCTCCTGCTCCATTTCCCTCCTGCCTGTCTCCCCTGTTCCTCTACCTCTTTAAACCCCCCTTTCCCCCTCTCTCCTATACCCCCCCCCCCCCTTTCTATTTCCCTGTCCCTTCTCAGGTTTCCCATACTTCTCACCTCTCTCTCTGATTCTCCTTACCCCCCCCCCCCCCCCCAACCATTGTTTCTCAATTAGTCGCCCCAAAATACAAAAATATTATACTGTATATAGAATGGATACCTCCCCCAGAGCTTTATAATTGTCAGCAACTGTACCTCAGATGAGCTTACAGTCTAACTATTGCTACCATAGTCATTGCCTGATGCCCTACCACTGATGTCCTGCCTACCATATTATGTACTTATATAGCACTGACCACATTCTGCAACACTTTACAGAGTACATAGTCATGTCACTGACTGTCCCCAGAGCTCACAATCTACTCCTACCATAGGCATAGTCTAATGTCATACCATGTTATTATGTATTTATATAGCACAGACATCTCCTGCAGCACATTACAGAGTACAGTCATGTCCCTGACTGTCCTCAGAGGAGCTTACAATCTAGTCCTATCATAGTCATAGTCTAATGTCCTACCATATTATTATGTATTTATATAGCACTGGCATCTTCTGCAGCACTGTACAGAGTACATAGTCATGTCACTGACTGTCCTCTCAGGGGCTCACACTCTAATCCTGTCATAGTCTAATGTCCCACCATATTATTATTATGTATGTATATAGCACTGATGCCTTCTGCAGCACTTTACAGAATACAAAGTGATGTCATTGACTTTCCTCAGAGGAGCTCACAATAAAATCCTACCATATTCATAGTCTTATGTCCTACCATATTAATATTATGTATTTATATAGCCCTGACATCTTCTGCAGCACTTAACAGAGTACATAGTCATGCCACTGACTGTCCTCAGAGCAGTTCCCAACCCCCACCTGAGTCCCTTCCTCTCTCGCTTCCCCTCCAGATATTAGATTAGTGTCAGCGGCAGCGGGCAGGGAATGACCCACCTGACTTCCACGTTCCAGATACCAGAGCGCTGCATGCCACAGGTCTTCTCTGCCTTCAGTGCTGCTCACTGTACTTCCTAATTAGCGGAAGTACAGTGCGCAGCATTGAAGGCGGAGAAGACCTGTGGCACGCAGCGCTCTGGTATCTGGAACGTGGAAGTCAGGTGAGTCATTTCCCGACCGCTGCCACTGACACTACTAAATTATACTGGGGCAGCTATGCTGCCTATACTGGGGCAGCTATGCTGCCTATACTGGGGCAGCTATGCTGCCTATACTGGGGCAGCTATGCTGCCTATACTGGGGCAGCTATGCTGCCTATACTGGGGCAGCTATGCTACCTATACTGGGGCAACTATGCTACCTATACTGGGGCAACTATGCTACCTATACTGGGGGCAACTATACTACCTATACAGGGGCAACTATACTGGCTACCTATACTGGGGTCAACTATACCTGGATACCCTCTACAGGGGGCACTTATACCTTGCTACCTACCTACCTATACTGAAGGTAAACATTTTCGGATTCTGTGCGATCATTCAAAATGGGGGGGGTGCTTTGGGTTTGGAGGGGGGCCCAGGTCTGCTGATGTGTGAGGGGCCCCAAAATTTCTGATGGCGGTTCTGTGTATATATAAAAATACAGAATAAAATATAAGAGCATATACCTCATATAAATATAATACACAGAGAAAGCTGTCACATAAATTGCAGTTTTAGAGCAGGTGCAGAGACGAGCAACAAAATTGATACGTGGGATGGAAGGTCTCACTTATCAAGAAAGGTTAGATAAACTGGGTTTATTTAGTCTAGAGAAAAGACGCCTTAGAGGAGATCTAATTAACATGTATAAATACATCAGAGGGGAATTTAATAGCTTGGCGGATGAGCTTTTTGTCCCTAGGCCTTCTCAAAGGACTAGAGGACATGATCTGCGCATGGAGGAAAAACGTTTTAGCCATTTATTTAGGAAAGGGTTCTTTACAGTAAGAGTGATTAAGATGTGGAATGCATTGCCACAGGAAGTCATTATGGCAAACCCTATACCTGCATTTAAAGGGGGCTTAGATGCTTTCCTTGCGTTGAAAGACATCCATGGCTACAATTACTAGGTAATGCCTAATGATGTTGATCCAGGGATTTTATCTGATTGCCATCTGGAGTCGGGAAGGAATTTTTCCCTTTAGGGGCTAATTGGACCATGCCTTGTAAGGGTTTTTTCGCCTTCCTCTGGATCAACAGGGATATGAGAGGGAGCAGGCTGGTGTTGTACTTTATACTGGTTGAACTCGATGGACGTATGTCTGTTTTCAACCAAAATAACTATGTAACTATGTAACTATAAATTAGTCAACTACAAAAGCATAAATCCAATTCCCTTTCAATTCCAGTTCAAACCTGCACTACCCATGGCATCAAATCTCCTGATCCACCCTGCTTCTCGCCGAAGAAGTTCTTTAACACGATCACCCCCTTTCCAATTTTTGGGCACCCCATCAATCGCCAAGACCCTGAGCTGAGCTACATTATGATTGCATGCTGTAAAATGCTCAGCGACCGTCTGCCCAAAAGAGGAATTCCTGATTGCAGTTTTATGAGCAGAAATGCAGCTTTTTAAATTTTGTGTCGTCATACCAACATAAATATAACTGCAGGGGCATTTAAGGAGATACACGACAAAAGTAGAATCACACATGTACCTCCCCCTCACATAGTAAGTAGTGCCCAAAGTGGGATGTTGAAATTGGTTACCCCGCACGACACTACCACACGTGGCAGAACATCAGACTTTTTCCCACCTGAGCCTGCGGCCTGGAGCTTTTCCGTGTACGCAATTTATCCCTGACAGTAGGTGCCCGACGAAAAACGATGGGGGGGGGGATAACGAAATTCGGGTACTCTCGGTAAACCGTCGCGTAAGATGTGCCAATGTTTGCGTAAGCTTTTAGCCAACATCTCACTGCAAACGTAAGTAGAGACAAATGGAATGCGTGCACTTTGTCTCTGTCTAGAGCGATGAGAATGTGTCTCACCATTCAAACTTTGGGCAGGATAACCCCGACATCAAAATTTATTAGCCACCTCAGCCTTGCGCATCTCACAAGTCGCAGGCTCACTAACAATCCTATCCACTCTCACCATTTGACTCCGGGGAATGCTATTCTTAACCCCTTCAGGGTGGAAGCTCTGATAGTGCAGAGTAGAATTTCTGTCAGTGGGCTTGGTGTATAAATCAGTGGAAATCGAAGTACCATTCCGACATACGAAAACATTGTGAAAAGAGACACAGTTCACGTCACAGTTGACTGTGAGTTGAATGGGCGGACATTGGTCATGGATCTAGCGGACAAATTCTGGCGCATTCCCCCACTGCTCTCATGCCGGCGCAGCTCTGCTCTTGATTGGCCAGTGCCTGAGTGCAGTGATTGGCTGGCGGTGGTCATGTGACTGTCACTTCCGGTTTCTCCGGAGGAGATAGCGTCAGATATGAGCGTTGTAGCGCCATCAATCTTGATAGCAAAACGGCGATTTTTGCCTTCCTACCATTTGTGAGTGATCCTTAGAACACCATGAAATGACCAATCCAGTCATATGTATTCAAAGTTCTACATCAGGTCCTCTGCTGCAGGCCTGTTGTGATTGGGGTTTTGATGTTTGTGGGTATGTTTCACTTGTATACAGTACAGACCAAATGTTTGGACACACCTTCTCATTCAAAGAGTTTTCTTTATTTTCATGGCTATGAAAATTGTAGATTCGCACTGAAGGCATCCAAACTATGAATCAACACATGTGGAAGTATAGTACATAACCAAAAAGTGTGAAACAACTGAAAATATGTCATATTCTAGGTTCTTCAAAGTAGCCACCTTTTGCTTTGATTACTGCGTTGCACACTCTTGGCATTCTCTGGATGAGTTTCAAGAGGTAATCACCTGAAATGCTCTTCACTTCACAGGTGTGCCCTGTCAAGTTTAAAGCGGTATCTTCACCATAAAAATCAAATTTCAACAGCAACTGGTCTGATTGTATTAAGTGATAAAGATGCTAAGCCTGCATTCAAAACTTTTTCTGCTGTTATGATTTGGAGTTATCACATACTTAAGGAACCCTGGCCCTTTAGTAGTCGCGCCAAAGAATTGCATGCTGGGGGTTTTTTATCTATAATCTATTCCTCCTCTTCCCTTTTATTTCCCTGCCAGCTTCTTATCTGAAACCTAATCCCCTACTCACTTGTGTTTACAAGCAAGGCTGAGGCGACTCAGCGATTGGAGGAGACAAGAAAAAAAGTAAAGGGCAGAAATGACATCACGAGTTAGCCTTAACTGTGGGCAAAAGACATGGCCCCCACCAGGAACAGAATTCTCGTAATTTACTATATAACATTCACTGAAATCAAAACGTGGACAGTAAAATACATGTGTTATGTAAGTAGATCAAGTATTTATCTACTTATATATGTGTTTTTTTCCCTGGCATAGTATGGCTGATCCTACTGCTTTAATAAGTGGGATTTCTTGCCTTATAAATGGGGTTGGGACCATCAGTTGCGTTGCGAGAAGTCAGGTGGATACACAGCTGATAGTCCTACTGCATAGACTGTTAGAATTTGTATTATGGCAAGAAAAAAAGCAGCACCATTCAAAAACTGAGGGGTAGCTATCTCGTTATCAGATGACTTCCCAATTGACATCTCCTCGCATATTGCTGATGAGGAGGGTACCTATAGTATTATTCTAGGTACCCTTCAGTCTAAGGTCCTCTGTATTAAAATGTATATGCTCCCCCGGACAGGACATTAGATATCATAAACAAGGTATCCGATATTTTACTTTCACTAAAATATGACTCTCTGATCTGGGCAAGTGATTTCAATTTATCTCCCAACAATACAATAGACAGAACCCACCCATTACGTTCATCAGATTCTAAGTAAATCAACAGGGCTCTGGTTTCGTCGGAAAACAGTGTGCAGCCAGGAACACTCATAGTCTCATTGCTTTGACGCCTGCAGTGCTGCACGTTGTGAAAGACGCCACTAGATGGCGTCATAGCAATGAGACTATGAGCGTTCCTGGCTGCGCACTGTGTCCTGATGAGACCGGAGCTCCGTGCTGCAGTCAGCGAGAACGAGCGGCATAAGGGGACGGAAGCGCTGGGGGCAGGAAATCTCCTGGAGAAGTGGAAAGAGGCCTGGACAGGAGGTGAGAGCAGCCTCACCTCACTATGCAAATTAGCATGCGCTTGATTAGGAAGAGGGGGCAACACAGACCACACAGCTGTCACCACTGTGCCCCCACTGCTCCGTTGTGGCTATGGTGGGGGGAACTCAGCCAGTTAGCATGCACTCTGCCATGAAGGGCAGCATAGCACAAGCTCACACAGCTAACACCACTGTGTCATCACTACTCTGTTGTGCCTATGGTAGGGGGGAAGGGCACTCAGAGGGGGGCCAATTAGCATGCACTCTGCCACAGAGGGGGGCAGCATAGCACAAAGCCCACACAGTTGGGTCAATAGCTGGAGCATTTCCTATCCTCAGCTTATAAATGGGTCAATCATTTTTCCAAATTTTTTAGGGAAGAGTTGGGGGGTCGGCTTATACTCGGGTCTGCTTATACTCGAGTATATACAGTACATTTACAAATACACATATCTTCCTATTTTGTTTTATGCGCCTTATATTTTTCACCGACCTCCCTTTTATTGCTTAAGTTTTTGCCATCGGCATGCTTTACTGTACTATGCCGTTTGCATTTTTGTAATGAATTTCTGCTCTGACATGAAGCTTGCCAAATGTCAGATTAAAGTTACGCGCAAGAGTCTCAGCCTGAGGGCCCCAGGGGCATTTAGGTCGGTAAATAAAAAAAAATATACATTACTCTTCAATCATATGATCGTATGCAACCTAGGTGAGAGACAGCACTGGTCAACATTAACGACAACAAAACACCACACGCTACCAGTATAGGCTGCTCAATCACCAATATGATTTATTGATCAGTTTTTTAGATAACAGGTTGTACACGAAATGTATATATCAGTTACATATGAGCATATATCCACTACTAGGACAATTTAGTCCCATAAGGCCAATCAGCCCAAAAAAGCCTCGATACTCATGACTCCATGTAATGACCATGTCCATAAATTAGGACCCAAATTTGTTAAGTAAAATTGCCATGTGGAGTTCTCTCACACATGTTCATTAACTGGAAATTGGTATAAAGTGAAATCTGCCAATGCCCTGTTCCACGACAACAAACCCAAAACAACGCAGCTACCCCCGCCCCCCTATACCCCCCTCCCCGCAATCACAGCACCCACGCCCTAGTACACAATAGTCACCACAGGGGTCGTCACCCCGATCATCATCATTAATGGTTTGATGGCATGTGACAATTGTAGAAAAAAATATATGTATATATTTATAAGCGGGTAGCAAAAGTTAGGGGCATTTAGGTCAGTAAGTGGAGTCTGGAGCCTCCAGACTGGCTGGGGATGGGTGCTAGGCTGGAAAGGGAGCTAGGGATAGGTAGAGGCTGGCTGGTGAGATAGAGATAGGTACAGACTGGCTGGGGATGGGTACTAGGCTGGCTGAGGAACATGTCTAGATAGAAATACAAACATTGGACTCCCCATTCAGTCTAGTACCCATCCCCAGCCAGCCTCTATCTATCCTTAGCTCCCCAGCCAGTAGAGATTGCTCAAACCTCCGATTTTAGGTTTGCAAACCTTGAACACGAACTTCCGCAAAAGTTTGCGTTCATGCGAACCTCGCTAACTGCAATAGACTTCAATGGGCAGGCGAACTTTCATAACTACAAACACTAATTCAGGCCAAAAAAGTGATGGAAAATATGTTTCAAGGGGTCTAACACCTGGAGGGGGGCATGGTGGAGTGGGATACACACCAAAAGTCCCGGAGAAAATTACGGTTTTGATGCACTGCGGGGTTTTAAGGGTAGAAATTGCATTGCTAAATTGGAGGCATAAAGTGCTTTAAAACATCTTGCGTGTGTACACATCAATCAGATAGTGTAATTAATGTACTGCTTCACACTGACAGACCAAACTCACTGTGTAACGCACCGCAAACAGCTGTTTGTGTAGTGATGGCTGTGCTGGACTGGTGCACACGATGGCGGTTTTCAAGCCCATATGGTCGGGCTGAGGTAGACAGAACAACAGTGACTGTTGTCAGGGCTGAAAGACAGGGCCAGATATAAGTTTGGGTAATGGAGCTCAAAACCCCAAGTATACGTTGGCTTTGGATACCCAAATTTGTAGGCTGAAGCCTATGACCCTTTGACCTTCAGTTGAAAGAAGTGACACGACACCTTAGGTTAGCTACTTTCACTTCTCTGAGTTTTAAGCTTTATTCAGATCTTCCTTTATACAGTGAAAACAGCAAGGTAAGGTAAAAGTTAACCAATCATAGCAAAGCAAAAAGAACCAATCACAGCATAGTTGGTGGACCAATCATATCCTAGGGGTTTAACCTTTCCTGACCAATCATGGCAAGGGATGTATATACTACTTCAGCCAATCATGGTAGAGGATGTATACGGGACATATGTGAGGATACTCAACCAATCACGGTAAGGGGAGTAAGTTCCTGGAATTTGGCAGTGAAAAAGTTATTCCAGGAAAAGTTTTATCTGGAGGACACTGTCCCAGAGGCCCCCGTGTCCTAGGTCACTTAGCTAAATTAAACATGCAAAGTAAAGAGTTGGCTTAGATACACATAACAAAGTAGAGACAAAGGACTTTGAATCTTGTTTTGCAGAACGAAAATCAATACTTGCTCTGCAGATTAGATCTACAAAGAAATAGCTTTTATGAACAGCTATGAGTTTTCCTAAGAGTACCTGTCATTCTAGTAGTTATTGGGCCTACAAGGGCGTATATGCATTTATAGTAATATCAAAAACCTCACATTCCCCCCTTTGATCATATATGATCACACAAATTATTACAAATACAATGAAAAAATAAAATATGCTTAACAATAGTCCAAAAAAGCACCTAATCCTGCCTTGCCAAGTGGATGGAAGCTGATGCCTAACTCAGAATCCCCAGAGGAGCTGTTAATCCATTGCTGGACATAGGCCCTAATTTACCCTTGTCACCGTGTAAGACAACAACCAGGGTAGTCTTTTAATAAGACATTCAGGCCTCTAGGTTCCATCTACCTTAATTAGCTAAAAACAGGGGCGTTTCTAGGGTCCTTGGAGATCGGGGGCACCTGTGGGCACCAGGCGGGGAGGTATATGCAAAAAATGAGCATGGCCATGAGGTGAGTGGCCATGGGTGGGGCCAAATGTACATGAACTTAGCAGCGGTGTAAGCTACAGATAACGGGCCTGCCCATCGAAATATTGGATGGAGCCCCCTGTCCTTTATTTGGAGAGTTTACAATCAGTATAGGCATAGATCAAAGATGTATACGCACATACAATTTTGATTGGTCAATCACTGACCCCCAATTTTACCACCCCCGTGCAGTAAGTGGGCCAACAGACAATGAATTTTATGAACAGAGCTAAAATTGGCTAATCAAAATTGTATGTGTGTACCAGGCTTTACAGCTAATACTGTACATACTGAAAGTAGCAGGGATCAGCATACAATATAGCTGGTTTACAATCAGTAAAGGCACAGAGTAACACCTTACACTGTACACACTGGAGGTAAATCAGCACACAGTGCAGGCACTGGAGAACAGCGTATACTGTACATACTGTAGGCAGCAGAATTCAGCACACTGCAGCTAGTGTGCCAAAAATATGAGGATCACGTTGTGCAGTGTGCTTATCGCGCCGCACCGAAAAATGGGTGGGCCATGGACCAGAATATAGGTGTGGTAACGGGTGGAGACAAATTTACATGAACCTAGCAATGGTGGGACATTAGATTATGACAGTGGTGGCCAACCTTTTGGAGGCCGAGTGCCCAAACTGCAACCCAAAAGTCACTTATCTATCGCAAAGTGGCAACAGCAATTTAAACTAAATACTGTACAAACGGTTTAACTCATACATGAACATTATGGAAAATCCAAGTTGAAAATAAACTGTGGAGATAAACAATTTCATCCATCCTACTCCTGAAAAATGTATTCAATTTTTTAGAACCTCCCAGTCTTATTTTCTGTTTTAAAAAGCTAAAAAGGTAGGTTTAATGCTATTGTCTCATATGATAAGGATTCAGCTTTTCCCATAGTCTCGCACTTAGCATTCATGAGGCCCCCAACAAGACAAATTCAGCATTCATGAGGCCCCCAACAAATCATGAGGCCCCCAACAAGACAAATTCAGCAATCATGAGGCCTCCAACAAATCATGAGGCCCCCAACAAGACAAATTCAGCAATCATGAGGCCCCCAACAAATCATGAGGCCCCCAACAAGACAAATTCAGCAATCTTGAGGCCCCCAACAAATCATAAGGCTCCCAACAAGACAAATTCAGCAGTCATGAGGCACATAAATAGACAGCATTTCACATAAATAGGCAGAATGCCCCCTTAAAGGGAACCAGAGAGGAAGCAAAAAAAAAAACCAGAAAAAGCTTTTATACATACCTGGGGCTTCTTCCAGCCCCATACGCACGGATCGCTCCCACGCCGCCGTGCTCCGCTTCCTGCATCGGCGGTACCGGGTGCCGTCACTTCTGGCGGACGCAGCCAATTGTCCGCATGACCAGGCGCTCCCTGCATTCCCTTACGCGTGCGTCTGCTCAGAATGCAGTTGCACGCGTACGGGTATGCTGGGAGCCCCTGTGATGCGGACAATTGTCCGCGTGCTGCCGCCGACTGGCCGACTGCCCGAAATTATGGGACCCGGTACCGCCGGATACAGGACGCTGAGGACGGCGGCGTGGGAGCGATTCGTGCGTATGGGGCTGGAGGAAGCCCCAGGTATGTATAAAACCTTTTTTCTGGGGCCTCTGGTTCCCTTTAATATGGTAGCCCCCCCAAGTTAGGTAGTGAGTGACAGGGACCCCCAGGTTAGCTAGTGAGTGACAGGAGCCTCCAGTTAGGTAGTGAGTGACAGGGACCCAGATAGTGAGTGCCAGGGAGCCCCTTTAGGCAGTGAGTGAGTGCCAGGGAGCCCCTTTAGGCAGTGAGTGAGTGCCAGGGAGCCCCTTCAGGTAGTGAGTGAGTGACAGGGAGCCCCTTTAGGGAGTGAGTGAGTGCCAGGGTGCCCCTTTAGGGAGTGAGTGAGTGCCAGGGAGCCCCTTTAGGGAGTGAGTGAGTGAGTGCCAGGGAGCCCCTTTAGGTAGTGAGTGAGTGCCAGGGAGCCCCTTTAGGGAGTGAGTGAGTGCCAGGGAGCCCCTTTAGGGAGTGAGTGAGTGCCAGGGAGCCCCTTTAGGGAGTGAGTGAGTGACAGGGAGCCCCTTTAGGCAGTGAGTGAGTGACAGGGAGCCCCTTTAGGGAGTGAGTGAGTGCCGGGGAGCCCCTTCAGGAAGTGAGTGAGTGCCAGGGAGCCCCTTCAGGTAGTGAGTGAGTGAGTGCCAGGGAGCCCCTTTAGGCTGGGTCCTAGTGCCCGCACGATTGGTCGCCGGCTCGTCGCCTGATGCTGAGGTCTGACTGAGTGTGACGCGGCGGCGGCTGCGCTGAGTCTGACAGAGGGGGTGAGCGGCGGGCGGAGATCCGTGGCATCCCAGGACAGATTGGGCCTCCCCAAAATAGGGCTAGCGACGCCCCTGGCTAAAAATAAATTCTTAATGCAATTTTTTTTTTAAACTAAAGAGTTTTCATAGTCCGAGGTGGATGATTCAGAATTTGAGAGAGATCTCCTCCTCTGGACCAGATAAACGTGAGTGGCTTTTGAGGGTTGCGTGCACCTGCTAATGAAACACATAATGAGTCTATAGATAAAATACATGAAAAAGATAGTGACAAGAAACATTATCGAATAGACAGCAATCTGTTTAACCACTTTACCCCCACGCGTACGGATTTCTCCGTCCCTTTTTCCATCCTGTCACCCACAGGGAAATCCGTACCTTCCGCGCTCCCGCTGCTGCCCGCGCTCCCGCTTGCTCTAGCGCGCACTCCCGCTCGTAAACACGCCGCTCGCCCGGAGATCAATGAACGGGAAAATCCATTCCCGTTCGTTGATCTAAGCCGCGCAATGATCCGCTGCTTCTCCGATAAGCAGCGCGATCATTGGGGAAAAAAAAATCTTTCCCAGCCTCCTACTACTTCCTGCAAGCGTCCGGAAGGACGCTTGCAGGTCGCATTAAACAAAAAGTTACTGTTGCCATCTTGTGGCCAAATAATAAAACTACACCCTAAAGCATTTTTAAACATACAAATAAATTAGTTTTACACAAAACATTTACTCCTTGCCTCCCACACTCCCCATTTTTTTTTTTTTTTTGTAATTAAAAAAAAAAATTACAATTAAAAAAAATACATAAATAGTTACCTTAGGGACTGAACTTTTTAAATATTTATGTCAAGAGGGTATAACACTGTTACTTTATAAACTATGGGCTTGTAATTAGGGATGGACGCAAAACTGAAAAAAATGCACCTTTATTTCCAATTAAAATATTGGTGCCAAACATTGTGATAGGGACATAATTTAAACGGTTTTATAACCGGGACAAATGGGCAAATACATTTCATGGGTTTTAATTACAGTAGCATGCATTATTTAAAAACTATAAAGGCCGAAAACTGAAAAATAATATTTTCCCACATTTTTCCCTATTTTCCCATTAAAACACATTTGGAATAAAATAACTCTTGGCATAATGTCCCACCTAAAGAAAGCCTAATTGGTGGCGAAAAAAACAAGATATAGTTCATTTCATTGTGATAAGTAATGATAAAGTTATAGACGAATGAATGGAAGGAGCGCTGAAAGGTGAAAATTGCTCTGGTGGTCAAGGGGTAAAACCCCTCAGTTGGGAAGTGGTTAAAGAACCCACCAATTGAACCAAACACATTTCCAAAACCTAATCCTTTAAAAGGATTCCACCCTTCGTTGCCTATTTCCTGGGCCGTATGCTGTAGTTCCTTTACTTTTTGCAAATGGTTAAAAACAATGTCACCCGTATCATCAGTCCAAGTACAGCATTCCGGTCCAACAATCATGCACATTCCGCCCTCGCTTGCCAGCAAGTAATCCAATGCCAACCTTTCCTGTAGTGCCAGCTTTCTTACTTGAGATAGCTCAACTGTATTGGCAGTGATGGCAGCTATAGTTTCATGAAACATCCTACCAATTAAACCAGAATAGTTATTTAATCTTATCATTACTTCAGCACCCCATCCTGACCAGTGTGGGAAGAAGGCTCACGCATAATCTTTTAGGGTGAACAGGCTTCTTTTGTACAAATAGTTATGTGGTAGCAAATATTTTTTGCAGTGACTGCTTTCTCATCTACTACTGCAATAGCTGGGGCCAGGGTAGCTATAGTACATTGACCATAGCTTCCTCTTGGTAACCAGGCATAGGCCCAGCGTCCACAAACAAAGTAGTAGGGAGGTTGCAGTGAAATTATTCCCTGTGAAAACATTATTTTTGAAACATTAGAATGTGCTCCTGCTCCTATCATGGCAAGCTCGAGTTTTAAGAAGTTCCAGCACTCTGGAATGTGGATAGCACCTGGAACTGCAAGATTGCATAAAGTCTTATTAACACCTTTATCTGAGGGGAAGTTCATATGACCAGTTGGGTGTTCTAAAAGCATAAGTAAAGCAACACCCAGTGACCAAGCATATTCTTTTATATCATCCTTTGTTACATTTTTTCAGAGCATGGACAAATTAAAAGGGACATTGTCACAAAAAGATATGGGCAGCTTACCTAGGGATATTTGTGGCCATTCATAGGTTCTGTTTATGTTTATGCAGATAGTGGGTTTGAAGTTGGGCATTGATTGCAGAACTGGGGTTCTCCAAGCAATTCTGTCTCTACTTGCAGTGAGATTATTACCAATAAGATCTTGGTGACTTAACACATTCTTTGTTATGGGAATAGCAATGAGAGGTAAACCTTTGGAATCTTTTGGCTTTATGCCACATACCCAACACTTTCACTTATTTTCGGCCTGAGCTGCTCCCTTCTGTAATGTCATATACAGGTTTGGTTCCTCCCAAAATTTGTTTTGTTGTGCCTGTAACATATAGACAAAATACACAAACACAGCATGGATAATTAATAGCCTACTCATTGTCACTTTTAGTGACTTTCTTGCAATGACTGACATGAATCCAAGTGGTAAATCCTTCAAGTTTTACTGCTGTAGCTGTCACCAGCAGAACTTGATAAGGCCCGTGGTATCTGGCTTCTTCTGGTAAATTTCCTGACAACCACATAGTCTCCGGGTAAAATTTTGTGAGAATCCAATATGGCGGACGTGTCTGGAATAGAAGTGTAATTGTTTTTATGAGTTTCTGTTAAATGGCTCTGTAATGCTATAACATACTCAGCCAGGTTTGAATGGAAAGCTTGCATTTGTTGTGGTAAGTAGATGTTTGTTCTGGGCACCTTGCCAAAAAGTATTTCATAGGGACTTAAACCAAGTCTATGTTTCATGGGAGTAGTCCAGATGCTGTATAGGACCACAGGGAGACATTCTGTCCAAGGCTTACTAGTTTCCTCACACATCTTTCCTAGTTTTGTTTTGATGGTACCATTTAACCTTTCAACTTTCCCACTGCTTTGAGGATGGTAGGGTGTGTGGAAAGCTTGTGTGATACCCATGGCTTGCATGACTTATTGCACTACCTGTCCTGTAAAGTGGGAACCTTGATCACTGTCAATTACCTCTGGTAATGAATACCTGCATATCGCCTCGGACAGCAGCTTCTTAGCAACTGTCTTTGCATTTGCCTTGGCCACAGGCCAGCATTCAGGCCATCCTGAAAAGACATCCACACATACCAAAGAATATTCATAAGTTCCTACCTTAGGTAGCTGAATGAAGTCAATTTGTAATCTTTGAAAGGGGTACTCAGGCCGAGGTAAGTGTCTCTGTCTAACTTTAACCATTTGTCCAACATTATGACGCATGCAGATCTCACAATTAGCTAAGACTCGGGCAGCAACAGGGCTGAACCCAGGAGCAATCCAGTATTTACCTACCAGAGCAACCATGCTATTCTTACCTAGGTGCGTAGGTCCATGCAGCAGAGTAGCCATCATTGGATACAGCTATCTCGGCAGACAGTACAAGGATCCAGCCCTCCACACGCCGTCTTCTTCTTGCTGAGCCCCCTTACTTGTCGATGCAGCTTTTTGTGTGGCAGCCTCCTGCATCTGGAGTGCTTTCAAGACCTCCACGTCTATGGGCACAGCCGGTTTATCTGCCATGGTGTACAGGGCGACTTTTATTATGGGAGTGAGGGCAGCGGTCTTAGCGGCTTGGTCTGCTAAACTATTTCCCTTAGCTTTCTTTGTTTGTTCCTTAGTGTGAGCTTGTACTTTTAGTATGGCCACTCTGGAGGGCAACTGAAGAGCTTTGAATAACTCAGTTACAAGTTCAGCATGTTTAATTGGGATACCTGCAGCCGTCATAAAGTTTCTGGACCTCCAAATTGGACCGTAGTCGTGTGATATGGCAAACCCATATCTGCTGTCTGTGTAGACAATGACAGACTTACCTGCGGCCAGAGTACATGCATCAATACAGCTTCTTGAGCTGATTTGTGGGTAGGCAGAGATTTTTGGACAAGGGCCTCTTCTAACGTGACAACAGCATAACCTGTGTGTGCGCTTTACCATTTATGTAGTACCTGGAACCATCAACAACAAACTCAAAATTAGGATTTTGTATGGGGTTGTCCTGGACGGTGTCCAACCCCTTTGACTCATCTTTCATTAACTCTAAACAATCATGTTCCTCTGAACTTTCAGTTTCTTCACCTGGCAGTAATGTAGCTGGATTTAGAACACTACACCTTTTTAATTTTAGATTTTCAGGAGTGTGTAGAGCAACCTCATATTTTGTTAGCCGTGCTACAGACAAATAAGTAATGTGAGAGTCAGTAATGTGAGACTGTGTCCTAGAACCAAATCTGCAGATTTGGTCATTATAAGGGCACAGGCTGTTACATTCCTGACACAACCAGGAGACCCTTGATTCACTGAGTCAAGTTTGGCTGAAAGATAGGCCACAGGCCTCTGCTTAGAGCCATGCAGTTGACAGAGTACTCCCATAGCATGTCCATTGCTCTCATGGCAGAAAAGGATAAATTCCTTCCTATAGTCGGGAAGGCCGAGCATCGGAGCGGTAGTAATAGCCTGTTTCAGGGCCTCAAAAGATGTCTTACCCTCTTCAGTGATGACAAATGGTTCCTTCGATGTGGCTTCATAAAGCGGAGCCATGGGATCCAATCCCTGCAGTAGCTTATTAAACCCAAGAGTGTTCTCAGTTTTCTTACAGATGTGGGCAAGGGGTAATTTTTGACATTAGACACTCTGTCAGCAGTTAAATGTTTGGTACCTTGTGCGATACAGTGACCCAAAAATGTTACCTTTGGTTGACAGTACTGTAATTTGTCTTTTGACACTTTGTTACCTGATTTAGCCAAATAGCACAGCAGACTGTCTCTTCCCTGCAAATCATTTCAGAATCGCAGCAAAGGAGCAAATCATCACAGTATTGAAGAAGCTGAGTGTTGTCATGATCACCCCTCCATCCCTCAAGTACCTGATGCAGAGCCTGGTTGTACAGAGAAGGACTACTTACACCATCTTGGTGCAAAACTGTCCAGCAGTAAGGCTTCCCATCAAAAGTGAAACTAAAGAGTTTCCAGCTTTCTGGGTGGAGCCTAACTGAGAAAAAGGTGTTGGCCAGATCGATGACTGAAAATGGGTGGAGCTTGGAGGTATTTTGCCCAGGATGGTGTAAGGATTTGGGAGAATCGGTACATCTACGATCTTGTTTACAGCCCTCAAATCATGTATGAAACGGTATACCTTTGATTTGGAAGACTTACCAACTCCCTTTTTGAGACAGAGGTGTAGAGGAGGGAGATGACATTAACACCAAAACACCAGCTTTTACATACTCAGCAGTTTGTGACCTGATGCCATCTTTTTGTTCAGGACTGAGTGGATACTGATGAACTCGAGGCAGTACAGCATCAGGTTTCAATTCAATTTTGACAGGAGGTACATCAAGTCGTCCAACATCTTATTTGCCTTTTGCCCATAAGTGGGAGGGGACTTCCTCCAACTCAGGGGCCAAAGGTGCTTGCTCTGGTAGCGGTTCTGAAAAGTGAACGAGAGCAGACATCAAATTTAACACATGTGGATCCAGAGGGGAAGTTACCCTTATTCCCTCTGGGCCGTAGTCTATGTTGGCCTGTATTAGACTCAAGATGTGAGCACCTAGCAAATTTTCTGGAGTGGTGTCAGAAAGCATAACAGATGTTACAATGTCAATTTGATCTCCCGCCCTCATCTGTACAACTTTTGTTTGCTTTAACTTGACTTGTTTACCCCCCACCCCTATCCCAACACCTTCCTTTGGGGTAAGTAAATGTGGGGGAACCTCTGATGCCTTTAAAGTAGATTTACTGGCCCCTGTATCCACCAGGCAATCAAATTGAGAGTATGGAGCTTCACGTAACCATAGTTTTACAATAGCATCTCTTGATTTTGTTCTACCAGTGGTCACTGAGTAAGTGGATACAGATTGGCCGAATCCCTATTCATCACCCTCTTGGGTGTATGTAGCTTTACCAGCTAGAGAAGGGTTAACATCAGAATTTCATGTTAGGACTTCCATGCATGACCAGGACATGTGACCTTTTTTTCCACACCTGTAACAATCTCTCTCATTCATAGGGATGAAATTGCCTCCTCGACCTCCCCTTCCTCTGCCTCTTCCATTGTATCTACCTCTGGGGCCACCCCTCCTGTTTCCTGTTTCATCTTGCACCACCATAACTTTCTGAGGCTTTTCCTTCTTCTTAAATTTTTCATCTAGACCTGCCATAATGGGTATTAAGAGGTTTTCCTGCAAATTCTTAGCCTCAGGCCTGCTGATGAGCAGGGCTTCTCTGTACTCTTCCTTTACCCCGTTGAGGTAAGCGGTTCTCAATTGAGAATCGTCCCTCTCATTTTCTCCTACATAACCTGCATCCATA
The DNA here is from genome assembly GCF_040937935.1 of Hyperolius riggenbachi. Lineage (NCBI taxonomy): Eukaryota > Metazoa > Chordata > Amphibia > Anura > Hyperoliidae > Hyperolius > Hyperolius riggenbachi. The sequence goes on along the minus strand of NC_090656.1, from coordinate 153,552,815 downwards.
AAGGCAGTTTTCAATCTATGCCAGAATGCAACAGCAGTTTCATCTGACTCTTGGGTTAGTCCTGAAGCATAACTCCAGGACTTCTCCAATTTTCTCTTGAGCCACAAATCTTTTAGATGTGTAATGAATCTCTGTCCCTCATCTACTGTGTTCTTATACCCTACGACAGTCTAGGAAGCAATGATGGGATCCACCACTACTCCATGTCCCACCTCTAACATCTGTTCTAAATCTAGCATGGTGGCCCCATAAGTTTTCTGGATGGCTGCAAGCCGTCTTGTAAATCCAGTGGGATTTTGTATGGGATTTGGAATGCTGTTGGCTAAGGTCAATTGTTCTGACCTAGTCCATGGTTGATTCCACTCAATTTGGAGTCTGGGAGTCTGTCTCTGACCTTCTATTTCAGTAATTTTTTGAGACCCAAGGGGGTAATAAGGCTGAAGAACTGGATACAGTTTATCAACCTGTTTGGCTGCCAGAGGGGCTGATGGAGCATTTATGTAGGGAGGAGGCACATCCTGCAACAATTTCTCATATGCATAATTTATCGTCTCACTTTCATCCTCATCATCACTCACCTCATCCTCACCAGTCATTTGCTCTCATTTAGATTCAATACTTACCTCCTTTACTTTCTTGAAGTGGTTAAGGACTTTTTTCTAAATATAATACCATCTTTTATACTCAAGGGACCCTTTAGTCCCTGCACCTATCTGACTGGCTTTTAATTCCCTTTCTTCTCTGCTCATCTTTCTATGTGCTTCAAGCCACTTTGCAATTTTGGGACTCAAGGTTGGGTGAATCCTAACCAACTCATTTATGTTCTGCTGTATTTTTAAAACTCTGTTACTCTGCCTTTTTTGTAGTCTCTGTTCTGTACTCACGTTGCTCCTGACGTCAACTGGAGGAAGAGAAGAAACACCAGTGGGTGTAGTAACATGAGGAGCAGCTGTTGCTGCTGTACTTTCGGCTGCACTTGGAGCGGCTAATCTGTTTCTAGCCTGTTCTAACAACTGAATTACAGCAAGTGTCCCACTGCTATTAACACTTGGATTGTCCTGGTCATCGATTATTAACTCATCAGGCCACCCTACGGGCAACTTGCGTTTGCTAGCATACCTATAATTGCCTGCATAGAAGCACTCCACCAAGTCTAACGACTTGCGCTTACTCTCCGCCAGCCATGTATTGGCTTGAGCTGACAACTCATTTTTATCTAGCCAAGATTTGTTTTTTGCTATAAAATCTTCCCAAAAATCTGCATCTAACCTTCCATTTTCTGGCAACTTACCTATTTTGCACATCTCCTTGTATGGAACAGTTGCCCATGTGCCATGATTCCTTACCATCCAGTCTATAGCTGTCTCACCAGGAACAGGGGGTGGACTGGAATCAGTGGTTGCCTGACCCACAGTCAGATGGGATACCGTGTTTCCCATCTTTTACCTATACCTATTTTTAAAGTGCACTTTATAGGGATGGACTGCAGCCTCTTACCATAAAATACCCCCTGGACAGCTATCAATTTATTCTAACTTTCTTTGGCACTTTTTTAACAGTGTGGTTGCAATGTGATTTCAGACTTCTATATATGATGATATACCCTCTTATTTTTCAGTCACGTCTGCACAGATTCCTTTACCAATAAACAAAAAGAGGTGAGATATGTTTCTTGGGCCCTAAGAAACAATGCCTCCTCCTGCTGTAATTCTAAAATTACAACTATTTGTTAATCTATACAGACAGACTGAAAGTTTTACACAATCAAGGGTAGTCTAGACTACTAGAGAATGGATACTCAAGACACTGGGCTTCAGAATCTTATACAATCCATATCTGTTCATACATTTTAGTCTGAAATAACATCTCCAATCAATATTTCTAACTTTCTATTTTAACTTTCTGACAACTGAGAGTTTTAGGTTAATGATTAACACTCTTCTAGCAGGCAGCGGCAGATAAGCAAACAGTGATTTCTCTCTAGCATACAGAAACTAGACAGTGATGTTTTAACCCTCTAAATCCTTCTTGCAAATTCAATTAAAAACAATACAGCTACTACCAAAAAAGATGACATAACTGTAATGTCTGGGGGTATGCAAACATCTTCAGATAAATTTATCAGATATCCTAAATACAATGCCAGATTACACAGAAACAAACGCAAACCGTACAGATACATGCATACACAATACATTCATACACAAGATACACATTTAATCCGAAAGCCAAGGTTTCTGAAGCACTGATATACTCACTCAGGGGCCCAAGCCAGGAGCCTGTGGGAAGAGAGAGATACAAGGTGCTTACCACTAGTGCAGTTGATACAGATGTCTCTGAAGGTCATCCCACACCTCCGGGCAGGTCCCCTCAGTGGATATCAGCTGTTCAAGTCCCTGTTCAGGCACCAAAAACTGTCAGGGCTTAAAGACAGGGCCAGATATAAGTTTGGGTAATGGGGCTCAAAACCCCAAATATACGTTGGCTTTGGATACCCAAATTTGTAGGCCCGAAGCCTATGACCCTTTGACCTTCAGTTGAAAGAAGTGACACGACACCTTAAGTTAGCTACTTTCACTTCTCTGAGTTTTAAGCTTTATTCAGATCTTCCTTTATACAGTGGAAACAGCAAGGTAAGGTAAAAGTTAACTAATCATAGCAAAGCAAAAAGAACCAATCACTGCATAGTTGGTGGACCAATCATATCCTAGGGGTTTAACCTTTCCTGACCAATCATGGCAAGGGATGTATGTACTACTTCAGCCAATTATGGTAGTGGATGTATATGGGACATATTTGAGGATACTCAACCAATCACAGTAAGGGGAGTAAGTTCCTGGAATTTGGCAGTGAAAAACAAGTTATTCCAGGAAAAGTTTTATCTGGATGACACTGTTCAGAGGCCCCCGTGTCCTAGGTCACTTACCGTATATACTCGCATATAAGCCGACCCCCCAACATTTACCTCAGAAACTAGGGAAAAATGATTGACTCGCATATAGGCCGAGGGTAGGTGATGCAGCGGCTCCAGAGGCTTCCCCTCCCACCAGCAATAACACCCATATGAAATGCATCAAAAATCACCCCTATATTGAACAGATTGCACCATTTAACCAGTAATCATTACAACAAATAACAGAACATTTGTAAAGAGCCTTTCTCACATAGGACCCAAAGTGCATAAGCTTGTCTCAGAAAGCTAGTCAACAAATAAGAGTGTAGCACAAAGTGGAAGCAAAAATTTGCATATATGCATGACAGTTACCTACAAAGTGCCAGTGCTGCAAGCTAAGTTAAATCAGCTAACACCAGCAGTGGAAGGGTTGCATCCAGGGGGTAGGGAACATATTACTGTGCATATTACTCATAAAGCGCTAGTGCTGCAAGCTAAGCTAAATCAGCTAACACCAGCTGTGTACACCAGCAGTGAAAGGGTTACATCCAAAGGGTAGTCAACATAGCACTGGGCAGCACCAAGAGGAAGCAAAAATGTGCATATATGCATATTATTCACAAAGTCCCAGTGCTGCAAGCCAAGCTGAATCAGAGCATAACAGCAGTGAAAGGGTTACACTGGAGATGCAGAGAGATGCCGCCTAGTGTAAACATTCCTGGCCAGTTCGAGGCAGAAGTGATAAATGAAGAGGGGAGGAGGTGTCCTCTTACCCAGCAGAGTAGCCTGTTATCTGCGAAGTGTCCCTGTATATCTTCTACAGGCAGATGGCTGGGAGAGAGAACTCAGCGCTGAACAGGCAGAGGCAGAAACGCAGCAGATCTCGGATGCCTTCTGCCATTTCAAATGACGCGCTGGAGGAGCTGTGCTTGTCAGTTCTCTTATTGGCTGGCTGTCTGAGCAGGCAGGGTAAATAGCCAATGGGTTCACAAGCTGCAGACACAGCAGAAAGCACGAGAGAAGCGCTCCTGCTGTGATCTGGCCATCCATCATCTCTCCTGCTCTGCTCTTCCCCCAGGGCATGTGACGGCTACTGGTCTTCTCTATACGGGCTTCCGATCGCTCCCGCAGTTCTCTCCCCGCAGGCATCCGATGTGGATCAGGTCAGATCAAGTTGGTGTCTCGCATATAGGCCGAGGGGGTAACTTTTCAGCATGTTTTTTGTGCTGAAAAATTCGGTCTATATGCGAGTATATACGGTAGCTAAATTAAACATGCAAAGTAAAGAGATGGCTTAGATACACATGACAAAGTAAAGAGACAAAGGACTTTGAATCTTGTTTTGCAGAACGAAAATCAATACTTGCTCTGCAGATTAGATCTACAAAGAAATAGCTTTTATGAACAGCTATGAGTTTTCCTAAGAGTACCTGTCATTCTAGTAGTTATTGGGCCTACAAGGGCTTATATGCATTTATAGTAATATCAAAAACCTCACACTGTCCAGCTGATCGAATTTGGTTTGTCCACAATGAAGCAACAAACTTATTATCTTGGGTCAGGTGTGCCCCCCAACACACTCATATAGCCGGTCATTGCTTCATTGTGATATGCAAGCCCCTTCACTGCGGCAAGGTGTAACACCTCCAGAATGCTTGAACTGTAAAGAAATCCTCCAGACACCAATCAAGTTCTTTTTAAGAAATATTTGTATTAAATCATAGTATAAAAAGTTCAGAGACAAAACACATTCATAAGCTTCTCTTTCAGCAGAATGAGTATGGGTAGGCCTATTATATATATTCAGCCTGCTAGGATCAGGCCTAGTTCAAGAAACAAATATGTGATACAGTTTATTAGCATTGACTTGCAAGAATTTTCCTCAAACACCACTCAGCTGTCTGCCAGCTCTTCACCGCTATCTTTTTAAGGTTTCTGCACTACTGTTTCCTCTGTACCTTGTCTGCCAGCTGCTGTCACACAATCTCTCCATACACTGCACTGCAGTCTTCACTCTCTTTAATCCTGTCACTCTTGTATTCATTACTGTGCTGCTGTCTCTGTGTCACTGTCGTCTCTGCTGTTTTCTGTTATCTCTCTCGGTTGCAGGTAATTTTTACTTTCCTGGTCTTTACCCCTCTAAATTCCCTTGGAATTCTCAAGAAAACAAGGCAGGGGAAGAGGGGAAGACATGCAGGCACCCATAACTCAAAGCCAAAGCAATCCTCACATATCTCCATTCAGCTGTATCAGTAAAGGACCCAGATAACAGAGATAGCTGCCACACTCCTGATTACAGCCCCCAGCCAGGAGCTAGGAACACAGGCCTCAAAGTTAAGGCAAACAACATTAAAGCAGGACTCTGCAATGCCAGGTCCATAAACAACAAAACAGCAGTTATTCACAATCTAATAGAGGCTTCAGATCTAGCTTTAATTACAGAGACATGGTTGGATCAGAACTCAGGACCCACTCTCGCAGCTGCGGTACCAGACAATTACTCAGTTTTACACTGCGAAAGGCAAAACCGCAAGGGAGGAGGATTAGCTCTGTGCTTCAAATCCAGTTTGAATATTAACCCCCTTGCTTTAGCCCCACCCACTCTTTTGAATGTCTGGCAGCCCAACTCTCAGCTGAGAAAAAAATAAACATACTGCTTGTCTACCGACCCCCTGATGCTGGCTCAGCTTTTTTCAAGGAAATACCAGAACTTGTATCTTGCATAACACTGAAACACCCTAGGTGGATAATTCTGGGAGACTTTAACGCATGGGTCGATACACACTCTTCCCAATTAGGAACTGAGCTAACTCCATGAATGAACTGGGATTCTCTCAAGCCGTCAACCTCCCTACCCACAAAAAAGGACACACTTTGGACCTCATTTTCCATTCAGAACTCCTAATATCCAATGTGGAAATTGATCCCGTAGTTTGGTCAGACCACCACACTGTCCACTTCTCCTTTACAGCACTGGCTACAAAACACCAAGTGAAAGAACTAATAAAATATCGTTCCTTGAAAGGTTGGACACCCCAACACCTTCAGAACAGCCTCAATCTAGGCGGACTGACAGATCACAACTTAGGCCTTGAATCCATGGTCCTTAAATATAACCACGATGTCTCAGCCGCTTTTGACGCCATAGCTCCCTTAAAGATTAAAGGTTCCGCACCATTACATCACGCTCGCTGGTTTGACAACTCTATAAAGGAACTAAAGAAACAGGGACGCAGACTGGAACGAAGGTGGCGCAAACATCAGTCCCCTGATGACAAACTTTCCCTAATTGCTCACCTGAAAAAAATATCAAACGATGATTAACAAAAATAAGTCCTTATTCCTGTCTCACGAAATTGCAAATGCAGCCAACAGACCTGCCCAACTCTTCCGCACGGTTGACAGTCTCTGCAATCCATCTTGCAGGAAATCCAGCATCAGACCTTCACAGGAACTGTGCGAGAAATTTGCCCACTTCTTCTCAAAGACTCCTCCATACGATCTGCCATTCAAGTCACAGCCCCAGAAACCCATGCAGAGCCATATAACAGGTGCAAAAATAGCCTACCACCATGGTCTGATTTTAAGGTAATCACTGAAAAAGACATCTTGGATATCCTCTTAAACCTTCGCCAGACTACCTGCAATCTGGACCCTGGCCTCACTAAGTTCATGTTGAAATGCCCTGAACTATTTACACTGGCATTCCACAAAATAGTAAACGGTTCCTTACAAGAAGGGTGGTTTCCCTCTGCTCTGAAAGAAGCAATCGTCAGGCCACTACTCAAGAAACCGTCCTTAGACCCAGATGCTCTAAACAGCTAAAGACCTGTCTCAAACCTCCCCTTTCTGGGAAAAGTTATTGAAAAGGATGTCTACCTCCAACTTGAAGCCAGGCTCTCCAGAAACAACATCCTTGACCCTCTTCAATCTGGCTTCAGGAAAGATCACAGCTGTGAAACAGCCCTCACCCAGATTTGCAATGATCTGCTCATTGCAAGAGACAAGGGTCAATGTTCCATCCTGATTTTGCTCGACCTCTCAGCGGCTTTTGACACAGTCGATCATTAAATCTTGCGCAACAGGCTACAAGAGTACTGTGGCATAGATGGCATTGTTCTCCGGTGGTTCAACTCCTTCCTGGCTGGCAGAACACAAAGGGTAGCCTTAGGGCCCTTCCCCTCCAACCCTGTACCACTAAAATTCGGTGTACCTCAGGGCGCAATTTTATCCCCTTTACTTTTCACCATGTACATGCTGCCACTTGGAGAAATCATACAAAAACATGGCCTGACATATCATTGCTATGCTGATGACACCCAGCTATATTTGTCATTCAAACCTGGCGTCACAGACCCTACTCCACAAATAAACGCATGCTTAGCTGAGCTTCTGGAGTGGATGAATAGTAATTGGCTAAAACTTAATGCTGACAAAACTGAGGTTCTTGTTATCGAGGGCCAGGGCTCAACCAACACCGCTAAGGATAGGGAGCTCAGACCTGAACAACTCAGACTGTGTGCGCAGCCTGGGAGTACTGATTGATGGGAAATTAAGCTTCTCATCAAATCAAATCTCAGCTGTTGTGAAACATTCCTTCTTTCACCTAAGGAATATTGCAAGGATTAAACACCTAATTCCTTCATAGGATCTTCCAACCCTAGTTCATGCCTTCGTCACATCAAGGTTATATTACTGCAACGTCCTCTACACAGGCCTGCATAAGAAAGACTTACGCTGCCTGCAATTAGTACAGAATGCCGCCGCAAGGCTGTTAATGAGCCAACCCCGCCATTGCCACATAACGCCAACCCTGTGCTCACTCCACTGGCTACCGATAAAATGGAGAATTCTGTTTAAGATTGGCTTACTGACGTTCAAATCCTTGCACAATCTGGGCCCTGGATACCTGAAGGACTTGTTGCAACTGCATCACACCCCCCACAATCTTAGATGAAAAGGACGCAACACCTTGGTCACCCCCAGAGTCCACCTCAAAACCTTTGGAGACAGAGCCTTTTATCATGCTGCCCCTACACTTTGGAATTCCCTGCCACACCCAATCAGGACAGCTCCATCCCTGGAAGCATTTAAGTCTAAACTGAAAACCTACCTCTTCCGTCTGGCATTCATGAACATCTGACTATCTCCTCTGTAACACAACCCAGCCTGCAACCCTGTATTAATCTGAGACACAACTATGCGCTTTGAGTCCTATGGGAGAAAAGCGCTTTACAAATGTTATTGTATTGTATTTTCCTTTTTTTTGAATATAATGATTTTTATTCAGAAATTTTTCAAGAATAACATACAGTAAAGCATGAGATACAGAAGGAAAAAGATATATAAGGTACATGACGGATTCATTGCAAAAGGTAGTTAGCAAATATATAGACAACGTGTTGAGCAGTACATTTGACAAGGAATACTTATATAACATTAATAGTTATGTCACATAGACTCCTGACCATGATCTTACTCATATAGAGAAATCTGAATGGATAAATTGAAAAAAAAAATTTGCGAGCAAAGGTCACCAAAAAGGCAGCTAAATTATTTATAGTGAGGGCAAACATGGTCTGAGATGATATATTACATGTAGAAACAAGATAATGGTCAAAAAGAGTCAATATTATCAGATTCAAATAATTAGATTTATGTAACAGTGAGAGTTCTTGAACCCATTGTGGCGAAATTAGCTAATGTTTAGAGAGAAAGTAAAAGGAAAGAAAAGTGAAATAGAGGAAAAGGAGCAAGAGGAAGACATGGCTAAAGCCTCAGCCACGTCTTTCTCCGCTTAGTCGTAACCCTCTGCCCCCCCAGATAGAACAACCATCTAACCGGGTTGATCTGTCATCAAGGATTGGGCCAATCCTTGATGACAGATCAACCCGGTCAGAAAGCACAAACAATTCCCACCTTCTCCAGAGTACATTAAATTTCTCTTCTCTGTCTGAGGCCAAGAAAATGACCTGTTCTGATTGTTTTAATGCATCCAGTTCTATTTTCCAATCTTGGATAGATGAAGCTTGAGAAGATTTCCATAATTTTGGAATAGTGAGGCGTGCTGCAGTGAGGATATGGCGAATTAATGATTTTTTTGTACACTTTTATAGGGCAAGCTAAGTTTAATAGCAAAGTATGCTGTATTTTCCTTTTTATTCCTCACTATTTCTCTTCTGGCTTATCTCTCCAGTATCGCTGCTCTTTACTGGCCTGTAGTTGTGAGTGGTCACTCTCCACTCCTGTAATGTCTGCAACTCTCTTTTTCTTCCTTGATTTAGTTGTAAGTTGTGCTCTCTTATCTGTGGCTGTGCTCCCTTGTCTGTGGCTGTGCCTTGCTCAGTCTGTCTCACAAATCGCTGCTCTCTTTTTGTGCCTCCTCCATATCATCACACCTCAAGCTCATTTCTTGCTGCATCATCAACTCAGTCCCAACAGCTTCCTAGGCTCCTCCCCCTCACTAGCCTTCTACTGCCAAAACAAAACTGCCATTTCCCCCTGCACATGTCCAGCTTCTCTCGCTTGTTTCCTGCTCATGGGCTCCCCCTGGCGGCACCTGCAGGCTCCCTTTACAGCAGCACTTCACACAAAAAGTAATTGCATATTTAACCCTTGGTGTGAGTGTCCATTGCATTGACACACATGCACAAGGTTACATTCACCCCTTTTTTTCAAATTGTAGTCCCTACAATTTTTCTTTTAACCAAATTGAAGTGTCAACATATAATCTGAACTGTTCAGGAAGCGGTGAACGTTGAATATTTTTCCATTTTGACTTGTGGTCTATTTCTGTTTGCGGAGAACATCTTTGCACTTTCTTCTCTGAACTCTTTTTCTTGGGCTACCTTGACACTTGTAAGTTGAAGGTTTTCTGATGATCGCTGAGTCCTTTTATAACGCTTGAGCCATTGAGGTTGGGGCATAGGTTGCCAACATGATTCCAATACCTTTCTTTGAGAATTTTCTGTACTTTGTTATATTATTTCATCTCCTACTGAGAAGTCATTGGATTTTACTTTTTGACTAGGTCCCAGTGTTTCATTACATATCTGTTTACTTCCAATTTCTTCAGCCTTCTGATGGCCTAAATCTTCTGCTGCTCTACCCTGAGCATGAATAATAGGTAAACCTGGAGTCTCATCATTTTTCATTCCTTCATTAATTCCAGCTTCCAGCATCACTTGTTGTTCTTACCTGTTGAGGAGCAGATGAATCCGGATCACACCTCTGTCTAAATTCTTCATATAAAGTAGGATATAGAGGGTATTTTGCATGTCCTAGTTTCTGGCTGTGCAAGAACCTTTTCAAGTGATAATCACCATAGTTTCCCTGAGGCTTATACGGTATTCGACATCTTGCATACTTGCTACCTTGAACTGGAGTTCCACCAAGGCCAGTTAAATTAGCAGCTTCTGTACCTTTCCTTCCTTGCACAACGTCAAATTCAACCAATTCTCCATCTTTAATGCTAGGTACACACCATACAATTTTCTGTTAGATTTTCTCTTAGATTTACCTGCCAGATAGCTTTTTTCCATGTTGTAGGTAAATCTAACAGAAGAATCTAACAGAAAATTGTATGGTGTGTACCTAGCATTAGACTGCGAAGATAATGCCTGGGGTTGTTTATTGTCATTCCGATTTATAAATCCATAGCCATTTCGCACATGAAACCATTTAACAGTTCCTAGTACTTTGATTGCAATGACCTTATTTTCCCTCTTTAATGTATCTTCCTTCCATTTCTCTGAGGCTTTCTTGTCTTCTTCTGCCATGCGGGCCACCACTGCAGGATCCTTTAATTTTCTCTGAAAGGTTCTTGCACAGTCTCTTGCTGTATGATCACTATGGTGACAGATCCAACATCCAGATTCCTCTATTCTTTTATATCTCCACCTTGGTTTTTCTCTTCTAAGTCCATGTTTCGTTTTGGTTAACTCTTCACTTAGTTATTTAAATGTTGTTTTTATTTCTCTCAATTCCCCCTCCGTATTATTGGTTTCAACTTCAACTGCTGAATGCTGATTGGCTTCTTCCTCCTTACTGAGCTTGATAGCTAAGCTTTGAAGTTTCTTGAAATTCAAACCTGGATAATATTCCACTTTCTGCTTTAAGGATCTTTTAATAAAGTTGCTCCTTAATCCCAATAGAATAATAATAATTGCAGTATTTGTATAGAGCCTTTCTCCTGTCGGACTCAAAGCGCTTGCGAGGCAGCCACTAGAGCGCACTCAGTAGGCAGTAGCAGTGTTAAGGAGACTTGCCCAAGAAATTCCTTACTGAAATAGGTGCTGGCTTACTGAACAGGCAGAGCCGAGATTTGAACCCAGCTCTCCTGTGTCAGAGGCAGAGCCCTTAACCATTGCACTTTCCAGTCAATAGAAATTGATCTATCAGCCACACAGCAGAATCTATGGTAGTTTGTCCTCTTTCTCTTTCCTCTTTTATCTGAAGTCCACTCATAGGGCTCAATTCTGGTAGTGTTTAGTAAATAATTACCTCAGGGAATTGGGTTTACCTCATGAGGGAAATCAACTTTTCAATTCTGGTAGTTTAGGTAAAGTTTTACCTCATGTAATTTCATGAGGTAATTCATGTGGTAATTTTCTACTAAAAATGTGTGGTAATTAGTAGTGAAATACCTCACACTTGAATTCTGAAGTGAAATAAGGTGAGTGTTTGCATTTCTTTTACTTCACATAATTAGACCTACCTCTACTACATGAAAAATGTAGTGCTGTGACATAATTGTGATATCTGTCACATAACATGGAGCCTTTTCAGCTTGTTTTTTGCTCCGAACCCCCCCCCCCCCCCCTTCCTGACCCCAGCCTCTAAAAGTGCTCCGACCTACCACCCCCCCACGACTCCCATCCTCTAAAACAGTGCTGTCCAACTTTTGCGGGCTCGGAGGGCCGTTTTTTTTTCCAGACCGCATGGTGGAGGGCCGGCCGTCCCCCACCCCAAGAAAAAAAAATTTGCAGCAGTTTCACCACAAAATGCAATTAGAGTGATAGCAGATTCTCCAAAAAATGCAATCAGATTGGCAGCAGATATCCCCACAAACACAATCTTATTGGCAGCAGATTTCCCCACAAATGCAATGAGATTGGCATCAGATTTCCCCACAAATGCAACGAGATTGGCAGCAGATTTCCCCACACATGCAAACTTATGATTTCCCCACAAATGCGACAAGATTAGCAGCAGATTTCTCCACAAATGCAACGAGATTGGCAGCAGATTTCTCCACAAATGCAACGAGATTGGCAGCAGATTTCGCCACAAATGCGACGAGATTGGCGGCAGATATCCCCAGTTAGTGGGGGTCCCAGAGCTGAGGAGGGGGGCACAGCGCAGGAAGGGGGGAAATTGTGCAGAGCAGCGGGGAGGGGGGGAAGCTTCCCCCCCTCCCTCACCTAGGGGCCCCCCCCTTCCGCGCTCCCCCTCCCTCCAAAAGTGCAGCAGCGACTCAGCGAGGATTCACTTACCGGCAGGATCAGAGCAATAGTGCTGCGTGCCGCTGGGCTGGTCTCCGTCTCCTGCACACTGATCAATCACATCTCGCAGTACTTCGTGCGAGAGCGTGATTGGTCAGTGCAGGAGACGGAGACCAGCCCAGCGGCACGCAGCGCTATTGCTCTGATCCTGCCGGTAAGTGATTCCTTGCTGAGTCGCTGCTGCCGCTAGCATAATTGTGATATCTGTCACATAACATGGAGCCTTTTCAGCTTGTTTTTTGCTCCGACCCCCCCCCCCCCTTCCCGACCCCCAGCCTCTAAAAGTGCTCCGACCTACCACCCCCCACGACTCCCATCCTCTAAAACAGTGCTGTCCAACTTTTGCGGGCTCGGAGGGCCGTTTTTTTTTCCAGACCGCATGGTGGAGGGCCGGCCGTCCCCCACCCCAAGAAAAAAAAAATTTTCAGCAGTTTCACCACAAAATGTAATTAGAGTGATAGCAGATTCTCCAAAAAATGCAATCAGATTGGCAGCAGATATCCCCACAAACACAATCTTTTTGGCAGCAGATTTCCCCACAAATGCGACGAGTTTGGCAGCAGATTTCCCCACAAATGCAACGAGATTGGCAGCAGATTTCGCCACAAATGCGACGAGATTGGCAGCAGATTTCTCCACAAATGCAACGAGATTGGCAGTAGATTTCGCCACAAATGCGACGAGATTGGCGGCAGATATCCCCAGTTAGTGGGGGTCCCAGAGCTGAGGAAGGGGGGAAATTGTGCAGAGCAGCGGGGAGGGGGGGAAGCTTCCCCCCCTCCCTCACCTAGGGGCCCCCCTTCCGCGCTCCCCCCTCCCTCCAAAAGTGCAGCCAGCGGCAGCAGCGATTCAGCGAGGATTCACTTACCGGCAGGATCAGAGCAATAGTGCTGCGTGCCGCTAAGCTGGTCTCCGTCTCCTGCACACTGATCAATCACATCTCGCAGTACTTCGTGCGAGAGCGTGATTGGTCAGTGCAGGAGACGGAGACCAGCCCAGCGGCACGCAGCGCTATTGCTCTGATCCTGCCGGTAAGTGATTCCTCACTGAGTCGCTGCTGCCGCTGGCTGGCTGCACTTTTGGAGGGAGGGGGGAGCGCAGAAGGGGGGGCCCCTAGGTGAGGGAGGGGGGGAGACTTTCCCCCCTTCCCACTGCTCTGCACAATTTCCCCCCTTCCTGCGCTGTGCCCCCCTCCTCAGCTCTGGGACCCTCAGGAGGCGGGCTGGCCGGGCTTCTTCCAACAGTCGGGAAAATACCTCACTGTTTTCCCCCTGCATGTCGGTAATTTAGCTACCATAAGCAGCAGCCGGGAAAATGTACCAGAATTAAACTAAGAAAAAAAAAATAACGTGTGAGGTATTTTCCCGATTGCTGATTACTTCGCCTCGCACAGCTACAGAATTGAGCCCATTATTTCTTGTAAGGCATTGGCGAACTGAGGAATGTTTTCGTTATCCTTTTGAATTCTGTCAACAAATCTCTTTCTCCACAAATGCAGCTCTGTAGGATCTCCATATATGTCTTCCAATACCTCGATTATTTGTTTCAGCGATACTGGTGTGGGCAATTTAGCATTAATTACTGTTCGTTGAGCATCTCCCTCCAAGGTTATCATGGCTATTTCCATATGCAGCTCTATGGGCACTTTATAAGCCTGCACAGCACTCTCTATTCTTTCACTCCACTCTCTCAGGGACATATTATCAGGGCTGTGGAGTCGGAGTCGTGGAGTCGGAGTCGTGGAGTCGGGCAATTTTGGGTGCCTGGAGTCGGAGTCGGGAAAAAATGCACCGGCTCCGACTCCTAATGAATTTGTAACTGTAATTAAAATAGAAAATATGATAAAATGTTCTATTTCTCAGATAATAGTCATTAAAAATAATGTATATATACAGTAATAGCTGTGCTTAGTCCACAAAAATGAAATAAACCAGTCAAAATTAGTTACTTGTGCTGCTTCAATAAAGCAGTCCCCGTATTTTTAAGGTCAGATATACATATCTGATTGTGACTGTATATATGATGTGTACACAGGAATCTCTTATATACACTAAATAACATCTATGCTGTAAGAATAAAGCCTGATGTGTAGCTGTGTCACTAATAGAGATGGTCAATGAGATGGAAATAAATCTGCACTGATGCTGATTTATGCAAATGTATGCACTCCCTTTGCTGATGAAATCAAATAATGTGATATGTTATTAAAATTTGGTTTGGTGACTACAAATTAAAGGGTAACTGAAACGGATGAAAAGTAAAGTTTTATACATACCTGGGGCTTCCTCCAGCCCCCTTCAGGCTAATCAGTCCCTCGCTGTCCTCCACCACCCGGATCTTCTGCTATGAGTCCTGGTAATTCAGCCAGTCAGCGCTGTCCGGCCGCATGCCGCTCCCACAGCCAGGAACATTCTGCACCTGCGCAATAGTGCTGCACAGGTGTAGTATGCTCCTGGCGGCGGAGTGTGTGCATGCGCACTACGCCCGACTGGCTCAAGTACCTGGACTCATAGCAGAAGATCCAGGTGGTGGAGGAGGACATAGAGGGACTGATTATCCTGAAGGCAGCTGGAGGAAGCCCCAGGTATGTATAAAACTTTAATTTCATCTGTCTCAGGTTTACTTTGTTACACAGTAGTACTATACTCTACATATGCACTCCCCACAGAGCTGCAGGGAATCCACTGAGAATGCTGTCCACATTGAACACAGAGGTGTTGTCTGTTTACAATCTCCTCATTCCCCTGCAGAGTACCTGCACATCATTCTTACATGTACCCACACTTACATTGCCTAGGGCCTGATAGATGTTCTTTGTTCCGGTTTGTACCTTTTACAAGTACTCTTACCAAGGACTAGTTTTAGTCTAAAGGGAATAAATATAGTAGTCTACATATCCTTCTCACTTCAGCTGTCTTGTAAAATTCCTAAGCGTTGGCAGTTAAGAGACGAATTTCATGTTACATACTTTTAATCAACAAAATTGTAATATGCAAATTAGAGGAGTCGGTGGAATCCTAAACTGAGGAGTCGGAGTCGGTGGATTTTTGGACCGACTCCACAGCCCTGCATATTATAACCATTGAACTTTGGTAAGTATTCAGCTAACCGATTCTCCATAGCAGTCATGCTGAACACTGATGTCTAGCATGCCGACCATTCTCCTGCAGCCTGAGTATCTGAAGCATTATTTCTGGTGGATAGTGTAGGTTGACATTCCATCTTCCAAATTTAAGGCACTTAGGTAATATCCTGCCGACTATGCCAAATGTAACACCTCCAGAATGCTTGAACTGTAAAGAAATCCTCCAGACACCAATCAAGTTCTTTTTAAGAAATATTTGTATTAAATCATAGTATAAAAAGTTCAGAGACAAAACACATTCATAAGCTTCTCTTTCAGCAGAATGAGTATGGGTAGGCCTATTATATATCTTCAGCCTGCTAGGATCAGGCCTAGTTCAAGAAACAAATATGTGATACAGTTTATTAGCATTGACTTGCAAGAATTTTCCTCAAACACCACTCAGCTGTCTGCCAGCTCTTCACCGCTATCTTTTTAAGGTTTCTGCACTACTGTTTCCTCTGTACCTTGTCTGCCAGCTGCTGTCACACAATCTCTCCATACACTGCACTGCAGTCTTCACTCTCTTTAATCCTGTCACTCTTGTATTCATTACTGTGCTGCTGTCTCTGTGTCACTGTCGTCTCTGCTGTTTTCTGTTATCTCTCTCGGTTGCAGGTAATTTTTACTTTCCTGGTCTTTACCCCTCTAAATTCCCTTGGAATTCTCAAGAAAACAAGGCAGGGGAAGAGGGGAAGACATGCAGGCACCCATAACTCAAAGCCAAAGCAATCCTCACATATCTCCATTCAGCTGTATCAGTAAAGGACCCAGATAACAGAGATAGCTGCCACACTCCTGATTACAGCCCCCAGCCAGGAGCTAGGAACACAGGCCTCAGAGTTAAGGCAAACAACATTAAAGCAGGACTCTGCAATGCCAGGTCCATAAACAACAAAACAGCAGTTATTCACAACCTAATAGAGGCTTCAGATCTAGCTTTAATTACAGAGACATGGTTGGATCAGAACTCAGGACCCACTCTCGCAGCTGCGGTACCAGACAATTACTCAGTTTTACACTGCGAAAGGCAAAACCGCAAGGGAGGAGGATTAGCTCTGTGCTTCAAATCCAGTTTGAATATTAACCCCCTTGCTTTAGCCCCACCCACTCTTTTGAATGTCTGGCAGCCCAACTCTCAGCTGAGAAAAAAATAAACATACTGCTTGTCTACCGACCCCCTGATGCTGGCTCAGCTTTTTTCAAGGAAATACCAGAACTTGTATCTTGCATAACACTGAAACACCCTAGGTGGATAATTCTGGGAGACTTTAACGCATGGGTCGATACACACTCTTCCCAATTAGGAACTGAGCTAACTCCATGAATGAACTGGGATTCTCTCAAGCCGTCAACCTCCCTACCCACAAAAAAGGACACACTTTGGACCTCATTTTCCATTCAGAACTCCTAATATCCAATGTGGAAATTGATCCCATAGTTTGGTCAGACCACCACACTGTCCACTTCTCCTTTACAGCACTGGCTACAAAACACCAAGTGAAAGAACGAATAAAATATCGTTCCTTGAAAGGTTGGACACCCCAACACCTTCAGAACAGCCTCAATCTAGGCGGACTGACAGATCACAACTTAGGCCTTGAATCCATGGTCCTTAAATATAACCACGATGTCTCAGCCGCTTTTGACGCCATAGCTCCCTTAAAGATTAAAGGTTCCGCACCATTACATCACGCTCGCTGGTTTGACAACTCTATAAAGGAACTAAAGAAACAGGGACGCAGACTGGAACGAAGGTGGCGCAAACATCAGTCCCCTGATGACAAACTTTCCCTAATTGCTCACCTGAAAAAAATATCAAACGATGATTAACAAAAATAAGTCCTTATTCCTGTCTCACGAAATTGCAAATGCAGCCAACAGACCTGCCCAACTCTTCCGCACGGTTGACAGTCTCTGCAATCCATCTTGCAGGAAATCCAGCATCAGACCTTCACAGGAACTGTGCGAGAAATTTGCCCACTTCTTCTCAGACTCCTCCATACGATCTGCCATTCAAGTCACAGCCCCAGAAACCCATGCAGAGCCATATAACAGGTGCAAAAATAGCCTACCACCATGGTCTGATTTTAAGGTAATCACTGAAAAAGACATCTTGGATATCCTCTTAAACCTTCGCCAGACTACCTGCGATCTGGACCCTGGCCTCACTAAGTTCATGTTGAAATGCCCTGAACTATTTACACTGGCATTCCACAAAATAGTAAACGGTTCCTTACAAGAAGGGTGGTTTCCCTCTGCTCTGAAAGAAGCAATCGTCAGGCCACTACTCAAGAAACCGTCCTTAGACCCAGATGCTCTAAACAGCTAAAGACCTGTCTCAAACCTCCCCTTTCTGGGAAAAGTTATTGAAAAGGATGTCTACCTCCAACTTGAAGCCAGGCTCTCCAGAAACAACATCCTTGACCCTCTTCAATCTGGCTTCAGGAAAGATCACAGCTGTGAAACAGCCCTCACCCAGATTTGCAATGATCTGCTCATTGCAAGAGACAAGGGTCAATGTTCCATCCTGATTTTGCTCGACCTCTCAGCGGCTTTTGACACAGTCGATCATTAAATCTTGCGCAACAGGCTACAAGAGTACTGTGGCATAGATGGCATTGTTCTCCGGTGGTTCAACTCCTTCCTGGCTGGCAGAACACAAAGGGTAGCCTTAGGGCCCTTCCCCTCCAACCCTGTACCACTAAAATTCGGTGTACCTCAGGGCGCAATTTTATCCCCTTTACTTTTCACCATGTACATGCTGCCACTTGGAGAAATCATACAAAAACATGGCCTGACATATCATTGCTATGCTGATGACACCCAGCTATATTTGTCATTCAAACCTGGCGTCACAGACCCTACTCCACAAATAAACGCATGCTTAGCTGAGCTTCTGGAGTGGATGAATAGTAATTGGCTAAAACTTAATGCTGACAAAACTGAGGTTCTTGTTATCGAGGGCCAGGGCTCAACCAACACCGCTAAGGATAGGGAGCTCAGACCTGAACAACTCAGACTGTGTGCGCAGCCTGGGAGTACTGATTGATGGGAAATTAAGCTTCTCATCAAATCAAATCTCAGCTGTTGTGAAACATTCCTTCTTTCACCTAAGGAATATTGCAAGGATTAAACACCTAATTCCTTCATAGGATCTTCCAACCCTAGTTCATGCCTTCGTCACATCAAGGTTATATTACTGCAACGTCCTCTACACAGGCCTGCATAAGAAAGACTTACGCTGCCTGCAATTAGTACAGAATGCCGCCGCAAGGCTGTTAATGAGCCAACCCCGCCATTGCCACATAACGCCAACCCTGTGCTCACTCCACTGGCTACCGATAAAATGGAGAATTCTGTTTAAGATTGGCTTACTGACGTTCAAATCCTTGCACAATCTGGGCCCTGGATACCTGAAGGACTTGTTGCAACTGCATCACACCCCCCACAATCTTAGATGAAAAGGACGCAACACCTTGGTCACCCCCAGAGTCCACCTCAAAACCTTTGGAGACAGAGCCTTTTATCATGCTGCCCCTACACTTTGGAATTCCCTGCCACACCCAATCAGGACAGCTCCATCCCTGGAAGCATTTAAGTCTAAACTGAAAACCTACCTCTTCCGTCTGGCATTCATGAACATCTGACTATCTCCTCTGTAACACAACCCAGCCTGCAACCCTGTATTAATCTGAGACACAACTATGCGCTTTGAGTCCTATGGGAGAAAAGCGCTTTACAAATGTTATTGTATTGTATTTTCCTTTTTTTTGAATATAATGATTTTTATTCAGAAATTTTTCAAGAATAACATACAGTAAAGCATGAGATACAGAAGGAAAAAGATATATAAGGTACATGACGGATTCATTGCAAAAAGTAGTTAGCAAATATATAGACAACGTGTTGAGCAGTACATTTGACAAGGAATACTTATATAACATTAATAGTTATGTCGCATAGACTCCTGACCATGATCTTACTCATATAGAGAAATCTGAATGGATAAATTGAAAAAAAAAATTTGCGAGCAAAGGTCACCAAAAAGGCAGCTAAATTATTTATAGTGAGGGCAAACATGGTCTGAGATGATATATTACATGTAGAAACAAGATAATGGTCAAAAAGAGTCAATATTATCAGATTCAAATAATTAGATTTATGTAACAGTGAGAGTTCTTGAACCCATTGTGGCGAAATTAGCTAATGTTTAGAGAGAAAGTAAAAGGAAAGAAAAGTGAAATAGAGGAAAAGGAGCAAGAGGAAGACATGGCTAAAGCCTCAGCCACGTCTTTCTCCGCTTAGTCGTAACCCTCTGCCCCCCCAGATAGAACAACCATCTAACCGGGTTGATCTGTCATCAAGGATTGGGCCAATCCTTGATGACAGATCAACCCGGTCAGAAAGCACAAACAATTCCCACCTTCTCCAGAGTACATTAAATTTCTCTTCTCTGTCTGAGGCCAAGAAAATGACCTGTTCTGATTGTTTTAATGCATCCAGTTCTATTTTCCAATCTTGGATAGATGAAGCTTGAGAAGATTTCCATAATTTTGGAATAGTGAGGCGTGCTGCAGTGAGGATATGGCGAATTAATGATTTTTTTGTACACTTTTATAGGGCAAGCTAAGTTTAATAGCAAAGTATGCTGTATTTTCCTTTTTATTCCTCACTATTTCTCTTCTGGCTTATCTCTCCAGTATCGCTGCTATTTACTGGCCTGTAGTTGTGAGTGGTCACTCTCCACTCCTGTAATGTCTGCAACTCTCTTTTTCTTCCTTGATTTAGTTGTAAGTTGTGCTCTCTTATCTGTGGCTGTGCTCCCTTGTCTGTGGCTGTGCCTTGCTCAGTCTGTCTCACAAATCGCTGCTCTCTTTTTGTGCCTCCTCCATATCATCACACCTCAAGCTCATTTCTTGCTGCATCATCAACTCAGTCCCAACAGCTTCCTAGGCTCCTCCCCCTCACTAGCCTTCTACTGCCAAAACAAAACTGCCATTTCCCCCTGCACATGTCCAGCTTCTCTCGCTTGTTTCCTGCTCATGGGCTCCCCCTGGCGGCACCTGCAGGCTCCCTTTACAGCAGCACTTCACACAAAAAGTAATTGCATATTTAACCCTTGGTGTGAGTGTCCATTGCATTGACACACATGCACAAGGTTACATTCACCCCTTTTTTTCAAATTGTAGTCCCTACAATTTTTCTTTTAACCAAATTGAAGTGTCAACATATAATCTGAACTGTTCAAGAAGCGGTGAACGTTGAATATTTTTCCATTTTGACTTGTGGTCTATTTCTGTTTGCGGAGAACATCTTTGCACTTTCTTCTCTGAACTCTTTTTCTTGGGCTACCTTGACACTTGTAAGTTGAAGGTTTTCTGATGATCGCTGAGTCCTTTTATAACGCTTGAGCCATTGAGGTTGGGGCATAGGTTGCCAACATGATTCCAATACCTTTCTTTGAGAATTTTCTGTACTTTGTTGTATTATTTCATCTCCTACTGAGAAGTCATTGGATTTTACTTTTTGACTAGGTCCCAGTGTTTCATTACATATCTGTTTACTTCCAATTTCTTCAGCCTTCTGATGGCCTAAATCTTCTGCTGCTCTACCCTGAGCATGAATAATAGGTAAACCTGGAGTCTCATCATTTTTCATTCCTTCATTAATTCCAGCTTCCAGCATCACTTGTTGTTCTTACCTGTTGAGGAGCAGATGAATCCGGATCACACCTCTGTCTAAATTCTTCATATAAAGTAGGATATAGAGGGTATTTTGCATGTCCTAGTTTCTGGCTGTGCAAGAACCTTTTCAAGTGATAATCACCATAGTTTCCCTGAGGCTTATACGGTATTCGACATCTTGCATACTTGCTACCTTGAACTGGAGTTCCACCAAGGCCAGTTAAATTAGCAGCTTCTGTACCTTTCCTTCCTTGCACAACGTCAAATTCAACCAATTCTCCATCTTTAATGCTAGGTACACACCATACAATTTTCTGTTAGATTTTCTCTTAGATTTACCTGCCAGATAGCTTTTTTCCATGTTGTAGGTAAATCTAACAGAAGAATCTAACAGAAAATTGTATGGTGTGTACCTAGCATTAGACTGCGAAGATAATGCCTGGGGTTGTTTGTCATTCCGATTTATAAATCCATAGCCATTTCGCACATGAAACCATTTAACAGTTCCTAGTACTTTGATTGCAATGACCTTATTTTCCCTCTTTAATGTATCTTCCTTCCATTTCTCTGAGGCTTTCTTGTCTTCTTCTGCCATGCGGGCCACCACTGCAGGATCCTTTAATTTTCTCTGAAAGGTTCTTGCACAGTCTCTTGCTGTATGATCACTATGGTGACAGATCCAACATCCAGATTCCTCTATTCTTTTATATCTCCACCTTGGTTTTTCTCTTCTAAGTCCATGTTTCGTTTTGGTTAACTCTTCACTTAGTTATTTAAATGTTGTTTTTATTTCTCTCAATTCCCCCTCCGTATTATTGGTTTCAACTTCAACTGCTGAATGCTGATTGGCTTCTTCCTCCTTACTGAGCTTGATAGCTAAGCTTTGAAGTTTCTTGAAATTCAAACCTGGATAATATTCCACTTTCTGCTTTAAGGATCTTTTAATAAAGTTGCTCCTTAATCCCAATAGAATAATAATAATTGCAGTATTTGTATAGAGCCTTTCTCCTGTCGGACTCAAAGCGCTTGCGAGGCAGCCACTAGAGCGCACTCAGTAGGCAGTAGCAGTGTTAAGGAGACTTGCCCAAGAAATTCCTTACTGAAATAGGTGCTGGCTTACTGAACAGGCAGAGCCGAGATTTGAACCCAGCTCTCCTGTGTCAGAGGCAGAGCCCTTAACCATTGCACTTTCCAGTCAATAGAAATTGATCTCTCAGCCACACAGCAGAATCTATGGTAGTTTGTCCTCTTTCTCTTTCCTCTTTTATCTGAAGTCCACTCATAGGGCTCAATTCTGGTAGTGTTTAGTAAATAATTACCTCAGGGAATTGGGTTTACCTCATGAGGGAAATCAACTTTTCAATTCTGGTAGTTTAGGTAAAGTTTTACCTCATGTAATTTCATGAGGTAATTCATGTGGTAATTTTCTACTAAAAATGTGTGGTAATTAGTAGTGAAATACCTCACACTTGAATTCTGAAGTGAAATAAGGTGAGTGTTTGCATTTCTTTTACTTCACATAATTAGACCTACCTCTACTACATGAAAAATGTAGTGCTGTGACATAATTGTGATATCTGTCACATAACATGGAGCCTTTTCAGCTTGTTTTTTGCTCCGAACCCCCCCCCCCCTTCCTGACCCCAGCCTCTAAAAGTGCTCCGACCTACCACCCCCCACGACTCCCATCCTCTAAAACAGTGCTGTCCAACTTTTGCGGGCTCGGAGGGCCGTTTTTTTTTCCAGACCGCATGGTGGAGGGCCGGCCGTCCCCCACCCCAAGAAAAAAAATTTTGCAGCAGTTTCACCACAAAATGCAATTAGAGTGATAGCAGATTCTCCAAAAAATGCAATCAGATTGGCAGCAGATATCCCCACAAACACAATCTTATTGGCAGCAGATTTCCCCACAAATGCAACGAGATTGGCATCAGATTTCCCCACAAATGCAACGAGATTGGCAGCAGATTTCCCCACACATGCAAACTTATGATTTCCCCACAAATGCGACAAGATTAGCAGCAGATTTCTCCACAAATGCAACGAGATTGGCAGCAGATTTCTCCACAAATGCAACGAGATTGGCAGCAGATTTCGCCACAAATGCGACGAGATTGGCGGCAGATATCCCCAGTTAGTGGGGGTCCCAGAGCTGAGGAGGGGGGCACAGCGCAGGAAGGGGGGAAATTGTGCAGAGCAGCGGGGAGGGGGGGAAGCTTCCCCCCCTCCCTCACCTAGGGGCCCCCCCCTTCCGCGCTCCCCCTCCCTCCAAAAGTGCAGCAGCGACTCAGCGAGGATTCACTTACCGGCAGGATCAGAGCAATAGTGCTGCGTGCCGCTGGGCTGGTCTCCGTCTCCTGCACACTGATCAATCACATCTCGCAGTACTTCGTGCGAGAGCGTGATTGGTCAGTGCAGGAGACGGAGACCAGCCCAGCGGCACGCAGCGCTATTGCTCTGATCCTGCCGGTAAGTGATTCCTCGCTGAGTCGCTGCTGCCGCTAGCATAATTGTGATATCTGTCACATAACATGGAGCCTTTTCAGCTTGTTTTTTGCTCCGACCCCCCCCCCCCTTCCCGACCCCCAGCCTCTAAAAGTGCTCCGACCTACCACCCCCCACGACTCCCATCCTCTAAAACAGTGCTGTCCAACTTTTGCGGGCTCGGAGGGCCGTTTTTTTTTCCAGACCGCATGGTGGAGGGCCGGCCGTCCCCCACCCCAAGAAAAAAAAAATTTTCAGCAGTTTCACCACAAAATGCAATTAGAGTGATAGCAGATTCTCCAAAAAATGCAATCAGATTGGCAGCAGATATCCCCACAAACACAATCTTTTTGGCAGCAGATTTCCCCACAAATGCGACGAGTTTGGCAGCAGATTTCCCCACAAATGCAACGAGATTGGCAGCAGATTTCGCCACAAATGCGACGAGATTGGCAGCAGATTTCTCCACAAATGCAACGAGATTGGCAGTAGATTTCGCCACAAATGCGACGAGATTGGCGGCAGATATCCCCAGTTAGTGGGGGTCCCAGAGCTGAGGAAGGGGGGAAATTGTGCAGAGCAGCGGGGAGGGGGGGAAGCTTCCCCCCCTCCCTCACCTAGGGCCCCCCCCTTCCGCGCTCCCCCCTCCCTCCAAAAGTGCAGCCAGCGGCAGCAGCGATTCAGCGAGGATTCACTTACCGGCAGGATCAGAGCAATAGTGCTGCGTGCCGCTAAGCTGGTCTCCGTCTCCTGCACACTGATCAATCACATCTCGCAGTACTTCGTGCGAGAGCGTGATTGGTCAGTGCAGGAGACGGAGACCAGCCCAGCGGCACGCAGCGCTATTGCTCTGATCCTGCCGGTAAGTGATTCCTCGCTGAGTCGCTGCTGCCGCTGGCTGGCTGCACTTTTGGAGGGAGGGGGGAGCGCAGAAGGGGGGGCCCCTAGGTGAGGGAGGGGGGGAGACTTTCCCCCCTTCCCACTGCTCTGCACAATTTCCCCCCTTCCTGCGCTGTGCCCCCCTCCTCAGCTCTGGGACCCTCAGGAGGCGGGCTGGCCGGGCTTCTTCCAACAGTCGGGAAAATACCTCACTGTTTTCCCCCTGCATGTCGGTAATTTAGCTACCATAAGCAGCAGCCGGGAAAATGTACCAGAATTAAACTAAGAAAAAAAAAATAACGTGTGAGGTATTTTCCCGATTGCTGATTACTTCGCCTCGCACAGCTACAGAATTGAGCCCATTATTTCTTGTAAGGCATTGGCGAACTGAGGAATGTTTTCGTTATCCTTTTGAATTCTGTCAACAAATCTCTTTCTCCACAAATGCAGCTCTGTAGGATCTCCATATATGTCTTCCAATACCTCGATTATTTGTTTCAGCGATACTGGTGTGGGCAATTTAGCATTAATTACTGTTCGTTGAGCATCTCCCTCCAAGGTTATCATGGCTATTTCCATATGCAGCTCTATGGGCACTTTATAAGCCTGCACAGCACTCTCTATTCTTTCACTCCACTCTCTCAGGGACATATTATCAGGGCTGTGGAGTCGGAGTCGTGGAGTCGGGCAATTTTGGGTGCCTGGAGTCGGAGTCGGGAAAAAATGCACCGGCTCCGACTCCTAATGAATTTGTAACTGTAATTAAAATAGAAAATATGATAAAATGTTCTATTTCTCAGATAATAGTCATTAAAAATAATGTATATATACAGTAATAGCTGTGCTTAGTCCACAAAAATGAAATAAACCAGTCAAAATTAGTTACTTGTGCTGCTTCAATAAAGCAGTCCCCGTATTTTTAAGGTCAGATATACATATCTGATTGTGACTGTATATATGATGTGTACACAGGAATCTCTTATATACACTAAATAACATCTATGCTGTAAGAATAAAGCCTGATGTGTAGCTGTGTCACTAATAGAGATGGTCAATGAGATGGAAATAAATCTGCACTGATGCTGATTTATGCAAATGTATGCACTCCCTTTGCTGATGAAATCAAATAATGTGATATGTTATTAAAATTTGGTTTGGTGACTACAAATTAAAGGGTAACTGAAACGGATGAAAAGTAAAGTTTTATACATACCTGGGGCTTCCTCCAGCCCCCTTCAGGCTAATCAGTCCCTCGCTGTCCTCCACCACCCGGATCTTCTGCTATGAGTCCTGGTAATTCAGCCAGTCAGCGCTGTCCGGCCGCATGCCGCTCCCACAGCCAGGAACATTCTGCACCTGCGCAATAGTGCTGCACAGGTGTAGTATGCTCCTGGCGGCGGAGTGTGTGCATGCGCACTACGCCCGACTGGCTCAAGTACCTGGACTCATAGCAGAAGATCCAGGTGGTGGAGGAGGACATAGAGGGACTGATTATCCTGAAGGCAGCTGGAGGAAGCCCCAGGTATGTATAAAACTTTAATTTCATCTGTCTCAGGTTTACTTTGTTACACAGTAGTACTATACTCTACATATGCACTCCCCACAGAGCTGCAGGGAATCCACTGAGAATGCTGTCCACATTGAACACAGAGGTGTTGTCTGTTTACAATCTCCTCATTCCCCTGCAGAGTACCTGCACATCATTCTTACATGTACCCACACTTACATTGCCTAGGGCCTGATAGATGTTCTTTGTTCCGGTTTGTACCTTTTACAAGTACTCTTACCAAGGACTAGTTTTAGTCTAAAGGGAATAAATATAGTAGTCTACATATCCTTCTCACTTCAGCTGTCTTGTAAAATTCCTAAGCGTTGGCAGTTAAGAGACGAATTTCATGTTACATACTTTTAATCAACAAAATTGTAATATGCAAATTAGAGGAGTCGGTGGAATCCTAAACTGAGGAGTCGGAGTCGGTGGATTTTTGGACCGACTCCACAGCCCTGCATATTATAACCATTGAACTTTGGTAAGTATTCAGCTAACCGATTCTCCATAGCAGTCATGCTGAACACTGATGTCTAGCATGCCGACCATTCTCCTGCAGCCTGAGTATCTGAAGCATTATTTCTGGTGGATAGTGTAGGTTGACATTCCATCTTCCAAATTTAAGGCACTTAGGTAATATCCTGCCGACTATGCCAAATGTAACACCTCCAGAATGCTTGAACTGTAAAGAAATCCTCCAGACACCAATCAAGTTCTTTTTAAGAAATATTTGTATTAAATCATAGTATAAAAAGTTCAGAGACAAAACACATTCATAAGCTTCTCTTTCAGCAGAATGAGTATGGGTAGGCCTATTATATATCTTCAGCCTGCTAGGATCAGGCCTAGTTCAAGAAACAAATATGTGATACAGTTTATTAGCATTGACTTGCAAGAATTTTCCTCAAACAACACTCAACTGTCTGCCAGCTCTTCACCGCTGTCTTTTTAAGGTTTCTGCACTACTGTTTCCTCTGTACCTTGTCTGCCAGCTGCTGTCACACAATCACTCTAGACACT
Source organism: Hyperolius riggenbachi (assembly GCF_040937935.1). Taxonomy (NCBI): domain Eukaryota; kingdom Metazoa; phylum Chordata; class Amphibia; order Anura; family Hyperoliidae; genus Hyperolius; species Hyperolius riggenbachi. The sequence goes on along the minus strand of NC_090656.1, from coordinate 153,525,676 downwards.
GCACTGCAGTCTTCACTCTGTCTTTAATCCTGTCACTTGTTTCTCTGTCTCACTCTTGATTGCATTGCTGTGCTGCTGTCTCTGTGTCACTGTCGTGTCTCTGCTGTTTTCTGTTATCTCTCTTGGTTACAGGTAATTTTTTACTTTCCTGGTCTTTTCCTTTTTATTCTTCACTATTTCTCTTCTGGCTTATCTCTCCAGTATCGCTGCTCTTTACTGGCCTATAGTTCTGAGTGGTCACTCTCCTCTCCTGTAATGTCTGCAACTCTCTTTTTCTTCCTTGATTTAGTTGTAAGTTGTGCTCTCTTATCTGTGGCTGTGCCTTGCTCAGTCTGTCTCACAAATCGCTGCTCTCTTTTTGTGCCTCCTCCATATCATCACACATCAAGCTCATTTCTTGCTGCATCATCAACTCAGTCCCAACAGCTTCCTAGGCTCATCCCCCTCACTAGCCTTCAACTGCCAAAACAAAACTGCCATTTCCCCCTGCACATGTCCAGCTTCTCTCGCTTGTTTCCTGCTCATGGGCTCCCCCTGGCGGCACCTGCAGGCTCCCTTTACAGCAGCACATCACACAAAAAGTAATTGCATATTTAACCCTTGGTGTGAGTGTCCATTGCAGTGACACACATGCACAAGGTTACAAAGGTAACGATCATGAAGGGGAATAGACACATGTACATGCCTTTTGTTTTGTTGTTGCAGTCGCAGTGCAGCCAGAAAAATTAGGCAGGCATGTGCACGCACCAGAAAAATTATTATAGCGGCCGCTGCCAGCAGCAGCCTTAAAAATTCAGGAATCCACCTGGCATCCTGGACCCTGTTGGTGGTTGCGGAGAAGGTAGTCAAGCGGCCTGCAGGCAGAGATGCTCTGTGGGGGTACTGACTTAGTCTTGGGGCAGGCAGCAGCGGCCGGCAGGCAGGCAGAGATGCTGTGTGGGGACTGACTTAGTCTTCGGGCAGGCAGTAGCCCTCCGGGATCCATGCCTCATTCATTTTGATAAAGGTGAGGTACTGAACACTTTTTTTTACCTAGGCGACTTCTCTTCTCACTGCCAATGCCTCCAGCTGCCCTGAAGGTCCTTTCTGACAGGACGCTTGAGGCAGGGCAAGCCAGAAGTTGGATGGCAAATTGTGACAGCTCTGGCCACAGGTCAAGCCTGCACACCCAGTAGTCCAAGGGTTCATCGCTGCTCAGAGTGTCTACATCGGCACTTAAGGCCAGATAGTCGGCTGCCTACCTGCCGGTCGAGGTGTTGGTGGAGAGTGAATCCGGAAGGGCTAAGGCAAGGCGTTGGACTAAAGAATGTCTGCATGTCTGACATCACCATGAGATCGCTAGAGTGTCCTGTCCTTGCCTGCGTGGACATGGGAGGAGGAGGAAGATTACTGGTAGTGGCACCTTTATTCCGTTGTGCTGTGACATCACCCTTAAACGCACTGTAAAGCATAGTTGTCAGCTTGTTGTGCAAGTGCTGCATCCTTTCTGCCTTCTGGAGATTTGGAAACATCTCCGCCACTTTGTGCTTATACCGAGGGTCTAGTAGCGTTGCCACCCAGTACAGATCATTCCCCTTGAGTGTTTTTTATACGGGGGTCCCTCAACAGGCTGGACAGCATGAAAGACCCCATCTGCACAAAGTTGGATGCCGACCTACTATCCATCTCCTCTTGCTCTTCCTCAGTGATGTCAGGTAAGTTCTTCTCCTCCCCCAGCCACAAACAATACTGCGGGAAAGGTGAGCAGCACAAACCCCCTGCGATGCCTGCTGCGGTTGTTATTCCGCCTCCTCCTCAAAAAAACACCTTCCTCATCTGACTCCTCTTCCCCAGATGACGCTTCTTCCACCCCCTCCTACCCCCTCCTCTGTGCTGCCGCAGGTGTTGATGACAAATCTTGTTCTGGTTGTGATGGTTCCCACAACTCTTCCTCCTCTTCATGTTCACGCTCCTCTACAGCTTGATCCACCACTCTACACATGGCACGCTCCAGGAAGAAAGCATATGGGATCAAGTTGCTGATGGCGCCTTCACTGCGACTCACCAGGTTTGTCACCTCCTCAGACGCATGAGCCTGCAAGCATTATGCATGAGTGTCCAGTACCTCAGCAAGAAAATCCCCAGCTCCCCAGAGCCTGACCTTTGACCGTAGGTGTACAGATCGTCGTTGACAGCTTTCTCCTGTTGTAGCAGGCGGTCAAACATGAGGAGCGTTGAATTCCGGCAAGTCGGGCTATCGCAAATCAAGCGCCTCGCCGGCAAGTTGTTTCTCCGCTGAATATCGGCCAATCGCGCAATGGCCGTGTAGGAACACCTGAAATGCCCACACACCTTCATGGACTGCTTCAGGACCTTCTGTAGGCCTGGGTACACACAAATCTTTGGATCATTAGATTCAGAATGTACAAAGGGGTGCCTGCGGGCTTCAGGTAGTTAATATATCATGGGGAGTTCCTATGGTAGGAAGGGTCACCAATCCTCCAAGTAAATCCTGTCAATCCATGCAAATCCCATAAGGAACTCGACCCTCAGCGGATTCTTATCCAACGATTTCCATTTATTTAAATATTAGAAAAGTATACACAGTGCTGGTTGTGTTTACTTTTCTAATATTTAAATTATTAGATTCAGCACATGTGCCATGCAGGGTACATGTGTCAACTTTTCCAAACTCAATACCGAAATGAGATTGCTGCCATTGTCACACACCACGTTGCTGATCTCCAGTTGGTGCGGGGTCAGCCACTGATCCACCTGTTTGTTCAGAGCAGCCAGGAGAGCTGCACCAGTGTGACTCTCGGCTTTGAGGCAAGACCTGTCCAAGATGGCGTGACATCGTCGTACCTGGCATGCAGCATAGGCCCTGGGGAGCTACGGGGTGTAGTTGGAGAGGCGATCGCAGCACCAGTAGAGTAGCACTGCCACTCAGCCGAGGAGGATGACAGCAAAGAGGATGTAGCAGGAGGAGAAGGAGAGGAGGTGGCAGCAGGCCTGCCTGCAAGTTGTGGAGGTGTCACAACTAGGTCCGCTGCAGAGCCACGTACTACCTGCTTGCCAGTGGTCACCAGGTTGACACAATGTGCCGTATAAGTAATGTACCTGCCCTGACTGTGCTTTGCAGACCAGGCATCCGTTGTCAGGTGGACCCTTGACCCAACGCTGTGTGCCAGGGATGACACCACTTGCCTTTCAACATCACGGTACAGTTTGGGTATCGCCTTTTTTGAGAAATAATTGCGGCCTGGTATATTCCACTGTGATGTCCCAATCACCACAAGAAGACCTCAGAGTCTACCAGCTGGTATGGTAACAGCTGGCAAGCTAACATGGCTAAACGGTTGGAGGAGATTTTAAACTAGGATCTGGGGGGAGGCGGGAGGATTAAGTCTCAATATGTAGACAAAATAAGGTAAAAAGACAGTGGGAGCCTAACATTATGGGGGGTGGAGAGGGGGGTGGGGACAGTGTAACGATTAAGGAGGTTGGTAAAACTTCAAGTAGCCCATTTCAGGTAAACAAAATTGGTAAATGTGGTGGTAAAAATATAAAGTGCATGATAACCAATGCTCGGAGCCTTGCAAATAAAATAGACGAACTAGAGTTCATTCTGAATGACAAAGGCTATGACATTGTGGGAATAACCGAGACATGGATGGATGGATGAAAGCCATGACTGGATAGCTAATTTAAAAGGATACAATGTGTTTAGGAGGGATAGAACCGGGAAAAAAGGTGGAGGGGTTTGTCTCTTTGTTAAGAATTCTTTTACAGCTGTCCTCAACGATGAGATGGAGGAAGATTGCGAAGATGTGGAGTCCGTTTGGGTAAATATTCATGGTGGAAATAAAAGTTGCCAATTGCTTATTGGGGTATGCTACAGACCACCTCATATTAATGAAGCTGCAGAACTGCGATTACTACAGCAGATTGAAAAAGCTGCAAGTAAAAATGAGGTCATAGTTATGGGCGACTTCAACTTTCCAGACATTGACTGGGGTATTGAGGCTACCCATTCTGGTAAAAGCAGCAGATTTCTGGCAGCACTACAGGACAATTACTTGACTCAAATGGTAACGGAACCAACTAGGGGGAATGCGTTACTGGATCTGATCATTTCGAATAGACCAGATAATGTATCAAATGTGCAGGTTCAAGAACATTTGGGAAATAGTGATCACAACATGATAACCTTTGATCTGGTGACTGAAAGGCCACGGGGCAGCGGGACCACTAAAACTATGAATTTTAGAAAAGCAAAGTTCAATCAAATTAGGCAGGCACTAAGTTTGGTGAACTGGGATAATGTACTACAAGGGGAGGACACTGAAGGGAAATGGCAAGCTTTTAAACGTATTCTCAATCAATATTGTAGTATGTATATCCCATATGGAAACAAAATGTCTAGGAATAAAAAAAGGCCTCTATGGATGAATAGAAAGGTTAGAGATAAAATGAAGAGGAAAAAGAATGCCTATAAAGTCCTAAAACAGGAGGGGACCGAGGCTGCACTCAGCAATTATAAGGAGTGCAATAAAAATTGTAAAAAAGAAATTAGGCTGGCAAAGATCAAAGCTGAAAATCAAATCGCTAGGGATATCAAATCTAACCCAAAAAAGTTTTACAAGTACATTAACCTCCCTAGCGGTACTGACAGATCTATCCATCCATAAAAACATGCTGTGAACAGTATAAACGTGCATACACATCAATACTCTCCTGCACTGTATAGTAGACACTTGCTTGACACATTTTAGCAAGTTACAGGAAAAAAAAAAGTTTTACAAATTGTATCACTTTTTGCACAGAAATCCTGGGGAAATTGAACGCTAGGGAGGTTAACTCTAAAAAAAGAAAGGTTGACTGTATAGGACTCCTAAAGGATGAAGGTGGGACCTCAATGGTGGATGACCAAGGTAAGGCAGAGTTATTAAATGCTTTCTTTGCTTCTGTCTTCACAAAGGAAACCGCACTGTTGCAAATTACAGAGGCAGAAGAGTCTCAATCTTCTAACTGTAATATTAAATACTTAACGCAGGAAGAAGTAAAGGCAAGACTAAATAAATTAAAAATAGACAAGGCACCTGGCCCGGATGGCATGCATCCTCGGGTCCTAAGGGAATTAAGTACAGTTATAGATAAACCCCTTTATCTTATCTTTTGTGACTCTCTTTCAACTGGCAGAGTCCCAGTGGATTGGCGTACAGCCCACGTTTTCCCATTATTTAAGAAGGGCAAAAAATCAGATCCAGGAAATTATAGACCTGTAAGCTTAACATCAGTTGTATGCAAATTATTTGAGGGGTTACTAAGAGATACTATACATGACTTCATAGTAGAAAATAATCTTATTTCTCCGCATCAACATGGGTTTACTAAAGACAGGTCCTGTTTGACTAACATGCTCAGCTTTTATGAGGTAGTGAATGCTAATATGGATATTGGGAATGCTGTAGATGTGATATACTTGGACTTTGCAAAGGCCTTCGACACTGTTCCCCACAAAAGTCTGGTGCAAAAGTTGAGGATGCAAGGACTGGGGAAGAGTCTGTGTGCTTGGATAGGGAACTGGCTAATGGACAGAAAACAAAGAGTTGTGGTCAATGGATCATACTCAAAATGGGAGACTGTTAGCAGTGGGGTCCCACAGGGGTCTGTACTGGGTCCAGTGCACTTCAATTTATTTATTAATGACCTAGTGGATGCAGTAGTGAGCAATGTTGCTATTTTTGCAGATGATACAAAATTGTGCAGAATCATCAACTCTCAGGAAGATAGTGTCATATTGCAACAGGATCTGGATAGGATGGCTATATGGGCACATAAATGGCAGATGAAATTCAATGTTGAAAAATGTAAAGTCATGCATTTTGGTCGTACCAATGGTCTAGCACCATACAAAATAAATGGGAGACAGTTGGGGACATCAAACTTGGAGAAGGACGTAGGAGTACTCATCGACAACAAGTTAAATAATCGTACTCAATGCCAAGCCGCTGCAGCTAAAGCTAATAACATTTTGGGATGCATTAAAAGGGAAATAAAAACTCGAGATGCGAGCATAATATTGCCCCTGTTTAACTCTCTAGTAAGGCCACATCTGGAATATGGAATTCAGTTCTGTGCACCACATTACAAAAAAGATAATGCAATTTTAGAGCAGGTGCAGAGACGAGCAACAAAATTGATACGTGGGATGGAAGGTCTCACATACCAAGAAAGGTTAGATAAACTGGGTTTATTTAGTCTAGAGAAAAGACGCCTTAGAGGAGATCTAATTAACATGTATAAATACATCAGAGGGCAATATAATAGCTTGGCGGATGAGCTTTTTGTCCCTAGGCCTTCTCAAAGGACTAGAGGACATGATCTGCGCATGGAGGAAAAACGTTTTAGCCATTTATTTAGGAAAGGGTTCTTTACAGTAAGAGTGATTAAGATGTGGAATGCATTGCCACAGGAAGTCGTTATGGCAAACTCTATACCTCCATTTAAAGGGGGCTTAGATGCTTTCCTTGCGTTGAATGACATCCATGGCTACAATTACTAGGTAATGCCTAATGATGTTGATCCAGGGATTTTATCTGATTGCCATCTGGAGTCGGGAAGGAATTTTTCCCTTTTGGGGCTAATTGGACCATGCCTTGTAAGGGTTTTTTCGCCTTCCTCTGGATCAACAGGGATATGTGAGGGAGCAGGCTGGAGTTGTACTTTGTACTGGTTGAACTCGATGGACGTATGTCTTTTTTCAACCAAAATAACTATGTAACTATGTAACAGTTCCGCCAAGCCAGCTGTCAGATGCCGGGCAAGGGGGTGACTGGCAGACATTGGCTTCTTCCGCTCAAAGATTTCCTTCACGGACACCTGGCTGCTGTGGGCAGAGGAGCAGGCGGAGTAGAGGAGGGTGGCTTTGCTGTTGTGTGCTGCTTTTCCTCAGGTAGTCATCCCATTGCTGTTTGTGCTTTTTCATCATGTGCCTTCGTAAGGCAGTTGTCCCTACACGGGTCTTGGTCTTTTCACGGCTCAATTTTTGGTGGCAGAGAGTACAGATGGCATCGCTGTCATCTGAGGCAGACACACAAAAAATGTACACACCGCTGAGCCCTGGGTTGATGGCACTTTGGTGGTGTCGGCAGCAGCTGACCTTGAAGGGCATGTTGGCTGGTTGTCCATAGGTGGTGATACATGCCGCCAGACACTGCCACAAGCTGTTTCTGACGACGAGCTCCCCCTGCTTCTTTCAGCAACTCGTCTCTTCCTACTCCTCTCTGACTCCCCCTCTGAACTGTTCCCCTGGTCATCATGTCTATTCAGATTCCACGTGACATCCATGGCAGTATCGTCATCATAATCATACTCCACAGCTTTGCTTGTATCAGACACCTCCAAAACTGCGCCAACAATAGGTACTTCATCATCCTCACACCTTCCTTCCATACTGACGCCTAACTCAATCACCACTAAATCACGCTAATGGGATAAAGTTCAAGTTGCATAAATTATCAAAATCACTACCACAGCACGGATTACTGCAATATAAAAATTAACTTTTATTGCTTATACATAAAATACCAAATCCTACAAAACCCTATATTTATAACACCCTCTAATAGGGTACTACCTGTGAAAGTCCCACAGTGCGCACTGTGTATATGACCCAGGGCGATAAAATCGCCTATGCACTTAATATAAAGCCTAAAATGACTGTCACGATGTCCATAAAAATGTATCCATCTGTAACTGCAGTGTTCAAAAAACATCCTTATTCATAATTGTGCAATAGTCCATGAGGTAAAATAAATTGCGTAAATTTCAACAATGCGCATAAACAATTGCATAGTCCGATTGGGCCTCAGTAGATATAAAGTTCATATAAAGCCGCTAACTGTGCTTGATATTGGCCATGAGTGTAACAGAGGAAAATAAAGTATGGAACGGTCTCACCATTTGTAGTCACCAGTTGAATTCGCTGGATATTAGCGGTAGAAGTTTTAGAGACCTTGCTTCACCACTCTGGCGACGTCTCGCCTTGTGGCAGTCAGTACTCCATGTCACACTCCCGGCAACCTGCATAAGGTTTACTGACCCAGTTAGCATCCAACTCCCAGCGGTGATGCTGATTAGCACTGTAGCGGCACAATAGAGGCACACACTGCGGGACCATCCCCCGTGTCGACCAGTTTCACCGGACACGCCGGTTTTCTCAAGACACCTCAGTGTAGCTAACTGTGTAGTTTTAAAGTCCAAGCTGCAATGACATCACTTCCTTTTCCTGTAAAACCGTAATGCTCAGTATGAAATAGAAATGTCTGCACTATAGGCGCCATTTTGTTGAAGTCCCATTAGTTACTATTGCAATTTCAAAGCAGTGCGTCAAACAGGAAAAAATAAAAATGACCCATACAACTTAATTCCACAAAGCTGAATACAAAAAGTGAATATTAAAAAGACTAGTTTACAGCATCCATGCTGTGGTTCAAATAATTTGATCAAAGTATACGTACCAACAATCATATAAATGCATATCATATGCAAAAAACCTACCCATATTAACACTAGATTTACCAGAGCTGCGCAGATCTGCGTAAATTCCCTTGACCTCACACCTCCTCACACCTCCGAGCACCCCTGCTGAGTTTTTTAACATGCTATCAACTCCATTGTTCTCTTTCTTTTGTTCTGAAAACACTGACATTTACATTTGGTTACTTGAACGAAATCACCTTGGATCTGAGTTACTCTATTTGCCCACCTCCCATCCCCCACAACCAGAGAATTGTGTTCTTTGTGTGAGCACAGTATGAGTACAAGGTAATGCATAGTCAGTCATTGGATGGGAGAATGGAGAATAGGCAAGTTAGATTCACTCAAGTGCATAGCTATGGATACACACGGTGCGTTCCTGCACTCGATGCGCCGCTCGATTCCCGTCGATTCGTTTATTTCCGACATGTCCGATTCGCATTTCGATGGATCGTTAGGTCGATTTGCCATACTTTACATGGCAATCGACCTAAAAATCATCGAAATGCGCTCGGAAATGCTCGGAAATATTCAAATCGAGTGGCGCATTCGATGCGGAAACTCACCATGTGTATCCAGCATAATGGGTGGAGGTAGGAAGTTCCATAGTGTTGGAGCGGCTCTTGAGAAGTCCTGGAGGCGTGCATGGGACTGGGTGATGCGGGGGAAGGTCAGGCGAAGTTCATTGGAGGAGCGGAGTGAGCGGCTTGGTGTGTATCGATAACGTTTATAGATATTGGTTTCACGCGAAAATTTTCGTTTGCGCTCGAAAATGTTATCGTTTCACATGAAAATTCATGATCGCGTAAAACGCAAAAATTCTGTTTTATTTTTCAGTGTTTCAAACTTTACAGAGTTTACAGCGTTTGCAGACCCAGTGTCCATCATCCCTGCATTTGGCACAGGTGAATTTCTGACATGTTGCACAGGTAAACCTGCTGCGATTCCTGTTGCAGCTCTCTTGCACCTTGCACTGTGTTGTCTGTACAGTCCCTGGCACAGCAGCTGCAACAGCTTCAGTAGCCCGCCTTTGTGCCAATATTTCCTTGTGCTGCATGAATCGGCAACGGAGTTCCTTAGCTAGAAGACTAAGAAACAATCTTCTTTTGCCTGTCCACCCTGTACATGCCTTGTACAAAATGTAGGCATTCACCGCCGCCAGGTCCAGCATATTGTAAAAAACTGCTACTGGCCACCTGCGTGTTGCTGCTCTTACGGAATACATCCGTGCCATTTGGTCCATCACGTCTACACCACACTGTAAAAGCATAGAGAGAGAGACATGAGTATATGTGCTTTTTTTTCTATAGGCCTGTATAGTACACATCAGAAAACATTGTAGCACTGGCAGGGGCTTTCCTTGGGTCCTTGGAGATCGGGGGCACCTGTGCGGTCGCAACAAAAATTGGGTGTGGTCATCAGTGGCGTTCCTACCATGGGGCGGCAAGGGGCGCCCCGCTCCGGGTGTCGGGTGCCCCAGGGGGTGTCATCAAGGCCTCCAAAAGAGGCCTGTGCAGGAACACAGAATGGAGGGGTGGTGGAGAAAGCGGCGGGGAGGGGGGACGGACCCCCCACCTCCCTCACCTGGGTCCCCCTCCTTCTGGCGCTTCCCCCCTCCTAACAGCAGCAGCTTTAGATATGCGGGCAGGAGCAGGCAGAGAGGACTTACTCACCTGCTTCCTGCGTTCCAGGCGACGGCGCTCAGCGTCATCGTCACATGACGCTGCTCTCCGCCTTCTCCACCGCCCACTGTGCTTCCTGATTAGTGGAAGCGCAGTGAGCGACAGAGAAGTCGGAGACCAGCATCACGTGAGGATGACGTGTGCGCCATCTCCAGGAAGCAGGTAAGTCCTCTCTGTCCGCTCCTGCCCGCATATGCTGCTGCTAATTAGGAGGGGGGAAGCGCCAGAAGGAGGGGACCCAGGTGAGGGAGGTGGGGGGTCTGGCCCCCCCTCCCCGCCACCCCTTTTTCCAAGCTTCCCCCTTACCGGGGGCAACTATACTGGGGAGTGGGGGCGATTATACTAGCTATTCTGGGGGCAACGATATACTAGCTATTCTGGGGGCAACGATATACTAGCTATACTGGGGGCAACGATATACTAGCTACTACCCCTAACTAACCCCCGTTAGATAGTGAGTGACAGGGACCCCTCACCTCGCAGCCAGCAGCGTCAGACCTCGATCAGTGGCGACCTGACCAGTTAGAGCGGGCGCCGGGGGCAAATCTGCTGAAGTGATGTCACTTCTGCATATCAGCGGTGTCCGCTAGGTGCTAGTGCCCGCTCTAACTGGTCGCCGGCTAATCGAGGTCTGACACTGCTGGCTGTCTTGCAGCGGGGACAGCTGCGGTGGCCGGGGGGGGGGGGGGGCAGCAGGGCCGGGGCACCCCTGGAAATAGATTGGGGGCACCCCAGAAAATGTTGGGGGCATGGGCCCCCCAAATTTGTCTGGCTTGGTTGCGATATACTGTGTGAATGGACAACAAACCTTGGTAGGGAACAGTTGTTCATCTATGGTCATGTGCTCTCCTGGAGTGAAACTCTCAGCACAGTTCTTCTTGAAGCGTGTCCAGATGTCGGAGATTGCAGCAAATTTGGCTGTTTTCACCCGTTCTTCCCGCGTGTCCTTGTCATCAAATCGAAGGTGTTGCATAATTGAAATGAATCTATTTCGGGGCATTGTCTCTTTGATTACTGGCACCATAAAGTTTTCTGACCAGCAATCCACAATGGCACCAACAGGACACATGATTGCTCTTACAAACAGAATTGAAATGAATGCCATGGACAGCATCACACCTTTTGGCCACCTCTACAGCATTCATAGGTTGTGAAAAGCCAGCCTTATTGCATTACAGTATCTGCCATACTGCCATCAATGCCATGGCAATGGAATGCCTCAGTCTGTCATCATTTGTCATGTCAATGGAACACTGCCAAAAGTGCCAATTGCCCTCTGATTTCATTTTGCTGCATGAATCGGCAACAGAGTTTTGTGTCTGCGTGGGTTTCCTCTGGGCACTCCGGTTTCCTCCCACATCCCAAAAACATACAGATAAGTTAATTGAATTCCCCCTAAAATTGGCCCTAGATGACGATACATACACTACATGATACATACATAGACATACTGTATGATTATGACAGGGACTAGATTGTGAGCCCCTCTGAGGGACAGTTAGTGACGAGACAATATACTCTGCACAGTGCTGCGTAATATGTTGGCGCGGCGTAGTGGTTAGCGCTCTCGCCTTGCAGCGCTGGGTCCCTGGTTAGAATCCCAGCCAGGGCACTATCTGCAAAGAGTTTGTATGTTCTCTCCGTGTCTGCGTGGGTTTCCTTCGGGCACTCCGGTTTCCTCCCACATTCCAAAAACATACGGATAAGTTAACTGGCTCCCCCTAAAAATTGGCCCTAGACTACAGTACTTACACTACATATAAACATATGGCAATGGTAGGGATTAGATTGTGAGCTCCTTTGAGGGACAGTTAGTGACAAGACAATATATATATATATATATATATATATACACTGTACAGCACTGCATAATATGTCGGCGCTATATAAATACTAAATAATAATAATAATAATAATAATAAATACTTAAATAGAATCTGCAAGTTTTCATTGTATTCATGTCATTGTATCAGCAACTTTTCATTCTATTTTCACACAATTCTTTATAAAAGACTTGTGTTTCCATATATTGTGAATTTGCAGGTCAGTGAATGTGGGGGATATTTTGTATAGATAGGGCAGGCAATTCTGAAGGTTTCCAAGTCTCACACAGTACTCTGTACACATATTCAAATGTGCAAAGCCTTACAGGTAATGGGTGGTTTGCACAACAATAGATTGAAGATAATCAACCCTGAAGACCTGTGAACATCTCAGCAGGGGTGAATAACACCTCTAGCCTTGCAACAGAAAATAGAAAACTCGGTAATTCTAGTGTTAATTTCACATATATATTGCCATCTAGTGGCTTCAAAAAATATTGCATGGTGTAAGTTTCCACTAATGACTATTCTTATCATCAACAATGGTCAGTGGCAATGCTATCCTTTTAGGAATATTATATTCAATCAAGATATTTTATACAATATCGGGACAGTGGGGACCACGGAAGTCCAATATGGATGCAAAGCATCATAATTAACTAAACTATTCAGAGTAAATTATATATTCACTATGTCGTCCTTTAAGATGAGGATAAGGACCAGAGGCGCCAAAAAGAGTAAAAACACAACTAAGGTTAAAAACTGGGGGGAGACATACTCACCACCCATCGAACAGACCAAGAACCAATATAAAACTCAATGTTCAGTCAGAAAAATCAACAATTTATTGGTACTCCCAGGTGCTACGCGTTTCACGGGACTATCCCGCTTCCTCAGGCAATCAAACAGGAGCACAAGCAAATGGGGGTCTGGTACGAGCTCATCGCCTCTCTGAGGGTGGATAATAGACACAGGTCTATTATCCACCCTGTTTCGATTTGCAGCAATCTTCTTTCAATATCACCTCCCCTGATATGTGGGTGTACTCTGTCAATCATATAGAAGCAGAATTTATTGTACTCTCTACCATGATTAAAAAATAAATGTCGATCAACCGCCGACTTCAAATTGCCCGATTGAAACTCATAGATTCTCTGTTTAAATTGTCTTGTCGTCATACCGACGTAAAAAGCGCCGCATTTACACGAAAATAAATATTTTACTGCCTTAGTATTGCAGTTACCTAAATGTCTGCATTCTATAGTTCTGTTTCTACTCATAACATTGATTGACGATTTTTGACCCACATATCTGCATTGGTTGCAATTTAATGTTGGGCGAACAGCGTTTGCCACTGTTCGGGTTCGCCCGGATTTTGGCCTGTTCGGTTCGGCACCCCCCGAACACCTCATGGTGTTCGGGAGGGTGCTCGGCCACGCTGCCCGAACCCAAACAGGCCTTCTGTGTTCGGCCGAACACAGCCGTGTCCGGCTAAACAAAGCTCCCTATAGGGTCCCAGCATAAAGGGAGAGCATGCCCCGGGCGGGGGGGGGGTCGGAAATGCCCCCCACCCCTCCCCGCTAAGCTCTCCCTTCTGCTGGTCCCTATAAAATTTGAATATAACTCCCCGAAAGTACCTGGCAGGCTGGCAGGAAGAGGGCAGCCGGAGATCATAAGCGCTAGTACCATCTGGTACTTCCGCCCTCTCTCTGACGCACTTCCTGTTTACATTTGTAGTCGCGTCAAGAGAGAGCAGAAGAACCGCGATGACGCGTACCCTCGTACTATAGAATGCAGACATTTTGGTAACTGCAATACTAAGGCAGTAATATACTTATTTTTATGTAAATGCGGCGCTTTTTACATCGGTATGACGACAAGACAATTTAAACAGAGAACCTATGACCATGGTTTCAATCGGGCAATTTGAAGTCGGCGGTTGATCGACATTTATTTTTTAATCATGGTAGAGAGTACAATAAATTCTGCTTCTATGTGATTGACAGTAAAATGGAAATACATATATCCAGGCACATCGCCTCTAGTTAGGACATTAAATAAACTATTAGGGAAAGGGAGGTGCTGAAGGGGGTGTGGCTAGAAAACAGCAAAAATCTATTAACCCTTTGCACACTCACATGCAAATGTTCAAACAAATGCATTCACAGATTCACTCATCCAGGCACAACTGTTATCCCTACAGCTAAATTAAAAGCCAGGGTTTTAGTTCACAGAAGAATGCATTCTTATGCTTAGTCACCTATACTGCGCAGAAGTACCCAGGTAAACATAGGTGTCCTAACTCTGGCCCTGTAACATGCATAGTGCAGACATGCAAACACATTCATTGCATCAAACCTATCAATGGATTAGGAGCACACATCCTAACTTCCTCTCCTGGTAAAGACGGTGCATCTTACCAATCGCACAAGGGAGCTAACGTTATGTGTCCACGTGCACCATGCGCATACACCAGCATAAGCTGTGTGCATGCTGACAAATACATACAGGGGAAGGAGGGAGTGCACTGAATTGGACCCTAGCCACAGGGGTCAGCAGTAAAATGGAAATACATATATCCAGGCACATCGCCTCTAGTTAGGACATTAAATAAATTATTAGGGAAAGGGAGGTGCTGAAGGGGGTGTGGCTAGTAAACAGCAAAAATCTATTAACCCTTTGCACACTCACATGCAAATGTTCAAACAAATGCATTCACAGATTCACTCATCCAGGCACAACTGTTATCCCTACAGCTAAATTAAAAGCCAGGGTTTTAGTTCACAGAAGAATGCATTCTTATGCTTAGTCACCTATACTGCGCAGAAGTACCCAGGTAAACATAGGTGTCCTAACTCTGGCCCTGTAACATGCATAGTGCAGACATGCAAACACATTCATTGCATCAAACCTATCAATGGATTAGGAGCACACATCCTAACTTCCTCTCCTGGGAAAGACGGTGCATCTTACCAATCGCACAAGGGAGCTAACGTTATGTGTCCACGTGCGCCATGCGCATACACCAGCATAAGCTGTGTGCATGCTGACAAATACATACAGGGCTAGGGTCCAATTCAGTGCACTCCCTCCTTCCCCTGTATGTATTTGTCAGCATGCACACAGCTTATGCTGGTGTATGCGCATGGTGCACGTGGACACATAACGTTAGCTCCCTTGTGCGATTGGTAAGATGCACCGTCTTTCCCAGGAGAGGAAGTTAGGATGTGTGCTCCTAATCCATTGATAGGTTTGATGCAATGAATGTGTTTGCATGTCTGCACTATGCATGTTACAGGGCCAGAGTTAGGACACCTATGTTTACCTGGGTACTTCTGCGCAGTATAGGTGACTAAGCATAAGAATGCATTCTTCTGTGAACTAAAACCCTGGCTTTTAATTTAGCTGTAGGGATAACAGTTGTGCCTGGATGAGTGAATCTGTGAATGCATTTGTTTGAACATCTATATGATTGACAGAGTACACCCACATATCAGGGGAGGTGATATTGAAAGAAGATTGCTGCAAATCGAAACAAGGTGGATAATAGACCTGTGTGCCATGCAACCCCCAGGTCTTAATGACCATGTGTCATATGCTGCATTTTTAGAAGGTTGATAGAAAGTGTCGTACCTTTAACTCTGGTCAGTTGCTTTGCAACACTGATTGTATCATATAAAAAATAAGTTTTGATGCTTCGAGACATTGGGGTGTATGGATAGTCTTAAATGACGACATAGTGAATATATAATTTAATTTACTCTGAATAGTTTAGTTAATTATGATGCTTTGCATCCATATTGGACTTCTGTGGTCCCCACTGTCCCGATATTGTATAAAATGTATTGATTGAATATAATATTCCTAAAAGGATAGCATTGCCACTGACCATTGTTGATGATAAGAATAGTCATTAGTGGAAACTTACACCATGCAATATTTTTTGAAACCACTAGATGGCAATATATATGTGAAATTAATATGGATAGGTTTTTTGCATATGATATGCATTTATATGATTGTTGGTACGTATACTTTGATCAAATTATTTGAACCACAGCATGCTGCAAACTAGTCTTTTTAATATTCACTTTTTGTATTCAGCTTTGTGGAATTAAGTTGTATGGGTCATTTTTATTTTTTCCTGTTTGACGCACTGCTTTGAAATGGCAATAGTAACTAATGGGACTTCAACAAAATGGTGCCTATAGTGCAGACATTTCTATTCCATACTGAGCATTATGGTTTTACAGGAAAAGGAAGTGATGTCATTGCAGCTTGGACTCCATACTTTATTTTCCTCTGTTACACTCATGGCCAATATCAAGCACAGTTAGCGGCTTTATATGAACTTTATATCTACTGAGGCCCAATCGGACTATGCAATTGTTTATGCGCATTGTTGAAATTTACGCAATTTATTTTACCTCATGGACTATTGCACAATTATGAATACGGATGTTTTTTGAACACTGCAGTTACAGATGGATACATTTTTATGGACATTGTGACAGTCATTTGAGGCTTTATATTAAGTGCATAGGCGATTTTATCGCCCTGGATCATATACACAGTGCGCACTGTGGGACTTTCACAGGTAGTACCCTATTAGAGGGTGTTTTAAATATAGGGCTTTGTAGGATTTGGTATTTTATGTATAAGCAATAAAAGTTAATTTTTATATTGCAGTAATCCGTGCTGTGGTAGTGATTTTGATAATTTATGCAACTTGAACTTTATCCCATTAGCGTATTTAGTGGTGATTGATTTATGGGTGTTTCAGGTTTAGATCAATAGGCTGTATATTATTGATGCCTAACTCAGCATATGAGGTGGTGTAACTTGCTTAGCGCCTTCATATTGTTGTAACAATAATGGCTGTGAATCAGTTAATTCCCCACCAAATAACTCCTGCGAAGTGTCAGATGGAGCGGATGTGGTGCTAGTAGTGGCGCTGGTGGCTGCGGAAGATAAGGTGTTCTGTGTTAAATAGTCAACTACGTCCTGACAATCTTGGGAAATGATGGCACATGCCTTCTGAACACTGCACTTTGGTCCAGGGCCGCACAAAATCACGTCAGTACGACCTCGAACAGACCTGCCGGGTGGCCTGGCTCTGCCTCTGCCTGTTGTTTTGTCAATTTGGGGGGGGGGGGGGGAGGATGAAGTGAAAGGTATGCACTGACTTGACTAATACAATGTGCAGTCACACAGATGCAGTGAGAGGTATACACTGACTGCTGGTATAATACAATGTGCAATCAGTCACACAGGGGCAATGAAAGGTATACACTGACTGCTGGTATAATACAATGTGCAGTCACAGATGCAGTGAAAGGTATCACTCAGGTGCAGTGAAAATGTCCCGGTAGCTACATCCAGCGCGTCTTTCGTCACCTGTCGAGGTAGCTACCGGGACATCTGAGGACATTACTCAGTGCACAAGAGAGCAGCAGGAACGCCGTGGAGAGGGTCGGGGAGACGGGACGCCGCTCATCCACCTGACACTAAGCAGACCTCGCTGTCATCCTGTTTGTGATGTGCTAACATACAAGTGGATATTACGTGAGTGCGCAGTCTGTGCGCGGGTGCTTTACTAGCTTTTAGCAATATTACACTATTGTGTTTTTATGTTTTATATTGGAGGAAATTTTACAATTAAAGAAAAAGGTGAAGAACAGTATCAAGTGCCTTTGGGAGATTGTTTTGAGCGCTAGACCCACCTGATGTTTGAGGTGGATACATTTTGGTGAGCCCAACCTAGGAAAGAGCGTGTGATCACGTGTGGTGTACCATTCACTGAGACACGGGTGCTGTGTGAACTTACCTTAACAGAGTTACGCTATGTGAAGTTTTTGTCATTTATAGGAAGTGGAGAGCGCAGTCCAGCAGCCTTGATATAACTTACAAAAGGTATGCAGTGACTGGTATAATATAATGTGCAGCAGTCTCACTAGGTACTGAATGTGCTGGGCCTGGCACAGTATAGCAATTAGCAAGGGCCAGCTGCAACAGACATGTCTGTATATGCAGTGTCAGTGGGCCCATGGATGAGCTGATTCCTATGCTGTGCTATGCTGTGCTGGGCTGGTGCAGACTACACCCTAATGAGCAGGACAGCCTGGGATGTGAAATTACGGAGTGTGGCCATCGTTTGTGTACAGGAATATCAGCAGGGGTAATACGCAGTAGCGGTCAGATGGCTACTGGATATATAGGAAGCAGCTCCCTGAGTCATATCAGGGGGGTGCCTGTAGTAATTTGATTCACGTGTAACATGAGTTCCCGATAAAGGTCAGGGGGATAAGAGGGTACATAGCAAAGGAAAAAGAAAAATAATAGAGAAAAAATAGAGTTGACCAATCCAGCTGTCCGTCCGAATGCTTGCAGAGCGGTAATTGTTTTCAGTTTTTGGTCCGGGACAAAGCTAGAGTTTGACAGAGGTCAAGGCTGGGCAGTTTGTGCGGTTTTTGCGTCTGCTGATTGGTCAAAAGGTTTTTTTTTCTTCTTCTTCCAGCTCGTACCAAGGGGTCACACAATGCACAGGATTGACAGCAGTCCAAAGGGCAAGATTGCCATGTATAGAGTGACAGTGTATTTGTGGGGTAGTAGTCCTATGTCCAGTCTAGGATCCCCTACACAGTCAGGAGTCAGAGACTCACGTGCAGTAGTTGTAAACTGTCATGCGAATCCCTGGATGGGGTTCTGCTTAGTTAAAATAGAAAGCAAACCTTTATACAGGAAGTAGCCATGTTTGGTTTTGGGGCAAGTGCAGAGGTAGTAGCATTGCCAATTGGGTTCACAAATAGGACTTCCGGCAGAGCTGGTTGCGATAAATGAAGTCCTAGGTAAGTGAAGTAAAATGGGTAAGAACACTGCAAGCTCAACTGCGAGCTGCGGCAGTGGGCAGGTGGTCCCTACTCAGTGCATACTGCAGTCAGCGTAGCAGCCGAAGTATGTACAGGGGGGATGTAGAGGTCAGTGCTTCAAAAGGTGAGATCTGAGGGAAGCACATTGTAACAAGATAAGTACTTATGCGGTGGTACGTAAAGTAAGGGAGAGGGCTTTAGAGCCTTCCCATCATCAAAAAGTTAACAAAGTTAAAAAGAACAACACAGAAACGAGATCAATCATGATGTACATTGATCAATCTAAGTTGTACAATTGAGATTGGAGCAGTAGGGCTAAACACAAATCATTAATAAGAATTGATTTGGTTGGATTTCTGTTTCAGGAGTTTGGCGAATATGGAATCGAGAAAGCTGAATTACTGGCAGCAGAGGCAGAGATGGAGATGTCAGTCGGATGAGCAAACGTTTCCGGCCAATCTTGCAGTGGAAAAGAACGAGTTTTCCAATATTGGACAGAGACTAAAGACACTGTCTAAGCAAAGCATAATCCAAAGTGCATATGTTTTTCTTTCCCAAGGAGGTGCTTTAATAATGAAGAGTACCGTGCTGATGGTGATCATAGGTTGCCATGTCGTCCTAGGAGACCGAGGAGAGGAGAAGACAGTCTCATGGACAATGAGGGGTTAATGAGAACATAAGGCCCAAGCATGTTTTTGTTTGGAGAAAGAGGTACTGATCCTTTGCACTACCCTCAGATTTGGTCAGTACGGACCAAGTCGGATAGGAGAAAAGGATCATTGGTGCCAGAGGGAAGCCAATTTCATGGCACGATGGTGGTAAAAGGTATAAAGGATCTGGTGTGCTGGAAGAATATTAACGGAAGCTCAATGCTACTCCTGCATCTCATGCTCTCCCAGCCCAGACACCGATCCAAAGTCTGGTTAAAAGGTACATTGCACTACAATGGGTATATGCAAAAGGTGAAGTGTGTGGTACAGGATTACCTTGTCTTGGTTCTCCGGAGTGAGATGGTTCTAGACTGGAGAGAAACGAGCAGTAAGTGTCTCTTCTTCTCCAGGAGAGAAGCAGGGAACAATATCACAATCTGGAGCAACCAACAGAGGGTGTCTCTGAGACAACTATACAAACGTAAAGGCTGGAAAGCAAAAGGGTTTTGGTTCTCGGAACGATAAGTAAAAATTGAGATCCAGCCACATTTTCATGTGACAAAAAGGGTGGGGAGAGCGATCCCAGAAAAGTGAGAGCCAACACAGGTAACATCATCCTCACTACACGGGTCACAATATGAGACAATACTACACAGTCCATATTCAGCCACTTATCCTCATGTTAGATGGTTAAGTGACCAGGTACTCTTAATTAGAGATGGCCCGAACCTCTGATTTTCGGTTCGCGAACTTTTGCGAAAGTTCGGTTCACGCGAACTTTCGCGAAAGTTCGGTTCACGCGAACTTTCGCGAACCGCAATAGACTTCAATGAGGAGGCGAACTTTGAATACTAGAAACACTTATGCTGGCTAGAAAAGTGATGGAAAAGATGTTTAAAGGGGTATAACACCTGGAGGGGGCATGGTGGAGTGGGATTGACGCCAAAAGTCCCGGGGGAAAAGTCTGGATTTGACGCAAAGCAGCGTTTTAAGGGCAGAAATCAAATTGAATGCTAAATTGCAGGCCTAAAGTGCTTTGAAACATCTTGCATGTGTACACATCTACCAGGGAGTGTAATTAGAGTACTGCTTCACACTGAATCACCAAATTCACTGTGTAACGCACTGCAAACAGCTGTTTGTGTAGTAACGGCCATGCTGGACTGGTGCACACCATGGCGAGATTGCTCTTCCTCAGTGATATCAGGTAATGTCTGACTGCCTTATCAACTTTCGATGGTTCTTTCTCTACCGTTGTTAAAGCTTTCATCTATTTTTTTAAAATTACATTTTCTGCTGGCTGTTCAGTACCTGCAACGAGAATCTGTTATGAAGGGCAAGTCTGCCATTGTGAGTGACCACGGTAATGGCCGGGGAATCCGGGTTCGATTCCGGTCCGGAGTGGGAGCCTGAGAACTGGCTACCACCACCACACATCCAAGTAAGGACGCATTTGCTGTATAAGTAATGTAGCTGCCCAGAACCGTGCTTTGCAGACCAGGCATCTGTGGTCAGATGGACCCGTGACCCAGCGCTGTGTGCCAGAGATGACACCACTTGCCTTTAACGAGAATCTGTTATGGAGGGCAAGTCAGCCATTCATTCAACTGTGTGAAACTTTCGATGGTACTTTCTCAGTAGCATGGTGACCACGGGTAATGGCCGGGGAATCCTGGTTCGATTCCAGTCCGGAGTGGGAGCCTAAGAAACGGCTACCACCACCACACATCCAAAGAAGGCAGCAGGCGCGCTGTGGACAAAGGAACAGGAACGGCTACCACACATCCAAGGAAGGCAGCAGGCATGGCATGCACGTCCCGAGGTAGTGACCAAAAATAACAATACAGGAGGACTTTTGAGGCCCTGCTGTATATGACACTGATCGACTTTACTACCTGTAACGAGAATCTGTTATGGAGGGCAAGTCTGCCATCCATTCAAGTGAAAGGTATGCACTGACTGCCAGGTATAATACAATGTGCAGTCACAGATGCAGTGAAATGTATGCAGTGACTGCAAACAGCTGTTTGTGTAGTGACAGCCGTGCTGGACTGGTGCGCACCATGACGAGAGTGTAGGTGATGGCGGCTTTCCAGCCCATATGGTCGCTGGGCTGAGGTAGCTGAATGACAGAACAGTGACTGTCCAGCGGATCAAATTTGGTCTGTCCACAATGAAGCAACGACCTTATTATCTTGGGTGTGCCCTCCAAAGACGCTCATCTAGCTGGCGGTCATTGCTCCATTGTGATATGCAAGCCCCTTCACCGTGGCAAGGTAATGATCACGAAGGGGAATTGGTACATGTACATGCCTTTTGTTTTGTTGTTGCAGCTGCAGTGCAGCCAGAAAAATTAGGCAGTCATGTACAGGCACCAGAAAAATTATTATAGTGCCACCTGGACCCTGTTGGTGGTGGCGGAGAAGGCAGTCAAGCGGCCTGCGGGCAGAGGTGCTGTGTGGGGAGTGACTTAGTTTTGCGGCAGGCAGTCACACGGCGTGCAGGCAGAGATGCTGTGTGTGGGGACTGACTTAGTCTTGGGGCGGGCAATAGTCCTCCGGGATCCATGCCTCATTCGTTTTGATAAAGGTGAGGTACTGAATACTTTTGTGACTTAGGCGACTTCTCTTCTCAGTGACAATGCCTCCAGCTGCGCTGAAGGTCCTTTCTGATAGGACGCTTGAGGCAGGGCAAGACAGAAGTTGGATGGCAAATTGGGACAGCTCTGGCCACAGGTCAAGCCTGCGCACCCAGTAGTCCAGGGTTCATCGCTGCTCACAGTGTCTACATTCACACTTAAGGCCAGGTAGATGGCTACCTGCCGGTCCAGGCGTTGGTGGATGGTGGATCCTGAAGCGCTAAGGCAAGGCGTTGGACTAAAGAATGTCCACATGTCTGACATCACCATGAGATCGCTGGAGCATCCTGTCCTTGCCTGCGTGGACATGGGAGAAGGATTACTGGCAGTGGTACCTTTATTGCATTGTGCTGTGACATCACCCTTAAAAGCATTGCAAAGCATAGTTGCCAGCTTGTTCTGCATGTGCTGCATCCTTTCTGCCTTCAGGTGAGTTGGTAACATGTCCACCACTTTGTGCCAATACCGAGGGTCTAGTACTGTGGCCACCCAGTACAGCTCATTCCCCTTGAGTTTTTTTTTATACGGGGGTCCCTCAACAGGCTTGACAGCATGAAAGACGCCATCTGCACAAAGTTGGATCCAGACGTACTATCCATCTGCTCTTGCACTTCCTCAGTGACGTCAGGTAAGTCGTCCTCCTCCCCTCAACCACGAACAATACCACGGGAACTTTGAGCAGCATAAGCCCCTTGATATGCCTGCTGCGGTTGTTCTTCTGCCGCCGCCGCCTCCTCCTCCTCCAAAGAAACACCTTCCTCATCACCCAAGTCTGACTCCTCTACCCCACACGACTCTTTCTCCTCCTCCCCCCTCTGTGCTGCCGCAGGTGTTGAGGAAACATCTGGTTCTGATGCGAATTGATCCCACAACACTTCCTCCCAAAACTGTTCCTCTTCACGCTCCTCCACAGCTTGATCCACCACTCTACGCACAGCATGCTCCAGGAAGTAAGCGTATGGGATCAAGTCGCTGATGGTGCCTTCACTGCGACTCACCAGGTTGGTCACCTCCTCAAACGGCCGCATGAGCCTGCATGCATTTCGCATGAGTGTCCAGTTGTTGAGCCAGAACATCCCCATCTCCCCGAGTGTGTCCTTCTACTGAAATTGTAGGGTGACAGCTTTCTCCTGTTCTAGCAGGCGAGAGAACATAAGGAGGGTCAAATTCCAGTGAGTCGGGCTATCACAAATGAGGCGTCTCACCGCCAACTTGTTTCTCCCGGATCTCGACAAAGTGTGCCATGGCCGTGTAAGACCGCCTGAAATGCCCACACAACTTCCTGGCCTGCTTGAGGATGTCCTCTAAGCCTGGGTACTTACACACAAATCTTTGAATGACTAGATTCAGCACATGTGCCATGCAGGGTACATGTGTCAGCTTTCCCAAATTCAAAGCGGAAATGAGTTTGCTGCCGTTGTCACACACCATGTTGCCTATCTCCCGCTGGTGCAGGGTCAGCCACTGATCCACCTGTTTGTTAAGAGCAGCCAGGAGAGCTGCTCCAGTGTGACTCACCGCTTTGAGGCAAGACATGTCTAAGATGGCGTGACCCCGTCGTACCTGACATGCAGCATAGGAGCTGGGGCTGTGTAGCTGGAGAGGAGATCACAGCACCAGAAGAGTTGAACTGCCACTCAGCCAAGGAGGAGGAGGATGATGACAGCAAAGAGGATGTAGCAGGAGGAGAGGAGGTGGCAGGAGGCCTGCCTGCAAGCCGTGGAGGTGTCACAAGTTGGTCCGCTGCACAGCCACGTACTCCCTGCTTGCCATTGGTCACCAGGTTGACCCAATGGGCTGTGTAAGTAATGTACCTGCCCTGACCGTGCTTGGCAGACCAAGGTCAGACCAGACCTTGGCAGACCAGATCTGTGGTCAGGTGGACCCTTGACCCAACGCTGTGTGCCAGAGATGACACCACTTGCCTCTCAACTTCACGGTACAGTTTGGGTATCGCCTTTTTAGAGAAATAATTGCGGCCTGGCATCTTCCACTGCGGTGTCCCAATGGCCACAAATTTACGGAAGGCCTCAGAGTCCACCAGCTGGTATGGTAACAGCTGGCGAGCTAACAGTTCCGCCAAGCCAGCTGTCAGACGCCGGGCAAGGGGGTGACTGGCAGAAATTGGCTTCTTCCGCTCAAAGATTTCCTTCACAGACACCTGGCTGCTGTGGGCAGAGGAGCAGGAACCGCTCAAGGTCAGAGGCGGAGTGGAGGAGGGTGGCTGTGAAGGTGCAAGGGAGAAAGCGGCTGAAGATGATGCACCCAAAGGAGGAAAAGTAGAAGGAGAGTGTTTTTTCTTTTGTGTGCTGCTTTTGCTCAGGTGCTCTTCCCATTGCAGTTTGTGCCTTTTCTCCATGAGCCTTCGTAAGGCACTTGTCCCTATGCGGGTGTTGGCCTTTCCACGGCTCAATTTTTGGAGGCAGAGAGAACAGATGGCATTGCTCCGATCTGAGGCAGACACATAAAAAAAATTCCAAACCTCTGAGCTCCCCTGGAGTGATGGCACTATGGTGGCATCAGCAGGTGACGTTGAAGGGCATGTTGGCTGGCTGTACATAGGTGGCGATACATGGTGCCGGACACTGCCACCAGCTATTTCTGATGACAAGCTCCTTCTGCTTCTTTCAGGAACTAGTCTCCTCCTACTCATCTCTGACTCTCCCTCTGAACTGTCCTCTTCGTCATCTCCTCTATTGGGAACATACATGGGATCCGTATCATCGTCATCATCATAATCATCCTGCCCAGCTTTGTTTGCCTCAGACACCTCCAAAACTGCACCAACAGCATGTACTTCATCATCCCCCTCCGCACAAGTGTCGCCTAACTCAGACATATGAGGTGGTCTAACTTGCTTAGCGCCTTCATCTGGTTTGTAACAACAATGGCTGTGCATCAGTGATTTCCCCACCAAATAACTCCTGCGAACTGTCAAATGTAGCGGATGTGGTACTTGGAGTAGCGCTGGTGGCTGCGGAAGTTGAGGTGTTCTGTGTTAAATAGTCAACCATGTCCTGACAATCTTGGGAGTTGATGGGATGTGCCTTCTTCTGAGCACTGTACTTTGGTCCAGGGCTGAACGAAATCACATCACCATGACCTCGCACAGACCTGCCGGGTGGCCTTCCTCTGGGTCTGCCTCAACCTGTGCCTCTACCTGTTTTGTACATATCAGGGGAGATGAAGTGAAAGGTATGCACTGACTTGAGTAATACAATGTGCAGTCTCACAGGTGCAGTTAACAGGTATGCACGGAGTGGTAAATCACACTGCGTGCACTCATGTAGGTAGGTGGGTGCACTGAACACAACAGGTAGGTATATGCAGTGATGGGTATTACAAATGTGCACCTGTCACACACAGACAGGTACCGGACAAGCACATTGACAATGGGTGCGCTCACGTAGGTGGGTGGGTGCACTGAAGTGAACAACAGGTTAGTAGCAGGTATATGCAGTGATGGGTATTGCAATGTGCACCTGTCACACACAGGCAGGTACCGGACAGGCACAGTGACACTGCGTGCGCTCACATAGGTGGGTGGGTGCACAGTGAACAACAGGTAGGTATATGCAGTGATGGGTAATGTGCACCTGTCACACACACAGGTAGTCACTGAATGTGCTTGGCCTGGCAGTGGCACACACAGTAGGAATTACCAAGGCTGTCTACGCAACACAAGTGTCAGTGGGACACACACACACAAAAAAAAAAAAATAGATCACAAGAACAAGATTAGCTCTCAAAAGAGCTGTTGTGGGTGCTTTTTTAGCAATAAGAATCAGCAAGGAGCAAACTAAGAAGCCGACAAGAGCCTAACTAAGCTTTCCCTATGAGAGTCTGCAGCAGCTATCCCTTCACTAGTTAATGCAGGCACACGAGTGAGTCCAATGCCTGACACTTGCCTGCCTTTTATAAGGGGGGTGGAGCTCCAGGAGGGAGTGTAGCCTAATTGGCTACAATGTGCTTGCTGACTGTGATGTAGAGGGTCAAAGTTGACCCTCATGATGCACTATAGGGGCAAACCGAACTTCCAGAAAAGTTTGCGGTTTACCGCGATTGCGAACCCTGGAAGTTCGCCGGAGAACCGTTCGGGCCATCTCTACTCTTAATACAAAGATTGCCGAGAGTACATTTTTCCCGACCGAAGGTACGTATTTTGCCTCAGGACATAAGGGGGACAAAGGTCTAATCAGTACACTGTATAGAGAATTTATGTGTGCATCAAACCAAGTAACACCTGACAAATCTGGCTTTGCAAATTTGGCCTAATTGGCTACTCACGAGACATAGCTCATGCAAATATGCATTTACTTTCGCATGCCAAAGTTTGCAGGGTTAAAACCAATACCGCAAAGCGGTTGCCCTGCGGGAATTAGTTCATGCTACATTAGCACTATCCAGGAGCACCACGGGGAGGCTTCCCAATGCCCCCATACAACCGGGGTGCCACGGGGCCCCAAGCTTTCTCACTGCCTGGAAACCACAGCGGCATCCTGGAGGGGGAGGCTGGGAGGTGCAGGCGACCCCCCCCCCCAAGCGTGGCCAGCACTGGGAAGAGCCGCCCGCACCTGCCTCCCAAAATTTAAAAGCAGGCAGTTACCTTAACATCCATTCCGTCTGCTACATGAGCGCGACTTGGGAGCGGACACATGAGAAAGGAGTGAAGCATGGGCCACTCCAAGCTTTGGAGCTCAGAGCTGGCTTTCACACAACACTCCAAAGGGGGGGGAGGGCAGGCGCAGACAGCTCGCTCCGGGGCTCTCACCTTCTAGAACAAGCCATCCACCACCCGCCTCCAAAGGGGGATAGAAATCAATCAGTACACTTTATAGAGAATTTATGTGTGCATCAAACCAAGTAACAACTGACAAATCTGGCTTTGCAGATTTGGCCTAATTGGCTACTCACGAGACATAGCTCATGCAAATATGCATTTGCTTTCACATGCCAAAGTTTGCAGTGTTAAAACCAATACCGCAATGCGGTTCCCCTGTGGGAATTAGTTCATGCTACATTAGCACTATCCAGGAGCGCCACGGGGAGGCTTCTCAATGCCCCCATACAACCGGGGTGCCACGGGGCCCCAAGCTCTCTCACTGCCTAGAAACAACAGCGGCATCCCAGTGGGTAAGCCTGGGAGGTGCAGGCACCCCCCCCCCCAAGCGTGGCCACGCTTGGGGGGGGGGGGTGCCTGCACCTCCCAGCCTCACCCACTCACCTCACCCACTCAGGCTGGCCAGCGCTGGGAAGAGCGCCACGGGGAGGCTTCTCAATGCCCCCATACAACCGGGGTGCCACGGGGCATGTACCTGCCTCCCAAAATTTAAAGACGGGCACTTACCTTAACGTCCATTGCGTTCTGCTACATGAGCGCATCTTGGGAGCGGACACATGAGAAAGGAGTGAAGCATGGGCCACTCCAAGATTTGGAGCTCAGAGCTGGCTTTCACACAACACTCCAAAGGGGGGGAGGGCAGGCGCAGACAGCTCTCACCTTCTAGAACAAGCCATCCACCACCCGCCTCCAAAGTGGGATAGAAATGAAACACTACACTTTATAGAGAATTTATGTGTGCATCAAACCAAGTAACACCTGACAAATCTGGCTTTGCAAATTTGGCCAATTAAGTTTGCAGGATTAAAACCAATACCGCAAAGCGGTTGCCCTGCGGGAATTAGTTCATGCTACATTAGCACTATCCAGGAGCGCCACGGGGAGGTTTCCCAATGCCCCCATACAACCGGGGTGCCACGGGGCCCCAAGCTCTATCACTGACCCTGCATAGTTTAGCATGCGGAAGCAAATGCATATTTGTGTGAGCTATGCCTCATGATAAGCCAATCAGGCCAGATTTGCAAAGCCAGATTTGTTAAGGTTAAACTTGGTGTTTGAGCACGCATACTTTTTCTTGTTCCAAGCAATTTCTTGGTTGTATTCTTTGGAGACAGGTGGTGGATGGCTTGCACTAGGTGGGGTGAGCCCTGGGGTGAGCTGTCTGTGCCTGTCCCCCCCCCCCCCCCCCCTGGAGTGTTGTGTGTAAGCCAGCCCTGAGCTCCAAAGCATGGGGTGACCCATGCTTCACTCCTTTCCCATGGGGTGCCCCCAAGTTAATGCACATGTAGCAGAATGCAATGGACGTTAAGGTAAGTGCCTGTTTTTAATATTGGGAGGTGGGTGCGGACACCCCCCCCCCCCCCCCGGCGCTGGCCACGCTTGAGGGGGTCGCCTCCCCCTCCGGGGTGCTGCTGTGGTTCTCATGTGTCCGCTCCCAAGTCGCGCTCATGTAGCAGACGTGATGGACGTTAAGGTAAGTGCCTGTTTTTAAATTTTGGGAGGCAGGTGCGGGCGGCTCTTCCCAGCGCTGGCCACGCTTTGGGGGGGTCGCCTGCACCTCCCAGCCTCCCCCTCCAGGATGCCGCTGTGGTTTCCAGGCAGTGAGAGAGCTTGGGGCCCTGTGGCACCCCGGTTGTATGGGGGCATTGGGAAGCCACCCCGTGGCGCTCCTGGATAGTGCTAATGTAGCATGAACTAATTCCCGCAGGGCAACCGCTTTGCGGTATTGGTTTTTGACCCTGCATAGTTTGGCATGCGAAAGCAAATGCATATTTGCATGAGCTATGCCTCATGATAAGCCAATCAGGCCAGATTTGCAAAACCAGATTTGTTAAGGTTAAACTTGGGAATAGCGTTTGTCATTGATATGCTAATCAATTTCCCTGAAGAGAGAGTACCAACCATATTCTTCTGGGGAGGGGGGCCACAAGGGTTAGCATGGGATGCTAGTTTAATGGATCAGGGGACATTTTGGAGTAGAGAGGTAGAATCCTGTTATGCATCAGATAGCACTCCGGGGAGTCTCTATGATAAAAGGGTGATGGGACTAAAAAGAGTTCATTCAACAATTAGGCACATTGGGACAGCAGAATGTGGGTACCCAGTATCATCTGAACATGGTTTTGGAACAGCTTACACACAACACCTATAAGGTTCAGGGGTACACTCAAAGGCACATTCAAACAATTCTCAAAAAGATGATTGCACATGGTAAGGGTGCTGCATGGGAAATAGTATGTATATCCATACAGACTGGGTTAATGGCAGATTTCAAGATACTGGCTCAAGCCTTATCAGAAGGTACAACTCCTTTACAACTGAGACTTGACAAGGAGAGATTTATCGTTTTTCCTGGGGAGGGATCTTTTGCATGTCTTACACCATGACCTGAGAGGTCAACATTTTGTGGTGCTCAACGGAGAAGTAAAACAAGTGGATTTGTCATCATGCTGGCAATTTGCAGATCAGTACGTGTTTGCCAGGACAAGTCAGATATAGTGATGAAGCCTGCTGGCTTAATAGCACCGAATGTACAGCGGCCATTTAAAAGATCCGCCCTGAAGCCAAACCAATATTTCCAGTGGCTGAAGGAAAAGTTTGTTTTTTTAACATGATGTCCACGGACACATTCATTGTACATTTTCATAATTGTTCAGACAAGTTTGATCTTACGAGGGGGACGTACTGTGTGAGCGGAGATCCCATATGTTATTTCTCAAATCGGTAAGAGAACTCTAAAGTTCAAAGCTCCACAAGAAGTGCCCATACTGAGAGATAACACACCATGGGATAAATGGGTATTAGTTTTGACACAAGACAACACTTTGTTAAAAAGGTTAAACAAACAAACATAACATTAAATTAGAGGTGATATTTCACCATGATCAAGGAGAGCTGACAGAGGTTGAACACAAATATAATCAGGTGAGTTCCAGTCTGACCTGGTGGAGAAGGTTTCTGGCATTATTCCAGGGGCACTCAGACTGGGCCTCCGCAGTTCAAACCTTTTTCCTGCACCCACTGGTCGTAATGATGGGAATTACAATCATATGCATCATTACACAGGTGAGTTTGTGTTTAAAATTACGCGAACAAATAAACATGGTTAGAGGATTGGTGTCAAGTACACAATCTCACAAGCCTATATTTTC
Organism: Hyperolius riggenbachi; assembly: GCF_040937935.1. Taxonomy (NCBI): domain Eukaryota; kingdom Metazoa; phylum Chordata; class Amphibia; order Anura; family Hyperoliidae; genus Hyperolius; species Hyperolius riggenbachi. The sequence goes on along the minus strand of NC_090656.1, from coordinate 153,495,499 downwards.
AAGCTAAGCCACATAATACAAGGTTTCAGCAGTACCTATGGGACGGAGCTTATTGTATAAAGGTGGTTTTCTAGAAGACCCCTAGCACTGGTCCGTCGCTTTGGGTACAAACAAGTTTCACTTTTCCATGGTCAAGTGGAGTATGTAAAGGATACGCCTGTGACAAGAATGCTGAGCGGAGAATGGGATGAGGGCTTAGAAGAAGTGCCTTCCCAGAGAGACAAGAGGTCTTGCTCTCCCTTCCAGGGGCATTCACCTAGAGCAGAGAGAGTGTGTTTGGAAACGAGCACGAAAGGGTGAAACATAACAAAAACTGGCTCATAGGTACCGTCTGAACCCTAATGGAGAAACCTGCAGCTCAAGTCATTTCAGGGGGGCTGTTAGAATGTAAGTATACTTTCATTCTAGGCCTCAGGTACTAAAGTCTAGTAAAGACTTGAGATGCAGGGTCTCTTTAAAGAGTAACTGTTAGCCCCCAAAGTGAAATTTAAATCTGTACAGCAGTGTTTTATTTAGTATTAAAGTGATCAAAAAAGCCAATGCGTTCTGCAAAAATCAATATAATTTTGCTACTATGTAGCCTTTTGCCCACGCTAACGACGCAAAGTCGCATATCAGATACTGATGACGAGCATGCAGAGCATGCCTATGTTTGCCCGACCCCCCTCTCCCCCCCAGGACCAGGTGCCGATCTATTTGCACCACAAACAGCTGACCGCTCTGACACGGAGAGAGAGCGGCAGCACTTCCAGCGGGAGCACCGCAGAGCAGCCGCCGACGTGCATCTCTCACATGTGATTCTCTCACGTGACTCGGCGGCGGCTGCTCTGCATGTAACAAAGATGCCTGATTGCTGAATAAACCCCTTAAAGGTGAAGGTGGCTGTCTCCGCTCTATCTCCTGTATGCTGTCACTGTGAGTTGCAGCTCTAATGAGTTGCTGGTGCCGGAGTAAAAGGTGTGTTGTGCTGTTGCCAATAGCAACCAACATATCGATTCTTACAGGCCACACAAAAAAAAACCCACAGCACAAGAACATTAGCTCTCTTAAGAGCTGTTTTGGGGTGCTTTTCAGCAATAAATATCAGCAAGGAGCAAGCTAGCAAGAGCCTAACTAAGCTTTCCCTATCTCTATAGCAACCTCTCCCCCTTCTCTCACTAATACAGCAGCACACAGAGTGAGAAAATTGCCGACACTGGTGCCTTATTATAGGGGGGGGGGGGACTCCAGGAGGGAGTGCAGCCTGATTGACTTCCATGTGTCTGCTGACTGTGATGTAGAGGGTCAAAGTTTAGTATAGGGGGCGGGTCAAACTCGCATAAAGTTCGCATTTCGACGCAAACGCGAACCCCCGTTGTTCGCCGGCGAACCGTTCAGGCTATCTCTACCAGGCAGCCTAGCATCCAACCCCAGCCAGCCTAGCACCCATCAGTTGGTTAAAGGCCTCTAAAACAATATAAGGATAATTACAATATGTAATCAAATGGTAGTACCATTAGTCAGTTGATTACATTACATATTTTAATTTTTCTTATATTGGTTGGGTTAGTGGCCTTTAACAAACTTAATTGTTTTTAAACAATAATAAGGCATACTGCATTAGAGGCGGACAAGCCCGTGAGCATGGTGGTACAGTACGGTATATGGCCTACACTTATGGCTCTAGGCCCCACACATGACACTCCCCCCAGGCCCCACATACTCTAAGGCCACCAGATCCTCTACTCCCTAAAAACTATCGCCCTATATCTTTACTGGGGTAGATTATAAACTCCTGACTTCTATCTTAGCTAAAAGACTAAATTCAATACCTCCAGCTCTTATACATAAAGATCAGGTGGGGTTTATTCCCACGAGACAGGCCCCAGATAATATTTGCAAGGTTGTTAATATACAGCACTATTGCCTACGTACATCTAAATCTTTGTCACTATCAGCCTTGGATATGGAAAAGGCATTTGATTTGATAAAATGGCCTTATGTTGGCATTCATGCGAAAGTTTGGTTTCTCTGGAAACTACCTGAATGCCATTAAAATGTTATACTCCAGCCCGACAGCATCTCTTAAATTGCCTACATCTGCTAGAACCTCATTCCCAATCCAACGTGGTACCAGGCAAGGATGCCCACATTCTCCGGGCATCTTTGCTCTGGTCATGGAGCCATTGGCGGTAAAAATTTGAAACTCCCCTGAGGTGTTGGGTGTGAACATTGAACAAACAGAACATACATTGTTATAATTTGCAGATTGTTATTTTTCCCTTAAAATCTCCACATACCTCTCTACCAAATTTGTTAAATATAATTAAAAAATGTTCGGTTTCTCGGGTTTCAAATTGAATCTTGACAAATCAGAACTAATGGCCTCGCAGATGTTGTCTAGAGAAGGGCAGAATCTAGCTGGTTCACTGGGGTTTCAGTATCAATCCAAATTTATCAAGTACCTGGGCATAAATTTACCGCATGACCCTAAAAAGTTATAAGACCTTAATTATCCTAATATGTATAAGAAATTATCACAAGATCTAGATCTTTGGAACAGATACCCCCTATCACTCTTGGGTAGGGTATAATCTGTAAAGAAGACTCTTCTCTCCAGGATCTTATATCTCTTCAGAGTGCTACCCATAGCTATTAAGAAGGGACCTCTTAGATATCTGCAGAGGCTGATACAGCAATTCATTTGGGGAAAACAGAGGGCGCGCATTAAGTAATCCACTCTTGCTAGGACCAGGGACTTGGGTGGATTGAATGCTCCTATTCTTGTGAATTACTATCTAGCAGCCCAACTGGCTCCTTTAGCAGCTATCAATGCAAAACATTCTGCTCCAATATGGGTTGAAATAGAATCTCAACTTTTGAGTCCCCTATCGCTTCCTGGAATTATGTGGGCCAAGAATATTCCTGTCCATTCTATTAAACAATTGTCTCCTCTGATGGCACATACCATGGGATTATGGTCTAAAGCGAGATATGAATATCGGTTACAGTCGCCTGTCTCTTGTATGACTAATATATTCCATAACCCTGATTTTACTCCTGGCCATAATATTCTATTATTTCAGTAGTGGACTTCCCAAGGCTTCACCATCTTAGGAAAATTTTTGTCTGCCTTTAAAATTACTTCTCCAGTACATTTTGGAAATGAGCATAATGTTCCTGTTGAGGAAACCAACAGAATGAATCTGATATTTAAATTTTTACACACATTAGATTAAGATCATGCTGTTCTTATCTATGTTCCTTTTGAGGTTAGGTGCAAGATGCACCCACTTGATAGTGGATTGATTTCAGAATTGTATGCAATAATCTCCGAATTTAATTCAGATACAAAACTAAAAGCCCAAGATGACTAGGGGAGAGATTGCAACGCTACTATAACAGATGAAAGATGGGTCCATTGTTGTTCTACCCTTACAAGGAACTCCTTATTTTATTCTTCTATAGAAACATCATTAAAGTTACTTCACAGAATATAATATACCCCTGCAAAATTACATATTTTCTACCCAATGCACTCAGACCTATGTTTCAGGGATTGCCGTCAGAAAGGAGATATTCGGCACATCTGGTGGAATTGCCTAAAAAGCACAAATTTATTGGTCGTCCATCTGGAATAGAATAAAAATAATGCTTAATATAAATGTACCTTTGGATCCATTTGTAATGTTGTTAGGTAATAGACCAAAAGGTATCCTTCATTCTCAGCATAAACTAATACAATATATCATGGCACAAGCCAAAAGGCATATTGCAGCTCAATGGAAACAATCTTTTTTACAGGTGGATAATGTCTTTAGAGGACTAAATGAAACTATGCTGTCGGAGTATATTAGAGCAAAAATTATGGACAGGATGGAATCTTTTTTCAACGTTTGGACAGAAAAAACAGGTAAGAAGGGAAGGAAACGGTGAATGGTACACACCAATAAATAGAATTACGCAAAAAAAAATTTTTTATATAAATAATATAAATCTTTATTGTATCAAAAAAGCAGTATCTATTAAAATGCCTGGCCTTATATCCCAACCACCACCCCTACATACCCCGGCAACTCATACGGCAGACTCAGCATACAACCTCATACACACTATAGTGCAAATGGAGCTCCAATGGCAATAATGTATTGTTATGTCTATTTGGGTTGCAACCTCATTGATCACATATACAGATCCGGACCGCCATTAAATAGCAACATGGTGATTGTAGCCGGCAGACGGCAATAGTGGTGTAGCACGACAGTATTGTATATGCAGTCTCTTGATAAAGATTCCAAATATCAACAGACAGTCTGTTTATCACAATAGAGGATACAGCTGTAGGCGATGCATAGCCAAGCAGGAATCAATATAGCATCAGTAGCATTAGTAGCAGTAGCATACAGCCAAAGTCAGCAGCACAAATTAGATAACGGTACCATCACATGTAAGCTTTTTGTCATGGCAAGCACAGCATGTTGAGGCGTCAAGGCAATGTTCATCAGTAAAAGCCCAAATAAGCAAAACAGTTCAGGAACACGAGTTGCACAAGTGTAGATCCAATGTTTGCTGGCAGATACTGGAAAAGGCTGCTCACCATACTTGTTGTAGATGTCACTTTTCAAGCTGCCAAATAGACCGGATGCTTCCTCCTATGCATGGGAGCAGAGGCATGCTCGAAAGGTACCGGGTCCAGTGAGGTAGGGTGGTCGGAAGGCCAGGCAGACAGACGGTGATGCCCCGAATGTTTCACGAGCTACTGCTCGTTTCCTCAGGAGGCGTGGCTCACCGTGATCAACTGTCAGCTGCTTTTAACAGCCATCCTACCCTATCGGGAGTAGCCTGCTGTTGACTCCGCCCCTCCGCGCATCATCGGCCCAGCGCCGGCCAGCGCGAGCTCCCCCACCACGCCCCACATCCGCCCACAGCACTACGGCGGACGGAGGGGGCGCCAGGAAGCACGCACGGCCGAACGCTTCACGCCAGACGAAGCGAGCCGCCCATCGCACGCCACATATCCGCCCACAAACCGCAGCAAGCGGGAGGGAGAGCGACGGGAGCCACGCATCGCCGACGTCAGAGGCAACCCGCCCCCAGATCTCCACGGAAACCAAATGCCCCAATGGAGTCCGACAGGGCGGATGTCTCAACGGGCAAACGACGACGCAGGGAGGTAACAGAGCCACAGCCTCGATTTAGACACACACACAACGACACACATACTTGCATACCAGAAACGGTTCAACAACTTACTATAATCTTACTTTACAGATTCTGCAATTATAACCCCAAATGGAAACAGACTTGTTATTGAAGAGAAGCTATCAAAACAGTAGCTCATCAAAAATCGGTACAACTACCAAACATGCCCAAAATTAATATAGGGTGTTTGGAGATGAGGCTGTGCAATCAAATACAGCGGGAGGTCAGTACCGCCAGGGAAAAGACAAAGTGAGTCCCGCACACAATGTGAAAGCAGGTGGGCATCCATCTGCCCGGTCACAGACTAACCTGTGATCTATCTATAGCGGAAGAAAGGGGGCAAAGCCCTCCATTTCATTCAACCCTGGGGGAGAGGTAGCTCTTAGATTAAAAATCCATCGGCACTCCCTTTGGCAAAGCAGTCTATCAAGATTGCCTCCTCTTATTGAGCCGTGGACCCGATCAATGCCCACAAATCTAAGTCCCCTAGGGTCACCGCTGTGGTACTGTCTGAAGTGCACCCCGACAGGCGCGGTGGAGTTCACATTCCTTATACTTTGCACATGCTCCGAGATACGCTCTCTAAGTTCACGTGTTGTTTTTCCAACATAAAACGCCCCACAGGGGCATAGAAGTAAATAAACCACAAATTTAGTGGTGCAGTTAACGAAATGTGAAAGTCTCCACTGCCTGCCGTCCGGGAGCACCACAGACGCCCCCACATGCATAAATCTACAGAAACTACATCCTCCACAGGTATATGTACCAAAGACCCGACAATGTGGTCTTGAGGTGTCCACAAAATGGCTGTTAACCAGCGTGTCCCTCAAAGAAGGGGCCCTCCTGAATGTGATATTGGGTCGTGGTGGAACAAAAGGAGACAACCGTGAATCATTACACAACATATACCAGTATTTGTCCAGAATTCGTGTGATTTCCTCATGCTGCATACAGAAGCGGGTGCAGAATCTAGTTTGCTGTTGCCCAGACCCTGCCACCCTGTTTGAATTAAGTAATTTATCTCTATCGCTGCTCAGTGCTCTTTGATAGGCCCTTTTGAGGGTTCCATCTTCATAACCCCGTGCCTGGAAGCGCGCACGCAATCGACCAGCCTCATATTTAAAGGATTCAACACTAGTGCAATTACGGCGAACCCTTAAATATTGGCCCACCGGGATACCTTTAATTGTATGCTTAGGATGGCAACTATCTGCCTTTAATAGAGCATTTGTGGATGTCTCCTTCCTGTACAATTCTGTACTAATTGAGCCCGACTCGTCGCAGTTAACGCGAAGATCCAAGAACGAGATCGTGCAAGGATCGCAATTCATTGTAAATCTGAGATTGCGACAGTTCACATTTATACATTTAACGAACTTGATCAAATCCGTCCGATTGCTAGTCCACAGTACGAAGATGTCATCGATGTACCTGTGCCAGACCAAAATCCGGCCGAGGTACATCGAAAGGGCCTCGTCTGCGAACAACTCCCGTTCCCACTCCCCCAGGTACAGGTTAGCATACGAAGGGGCACAAGTCGTCCCCATCGCAGCACCCTGCACCTGGAGGTAGTGGTCGCCATCAAAAACGAAAATGTTATTTGTTAATAGAAATTCAAGTAGCGTCAAAAGAAAACGGTTATGTGTGGCCGATTCTAGGCCCAACTCGGCAAGAAAGCCACCGACTGCCCGGAGGCCAAGTTCGTGTGGTATACACGAGTATAGGGCCTCGACATCCAAGGCAACAAGCAGAGTGCCAGGTGGAACCTGTACGCCATCTATAGTTTTAAGAAAATGGGAGGTATCCCTAATGTAGGATGGGAGAGACTGCATGTGAGGTTGTAAATACTTATCTATGTAAACACTAATTTGTTCGGTTAAAGAACCACAGCCCAATACGATTGGACGTCCAGGTGGATTCAATAATCTTTTATGCACTTTGGGAAGAGCATAAAAGGTAGGGGTTACTGGATAGATAACTTTTAAAAAATCGTAAATTTCGTTAGTTATCACCTCATTGTGCAGTGCCTCATCCAGGATGGCATACAGTCTCCCCCGGCAGCGCTCAACCGAGGACGCCGAGACCCTAACATAACATTCACGTTGTGAGAGAATTTGTATGCACATATCCCTGTAGGCCAATTTTGACATAACCACCACATTGCCGCCTTTGTCTGACGGTTTGATGACCCAGTCATCGCGTTTCTGTAAGGCCTCCAAGGCCTTATTTTCATCCTCTGTGAGGTTTACAGGGCCAGAATAACTGCATATCTGCAGCAATTCCCTCTCAACAGAGGTCACAAAAGTCTGCAAATTAGGATTCAAAGATAAAGGAGGATATTTTTGAGACTTCCTGCTAAAGAAATCACTGTTAATCTGGGGTGTGAGGAGATGGGGGGCGGCAGCCCCAGGGACTCCCGCCCCCACGCCCAAATCGTCAACCCCCGGCACTTCTCCTGCCAAGCCTAGAAGATCATGCAGATCCTGTAGAGCCTGATAATCCTGCTCCGACAAACCAGGCGGAGCGGATTGTAGTGTACGTCGGCGGCGCCCATCATTCGACTGTGCGCATAGCGATCGCAGCAGTATTTTTCTCCCAAATAAGTGGAGACCCTTTATAACTTCAAACTTGTCGATGCTGTTGGTGGGACAGAAGCCCAATCCTCGAGCAAGGACATCATTCATAACTTTGGGGATTACTTCCCCTGTCAGGTTAATCACCTGTAAATCAGACGAATGGTCGTCGCCGAAAGACTCGCCAACAGTTGGCTGTTGTGATGTTATTCTAAAAAAGTGCCAGAGGAAGAAGATGGCGCAGAGGCACAGGCCCCACGACCTCCACCATCCAGCCGCCCCCCATCCATCCCTCCCACATCTGCGTCCTCCAAACATTGTGCAGTAGATGTAGGCTTTTTACCTCTATTATTACGTTTGTTAACTTTATCTGTCCCAATTGGTATACTCTTCTCTGGACGGGATCGAGTGTTGTAAGCCTTGGGTTGGCCCCTAGTGGACCCAGAACTAATGGAGGCAGAGCTGGCCGAGCTAAGGCTGGCCACAGATCCCTGTGATCCCTCAGACTCCTCCCCCGCACTAGATGCCGGGGGTAGTCCTGGTCTTTTTGGCTGGTGGGGCCTCTTCCCAGATTGTATTGGTTTAAAGCCCCATCTATATGCAGTTCCAAGTTTATAGGCCAGTCTATCCCTCAGGATTTTTTGATCCCTCTTAATCACTAACTCCTGATTAAAATGTTTAATATGGCTGGTAAGTTCACCATTGCGCTTCTCATACAGGGGGTCGTCACTGCACAGACATAGAGAGTCAGTAACTTTAGTAATATCTTTTTCAATGTTTTTTAATTCCTCCTCATCTAATTTGTTCATAAGCGTCAGACAAACACTGGCACAGTTCTCAAAATTCGTCTCCCATTTCTTTTTAAATTCAGCTGACAGATTCTTCCTATGCGGGAAGATCTGAAAGCGTAACCATAAAGGTGCGAAATGATCACTCAGATATTCCCGATTGTACTTAATGTTCCACCATAGACGCGATTTTTGTTCATATAATCGATTCAATTTTCTAAAGCCCCCATTGATCAATTGTCGGGCATTCCTGCTCTCCTGTGTGCGGGAACACTCCTGCTCAACCTGGGTAACCAACTTGTCCCACTGCAGCATAATCGCACAGCCACACCTCCAAACCTATGCAGATTATCTATTAGACTGTGTCTGCAGGATATTGCAATCCAAATTTAACCCAATCATACCGGGTATACCTCCTAAAATCAGACCACAGTCCACAGACCAATGAATTATATCTCAATTGGTTATGTCCATTCACCAAATAAATAGAAAAAACAGGTAAGAAGGGAAGGAAACGGTGAATGGTACACACCAATAAATAGAATTACGCAAAAAAAAAATGTTTATATAAATAATATAAATCTTTATTGTATCAAAAAAGCAGTATCTATTAAAATGCCTGGCCTTATATCCCAACCACCACCCCTACATACCCCGGCAACTCATACGGCAGACTCAGCATACAACCTCATACACACTATAGTTCAACGTTTGGACACCATGGATAGATTGACAAGACAATCAAGGACTTTCCTATGCACTCCATATATTTAGACCTCCTTGGATAGATATTGCCATGGATGTTGTTGGACTTAAAGTGAACCTCCGGACTAAAAATCGACTCAGCAGCTCTGAAAAGGCCTGGTGTTTCTTTAACAGTTTCACAGCATCAGAACTTTGTTTCTCTTATACAAGCCTCATTTTTAGCTGCACAGAAGAAAACTGCCCGGGCTTTTTTCCCCTGATGCTGTGCAAAGCATGATGGGATTTCTGATGTTGTTGTTCTCGTTCTGCTGTTTTGGTGCACTTTTTTTTTTGCTTACATTTTGAATTTGACATTTGAAGCCTAGCGTGTGCAGCTGGGAGGGGTTATCAGGACACAGGATAGTTGGAACTGTGTCTCCTGCTCCTTGTCACCTCCTTTCAACCAAAAAGATGGCTGCCCCCATGACAAAGATGGCAGCCCCCATGAATCACAAACATTTGCCTGTTCTTTTAAAACAGGGTGGGTAAAAAATTATATTACCCATCTATTCTAATTAACATAACTAATGTAACTTGATGACAGTATATTTGTTTAGGCTGAAGTTCCCCTTTAAAGGACTTTGGAGCAGCAGTAAATCGATGTAATGTTTTAATCATAGAACCTGTATTGTCCTTCTGTCTATACTGAACTTGGTACACCCAACTTTCCCCTACCCTTTTCCTGTTCTTTTCCTCCTTTTTTTCCACTGGTTGTCACCATTGGCATGTTGTGATATTACCAATCATGATACAACCTTTTATCCAATATCCCTTCCCTCCCCACCGTACCTTCTTTTCCCTAAAATCCCCTCAAAAATATATAAATAAGGTGAGAATTAACCTGAGTCTCTGAATATCTGTAGTGTTACATAATATATGCACCTGGTTATATTTACTTTGTTTTCATTTGACTAGCTGTTATAAATAAATTCCGCATGAGTGGGGTGATATGTATCACTGTTTGCTATATGTCATATGAAATTTTCAATAAACACCCTTGAAACAAAACAAAATTGACTACAGTAGTCAATGTAATGACCTGTAAACTATGGTCTGGGATGCAAATGACAGCTTCAGTGACAGATAGGAGCGTTAGTTTATGATATAGAGCTAAAAGTAGCTTTTGCAATTCTAAACCAATAAACCAGTCAAGAACTGGTTGTTTTTGCAGTTTAAACAAAAATGACTAAGTAGTCTAAGCAATGACCCCTAAACTATGTTCTGGGTACAAATGATAGCTTCAGTGAAATCTGTTGACAGATAGGAGCGATGGTTTATAATCTAGAACTAAAAGTAGCTTTCGCCATGTTAAACCAATACACCATTCAAAAACTGGTTGTTTTTGCAGTTGAAACAAAACTGACTAAAGTAGTCAATGTAATGACTTTAAACTATGTTCTGGGATGCAAATGACAGCTTCAGTAAAGTCTGTTTACAGGTATGAGTGTTCGTTTATAATCTAGATCTAAAAGTAGATTTCGCCATGTTAAACCAATACACCATTCAAAAACTGGTTGTTTTTGTAGTTGATACAAAAATGACTAAAGTAGTCAATGTAATAACCCCTAAACTATGTTCAGGATGCAAATGACAGCTTCAGGGATATCTGTTTACAGGTAGGAGCATTAGTTCATGATCTAGAGCTAAAAGTAGCTTTCGCCATGTTAAAATTACACACCATTCATTAACTGGTTGTTTTTGCAGTTAAAACAAAATTGACTACAGTAGTCAATGTATTGACCCCTAAACTATGTTATGGGATGCAAATGACAGCTTCAGTAAAATCTGTTAACAAAGAGGAGCATTAGTTCATGATCTAGAGCTAGTCTAAGCAATGACCCTAAGCCATGTTAAACCGATGCACCATTCAAAAACTGGTTGTTTTTGCAGTTAAAACAAAATTGACTAGAGTAGTCAATGTAATGACCCCTAAACTATGTTCTCCGATGCAAATGACCGCTTCAGTAAAATCTGTTTACAAATAGGAATGTTAGTTTATGATGTAGAGCTAAAAGTAGCTTTCGCCATGTTAAACCAATACACCATTCACAAACTGGACGTTTTTGCAGTTGAAACAAAACTGACTAAAGTAGTCAATGTAAAGTAATCAAAACTTTTTTCCACTGCTACAGTATATCTACGTCATCTGTGGCACCCTCTAAGTCACCATGACGTAGATATACTGATTCAGCTTGCAGTCCTGCTGTGCATGATCGGGTGCACTTCAGAGTAGAGATGTAGCGAACGGTTCGCCGGCGAACGGTTCCAGGCGAACTTTGTGGGTTCACGTTCGCCTGGACCAAGCGAACTTTTGCGGAAGTTCGATTCGCCCCATAATGCACTATGAGGGTCAACTTTGACCCTCTGCATCACAGTCAGCAGGCACATTGTAGCCATGCAGGCTACACTAAACCCTGGAGCCCCACCCCCCCCCCTTATATAAGGCAGGCTGCGGCGGCCATTAGCCTCACTCGTGTCCTGCTAGAGACAGACTAGGGACAGCTGCTGCAGACTTGTTCTTCTAGGGACAGATTAGTTAGGTTCTTGGCTGCTTAGCTTGCTCCTGGCTGATTAGTATTGCTTTTATAGCAACCCTCAACAGTTCTTTTCAGAGCTCATCCTGTACTTTTTTTTTTTCTGTGTGTCAAACTGACACTTTTGTTGCATGCACAGCCTTGCTAATTGATAGTGTGTGTGCCACTGCCAGCAGCCCAGCACATTCAGTGACTACCTGTGTGTGTGTGACAGGGAGCTGCACATTGTACTACCCAGTAGTGCATATACCCAGTACCTGTTGTGTTTACTTAACCCACCTCATCACTGCATATACCTAGCTTTGTGTTGAGTGAACCCAGCTCACTGCATCTAACTACCTGTTGTGTTGAGTGAACCCACCTCACTGCATCTAAGTACCTTTATTGTTCAGTGCACCCGGCTCACTGCATCTAACTACCTGTTGTGTTGAGTGAACCCACCTCACTGCATCTAAGTACTTTTACTGTTCAGTGAACCCAGCTCACTGCATCTTACTACCTGTTGTGTTCAGTGAACCCAGCTCACTGCATCTAAGTACCTTTATTGTTCAGTGAACCCAGCTCACTGCATCCAACTACCTGTTGTGCTGAGTGAACCCACCTCACTGCATCTAAGTACCTTTACTGTTCAGTGAACCCAGCTCACTGCATCTAACTACCTGTTGTGTTGAGTGAACCCACCTCACTGCATCTAAGTACCTTTACTGTTCAGTGAACCCATCTTACTGCATCTAACTACCTGTTGTGTTGAGTGAACCCACCTCACTGCATCTAAGTACCTTTACTGTTCAGTGAACCCAGCTCACTGCATCTAACTACCTGTTGTGTTGAGTGAACCCACCTCACTGCATCTAAGTACCTTTACTGTTCAGTGAACCCAGCTCACTGCATCTAAGTACCTTTACTGTTCAGTGAACCCAGCTCACTGCATCTAAGTACCTTTATTGTTCAGTGAACCCAGCTCACTGCATCCAACTACCTGTTGTGTTGAGTGAACCCACCTCACTGCATCTAAGTACCTTTACTGTTCAGTGAACCCAGCTCACTGCATCCAACTACCTGTTGTGTTGAGTGAACCCACCTCACTGCATCTAAGTACCTTTACTGTTCAGTGAACCCAGCTCACTGCATCTAACTACCTGTTGTGTTGAGTCAACCCAGCTCACTGCATCTAAGTACCTTTACTGTTCAGTGAACCCAGCTCATTGCATCTTACTACCTGTTGTGTTCAGAGAACCCAGCTTACTGCATCTAAGTACCTTTACTGTTCAGTGAACCCAGCTCACTGCATCTAAGTACCTTTACTGTTCAGTGAACCCAGCTCACTGCATCTTACTACCTGTTGTGTTGAGTGAACCCACCTCACTGCATCTAAGTACCTTTACTGTTCAGTGAACCCAGCTCACTGCATCTAACTACCTGTTGTGTTGAGTGAACCCACCTCACTGCATATACCTAGCATCCCCCCGAGATGGACAAAATGGACAAACCAGGTAGAGGCAGACCCAGAGGAAGGCCACCAGGCACCGGCAGGTCTGTGCGAGGTGGTGTTGCTGTGATTTCGTGTGGACCTGGCCCAAAATACAGTGCTCAGAAGAAAGCACGTGCCATCACTTCCCAAAATTGTGAGGAGGTGCTTGAGTATTTAACACAGAACACCTCATCTCCCGCAGCCACCAGCGCTACAACAAGCACCACATCCGCTGCATTTGACACTTCGCAGGAGTTATTTGGTGGTGGTGGTGGTGAAATCACTGATTCCCAGCCACTACTGCAACAACAAGAAGAAGACGCAGGTACACCACCTCATACGTCTGAGTTAGGTGGCGATAGTATGGACGTAATGTGTGAGGAGGGGGATGAAGAACCACCTGAAGTTGGTGCAGTTGAGGAGGTGTCTGAGGAAAGCGAAGCTGGCCAGGAGGATTATGATGACGATTATACGGATACCACATATGTTCCCGGTAGAGGAGATGACCAGGGGGACAGTTCAGAGGAGGAGTCAGAGAGGAGTAGGACGAGACGACTCCATGATAGAAGCAGAGGGAGCTCGTCCTCAGAAACAGCTGGGGGCAGTGTCCGGCGCCATGTATCGCCAGCTATGGCCAGCCAGCCAACATGCCCTTCAACGTCCGCTGCTGATGGCACCGTAGCGCCATCACCCCAGGGGGGCTAAGCGGTTTGGAAATTTTTTCATGTGTGTGTCTCAGATCGGAGCAAAGCCATCTGTTGTCTCTGCCAGCAAAAATTGAGCCGTGGAAAGGCCAACTCTCACATAGGGACAAGTGCCTTACGAAGGCACCTGGAGAGAAGGCACAAACAGCTATGGCAAGAACACCTGAGGAAAAGCAGCACCACTCAAAAGACAAGCCACCCTCCTTCTCCTCTACCTCCTTCAGGTGCATCGTCTTCATCCACTCTCCTCCACACCGCCTCTTCCCTTCAGCGGTTCCTTCTCCTCTGCCCACAGCAGTACCCAGCTGTCCGTAAAGGAAGTATTTGAGCGTAAGAAGCAAATGTCAAATTGAGGAGGTGACCAAACTGGTGAGTCGCGATGAGGGCACCATCAGCGACTTGATCCCCTACGCCTACTTCCTGTCACCCTCTTGCCCGGCGTCTGACAGCTGGCGTGGCGGAACTATTAGCTCGCCAGCTATTACCATACAAGCTGGTGGAGTCGGAGGCTTTCCGTAAGTTTGTGGCCATTGGTACACCGCAGTGGAAGATACCAGGCCGCAATTATTTTTCACAAAAGGCCATACCCAAACTCTACCGTGCAGTTGAGAGGCAAGTGGTGTCATCTCTGGCACACAGCGTTGGGTCAAGGGTCCACCTGACCACGGATGCCTGGTCTGCCAAGCACGGGCAGGGCCACTACATTACATACACAGCCCATAGGGTCAACCTGGTGACCGATGGCAGCAAGCAAGGAGTACGTGGCTGCGCAGCGGACCGACTTGTCACACCTCCACGGCTTGCAGGCAGGCCTCCAGCCACCTCCTCACCACCTGCTATCACCGCTTTGCTGTCGTCGTCCTCCTCCTCCTCCTCCTTGGCTGGTGCCGCGATCTCCTCTCCAGCTACACAGCCCCAGCACCCCAGGGCCTATGCTGCATGCCAGGTACGACGGTGTCACGCAGTGTTAGACATGTCTTGCCTGAAAGCGGAGAGTCACACTGGAGCAGCTCTCCTGACTGCTCTTAACAAACAGGTGGAGCAATGGCTGACCCCGCACAAGCTTGAGATCGGCAACGTGGTGTGTGACAACGGCAGCAATCTCATTGCTGCGTTGAATTTGGGAAAGCTGACACACATACCCTGCATGGCACATGTGCTTAATCTGGTCGTGCAAAGATTTGTGTCCAAGTACCCAGGCTTAGAGGATGTCCTGAAGCAGGCCAGGAAGTTGTGTGGGCATTTCAGGCGCTCTTACAAGGCCATGGCACGCTTTACGGACATTCAGCGTAGAAACAACTTGCCGGTGAGACGCCTGATTTGCGATAGCCCGACTCGCTGGAATTCCACCCTGCTGATGTTCTCTCACCTGCTAGACCAGGAGAAATCCGTCACCCAGTACCTGTATAATTACAGTACAAGGACACAATCTGGGAGGATGGGGATGTTGTGGCCCAACAACTGGACACTGATGCGAAATGCATGCAGGGTCATGGAACCCTTTGAGGAGGTGACCAAACTGGTGAGTCGTGATGAGGGCACCATCAGCGACTTGATCCCCTACGCCTACTTCCTGGAGCGTGCCGTGCGTAGAGTGGTGGATACAGCTGTGGAGGAGCGTGAACAAGAAGAGTTACGGCAGCAGGAGTCGTGGGAGCCATTTACACACGAACCCGATGTTTCCACAACACCTGCGGCAGCACAGAGGGGGGAGGAGGAGGAGGAGGAAGAAGAGGAGTCGTGTGAGGAAGGAGAGGAGTCAGACTCTGATGATGGTGATGATGAGGAAGGTGTTTCTGTGGAGGAGGAAGAGGCGGCGGAAGGAGAACAACCGTGGCAGCCATTACAGGGGGCTTCTGCTGCTCCACATTCCCGTGGTATTGTTCGTGGCTGGGGGGAGGAAGAGGAGTTGCGTCCCGTCACTGAGGAAGAGCAAGAGGAGATGGAGAGTACGTCTGCTTTGTGCAGATGTCCTCTTTCATGTTGTCCAGCCTGTTGAGGGACCCCCGTATCAAAAAACTCAAGGCGAATGACCTGTACTGGGTGGCCACGCTACTAGACCCTCGGTACAGGCACAAAGTGGTGGACCTGTTACCAACTCAACAGAAGGCCGAAAGGATGCAGCACTTGCAGAACAAGCTGTCGATGATGCTTTACAACGCGTTTAAGGGTGATGTGGCTGCACAACGCAATCAAGGTACCACTGGCAGTAACCCTCCTCCTCCCAAGTCCACGCAGGCAAGGACAGGACGCTCCAGTGATCTCAGGGTGATGGCGGACATGCGGATGTTCTTTAGTCCAACTCCTCGACATAGTCCTTCCGGATCCACCCTCCACCAACGCCTGGACCGGCAGGTAGCTGACTACCTGGCCTTGAGTGTGGATGTAGACACTGCGAAAAGCGACGATGAACCCTTGGACTACTGGTTGCTCAGGCTTGACCTGTGGCCAGAGCTGTCCCAATTTGCCATACAACTTCTCTCTTGCCCTGCCGCAAGCGTCCTGTCAGAAAGGACCTTCAGTGCAGCTGGAGGCATAGTTACTGAGAAGAGAAGTCGCCTAAGTCACGACAGTGTTCAGTACCAGACCTTTATCAAAATGAATGAGGAATGGATCCCTGAGGGCTACTGCACGACCGAAGACTAAGTCAGTCCCCACACACAGCATCTCTGCCTGCAGGCAGCTTGACTGCCTTCTCCGCCACCACCAACAGGGTCCAGGACTCTAGGCGGATTCCTGAATTTTTAAGGCCGCTGCTAGCAGTGGCCGCTACACTAATTTTTCTGGTGTGTGTACAATGCCTGCCTAATTTTTCTGGCTGCACTGCGGGCGGCTGCAACAAAAAAACAAAAGGCATGTACATGTGCCCATCCCCCTTCGTGATCATTACCTTGCCGCGGTGAAGGGGCTTGCGCATCACAATGAAGCAATGACCGCCGGCTATTTGAGTGTCTCGGGTGGGGGTGGCACACAAAAGATAATAAGGTCATTGCTTCATTGTGGTCAGACCAAATTTGATCAGCTGGACAGTCACTGTTGTTCTATCATTGAGCTACCACAGCCCGGCGACCATATGGGCTTGAAAAACGCCACGGCCTACACTCTGGCCACGGTGCGCACTAGTTCAGCACGGCCGTCACTACGCAAACAGCTGTTTGCGGTGCGTTACACAGTGAGTTTGGTGTGTCAGTGTGAAGCAGAACTCTAATTACACTCCCTGATTGATGTATACCCATGCAAGATGTTTGAAAGCACTTTAGGCCTGCAATTTAGCATTCAATGTGATTTCTGCGCTTAAAATGCTGCTTTGCGTCAAATCCAGATTTTTCCCCGGGACTTTGGGCATGTATCCCACTCCGCCATGCCCCCCTCCAGGTGTTAGACCCCTTGAAACATCTTTTCCATCACTTTTGTGGCCAGCATAATTTTTTCTATTTTTCAAAGTTCGCCTCCCCATTGAAGTCTATTGCGGTTCGCGAACTTTTCCGCGAAACGGACCTTCCGCGGAAGTTTGCGAACCCGGTTCGCGAACCGAAAATCGGACGTTCGCGACATCTCTACTTCAGAGCGCACCCCCCGGCACTGTCAGCTGCATTACTAATTGGTGAAAGGGAACATGTTCCCTTGTAGCCAATTAGTCCACCCCCCTCCCATGAACGATCGTTGCAGTAGCCAACTGCAACGATCCTTCATCTGTCCCCCTCCGTGCACAAATCATTAAAAAAATCCACCAGCAAGCAGCCTCTCTCACCTTACCTCGTTCCTGCAACTTTCCTGAAGCTCGAGCCTCCGTTCCCCGCTCTGCATTCAGCCGCGCAATGCCGACTACCCGGTTCCCGGCTTGATGACGTCATCAAGCCGGGACCCGGGTAACCGCCATTACGCGGCTGACTGCATAGCGGGGATCGGAGGCTCGGGCTTCAGGATAGTCGCAGGAACGAGGTAAGGTGAGAGAGGCTGCTTGCTGGTGGATTTTTTAAAATCATTTGTGCAAGGAGAGGGCTGCCTGATGGGGGGGGGGGGACATCTGGCTATCGATTCTGGGGGGGAGGATATGTAAAGGGGGGTACAGATTTACTGGGAGACATCTGATTAACCAAGGGGAGGGGGGATTTAATAATATGGCACATCTGGGAACCTGGGGGGGCCATAACCAAATACTAGGGGCACATTTGGCTATAATGGGGGGGGGGCAGCGCTAATCCTGGGGGTACATCTGGCTATAATGGGGTAATGCTGATCCCAGGGACACATCCTATACTATAAAGCCTAAGTGTGTTGTGTCCTACAGTTTTGTCCCTGTGTCCCTGGATTTTTGTTACTGCGCATGTGCGCAGTAATGGACAGCTGGGACCAGGGAGCTGGGCGGGCGAGGTGGGCGGGTGCGGGCAGGTGAGGTGGGCGGGTGCTTGCTCGTTGCACGGCAGGTGCGGGCGCACACTCGGCGGTTACGTGCGCGGCGTGCATGGCCATAAAAAGACCTAGAGGCCGTTTTTAAACGGGCTTGGGTCTACTAGTCTGGCTATAAAAAGGGGCACTATTCCTGGGGGTGCATCTGTCAATCTATTCTGGGGGTGGCAAACACAGGAGACAAATCTGGCTATGCTGGGGGGGGCTGATATTGGGGACACATCTGGCTATACTTGAGGGGGGTAAAACTGGGGACACATCTGGATATCTATACTGGGGCGACATAAACTGGTGGTACAGTTTTTATGTCAGTAGCACTTTTTATTTTTAAACAGGAATTGGTCAAAATTGAGAAATAATGCATTTTTTTTATTTTTTTCCACTTTTTCCCATTAAAATGCATAGAGAAGAACATTTTACTTGGAACCAAATACACCGCAATGAAAGCTTAGTTTGTCTTGAAAAAAAGATATATAGATCATATAAGTGGCATAAGTACAGATGAAGTTATTGCTGATTAATGTCACGATCGCTTCTGCAGCGTTTACTGCTGGCTGCAGTGGTATTGCAACACAAGCAGTTCTGATGTCATTACATGCATTTGCTTGCATAGTTTGGTTTGCACTCAAACTAGTTGCTGATTCCATCTGCAGTGGCTATGCAGTTCTGGCCAGCTCAGGATTGAATAACTACCATTCACCTGTGTGGGAATCTGCATGTCTGCTCCCATTGGATGACCTCAGTATAAATATCTGCTTCCTGCAGGGCTCCATGGGCTATCATAGTTTCAGATCAGTCTGTTACTCTGTCTGGGCCCCCCTCGCTCCTAGATCTCGTGTGGACTGCGCTGACTCCTGCAAAGGGGTCAGTGAGTCCTTCTGGTTCTGATCCTGCTTATCAGTATTTGTTACTTTGCTGGTCTTGCATCATATATTGGTTCATCGCCGATATATACGCATACTAGCACGTTTCTTATTTTCCTTGTATTGGTGTTACGTTAATACATCAGTGTCACTGATATATACGTACTCGAACTGTTTATATCCTGTGTTCAGTTAGTCAGTTTCTAGCACGCTTTGGTAGGTTGCGCGTATCGTGATCACCCGTGCTTAGTTAGTTCAGTCCTGTTCCTGTTACCTTGTGTGGATTGCGCTCACTTCTGCGTAGAAGTAGCGAATGCCTCCTAGTCCTGTTCCTGTTACCTTGCGTGGATTGTGTTATAAACTGTTCTTATCACCTTGCTTCGACACCATCGTCTCACAGACTGTGAGATCACTTGACTCTCCACACAGCAAACAGGATATAGACTTGCTCAGGCTTCTTTCAATGTTTCCGTTATTTATTCAAGTCACAGGAATACAGATAGATACATTCATCATATCCTAGCCATGCCAATCTTCATGTTGCGTTATAAGCTCATGATTAGACTCCCTCTTGAAGTCAATCAGGTACCTTCTTCCTAACTACGTTACACTAAACTACATATGTACAGCATACATTATATCAGATTACAGAAAGGACGAACATGCTTAGGTCCCAGTCGGCCTTGCGAGCTAGTGCAGAAGGAAGAAGCAGAAGTGAGTTCTCCATTGCTTGCTCCAGCTTTAATACCGGCTAGGAAAGAGTTAAATATGACATCATCTTCGCCACCCCCTATATCAGTCTATTGGTGGACCCACTCATGGTGTCATCATACCCGCCTACTCGATTAATAATCGATGAGACATTTGACATACATGCAGGAATGTGAATATTTCCAAAACATGACTGATGTTTATTGTTCCAGGCCCAGGTCAGGGAGACCTGCGGCCTTGATCAGAACAGCTTCTTGGTATGTTCTAGTTCTGCTGACAGAACTGCAGATTTTCTCTCTTCAGAGAAAATCCCCTTAAAGGGCAGGTCTGCTCATCAAGCCTTTTTGACTAACTCAGTCCAAATAACTGAGGCCTACTTAAATTATAACAATCCCCCCTAAAACGGCTTGACCCGCAGATCCCAGCGTCTGAACCTCCCAGTACCTGGTTTCTTTCGTTTATGTTTCACTTTTCGATGTTCGTGCTCACACAACTTCTCTGCTCTCGGTGGTTACCCCTGGAAGAGAGAGAGCAAGACCTCTTGGTCTTCCTGTAACCAGGCTCTCTGGGGAAGCCCTACTTCTAAGTCCCTCAACACCACATGCTCAGCATTTGCGTCACTTGCGTATCACTCACAAACTTGCATGACCACAGAAAAGTGAAACTCGTTTGGTTGTTACAAAACGGAGCAGTGCCAGGTGCCTTCTAAAAGAGCGCCTTTATACAATCAGCTCCTAGGTACTACTAAACCTATACCCGTAACCCTGTATATCCCTTAATTTAAACTATTGGTTCCGGAGATTGTTTATGAGGCACCAATCTCTGGACCAGGTTAATTTATTTTACGTAATTTTAACCCGCAACCTCACCTGGATAACGATGCCTAAAGTTGTCATCCCCATCCAGACGACCAGTGGGTGTAGAAAGAACTTTGGAACTGCAGATGCCCCGTCCGAGTGTCCCTGGAACATCACCGGAACCTTTGTCCACCAGGGCAGACTGGAACTCACCTGCTCATTTTTGTGTTCTACCTCGTTAAGATCACCTGTATCATGGTGAAATCTTACCTCTAACTTAGTGTACTGTTTGTTTAACCTTTGTAACAAAATGTGGTCGTCTTGGATCAAACCCTGTTCCCCTTCGTCCCATGTCGTGTTCTCTTTCAGGACGGGAACTACTCGTGAAACTTTGCCCTTTAGAGTTCTCTTAACAATTTGAGAAACAACGTCATCCAGCTTGGATGACAGGATCCATATGGGATCTCCACTCACACAATATGTTCCCCTTGGAAAATCCCCCTTATCGGAACAATTATGAGAATATACCTTGAATGTATCATTAGACCTTATGTTAAAAAACCAAACCCTTCCTTCAGCCACCGGAACTATTGGTTTGGCTTCAGGGTGGATCTTTTGAATGGTAGCCTCGCAGTCTGCGTTATTGAGCCCGCAGGCTTCTTCACTAAATTTGGCTTGCCCCGGCCAACGCAGATACTTCTGCAAGAATTGCCCGCATGAGGACAACTCTACTTGCTTCACCTCCCCGTCTAGCACCAAAAAAGGTTGACCTCTCAGGTCCTGGTGTAAGACATGTGTTGAGGTGGGAACTAAGGAAGTGGCGGTGCCTAAAGGAATGTTGCACCGTTTCCATTTGTTCACCCAAACATCTCGAAGATGCCATGCAAAAGATCCTTCTCCAGAAAAGTTACTATACCTCCCCTTGTCCAATCTCTCGCTGACAAAATATGTCCCCAGCTGTCCTGATTGGACCTCTTCCCCCCTTACGTCCTGAGGCACAATATGTACCTGAGGTCGGGAAGACTGTACTCTCTGCAATCTTTCGATTAAGAGTACCTCTTCACTTACCCAACTATCATGAGGATAAGCTGCTGCATATGGACTGTGTAATATCGTCCCCTGTTGTGACCCGTGTAGTGTGGATGGGGTTCCCTGTGTTGGCTTTCCCTCCCCCGGGACCGCTCTCCCCACCCTCTTTGTCACCTGGAAATGTGGCTTGATCTCGATTGTTACTTCTTGTTTCGAGAACCACCCACCCTTGGCTTTCCAGCCTTTACGTGTGTAAAGTTGTTTCAGAGGCACTCTCTGTTGGTAGCTCCAGAGTGTGATGTTGTCCCCTGCGTCTCTCTGGTAAGAGAATTGACGCCTCCTGCTCGTTCCTCTCCAATCTGGAACCATCTCACTCTGCATAACCAAGACAAGGTACCCCTGAATCACACACTCCACCTTTTGCATGTACCCATTATACTGCAATGTACCTTTTAACAAACCTTTGGATCGGTGCATTGATTCTGGGAGTGTGGCATTCAATAGCAGATTTACACTGCCATTAAATTCCCACTGCCCGCACACTTGACCCTTCAGACCTTTCACCCACCTTGTGCCATGACATTTGCTTTCTCCTGGCACAAGTGCTCTTTTCCTCCGTCCCTGCATGGTCCATCTGTGCCAAGCGGAGGGAGGTGTGAAAGGATCAGTACCTTTGTCACCCAACATTAACATGCTTGGGCCTTGCATTCTCATTAACCCCTTATTATACATGAGAATGTCCTCTCTTCGTTCTCCTAGGACGGAATGGCAACCTAGGATCACCATCAGCATGGTACACTTCATTATAAAAGCACCACCCTGGGAAAGAAAAACATTAGCACTTTGCATTATGCTTTGCTCCGACAGTTTTGTTAGTCTCTTTCCGATTTCAGGAATCTCGCGGTTTAGTTTCTTTCCAATTTCAGGAATCTCGTGTTTTAGTCTCTTTCCGATTTCAGGAATCTCGTGTTCCTCCAAGCTTAGATTGGCATCTGGAACCTTTCGCTTATCCGACTGACATCTCCATCTTTGCTGCCAGCACTGCAGCTGTCTCAATTCCATATTGCCAAACACCTGAAATCGAAATACAAACAAATCAATTCTTATTAATGATTTGGGATTCGCCCTGCGGCTTGTACTCTTTACCCTTTAAATTGATCAATATATATCGTAATTGATCTCGTTGCTTTATGGTTCTCCTGAACTCTGTTTACTCTTATTGGTAGATTGGAGTTAAACTTCACCCCCCTACCTCAGTACTATCCTCAGTACTTACCTGTTTAAAATATGCTCCCGCGGACTTCACCTATGGAAGCTCGCTTCACCTTTGGAAGCTCTCACCCCATTGCAGCTCACTCCACATCCCCCCTTATCTGTCCATGCGCGGCCGTCGCATGCACAGATTACGGATGCCACACCTGATGCTGCTTTGCGGGTGAGCCTGCAATGCTCTTACTCATTATCGCATTTACTTATCTAGAACTTCATCGCGATACCAGCTCTGCTAGAAGTTCTGTGTGTTGTACCCTCTGACCAGTGTTTGCCGTGCCACCACCTAAACTACCAAAAAAAAACTGGCTGCCTCCCTGTAGGAAGGAGCACTTTGCACTTAAACTACACAGGGTGCAGGGCTAAGCATACCAGCGTCACCTGCCTGTATGCAGATCCCTGAATGCCCACATGGAAGGTAGTCACATGGCAAACAGCGTACTGATACACTGTCACTCTGTAAACGGAAATTCTATCATCTGTATAATTGCCCCATGAACTGTTGTCAGTCCTTGTTCTTCGTGCTACAATTGATAGGAGCTGGAAAAAACATATTTGACCAATCAGTGGACGAAAAAAACCGCACACAAAAACAGCTCCAGCCCAGCATAGACCTCTCAGTCCAGCTCTGGCCCTGTTCACGACAAAACCGGAAAAAACGTTACCGCTCTGCAGAAGCGGCGACGGAAACCCGAATTGGTCAACTCCCTTTTTTCCAACTCCGGCACCCCCTTTGATGCGCTGTCCCCCTTTCCTTCTATTGGGAACTCATGCTGCACCACCCATTAAGGTGCCTCACTTACAGGAATAATCCCATAAGCAACACAGTACAGACCCATTTCCGATCTGTACTGCTCCGTGTGTCCCTGCACCGAGCTGGGAAACACTTCCTATTCTGGCATTCCTGTTCATGGACTCTGGGAAAAACTCTGGGGAAATACGTTGAAACCCGAGACACACAGTAGCATGTCTCTGTATCTCTCCCCCCCTCCCTTCCAGCTGCTCTGCCCGGAGCCGCGAGCACAGCCTGACGTGACGTGGATCCCCCAGCCCCTCCTCCCCCCTGCCATGACGTGTGGGGGCCATGACTCACGGGGGCGGGCTCTCTCCACTGCCGCCATTTTGAGTCCTGGACTGCCAGCCAAGATGGCTGCTCCCATAGCAGCCTCTCGTTCCTATAGACCTAGGAGAGAGAGCAAACACAAATAGAACATACTTTTTTTTATGCATCGTTACACACAGCTTCTATCCACGGTGCACAAAAATCAGCCTCAGCATTCCTTCACGTCTCAGCTGTAATCCGAACTGCAATCAAACATACGGATCCCCAGAGACGTAGGAATCTTTCTCACTCTATCACAGACATAATTAAGAACCGCCCGAGCGAGCTATACGACTCCCAACCACTGTAACCGACTGGAAATGCGAGAAACGTGCAGAACATCTCACAAACAGAAAGACACTCGCTTTCCTCCTCTCTCCCTCTATCCCCTCTCTCCCCAACTCATCTGCAGCTCATCTCAGCCATAACTCGGAACTATTACAGCGCTATTACTGAGACGAACAACAGACGAGCTGGCTGAACAACATAACAGATGCAGATATTTACAAGCATGTTAGCAATGTTAACGCGCGGAGGAAAGACACACAAAAACCTCACCCATTATCTCAGCTGTCCCTCTGCGAAATTCCACAGCTACCCAGAGACAAGGGCTGTGCCTTCCTGTCTAACCAAAAAAGAAAAAGAAGAAGAGGAAAAAAAACCAGCTTACCCCTGTCTCTCACAGTTTACAACTGTCTTCTCTCCCCTCTCCTCTCCCCCCCATCCATTAACTACCAGACTGGAACACTGCTGTCCTCTCTCTGCCGCGGGGGACCCCCCCATTTGTCTGGCACCCTTCCCAGTCTCTGGACGGGGAGAAAAAAAACAAAACAAAACCCAGAGAGAGAGAAAAAAAAATCTGCCACACAGGAATATCGAATCCTAAGAAACAATCAAAGCGCATAAACTCTGAAAACACATTCTGTATTTACATCGAAGCTGCAATCAACACAGAATATACACATTAACACATTATACTCTCCTTGTTATAACACCAATAATGCCATATAACAACGTCAAACAAACTTGCCTGAGCAGCAGAGTCTTGGCAATAAACCAGCATTCCCGCAACTTCACCTGCGAAACTTCCATGGACTCCGGAACTTTCTGAGCGTTTAATCACCGTCATCTCCGTCCCCACACAGGACTGGCTCAGTGGATCGACATCTCCCACAGCGAGTTGCAAGCTGGCCCCGGAGCGTCCCGTCCGACCCATATTTTGGCTAGTGACTACAGTGCACAATGCAGTCACAGTAACGTCCAAGAGTTTCGCCGCTGATTTTTCGCATTGCCGCCGTGTGCTTGGCTCCCGCACACACTCACACCAGCTTATCAGTATCAGCTTGATAAGCTTTACCGTCTGCGTCCGTCTATTCCGCTTGTTTTGCTGTGGAATATCTTGAAACCATTTTCCGTCGGCCCCGGCCCCGTCTGCCTGTATAGTTAGGCAGGGAAGGATTTCAGGCACCACTGTTATAAACTGTTCTTATCACCTTGCTTCGACACCATCGTCTCACAGACTGTGAGATCACTTGACTCTCCACACAGCAAACAGGATATAGACTTGCTCAGGCTTCTTTCAATGTTTCCGTTATTTATTCAAGTCACAGGAATACAGATAGATACATTCATCATATCCTAGCCATGCCAATCTTCATGTTGCGTTATAAGCTCATGATTAGACTCCCTCTTGAAGTCAATCAGGTACCTTCTTCCTAACTACGTTACACTAAACTACATATGTACAGCATACATTATATCAGATTACAGAAAGGACGAACATGCTTAGGTCCCAGTCGGCCTTGCGAGCTAGTGCAGAAGGAAGAAGCAGAAGTGAGTTCTCCATTGCTTGCTCCAGCTTTAATACCGGCTAGGAAAGAGTTAAATATGACATCATCTTCGCCACCCCCTATATCAGTCTATTGGTGGACCCACTCATGGTGTCATCATACCCGCCTACTCGATTAATAATCGATGAGACATTTGACATACATGCAGGAATGTGAATATTTCCAAAACATGACTGATGTTTATTGTTCCAGGCCCAGGTCAGGGAGACCTGCGGCCTTGATCAGAACAGCTTCTTGGTATGTTCTAGTTCTGCTGACAGAACTGCAGATTTTCTCTCTTCAGAGAAAATCCCCTTAAAGGGCAGGTCTGCTCATCAAGCCTTTTTGACTAACTCAGTCCAAATAACTGAGGCCTACTTAAATTATAACAGATTGCGCTCACTTCTGCGTAGAAGTAGCGAATCCTTTCTAGTCCTGTTCCTGTTACCTTGTGTGGATTGCGCTCACTTCTGCGTAGAAGTAGCGAATCCCTCCTCGTCCTGTTCCTGTTACCTTGTGTGGATTGCACTCACTTCTGCGTAGAAGTAGCGACTCCTTCTGAGTCCTGTTTCTTGTATTGTTCCAGTTCCTAGCTAGCGTTCCTTGCTTATGTCATATATCGTTTCATTGCCGATATATACATATGTCAGTCAGTCATTTGTAGCCTCATCTATAGCTGTAATTGTAATACGCTAGGAATATCGTATCCATTGTATTTAAGTATTGTTTGTGGTTGCTCGGATATACGCCTGCTCTGTGCGCCACATCTCCTATGGGAGTCAGTCTTCTCCTCCACTAAACTGGGGATATCCTGGTTCCTTGTGCTTGCGTGTGTGTCTCCTTCACGTCAGGATGTGCATTGTGTGCTGACCGTGGAGAATATACCACCGAGCGTAACATTATGATAGCCCCATTATAAATCCCCATTGTGGAGGAGACCTCCAGCAAATATGACACTGTTTGTTATGGTTCCTGTTCCTTTAAGAGATTTGAGAAACTTAACTCTGAAATAGAAAATGAGTTTTTTTCTGAATGTACCAGGTTTCTGGCCAATCCCGAGCTCCAAGCTACTCCTGTTTCAACGTGGGCACCCCAGATAGTTTATATCTTGTTTAAGGGAAAACTGTTTCAGTGGGCTTATGATGTCTTGGATCATACCAACTTTAAAGAGCATCCGCTGGAATTTCTAGCTTTTGTGATCCATAACTGGCTGCGCAAAACTAATTTGCCTTTTCCTTTTAATGAGCTCCTGGCAGCTTGTCAATCAGCTGTTCCTTCAACTGCTTGCAAAAATAATCAGCAAGCAGATAGTTGCACTGATAACTTTCCTTCATCTTTGAATAAATCACCTAAGGCAGCAAGGTCTAAAGCCAAAAGTAAACGTTCCAAAAGACGTCTACAATCAGCAGAATCGTTATCCATAGAGACTGCGCATCAGATCTGTAATGAGACTCTGTCATTAGCAGATAATGAAATTCAGTTACCATTCATGGGAGTCAAATGGACTTATGAGACTACTAGTGAACTTTCGTTGCTAGCCAGGGAGAATAAAGATTCTTGTTTAAATGAATTGTCTGAATATGATTATGAAGACATATTACAGAGTATTGAACAGATCAACTTATTTGTGCAGCAAGGGAAATTTGCATATACTACAGTTCAACACTTGTTACAGGTTTTGGAGATTCTTAGGAATAAGAAATCTGCCAATCGCCTGCTAAATAACCCAATACATGTTCCTGCCACAACCACACCTGTGAACTGTGTTCAGCCTAAATGTTCAGCTGTCGTTAAGTGTGCATGGGATCCTCCATTTGAGAAATGGGAGATTGAAGCTCTGGTCTGTGAATTGGAGAGTGATTCAAGTTCATTCTGTCATTTCTTCCGTGCTAAAAGTGAAGCAGTATTGAATGCATGCATTAAATCTGCCTATAATTTAATAAAAACTGGTGTGTGTAGGTATGACTTTGTGGCTCCATTGATCGATGTGTGGGAAATGATTTTGGACGATTTTTATGTGATTCAATCAGTTGATACCAGGGAAAGCACACTGTCAGTTGGAGATTGTTCCACTTCCTCAGTTCCTGAGGCTCCGCAATCCAGTCAGGTGACCTCAGAACCTCTGTCTCTGAGTCTTCCAGTTTCACAATTGAACTTGACTCCGTATTCGCAAATTTGGCGTTCTGACCCGCCTGCTTCAGCACCTGTGGCTGATTCAGCGAGTGATTCAGAGCTCCTTTTGTGTGAAATTGAAGTTCCTGAATCCCTGCCTTGTCCAGTAAATGTTCCTGTAATTCCACCCTGTACCATAGATAACTCAGTGTTACTTCCCAGTAAGACAGAAGCTACTGATACTTCCTTAACCTTGCCCTGCACAAATTTATTAGCAGAGGATCCAGAGGTCCTGCTGACTTCTGAGTCCAGTCTAGCCAGTACTCATGAGTCTTTGTTCAGTGAAACAGAAATCAAAGAATTATTGCCTGCCTCAACAAACACTTCTGTAGAATTTTCCTGTGTTGATAAAGTTCAATTCCTGTCTGATCCAGCAGACACCAATAGATGCACTACATCAATTCCTGAGTCTCAGCAATCATGTTTGGTAGCCTTGGAACTCCAGCATCTGAATTTCTCAATCTCACAGTTGAAAAGCTATGGTTCGGATTCACAAGCCCTGTGTCCTGATCCTCCTGTTTTTGTGCCTTGCTCTAGTTCCACGAATGGTTTTGAGCATCTATCATGTGAACCTAAAATCACAGAATCATTGCCTTGTTCAGAAAATATTCCTGTGAATTCGCCCTGTACCATGAATTGTTCAATTCTTTCCAATGAAACTCAGCTCACAGAATCATTATGCTGTCCATGGTGCTTCCATGGTTCTGGCCTGCAATATGGACTGTTCAGTGATTCTGTCCAGTGAAGCTGAAATTAGAGTCTTATGCTTCACTCAGTATTGTAGATGCTTCAAGATCTCGAGCAGAAGACTCAGAGGCTCTGCTTACTTCAGTGGGTGTTACAGTAATATTCACTTGTTTAGCAGCTGTTTTGGAATTACAGTCTGCTCTAGTAAAACTTGATGAATCCCTGCTTAGTGAAGCAGAAGCCATTGAAGCATTGTCCTTGTCAGCAAGCGTTTTAGATACCTTGCCCTGTACACAGTCTGATATTGTTAAAGATGTTGAGTCCCTCTCTGATATCACAGTAGCCAGGGAACTTCAGCCCTGTTTTCTGAATGTTTTAGAAGTATTGCCCTGTAACATGGATGATTCTGACTCTCTGGAAAAAATAATAGAAATTTCAAAATTTCAGTCCGGGTTAATGAATGTTCCCGAAACCCAGCCCTGTATCCTGGAAAATTCTGGTTCTCTGGCCAGTGTGGCAGAAGTTCCAGAGTCCCCTTCCTGTCCAGTGAGTTCCTCAGTTTTGCCTAGTTCAGTGGGGGTTGCTGCAATACTGACTTGTTTTGCAGCTCTTCATGAGCTCCAATCCAGTGTATTAGATGAGTCTCTGTCCAGTCCAGAAGAGGCTATGGAAACTCTGTCTAGTTCGGTGCATACATCATAAGATTTGTCCTGTCTTGTAAATGCCCCTGAACATGATTTGTTAATAACCTTGCTAGAATCAGTGACATCTAAGTCTGATCCTGCATTCTTTAGTGAGAATCCAGTAGCTGTGAAGTCTAGTCATGATGATTTTTTTTTGCCCAGTCCTGGTTTCGGTCCTATCCTGACTGACTCTGAGGTCCGCAGTTCCTTGACATGCCCAGAAGTTTCTCTTGTGCCGGTGTGCCCAGATGTGCTCCGTGTGCCAGAATGCCCAAGTGTGTCTAAGGTGTTGGCGTGCTCAGATGCTTCCTTAGTGGAGACATGTTCTGCTGTTGTCAGTCTGCCTGCATGCCCAGAGATGGTTCTGGTCCCTGAAAGCCCTGATCTTGATATTTGTCCTTGTAACCCTGACTCTGGAATTGCCCTAGGTTCCATAGGGGTTCTTGATAGTTCTCCATGTGAGCCTAAAGGGCGTTCTAACCTTTTGGGATCTCTATGGAACTTCAAAGTGTTCTGGGAGATCTCTGGGGAAACGTGTCCTGGTACCTTGGACTGGTTCAACAGTGGGTTTTGTGTTGGTAAAGACAGTTCCGGTGGGCATTGCAAGGGCTTTGGCATTTTTGGACAGTCCCTGGAAGGCGGTGGGTATCGCTCAGAGAGTTTCGGGGTTTTTCTTTCTGGAGATCACGGTTCTGATGGGTATCACACTGGGGCTTGTAGTACTGATGGGCATGGTTCGGTAGGTTCTGGTTCCGATTGGTCCAGTCTTGGTGAGACTGATTCGGGAATTTGGTCTTGTCGGGCTGTCCCGACCTTCATGAATTATCAGTCAGATCAGTTTGCTGGATTTTCCACTTCTGATTTTTTGGTCTGGGTGGTTCAGGAGAAATATGCCAGTTTTTATAGGCGTCCGGAGGCCGCGTTTAAGGGGGGGGGGTACTGTCACGATCGCTTCTGCAGCGTTTACTGCTGGCTGCAGTGGTATTGCAACACAAGCAGTTCTGATGTCATTACATGCATTTGCTTGCATAGTTTGGTTTGCACTCAAACTAGTTGCTGATTCCATCTGCAGTGGCTCTGCAGTTCTGGCCAGCTCAGGATTGAATAATTACCATTCACCTGTGTGGGAATCTGCATGTCTGCTCCCATTGGATGACCTCAGTATAAAGATCTGCTTCCTGCAGGGCTCCATGGGCTATCATAGTTTCAAATCAGTCTGTTACTCTGTCTGGGCCCCCCTCGCTCCTAGATCTCGTGTGGACTGCACTGACTCCTGCAAAGGGGTCAGTGAGTCCTTCTGGTTCCGATCCTGCTTATCAGTATTTGTTACTTTGCTGGTCTTGCATCATATATTGGTTCATCGCCGATATATACGCATACTAGCATGTTTCTTATTTTCCTTGTATTCGTGTTACGTTAATACATCAGTGTCGCTGATATATACATACTCGAACTGTTTATATCCTGTGTTCAGTCAGTCAGTTTCTAGCACGCTTTGGTAGGTTGCGCGTATCGTGATCACCCGTGCTTAGTTAGTTCAGTCCTGTTCCTGTTACCTTGCGTGGATTGCGCTCACTTCTGCGTAGAAGTAGCGAATCCTTCCTAGTCCTGTTCCTGTTACCTTGTGTGGATTGCGCTCACTTCTGCGTAGAAGTAGCGAATCCCTCCTAGTCCTGTTCCTGTTACCTTGTGTGAATTGCGCTCACTTCTGCATAGAAGTAGCGAATCCCTCCTAGTCCTGTTCCTGTTACCTTGTGTGGATTGCGCTCACTTCTGCGTAGAAGTAGCGAATCCTTCTGAGTCCTGTTTCTTGTATTGTTCCAGTTCCTAGCTAGCGTTCCTTGCTTATGTCATATATCGGGTCATCGCCGATATATACATATGTCAGTCAGTCATTTGTAGCCTCATTGATAGCTGTAATTGTAATACGCTAGGAATATCATATCCATTGTATTTAAGTATTGTTTGTGGTTGCTCGGATATACGCCTGCTCTGTGCACCACATCTCCTATGGGAGTCAGTCCTCTCCTCCACTAAACTGGGGATATCCTGGTTCCTTGTGCTTGCGTGTGTGTCTCCTTCACGCCAGGATCCGCATTGTGTGCTGATAGTGGAGAATATACCACCGAGCGTAACAATTAAAAAGGGACACAGCTAAAGCCACACGGTGCACGCGAGGGGGGGGGGGGTTACCTATGCCCCGAATTCCCCCCCTGCTGCTCTCCCCCCACGCCAGTGGAGAGAAAGGAAGATCGCGGTGGCACCAGCCGCTGAAGTGTAATGCGGGGAGGGAGGCCGACATCACTCCTCCCTCTCCATCAGTGCCCCCCTTTTGAGTCCACTTGCAGAGAACGCACAGCGGGCATTAGTTTACCTGTCTCTGGGCTCCTGCCACCTTCATTCTATTTCCTGTTTCCCATGACGTGAAACCGGAAGTAGAATGAGGAAGCCGGCCGGAGCGCAGAGACTTAGGTAAACTAAACACCAGCTGCGCGTTCTCTGCAAGTGGACTCAAAAGGGGGGCACTGATGGAGAGGGAGGAGTGATGTCGGTCTTCCTCCCCACATTACACTTCGGCGGCTAGTGCCGCGATCTTGCTTTCTGCCCACTGGCACCCTTAATCCACCCCCACAGAGTGGCACCCTCTTTCCTCCTTTCCCCCCAGAGTGGCACCCTTCACCCCACGCACCCAGTGTGGCACCCACCCACTCCTACCCACCCAGGTTGGACCCCTCATCTCCCCCCAGAGTGGCACCCTTCTCCCACCCAAAGTGACACCCTATCACCCACCCATGTTGGCATCCTCCTCTGTCCTCTCCCCCCACAATGGCACCCTCCTACCCACCCACTCCTACCCACCCAGAGTGGCATCCTCCTCTCCCCCCAGAGTGGCACCCTTCACTCCACCCAATGTGGCACCCACTCCTACCCACCCAGGTTGGCACCCTCCTCTCCCCCCAGTGTGGCACCTTTCTCCCACCAAAAGTGGCACCCTACCACCCACCCATGTTGGCACCCTCCTCTCCCCCCAGAGTGGCACCCTTTTCCCACCCAAAGTGGCACCCTACCACCCACCCATGTTGGCACCCTCCTCTCTCCCTAGAGTGGCACCCTCCTCCCACCCAAAGTGGCACCCTACCACCCACCCATGTTGGCAGACTCCTCTGTCCTCTCCCCCACAATGGCACCCACCTACCCACCCAGAGTGGCACCCTCTTCCCTCCTCTCCCCCCCAGAGTGGCACCCTTCTTTTGCGGGCAAACGCATGCGCGGTAGTGTGCGGCTTACCGAAAGGAATCCCCCCTTAAAAATCCTGGGTTTGCCCCTGAAAGCGTCCCCTAAACTATGTTCTGGGATGAAAATTATAGCTTCAGTGAAATCTGTTGACAAATAGCAGTGTTGATTTATAATCTAGAACTAAAAGTAGCTTTCGCCATGTTAAACCAATACACCATTCAAAAACTGGATGGTTTTGCAGTTGGAAGAAAAATGACTAAAGTAGTCAATGTAATGACTCCTAAACTATGTTCTAGGATGCAAATGACAGCTTTAATAAAATTGGTTTACAGATAGGAGTGTTAGTTTATGATCTGGAGCGAAAAGTAGCTTTCGCCATGTTAAACTAACACGCGTACGTTAAAAAGGGGCGCTGGGAAAAAAGGGCGCGGGGTTTTAAACGATAAGCATGGATAACGTTTAAAAATGTATTGTACTATATTTCGTTTAAAATTAATGTTTTATAAAGTTATAAATCATTAAATAATGTGCATTAAATCGGCAATTGTAAAAACGTTAATCTTTCGTTTAAATAGTGAAACGTATAATAACGTTTAAAAAAAAAATTACTAAGTAAGCCTCCCTGTACCTACCCCTAACCCCTAGACCCCCCTGTTGATGCCTAAACCTAAGACCCCCCCTGTTGGTGCCTAAGTAACCCTCCCTGTACCTACCCCTAACCCCTAGACCCCCCTGTTAGTGCCTAAACCTAAGACCCCCCTGTTGGTGCCTAAACCTAAGACCCCCCTGTTGGTGCCTAAACCTAAGACCCCCTGTTGGTGCCTAAACCTAAGACCCCCTGTTGGTGCCTAAAACTAAGACCCCCCTGTTGGTGCCTAAACCTAAGACCCCCTGTTGGTGCCTAAACCTAAGACCCCCCTGTTGGTGCCTAAACCTAAGACCCCCTGTTGGTGCCTAAACCTAAGACCCCCCTGTTGGTGCCTAAACCTAAGACCCCCCTGTTGGTGCCTAAACCTAAGACCCCCCCTGTTGGTGCCTAAACCTAAGACCCCCCTGTTGGTGCCTAAACCTAAGACCCCCCTGTGATAAGCATTAATAACGTTTCAAAAACATATTGTGCGGTTTTTTCGTTTAAAAATAATGTAAAAAAAAAAAATTGTACTGTTTTTCGTTTAAAAATAATGTTTGAAAAAAATATTGTACTGTTTTTCGTTTAAAAATAATATTAAAAAATGTATAAATCATTAAATAATGTGTAATCATGAGAAGCAGTAATAAAACATTAAGTCTCCGGGCGCCGCTTTTAAAACGTTATTTTTCTCCGGCGCCCTTTCTACCTATCGGGCGCCCATTAAACGATATTTATTATGGGAGTGAATGGCGGCGCCCGATTTGTCCACTAGCCTCCTGCGCCCTTTTTTACTGTTACCAACTAACACACCATTCAAAAACTGGTTGTTTTTGCAGTTGATACAAAAATTACTAAGTAGTCTAAGCAATGACCCCTAAACGATGTTCTGGGATGCAAATGACAGCTTCAGTGAAATCTGTTGACAGATAGCAGTGTTGGTTTATAATCTAGAACTAAAAGTAGCTTTCACCATGTTTAAGCCAATACACCATTCAAGAACTGGTTGTTTTTGCAGTTGAACCAGAAATGACTTAAGTAGTCAATGTAATGACCCCTATACTATTTTCTCAGATGCAAATGACAGCTTCAGTAAAATCTGTTTACAGATAGGATTGTTAGTTTATGATCTAGAGCGAAAAGTAGCTTTGGCCATGTTAAACAAATACACCATTCAAAAACCTTAAACTATGTTTTGGAATGCAAATGACAGCTTCAGTGAAGTCTGTTTACAGATAGGAAGGAGTGTTAGTTTATGATCTGGAGCTAAAAGCAGCTTTCGCCATGTTAAACCAATACACCATTCAAAAACTAATTGTTTTTGCAGTTAAAACAAAAGTTAGTAAGTCGTCTAAGCAATGACCCCTAAACTATGTTTTGGGATGCAAATGACAACTTCTGTGAAGTCTGTTTACAGATAGGAGTGTTAGTTTATGATCTGGAACTAAAATCAGCTTTTGCCATGTTAAACCAATACACCATTCAAAAACTGGTTGTTTTTGCAGTTGAAACAACAATTAGTAAGTAGTCTAAGCTGTCATGATATAGCAGCTAGTTAGGATGTTGGGGTAATACAGAAGCACATTTTTCATTTTTCTCTCTATCATTGTCTGCTTCTAATTAGGAAACCCTTAATCAGACATTGGCTTTGAAGCTTATACAGGCTGTCTCAGATGTGTATTGTGCTCGGGAGTAATTGGTCACCTGGATAATGTCTGTATGTAGATTACATTTGCATTCATGGCGGAGATCAAGGGAACTGCCATTGTCTTCATTGAATAGACCAGTCACCTTCAATAGGCAAAGGAACCTGGACAGTAATTAGGAACTGTCTACCGAGCCACTAGGAAGGAAACACTTGCTTAGACATATACCCGACCAGGTTGAAGCCCACACAGGCGTTCGGCTACCTCTTAGTCTGAATAGTGGGCTGGAAGGGGAATTGCTTTGAAATCTGTAAGTGTAAACAGGATACTTGTTGTTCTCAGGATACAATCTTACCTGTGAAATCGGCAACCTTCAAAAAGCTGAAACAGGAACCCTTTGAAGTTCGCATATCACAGGAAGATTATGACAAGCGTTCGGTGATGTCACAAACTGGGAAATTGCATTAGTTCCTGGGGGCTGGACATTAAATGCCCCAGGGGACACTTCAGACTATTTAAGCTGGTCCAGGACAGCCACAAGTATCTTCTCTCGAGAGTAGCTCATTGCTAGAGATGATCCCGAGGAAATCGGTAAATCCACGTCTCTCCACGGTTGGACATTTGCGATGGTAAAAGTTCACTTTACGTTTATTCCATTTTTATTTTTGGCAACTTATCTTGTGTGTATTTTTGTAACTTTTATCTTGTAACTTTTATTTTGTACTTTTTTACTTTGTTTTTGTACATCTTTTGTATATATTAAGTTCTGCATTGTTCCATGTTTTTTATGGAATATTAAATCGTTATTTAATAAGCTTGACTTCTGCTATACTAAACTAACACTCATAGCCTAGAGGAGACTGCCGTGTAGCTGTGTATAAATCCATGCCTAATTGTATGCTTGAGCAACACTACCATATGGAATTGTATTTGCATTGTGTGTATGGGGCACTTCTGCGCTCGACAGCCGAGTGGGAAGTTTAACAGTATCGTTCGGAACGACTGTTAGTGGTTTTGCTTCACTACCGTATAAGATTGCAACTGTGTGTGTGCGTGGCGTTCTCGTATTCGGCCTAAGCGCAAAGCTGACCCAAATACGAAAACGCAGATTGTGTATTGAGCACTCAACAGCTGAGTGAACGTGTCTAGCAAACCGCTAGTGGTGGCAGTAAGGAGCTTTTGAGGGGTCCCAGCCTTGTTTGTAGCTTGAATAAGGCTGTTCCCCGCTTGATCTGGTCAAACCCGCAGTCGGGAACCGTATACGCAGGCGTGCCGCGGGCCGGTTCTTGACATAATTGGCTGGCAGTGGTGGGAACGTTCAGTACATTAGTACGCAGTTTAGCTCGCTATTCTGAGTACTAAAGGCTGGAAGCTTGCTAGAAGCAACTAGCCTACAAAAGTCTTTTTTTTTTATCATAGATACACACTTGGTGTATTGCTTCCCTTCCCCCCCTTTTTTTTCTTTTTATTTTTGCAACACGATGGCTCAGAAAGCATCCAGCTACGCAAGGCAAAGCAAAGAGATACTACTCAACCTGTGTGAGCACAAAGGCATCGAGACAGTGAGCGTCCAGACTAAGGAGCAGTTAGTTCGTGCCCTCGAAGAGTATGATGAGGCAGAGCAAGCCCGTGCTTCAATGTCAGCGGATGCAGCTCACGACACGCCAGAGGAGGAATCGCTCCCGCCACAGAATGCGAGTGGAGACGATGCCCTGGACGATCCACCAAGCAGGGAGATGCCATCTCTGGAAGCCGATCTACAGCTACTGAACTCGGCTGATCCTGAACTGCGCCTAAAGCTGATCCTACTGCACCGACAGGCAGAGAAGGAACACGCGGAACAGCGACACCAGGCCGAGAGGGAAAGACACCAGGCCGAGAGGGAACAAGTTGCACAGCGACACCAGCTGGAGCTGGCTAAACTTCAGCAGCAGAACCGGTCTGCTGGACCCGCAGAACGCGAAGGTGAGCGAGTCCACAGAATCCCCCTGGATAAGTTCCCCGCTATGGACAAGGACTCTGACATAGACACTTTCCTACAGGGGTTTGAAAGGACTTGTCGGCAGTATGGGATGCCCCGTGAGCAGTGGGCAAGATACCTCACACCAGGGCTGATAGGCAAGGCCCTGGAGGCGTTTGTGAGTCTCCCCCAGGAAGAAGAAACAGACTTTGAGGCAATTAAGAAAGCCATTATTGCGCGATACCACCTCACGCCAGAGGTGTATCGCAAACGTTTCAGGACAGTGCAGCGAGGTCCTAATGACAGTTACCTGGATCATGCTTGCAACCTGCGCACTGCCTTCCAGCAGTGGCTAAAGGGACTGTCAGTGGAAACCTTGGATGCCCTGCAGGAACTGATGATAAAAGACCAGTTCCTCCACACGTGTCCTGTTGATGTCCGGCTGTTTGTGCTGGATCGAGAACCAAAGACAGTGGATGAGGCTGCGGAAATCGCCGATTCCTACACGGCCCATAGAGCACCCGAGTCCCGGAGGACTACTACGCCCAGCTGGAGAGGAGAACAGATTGCTAAACCTGTTTCACCCAGCACCCAGAGGAGGCAAGCACCGCTGTCTCCTGGATTTAAGCAACCAACCACTGACACTCGGAAATGCTTTGTATGTGACAGGGTGGGTCATATCAGCATGACTTACCCAGAGAGGAAGAGGGAGGCCCCAAAATCCAGTGAGGCCTCAAACCCCAGTGAAGTCCCAACTGCTTTGTGTGCTACCAGGAATGCCACTGGCTATGCAGAGAATATGCAGCTGGTCACGGTTGGGGGTACAATTGCCACTGGGCTGAGAGACACTGGAGCAGAAGTGACCCTCATACATCCCCAGCTTGTGAACCCGGAGCAGTACATACCTGGAAAAATGATTGCTGTCAGAGGAATTGGGGGTGTCACCCCAGCCATACCCACCGCCTTGGTCCACTTGAATTGGGGGGCCGGCAGCAGAATGAAAGAAGTTGGGGTAACTGACAAAATCCCCACCAACGTTTTGCTGGGTACTGACCTGGGGCGGTTAGTGGCCCAGTATGAGCCTACTCCAAACCCCGTGGAGCCTGCATCCCCAGCAGAAGTTCAGGACTCTTGCAAGGTACTGTTTGATAATACTGTGCAAGTGGGGAGTGCTGGCGAGGCCCCAGGGGGTATGGACTGTGTACTAGGAGCCAGCCCTAGGGATTCTCCAGTGCCTAGGCCTGGAGTGGGACATGTTGATACGTCATTTATGACGCACGGACTATCGAGGCGAACGATGTAAGAACTGTTGATGCTACTTGTGAAGTGCTGAGTAGCAATGTGTGTAATGATACAGATAATGTAGATGTTTTATGTGATGTCCCAAATGACAATATATGTAGGGCTGATAATGCTGATGTCATATGTGTTGTACTACCTGATGCTGTGTGTCATGTGGACACTCTGTCAGCTGCAGGAGTAACCAGCAGTGTTCGCTGGCCTGTAGCAGATGAACTGCCCACTGAAGGGGGAGACGGCACCAGGCCAGATCTTCCCCCTTCAGATGGTTTTAAGACCAAATGTGATGTGGGTTATGATATGTGTAATGGGGGCGCTCCCTCAGCTGCAGTGGCAACCCACAGCGCTAGCGGGTCTACAGCAGAAGGGGCTGTCTACTAACATGGCAAATGTTGCTGGGTCAGCCACATCCACTTCGGAACCTGGCCCTGAGGGCCCAGGAGCCTCTCCGTCTGCAGCCTTCCTGGCGTGTGTGACAGGCAGCACTGAGCTCTTTGGGGCTGTTCGATTTGACAGCAGTCTGGAAGAACTCAGGGGTCTGGCCAGCGGGTCACCAGCTGGGAGGGGCGGGCTGAGAGGGTTCTGGGAAGTTATTCCCTCGGAGCTGTCCGAAGTTGAGGAGGCAGACCAGCAGATGATCGTTCCCCAAAGGGACCAAGAGGTAGCTCCTGCCACTATAGAGAAGGTGCGGGTAGCGACGGTTGGAACCCGTCCCCAGCTGCAGCATTGTCTCTATGGTCGCGAGTTTACGGTCGTCACGGACCATCATCCCCCTGGTTGGTTACATCAGGTTGCCAGGGGCAACGACACATTGCAGCAACCTGACCTAGCTTTCCAGTCATGTAGCTTGGAGCTAAGGAGTTACCCCCCCAGGCCAGACTAGCAGTGTAGGTGCTGGCAGGATGACCTGGGAAGGTCATCTGCCCGGCGCCAATTTAAAGGAGGAGGTGTCATGATATAGCAGCTAGTTAGGAAGTTGGGGTAATACAGAAGCATATTTTTCATTTTTCTCTCTATCATTGTCTGCTTCTAATTAGGAAACCCTTAATCAGACAGTGGCTTTGAAGCTTATACAAGCTGTCTCAGATGTGTATTGTGCTTGGGAGTAATTGGTCACCTGGATAATGTCTGTATGTAGATTAAATTTGCATTCATGGCAGAGATCAAGGGAACTGCCATTGTCTTCATTGAATAGACCAGTCGCCTTCAATAGGCAAAGGAACCTGGACAGTAATTAGGAACTGTCTACCGAGCCACTAGGAAGGAAACACTTAATTAGACATTTACCCGACCAGGTTGAAGCCCACACAGGCGTTCGGCTACCTCTTAGTCTGAATAGTGGGCTGGAAGGGGAATTGCTTTGAAATCTGTAAGTGTAAACAGGATACTTGTTGTTCTCAGGATACAATCTTACCTGTGAAATCGGCAACCTTCAAAAAGCTGAAACAGGAACCCTTTGAAGTTCGCATATCACAGGAAGATTATGACAAGCGTTCGGTGATGTCACAAACTGGGAAATTGCATTAGTTCCTGGGGGCTGGACATTAAATGCCCCAGGGGACACTTCAGACTATTTAAGCTGGTCCAGGACAGCCACAAGTATCTTCTCTCGAGAGTAGCTCATTGCTAGAGATGATCCCGAGGAAATCGGTAAATCCACGTCTCTCCACGGTTGGACATTTGCGATGGTAAAAGTTCACTTTACGTTTATTCCATTTTTATTTTTGGCAACTTATCTTGTGTGTATTTTTGTAACTTTTATCTTGTAACTTTTATTTTGTACTTTTTTACTTTGTTTTTGTACATCTTTTGTATATATTAAGTTCTGCATTGTTCCATGTTTTTTATGGAATATTAAATCGTTATTTAATAAGCTTGACTTCTGCTATACTAAACTAACACTCATAGCCTAGAGGAGACTGCCGTGTAGCTGTGTATAAATCCATGCCTAATTGTATGCTTGAGCAACACTACCATATGGAATTGTATTTGCATTGTGTGTATGGGGCACTTCTGCGCTCGACAGCCGAGTGGGAAGTTTAACAGTATCGTTCGGAACGACTGTTAGTGGTTTTGCTTCACTACCGTATAAGATTGCAACTGTGTGTGTGCGTGGCGTTCTCGTATTCGGCCTAAGCGCAAAGCTGACCCAAATACGAAAACGCAGATTGTGTATTGAGCACTCAACAGCTGAGTGAACGTGTCTAGCAAACCGCTAGTGGTGGCAGTAAGGAGCTTTTGAGGGGTCCCAGCCTTGTTTGTAGCTTGAATAAGGCTGTTCCCCGCTTGATCTGGTCAAACCCGCAGTCGGGAACCGTATACGCAGGCGTGCCGCGGGCCGGTTCTTGACATAATTGGCTGGCAGTGGTGGGAACGTTCAGTACATTAGTACGCAGTTTAGCTCGCTATTCTGAGTACTAAAGGCTGGAAGCTTGCTAGAAGCAACTAGCCTACAAAAGTCTTTTTTTTTTATCATAGATACACACTTGGTGTATTGCTTCCCTTCCCCCCCTTTTTTTTCTTTTTATTTTTGCAACACGATGGCTCAGAAAGCATCCAGCTACGCAAGGCAAAGCAAAGAGATACTACTCAACCTGTGTGAGCACAAAGGCATCGAGACAGTGAGCGTCCAGACTAAGGAGCAGTTAGTTCGTGCCCTCGAAGAGTATGATGAGGCAGAGCAAGCCCGTGCTTCAATGTCAGCGGATGCAGCTCACGACACGCCAGAGGAGGAATCGCTCCCGCCACAGAATGCGAGTGGAGACGATGCCCTGGACGATCCACCAAGCAGGGAGATGCCATCTCTGGAAGCCGATCTACAGCTACTGAACTCGGCTGATCCTGAACTGCGCCTAAAGCTTATCCTACTGCACCGACAGGCAGAGAAGGAACACGCGGAACAGCGACACCAGGCCGAGAGGGAAAGACACCAGGCCGAGAGGGAACAAGTTGCACAGCGACACCAGCTGGAGCTGGCTAAACTTCAGCAGCAGAACCGGTCTGCTGGACCCGCAGAACGCGAAGGTGAGCGAGTCCACAGAATCCCCCTGGATAAGTTCCCCGCTATGGACAAGGACTCTGACATAGACACTTTCCTACAGGGGTTTGAAAGGACTTGTCGGCAGTATGGGATGCCCCGTGAGCAGTGGGCAAGATACCTCACACCAGGGCTGATAGGCAAGGCCCTGGAGGCGTTTGTGAGTCTCCCCCAGGAAGAAGAAACAGACTTTGAGGCAATTAAGAAAGCCATTATTGCGCGATACCACCTCACGCCAGAGGTGTATCGCAAACGTTTCAGGACAGTGCAGCGAGGTCCTAATGACAGTTACCTGGATCATGCTTGCAACCTGCGCACTGCCTTCCAGCAGTGGCTAAAGGGACTGTCAGTGGAAACCTTGGATGCCCTGCAGGAACTGATGATAAAAGACCAGTTCCTCCACACGTGTCCTGTTGATGTCCGGCTGTTTGTGCTGGATCGAGAACCAAAGACAGTGGATGAGGCTGCGGAAATCGCCGATTCCTACACGGCCCATAGAGCACCCGAGTCCCGGAGGACTACTACGCCCAGCTGGAGAGGAGAACAGATTGCTAAACCTGTTTCACCCAGCACCCAGAGGAGGCAAGCACCGCTGTCTCCTGGATTTAAGCAACCAACCACTGACACTCGGAAATGCTTTGTATGTGACAGGGTGGGTCATATCAGCATGACTTACCCAGAGAGGAAGAGGGAGGCCCCAAAATCCAGTGAGGCCTCAAACCCCAGTGAAGTCCCAACTGCTTTGTGTGCTACCAGGAATGCCACTGGCTATGCAGAGAATATGCAGCTGGTCACGGTTGGGGGTACAATTGCCACTGGGCTGAGAGACACTGGAGCAGAAGTGACCCTCATACATCCCCAGCTTGTGAACCCGGAGCAGTACATACCTGGAAAAATGATTGCTGTCAGAGGAATTGGGGGTGTCACCCCAGCCATACCCACCGCCTTGGTCCACTTGAATTGGGGGGCCGGCAGCAGAATGAAAGAAGTTGGGGTAACTGACAAAATCCCCACCAACGTTTTGCTGGGTACTGACCTGGGGCGGTTAGTGGCCCAGTATGAGCCTACTCCAAACCCCGTGGAGCCTGCATCCCCAGCAGAAGTTCAGGACTCTTGCAAGGTACTGTTTGATAATACTGTGCAAGTGGGGAGTGCTGGCGAGGCCCCAGGGGGTATGGACTGTGTACTAGGAGCCAGCCCTAGGGATTCTCCAGTGCCTAGGCCTGGAGTGGGACATGTTGATACGTCATTTATGACGCACGGACTATCGAGGCGAACGATGTAAGAACTGTTGATGCTACTTGTGAAGTGCTGAGTAGCAATGTGTGTAATGATACAGATAATGTAGATGTTTTATGTGATGTCCCAAATGACAATATATGTAGGGCTGATAATGCTGATGTCATATGTGTTGTACTACCTGATGCTGTGTGTCATGTGGACACTCTGTCAGCTGCAGGAGTAACCAGCAGTGTTCGCTGGCCTGTAGCAGATGAACTGCCCACTGAAGGGGGAGACGGCACCAGGCCAGATCTTCCCCCTTCAGATGGTTTTAAGACCAAATGTGATGTGGGTTATGATATGTGTAATGGGGGCGCTCCCTCAGCTGCAGTGGCAACCCACAGCGCTAGCGGGTCTACAGCAGAAGGGGCTGTCTACTAACATGGCAAATGTTGCTGGGTCAGCCACATCCACTTCGGAACCTGGCCCTGAGGGCCCAGGAGCCTCTCCGTCTGCAGCCTTCCTGGCGTGTGTGACAGGCAGCACTGAGCTCTTTGGGGCTGTTCGATTTGACAGCAGTCTGGAAGAACTCAGGGGTCTGGCCAGCGGGTCACCAGCTGGGAGGGGCGGGCTGAGAGGGTTCTGGGAAGTTATTCCCTCGGAGCTG
Organism: Hyperolius riggenbachi; assembly: GCF_040937935.1. NCBI lineage: Eukaryota > Metazoa > Chordata > Amphibia > Anura > Hyperoliidae > Hyperolius > Hyperolius riggenbachi. The sequence goes on along the minus strand of NC_090656.1, from coordinate 153,452,257 downwards.
TCCGAAGTTGAGGAGGCAGACCAGCAGATGATCGTTCCCCAAAGGGACCAAGAGGTAGCTCCTGCCACTATAGAGAAGGTGCGGGTAGCGACGGTTGGAACCCGTCCCCAGCTGCAGCATTGTCTCTATGGTCGCGAGTTTACGGTCGTCACGGACCATCATCCCCCTGGTTGGTTACATCAGGTTGCCAGGGGCAACGACACATTGCAGCAACCTGACCTAGCTTTCCAGTCATGTAGCTTGGAGCTAAGGAGTTACCCCCCCAGGCCAGACTAGCAGTGTAGGTGCTGGCAGGATGACCTGGGAAGGTCATCTGCCCGGCGCCAATTTAAAGGAGGAGGTGTCATGATATAGCAGCTAGTTAGGAAGTTGGGGTAATACAGAAGCATATTTTTCATTTTTCTCTCTATCATTGTCTGCTTCTAATTAGGAAACCCTTAATCAGACAGTGGCTTTGAAGCTTATACAAGCTGTCTCAGATGTGTATTGTGCTTGGGAGTAATTGGTCACCTGGATAATGTCTGTATGTAGATTAAATTTGCATTCATGGCAGAGATCAAGGGAACTGCCATTGTCTTCATTGAATAGACCAGTCGCCTTCAATAGGCAAAGGAACCTGGACAGTAATTAGGAACTGTCTACCGAGCCACTAGGAAGGAAACACTTAATTAGACATTTACCCGACCAGGTTGAAGCCCACACAGGCGTTCGGCTACCTCTTAGTCTGAATAGTGGGCTGGAAGGGGAATTGCTTTGAAATCTGTAAGTGTAAACAGGATACTTGTTGTTCTCAGGATACAATCTTACCTGTGAAATCGGCAACCTTCAAAAAGCTGAAACAGGAACCTTTTGAAGTTCGCATATCACAGGAAGATTATGACAAGCGTTCGGTGATGTCACAAACTGGGAAATTGCATTAGTTCCTGGGGGCTGGACATTAAATGCCCCAGGGGACACTTCAGTCTATTTAAGCTGGTCCAGGACAGCCACAAGTATCTTCTCTCGAGAGTAGCTAATTGCTAGAGATGATCCCGAGGAAATCGGTAAATCCGCGTCTCTCCACGGTTGGACATTTGCGATGGTAAAAGTTCACTTTACGTTTATTCCATTTTTATTTTTGGCAACTTATCTTGTGTGTATTTTTGTAACTTTTATTTTGTAACTTTTATTTTTTACTTTTTTACTTTGTTTTTGTACATCTTTTGTATATATTAAGTTCTGCATTGTTCCATGTTTTTTATGGAATATTAAATCGTTATTTAATAAGCTTGACTTCTGCTATACTAAACTAACACTCATAGCCTAGAGGAGACTGCTGTGTAGCTGTGTATAAATCCATGCCTAATTGTATGCCTGAGCAACACTACCATATTAAATTGTAATTGCATTGTGTGTATGGGGCACTTCTGCGCTTGACAGCCGAGTGGGAAGTCTAACAGTATCATTCAGAACAACTGTTAGTGGTTTTGCATCACTACCGTGTAAGATTGCAACTGTGTGTGTGTGCATGGCGTTCTCGTATTCGGCCTAAGCGCAAAGCTGACCCAAATACGAACACGCAGATTGCGTATTGAGCACTCAACAGCTGAGTAAACGTGTCTAGCAAACCGCTAGTGGTGGCAGTAAGGAGCTTTTGAGGGGTCCCAGCCTTGTTTGTAGCTTGAATAAGGCTGTTCCCCGCTTGATCTGGTCAAACCCGCAGTCGGGAACCGTATACGCAGGCGTGCCGCGGGCCGGTTCTTGACATAATTGGCTGGCCTAAACTATGTTCTGGGATGCAAATGACAGCTTCACTAAAATCTGTTTACAGATAGGAGTGTTAGTTTATGATCTAGAGCTAAAAGTAGCTTTCACCATGTTAAACCAATACACCATTCAAAAACTGGTTGTTTTTGCAGTTGAAACAAAAATGACTAAAGTAGTCAATGTAATGACCTTAAACTATGTTCTGGGATGCAAATGACAGCTTCAGTAAAGTCTATAAACAGGAGCATTAGTTTATGATCTGGAGCTAAAAGCAGCTTTCGCCATGTTAAACCAATACACCATTCAAAAACTGGTTGTTTTTGCAGTTGAAACAAAAATTACTAAGTAATCTAAGTAGTGACCCCTAAACTATGTTCTGGGATGCAAATGATAGCTTCAGTGAATTCTGTTGACAGGTAGGAGTGTGTTCATTTATAATCTAGATCTAAAAGTAGCTTTCGCCATGTTAAACCAATACATCATTCAAAAACTAGATGTTTTTGCAGTTAAAACAAAAATGACTCCCTATCGCAATAAGACCCTCTCATCTCTCTGATTTTCAGAAGAAAATTCATAAATTTATTTGGTCCAATAAGAAGGCTAGGATAAAATACTCCACACTGGCTAGAACAAAAGATAAAGGAGGCCTAAAACTACCAGTATTGATGACTTACTATAGGGCAGCCAGATTATCACAACTGGTCTTGGTTAACTCGGGAGCAATGGCCCCCCTTTGGGTAGATCTCGAGTCCCGACTGGTACATCCCCTAACCGCTCAAGGGCTAATGTGGGCTAAGAAAATTCCGGTGAAAAAAATACAGACTCTTTCCCCAGTACTAGGGTGTGCTCTAAAACAATGGCTAAACCTTAGATTTGTGTATAAATTACAGTCTCCAACTAGCTTAATGCCTATCATACTGGGTAATCCAGACTTTCCTCCTGGCTGGAATTCACAGTTTTTCTCCTGGTGGACATCAAGAGGGCTCACTAGGCTAGGTAAATTTACAGCAGCCTTCAAATTTATGAATCTAAGACAATTTCTGACAGACAAGGAGGTGCCGCGCCAGGAACTCCCTAGAGCCTTTCAAATATTTGATTATATAGACTCCATAGATAAAAACAAGGATATTTGTATGTACACACCTTTCGAAACCAGATGTAGAAATGGACCCCTTAACAAGGGTCTCATTTCAGATTTCTATTTTATGCTAACCAGAGAGGATACAGAAGAGAAGTTTAAATTCCAGCTGGACTGGGAGAGAGAAACTGGCAAAGAAATGTCAGCAAGCAAGTGGAGCCATTGCTGCACCACCTTATTAAAAAATAGCCTTCTATTCCTCAATAGAGACATCACTGAAGCTTTTGCATTGTACATACTATACCCCAGCGAGAATGCACGCATTCTGTCCGGACCAAACTGAGATTTGTCCGAGAGGATGTGGATTGAAGGGTACATTATGGCACATGTGGTGGGAGTGTCCTATGGTAAGAGCTTTCTGGAGGACTGTTTGGCGACGCACCTCCTCTATACTCAGACTAAACTCTTCATTAGACCCCACGGTAGCTCTCCTTGGAAACAGACCACATAAAGTTACTACTATTACTAATAAATTATTACATCACATTATGGCCCTAGCGAGAAGACAAATCGCCTCCAATTGGAAATCTGATACACTTAACCCTAATCTGGTCTTTTCTAAGCTCAACGAAGCTATGCTCTCAGAGCACATACTGGCCAAAGTACATGACAAATTGGATCATTTCTTGAATGTCTGGTCCCCTTGGATAGACATGCAGGAAAATGAAGGCCTACCGTATCTCCTACATAGTTTTTAAAAAGGTTAGAGGTTTCTCATCTACTCTGGCATTGATGTGTAATGCTATATATGTGAAATAATCGTCTCTTGAAATATTGAGAGAGTGGACCAGTGAAGAACAATAGCTTAATTTAGATGAAGTTGATCTGATGTCGGACAAGGTGCAATCACTTGAGGCTTCCTCTCCCATTCGGGAGACCTTCTCCTTCCCCTCCACCCTTCTTTCCTCCCTCTCCCCATTCCTTTTCCCCCCTCTCCCTCTCCTCCCCTTCCTTAACCCCCCCTCTCTTGCCCTATTCCTCTCCCCCCCCTTCCTTATTCACCCCCCCCCCCCAGGAAGCATCCCATTGGTATGATGTGGTATCGCCACCCATGGGATCTTCTTGTAACCCGCCCAGCTCCATTCTCCCCCCCCCCCTTAACCCCTCACTTTACCACCCCTTCCCCCACTTTCCTATAAAAAAAAGAAATTTGGTTGTTTTTATACTAAAGATTTTATAGTTCATATATACCGATGAGTAAGAATGCAAGCTCTAATGCTATAAAACAATTGTTGTATTAACCCACTATAATTTTGCTGTTATAATATGACATTCCCCCAAGGGGGATTTGATATGTGAACCATGTTTGTTTTTTATGTGAACTCTTTTTCTTATATAATAAACACCCTTGAAACGAAAACAAAAATGACTAAAGTAGTCAATGTAATGACCCTAGATCATGATCTAGAGCTAAAAGTAGCTTTCACCATCTTAACCACTTCACCCCAAAGGGGTTTTTACCCTAACAGACAAGAGCAATTTTCACCTTTCAGTGATCGTCCCTTTCATTTGCCAATAGCTTCATCATTACTAATCACAATTAAATGATATATATCTTGTGTATTTCACCACCAATTGGGCTTTTTGGGGTTGATATTTGTTTTCAGTGATTACTATATTTTCTATGCATTTTAAAGGGAAAAACAAGGAAAAAATGAAAAAATACACTATTTCTCCAATTTCATCCCCTATAGTTTTAATAAAAACACTGCTACTGTGCATAAATCCCACACATTTTATCTGCCTATTTGTCTTGGTTATCACAAGGTTTTAATTATGTCCCTAGTATACTTCACTCTTGCTAATTTCAGGAAAAAACTCTTTTTTGCCAAAAACAACCCTTTTAGATACACGATCGCCCCCCTCTCGTTATCAATTCACATACACACTGAGAGGTTTGGCACTTCACATTGTAAAAAAGACTGAACAGGTTTTAAAAAAAAAAATAATCATAAATATATATGCTTCACTGTTAATGCTTCACTCTTTATAAAACTGACCAAATGTCCACTAAAAAAATATGACAGGCACGCATATGCTTCACTGATATTACTTCACTCTTGCTAATTTCAGGAAAAATGATTTTTTGCCAAAAAACAACCCTTTTAGATACACGATCTCCCCCTCTCGTTATCAATTTTATGATATATGTTTTTAGTGGACATTTGTTTAGTTTTATATAGAGTGAAGCATTAACAGTGAAACATATATATTTATTCATGTTTCTTCTGGGAAAAATTTGTTCAGTCCTTTTTACACTGTGAAGCGCCAAACCTCTCTTAGTGTGTATGTGAACTGATAACGAGAGGGGGCCATTGTGTATCTAAAAGGGTTGCTTTTTGGCATAAAAAGGTTTTTCCTGAAATTAGCAAGAGTGAAGTAATATCAGTGAAGCAGATGCATGCCTGTCATATTTTTTTAGTGGAAATGTGGTCAGTTTTATAAAGAGTGAACCATTAACAGTGAAGCATATATATATATATATATATATATTTATGATTTTTTTTTTTTTAAACCTGTTAAGGCTTTTTTACTTTGTGAAACGCCAAACCTCTTTTAGCGTGTGAGGATCATCCCAGCTCTGCCCACCTGCTGCACCCATTACCAGAGGCACCCCCCTCCTCCTGGATTATTTTATCTCTCAGGGGATCTGGTGGTGAGATCTCTGCACCCCTGCTGCAGCCGTTACCAGTGGCTCCCCTCCCCCTGCTGGATTCTTCTATCTCTCAGGGGCTCTGGTGGTGAGATATCTGTGTACCTGAGTTCCCAGCTCTGCACCCCTGCTGCAGCCATTACCAGTGGCTCCCCTCCCCTGCTGGATTCTTCTATCTCTCAGGGGCTCTGGTGGTGAGATATCTGTGTACCTGAGTTCCCAGCTCTGCACCCCTGCTGCAGCCATTACCAGTGGCTCCCCTCCCCCTGCTGGATTCTTCTATCTCTCGGGGGCTCTGGTGATGAGATCTCTGTGCTCCTGTTTTGCCTCACGGTAAGGGTTTTTAAACCCTCTAACTTCGCTCACCACCGTAGTGGGTAAAATGAATTGCAGCAAAACATGAGGAAAGGTTCAATAATAATATTTATTGAGCTACAATCCTGTTATAATAATCATCTAGGCTTTCAGAATCATACTTAAATTGTATTTGAGTAATTAGTGAGTACCATTATTCTTACCAAGTATTGTAACATCACTCAGAGAAGATCGCTGGGCCTCATCGACCTCGGAGGGGAAAATACCTGGCTGGCAACACAAACAGATGGCATGTCTGCTTGTTCTTCAAGAGTACCCCCCCCCCCCCGAAAGTATTTTCCCTCCTTTATATAGACAGAGTTCAATGTCTGCGCAGGCGTAGAACATGTTTCATCCATGCACCTGTGCAGATAAGGGTGCGTGATCACCATGTGCTTGCATAAGTATGCGTGTGCAGACAAGACACACAACGTGCTTTAGAGGCATCACAGAACACGTGCTTATGCGAGAACTTTGCACAATATCTCATATTTTGACTAGTGTTGTAGATAGCAACATTCCCATGGTCAGTATCCCATGAGAAATAGCAACACTCTCATGGTCAATCTTCCATGAGAGTGTTATGATTAGAAATATCTCATAGCCAGTTTTTGATGAGAATAAACAAATGTGTTACTTTGAATTATAACTTCCAGTGTTGTAATGAAGTATCATTGAACATCCAATACCAAAAGAAGCTAACATATATACCGTGAACAGTAATCTCTTATCAATCAATCAATCAATCAGACATTCATGTCACTTTTGTATCTCAGCACCTGAGTTCCCAACTTTGCACACCTGCTGCTGCCATTACCAGTGGCTCCCCTTCCCTGTTGGATTGGTGGAAGGGGTCCATCCTATACAATAAAACCTAACTGTCCCTGCGTCATCCTCTATCCCTGTATGTCCGTCCAAAGCTTTTTTGTACTGCGCATGTGTGCAGTACAGAAAGCCGTTGGGACGGGAGGTGAGGCCAGGGAGCAGGGCGGGCATGTATGTGCGCGCGCGTCGGGCGGCCGGGTGCGCTGCGGGTGGCAGGCACGTGCACTGACTGGCACTTAAACGGGATTAGGTAGACTACTACTTATATACTAGGAGACACCCAAAAGGTAGCCATACATCAAGTGATGACGGGCAGATTGAAACAACAGACAAATCTCTCTCTAATGAAATGGGATTACAGAAATTTTGGTATGTTGCCCATACATGGCAGTGCGATTCTCGATTGAGTTCAGCCTAAAATCTTCTCAGGTATTGGCCGAGGCTGTCGCATCTGACGCCTTGTGTGTATGTTTGTAATGTGTACATGTGCTGTTATGTGCGTGTATACATAACCTGTCCTGTGTTGCGGTGCCTGTCCATCTTCCGTCTCTCTTCTATTACCTGCATACACGCTGCCAACGCATAGCTCACTGGTGCTTGATGTCACACGCCCCATGCTGGCAGCATGTCTGTGGCTCATAGAAGAGTGTTGGAAGACAGACGAACCAATGCGGCACAGGACAGGTAATGCTCATTACATACATACACATTGTGGGAACAGCGCATGGGGGTTTTATCGAGTGTGACACTCGTTCCAATATCGGTTGCCTGTAGCGGTGCGCACCTGATAAAGCAAGTTATCAGTTAGGTATGCACTTGGCTACACACATTTTCAACCAATTATAATTGATTTGATTGGTCTATAGCCCGGTACGTCAACTGATGTATGACCACCCTTATGCTGTGCTGGGAATACATGAGTCAATTCTGCGCCCTATCGTTTTGCCCGCTCTATTCTCTTATCTTCCGCTGGTTTTTCTTATCTTTTTTCAATTCACTTCAATGAGAAATCGAACGGCAAAATGATCGGGTGGGAGATCGGACATGTCGGAAATTATCTATCGATCCATCTTATAAGCTCAGAATCAAGCCGTGTATTCCCAGCATCAGACACTTGTCTTCTCATTACCACGGTGGTCCTGAAGTGGTTAATAAAATGTATCAAGTTTGAAATGTGTCAATGTTCATGTTTTATTTGTAATAAAAACATTTTTTCTAAACATTCTTTCTTTTCCTAACATTTGTATCTACATTTGCAGGGGTTTGGGGAGGGTGGGTTGGTTCCATTGTAAACCAAAAACATTGGTTGAGGAATACACCAGTCCCATTACACCAGTGCTGTATGTAGCTCACTACGCTGTTTGTATGTTGAGCATTTTCCTTCTTGTACCCACAGTGTCAGTGTCCTCCTCTGTGTCACATATGTGTGAGCCATCTCTGTGACTCCATTGTCCCGCCTCTACTGCGACACTCTGTGTGCCCTCTCTGTGTAGCCTACTGACGTTTTCTTTTCTAACGACTCCTCCGCTTGTCAATATGCTCCCACTATTATCCTCCATAGGCCAATTACTGCCTCCTTCTGTTGCCACCCTCTCCATAACTGTTAATACTTACGGCCTTCATTCATTAACTCGATTTGATCAGGCCCACCTAAATTCCATGCTTTACGCAACATGCAGTCGTACAGCAAAAGATGCCTTCCTTAGTTATGTGCATTGCTTACATAGCAATGTGTGCATCTTTAGCTGCCAAGTGCTGCTGTGAAATATTGGGCTTGCAATACTTGCAATACTCCTAGCCTCACACCATCTGACCTCTCGTATCAGCCACCCTCTGACCTCTCCTAGCGGTGAGGCTAGGAGAGGTCAGAGGGTGGCTGATACGAGAGGTCAGATGGTGTGAGGCCACCCTCTGACCTCTCCTAACCTCACCCCCTCTAACCTCTCGTATAGGCCACCCTCTGACCTCTCCTAGCCTCACCCCCTCTAACCTCTCGTATTGGCCACCCTCTGACCTCTCCTAGCCTCACCCCCTCTAACCTCTCATATTGGCCACCCTCTGACCTCTCCTAGCCTCACCCCCTCTAACCTCTCGTATTGGCCACCCTCTGACCTCTCCTAGCCTCACCCCCTCTTACCTCTCGTATTGGACACCCTCTGATCTCTACTAGCCTCACTCCCTCTGACTTCTCCTATCGTCACCCCTCTGACCTCTCCCATCGTCACCCCTCTGACCTCTCCTACTCACACACTCTAACATCTCCTACAGTCCACCCTCTTACCTCTCCTTCCCTCACACCCTCTGACCTCTCCTATTCTCCCCCCCCCCTCTGACCTCTCCTACCCTTATACCCTCTGACCTCTCCTATTGTCCCCCCCCCCCTTATGTGCTGTGCACCTGGACCACCTAACTGGCTACCTATAGCTGGCTACACTGTGGCCTCCCATGCCTACGTACGTATACTGATGGAACCTATACCAAGCAATACTGTGTTTACTTCAAACTTCAACCCCCCTCCCTTTCCACAAACATATGATTAGACTCAACACAGGTATATTTTCAGAAAACTAGGCTCTCTATAGCAACACAGGTACCGAATCCTGCAGCCATGCCCATTGAAGCACCTGCCCATTTTGCATATCTCCATGTCTAAGACACTTTACAAAAGTGGAAATCAACACACAATTGAAAGGCAACATAAGTCTCAAATATGGAATCCACTAATCACCCCACATAACATTGCACCAATCAACACAACTATGATAACAACGCCTACACTTCTAAGGGACAGTGCACACCAAAAGCATTTTTGAGTGCTTTTCAGGTTGCCATCGCTTGGATACTGCTGCATATAGCATAATTTGGGAGCAATTCGTCTTGAATGAATAAGCAAAAATGCACAATTGATCGACAATCAATCTAAGACACAGGTCCAGAAATCAATATTGCAAGAAAGCAAAAAACAAAACAAAAAAACACAAACAATAGCGACTGCTATACCAATTTTCGTGTGAACTAGGCCAGAAATGAGGCATTCCACACCACTAATGGTACACAAACATCAGGTGATGCATGGGAAGCTCAACCGCGAGACACATCTTTCTCTGCTCAGAGAGCGATCTGTTACTTGCCCAATCAATCTGAGACACAGGTCCAGAAATCAATATTGCAGAAAAGCAAAAAAGAAACAAAAAACCCACAAAAAATAGCGACTGCTATACCAATTTTCGTGTGAACTAGGCCAGAAATTAGGCATTCCACACAACTAATGGTACACAAACATCAAGTGATGCATGGGAAGCTCAACCTCGAGACACATCTTTCTCTGCTCAGAGAGCGATCTGTTACTTGCCCAATCAATCTGAGACACAGGTCCAGAAATCAATATTGCAGAAAAGCAAAAAAGAAACAAAAAACCCACAAAAAATAGCGACTGCTATACCAATTTTCGTGTGAACTAGGCCAGAAATTAGGCATTCCACACAACAAATGGTACACAAACATCAAGTGATGCATGGGAAGCTCAACCTCGAGACACATCTTTCTCTGCTCAGTGAGCGATCTGTTACCTGCCCATACACCACAGGCCAATTCCCGTCCAGATTTCAGTATAAAATCTTTTGGGAATCAGCGTTGTGAAGCTGCATTGCTTCTCTCCATTATTAAATGTTGTCCCATGCAGTATACTTTATGTATTGTTGTCTGCCGGTGGCTCTAAGCTCCCTCCTAATACACACACCACCTCTGGTTGCTGGCATAATGTGGACTCGTGTGTGCGACCACACACTTGTGTCCAGGTATATGACAGGTAACACTTGTGACGCGTGTATGTGGATGGAGTATCCTACCTGCAGCGAGCAGTGACAGGTCATGTGAGCACTGAGCACATTTTACACTAGGGGAGGGGGGCATCACCAGGGGTTCTGTCGTGTTGGACGTCACAATATCACACTATATTACTGCTGCTCACCAGATTACGCTAGTTGGCCCTACATCTTCCAGCATGCCTGATCGATACAAGCAACAAAAAAATTGGTTGCATCGCATGCTCTTGGTGCCACCAATCTTCATCCCATTCTAATAATGTAATCAGATGGTTGAATGATTGCCAAGATTCCAGATGTATGGCCACCTCTACACAATGCACACGTGTAAACCAGTTATGAAATGCTACAATTATCTCCCACACGACACGTCTGCAACTGACAATGAATGCATTAGAAATTCACCAAATACTACCACTTATTACACAATTAATAAATTCTACCTATGATTTGTAAGACAAAAGACATAAGATATAAGCAGTTCAACTACCATACCACATACAAAGCAAAGCCATGCAATGTAGCCTACAACTATCCAATGCAATGCATGTCAGAGCACCACTCAATAAATAGTCCTTTTCAACTATTAATATGACATGCAAAAAAAACAACAAATAAATATCAACTACAATTGCAATCCACCGATAAACGCAACAAAAGAAATGCTGCTATAGAGACACAGACATAAACCCACTTATGCAAAGTAGTGTACACACCACATAAACAATGCAATTAGAACTGCTATACTCTGCCCAAAAAGACAATTACTAATAGCCGAAGATATTAGTAATTGTGTTTGTGGGCTGTGTACAGCAGTTCTAATTGCATTGTTTTTGTGGTGTGTACACTACTTTGCATAAATGAATTGATGCTTGTACTTTGTGTCAATAGCTGCATTTCTTTTGATGAGATGAAAGTAATAGCTGAACAGAACAAAAGTGGGGGATAAGTCTCTCTCCTGATTATGCTCTATTATAGACACCCATGATGTTCTAAAGAAATCCCAGAAATTGCATAAAGCAGGAATTTGCTTCATGTTGACTTTGGATGAGGCTCTAAGCACACATATACATGCTCAACTGCACACTACACCATGTGCTACTGCATACCAGACTCACCATTTAGAGGTGGGGAAATGAAATTGATATGCAGCAAAATGTTCAACAAACAAAAAGCAGTCAGGTTGGCTTAATTTCTTTCTAATTGTTACGATTCTTGTGGTATCATCTCTTGCCTGCTGGTGGTGGTATTGAGTTGGACTGCCCTGGACTTTTATCCACCAGCAGGTGGCTTATCATTGCATCTAAGGACTTGCAGTTCTTTGTATGGCCTGCAGAGGCCTCTAATGTGTCTCTGATCAACTACCACCAGCTGCTTCCTATTACATGGACTATATAAGTCTGCCTCTTCCTGCAAGTCATTGCCAGAACTTCCTATGTTACAGGTCTGAGTCTCTGGTCACCTCTGTTCCTGATACCTGGTTTCCTGTACCTGCTCTGTGATCTGATTACCTGCTGCTGAACCTCTGCTAGTCCTGACTCTGCTTCTGTCTATTCCTTTGTACCTTGCTTGTATCTGATTACCCGTTGCTGACTCTGTTATTCCGTTTTGACCTGTCTTTGCCTGCCCCCTTTGATACCGCGTTATTGTGTATATATATATTTGCTTGTACATATATATCTCCTGCATGCCGTTTGTAGATAGATAGATAGTCAGGGTTTTGGTTATATGTGTACACACTGTTTTGTTTGGTTTGCGGGAGATTCACTGTATATATTGTTTGCATATGGTTGTATGTTATTTGCATGATTTGATCCTTAATAAAACACCTTTTTGCACATTCCTGTCTCAGTATCAGTGTTTCTGCAAACTGTGGTCATTCATTGCAATACCTGTTTATTGTTCCGTAACAGTAAGTTCTGGCCATTATACTGACCACTGCAGACATACTGTGCACTGATACCTGTTGTGTCCAAAAATGGATCCGCAACAAATGTACTATTATGTTTTGCTGGCTGATGAAGAAGAGATCGAATGTCGTGCTGAATTTGCTGGTTTTTCTAAGGCTGAAATACAGCAGTTAATTTTCCAAGCCCACAGTTATCTTAAATTGGGAATTTTTAGCACCCAAGATATTGAAAATTTAGCCAGGATCTGGAATGACCTTGTACACCCCAAAATAACAAATGTTTGTTTGCAAACTGATTATGACAGAAGTATAGTCAGCGATTATGAACCACCTTTTGACAACTATGCCATAGAAGCTCTAATTAATTTGTTTGAGGATGACAGGGAATGTTTTCTTGATTACTACTCAGGCAAAGATAAACAGAGCGTGCAGGCTTGCATTGATTCCCTCCAGTCCCTGATTACTAAGGGAATATGCAAGTATGGGAAAGCCTCTCTTTTGCTAAATGCATGGCAGAAAATTTTCTCTGCAGGTTCCACAGCTCCTGCCTTACCTGTTATAAATCCTGTCCAGGTTGACTTTACTTCCGAACAAGTTAACATGTACCATAGTTATTTGAAAACAGACAGAAAAGCATTTTTTGACTTTTACATTAAGCAAAGCTTTGCATTTGTTTCTGGATGTAAATGTGCGGTTGAGAGTCTATTGTCTGAAAGAAGATGTAAGCCTGAGTCAGCTCATGCCCTGATTGATGCATATTCTGAAATCCTGTCATTATGCAAATCTCCTGTTAACCCTCTGGCTACCTCTCATCTAGTTCAGAACCCTGAGTCCTCTGCAGCTAAAGTACCTAAATGTCAGTCTTCCAGAAAAGAACGTTTGGATTTTTTGTTTAACTCTGATCAGATTGACCATTTGTTTGATTTTTTGAAAAGAGATATGAAGGGATTTTGTGAATGGTATTCTGAAAAAAGTGAAGCGTTTGTATCCGCCAGTATACGTGCAACTGAGTCTTTGTTAAAACATAAGCTTTGTAAGCACGGATCAGCTGTTGCTCTGATTGCTGCTTGGAATGAAATCCTTTCTTTCCGTTCCCACTCTCTGTCTCCTGCTCATTTTTCATTTACCTCCTCCTGTGTCCAGAACTCAGAACCTACCATAGTTAAAAAACATATCAAATCAGCACCTTTGCAAACCGCTATCAGGTCCACACCTTGGTCCTGGCAGTATCCAGCCTCATCAAGAGAACCTGCTGTTGCTCCAGTTTCCAGAGTGGTCTCCAAGTCCAGACGCAAATATTCTCCAACGGCTTCTATTACTCCAGTCATCTTAGCTCCTGTGCAGCCTCCAGTCATCTTAGCTCCTGTGCAGCCTCCAGTCATCTTAGCTCCTGTGCAGCCTCCAGTCATCTTAGCTCCTGTGCAGCCTCCAGTCATCTTAGCTCCTGTGCAGCCTCCAGTCATCTTAGCTCCTGTGCAGCCTCCAGTCATCTTAGCTCCTGTGCAGCCTCCAGTCATCTTAGCTCCTGTGCAGCCTCCAGTCATCTTAGCTCCTGTGCAGCCTCCAGTCATCTTAGCTCCTGTGCAGCCTCCAGTCATCTTAGCTCCTGTGCAGCCTCCAGTCATCTTAGCTCCTGTGCAGCCTCCAGTCATCTTACCTCCTGTGCAGCCTCCAGTCATCTTACCTCCTGTGCAGCCTCCATCCAACTCCTGTCTGGTGCAGCCTCCGGTTAATGTTTCGGTGACACCTGTTATACAAACTCTTGCCTTCCTCTCACAGCTCTGGCAGACTTGGTATGCTCCAGGATCCAGTCCAGCCGTGTGTTTGTCTGCAGAGCCTTGCCTTCAGCCTGCAGAGACTTTGCCTCCATCTGCAGAGCCTTGTGCTCAGCCTGCAGAATCCTGCTCACAGTCTGCAGAACTTTGCATCCAGTCTGCAGAACTATGTTCCCAGTCTGCAGAATATTGCCTCCAGTCTGCAGAGACTTCTAGTCAACCTGCAGAATCCTGCTCACAGTCTGGAGAGTTTTGCATCCAGTCTGCAGAAAACGGCATACAGCCTACAGAATTTCAATCTAGTATCCTGCCCACTCAGTTTCAGTTCCAGCTCGCACAGGCCCAGTCCGCACAGTCTCAGTGCCAACTCGCACAAACTGTATCAGGGTCTCAGCCAAAGGTCCAGTCAAGCGCTCAGCCAACGGTTCAGCCATGCGCTCAGCCAACGGCCCAGCCAAGTACTAAGCCAAAGGTCCAGATCCATGAAGTTATGCAATCTGCTGCCCAGTCTCCACAGACTTTTGCTGCTGCCCAGTCTCCACAGACTTTTGCTGCTGCCCAGTCTCCACAGACTTTTGCTGCTGCCCAGTCTCCACAGACTTTTGCTGCTGCCCAGTCTCCACAGACTTTTGCTGCTGCCCAGTCTCCACAGACTTTTGCTGCTGCCCAGTCTCCACAGACTTTTGCTGCTGCCCAGTCTCCACAGACTTTTGCTGCTGCCCAGTCTCCACAGACTTTTGCTGCTGCCCAGTCTCCACAGACTTTTGCTGCTGCCCAGTCTCCACAGACTTTTGCTGCTGCCCAGTCTCCACAGACTTTTGCTGCTGCCCAGTCTCCACAGACTTTTGCTGCTGCCCAGTCTCCACAGACTTTTGCTGCTGCCCAGTCTCCACAGACTTTTGCTGCTGCCCAGTCTCCACAGACTTTTGCTGCTGCCCAGTCTCCACAGACTTTTGCTGCTGCCCAGTCTCCACAGACTTTTGCTGCTGCCCAGTCTCCACAGACTTTTGCTGCTGCCCAGTCTCCACAGACTTTTGCTGCTGCCCAGTCTCCACAGACTTTTGCTGCTGCCCAGTCTCCACAGACTTTTGCTGCTGCCCAGTCTCCACAGACTTTTGCTGCTGCCCAGTCTCCACAGACTTTTGCTGCTGCCCAGTCTCCACAGACTTTTGCTGCTGCCCAGTCTCCACAGACTTTTGCTGCTGCCCAGTCTCCACAGACTTTTGCTGCTGCCCAGTCTCCACAGACTTTTGCTGCTGCCCAGTCTCCACAGACTTTTGCTGCTGCCCAGTCTCCACAGACTTTTGCTGCTGCCCAGTCTCCACAGACTTTTGCTGCTGCCCAGTCTCCACAGACTTTTGCTGCTGCCCAGTCTCCACAGACTTTTGCTGCTGCCCAGTCTCCACAGACTTTTGCTGCTGCCCAGTCTCCACAGACTTTTGCTGCTGCCCAGTCTCCACAGACTTTTGCTGCTGCCCAGTCTCCACAGACTTTTGCTGCTGCCCAGTCTCCACAGACTTTTGCTGCTGCCCAGTCTCCACAGACTTTTGCTGCTGCCCAGTCTCCACAGACTTTTGCTGCTGCCCAGTCTCCACAGACTTTTGCTGCTGCCCAGTCTCCACAGACTTTTGCTGCTGCCCAGCCTCCACAGACTCTTGCTGCTGCCCAGCCTCCACAGACTTTTGCTGCTGCCCAGCCTCCACAGACTTTTGCTGCTGCCCAGCCTCCACAGACTTTTGCTGCTGCCCAGCCTCCACAGACTTTTGCTGCTGCCCAGCCTCCACAGACTTTTGCTGCTGCCCAGCCTCCACAGACTTTTGCTGCTGCCCAGCCTCCACAGACTTTTGCTGCTGCCCAGCCTCCACAGACTTTTGCTGCTGCCCAGCCTCCACAGACTTTTGCTGCTGCCCAGCCTCCACAGACTTTTGCTGCTGCCCAGCCTCCACAGACTTTTGCTGCTGCCCAGCCTCCACAGACTTTTGCTGCTGCCCAGCCTCCACAGACTTTTGCTGCTGCCCAGCCTCCACAGACTTTTGCTGCTGCCCAGCCTCCACAGACTTTTGCTGCTGCCCAGCCTCCACAGACTTTTGCTGCTGCCCAGCCTCCACAGACTTTTGCTGCTGCCCAGCCTCCACAGACTTTTGCTGCTGCCCAGCCTCCACAGACTTTTGCTGCTGCCCAGTCTCCACAGACTTTTGCTGCTGCCCAGTCTCCACAGACTTTTGCTGCTGCCCAGTCTCCACAGACTTTTGCTGCTGCCCAGCCTTCACAGACTTCTGCTGCTGCCCAGCCTTCACAGACTTCTGCTGCTGCCCAGCCTTCACAGACTTCTGCTGCTGCCCAGCCTTCACAGACTTCTGCTGCTGCCCAGCCTTCACAGACTTCTGCTGCTGCCCAGGCTCCACAGATTTCTGCTGCTGCCCAGCCTTCACAGACTTTTGCTGTTGCCCAGCCACTAGAGACTCCTGTAATCAACGCTCCTGATGCTTCCAAGACTGCGGTCTGCCCTGTTGGTACCAAGCCTGCGGCAGCGCCTGTTGTCTGCCAGTTTCCTGCTCTGTCTGAGACCTGCCAACCTGTTGTCCACTCTGATCCTGTCCAGTCTCCTCCTCAGCCTGATGATGCATGCCAGTTTCCTGCCAAGCCTGTTGGTGCCTGCCAGTCTCCTGTTCAGCCTGATCTTGCTCATTTTCCTGCCAAGACTGATGATCCTGTCCAGTCTGCTGTTCAGCCTGTTCCTGTCCGGTTTCCTGCTCAGCCTGATGATGCCTGCCAATCTCCTGCCAAGCCTGTTGGTGCCTGCCAGTTTCCTGCTCAGCCTGGTGATCCTCTCCAGTCTCCTGCTCAGCCTGATGATCCTGTCCAGTCTCCTGCTCAGCCTGATGATCCTGTCCAGTCTCCTGCTCAGCCTGATGATCCTGTCCAGTCTCCTGCTCAGCCTGATGATCCTGTCCAGTCTCCTGCTCAGCCTGATGATCCTGTCCAGTCTCCTGCTCAGCCTGATGATCCTGTCCAGTCTCCTGCTCAGCCTGATGATCCTGTCCAGTCTCCTGCTCAGCCTGATGATCCTGTCCAGTCTCCTGCTCAGCCTGATGATCCTGTCCAGCCTTCTGCTCAGCCTGATGATCCTGCTCAGCCTGATGATCCTGTCCAGCCTTCTGCTCAGCCTGATGATCCTGTCCAGCCTTCTGCTCAGCCTGATGATCCTGTCCAGCCTTCTGCTCAGCCTGATGATCCTGTCCAGCCTTCTGCTCAGCCTGATGATCCTCTCCAGTCTCCTGCTCAGTCTGAAGATCCTGGCCAGTTTCCTGTCAAGCCTGATGATGCCTGTCAGTCTCCTGCTCAGCCTAATGATCCTGTCCAGTCCCCTGCCAAGCCTTATGCCTGCCAGTCTCCTGTCCAGCCTGATACATTGCCTGATATCCTCCAGTTTCCTGAGATCCTGATTTCTACATTGCTCTCTGTCCAAAAAATGCTGGTCTGGATTTGGTTGGCATTATTTCCCTCCCTGTCCACCCAGGTTTGCCTTCTACTGCCTCCTGTATTTGTTGCTGCTTTCTGGGTCCTGCCTGATGTTGTACAGTCTTTTCTCCAACTTGTCATCCTGCCTGGACGTCTACAGCTTATGTTACAAGATCCAAAGATCAAGTTTTCAAAGTGTTTTCCCTCCCTGCCCACCCGAGCTTGGCCTCTGCGAACCACCTGGCCAATGTGTGGATTGTCTGCCTTCTTGTGGGACCCGGGCGGACATTTTCTAAAGACACTGTGGAGCGTCCTGAGGCCACTCCTTCAAGGGGGGTACTGTTACGATTCTTGTGGTATCATCTCTTGCCTGCTGGTGGTGGTATTGAGTTGGACTGCCCTGGACTTCCACTATCCACCAGCAGGTGGCTTATCATTGCATCTAAGGACTTGCAGTTCTTTGTATGGCCTGCAGAGGCCTCTAATGTGTCTCTGATCAACTACCACCAGCTGCTTCCTATTACATGGACTATATAAGTCTGCCTCTTCCTGCAAGTCATTGCCAGAACTTCCTATGTTACAGGTCTGAGTCTCTGGTCACCTCTGTTCCTGATACCTGGTTTCCTGTACCTGCTCTGTGATCTGATTACCTGCTGCTGAACCTCTGCTAGTCCTGACTCTGCTTCTGTCTATTCCTTTGTACCTTGCTTGTATCTGATTACCCGTTGCTGACTCTGTTATTCCGTTTTGACCTGTCTTTGCCTGCCCCCTTTGATACCGCGTTATTGTGTGTGTGTGTGTGTATATATATATATATATATATATATATATATATATATATATATATATATATATATATATATATATATATATATATATATATATATATATATATATATATATATATATATATATATATATATATATATATATATATATATATATATATATATATATATTTGCTTGTACATATATATCTCCTGCATGCCGTTTGTAGATAGATAGATAGTCAGGGTTTTGGTTATATGTGTGCACACTGTTTTGTTTGGTTTGCGGGAGATTCACTGTATATATTGTTTGCATATGGTTGTATGTTGTTTGCATGATTTGGTCCTTAATAAAACACCTTTTTGCACATTCCTGTCTCAGTATCAGTGTTTCTGCAAACTGTGGTCATTCATTGCAATACCTGTTTATTGTTCCGTAACACTAATACTCATGGCTACAATCATACACTATCCAGCACAGGGGGAAAAACAAAGTATAACAATAACATGCCTTGCAGCACTGGGTCCTCGGTTTGAATCCCAGCCAGGTCAACATCTGCAAGGAGTTTGTATGTTCTCCCCGTGTCTGCGTGGGTTTCCTCTTAGCACTACGGTTTCCTCCCACATCCCCAAAACATACCGATAAGTTAATTGGCTTACCACTAAATTGGCTCTAGACTTGGGCTGAACGGTTTCACAGTTTTAAACCGAAACTGCAGTACCAAACAAGACGATCTAGAGATTGTCAGTAGCTGTGGTTTTCCGGTGGCCACTGTGCTGCTGTATGGCTCCGCTCCGCCCACTGCTGCGTCGTCATACACCTATGCTTGTTACAGCTCTGCCTACTGCCTACTGCCGATTGGTGCTCTAAACGTATCCACCCCCCCCCCCCCCCGCCGCTCTCATACGTGAGAATCCAAAGGCTCAGTTCCGCACGAGACTCATACAGGAAACAGCGGGCTGTAACGATTGGTGTCAGCACACAGAGAGAATCTGATTATTGGTGATCTGCAGTATCACCAACAATACAGATGAATTCCCGATTATTGATGATCTGCAGAATCACCAATAATACAAGTATGACTAACCTCTGGACACCTAATAGTGAGTAAGTGTTAGTGCAACTGTAGGCTATCTCCCGTGGGGCGGGAGACACAGGTGAGCAAGTACCTCCTGAGGAGCAGGTGGCCCTTGGCTGTGTGAGAACTATCTCCTAGGAGAGGAGGTAGAGATAATCTGGCAGCCCGTGATTCCCTAGAGAATGGGGAATCAGACTATACTGCAGCCAGGAGACTCCTAGGGGATAGAGGCCCCGGCTGTACCGCGGGAAGACTCCCTGAGGAGCAGGGGGTCCCAGCAGCTAACAGACACTTGGTGGAATAGTATCACAGGTAGTATAGAGAGACTGTACACTCTAGGAATGAGTGACAGCCAGGAGGGTCGGGCAGGCCAGGTCGGCAACACACAGGCAGGTAAGGTACAGAGACAGAAGACTGATTCGGTAACCGGGTACAGGCAGGGTTTGGCAACAGGTAGGCAGATATGCAGAGGTACCGAATTAGAAAGCAATAGAGAGGTTGACAGAGCAAATAGTCACAACGGGAAGGATCCTAGTCTGGGGTGTGAGGTCCGTGGTCTTGACACCCAGGAACTAGTCTAAAGTATAACACAGCAGTGACACAGTAATCCTAAGCTTGGGTGTGAGGTCCTTGGTCTCAACACCCCAGAACTGGTTTAAAGTATAACACAGTAATAACACGGTAATCTGGCTAAGTGTGAATTCCCAGGTCCACCTGGTTCTAACACACTGAGAGATCTGACTGAGGTCTGATTGCTCACACTTAAGTATTCGCAACGGCAGACAACCAGAGACTGACCAGCAAGATCTATATATAGTGCAGCACTCTTCAGTGCCACCCAGCTCCACTTAGCCAATCAAGGACTGTGCTGGGATCAGCTGATCCCTCTCCTAATGGCATAAAGGTCCTGCCTCCCAGCGCGCGCAGCTCTCCATCCTCCACACCATATCCCTTCCAGTGAACCAGATACTGCACGGAATTCTGAACTAATCGAGAGTCCAGAATCTTTTCAATCTCCATATTCAGGTTGATCCTCAACCATCACAGGGGGGGGGGGGGGGGGGGGGGAGAGGAATCCACGTGCACTGCCGGCTTCAACAGAGACACATGGAATGATCTCACACCACGCATGCTGGCCGGGAGATCAATCGCATAAGTGACATTATTAATTTTTCTGGTCACTGGGAATGGTCCAATGAATCTAGGGCCCAGTTTGGGTGACAGTTGCTTCAGGGCCAAATGCCGAGTGGACACCCACACCAAGTCCCCTGGAGCGAATTTCCACTCTACAGAGTGCCTTTTGTCTGCCTGTTTTTTCTGGGTCTGAAAAGCTTTCCCCAAGTTTCTCTTAACCATGCCCCAAATCTCCTTCAACGCCCTCTGCCAATCTTCCAGGGCCGGGAATGGTGTAGATGCCACTGGTAATGGGGCAAACTTGGGTGATCTTCCCGATACCACCTGGAATGGGGAAAACCTTGAAGATGAACTTTTCAGATTGTTGTGCGCAAATTCTGCGAACGGCAAAAACTTTACCCAATCAGACTGCGCATCTGCAACATAACATCTAAGGATTTGTTCTAGGGACTTATTAACTCTCTCGGTCTGGCCATTGGTCTGTGGGTGATAGCCTGATGAGAATGCGAGGTCCATGTCCAGCTGATGGCAAAAGGCTCTCCAAAACTTAGATACAAATTGGACTCCCCGATCTGACACTACATTTTCCGGAATGCCATGCAGCCGGAAAATGTGCTGGATGAAGAGATCAGCCAATTCCTGGGCCGAGGGGAGTCCTTTCAAAGGAACAAAATGAGCCATCTTACTGAATCTGTCTACTACCACCCAAATGACCGTCTTGCCCTCAGACCTGGGGAGTTCTCCCACAAAATCCATGGACAGGTGGGTCCATGGTTCACTTGGGACTGGCAAGGGTTGTAAAGTACCAACAGGAGCCTGACGAGAAGGTTTACTTCTGGCACACACTGCACACTCTCTTACAAACTCTTTACAGTCTGTTGCCAACGTAGGCCACCAGGCACATCTGGCTAGTAAATCCTGGGTTCTGGTGGCCCCAGGATGACCAGCATTCTTGTGGGAATGAAACAGTTGTAAAAGTTGTAGACGGAAAGGTAGTGGCACAAACATAACCCCATCAGGCTTCCCTTCTGGAACATCCTGTTGGTAAGGAGTCAGAGTGACTGTCCAATCCTTCCAGGTCTCAGTGGCTGCCAGAACTATATTCTGAGGCAAAATGGTCTCAGGGGCTTAAGGCTGTATTGTCTCGGGCTCGAAACACCTGGACAAGGAGTCGGCCTTGATGTTTTTACTACCAGGGGTGCACGTAATCACAAATCTGAATCTAGAAAAGAACAAAGACCACCGAGCCTGACGGGGGCTAAGTCTCTTGGCACCCTCTATGTACTCCAGATTTTTATGATCTGTATAAACTGTGATAGTATGTTCTGCACCTTCTAGCCAATGTCGCCATTCCTCAAAGGCCAACTTGATAGCTAAAACCTCCCGGTTGCCTATGTCGTAGTTTTTCTCTGCGGGTGAAAACCTACGAGAGAAGTAGGCGCATGGGTGGAGTCTACCCTGTAAACCTGACCGCTGAGACAATACAGCCCCCACCACCACCTCTGAGGCATCATCCTCCACGATGAAGGGGAATGTGACATCCACATGTCTCAATATGGGTGCAGAACAGAACAGTTTCTTCAGTGTGGAAAAGGCAGTATGTGCTTCTGCTGTCCAGTGGTAGGTATCAGCCCCTTTTTTGGTGAGACTGGTGAGGGGCGAGACCACTGTAGAGTACCCCTTTATAAACCTCCTGTAGTAGTTGGCAAAGCCCAAAAATCTTTGGAGTGCCTTCAGTCCCACAGGCTGAGGCCACTCCAAGACAGCAGAAACCTTCCCAGGATCCATCGAGAGGCCAGACGTAGAGATAATGTACCCCATGAAGGCAACAGAGGTTACTTCGAAAAGACATTTTTCTAGTTTGGCGTAAAGCAGATTCTGTCGTAGCTTCCCTAGGACAAACCTGACATGCTTCCGATGTTCTGAGAGACTGGACGAGAAGATCAGTATATCGTCCAAATATACTACGACGAACTTCCCCAACACCTCCCTGAATACCTCATTAATCAACTCCTGGAAGACGGCCGGGGCGTTACACAACCCGAAGGGCATCACCAGGTACTCGTAGTGCCCTTCGGGTGTGTTAAAGGCCGTCTTCCATTCGTCACCATCCCTAATTCGAACTAGGTTGTACGCACCTCTCAAATCTAGTTTCGAGAAAATCTTGGCTCTGGTAACCTGAGTGAACAAATCGTCAATCAAGGGTAAAGGATACCGATTTTTCACTGAAATCTTGTTTAAGCCCCAATAATCAATGCAGGGCCGAAGGCCTCCATCTTTTTTTTTTTTTTTTACAAAAAAGAATCCTGCCCCTGCTGGTGAACGGGACGGGCGGATGAAACCCTTTGCCAAATTTTCTTTAATATATTCCTGCATTGCCAGTTCCTCTGGCCCAGATAGATTATAGAGGTGACCCCTGGGAGGCATACAACCAGATCGTAAATTGATGGGACAGTCGAAGGTATGGTGAGGGGGAAGTTTATCTGCTGATTTGGGACAAAAAACGTGAGCAAATTCTGCGTATTGGTTTGCTACACCTTTAACCTGAACCTTGGTGTTACCCACGGTTACCTTTGCTAAACAGTGATGATGACATTGGGTAGACCAGCTCGTTAGCTGACCTGAAACCCAATCTATCTGAGGTGAGTGAAGTTGTAACCATGGCATGCCAAGAATGATGGTGGAGGTTGCCATATGCAGAACCAAAAACTGTAGACTCTCACTATGTAGTACCCCAACACTGAATCTTAACTCAGGGGTCCAACACAAGGGATGAGTACTTTGCAGAGGAGAGTCATCTATTGCAGTGACCAAAACCTGTTGGTCTAATGGAAGTATGGGAACCCCCAATTTCTTTGCAAATTCGTAATCCATAAAGTTAGCCGCTGAGCCAAAGTGTACGAAAGCTTCAGTGGAGACAGTCTGACCCTCCCATGTGACAGAA
Source organism: Hyperolius riggenbachi (assembly GCF_040937935.1). Taxonomy (NCBI): domain Eukaryota; kingdom Metazoa; phylum Chordata; class Amphibia; order Anura; family Hyperoliidae; genus Hyperolius; species Hyperolius riggenbachi. Next base: position 153,428,647 of record NC_090656.1, on the reverse strand, counting down.
CAGGGAAGGAGCAGACGATTATCGTTTAGAGGTAATGACTGCGCACCTACTTAGGACAATTCTGCACCCGATGACACTCCTCTGCACAGTATAAACAAAGCTGTTCTGTTTTCCTGCGATTCCTCTCCACACGTGCCAATTTAGACTGCCCAATTTGCATTGGCTCTGGTGGAGGTGGAACGGGTGGAGGAGAGGCGTAGGAGACATATCTTACAGGGTTCTTACCCCGGGTTTGCCTCTGATAGCGGAGGCGACGATCAACCCGTACTGCTAAGGCGATTGCCTCGTCCACAGTTTTTGGTTCAGGGTGTCCCAGCATCAAATCACAGACAGCGTCTGACAACCTTGATAAAAAACAGTCCAGCAATGCAAATGTCCCCCACCTAGCTGACACAGACCACTTCCTGAACTCTGCTGCATAGACTTCTACCGGATCCTTGCCTTGCCGCAAAGTCTTGAGCTTCCGCTCAGCAGTGGAGGCAATGTCCGGATCATCATAAATTATGGCCATGGCCTTAAAAAATTCCTCGACTGACGTCAAAGCCTCATGCCCTGCCTGAAGGCTATACGCCCATGTCTGAGAATCCCCTGACAAAAGGGTCTTAATAAATGTAATTCTCTGCGCCTCAGTTCCTGATAAATTAGGTCTTAACTCAAAATATGACATTACTCGATTTTTAAAGTTCTGAAAGTCAGATCAATGACCAGAAAACCTTTCGGGTACAGACATACGCAAGTCTGTAACTGGAGGAGATCGCACTGAATTCACAGCTGTCTGAAGGACTTGTATGGACCCAGACAAGGCAGTGATCTGGGTCTGATGACCGTCCAGCACTCTGATGAAATTCTCCACCGAGGTGGTGAGTGCATCAAGACGGCTGTGAAGTGCGTCCATTTTGTTTTTTGGGTCTGCCGTTCTGTAACGATTGGTGTCAGCACACAAAGATAATCTGATTATTGGTGATCTGCAGTATCACCAACAATACAGATGAATACCCGATTATTGATGATCTGCCGAATCACCAATAATACAAGTATGACTAACCTCTGGACACCTAATAGTGAGTAAGTGTTAGTGCAACTGTAGGCTATCTCCCGTGGGGCGGGAGACACAGGTGAGCAAGTACCTCCTGAGGAGCAGGTGGCCCTTGGCTGTGTGAGAACTATCTCCTAGGAGAGGAGGTAGAGATAATCTGGCAGCCCTAGAGAATGGGGAATCAGACTATACTGCAGCCAGGAGACTCCTAGGGGATAGAGGCCCCGGCTGTACCGCGGGAAGACTCCCTGAGGAGCAGGGGGTCCCAGCAGCTAACAGACACTTGGTGGAATAGTATCACAGGTAGTATAGAGAGACTGTACACTCTAGGAATGAGTGACAGCCAGGAGGGTCGGGCAGGCCAGGTCGGCAACACACAGGCAGATAAGGTACAGAGACAGAAGACTGATTCAGTAACCGGGTACAGGCAGGGTTTGGCAACAGGTAGGCAGATATGCAGAGGTACCGAATCAGAAAGCAATAGAGAGGTTGACAGAGCAAATAGTCACAACGGGAAGGATCCTAGTCTGGGGTGTGAGCTCCATGGTCTTGACACCCAGGAACTAGTCTAAAGTATAACACAGTAATGACACAGTGATCCTAAGCTTGGGTGTGAGGTCCTTGGTCTCAACACCCCGGAACTGGTCTAAAGTATAACACAGCAGTGACACAGTAATCCTAAGCTTGGGTGTGAGGTCCTTGGTCTCAACACCCCGGAACTGGTCTAAAGTATAACACAGTAATAACACGGTAATCTGGCTAATTGTGAATTCCCAGGTCCACCTGGTTCTAACACACTGAGAGATCTGACTGAGGTCTGAGTGCTCACACGTAAGTATTCGCAACAGCAGACAACCTGAGACTGACCAGCGAGATCTATATATAGTGCAGCGCTCTTCAGCGCCACGCAGCGCCACTCAGCCAATCAAGGACTGCGCTGGGATCAGCTGATCAACCTGATCAGCTGATCCCTCTCCTACTGGCATAAATGTCCTGCCTCCCAGCGCGCGCGCATAGCTCTCCATCTGTGTGCATTAGAAGGCTCAGACAACCCAGACGCATGCTGCTGTGCGGAAACCGCCGGTCTGAACGCGGAGATAGCCGCCCCACCGCCAGACCGCATGGCGGCATCTCTGCAAACCATTACACGGGCGCAGAGGAGTCACGCAGAGCGGGCACAGAGGAGTCATACAGAGCGGGCACACACAGAGCTGACACACAGACAGAGAGAGGGCACAGAGACACAGAGCTGACACACATACAGAGCGGGCACAGAGACACAGAGCTGACACACAGACAGAGAGAGGGCACAGAGACACAGAGCTGACACACATACAGAGCGGGCACAGAGACACAGAGCTGGCACAGAGACAGAGCTGACACACACACAGAGTGGGCACAGACAGAGCGGGCACAGAGACACCGAGACAGAGCTGGCATAGAGAGACAGAGCTGGTACACAGACACAGAGTTGGCACAGACAGAACTGACACACACACAGAGCTGGCACAGAGACACCAAGTGGGCACAAAGACAGAGCTGACACACACAGAGCGGGCACAGAGACAGAGCTGGTGCGCACAGACAGAGAGCTGGTGCGCAGAGACAGAGAGATAAATAAATAAATGAAACATGTCCATTACCGCCTGCTGGACTCACTCCTGGCCTCTCTCCTTGGGTCTCACATTTGTTAGGCTCCCTGTAATTATTATTATTATTATTATTATTATTTAGTATTTATATAGCGCCGACATCTTACGCAGCGCTGTACAGAGTATATATATATATCTTGTCACTAACTGTCCCTCAAAGGAGCTCACAATCTAATCCCTACCATTGCCATATGTCTGTATTATGTAGTGTAAGTACTGTAGTCTAGGGCCAATTTTAGTGGGAGCCAATTAACTTATCTGTATGTTTTTTGGAATGTGGGAGGAAACCGGAGTGCCCGGAGGAAACCCACGCAGACACGGAGAGAACATACAAACTCTTTGCAGATAGTGCCCTGGCTGGGATTCGAACCAGGGGCCCAGTGCTGCAAGGCGAGAGAGCTAACCACTACGCCACTAATGCTGTCAGCATGGCTCTTTGCTGGGTTCTTGGATGCAGGCACCTCTCTCCACTTTCTATCTCTGCTGGTCTCTGTGCTGTGCAGGGGGAGGGAAATCTTTCACTCCCAGGCGTGTGCAGATCTGTCACCAGCGTCTGCTGGGCTTTCTCTGTTTTCCTCTGTTGCTCCACTACTCTTCTCAAGCTTGTCTCTGCAAAAATCTAATATGCTCTCTCTCTCCTGCTTCCTCCAGGGTCTAATCTGATGTCCCTCCTTGCATCTCTCCCTCCTCTCCACTCCACTCGTCTGTCATCTGGCTTATCAAGCCTCCCCAGCTGTCAGTTCGCCTCCCTCTGCTGTACCTTTCTCGCTTGTCCCTAAATATTGTCTGTAACCTAAATTAATGTTCAGCGCTGCGTAATATGTTGGCGCTTTATAAATACAATAAATAAATAAATAAAGGGGAACTTCAGCCTAAACAAACATACGGTCATCAAGATACATTAGTTATGTTAATTAGAATAGATAGGTAATATAATTGCTTACCCACCCTGTTTTAAAAGAACAGGCAAATGTTTGTGATTCATGGGGGCTGCCATCTTTGTCATAGGGGCAGCCATCTTTTTGGTTGAAAGGAGGTGACAAGGAGCAGGAGACACAGTTCCAACTATCCTGTGTCCTGATTACCCCTCTCAGCTGCACACGCTGGGCTTCAAATGTCAAATTCAAAATGTAAAAGAAAAAATAAAATTGCACCAAAACAGCAGAACGAGAACAACAAAATCAGAAATCCCATCATGCTTTGCACAGCATCAGGGGAAAAAAGCCCGGGCAGTTTTCTTCTGTGCAGATAAAAATGAGGCTTGTATAAGAGAAACAAAGTTCTGATGCTGTGAAACTGTTAAAGAAACACAAAGCCTTTTCAGTGCTTCTGAGTCGATTTTTAGTCCGGAGGTTCACTTTAATGTCCCTCCACCTTCTCACAAGGCTCTCTCTCTCCTCTCCACTGCACTTGTCTCCTGTCTTATTTAGCCTCTCTCCGGTGCTCTGCTTGCTTCTCATCTCTCTGTAGCTGTCATGTCTTTCTTCGCAGGAGGCGCCTACTGATGACCCACAGTGTGTCAACAACAAAGGCAGCAGGAACTCTCGCGAGGGATTGACTTGATTTTGCATAAGCAGAAGAAGGTTTCCCAGTGATCTTTGCAGCTTGCCAGGCAGTTAGCACGTGAATTGCCGTGGCAGTCTATGTCACAGGGGGGTAAGGTTTATTGATTTATTACATATTATAAAGTTATTTACATATTTTTGTACATTTATTGTACTGTTTTTGCCTGCAATTTTTAACATGGATTTCAATGCTTTTTTTTTTTTCAGTTTCTGAGTTCAGTTCCTCTTTAAACCAATACACCATTCAAAAACTGGTTGTTTTTGCAGTAGAAACAAAAAATTAGTAAGTAGTCTATGCAATGACTCCTAAACTATATTTTGGGTTGCAAATTATAGCTTCAGTGAAATCTGTTGACAGATAGCAGTGTTGGTTTATAATCTACAAATACAATTAGCTTTCCCCATGTTATACCAATACACCATTCAAAAACTGTTTGTTTTTGCAGTTGAAACAAAATTGACTAGAGTAGTCAATATAATGACCCCTAAACTATGTTCTCAGATGCAAATGGCAGCTTCAGTAAAATCTGTTTACAGATAGGAGTGTTATTTTCTGATCTAAAGTGAAAAGTAGGTATCGCCATGTTAAACCAATACACCATTCAAAAACTGGTTGTTTTTGCAGTTGAAACATAAAATAGTCTAAGCAGTGACCCCTAAACTATGTTCTGGGATGCAAATGATAGCTTCAGTGAAATCTGTTGACAGATAGGAGCATTAGTTTATAATCTAGATCTAAAAGTAGCCTTCGCCATGTTAAACCAATACACCATTCAGAAACTGGTTGTTTTTGCAGTTAAAACAAAAGTGAACAAAGTAGTCAATGTAATGACCAGGCTTGCTCTCCAGGACTCCCGAATGCGAATTTACCCGAATTATTCGGGTAAATTTCACCTTTCCCAAAGTCGAAGCCGAATGCGCCGGACCCGAAGGCGGGCGAATGTGCGCATTTGAATTCGGCCGGATGACGCGTTGGGTTCGGCTTCGGGATTCGGGAGTGATGCGGGCCAATCAGAATTCCTCCAGACGAGTCCCTGGCAACGCTAGCAACCAATCAGAGGAGGGGAGCCTTGCCCTCCCCTCCTCTATATAAGCAAGAAGTTTTGAATCAGGATGATACTATTTATTGGCTAACTTAGAGATGGATAAACAGTGAGCTTTCGACTTATAAAAAGCCTTCGTCGGACTGGTTCCTGACCAGAACTGAAAAACACAGCTTATATACACTGACATACAGAGGAGAAACATTCTTTAGCAAACATAAATGTAATTAGATGCCTTAACTGTTACTGAGGAGGCTTTCCCAGGCATCCTATCTAAATTGATAAGATCAATAGAATCCTCAACATGACATAAAGCAGACTCTGGTGATGAAGAGACATCGTAAATTCCGAATTCAAATGGTAACTGGCCTGGTTACATGCACCATTAATTCTAAGCTTAAGAGAATTGTGGCATTTAAAGCCAGCACCTGAAAGCAAATAAAATGAATAGTGACAGTGAATTCCATCTTACACAGCATATGGCACAAAAATGAATGAAACGATAGAAAAATTAAAATTAAAAGAACTGTGGCATTTAAAACCCATCGTACCAGCACAAGAAGTTGGAGTCCTTGTTTACTCCTCTATATAAGGCGGCGGCCATTTTGCGGAGCTACGCACTTGTGTGACTGAGCTGGTACTGAGAGCATCTCCAGTGCTGTGTTGCGTGTCTGATCAAGTGTATTCTGTGCTAAACCTAGCGTTTTGCTTCCTAAACACCTCCTAAACACATTCATTGTACTGTTATATAGATAGATAGTAATTTGATTGTTTGTAGTCAGCTAGTGTATACTGTATACTGTGCTAGGCTAGTGTTAGTCTGTGTGTAGGCTAGGCCTGCTAGCCTAGGGCAGCCTTAGCCTACTACTAGCTTAGGTAGGTTAGGGATTCTAGTTAGTTGTGTACTATAGTAGTTTAGTTAAATTGTACTGCTGCTGTTTGCTGTAGTCTGTTAGTTTATAGCTTCAGTACTGTTAGTTAATACTAGTTAGTTACTGATTGACTGTGTACAGGCCAGCATCCCTTGTTGTCACCTGCTGTGTGACTGACATTTGCCGGCCCACCCTGTTGATTGTTTCTGACCGTGTGTGACCGACCGACTGTAATTTGTCACCCACTGTCTGGCAGTTAGTTATATTGTTTACTGTTTAGTACAGCAGGCGTTTAATAGTTACTACCTGTGCGTACAACCGTACTACTACTAGGTAGGTGGTAGTCTTCCATTACTACCACCACCACCCACCCCTTCATTTAATTTTTTTCATTTGTTACTGTGTGATTTATTACCTTTTTGTAGTAAATTGTTACATTCGCAGGCCAGCATCCCTTGTTGTCACCTGCTGTGTGACTGACATTTGCCGACGCACCCTATTGATTGCGTCTGACCATGTGTGACCGACCGTAATTGTCACCCACTGTCACATGAGTTAGTACTGTAGAGATTCATTGTTAGTAGTACTACTACTACTACTGCTACTACTACTACTTAAAAAAAAAATTCATTTTTTGTTGACACTTACCACCAGTCAGTCACTCACCACCACCACCAACCCAGACTTTATTAAAGTTTACACCCTTTCCCGCCGTTTTCTACACATTTGTTTATTCATATATAAGTGCAAAATGACTGGCAGAGGTAGAGGATGAGGAACCACCAGGAGAGGCAGCGCCATTGCAGCAGCCACTGCCAGCAGAAGCAGCAGCAGGTCTGTGATGGGTCCGCCGCCAGCCACTGACCGCAGAGTTGTGGAGGAGGGAGCAGAGGCGCAACAGCAGCACGTTGCGCCCATCTTTGAGACGGGTCGTCGCCCCCAGCCCATTAAGGAGAGTCAGGCGCAGGCTGTGGTGGAACTGATGGTGGAGCAGGAAGCCACCATTTCCAGCCAGGCCTCCAGCAGCAGCGAGACCAGTGCCACCGCCACCAGCACTCTGGTCCGCAGCCGGCCTCCACCACCGCTTGAGGTCACGGTGACCCCATTGACCAGCCTGCCCTCACTGAGCTCGGTCTTCACCCCAGTGACTGCAGCCATGTACAGGGATGTTGTGGAGAAGTTTGAGCAGGAGATAATGGGGACATCATCATGCAAGGAGGAGGAGTTGGAGGTGGAGCAGTTTGTTGTTGGCGCTGATGAGGAGGGGCGTGATGCAGGGGATTTTGGGCTACTGGATGTGGTTGAGGCGGGCTCAGAGGACATGTTTGGGGATGATGATGACGTGCTGGATCCTCCCTATGTGCCACCACCAGTACCACCAGCACACTTGCTTGAAGGCAGCTCATCATCGGAGGAGGAGGTGTCTCTGGCGCAGAGGCATGGCAGCAGCAAGGCGGCAAGCACAGGGCGTGGAAGGCAGGAGCCACAGCCTGCTGCTTCAGCCGCTACCACCACCCGCAGCAAACCTCCAACCAAACCAAAAAAGGCACAAGCCTCAAAGGCCACCAAAAAACCCCAGCCCTCAAGCTCAAAGAGCACGTTGAAGTCCCCAGTCTGGCGGTTCTTCACTAAGTGCACAGAGGACCCGACCCATGCAATTTGCAACAGTTGCAAGGTCAGTCTCAGCAGAGGTCGCGATCTCCTCAAGCTGAGTACCTCGTGCGTGTCGACCCACTTAGAGACCAGGCATTTTGAGGATTTTTGTGAGTATGAGAAGCTGATGCAAAGTGGCGCAGGCAATGGTCAGAGCCAGAGAGCCACTGCACAGATTTCAGCAGCAGCAGCAGCAGCATCCCACCCAGCAGCAGCAGCAGGAGCACAGCAGCAGCAACTCACTCCTCCCCCCCCCCCCCGGGCAGCCAGGCCTCAGTGGCCTCCTCATCCTCCCGTGCAGGCAAATGCCACCAGACCCTGCTCAGCGAGTCCTTTCCTGGTGTGACCAAGGTGTTGCCTCCCGCTCACAGGCGCATCCGGGTGCTGAACGGGTTGCTTGCCCGGGCCATGTGCTCCCAGCTCCTGCCATATTCCTTCGTGCAGGAGGGGAGTGACATGAGAGCGCTGCTGCATTTTGGGATCCCGGAGCGGCAAGTCCCCAGCCGCCACTACTTCTCACGCACGGCGATCCCAGCACTGCACCGGTTTGCCATGGCGAACGTGGGCCGCGCACTCGATCACGCTGTGAGTGCGCGGATCCACGGATTCATGGAGCAGCCGTTTTGGGACAGAACGCTATCTGTTTTTTACGGCACACTGGGTCAGCCTGGTGGAAAGCCCGAGCGAGGAAGCAGCAGGTCCACCCTCGGGCGCATCAGCAGCAGCAGCGGCACCAGTCGCCCACTATGTGGTGCCACCACACGGGGTCAGGGGAGAAGCAGCAGCTCCCGCCGCCAAGCGACAACGCAACAGCAGCGTGAAGGCCCGCCACTGCCAAGCACTGCTGGAGATGGTGAGCCTGGGGAAGAACAGTCTGACATCAGCCAACATGCTCCACTACCTGAGGGAGCAGGAGAAGACGTGGCTGACCCCCAGAGGTCTCCGAGTCGGATTGGTGGTGTCCAACAATGTCGCCAACCTGCTGGCTGCCATCAGCAGGGGACACTTATCCAACATCCCCTGCTTGGCCCACGTCCTGAACCTGGTGGTGCAGAAGTTCCTGCGCACCTACCAGGGGATGGAGGAGCTGTTGGAAGCGGGGGGGGAAATTGTGCGCACTTTCCGCCGCTCAGCTGCTGCTGCATCAAAGCTGGCAGAGATCCAGCAGCGCGAGGGCCTGCCACCACACCGCCTTGTCATCGATGTGCCGACTCGCTGGAACTCCACCCTGGCGATGTTGGAGCGGCTGGTTGAGCAGAGGAGGGCTGTCAACCGGTACATCGTGGAGGACACTCTGGAAGGCAACACCAAACTCCAGCTCCTCACCAACGCACAGTGGGGGCAGATGCAGCAGGTCTGCTTGGTGTTGGCTCCCTTCCTGCAGGGAACCAACCTGGTGAGCCAGGAGCGGGCATCCCTCTGCCAGTGGAACCAGAGGAACAGCAGCCACCTGCGCAGTCCACTGCTGTGCAGGAATTTGAATCCCTGGAGGAGGATGAGGAGGAGTTGGAGGTGCTGGACGTCGCTGCTGAGGGGGAACAGGGAAGCGCAGCAGCAGTGGTGCGAGGGTGGAGAGAGGAGGAAGAGGCTCAAGAGCCAGAGGAGGACGCTGACCCTGATGTCTCTGTGTCACGGACCACCCTGTTCCCCATGGCAGCGCACATGCTGCGTTGCCTGCGCACAGATCCCAGGGTGAAGCAGATGCAAGCGAGGGAGGACGCCTGCATCAGCATGATCCTGGATCCACGGCTGAGGGGGAAGTGGGCTCAGTTTCTCCCTGCTAGAGGACGTGAGCAGCGCACAAGCGAGTTGCAGCAGCTCCTTGTTCAGCGACTGGAGGAAGCCTTCCCCCAGGCTTCCACCCCCTCTGTCCCTGTCCAGCCAGCACAGCAGCCAGTGCCTGCGGCCAGGAGCAGCAGCGTCAGGCGCCCAGGAGACCTGCTGTCATTGACGCAGGCGCTCTACATGATGGTAGAGCAACCGAGAGAGGAGGTGCGTGCAGCAGCCACCTCCTCTGAAAGCCACAGCCAGCGCATGACCCAGATGGTGGCTGAGTACATGGGGTCCTTCAGTGGGCTTGACACCGGCAGCGTGGACCCCATGGAGTACTGGGTGGAGCGGTTGCACATCTGGAGTGAGCTGCCGCAGTATGCCCTGGAAGTCCTGTCAGAGGGAGTGGACAGACTGACATTTTTGAAGATCAACCAGGCCTGGATTGAAGGCACGTTCCTGGCACCTACTGTCGGCGAGAGGAGGACATGAGGTGCCTGGGAATCATTCTTTGACAACATAAACCTTCATTCCCGGGGTCCTGATAATTTGGCCTGGTGTTTCTTCACTTGCTGTGGTAGTAACGCTCGCTACCATGGCCCGTGACATGCCTGCTGCTGCCACATGTCACTCCTCTTCCTGCTGCTGTTGCTGATGTATTTAAATATTTATGAATTTACTGATTTATTTATGAATTTATTTATTTGTGTATTTATTTATTGTATTTATACAGCGCCAACATATTACGAAGCGCTGATTTTCATCCTCCTGCTGTTCACCACACAATGCATGCCTGCTGCTGCCACACGTCACTCCTCTTCCTGCTGCTGTTGCTGATGTATTTATATATTTATGAATTTACTGATTTATTTATAAATTTATTTATTTGTGTATTTATTTATTTATTGTATTTATACAGCGCCAACATATTACTGCTGTCTGTGCTCCCACCGCCAGGTTCCACAGAATACATTGCCTGCTACCATTCACCACTCCTCCTCCTCCTGCTGAGTTTATCCTCCTGCCTGTCTGTGTTCCCACTGCCAGGGTCCACAGAATTATGCGCTGCTGCCATACGCCACTAGCTTTTACGGCACTACAATAGCTATACTGTTGTATATTAAAAAAAAATCTGAGGTGTCTGGGTTGAAAACTGTGCTGTCCCAGTTGTGCATTGGGCACAATGTGGGCTGCACGACTGCTGTCCGGAACCTCCTCCTGCTCTTGGTGTTTATTTTCAGCCATGGTACCAAAGCTAGGTACCATTGGCCTGTGACATTGCCTGCTGCCATACGTCACTAGTCCGCCTCCTCCTCCTCCTCCTCCTTCTGCTGCTGCTGCTGCTATAGTTATCCTCCTGCCTGTCTGTGTTCCCACCGCCAGGGTCCATCAAATTATGCACTGCTGCCATGCGCCACTAGCTATTACGCCACTACAATAGCTATACTGTTGTATAAAAAAAAACATTCTGAGGTGTCTAGGTTGAAAACTGTGCTGTCCCAGTTGTGCATTGGGCACAATGTGGGCTGCACGACTGCTGTCTGGAACCTCCTCCTGCTCTTTGGTGCTTATTTTCAGCCATGGTACCAACGCTAGGTACCATTGGCCTGTGACATTGCCTGCTGCCATTCGCCACTCCTCCTCCTCCTCCTGCTGAGTTTATCCTCCTGCCTGTCTGTGTTCCCACCGCCAGGGTCCACAGAATTATGCGCTGCTGCCATGCGCCACTAGCTATTACGCCACTACAATAGCTATACTGTTGTATTAAAAAAAAATCTGAGGTGTCTGGGTTAAAAACTGTGCTGTCCCAGTTGTGCATTGGGCACAATGTGGGCTGCACGACTGCTGTCTGGAACCTCCTCCTGCTCTTTGGTGTTTATTTTCAGCCATGGTACCAACGCTAGGTACCATTGGCCTGTGACATTGCCTGCTGCCATTCGCCACTCCTCCTCCTCCTCCTGCTGAGTTTATCCTCCTGCCTGTCTGTGTTCCCACCGCCAGGGTCCACAGAATTATGCGCTGCTGCCATGCGCCACTAGCTATTACGCCACTACAATAGCTATACTGTTGTATAAAAAAAAAAATCTGAGGTGTCTGGGTTGAAAACTGTGCTGTCCCAGTTGTGCATTGGGCACAATGTGGGCTGCACGACTGCTGTCTGGAACCTCCTCCTGCTCTTTGGTGTTTATTTTCAGCCATGGTACCAACGCTAGGTACCATTGGCCTGTGACATTGCCTGCTGCCATACGTCACTACTCCTCCTCCTCCTGCTGCTGCTGCTGCTATAGTTATCCTCCTGCCTGTCTGTGTTCCCACCGCCAGGGTCCACACATTGCCTCCTGCCATTCGCCACTCCTCCTCCTCCTGCTGAGTTTATCCTCCTGCCTGTCTGTGTTCCCACCGCCAGGGTCCACAGAATTATGCACTGCTGCCATGCACAACTAGCTATTACGCCACTACAATAGCTATGCTGCTGTTGAAGATAACATTTTACAACAGTACAGTTCTGTAAGGGAAAAAACAAAGAATGTTGGTGGTGGACGGTGAAGAAGAAGAAGAATAACCATGTGAAGAAGAAGAAGAATCAGGTGAAGAAGTAGTAGAAGAGGAAGAAGAACCAGGTGAAGAAGAAGAACCAGATGATGAAGAAGAAGTAGAACCAGGTGAAGAAGAAGAAAAATAAGAACCAGGTGAAGAAGTAGAAGAAGAAGAACCAGGTGAAGAAGAAGAAGAACCAGGTGAAGAAGAAAAGAACCAGGTGAAGAAGAACCAGATGATGTTGACGAAGAATAAGAAGATGAAGAAGAACCAGGTGAACAAGAAAAAGAGAAGAACCAGGTGAAGAAAAAGAAGAAGAGAAGAACCAGGTGAAGAAGAAGAAGAGAAGAACCAGGTGAAGATGAAGAAGAGAAGAACCAGGTGAAGAAGAAGAAGAGAAGAACCAGGTGAAGAAGAAGAAGAAGAGAAGAACCAGGTGAAGAAGAAGAAGAGAAGAACAAGGTGAAGAAGAACCAGATGATGATGATGAAGAAGGAGAATAAGAAGACGAAGAAGAACCAGGTGAAGAAGAAGATGAAAAAACAATTGATGATGAACCAGGTGAAGAAGAAGAACTTAAAGAACCAGATGCCAGTGAAGAAGAAGATGATGAAGATGATAGTAATGAATGATTGATGACGAGAAACAAAAAGAGGGTAAAACAGAAAAAGAAGATGGTGAAGAAAAAGATGGAGAGAAAAAAGAAGACGGTGACGATGAATAAACAAGAAATGCTGAAAAAAAGTTTTACATCACATTTTTCTTTTTTTTTTTTTATACTAGACCTATTTACACGTGATTTCCCTTTAAAAAAAACATACGAATTTGCGAACACGAATTTTTCACACATTTTTTTACGCAACCCGAACCGAATTCGAATCCGAACCGAATTCGGTGATCGCATCCGAATCTGAATTTTCCACGGGCCCGAATTCAAATGTACCCGAATCGAATTTTGGTACATTCGAGGAACCCTGGTAATGACCCCTAAACTATGTTCTGGGATGCAATTTACAGCTTCAGTGAAATCTGTTTGCAAATAGGAGTGATAGATTATGAACTAGAGCCAACAGTAGGTTTTGCTATGTTAAACCATTACACCATTGAAAAACTGGTTGCTTTTTGCAATTGAAAGAAAAATGACTTCTAGCATCAGCTATTTGCATATTACCAAAACCCCCTAAAGATCCACTTTTACCACAAAATTATCGTCCAATCTCTCTTCTGGGCCTGGACTATAAGCTTTTCACATCTATTTTGGCAGTCAGATTGAATAAAGTCTTATCATTTATGGTCCATATGGATCAAGTAGGGTTTGTCCCATGCAGATTAGCCCCTGATAATATAAGGAAGATCCTGGATATTTAGCATTATTGTCAAAGGATATCTCAATGTTTGGCCACCTTGTCCTTGGACACGGAGAAAGCATTTGATAGGATAAGTTGGCCATACATGATATCTGCTCTAGAAAGATTTGGATTAATGGGTGAATATATGAACGCAATAAAAACACTTTACTCCTGCCCTTATGCTTATTTAAAAATACCTTCTATTAAAGGTTCCCTATATTAAGAGGCACTAGACAGGGCTGCCCCCGTCTCCTGCCATATTCGCATTAGTAATAGAACCTTTGGCAATAAAAATAAGACAATCCAAAGAAGTATTGGGTGTTAAAATTGGCAATGAAGAATATAAACTTAACTTGTTTGCTGATGACATTTTATTAACTTTATCTTCACCATACACCTCCATCCCAAACCTTCTCAAAATTATTGAAGAATTTTCAGTATTTTCTGGGTTTAAACTCAACCTAGATAAGTCAGAGATGATGATATCTCACATGTCCCCATCCAGAGGTCGAAACTTGGCTGCCTCCCTGGGTCTCATATATCAACCCAAATTTATAAAATATTTGGGAATAAATCTCTCAGCAGATCCAAAGAAATTATACGATAGTAACTACCCAGCTATGTACAGAAAATTAATAGCAGATTTAAAAGTGTGGTCAACACTTATCCTTTATCACTACTTGGTAGAGTTCATTCTATCAAAATGACACTGTTCCCCTGTCTGTTGTACTTGTTTAGGGCACTTCCTGTTCTTATAAAGATGGGTGCCCTGAGGCTGTTGCAGAATCAGCTCCACAAATTTGTTTGGAACAACTGCAGGGCACGTATCAAGTATACAACATTGACTAGACCAAAACAAACAGGAGGACTTAATCTCCCCATCCTATCCAATTACTATAAAGCTTCAAGGTTGTCTCAGCTGGTAACAGCTAACTCTAAATATCATACTCCCCTGTGGGCAGCTCTTGAATCCAATCCAATACAATACAAAAAAGCTTTATTGGCAGGACCAAATACATTTAGCATTGCCAAAGCAAAACAAAGCATTAACATGGGGAGGGGGTTGTGGGAATAAGGGAAGGGTATAGGGGGTTGGGGTATGTAGTCCTTAGGGTCTGGAGGATATGGAGGATGTGAGGGACAATATGGGGGGTTGAGATATATGGTCCATAGGGAGGCACTGGGGGTATACAGTCCATGTGGTATCATGTTCCTCTCAGTTGGTGGCAGGCTGTGACATATTGGGCAGCTATTTGCACGGTTGTTTCCTCCTCCCCCAGTAGGATGGAGTTTCCTCTCCTCATCTGTGGAGGTAAAATCCTGGATCTGGTCAGAGAGTCTCTGGAAGTGGACATTCCTCACAGGTGCGTATTTGCTGCAGTGTAGCAGGAAGTGGACCTCGTCCTCCAAGACCCCCTGGTCACATTGTCTGCACAGTCTCTCCTCCCGGGGCTTCCATATCTGTCTGTGCCACTCTGTCTCTACCTCCAGGCTGTGGGCACTCTGACGGTACAGTCTCAAGGTCTGTCTGTCTTTGTGGTGGTGTAGCATCTCCAGATATGGAGCCATTGTGTACTCCCTCTGTAGTGATTGGTAGACAGTGAGTTTCTGGGAGTTCTTTATGTCACTTCTCCATTCCTCTATGTATCGTTCCTTGCAGCTTTCTATAGTCCCTTTTATTTGGGCTTTTGTCAGCCTGTGTTGGTGGTCTTGGCTGGGCTGGCTGCTGATGCTTTGCTTGAGAGTGCGTGGTATGGCCTCACCCCCCTGGCTCAGTGAGGCTTTATGGTGGTAAGTGCTGGGGTTGCTGCTCTGTATATGCACCCAATATGAGAGTGCCCTCTGCTAGATAGTAAGCCATAAGAAAGTGTACATTACAGGTGTAAGGCAAGACCACTTGATAAAGGCTTAATTTCAGAAATGTATACAATACTATCCCAAGATGAACAATTAGATAAATATAAGTTTCAATTAGATTGGGAAAAGGATAGTGGAGTTAGGCTTTCTGCAGAGAGAAGGGCACACTGCTGTCAACATTAATAAAAAATAGCTTTAATTATTCATCAATAGAAACTTCTTGAAGCTACTCCATAGAATTTACTATACACCATCCAGGCTCCACATGATTGATCCCTCACAGTCTGACTTATGTTATAGAGGATGTGGATTGAGAGGAAACCTATGGCACACTTGGTGGTCTTGCCCAAAAGCCCAGATTTTCTGGAATAATATATGGAAAAAACTATCTCTAATTATTAAAATTAATTTATATTTAGACCCTACTGTAGCCTTATTTGGAAACAGACCTTTTTCTAGTTCTCAAAATGATCACAAATTTATTCAGCACATAATGCTCCTAGCTAGGAGACACTTGGCAGCAAATTGGAGATCTTCTACTCTGTCCCATGAGGAAGTATTTTAAAACCTAAATGAGACAATGTTGTACGAACCTATTATGGCTAGCATTTTTGGATAGGATGGAAGTTTTTGAAAATATTTGGTCTAAGTGGATTGAATGGCAACAAAATGAAGGTTTGTCATACACACTCCATACCTATTAAAAACTCTCTTGACGTTGAGGTACATAAAGTATACAAAAAATAGATGTGGTAGGAATATTTTGGACTCTGAACAATTTTTTAATAACCCTGATGAGTACTGTCTGTCCAGAATTTTGTATTACATTATTTTGGGTAGTCAGATGTCTTGTTATCCTTTTCCCCTCCCCCTCTCAATCTCCTTTTCTTTTCTTTTACCCCCTCTTTACCCTTACCCCTGGTAGGTACCATTGGTATGATGTGGTAACCCCACCCATGGTCCTCCCTTATATCACACTTTCCTTTTTCCCCTTGTCTCTCCTAACTTTACTTTCTCTTCTTTCTTTTTAACTCCCTCCTTAAAATAAAAACTTGGTGTCATTAAATGTTCGTATAAATATTATTATTTTTTATTTATATAGTGCCATCTTGCGTAGCACTGTACATAATACAATATATAATGTATAACATGTTTTGGAAACAAATAATTATGTTGTATAATTACTCTTTATATGTAAGCCTTAACAAGATTTCCCCCTGCGTGGGGCTCTTTCTAGAAAATATTTAAGATTGTAATATGTTTCCTTTAATAAACACCCTTGAAACAGAAAGAAAAATGACTATAGTTGAAAAGGTAATGGCCCCTAAACTATGTTCTGGGATGCAATTTATAGCTTCAGTGAAATCTGTTTGCAAATAGGAGTGATAGATTATGAACTAGAGAGAACAATAAGTTTTGCTATGTTTAACCAATACACCATTGAAAAAAACTGGTTGCTTTTGCAATTGAAAGAAAAATGACTATAGTTGAAAAGGTAATGGCCCCTAAACTATGTTCTGGGATGCAATTTATAGCTTCAGTTAAATCTGTTTGCAATTAGGAGTGATAGATTATGATCTAGAGCCAACAGTAGATTTGCTATGTTAAACCAATAACAATAGTTTTTATTGGAGTTTTCAAAGTTTTTTTTAACAATGAGTTCAAAACAAGTGAATAAGGCATATCAGAAAAACAAAATGCACATCAGTTGCATAACATTGAAATTGAGCATTAATAAGCAATACTTACAGTTGTGTTGTGATCAGATGGTTCTAGTTGTTATTTCTAAGAAGACTTATCTTTATTGATACAGAGAAATAGAGTATAAAAATATGCATATAAATATTTATAACCTTCAAAGAGATAATAAAGAATTATACTATAATGTTGAATTAATAAAGTTCCAACTTAAAGAGATAGCAGAGATATCTAATTGTTAGGAAGTACGCGTAAAACCGGTTTAGAACGCGTATCCTGATGCGTAACTACTGTTGTCGTTCATCAAACGCCAACTTACCGCTAGATGCGGTGTTTGTCCATTTTACGAGATAAGCAATGTCAAAGTACGCGTAACGCGTAAAATGTATCCATGCGTACTATTGAGTGTTACGCGTATTTTTGTACGCATAGAACCATCTGCCAACGCGTATAAGCATGTCCAGCATGCGTACACGCGTATAATCCAGCAAAACCGCTATATGGGAAATAAACGCGTTTAACACCAGAAAACATTAAATAAACGCTAAATAAACGCTAATTATTGCGAAAATACGCAAAACGCGTAAAAATGGGTTATACTCAATTTATGTTTAATTTTTAAGAAATTGTTCAAAAAATCAGAATAAATTTGGATTTAAATTGTATTAAATTGTTAATTGTGTTATAACCATAATAAATGGTTATAATGGCTAGGATTCCTAATCACTTGATTTGGGGTCAATTAGTTGGGTCTGGATGCCAAATATCCATTTGGCATATAGAAATCGGAGGGAATGAAACGAGAAGGAAGTAACTCCCGTTCAAGGTGTGCATGGCAATATGGTGGAAGTAGATTTTGTAATCAGTAGGTCTCTCTCAACCTGGGAAATGAGGGAATAGCCCTCCACATAGATCCCAGGGAGTAAGACCCATATGCAGGTTTACCACATTGCCTCAGGTTGCACACCACAAATAGGCAATGCATGAGAATGACTTCCCACGTCTGATCCTTGGTTGGGACTCCAGATATTATGCTGTGGTGTGAGTGTACTAACTACTACTATACTACCTAATCTAACCTAATCTATCTAACTACTCTACTATGCACACTGCATGTCCATACAACTCAGAGCTTACTAAAATTATAGATGTAGGATGAACCAAATGGGATGCTGGCAAGATCATACATGCATACATACATACATACACACATACCCTTAATATCTAGTGAAGAAGAAAGGAAAATGGTAAATAATTTAGAAGTCCATCAATTTAGAACCCAAATAGACTGTGGGCCAGAGAGTGGCTTTTTTAAGGAATGAGTTTACACTCCCACATCTAATGGACCAGGCCTTTTCTGCCAGAAGGTTAGACTCTACCCTTCTGAGGATTTCTTCCAAAGTTGGTATATAGGGGGATTTCCAGTTTAGGGCTAGCAATCCTCTTACCACTATGAATATATGAGTGATGATCATTCTTTCCTGAGGGGGGAGAGAATGAGCACCTAGATTTAACACTGCCAAGCCTGGGGGAATAGTTTGCAAGGACATTGGGAGTTTTTGAAGGAAAGTCCCAATATCCTTCCACATTTTCTGGAGCTTGGGGCATTCCCGTAGGATATGTTCCATGGTACCCGCCAGTTTGCAGCCTCTCCAACACAAGGGGGATGTATGGAAATCAAATTTATTAATCTTTTCAGGGGTTAGATACCACCGCCAAATGCTTTTTAGTAGACTCTCATGGTGTCCCACACAATGAGAAACCTTTTTGAGAGCTTTGACAGCCATCTCCCATTCCTCCACACCCGCTTCAAATTCATCTCCCAGCCAGTCCTGCCAGCTGGTTAGTTGCCATCTGGGGAAGGTTTCTTTTAGGTCCATTAATGTTCTATAAAATACTGAGGTTCCTTTTAAATGGGTGTTTTCTGGTTGAATAAGTTTTATAATTTTGGGCTCCAGGGTAATGGGATTATAAGGGTGTTTATTAAAAAATCTAGCTACTCTATCATAGGTGGGTTTCTCTGTTAATGGGATTCTATATGTTACTGATAAGTCATCAAAGGATCTTATACCGGAATCTCCCAACAGGTCCTCTATGGATTCTAATCCATGATCTGACCAGGCCTCCAAATTCAGATTTTTTTATAGCCGCATGTAGAGTATCCAAGGAAGTTGGTACTGCCACTGCCAACACCTCATTTTTGCTCAAATTAGTTAGCTCTTTCCATAATCTCAGAGAGTTGGCAGTGACAGGGTTCTGGATATGTTGTTGGATTTTCCAGGTCAATCTGGATTCTAAAAACTCTTTAAAGGATTTGAGTGGTAGTTGCTCCTCTTCTATAACAACCCATTGTTTTGTGGAGTCTTTTGTCCAGATTGACCTGGATTGGTCCAGAACTGTGACCAACTGTGTGACTTGGCCTTGTAATAAAGCTCCACATTTGGTGCACCTAGTCCCATATTGGAGATATGTGCTGTTAGTATTTTATTGGAGAACCTGGCTTTTCTGTTTCTTAGAAAATATCGATTTAGTTGTTTTTGTAATTCTGTGAAGAATTTTTGGGGAACTCTTATTGGGAGATTCCGGAACAGGTAGAGGAGTTGGGGAAGGATCATCATCTTGAATGCTGCAATTCTACATAGCCATGAAAACTCTACTTTTGAAAGGGATTCTAATTTATCTTTAATTTTGGATAACCAAGGGCCATAATTTTCTCTATAAATCTGTGCAATAGTTGGGGTAAGCTGGATACCAAGATATTTCATGGATTTCTCGTTCCAGGTATACTGGCAGGACTGCTTAAGAGTTTCTTTCATCTTAGCAGGTATGAAGCAAGGGAGGATAACCGTCTTTTGCTCATTAAGCTTATAGTATGATACTGTTGAAAATTCCTCAAGTTCCTCTGTAGCATTTGGCAGTGATATCGTGGGTTTCTGGAGAAATAGTATCACATCATCTGCATAAAGGCCTAATTTAGTGGAATAATTACCAATTTTAATACCATGGATATTGGGGTTATTTCTAATTTTTTGTGCAAGGGGTTCAAGTGTCAAGTTAAAGATTAAGGGGCAGAGAGGACAGCCCTGGCGGGTACCATTGGTGATGTTAAAAGGTGGGGAGACAGAGCCGGAAGAGGCAACACTAGCAGAAGGGCAGGTGTATAATGCTAGGATGGCACCATGGAGGAAGTCTGGTATTCCAAATCTGGAAAGAACTCTTGACATGTATAACCAGTTAACTCTGTCGAACGCCTTTTCCACGTCTAAAGAGATGAGGAGGGTAGGCGTCCGACAGAGCTTGATCTGATGGAGTAAGGCAAGGGCCTTCCTTGTGCCATCATTTGTGGACCTACCTCTGGTGAAACCTACCTGGTCCGAGTTGATAAGCTGGGGCATTAGGGGGGATAATCTATTGGCAATAATTCTGGCATATAGCTTTACATCTGTATTAAGGAGTGAAATAGGTCTATAGCTACTGGGGTCTGCAGGGTTTTTATCTTCTTTGGGGATAGTGGATATGAAGGCGGTTAAGGATTCTTTGGGAAAACTACGTTGGGTGGCTATTTCATTAAACATATTAGTGAGGGGTTTGGATAGAATACTAACAAATTTTTTATAATAATCGTTTATATATCCATCTGGGCCTGGGGCTTTATCTCTTTTCAAAGTGTTAATGACATTTTCTACTTCAGCTTGAGAAAAGGGGATAGATAAATATTTCTTTTCAAACTCAGATAGTGAGGGGAGATCTACTTTGTCTAAGTATTTATCAATATTTTGTGGAGTTGGGGAAGGAGTATTGGGGTTTAATTCTAAGTTATATAGGCCTTCATAATACTTAGCTAGAGCTTCTACTATATCTTTAGGGTGGTGTACTTCTGTTTTTGTTAGGGGATGTTTCATCTTCAGAATTCTTTGAAAAATTCTTTGGCCTTTAATTTTACGGGCCATTGCTTTACCAGCTTTATTTCCTCCATGATACCAATCCTCTCTAAGTCTAGTCTGCCATTTGTCATACTCATAATACATACACTCTGCCAGCTCCTGTCTCCTCTTCTCCAGTTCTTGGGTCAGTTCTATTTTATTTTTGCTGAATATCTCCACTTATAATGATCTGATTTTGTTTAATAAAAGATCTGTTTTTTCTCTAACTTTCCTTTTGTGTATAGCTCCTTGTTTCATGAGGACTCCTCTCATAAATGCCTTATGGGCATTCCATAAGGAGACCCTGGAGACTACACTGGCATCATTAAAGTGGAAGTATTCCAGCAATTCTTTTTTTATAAGGGGAAAAATGTGTTCTGAATTAATTAAAAAATTATTTAGTTTCCAATTAATCTGTTTGGGGGAAGCATCTTTTAAACTGAATTTTACTGTGAGAGGGGAGTGATCGGACCAAACTCTTGTTCCAATGGTAATGTCTGAGACCAGTGGTAGAGAGAATCTGTCAGTCAAACAATGGTCTATCCTAGTGAAGGACTGGTAGATTGGTGAATAAAAGCTGTAACCCTTTTCCTTGGGGTGAATACACCTCCAAGTATCGAATAATTCATTCTTGATTAGTGAAGGTAGAAGTGTGGATTGAGCTCTTCTTGTTTGAGATGTTGAGTCTAATAGGGGGTCTACTACTGCATTCATATCACCTACTATAAATAAGTTAGCTTTTTGGAATTTTTGTATTTTTTGGAATGTTTTATAAAGAAATTTCACTTGGTGGGAATTAGGGGCATAAATATTGGCAAATGTAAAATTTTGGGAATTAATAGTCCCAGCAATCATCACCAATCTACCGTCCTCACTACAAAAAGACTTCTCCACCACTAGGCCCAGAGTATCCCTGATTGCGATACAAACTCCTGCTCTCCTTTTATCCTTGAATGTTGAGTGGAAAACTTTAGAAAAGTTGTGAATTTTTAATCTGGATGCAGAAATTTTTGATAAATGAGTTTCCTGTAAGCAAATAATATCTGGTTTTTGTTCTTTAGCTAGCTTATTTAGTAAATATCGTTTTCTATAAGAGTTTAACCCTCTAACATTCAAGGACAAAAGTTGGCAATCACTCATAATACCTCACATTATGCTGTACATTACCCATGAAACACACGTCCCCTTTATTAAACAGATAAAGCAAAAAACACATTATATTGTCATATAACCTGATCCTGCCTGAACATCCATACATCTCGGCTCTGAGGGGAAAGAAAATAATTAGTGGACATGACAGTGTGCAAACCTTAATACTAATGAAAAATAATAAAAGAAAAAGAAGAGAAGTCAGGGTAAGACCGAGGGATGTGTGCAGAGGCATCCAGTTCTACCTGTGCACACCCCCTCCAAATTATCCCAACCCTATATCTCCACTTCTTGAAAGGGATAGAGATAAGATAAGAAAAATAACAGTAACAACAACAAACTGTCTAGGAAGAGCAAAAGAACAGGAAGTCTGAACTTCCAAACAAAACAGTCAGTGACCTTACGGTCAGGGTCCACCGGTGTAGACGTCCAGTGTGACTGACCACCTACAGGAAAAAAGTTCCTAAGGGGGAAAGTGTAGTTGGGGGGAAAGTTCCGTGGGGGATCACCCAGTGTTCAGGAGGTACCCGTGGCTTCCCCGGCTTTAAGATGTTCCTCATCAGTCAGTGGTGGGGTGGTGTCCATTGCTGCTTGAAGATGTTTCGGCTTGGGAGAGATGGGAGGACGGATCAGTCTGTCTCTGACTGGGTCCCTTGGGATGAAGACAGGGATCCCCCATTTAGCCAGCAAGTCAAGGCCTTCCTCAGGGGTTTTAACAATGTATGAGGTACCAGGATCAAAAATGATCAGTTTGGGAGGGAACCCCCAATTATAGGGAATCTTTTTGTACCTCAATGTAGTTGTCACCTGTGAAAAGTCTCTTCTGGTGTTCAATGTGGCTTGGGAGAGGTCCTGGAACAAAGATAGATCTTTATACTCTCCTGGAAGCTTCTTCCCCTCTCTTGTTGCAGCCAGCAGCTTCTCCTTGACATGGAAGAAATGGATCCTAGTGATTACATCTCTGGGTAGGTTCTTTGACAGATGGGCAGGCTTGGGAAGTCTATGAGCCCTGTCTACTGTAAGCTCAATCTGGTTGAGATCAGGGAGTGTGGTATGTAGAATGTCTGCAACATATGCATTCAGCTGGTCATTAGGAACAGTCTCAGGGACCCCTCTGATTTTTACATTATTCCTCCTGTTTCTGTCTTCCCCATCTGCTATCTTCTCCTTCATCCACTTATTCTCACCCATTAGATGTTTATGTGCATCCACCAGATCATTGTAAGCTTTGGACATTTCAGCCACCTTATTCTCCAGCAGACAGATCCTCTGGTCAGTGTCAGTGGCAAATACCTCTACATTGCCTGCCAGTGTGTCCAGGTCTGCTCTGGTGCCTGTGATATTGTCACTGAGCATCTGGCTGAAGGACAACATAAAAGTTTTGAAGAACTGCTGGGACATGGGTTCTTCAGAAGCAGGGAATGCAGCCAGTGTGCTAAAAATGTTCTCTGATGGGCGACGCTGCGCAGCTGGGGATGGATGGATGGATGAGGCTGCTGCACGGAAAGCGTCTGCTGCGCAGACAGGGGTGGGTGGATGGGTGGATGGGTCTGCTGGTCAGGTGGGTTAGGGGTAGAATGAAGCATAGATCCTACCTTAGGGTCCCCAGAGTCATGCAGCTCGGATTTCCGCGCGGAATCACGCTGTGTAATGGAGGTCTGAAGGGGCTTCAGCTGGCTGCGCTCTCTGTTGTCCCCTGATCTTCTCAGAGTGTCAGAATCCTCCTCATATTCCTCCTCCAGTATGTCCGCTCTGTCCCTCCTTCCCTGGGGTGTAAATAAAACGCTGTACCTGTTCCTCTGGTCTAGCGGTGGAAGGGTCCTGTAGTTGGCCTCATGGTGTGAGCTGGGCCTGTAATGGCCGGCGCCATCTTGGTTTTCCTCCGTGAAAAACGTGGAGAGCTTCCTAGGGACTGAATTACCCTGTCTCTGCTGCCTTTGAGACACTCTCCGGTAGCCTGAAGCCATCCTGGGATGTTCACCCACCTTTTAGAGCTGTTTTGGGGCTTTCTGGGTTGCTTTTGGTCGCTTTATAGGGTGATCACAGCAGGAGCTCTGGGATCAAGCCTCCATTCAGCTCCGCTGCGTAGCCACGCCCCTCTGCTATGTTAAACCAATACACCATTGAAAAACTGGTTGCTTTTGCAATTGAAAGAAAAGTGACTATAGTTGAAAAGGTAATGGTGCCTAAATTATGTTCTGGGATGCAATTTACAGCTTCAGTGAAATCTGTTTGCAAATAGGAGTGATAGATTATGAACTCGAGCCAACAGTAGGTTTTGCTATGTTAAAGCAATACACCATTGAAAAACTGGTTGCTTTTGCAATTGAAAGAAAAATGACTATAGTTGAAGAGGAAATGGCCCCTAAACTATGTCCTGGGATGCAATTTATAGCTTCAGTATAATCTGTTTGCAATTAGGAATGATAGATTATGAGCTAGAGCCAACAGTAGGTTTTGCTATGTTAAACCGTTTTCAATATTTTTTATTGGGATTTTCAAGTTTTAAAACATGACAAACAATCAATAAACATTTATAAATGTTATACAAGTTATCTTACGTTACCAAGAGTGTATAAAACAGATTATATAATACAGAATGTAAAAACAACAAAAATAAATTAGGAACATAGTAATAATAATAGCTATATGCAGGGGCGTTTCTAGGGTCCTTGGAGATCGGGGGCACCTGTGGGCACCAGGCGGGGAAAAATGGGCGTGACCATGAGGTGAGTGGGTGTGGCCATGGGTGGGGCCAAATGTACATGAACTTAGCAGCGGTGTAAGCTACAGATAACGGGCCTGCCCATCGAAATATTGGATGGAGCCCCCTGTCCTTTATTTGGATAATTTACAATCAGTATAGGCATAGATCAAAGATGTATACGCACATACAATTTTGATTGGTCAATCACTGACCCCCAATTTTACCACCCCCGTGCAGTAAGTGGGCCAACAGACAATGAATTTTATGAACAGAGCTAAAATTGGCTAATCAAAATTGTATGTGTGTACCAGGCTTTACAGCTAATACTGTACATACTGAAAGTAGCAGGGATCAGCATACAATATAGCTGGTTTACAATAAGTAAAGGCACAGAGTAACACCTTACACTGTACACACTGGAGGTAAATCAGCACACAGTGCAGGCACTAGAGAACAGCGTATACTGTACATACTGTAGGCAGCGGAATTCAGCACACTGCAGCTAGCGTGCCAAAAATATGAGGATCACGTTGTGCGGCGTGCTTATCGCGCCGCACCAAAAAATGGGTGGGCCATGGACCAGAATATAGGTGTGGTAACGGGTGGAGACAAATTTACATGAACCTAGCAATGGTGGGATATTAGATTATGACAGTAGTGGCGAACCTTTTGGAGGCCGAGTGCCCAAACTGCAACCCAAAAGTCACTTATCTATCGCAAAGTGGCAACAGCAATTTAAACTAAATACTGTACAAACGGTTTAACTCATACATGAACATTATGGAAAATCCAAGTTGAAAATAAACTGTGGAGATAAACAATTTCATCCATCCTACTCCTGAAAAATGTATTCAATTTTTTAGAACCTCCCAGTTTTATTTTCTGTTTTAAAAAGCTAAAAAAGTAGGTTTAATGCTATTGTCTCATATGATAAGGATTCAGCTTTTCCCATAGTCTCGCACTTAGCAATCATGTGACCCGCAACAAGACAAATTCAGCATTCATGAGGCCCCCAACAAATCATGAGGCCCCCAACAAGACAAATTCAGCAATCATGAGGCCTCCAACAAATCATGAGGCCCCCAACAAGACAAATTCAGCAATCATGAGGCCCCCAACCAAATCATGAGGCCCCCAACAAGACAAATTCAGCAATCTTGAGGCCCCCAACAAATCATAAGGCTCCCAACAAGACAAATTCAGCAGTCATGAGGCACATAAATAGACAGCATTTCACATAAATAGGCAGAATGCCCCCTTAAAGGGAACCAGAGAAGAAGCAAAAAAAAAAAACAGAAAAAGCTTTTATACATACCTGGGGCTTCTTCCAGCCCCATACGCACGGATCGCTCCCACGCCGCCGTCCTCCGCTTCCTGCATCGGCGGTACCGGGTGCCGTCACTTCCGGCGGGCGCAGCCAATTGTCCGCATGACCAGGCGCTCCCTGCATTCCCTTACACGTGCGGCTGCTCAGAATGCAGCTGCACGCGTACGGGTATGCTGGGAGCCCCTCCCTGTGATGCGGACAATTATCCGCGTGCTGCCGCCGACTGGCCGACTGCCCGAAATTATGGGACCCGGTACCGCCGGACACAGTAAGCTGAGGATGGCGGCGTGGGAGCGATTCATGCGTATGGGGCTGGAGGAAGCCCCAGGTATGTATAAAACCTTTTTTCTGGGGCCTCTGGTTCCCTTTAATATGGTAGCACCCCCAAGTTAGGTAGTGAGTGACAGGGACCCCCAGGTTAGCTAGTGAGTGACAGGAGCCTCCAGTTAGGTAGTGAGTGACAGGGACCCCGATAGTGAGTGCCAGGGAGCCCCTTTAGGCAGTGAGTGAGTGCCAGGGAGCCCCTTTAGGCAGTGAGTGAGTGCCAGGGAGCCCCTTCAGGTAGTGAGTGCGTGACAAGGAGCCCCTTTAGGGAGTGAGTGAGTGACAGGGAGCCCCTTTAGGGGGTGAGTGAGTGCCAGGGAGCCCCTTTAGGGGGTGAGTGAGTGCCAGGGAGCCCCTTTAGGAAGTGAGTGAGTGCCAGGGAGCCCCTTTAGGGAGTGAGTGAGTGCCAGGGAGCCACTTTAGGAAGTGAGTGAGTGCCAGGGAGCCCCTTCAGGTAGTGAGTGAGTGCCAGGGAGCCCCTTCAGGTAGTGAGTGAGTGACAGGGAGCCCCTTTAGGGAGTGAGTGAGTGACAGGGAGCCCCTTTAGGGAGTGAGTGAGTGACAGGGAGCCCCTTTAGGGAGTGAGTGAGTGACAGGGAGCCCCTTTAGGGAGTGAGTGAGTGACAGGGAGCCCCTTTAGGGAGTGAGTGAGTGACAGGGAGCCCCTTTAGGGAGTGAGTGAGTGCCAGGGAGCCCCTTTAGGGAGTGAGTGAGTGCCAGGGAGCCCCTTTAGGGAGTGAGTGAGTGCCAAGGAGCCCCTTTAGGGAGTGAGTGAGTGCCAGGGAGCCCCTTTAGGAAGTGAGTGAGTGCCAGGGAGCCCCTTTAGGGAGTGAGTGACAGGGAGCCCCTTTAGGGAGTGAGTGGGTGCCAGGGAGGCCCTTTAGAGCAGCGTTTCCCAACCGCTGTGCCGCGGCACACTAGTGTGCCGCGGCATGTTGCCTGGTGTGCCGTGCGTTCCTACTGTATGTAGAACGCAGGAGGGGGAAAGCAGCGCTAGAAGGAGGGGCAGTGGAGGCAGCGGTGGGGAGGGGGGAAATATCCCCCCCCTCCCTCACCTGGGACCCCTCCTTCTGCCTCTCTCCCCCTCCATTTAGCGGTGGCAAGTGCGGGGTCGGCGGCGGGGAGGCACGCGGAGAATTACTCACCACTTCCGCGTTCCAAGCGCCGGCAGCGTCATGTCGTCAGATCTCCGCCTTCAATGCCGCCCACTGTGCTTCCGCTAATCAGGAAGCACAGTGGGCGGCATTGAAGGCGGAGATCTGACGACATGACGCTGCCGGTGCTTGGAACGCAGAAGTGGTAAGTCTGCGCATGTCTCCCCGCCGCCGAGCCGCCCCGCACTTGCCACCGATAAATGGAGGGGGAGAGAGGCAGAAGGAGGGGTCCCAGGTGAGGGAGGGGGGGGATATTTCCCCCCTCCCCACCGCTGCCTCCACTGCCCCTCCTTCTAGCGCTGCTTCCCCCCTCCTGGGCATCTATACTGGGGGCAACTGTACTAGCTATACTGGGGGCAACTGTACTAGCTATACTGGGGGCAACTAAACTAGTTATACTGGGGGCAACTAAACTAGCTATACTGGGGGCAATTAAACTAGCTACACTGGGGGCAACTAAACTAGCTACACTGGGGGCAACTAAACTAGCTACACTGGGGGCAACTAAACCAGCTACACTGGGGGCAATTAAACTAGCTATACTGGGGGCAATTAAACTAGCTATACTGGTGGCAACTAAACTAGCTACACTGGGGGCAACTAAACTAGCTACACTGGGGGCAACTATACTAGCTATACTGGGGCACTACCTACCTATACTGGGCACTATGCTAGCTATGCTGGGCACTATACTAGCTATACTGGGCACCATACTAGCTATCTGGGCACTATACTAGCTATCTGGGCACTATAGTAGCTATACCGGGCACTACCTACCTATACTGGGGCACTACCTATCCATACTGGGACTATACTAGCTATACTGGGGTAACTATACTAACCATACTGGGGCAACTAAACTCCCTATACTGGGGCAACTATGCTAGCTATGCAGCCGCACCCCAGCCCCCCCCCATAGCCTGCTACACACGGCACTGTCCACTAGGTCGCGCAAACACCCGCGCGCCCCCCGCCGTTCCCCGGAGAAAAATATGGTCAGAAAGTGTTCCCCGGGCCGGAAAAGGTTGGGAACCACTGCTTTAGAGAGTGAGTGAGTGACAGGGAGGCCCCCCCTCTAGCCGCCGCTCCACCCCCCCCCTTACCTTGCAGCAGACCTCAGGATCAGCAGCGACCCGACCAGGTGTACGAGCGGGCGCTGGACACACCCGCTCGATATGCGGAAGTGATGTCACTTCCGCATATCAGTGCGGGCGCTGGGTCCTAGCGATTGGTCGCCGGCTCGTCGCCTGATGCTGAGGTCTGACTGAGTGTGACGCGGCGGCGGCTGCGCTGAGTCTGACAGAGGGGGTGAGCGGCGGGCGGAGATCCGTGGCACCCCAGGACAGAATGGGGGCACGTGCCCCCCCAAAATAGGGCTAGCGACGCCCCTGGCTATATGAAGGGAGAAACTTATGATGCGGAAATCCGCGTTCAGACACGGAAGTATTCTGAGATTGCGGAGTCCGCATAAAACGCGGAAACCACTCAATTTACTTGCAAAGTTCCGTTTCCTCATGCGGAATATACATTACTTCTATTAAGCGTAGCATAACATAATATGATATAATAACAAAAATGATTAGATGTTAACTCGTTTCTTAAAGTAAACATATCTAACTAGATTTAGTAAATATCTTATTTTATCAAAGGAAAGGGAAATCTTGAGTATGAGATATATATTCCTAATTTAAATTTTACTTACATCTGCTACTCGTATACACACATGTATGAGTTGAACTTGTATTTTGTTAGAGAATGAATGTCTCTCAGTTTTTATCAAGTTTAATTATACTTAAGTCAAACTAATGTTTGACATAAATTATGTGGTAGGAAGAACTTCTTAATAGAGAATAAGTTGATTTGAAGAATGATAGAGATCTCCTATTTTACTATAGGACTAATATCTAAACCATTGCTTGTAATTTACCTTATTTATGTCGATCAATCAGCTTCTATTACCTACAATTGGAACCTTGGCCGAAATAAGTTCAAATCATATCAACAATCACAACAGGGACATTAAGCAAAATAGTCCTCAACTAAAAGTTCTGATTGACTAAACTTCCTCTCAACCTGGGAAATGGGGGTCCGACCTCCCTACAGAGATCCCAGGGACGCGAATTTCTAACTTTTACTGTGTTAACAGTTCTTTAATAATGTCTCTGTGCTGATCAGTTCCATTTAAATTGGATAAAGGTTCCAATGATCATACTATGTAGAGTAGTTATGAAGATAAACCCCAACATCCCAATTTATTGATCCAGCTTATAAATTATTGGATTATGACTATTATACTATACTATACTAAACTAATCTAATCTACACCTAAACTAAACTACCTATAATGCACCTATTAATCCCTGAAAATCCAGAATAGAGGCATATTATTTAGATCCACATATTCTAGAAAGACAAGACGCATGGAGCATAAAATATGAGGCATGAAGCATGAGCATGGAGGACTGGTCTGGATGAGAACTCACAACTAATCTAATCTTCTTCTCTGAACGTGATAGGGACCTACAACTTCCATGCTGACATCCCAAAAAGCAAGCATTCCGACATGTCAAAAATCAAGAACCTTGGATTCACTATACACAACAGGCCAGAGATCCACCTTCCTCAGGAATGACTGAAGATTTCCACACCTAATTGCCCATGCCTTTTCAGCTAAGAGATTTGTTTCCACTTTTCTGAGAATATCTCTAAATTTGGGTACGTAAGTAGTTTTCCAGTTACTGGCAATTTGACTCTTAACCACAATGAAAATATGATCAATAATCAGTCTTTCCCTTGGTGGAAGGTCCCTGGTTCCTATGTGAAGAAGTGCCATACCTGGTGGTATGGACTGTAAGGATACCGGAAGTTGTTTCAAAAAGTCTTCAATATCCTTCTTTAACTTTTTAAGTTTTGGACAATCCCATAAGATGTGTTCTATGGTACCCGTCAGGTTGCAGCCTCTCCAACACAGGGGGGATGAATTCAAATCGAATTTAGATATTTTTTCTGGGGTCATATGCCACTGCCAAATTATTTTGATTAGGCCTTCATGGTGTGTTACACAATGGGAGGATTTTCTTAGAGAGTTGACAGTCATCTCCCATTCCTCTATACCAATTTCAGTGTTTAAATAATTTTGCCATCTATTTGGCTGGCTGTGAAGCAGGTAATATCTCTCTGCTCTCTCTCCCTCCTGGAGATCAGCATCATCTGCAGCACAAACCATCAGCATCATCTGCAGCACAAGAACCATCATCTGCAGCACAGACCAAGTACGATGGCGGCGCGCACAGACGCAGCGGCTTCATGCTACCCACATTGGTGCTCTCTTCTATTAAATTTCTTCCTACTCTATGTTCCCTATATGCACCGTGGGGTTGTCATGAAAAGTATTTTCGTTGTGTTACACAATGACAATAAAGTGAATTGAATTGAATATTTAGCTGCCATTTAGGGGCTTCTTCTTTTATTTCCAACAGAGTTGTATAAAATAGGGAAGTACCTTTCAGGTGTGTATTCTCTGGTTGAAGCAGTCTATTGATTTTGGATAAAATACTGATTGGTTCATATGTATGTATATTCAGAAATGTTCTAATTTTATCATAGGTTGGTTTATCAGAAGTTGGAACATTGTAGGTTTCTGTTAGATGTTCAAAAGGTGTAACTCCGGAATCTCCCGATAAGTCATCTACACATTTTACTCCGTGCTCAATCCATTCTTCAATGCTTATGTTTCTCACAACCGAGTGAAGAACGTCTAGGTTGAGCGCAGGTGTTATAGCCATTTTATCTCTACTGCACATTTTTATCATTTCCTTCCAGACTCTTATGGTGTTAGCTGTGATTGGGTTGAGAGTTTTGGGTCTGATGTTCCATGCTAATCTAGATTGAAGAAATAGTTTATAGGACCCAGATGGCAATTGGTCTTCTTCCAACGATACCCATTGCTTACATTGATCCTCTGACCAAATTGATCTAGATTGATCTAAGATCGTAGCTTTATAATAAAGCTCTAGATTAGGAGTACCTAGGCCCATATTGGAAACATGTGCAGTGAGTATTTTATTAGAGAATCTTGCTTTTTTCTTCATCAACACATATTGATTTAGTGTTTTTTGCATCGTATTGAAGAAGGTTTGATGGACTTTTATTGGGAGATTTCGGAATAAATATAATAGTTGGGGTAGAACCATCATTTTAAATGCTGCGATTCTGCCCTGATTCTAATTTAGCTAGAGAATCCAATTTATTTTTAAGTTTAGATAACCATGGGTTATAATTTTCTCTATACAGTTGGCCTATAGTAGGTGTAATTTGTATCCCTAAGTATTTAATTGTTTTATCCTTCCATGTGTAGTGGCAGGTCTGTTGGAGTGTTTCTTTCATTTTCTTAGGTACAGAGTATGGGAGTATGACTGTCTTTTTCTCATTTAATTTGTAAAATGATACTTGAGAGAATGCATTCAATTCATGGGTAAGATTTGGCAGTGATATGAGTGGCTTCTGAAGGTCAGTGGCGGCTCCAGCTTCAGATTTTTGGGGGGGCTCGAAGGGGGCACAAGGGCTGGCAGGCCGGGCTTGGCGGGTGGGGGGGGGGATAATTTGTGCGTGGTCATGACGTCATGTGGGCGGGGCTAACTGTAATGTAGTTGTACCAGCTAACGTAGTTACATTAAAAAAATGAAGTAAACGCACATAATGACAGATAGCCTTTCACCAGTAAATGCACATAAGAGTCAGCTTTTCACCAGTAAATGCACATAATGACAGACAGCGTTTCCCCAGTAAATGCACATAAGAGACAACTTTTCACCAGTTAATGCACGTAATGACAGACTGCATTTCCGCAGTAAATGCACATAAGAGACAACTTTTCACCAGTAAATGCACATAATGACGGACAGCATTTCCCCAGTAAATGCACATAAGAGACAGACAGCATTTCCCCAGTAAATGCACATAAGAGACAACTTTTCACCAGTAAATGCACATAATGACAGACAGCGTTTCCCCAGTAAATGCACCTAAGAGACAACTTTTCACCAGTTAATGCATGTAATGACAGACTGCATTTCCCCAGTAAATGCACATAAGAGACAACTTTTCACCAGTTAATGCACATAATGACAGACTGCATTTCCGCAGTAAATGCACATAAGAGAAGACTTTTCACCAGTAAATGCACATAATGACAGACAGCCAGTGTCCCCAGCATAGGTAGCCAGGTGTATAGCTGTCCCCAGTATATGTAGCCAGGCATATAGCTCTCCCCAGTATATGTAGTCAGGCTGGTGGTGGTGGGCTGTGGGCCCCAGGGCAGCTCAGGCCTGGCTGATGGTGGTGGGCTGGGGGCCCCAGGGCAGCTCAGGCCTGGCTAGTGGTGGTGGGCTGGGGGCCCCAGGGCAGCTCAGGCCTGGCTGGTGGTGGTGGGCTGGGGGCCCCAGGGCAGCTCAGGCCTGGCTGGTGGTGGTGGGCTGGGGGCCCCAGGGCAGCTCAGGCCTGGCTGGTGGTGGTGGGCTGGGGGCCCCAGGGCAGCTCAGGCCTGACTGGTGGTGGTGGGCTGGGGGCCCCAGGGCAGCTCAGGCCTGGCTGGTGGTGGTGGGCTGGGGGCCCCAGGGCAGCTCAGGCCTGGCTGGTGGTGGTGGGCTGGGGGCCCCAGGGCAGCTCAGGCCTGGCTGGTGGTGGTGGGCTGGGGGCCCTAGGGCAGTTCAGGCCTGGCTAGTGGCGGTGGGCTGGGGGCCCCAGGGCAGCTCAGGCCTGGCTGGTGCGGTGGTAGGCTGGGGGTCCCAGGGCAGCTAAGGCCTGGCTGGTGGTGGTAGGTAGGCTGGGGGCCCCAGGGCAGCTAAGGCCTGACTGGTGGTGGTGGGATGGGGGGCCCCAGGGCACCTCAGGCCTGGCTGGTGGTGGTGGGATGGGGGGCCCCAGGGCAGCTCAGGCCTGGTGGGAAGGCCTCAGGCCTGGCTGGTGGTGGTGGGATGGGGGGTCCCAGGGCACCTCAGGCCTGGCTGGTGGTGGTGGGATTGGGGTCCCAAGGCAGCTCAGGCCTGGTGGGAAGGCCTCAGGCCTGGCTGGTGGTGGTGGGCCCCAGGGCAGCTCAGGCCTGGCTGGTGGTGGTGGGATGGGGGGCCCAAGGGCAGCTCAGGCCTGTTGGGAAGGCCTCGGGCCTGGCTGGTGGTGGTGGGATGGGGGCCCCAGGGCAGCTCAGGCCTGGCTGGTGGTGGTGGGATGGGGGGCCCCAGGGCAGCTCAGGCCTGGCTGGTGATGGTGGGCCCCAGGGCAGCTCAGGCCTGGCTGGTGGACTGGTAGGTGGGCTGGGGCCCCAGAGTCAGGCCTGGGGGTTGTTGGTGGTGTTCAGCTCAGTCAGGGGGGCAGCTCAGGCCTGGGTGGCTGGGGCTAGTGGTGGACTGGTGGTGTGCCTGCTGCCTGGTGCTAGGCTCAGGAGGCCTGGGGCAGAAAAACAATTTGGCAGTTGACTGGCTGGCTGGAGAGGACAGCCACCGCAGTGACCACACCCACCTTGTCGGAGTTCCAACTTCCAAGTCCTGCTGGCCTGGCTGTCAGCTCCGGAGTCCAGCCTCCAGTCCCGTGCGCTGTCCGTGGGTCGGTGCCTGGCCTGGGTGTGTGTCACACCGCGTGACTGGCATGCCGCAGAGAGAGTCTGGAGAGTGATGCAGACACTCTCATGTCGGCGCCGGCGGCAACTAGCTGGCTGCGCGGCGGGCAAGTGTCACGTGACGCCGGACGTTGTCATGTGACACACTTTTATAACACCGCTAGACCCAGCGAGACGCCACCACCACGTACCTCCCCCTGGGGCGGGCCGCTCTGCGTGACTGAGGCTAAGCTGAGCCTGCGCCCGGCCCAGGGTGGAAGCGGACATGTCGCCAGGGTGGGTGGGAGTCCGTGGGACTGATCGCTGGGGTGGGTGGGTGCCAGCCCAAGCCCTCGCCCTCCTCCCAGGCAGCCAGGCTCGGCTCCACTGCAGTGCAGACAGATGACGAGCCGAGGTCGGGTCGGACACTTGCGGCAGCCGGCGGGGGGGCTTTGAGGGGGGCTAATGAGTTGCCAGCTGGGGCTGAAGCCTGGGTAAGCCCCAGTGTAGCGCCGCCACTGCTGAAGGTATAAAATTATGTCATCGGCGTAGAGGCCTCATTTTGTGTGTGTTTTTCCCAGCTTAAAGCCGTGTATTTGTGAATTATTTCTAATTTGTTGGGCAAGGGGCTCTAGTGTAAAATTAAAAATCAGGGGGGAGAGTGGGCAACCCTGATGGGTACCATTTTTAATACTGAAGGAGGAAGACAGAGAACCAGATGACAAAACTCTAGCTGATGGTTGTGTATATAAGGCCAGAATGGCCCTACGAAGGAAATCAGGCACACCAAATGTAACCAGAACCTTGGATAGATATAACCAATTGACTCTGTCGAACGCCTTTTCCACGTCTAAAGAGACAAGGAGGGTAGGCGTCCGACAGAGTCCAAGTTCATGTAGTAAAGCTAAAACTTTCCTCACTCCATCAGACGTAGACCTGCCTCTGATAAAACCTACTTGATCTGAATGGATATGCTGGGACATGAAAGGGGACAATCTGTTTGCTATAATTCGGGCAAATAGTTTAATGTCTGTGTTTAAAAGCGAGATTGGCCTATAGTTGCCAGGATCTGTTGGGTCCTTGTCATCCTTTGGTATTGTTGAGATCAAAGCCGACAAAGATTCCTGGGGGAAAGTACCTAGCGAGACTATTTCATTAAACATTTATGTGAGGGGCTTAACTAGTATACTAACATATTTCTTAAAATAGTCATTAATATAACCGTCTGGGCCAGGGGCTTTATCATTTTTTAATGTATTAATAGCTTTTTCTACTTCATGTTGGCTAAAAGGGGTTGAGAGGAATTTTTGTTCGAATTCAGATAGTGAGGGGAGATCTACTTTTTTTAAAATAATTATCTATCTCATATTCAGTGGGTATATGTGTTCCTGGATCGTTTTCTAAATTATATAGGTTTTCATAGTACGTTGCAAGGGCTTCAACTATATCTTTGGGATGATGTACTTCATTATTAGTTTGGGGATGTTTCATTTTAATTATCCTTTGATAGACTCTTCTTCCTTTAATCTTCCTTGCCATAGCCTTCCCTGCCTTATTTCCCTCATAGTACCAATTCTCTCTGAGAGTAGTTTGCCATTTGTCATATTGGTAATACATAAGTTCAGCTAGTTCCTGCCTTGTCTCCTCCAGTATCTTGATCTTATTAGTCTTATTAGCTCCAAATATCTCTTTCTCCAAGTTCTTTATTTTGGTTAGTAGAAGGTCAGTTTTCTCTCTAATTTTTTTCTTCAGAATGGCACTTTATTTGATCAGCACTCCTCTCATGAATGCTTTATGCGCATTCCATAATACTGTTCTTTTTGTATCTATGATGTCATTAAACTTAAAATATTCCATCACTTCTCTTTTTATAATGGGGGATGAGTGTTCCGAATTAAAAATACATTTGTTAAATCTCCAGTTTTGTGGCTGTTGAGGGGTATCTTGCAAATGAAATTTTACAATAAGAGGTGCAGTGTCAGACCATACTCTGGGGCCTATCTCAACCTCCGAGACCAGTGGTAAAGAGAACCTGTCCGTAAGACAATAGTCAATCCTTGTGAAAGACTTATGGACTGGAGAGTAATAAGTAAATTGTTTGTCCCCTGGGTGAATACACCTCCAGGTGTCAAAAAGTTCAAATTTGATTATTGATAGCTGAAATTTGGAATGTGCTCTTCTAGTTTGGGATGTACAATCAATTTGTTGGTCGATAATAGAATTGAAATCTCCTGTTATAAATAATTTACCTTTGGTCATAGTATTGATTTTATTAAGTTTCCTATTGATAAATTTGACTTGGTGTGAATTTGGGGTATATATATTCGCAAAGGTATATTCCAAAGAATTAATAGTGCCTGTAATAATTACCAGCCTG
Source organism: Hyperolius riggenbachi (assembly GCF_040937935.1). Classification (NCBI taxonomy): domain Eukaryota; kingdom Metazoa; phylum Chordata; class Amphibia; order Anura; family Hyperoliidae; genus Hyperolius; species Hyperolius riggenbachi. The sequence goes on along the minus strand of NC_090656.1, from coordinate 153,392,061 downwards.
CCATCATCACTGCTAAAGGCATCCTTCACCACTAGTCCCAGAGTGTCTCTGACAGCAATACAAACCCCAGCTTTTTTCTTTTTTACAAGAGTGGAGTGGTATATTGTAGATAACTGATGGATCTTAAATTTCACAGCAGAATTTTTGTTCAGATGAGTCTCCTGTAGACAAATAATATCGGCTTTGCAATCTTTAACTAGCTTATGTAACAAGTATCTTTTCCTATAGGAGTTGAGTCCCCTCACGTTCAGAGACAATAGCTTACATTCCTGATTAAACTATAGTCTAGAATTGCTAATATCTGTAAACCAGTGCCTATAATTGAAATTCTCACCAGTACCAGACCTCCAGCTATAACAATGCAGTAGATGATTCTCCAGCGTTCAAGTGTCTCAACTCTGGACAAGAAAATAACGGTTAGTTGGTAGAAATAAGTGCATATCTTATCTATACAGTAAATAAACAGGAACAGAGACAGAAAAAGAAAGATAAAAAGGGTTAGTGTAGATTGTAACGGCATCCGGTTCTACCGCCACATAATCACTGTATAGTTAAATCCTAAGAGAAAAAGGAAGGAGAAATCAACAGAAAAGAAAAAGAAAACAAACTTCAAATCAGAATCAAACAAGTGACCTAACGGTCAGTTCCACCGATGTGGAATTCAGTTACTCTTTCCCTTTCAGTGGAAGGTGACTGTTCCAAAGGGAAAAACAAAAAGATGCGAGGGCAAAGTTAGTGGCTGTTCACCCAACTTCAAGAACCACTAGAGGCTCCATCTTCTTTCCCTTTGTCTTTGTCTGGGGTGATCGGCAGTGTGGTGTCCATTGGTGAAGGTAATGGCTTGGGTAGGATAGGTGGTCTATAAAGTTTATCTTTCCTAGGATCCCTGGCAATAAGGATTGGGATCCCCCATTTGGCCAGTAAGTCATGTCCTTCATCCACGCTTCTGACCACGTGTGTCATACCACTGTCTCGAATTAACAGTTTGGGTGGGAACCCCCAAGAGTATTCAATACGTTTATTCCTCAAGGTGTTAGTGATGGATGCATATCCACGTCTGGCTTGTAAAGTAGCTTGAGAGAGATCTTGATATAGCGTTAAATTGCTATATGGGTCTGGCAGCTTTTTACCTCCTCTTGTTGCACCAAGTAGCATTTCTTTTACATGGTAAAAATGTATTCGCGTGATCACATCTCTGGGCAGGTGCTGAGGAATGTGGCTGGGTTTAGGGAGCCTGTGGGCCCTGTCTATGATCAGTTCACTATTAGGTATGTTTGGAAATGTAACAGTTAAGATGTCTGTGATATAGTCCTTCAGATCATCGTTATTCACCGTTTCAGGCACTCCTCTGATCTTTAGATTATTGCGCCTATTTCTGTCCTCCCCATCTGCTATTTTCTCCTTCATCAGTTTATTCTCTTTCAGTAGCGCTGTATGGGCATCCACCATCTCATTATGAGCTATGGTCATCTCCTCTATCCTGTTCTCCAGTCTAGAGATCCTCTGGTCATTTTCACTAGTATAGTTAGAGAGATGTGCCACCAGAGATAAGAAGTCCCCTCTGAGTTCTGACATATTGTTTTTCATCTCCTTGCTAAAGGATGTCATGAACTCCTTGAAAAAGCTCCGTGTCACAGGCTGATCTGTGGGATTGAGGGCTGTTATTGAATCTGGCAGAGCGCTGGCTGGGGATGGATGGATGAGGGAGGTGGATGAGGAGGTAGCTGATCAGATGGGTATGGGGAGGAGTGTGATATTTGTCCTACCTGGGACCTTGGTGAATCTCTTGCGCCGGATGCGGAAAATGATGCGGATTTTGTTCCGGGATGCAGACTTTTCATAGTCTTACGCGGACTTCTATCGCGGAAATCCGCATCGGCTGTTTTTACTGCGTCATCTTCTCCGCTCTCTTCCTCTGCAAGATCCACTCCATCTTTCCTCCGATAAGGAGTCTGCAAGGGGGCATAACGATTCCTCTGCTCCAGCGGTGGTGGTTGCTATGTTAAACCAATACACCATTGAAAAACTGGTTGCTTTTGCAATTGAAAGAAAAATTACTATAGTTGAAAAGGTAATGGCCCCTAAACTATGTTCTGGGATGCAATTCACAGCTTCAGTGAAAGCTGTTTGCAAATAGGAGTGATAGATTTGAATCTAGACCCAACGCTAGCGTTTGCTATGTTAAACCATTACACCATTGAAAAACTGGTTACGTTTGCCGTCGAAAGAAAAATGACTATAGTTGAAAAGGTAATGGCCCCTAAACTATGTTCTGGGATGCATTTTACAGCTTCAGTGAAATCTTTTTGCAGATACGAGTGATAGATTAGGAACTAGAGCCAACAGTAGGTTTTGCTATGTTAAATCAATACACCATTGAAAAACTGGTTGCTTTTGCAATTGAAAGAAAAGTGACGGGGTGCGTATGCGTGGCGCTGCTGAGTCAGGATGCAGGACCAATGAACTCCGTGCTGCCGGCTAATTTTCTGCCTATCTACCGGGCTGATCGGGGCATGTAATACATCGTTGGACTTGTGAACATCCCAGCTATGTACAGATTGCCTCAGGCGAAGCCGTTCTTCTACTACACCCCTGCTTTCTCCCCTTCGTTTTCTGCAGAAAGCTCCACCGCTCCTCTATGGGCCAGCAAACTTCACCCTCGCTCTCTCAACAGGCTTCCCCACCGAGCGCTCAGCCTGCCCAGCAACCACAATCCCGCCATGCATCTCCTTCTCACCGGGATGATCGCAGCGCAGGTATGTCTTACAGTGACATGTTAGACACTATAAAGCAGATTTTTATGGCGGAATTACGCGAGGCAGTGTCAGAACTATCACGCCATATTGATGACATTGGGGACAGAGTTCATCATCTTGAGAACTAGACTGACGACTTGGTCACCGCTGTTAATGTGGATAAAGCCCAGATAGATACGCATGAAGAACGCATTGACACTGTGGAGTCCAAAATGGAGGACTTAGAAAATAGGAGCAGGCGAGCTAATGTTCGCATAAGAGGGGTCCCCGAATCTATAACTGATGTGGAGCCTATGGCTATTAATGTGTTCAGTGCCCTGATTCCTCAGGTTGACGCAAATCTCCTCTGAATTGTGCGCATACATCATGCGTTGGTGAGACCACGCAATCCTGAGCTACCACGAGATATAAAAGCCAAACTTTCATCTGAGGACATACGGGACAAAATATTAATTGCTGCCCGGGACCTCGAAGCACTCCCAGATGTTCCAGAATCGGTCCATATTTATGCAGACTTAGCGCCTGTGGCAATCGCTAAACAAAGGGAAATGCACCCCTATACCCTAGCACTTCAGAAGGCAGCCATAAGGTACAGGTGGGGATTCCCATTTATGCTGGCTTTTACTACTGGAGGCAAACAATATGTCTTCAGGATTTCGGAGGAGGCTGAGGCGGCCCTTACAGAAGCAGGTATCCCATTTGAACTTCCCCAGCAGACACAACAAGTCCCAAGAAACCAACTCTCCCAACGCCCACAACAATCTTGGGCCCCGGCTCGTGGATCACGTTATCAGTCAAGACCCCTGGCATTAGGTCCACCCTGACCTGCTATTAACTCTGGCACCTTATCCTTGTAAACCATGCTAACCTTGACTTATCCTCATCGCAGGCAAACCTTTGAACTGGTATGACCCCCTGTTAATCTGCAGAAATCCTCATTGGGTTACCCTATAGACACCTGGTATTATGTGACTTTATGAAAAGGTGCCTTTATGATGAGAACCCATCTTCGAGGCTCTATTTCTGCGAACACTTAAAGCCCCTTTATGATGTGGGCACCTTCATACTATTATCCATCTTGGCAGGTGGGATACCCCTTTATGATGTGGGCTTTCCCCCTCCTCAAAGAACTTATGCCCCTTTATGATGTGGGCTACCTCCTCCTTTTTGGGGTCTGGTGCCCCCCCTTTTTTTTGATGCGGGCCAAAATCGTATTACCTTTGTTATTCTCCATTGGATCATATATACTTTATAATCACTCTCTAATGGTTCTCAGTTTGTTTTAATTTATATAAACCTTTGTCTCCACTTTTATTAGATGCTATTATCTTTTTTCTTTTTGTGTTAGCACACTGGACTTAAACTTTCTTTGCAATCTACATGGCTTATTGACAAAGTACTATATGTCTTTACATGCTCTTCTTTTTTAGTGCAGGTGCCCTGTGACGCCTGGTCCTATTAGTTTTATAGTGTGTTCATGTACTTTTAGGTGGTGGATTGGCTGGTACTTTTATTGCTGCCCCCCCCCCCTTGTAGATGCGTGGTACGGGACCCCTAATATGGGCCCTCTTCCACTCATCTGTGTGGCACAGTTGTGCCTTCTTGTTCTTAATTTTTATGTATCATATGGCTATTAGGATTAATACTTCCTCACTGTCTACTGATGAGACTGTTTATGTTTACACATGTTCTTTCAAAATTATATACCCTGAAGCTGTCGCTCCCTGTCCTTCCTGGTTGTTCTATATCTTTTTCTCAGTCATCTCAATATGGGTACTAGGCCATATAATGTGAGAGGACTCAATTCGCCCCAAAAGAGAGCTAAGGCTCTTAAGGACTATCTTAAACATGCCCCTGATATCTTATGCATACAGGAGACCCATTTTTCTGTTACCTCTCATCCCAAACACTTTCATAAGAATTATAAACAAGCCTACATGTCTAATTTCTCAAGAAAACAGAGAGGAGTTCTTACGCTCCTGGCCAACCCTATTGAGATCACTACCCATATTGACGATTCTGAAGGTACTTACAACATCCTTATCGGAAACTTCAAAGCACAGTCCTTGTGTATAGTCAATATGTATGCTCCCCCGGTCTCCAACCGTGAAACGATTACTAAGGTTTCTAACTTGCTCCTCACGTTGAAATTTGATTCATTGATTTGGTGACCTTTGGTCAGATGATTTTAATGTCTCCCCTAATGACAAACTTGACAGAACGCACCCGCTACACCCCTCTGAGTCTAAAAGCACCAAATCTTTTGTTGATGACCTTCTCAAACTACATTCTCTTGTTAATGTAAGAGTGAACAGAGGCACCAGCAGGATAAAAGGTTCTAAAAGGCTTAAAATCCCTCAGGAGGTGGTGGTGGACTCGCCTTCCCGAAGCAGACAAGATACCGTCAGTTTTATGACATCAGGTTTATTAATATACTCTAATAAATAAATATACTCTAATTAATAAACTAGTTTTTCAGTTTTCTATTGATTTAAAAAAGCAAAACCTACTGTTGGCTCTAGATTCTAATCTATTACTCCTATTTGCAAACAGATTTTACTGAAGCTGTAAATTGCATCCCAGAACATAGTTTAGGGGCCATTACCTCTACAACTATAGTCGTTTTTCTTTCAATTGCAAATTAAACTAGTTTTTCAGTTTCCTATTGATTTAAAAAAGCAAAAAATACTGTTGGCTCTTGATTCTAATCTATCACTCCTATTTGCAAACAGATTTCAATGAAGCTGTAAATTGCATCCCAGAACAAAGTTTAGGGGCCATTACCTCTTCAACTATAGTCATTTTTCTTTCAATTGCAAACGAAACTAGTTTTTCAGTTTTCTATTGATTTACAAAAGCGAAACCTACTGTTGGCTCTAGATTCTAATCTATCATTCCTATTTGCAAACAGATTTCACTGAAGCTGTAAATTGCATCCCAGAACATAGTTTAGGGGCCATTACCTCTTCAACTATAGTCATTTTTCTTTCAATTGCAAACGTAACTAGTTTTTCAGTTTTCTATTGATTTACAAAAGCGAAACCTACTGTTGGCTCTAGATTCTAATCTATCACTCCTATTTGCAAACAGATTTCAATGAAGCTGTAAATTGCATCCCAGAACATAGTTTAGGGGCCATTACCTCTTCAACTATAGTAATTTTTCTTTCAATTGCAAACGAAACTAGTTTTTCAGTTTTCTATTGATTTAAAAAAGCAAAACCTACTGTTGGCTCTAGATTCTAATCTATCACTCCAATTTGCAAACAGATTTCAATGAAGCTGTAAATTGCATCCCAGAACAAAGTTTAGGGGCCATTACCTCTTCAACTATAGTCCTTTTTCTTTCAATTGCAAACGAAACTAGTTTTTCAGTTTTCTATTGATTTACAAAAGCGAAACCTACTGTTGGCTCTAGATTCTAATCTATCACTCCTATTTGCAAACAGATTTCACTGAAACTGTAAATTGCATCCCAGAACATAGTTTAGGAGCCATTTCCTCTTCAACTATAGTAATTTTTCTTTCAATTGCAAACGAAACTAGTTTTTCAGTTTTCTATTGATTTAAAAAAGCGAAACCTACTGTTGGCTCTAGATTATAATCTATCACTCCTATGTGCAAACAGATTTCACTGAAGCTGTAAATTGCATCCCAGAACATAGTTTAGGGGCCATTACCTCTTCAACTATAGTCATTTTTCTTTCAATTGCAAACAAAACTAGTTTTTCAGTTTTCTATTGATTTAATAAAGCAAAACCTACTGTTGGCTCGTGATTCTAATCTATCACTCCTATTTGCAAACAGATTTCAATGAAGCTGTAAATTGCATCCCAGAACAAAGTTTAGGGGCCATTACCTCTTCAACTATAGTCATGTTTCTTTCAATTGCAAACGAAACTAGCTTTTCAGTTTTCTATTGATTTACAAAAGCGAAACCTACTGTTGGCTCTAGATTCTAATCTATCACTCCTATTTGCAAACAGATTTCACTGAAGCTGTAAATTGCATCCCAGAACATAGTTTAGGGGCCATTACCTCTTCAACTATAGTAATTTTTCTTTCCATTGCAAACGTAACTAGTTTTTCAGTTTTCTATTGATTTACAAAAGCGAAACCTACTGTTGGCTCTAGATTCTAATCTATCACTCCTATTTGCAAACAGATTTCAATGAAGCTGTAAATTGCATCCCAGAACATAGTTTAGGGGCCATTACCTCTTCAACTATAGTCCTTTTTCTTTCAATTGCAAACGAAACTAGTTTTTCAGTTTTCTATTGATTTACAAAAGCGAAACATACTGTTGGCTCTAGATTCTAATCTATCACTCCTATTTGCAAACAGATTTCACTGAAACTGTAAATTGCATCCCAGAACATAGTTTAGGGGCCATTTCCTCTTCAACTATAGTAATTTTTCTTTCAATTGCAAACGAAACTAGTTTTTCAGTTTTCTATTGATTTAAAAAAGCGAAACCTACTGTTGGCTCTAGATTATAATCTATCACTCCTATGTGCAAACAGATTTCACTGAAGCTGTAAATTGCATCCCAGAACATAGTTTAGGGGCCATTACCTCTTCAACTATAGTCATTTTTCTTTTAATTGCAAACAAAACTAGTTTTTCAGTTTTCTATTGATTTAATAAAGCAAAACCTACTGTTGGCTCTTGATTCTAATCTATCACTCCAATTTGCAAACAGATTTCAATGAAGCTGTAAATTGCATCCCAGAACAAAGTTTAGGGGCCATTACCTCTTCAACTATAGTCATTTTTCTTTCAATTGCAAACGAAACTAGCTTTTCAGTTTTCTATTGATTTACAAACGCGGAACCTACTGTTGGCTCTAGATTCTAATCTATCACTCCTATTTGCAAACAGATTTCACTGAAGTTGTAAATTGCATCCCAGAACATAGTTTAGGGGCCATTACCTCTTCAACTATAGTCATTTTTCTTTCAATTGCAAACGAAACTAGTTTTTCAGTTTTCTATTGATTTAAAAAAGCAAAACCTACTGTTGGCTCTAGATTCTAATCTATCACTCCAATTTGCAAACAGATTTCAATGAAGCTGTAAATTGCATCCCAGAACATAGTTTAGGGGCCATTTCCTCTTCAACTATAGTAATTTTTCTTTCAATTGCAAACGAAACTAGTTTTTCAGTTTTCTATTGATTTAAAAAAGCGAAACCTACTGTTGGCTCTAGATTATAATCTATCACTCCTATGTGCAAACAGATTTCACTGAAGCTGTAAATTGCATCCCAGAACATAGTTTAGGGGCCATTACCTCTTCAACTATAGTAATTTTTCTTTCAATTGCAAACAAAACTAGTTTTTCGGTTTTCTATTGGTTTAAAAAAGTGAAACCTACTGTTAGCTCTAGATTCTAATCTATCACTCCTATGTGCAAACAGATTTCACTGAAGCTGTAAATTGCATCCCAGAACATAGTTTAGGGGCCATTACCTCTTCAACTATAGTCATTTTTCTTTCAATTGCAAACGAAACTAGTTTTTCGGTTTTCTATTGGTTTAAAAAAGTGAAACCTACTGTTAGCTCTAGATTCTAATCTATCACTCCTATTTGCAAACAGATTTCACTGAAGCTGTAAATTGCATCCCAGAACATAGTTTAGGGGCCATTACCTCTTCAACTTTAGTAATTTTTCTTTCAATTGCAAACGAAACTAGTTTTTCAGTTTTCTATTGATTTAAAAAAGCAAAACCTACTGTTGGCTCTAAATTCTAATCTATCACTCCTATTTGCAAACAGATTTCAATGAAGCTGTAAATTGCATCCCAGAACAAAGTTCAGGGGCAATTACCTCTTCAACTATAGTCATTTTTCTTTCAATTGCAAACGAAACTAGTTTTTCAGTTTTCTATTGATTTACAAACGCGGAACCTACTGTTGGCTCTAGATTCTAATCTATCACTCCTATTTGCAAACAGATTTCACTGAAGTTGTAAATTGCATCCCAGAACATAGTTTAGGGGCCATTACCTCTTCAACTATAGTCAATTTTTTTTCCAATTGCAAACAAAACTAGTTTTTCAGTTTTCTATTGATTTAAAAAAGCAAAACCTACTGTTGGCTCTAGATTCTAATCTATCACTCCTATTTGCAAACAGATTTCACTGAAGCTGTAAATTGCATCCCAGAATATAGTTTAGGGGCCATTACCTCTTCAACTATAGTAATTTTTCTTTCAATTGCAAATGAAACTAGTTTTTCAGTTTTCTATTGGTTTAAAAAAGCGAAACCTACTGTTAGCTCTACATTCTAATCTATCACTCCTATTTGCAAACAGATTTTACTGAAGCTGTAAATTGCATCCCAGAACATAGTTTAGGGGCCATTACCTCTTCAACTATAGTCATTTTTCTTTCAATTGCAAACGAAACTAGTTTTTCAGTTTTCTATTGATTTAAAAAAGCAAAACCTACTGTTGGCTCTAGATTCTAATCTATCACTCCTATTTGCAACCAGATTTCACTGAAACTGTAAATTGCATCCCAGAACATAGTTTAGGGGCCATTTCCTCTTCAACTATAGTAATTTTTCTTTCAATTGCAAACGAAACTAGTTTTTCAGTTTTCTATTGATTTAAAAAAGCGAAACCTACTGTTGGCTCTAGATTATAATCTATCACTCCTATGTGCAAACAGATTTCACTGAAGCTGTAAATTGCATCCCAGAACATAGTTTAGGGGCCATTACCTCTTCAACTATAGTAATTTTTCTTTCAATTGCAAACAAAACTAGTTTTTCGGTTTTCTATTGGTTTAAAAAAGTGAAACCTACTGTTAGCTCTAGATTCTAATCTATCACTCCTATGTGCAAACAGATTTCACTGAAGCTGTAAATTGCATCCCAGAACATAGTTTAGGGGCCATTACCTCTTCAACTATAGTCATTTTTCTTTCAATTGCAAACGAAACTAGTTTTTCGGTTTTCTATTGGTTTAAAAAAGTGAAACCTACTGTTAGCTCTAGATTCTAATCTATCACTCCTATTTGCAAACAGATTTCACTGAAGCTGTAAATTGCATCCCAGAATATAGTTTAGGGGCCATTACCTCTTCAACTATAGTAATTTTTCTTTCAATTGCAAATGAAACTAGTTTTTCAGTTTTCTATTGGTTTAAAAAAGCGAAACCTACTGTTAGCTCTACATTCTAATCTATCACTCCTATTTGCAAACAGATTTTACTGAAGCTGTAAATTGCATCCCAGAACATAGTTTAGGGGCCATTACCTCTACAACTATAGTCATTTTTCTTTCAATTGCAAACGAAACTAGTTTTTCAGTTTCCTATTGATTTAAAAAAGCGAAAAATACTGTTGACTCTAGATTCTAATCTATCATTCCTATTTGCAAACAGATTTCACTGACGCTGTAAATTGCATCCCAGAACATAGTTTAGGGGCCATTACCTCTTCAACTATAGTCATTTTTCTTTCAATTGCAAACAAAACTAGTTTTTCAGTTTTCTATTGATTTGAAAAAGCAAAACCTACTGTTGGCTCTTGATTCTAATCTATCACTCCTATTTGCAAACAGATTTCAATGAAGCTGTAAATTGCATCCCAGAATATAGTTTAGGGGCCATTACCTCTTCAACTATAGTCATTTTTCTTTCAATTGCAAACGAAACTAGTTTTTCAGTTTTCTATTGGTTTAAAAAAGCGAAACCTACTGTTAGTTCTACATTCTAATCTATCACTCCTATTTGCAAACAGATTTCACTGAAGCTGCAAATTGCATCCTAGAACATAGTTTAGGGGCCATTTCCTCTTCAACTATAGTAATTTGTCTTTCAATTGGAAACAAAACTAGTTTTACAGTTTTCTATTGATTTAAAAAAGCAAAACCTACTGTTGGCTCTAGATTCTAATCTATCGCTCCTATTTGCAAACAGATTTTACTGAAGTTGTAAATTGCATCCAAGAACATAGTTTAGGGGCCATTACCTATTCAACTATAGTCATTTTTCTTTCAATTGCAAACAAACCTAGTTTTTCAGTTTCCTATTGATTTAAAAAAGCAAAAAATACTGTTGACTCTAGATTCTAAACTATCAGTCCTATTTGCAAACAGATTTCACTGAAGCTGTAAATTGCATCCCAGAACATAGTTTAGGGGCCATTACCTCTTCAACTATAGTCATTTTTCTTTCAATTACAAACGAAACTAGTTTTTCAGTTTTCTATTGATTTAAAAAAGCAAAACCTACTGTTGGCTCTAAATTTTAATCTATCACTCCTATTTGCAAACAGATTTCACTGAAGCTGTAAATTGCATCCCAGAACATAGTTTAGGGGCCATTTCCTCTTCAACTATAGTAATTTTTCTTTCAATTGCAAACAAAACTAGTTTTTCAGTTTTCTATTGGTTTAAAAAAGCGAAACCTACTGTTGGCTCTAGATTCTAATCTATCACTCCTATTTGCAAACAGATTTCACTGAAGCTGTAAATTGCATCCCAGAATATAGTTTAGGGGCCATTACCTCTTCAACTATAGTAATTTTTCTTTCAATTGCAAATGAAACTAGTTTTTCAGTTTTCTATTGATTTAAAAAAGCAAAACCTACTGTTGGCTCTTGATTCTAATCTATCACTCCTATTTGCAAACAGATTTCAATGAAGCTGTAAATTGCATCCCAGAACATAGTTTAGGGGCCATTACCTATCCAACTATAGTCATTTTTCTTTCAATTGCAAACAAAACTAGTTTTTCAGTTTCCTATTGATTTAAAAAAGCAAAAAATACTGTTGACTCTAGATTCTAATCTATCACTCCTATTTGCAAACAGATTTCACTGAAGCTGTAAATTGCATCCCAGAACATAGTTTAGGGGCCATTACCTCTTCAACTATTGTCATTTTTCTTTCAATTGCAAACAAAACTAGTTTTTCAGTTTTCTATTAATTTAAAAAAGCGAAACCTACTGTTGGCTCTAGATTCTAATCTATCACTCCTATTTGCAAACAGATTTCACTGAAGCTGTAAATTGCATCCCAGAATATAGTTTAGGGGCCATTACCTCTTCAACTATAGTAATTTTTCTTTCAATTGCAAACGAAACTAGTTTTTCAGTTTTCTATTGATTTAAAAAAGCAAAACCTACTGTTGGCTCTAGATTCTAATCTATCACTCCAATTTGCAAACAGATTTCACTGAAGCTGTAAATTGCATCCCAGAATATAGTTTAGGGGCCATTACCTCTTCAACTATAGTAATTTTTCTTTCAATTGCAAACGAAACTAGTTTTTCAGTTTTCTATTGATTTAAAAAAGCAAAACCTACTGTTGGCTCTAAATTCTAATCTATCACTCCAATTTGCAAACAGATTTCACTGAAGCTGTAAATTGCATCCAAGAACATAGTTTAGGGGCCATTTCCTCTTCAACTATAGTAATTTTTCTTTCAATTGCAAATGAAACTAGTTTTTCAGTTTTCTATTGGTTTAAAAAAGCGAAACCTACTGTTAGCTCTACATTCTAATCTATCACTCCTATTTGCAAACAGATTTCACTTAAGCTGTAAATTGCATCCTAGAACATAGTTTAGGGGCCATTTCCTCTTCAACTATAGTAATTTGTCTTTCAATTGGAAACAAAACTAGTTTTTTTAGTTTTCTATTGATTTAAAAAAGCAAAACCTACTGTTGGCTCTAGATTCGAATCTATCACTCCTATTTGCAAACAGATTTTACTGAAGCTGTAAATTGCATCCCAGAACATAGTTTAGGGGCCATTACCTCTACAACTATAGTCATTTTTCTTTCAATTGCAAACGAAACTAGTTTTTCAGTTTCCTATTGATTTAATAAAGCGAAAAATACTGTTGACTCTTGATTCTAATCTATCATTCCTATTTGCAAACAGATTTCACTGACGCTGTAAATTGCATCCCAGAACATAGTTTAGGGGCCATTACCTCTACAACTATAGTCATTTTTCTTTCAATTGCAAACAAAACTAGTTTTTCAGTTTTCTATTGATTTGAAAAAGCAAAACCTACTGTTGGCTCTTGATTCTAATCTATCACTCCTATTTGCAAACAGATTTCAATGAAGCTGTAAATTGCATCCCAGAACAAAGTTTAGGGGCCATTACCTCTTCAACTATAGTCATTTTTCTTTCAATTGCAAACGAAACTAGTTTTTCAGTTTTCTATTGATTTAAAAAAGCGAAACCTACTGTTGGCTCTAGATTCTAATCTATCACTCCTATTTGCAAACAGATTTCACTGAAGCTGTAAATTGCATCCCAGAATATAGTTTAGGGGCCATTACCTCTTCAACTATAGTCATTTTTCTTTCAATTGCAAACAAAAATAATTTTTCAGTTTTCTATTGATTTAAAAAAGCAAAACCTACTGTTGGCTCTAAATTCTAATCTATCACTCCTATTTGCAAACAGATTTCACTGAAGCTGTAAATTGCATCCCAGAACATAGTTTAGGGGCCATTTCCTCTTCAACTATAGTAATTTTTCTTTCAATTGCAAACAAAACTAGTTTTTCAGTTTTCTATTGATTTAAAAAAGCAAAACCTACTGTTGGCTCTAAATTCTAATCTATCACTCCTATTTGCAAACAGATTTCACTGAAGCTGTAAATTGCATCCCAGAACATAGTTTAGGGGCCATTTCCTCTTCAACTATAGTAATTTTTCTTTCAATTGCAAACAAAACTAGTTTTTCAGTTTTCTATTGGTTTAAAAAAGCGAAACCTACTGTTAGTTCTACATTCTAATCTATCACTCCTATTTGCAAACAGATTTCACTGAAGCTGTAAATTGCATCCTAGAACATAGTTTAGGGGCCATTTCCTCTTCAACTATAGTAATTTGTCTTTCAATTGGAAACAAAACTAGTTTTACAGTTTTCTATTGATTTAAAAAAGCAAAACCTACTGTTGGCTCTAGATTCTAATCTATCGCTCCTATTTGCAAACAGATTTTACTGAAGCTGTAAATTGCATCCAAGAACATAGTTTAGGGGCCATTACCTATTCAACTATAGTCATTTTTCTTTCAATTGCAAACAAACCTAGTTTTTCAGTTTCCTATTGATTTAAAAAAGCAAAAAATACTGTTGACTCTAGATTCTAAACTATCACTCCTATTTGCAAACAGATTTCACTGAAGCTGTAAATTGCATCCCAGAATATAGTTTAGGGGCCATTACCTCTTCAACTATAGTCATTTTTCTTTCAATTGCAAACAAAAATAATTTTTCAGTTTTCTATTGATTTAAAAAAGCAAAACCTACTGTTGGCTCTAAATTCTAATCTATCACTCCTATTTGCAAACAGATTTCACTGAAGCTGTAAATTGCATCCCAGAACATAGTTTAGGGGCCATTTCCTCTTCAACTATAGTAATTTTTCTTTCAATTGCAAACAAAACTAGTTTTTCAGTTTTCTATTGATTTAAAAAAGCAAAACCTACTGTTGGCTCTAAATTCTAATCTATCACTCCTATTTGCAAACAGATTTCACTGAAGCTGTAAATTGCATCCCAGAACATAGTTTAGGGGACATTTCCTCTTCAACTATAGTAATTTTTCTTTCAATTGCAAACAAAACTAGTTTTTCAGTTTTCTATTGGTTTAAAAAAGCGAAACCTACTGTTAGTTCTACATTCTAATCTATCACTCCTATTTGCAAACAGATTTCACTGAAGCTGTAAATTGCATCCTAGAACATAGTTTAGGGGCCATTTCCTCTTCAACTATAGTAATTTGTCTTTCAATTGGAAACAAAACTAGTTTTACAGTTTTCTATTGATTTAAAAAAGCAAAACCTACTGTTGGCTCTAGATTCTAATCTATCGCTCCTATTTGCAAACAGATTTTACTGAAGCTGTAAATTGCATCCAAGAACATAGTTTAGGGGCCATTACCTATTCAACTATAGTCATTTTTCTTTCAATTGCAAACAAACCTAGTTTTTCAGTTTCCTATTGATTTAAAAAAGCAAAAAATACTGTTGACTCTAGATTCTAAACTATCACTCCTATTTGCAAACAGATTTCACTGAAGCTGTAAATTGCATCCCAGAACATAGTTTAGGGGCCATTACCTCTTCAACTATAGTCATTTTTCTTTCAATTGCAAACGAAACTAGTTTTTCAGTTTTCTATTGATTTAAAAAAGCAAAACCTACTGTTGGCTCTAAATTCTAATCTATCACTCCTATTTGCAAACAGATTTCACTGAAGCTGTAAATTACATCCCAGAACATAGTTTAGGGGCCATTTCCTCTTCAACTATAGTAATTTTTCTTTCAATTGCAAACAAAACTAGTTTTTCAGTTTTCTATTGGTGTAAAAAAGCAAAACCTACTGTTGGCTCTAGATTCTAATCTATCACTCCTATTTGCAAACAGATTTCACTGAAGCTGTAAATTGCATCCCAGAATATAGTATAGGGGCCATTACCTCTTCAACTATAGTAATTTTTCTTTCAATTGCAAATGAAACTAGTTTTTCAGTTTTCTATTGATTTAAAAAAGCAAAACCTACTGTTGGCTCTAAATTCTAATCTATCACTCCTATTTGCAAACAGATTTCACTGAAGCTGTAAATTGCATCCCAGAACATAGTTTAGGGGCCATTTCCTCTTCAACTATGGTAATTTTTCTTTCAATTGCAAACGAAACTAGTTTTTCAGTTTTCTATTGATTTAAAAAAGCAAAACCTACTGTTGGCTCTAGATTCTAATCTATCACTCCTATTTGCAAACAGATTTCAATGAAGCTGTAAATTGCATCCCAGAACAAAGTTTAGGGGCCATTACCTCTTCAACTATAGTCATTTTTCTTTCAATTGCAAACGAAACTAGTTTTTCAGTTTTCTATTGATTTAAAAAAGTGAAACCTACTGTTGGCTCTAGATTCTAATCTATCACTCCTATTTGCAAACAGATTTCACTGAAGCTGTAAATTGCATCCCAGAATATAGTTTAGGGGCCATTACCTCTTCAACTATAGTCATTTTTCTTTCAATTGCAAACAAAAATAATTTTTCAGTTTTCTATTGATTTAAAAAAGCAAAACCTACTGTTGGCTCTAAATTCTAATCTATCACTCCTATTTGCAAACAGATTTCACTGAAGCTGTAAATTGCATCCCAGAACATAGTTTAGGGGCCATTTCCTCTTCAACTATAGTAATTTTTCTTTCAATTGCAAACAAAACTAGTTTTTCAGTTTTCTATTGATTTAAAAAAGCAAAACCTACTGTTGGCTCTAAATTCTAATCTATCACTCCTATTTGCAAACAGATTTCACTGAAGCTGTAAATTGCATCCCAGAACATAGTTTAGGGGCCATTTCCTCTTCAACTATAGTAATTTTTCTTTCAATTGCAAACAAAACTAGTTTTTCAGTTTTTTATTGGTTTAAAAAAGCGAAACCTACTGTTAGTTCTACATTCTAATCTATCACTCCTATTTGCAAACAGATTTCACTGAAGCTGTAAATTGCATCCTAGAACATAGTTTAGGGGCCATTTCCTCTTCAACTATAGTAATTTGTCTTTCAATTGGAAACAAAACTAGTTTTACAGTTTTCTATTGATTTAAAAAAGCAAAACCTACTGTTGGCTCTAGATTCTAATCTATCGCTCCTATTTGCAAACAGATTTTACTGAAGCTGTAAATTGCATCCAAGAACATAGTTTAGGGGCCATTACCTATTCAACTATAGTCATTTTTCTTTCAATTGCAAACAAACCTAGTTTTTCAGTTTCCTATTGATTTAAAAAAGCAAAAAATACTGTTGACTCTAGATTCTAAACTATCACTCCTATTTGCAAACAGATTTCACTGAAGCTGTAAATTGCATCCCAGAATATAGTTTAGGGGCCATTACCTCTTCAACTATAGTCATTTTTCTTTCAATTGCAAACAAAAATAATTTTTCAGTTTTCTATTGATTTAAAAAAGCAAAACCTACTGTTGGCTCTAAATTCTAATCTATCACTCCTATTTGCAAACAGATTTCACTGAAGCTGTAAATTGCATCCCAGAACATAGTTTAGGGGCCATTTCCTCTTCAACTATAGTAATTTTTCTTTCAATTGCAAACAAAACTAGTTTTTCAGTTTTCTATTGATTTAAAAAAGCAAAACCTACTGTTGGCTCTAAATTCTAATCTATCACTCCTATTTGCAAACAGATTTCACTGAAGCTGTAAATTGCATCCCAGAACATAGTTTAGGGGACATTTCCTCTTCAACTATAGTAATTTTTCTTTCAATTGCAAACAAAACTAGTTTTTCAGTTTTCTATTGGTTTAAAAAAGCGAAACCTACTGTTAGTTCTACATTCTAATCTATCACTCCTATTTGCAAACAGATTTCACTGAAGCTGTAAATTGCATCCTAGAACATAGTTTAGGGGCCATTTCCTCTTCAACTATAGTAATTTGTCTTTCAATTGGAAACAAAACTAGTTTTACAGTTTTCTATTGATTTAAAAAAGCAAAACCTACTGTTGGCTCTAGATTCTAATCTATCGCTCCTATTTGCAAACAGATTTTACTGAAGCTGTAAATTGCATCCAAGAACATAGTTTAGGGGCCATTACCTATTCAACTATAGTCATTTTTCTTTCAATTGCAAACAAACCTAGTTTTTCAGTTTCCTATTGATTTAAAAAAGCAAAAAATACTGTTGACTCTAGATTCTAAACTATCACTCCTATTTGCAAACAGATTTCACTGAAGCTGTAAATTGCATCCCAGAACATAGTTTAGGGGCCATTACCTCTTCAACTATAGTCATTTTTCTTTCAATTGCAAACGAAACTAGTTTTTCAGTTTTCTATTGATTTAAAAAAGCAAAACCTACTGTTGGCTCTAAATTCTAATCTATCACTCCTATTTGCAAACAGATTTCACTGAAGCTGTAAATTACATCCCAGAACATAGTTTAGGGGCCATTTCCTCTTCAACTATAGTAATTTTTCTTTCAATTGCAAACAAAACTAGTTTTTCAGTTTTCTATTGGTGTAAAAAAGCGAAACCTACTGTTGGCTCTAGATTCTAATCTATCACTCCTATTTGCAAACAGATTTCACTGAAGCTGTAAATTGCATCCCAGAATATAGTATAGGGGCCATTACCTCTTCAACTATAGTAATTTTTCTTTCAATTGCAAATGAAACTAGTTTTTCAGTTTTCTATTGATTTAAAAAAGCAAAACCTACTGTTGGCTCTAAATTCTAATCTATCACTCCTATTTGCAAACAGATTTCACTGAAGCTGTAAATTGCATCCCAGAACATAGTTTAGGGGCCATTTCCTCTTCAACTATGGTAATTTTTCTTTCAATTGCAAACGAAACTAGTTTTTCAGTTTTCTATTGGTTTAAAAAAGCGAAACCTACTGTTAGCTCTACATTCTAATCTATCACTCCTATTTGCAAACAGATTTCACTGAAGCTGTAAATTGCATCCTAGAACATAGTTTAGGGGCCATTTCCTCTTCAACTATAGTAATTTGTCTTTCAATTGGAAACAAAACTAGTTTTTCAGTTTTCTATTGATTTAAAAAAGCAAAACCTACTGTTGGCTCTAGATTCTAATCTATCACTCCTATTTGCAAACAGATTTTACTGAAGCTGTAAATTGCATCCCAGAACATAGTTTAGGGGCCATTACCTCTACAACTATAGTCATTTTTCTTTCAATTACAAACGAAACTAGTTTTTCAGTTTCCTATTGATTTAAAAAAGCAAAAAATACTGTTGACTCTAGATTCTAATCTATCACTCCTATTTGCAAACAGATTTCACTGACGCTGTAAATTGCATCCCAGAACATAGTTTAGGGGCCATTACCTCTTCAACTATAGTCATTTTTCTTTCAATTGCAAACAAAACTAGTTTTTCAGTTTTCTATTGATTTGAAAAAGCAAAACCTACTGTTGGCTCTTGATTCTAATCTATCACTCCTATTTGCAAACAGATTTCAATGAAGCTGTAAATTGCATCCCAGAACATAGTTTAGGGGCCATTACCTATCCAACTATAGTCATTTTTCTTTCAATTGCAAACAAAACTAGTTTTTCAGTTTCCTATTGATTTAAAAAAGCAAAAAATACTGTTGACTCTAGATTCTAATCTATCACTCCTATTTGCAAACAGATTTCACTGAAGCTGTAAATTGCATCCCAGAACATAGTTTAGGGGCCATTACCTCTTCAACTATAGTCATTTTTCTTTCAATTGCAAACAAAACTAGTTTTTCAGTTTTCTATTAATTTAAAAAAGCGAAACCTACTGTTGGCTCTAGATTCTAATCTATCACTCCTATTTGCAAACAGATTTCACTGAAGCTGTAAATTGCATCCCAGAATATAGTTTAGGGGTCATTACCTCTTCAACTATAGTAATTTTTCTTTCAATTGCAAACGAAACTAGTTTTTCAGTTTTCTATTGATTTAAAAAAGCAAAACCTACTGTTGGCTCTAGATTCTAATCTATCACTCCAATTTGCAAACAGATTTCACTGAAGCTGTAAATTGCATCCCAGAATATAGTTTAGGGGCCATTACCTCTTCAACTATAGTAATTTTTCTTTCAATTGCAAACGAAACTAGTTTTTCAGTTTTCTACTGATTTAAAAAAGCAAAACCTACTGTTGGCTCTAAATTCTAATCTATCACTCCTATTTGCAAACAGATTTCACTGAAGCTGTAAATTGCATCCAAGAACATAGTTTAGGGGCCATTTCCTCTTCAACTATAGTAATTTTTCTTTCAATTGCAAATGAAACTAGTTTTTCAGTTTTCTATTGGTTTAAAAAAGCGAAACCTACTGTTAGCTCTACATTCTAATCTATCACTCCCATTTGCAAACAGATTTCACTTAAGCTGTAAATTGCTTCCTAGAACATAGTTTAGGGGCCATTTCCTCTTCAACTATAGTAATTTGTCTTTCAATTGGAAACAAAACTAGTTTTTTTAGTTTTCTATTGATTTAAAAAAGCAAAACCTACTGTTGGCTCTAGATTCGAATCTATCACTCCTATTTGCAAACAGATTTTACTGAAGCTGTAAATTGCATCCCAGAACATAGTTTAGGGGCCATTACCTCTACAACTATAGTCATTTTTCTTTCAATTGCAAACGAAACTAGTTTTTCAGTTTCCTATTGATTTAATAAAGCGAAAAATACTGTTGACTCTTGATTCTAATCTATCATTCCTATTTGCAAACAGATTTCACTGACGCTGTAAATTGCATCCCAGAACATAGTTTAGGGGCCATTACCTCTTCAACTATAGTCATTTTTCTTTCAATTGCAAACAAAACTAGTTTTTCAGTTTTCTATTGATTTGAAAAAGCAAAACCTACTGTTGGCTCTTGATTCTAATCTATCACTCCTATTTGCAAACAGATTTCAATGAAGCTGTAAATTGCATCCCAGAACAAAGTTTAGGGGCCATTACCTCTTCAACTATAGTCATTTTTCTTTCAATTGCAAACGAAACTAGTTTTTCAGTTTTCTATTGATTTAAAAAAGCGAAACCTACTGTTGGCTCTAGATTCTAATCTATCACTCCTATTTGCAAACAGATTTCACTGAAGCTGTAAATTGCATCCCAGAATATAGTTTAGGGGCCGTTACCTCTTCAACTATAGTCATTTTTCTTTCAATTGCAAACAAAACTAATTTTTCAGTTTTCTATTGATTTAAAAAAGCAAAACCTACTGTTGGCTCTAAATTCTAATCTATCACTCCTATTTGCAAACAGATTTCACTGAAGCTGTAAATTGCATCCCAGAACATAGTTTAGGGGCCATTTCCTCTTCAACTATAGTAATTTTTCTTTCAATTGCAAACAAAACTAGTTTTTCAGTTTTCTATTGATTTAAAAAAGCGAAACCTACTGTTAGTTCTACATTCTAATCTATCACTCCTATTTGCAAACAGATTTCACTGAAGCTGTAAATTGCATCCCAGAACATAGTTTAGGGGCCATTACCTCTTCAACTATAGTCATTTTTCTTTCAATTGCAAACGAAACTAGTTTTTCAGTTTTCTATTGATTTAAAAAAGCAAAACCTACTGTTGGCTCTAAACTCTAATCTATCACTCCTATTTGCAAACAGATTTCACTGAAGCTGTAAATTGCATCCTAGAACATAGTTTAGGGGCCATTTCCTCTTCAACTATAGTAATTTGTCTTTCAACTGGAAACAAAACTAGTTTTACAGTTTTCTATTGATTTAAAAAAGCAAAACCTACTGTTGGCTCTAGATTCTAATCTATCACTCCTATTTGCAAACAGATTTTACTGAAGCTGTAAATTGCATCCCAGAACAAAGTTTAGGGGCCATTACCTCTACAACTATAGTCATTTTTCTTTCAATTGCAAATGAAACTAGTTTTTCAGTTTCCTATTGATTTAAAAAAGCAAAAAATACTGTTGACTCTAGATTCTAATCTATCACTCCTATTTGCAAACAGATTTCACTGACGCTGTAAATTGAATCCCAGAACATAGTTTAGGGGCCATTACCTCTTCAACTATAGTCATTTTTCTTTCAATTGCAAACAAAACTAGTTTTTCAGTTTTCTATTGGTTTAAAAAAGCGAAACCTACTGTTGGCTCTAGATTCTAATCTATCACTCCTATTTGCAAACAGATTTCACTGAAGCTGTAAATTGCATCCCAGAATATAGTTTAGGGGCCATTACCTCTTCAACTATAGTAATTTTTCTTTCAATTGCAAACGAAACTAGTTGTTCAGTTTTCTATTGATTTAAAAAAGCAAAACCTACTGTTGGCTCTAAATTCTAATCTATCACTCCTATTTGCAAACAGATTTCACTGAAGCTGTAAATTGCATCCCAGAACATAGTTTAGGGGCCACTTCCTCTTCAACTATAGTAATTTTTCTTTCAATTGCAAATGAAACTAGTTTTTCAGTTTTCTATTGGTTTAAAAAAGCGAAACCTACTGTTAGCTCTACATTCTAATCTATCACTCCTATTTGCAAACAGATTTCACTGAAGCTGTAAATTGCATCCTAGAACATAGTTTAGGGGCCATTTCCTCTTCAACTATAGTAATTTGTCTTTCAATTGGAAACAAAACTAGTTTTTTTAGTTTTCTATTGATTTAAAAAAGCAAAACCTACTGTTGGCTCTAGATTCGAATCTATCACTCCTATTTGCAAACAGATTTTACTGAAGCTGTAAATTGCATCCCAGAACATAGTTTAGGGGCCATTACCTCTACAACTATAGTCATTTTTCTTTCAATTGCAAACGAAACTAGTTTTTCAGTTTCCTATTGATTTAAAAAAGCGAAAAATACTGTTGACTCTAGATTCTAATCTATCATTCCTATTTGCAAAGAGATTTCACTGACACTGTAAATTGCATCCCAGAACATAGTTTAGGGGCCATTACCTCTTCAACTATAGTCATTTTTCTTTCAATTGCAAACAAAACTAGTTTTTCAGTTTTCTATTGATTTGAAAAAGCAAAACCTACTGTTGGCTCTTGATTCTAATCTATCACTCCTATTTGCAAACAGATTTTAATGAAGCTGTAAATTGCATCCCAGAACAAAGTTTAGGGGCCATTACCTCTTCAACTATAGTCATTTTTCTTTCAATTGCAAACGAAACTAGTTTTTCAGATTTCTATTGATTTAAGAAAGCGAAACCTACTGTTGGCTCTAGATTCTAATCTATCACTCCTATTTGCAAACAGATTTCACTGAAGCTGTAAATTGCATCCCAGAATATAGTTTAGGGGCCATTACCTCTTCAACTATAGTCATTTTTCTTTCAATTGCAAACGAAACTAGTTTTTCAGTTTTCTATTGATTTAAAAAAGCAAAACCTACTGTTGGCTCTAAATTCTAATCTATCACTCCTATTTGCAAACAGATTTCACTGAAGCTGTAAATTGCATCCCAGAACATAGTTTAGGGGCCATTTCCTCTTTAACTATAGTAATTTTTCTCTCAATTGCAAACAAAACTAGTTTTTCAGTTTTCTATTGGTTTAAAAAAGCGAAACCTACTGTTAGTTCTACATTCTAATCTATCACTCCTATTTGCAAACAGATTTCACTGAAGCTGTAAATTGCATCCTAGAACATAGTTTAGGGGCCATTTCCTCTTCAACTATAGTAATTTGTCTTTCAATTGGAAACAAAACTAGTTTTACAGTTTTCTATTGATTTGAAAAAGCAAAACCTACTGTTGGCTCTAGATTCTAATCTATCGCTCCTATTTGCAAACAGATTTTACTGAAGCTGTAAATTGCATCCCAGAACATAGTTTAGGGGCCATTACCTATTCAACTATAGTCATTTTTCTTTCAATTGCAAACAAAACTAGTTTTTCAGTTTCCTATTGATTTAAAAAAGCAAAAAATACTGTTGACTCTAGATTCTAATCTATCACTCCTATTTGCAAACAGATTTCACTGAAGCTGTAAATTGCATCCCAGAACATAGTTTAGGGGCCATTACCTCTTCAACTATAGTCATTTTTCTTTCAATTGCAAACGAAACTAGTTTTTCAGTTTTCTATTGATTTAAAAAAGCAAAACCTACTGTTGGCTCTAAATTCTAATCTATCACTCCTATTTGCAAACAGATTTCACTGAAGCTGTAAATTGCATCCCAGAACATAGTTTAGGGGCCATTTCCTCTTCAACTATAGTAATTTTTCTTTCAATTGCAAACAAAACTAGTTTTTCAGTTTTCTATTGGTTTAAAAAAGCGAAACCTACTGTTAGTTCTACATTCTAATCTATCACTCCTATTTGCAAACAGATTTCACTGAAGCTGTAAATTGCATCCTAGAACATAGTTTAGGGGCCATTTCCTCTTCAACTATAGTAATTTGTCTTTCAATTGGAAACAAAACTAGTTTTACAGTTTTCAATTGATTTAAAAAAGCAAAACCTACTGTTGGCTCTAGATTCTAATCTATCACTCCTATTTGCAAACAGATTTCAATGAAGCTGTAAATTGCATCCCAGAACAAAGTTTAGGGGCCATTACCTCTTCAACTATAGTCATTTTTCTTTCAATTGCAAACGAAACTAGTTTTTCAGTTTTCTATTGATTTAAAAAAGCGAAACCTACTGTTGGCTCTAGATTCTAATCTATCACTCCTATTTGCAAACAGATTTCACTGAAGCTGTAAATTGCATCCCAGAATATAGTTTAGGGGCCGTTACCTCTTCAACTATAGTCATTTTTCTTTCAATTGCAAACAAAACTAATTTTTCAGTTTTCTATTGATTTAAAAAAGCAAAACCTACTGTTGGCTCTAAATTCTAATCTATCACTCCTATTTGCAAACAGATTTCACTGAAGCTGTAAATTGCATCCCAGAACATAGTTTAGGGGCCATTTCCTCTTCAACTATAGTAATTTTTCTTTCAATTGCAAACAAAACTAGTTTTTCAGTTTTCTATTGATTTAAAAAAGCGAAACCTACTGTTAGTTCTACATTCTAATCTATCACTCCTATTTGCAAACAGATTTCACTGAAGCTGTAAATTGCATCCCAGAACATAGTTTAGGGGCCATTACCTCTTCAACTATAGTCATTTTTCTTTCAATTGCAAACGAAACTAGTTTTTCAGTTTTCTATTGATTTAAAAAAGCAAAACCTACTGTTGGCTCTAAACTCTAATCTATCACTCCTATTTGCAAACAGATTTCACTGAAGCTGTAAATTGCATCCTAGAACATAGTTTAGGGGCCATTTCCTCTTCAACTATAGTAATTTGTCTTTCAACTGGAAACAAAACTAGTTTTACAGTTTTCTATTGATTTAAAAAAGCAAAACCTACTGTTGGCTCTAGATTCTAATCTATCACTCCTATTTGCAAACAGATTTTACTGAAGCTGTAAATTGCATCCCAGAACAAAGTTTAGGGGCCATTACCTCTACAACTATAGTCATTTTTCTTTCAATTGCAAATGAAACTAGTTTTTCAGTTTCCTATTGATTTAAAAAAGCAAAAAATACTGTTGACTCTAGATTCTAATCTATCACTCCTATTTGCAAACAGATTTCACTGACGCTGTAAATTGAATCCCAGAACATAGTTTAGGGGCCATTACCTCTTCAACTATAGTCATTTTTCTTTCAATTGCAAACAAAACTAGTTTTTCAGTTTTCTATTGGTTTAAAAAAGCGAAACCTACTGTTGGCTCTAGATTCTAATCTATCACTCCTATTTGCAAACAGATTTCACTGAAGCTGTAAATTGCATCCCAGAATATAGTTTAGGGGCCATTACCTCTTCAACTATAGTAATTTTTCTTTCAATTGCAAACGAAACTAGTTGTTCAGTTTTCTATTGATTTAAAAAAGCAAAACCTACTGTTGGCTCTAAATTCTAATCTATCACTCCTATTTGCAAACAGATTTCACTGAAGCTGTAAATTGCATCCCAGAACATAGTTTAGGGGCCACTTCCTCTTCAACTATAGTAATTTTTCTTTCAATTGCAAATGAAACTAGTTTTTCAGTTTTCTATTGGTTTAAAAAAGCGAAACCTACTGTTAGCTCTACATTCTAATCTATCACTCCTATTTGCAAACAGATTTCACTGAAGCTGTAAATTGCATCCTAGAACATAGTTTAGGGGCCATTTCCTCTTCAACTATAGTAATTTGTCTTTCAATTGGAAACAAAACTAGTTTTTTTAGTTTTCTATTGATTTAAAAAAGCAAAACCTACTGTTGGCTCTAGATTCGAATCTATCACTCCTATTTGCAAACAGATTTTACTGAAGCTGTAAATTGCATCCCAGAACATAGTTTAGGGGCCATTACCTCTACAACTATAGTCATTTTTCTTTCAATTGCAAACGAAACTAGTTTTTCAGTTTCCTATTGATTTAAAAAAGCGAAAAATACTGTTGACTCTAGATTCTAATCTATCATTCCTATTTGCAAAGAGATTTCACTGACACTGTAAATTGCATCCCAGAACATAGTTTAGGGGCCATTACCTCTTCAACTATAGTCATTTTTCTTTCAATTGCAAACAAAACTAGTTTTTCAGTTTTCTATTGATTTGAAAAAGCAAAACCTACTGTTGGCTCTTGATTCTAATCTATCACTCCTATTTGCAAACAGATTTTAATGAAGCTGTAAATTGCATCCCAGAACAAAGTTTAGGGGCCATTACCTCTTCAACTATAGTCATTTTTCTTTCAATTGCAAACGAAACTAGTTTTTCAGATTTCTATTGATTTAAGAAAGCGAAACCTACTGTTGGCTCTAGATTCTAATCTATCACTCCTATTTGCAAACAGATTTCACTGAAGCTGTAAATTGCATCCCAGAATATAGTTTAGGGGCCATTACCTCTTCAACTATAGTCATTTTTCTTTCAATTGCAAACGAAACTAGTTTTTCAGTTTTCTATTGATTTAAAAAAGCAAAACCTACTGTTGGCTCTAAATTCTAATCTATCACTCCTATTTGCAAACAGATTTCACTGAAGCTGTAAATTGCATCCCAGAACATAGTTTAGGGGCCATTTCCTCTTTAACTATAGTAATTTTTCTCTCAATTGCAAACAAAACTAGTTTTTCAGTTTTCTATTGGTTTAAAAAAGCGAAACCTACTGTTAGTTCTACATTCTAATCTATCACTCCTATTTGCAAACAGATTTCACTGAAGCTGTAAATTGCATCCTAGAACATAGTTTAGGGGCCATTTCCTCTTCAACTATAGTAATTTGTCTTTCAATTGGAAACAAAACTAGTTTTACAGTTTTCTATTGATTTGAAAAAGCAAAACCTACTGTTGGCTCTAGATTCTAATCTATCGCTCCTATTTGCAAACAGATTTTACTGAAGCTGTAAATTGCATCCCAGAACATAGTTTAGGGGCCATTACCTATTCAACTATAGTCATTTTTCTTTCAATTGCAAACAAAACTAGTTTTTCAGTTTCCTATTGATTTAAAAAAGCAAAAAATACTGTTGACTCTAGATTCTAATCTATCACTCCTATTTGCAAACAGATTTCACTGAAGCTGTAAATTGCATCCCAGAACATAGTTTAGGGGCCATTACCTCTTCAACTATAGTCATTTTTCTTTCAATTGCAAACGAAACTAGTTTTTCAGTTTTCTATTGATTTAAAAAAGCAAAACCTACTGTTGGCTCTAAATTCTAATCTATCACTCCTATTTGCAAACAGATTTCACTGAAGCTGTAAATTGCATCCCAGAACATAGTTTAGGGGCCATTTCCTCTTCAACTATAGTAATTTTTCTTTCAATTGCAAACAAAACTAGTTTTTCAGTTTTCTATTGGTTTAAAAAAGCGAAACCTACTGTTAGTTCTACATTCTAATCTATCACTCCTATTTGCAAACAGATTTCACTGAAGCTGTAAATTGCATCCTAGAACATAGTTTAGGGGCCATTTCCTCTTCAACTATAGTAATTTGTCTTTCAATTGGAAACAAAACTAGTTTTACAGTTTTCAATTGATTTAAAAAAGCAAAACCTACTGTTGGCTCTAGATTCTAATCTATCACTCCTATTTGCAAACAGATTTTACTGAAGCTGTAAATTGCATCCCAGAACATAGTTTAGGGGCCATTACCTCTACAACTATAGTCATTTTTCTTTCAATTGCAAATGAAACTAGTTTTTCAGTTTCCTATTGATTTAAAAAAGCAAAAAATACTGTTGACTCTAGATTCTAATCTATCACTCCTATTTGCAAACAGATTTCACTGACGCTGTAAATTGAATCCCAGAACATAGTTTAGGGGCCATTACCTCTTCAACTATAGTCATTTTTCTTTCAATTGCAAACAAAACTAGTTTTTCAGTTTTCTATTGGTTTAAAAAAGCGAAACCTACTGTTGGCTCTAGATTCTAATCTATCACTCCTATTTGCAAACAGATTTCACTGAAGCTGTAAATTGCATCCCAGAATATAGTTTAGTGGCCATTACCTCTTCAACTATAGTAATTTTTCTTTCAATTGCAAACGAAACTAGTTTTTCAGTTTTCTATTGATTTAAAAAAGCAAAACCTACTGTTGGCTCTAGATTCTAATCTATCACTCCTATTTGCAGACCGATTTCACTGAAGCTGTAAATTGCATCCCAGAATATAGTATAGGGGCCATTACCTCTTCAACTATAGTAATTTTTCTTTCAATTGCAAACGAAACTAGTTTTTCAGTTTTCTATTGATTTAAAAAAGCAAAACCTACTGTTGGCTCTAAATTCTAATCTATCACTCCTATTTGCAAACAGATTTCACTGAAGCTGTAAATTGCATCCCAGAACATAGTTTAGGGGCCATTTCCTCTTCAACTATAGTAATTTTTCTTTCAATTGCAAATGAAACTAGTTTTTCAGTTTTCTATTGGTTTAAAAAAGCGAAACCTACTGTTAGCTCTACATTCTAATCTATCACTCCTATTTGCAAACAGATTTCACTGAAGCTGTAAATTGCATCCTAGAACATAGTTTAGGGGCCATTTCCTCTTCAACTATAGTAATTTGTCTTTCAATTGGAAACAAAACTAGTTTTTTTAGTTTTCTATTGATTTAAAAAAGCAAAACCTACTGTTGGCTCTAGATTCGAATCTATCACTCCTATTTGCAAACAGATTTTACTGAAGCTGTAAATTGCATCCCAGAACATAGTTTAGGGGCCATTACCTCTACAACTATAGTCATTTTTCTTTCAATTGCAAACGAAACATTTCATTCTGAATGACAAAGGCTATGACATTGTGGGAATAACCGAGACATGGATGGATGAAAGCCATGACTGGATAGCTAATTTAAAAGGATACAATGTGTTTAGGAGGGATAGAACAGGGAAAAAAGGTGGAGGGGTTTGTCTCTTTGTTAAGAATTCTCTTACAGCTGTCCTCAACCATGAGATGGAGGAAGATTGCGAAGATGTGGAGTCCGTTTGGGTAAATATTCATGGTGGAAATAAAAGTTGCCAATTGCTTATTGGGGTATGCTACAGGCCACCTCTTATTAATGAAGCTGCAGAACTGCGATTACTACAGCAGATTGAAAAAGCTGCAGGTAAAAATGAGGATGACTTGGGCGACTTCAACTTTCCAGACATTGACTGGAGTATTGAGGCTACCCATTCTGGTAAAAGCAGCAGATTTCTGGCAGCACTACAGGACAATTACTTGACTCAAATGGTAACTGAACCAACTAGGGGGCA
Source organism: Hyperolius riggenbachi (assembly GCF_040937935.1). NCBI lineage: Eukaryota > Metazoa > Chordata > Amphibia > Anura > Hyperoliidae > Hyperolius > Hyperolius riggenbachi. The sequence goes on along the minus strand of NC_090656.1, from coordinate 153,363,074 downwards.
TGCGTTACTGGATCTGATCATTTCTAATAGACCAGATAATGTATCAAATGCGCAGGTTCAAGAACATTTGGGAAATAGTGATCACAACATGATAACGTTTGATCTGGTGACTGATAGGCCACGGGGCAGCGAGACCACTAAAACTATGAATTTTAGAAAAGCAAAGTTCACTCAAATTAGGCAGGCACTAAGTTTGGTGAACTGGGATAATGTACTACAAGGGGAAGACACTGAAGGGAAATGGCAAGCTTTTAAACTTATACTCAATCAATACTGTAGTATGTATATCCCATATGGAAACAAAATGTCTAGGAATAAAAAAAGGCCTCTATGGATGAATAGAAAGGTTAAAGATAAAATGAAGAGGAAAAAGAATGCCTATAAGGTCTTAAAACAGGAGGGGACCGAGGCTGCACTAAGCAATTATAAGGAGTGCAATAAAAATTGTAAAAAAGAAATTAGGCAGGCAAAGATTGAAGCTGAAAAACAAATCGCTAAGGATATCAAATCTAACCCAAAAAAGTTTTACAAGTACATTAACTCTAAAAAAAGAAAGGTTGACTGTATAGGACTCCTAAAGGATGAGGATGGGAACTCAATGGTGGATGACCAAGGTAAGGCAGAGTTATTAAATGCTTTCTTTGCTTCTGTCTTCATGAAAGAAACAGCACTGTTGCAAACTACAGAGGCTGAAGAGTCTCAATCTTCTAACTGTAATATTAAATACTTAACGCAGGAAGAAGTGAAGGCAAGACTAAATAAATTAAAAATAGACAAGGCACCTGGCCCGGATGGCATGCATCCTCGGGTCCTAAGGGAATTAAGTTCAGTTATAGATAAACCCCTTTATCTTATCTTTTGTGACTCTCTTGCAACTGGCAGAGTCCCAGTGGATTGGCGTACAGCCCACGTTTTCCCATTATTTAAGAAGGGCAAAAAATCTGATCCAGGAAATTATAGACCTGTAAGTTTAACATCAGTTGTATGCAAACTATTTGAGGGGTTACTAAGAGATACTATACATGACTTCATAGTAGAAAATAATCTTATTTCTCAGCATCAACATGGGTTTACTAAAGACAGGTCCTGTTTGACTAACATGCTCAGCTTTTATGAGGTAGTGAATGCTAATATGGATATTGGGAATGCTGTAGATGTGATATACTTGGACTTTGCAAAGGCCTTCGACACTGTTCCCCACAAAAGTCTGGTGCAAAAGTTGAGGATGCAAGGACTGGGGAAGAGTCTGTGTTCATGGATAGGGAACTGGCTAATGGACAGAAAACAAAGAGTTGTGGTCAATGGATCGTACTCAAAATGGGAGACTGTTAGCAGTGGGGTCCCACAGGGGTCTGTTCTGGGTCCAGTGCTCTTCAATTTATTTATTAATGACCTAGTAGATGCAGTAGTGAGCAATGTTGCTATTTTTGCAGATGATACAAAATTGTGCAGAATCATCAACTCTCAGGAAGATAGTGTCATATTGCAACAGGATCTGGATAGGATGGCTATATGGGCACATACATGGCAGATGAAATTCAATGTTGACAAATGTAAGGTCATGCATTTTGGACGTACTAATGGTCTAGCACCATACAAAATAAATGGGATACAGTTGGGGACATCAAACTTGGAGAAGGACTTAGGAGTACTCATTGACAACAAGTTAAATAATCGTATTCAATGCCAAGCAGCTGCAGCTAAAGCTAACAAAATTTTGGGATGCATTAAAAGGGAAATAAAAACTCGAGATGCTAGCATAATATTGCCCCTGTTTAACTCTCTAGTAAGGCCACATCTGGAATATGGAATTCAGTTCTGGGCACCACATTACAAAAAAGATATTGCAGTTTTAGAGCAGGTGCAGAGACGAGCAACAAAATTGATGCGTGGGATGGAAGGTCTCACTTATCGAGAAAGGTTAGATAAACTGGGTTTATTTAGTCTAGAGAAAAGACGCCTTAGAGGGGATCTAATTAACATGTATAAATACATCAGAGGGCAATATAATAGCTTGGCGGATGAGCTTTTTGTCCCTAGGCCTTCTCAAAGGACTAGAGGACATGATCTGCGCATGGAGGAAAAACGTTTTAACCATTTATTTAGGAAAAGGTTCTTTACAGTAAGAGTGATTAAGATGTGGAATGCATTGCCACAGGAAGTCGTTATGGCAAACTCTATACCTGCATTTAAAGGGGGCTTAGATGCTTTCCTTGCGTTGAAAGACATCCATGGCTACAATTACTAGGTAATGCCTAATGATGTTGATCCAGGGATTTTATCTGATTGCCATCTGGAGTCGGGAAGGAATTTTTCCCTTTAGGGGCTAATTGGACCATGCCTTGTAAGGGTTTTTTCGCCTTCCTCTGGATCAACAGGGATATGTGAGGGAGCAGGCTGGTGTTGTACTTTATACTGGTTGAACTCGATGGACGTATGTCTTTTTTCAACCAAAATAATTATGTAACTATGTAACTGTGAAACTAGTTTTTCAGTTTCCTATTGATTTAAAAAAGCGAAAAATACTGTTGACTCTAGATTCTAATCTATCATTCCTATTTGCAAACAGATTTCACTGACGCTGTAAATTGCATCCCAGAACATAGTTTAGGGGCCATTACCTCTTCAACTATAGTCATTTTTCTTTCAATTGCAAACAAAACTAGTTTTTCAGTTTTCTATTGATTTGAAAAAGCAAAACCTACTGTTGGCTCTTGATTCTAATCTATCACTCCTATTTGCAAACAGATTTCAATGAAGCTGTAAATTGCATCCCAGAACAAAGTTTAGGGGCCATTACCTCTTCAATTATAGTCATTTTTCTTTCAATTGCAAACGAAACTAGTTTTTCAGTTTTCTATTGATTTAAGAAAGCGAAACCTACTGTTGGCTCTAGATTCTAATCTATCACTCCTATTTGCAAACAGATTTCACTGAAGCTGTAAATTGCATCCCAGAATATAGTTTAGGGGCCATTACCTCTTCAACTATAGTCATTTTTCTTTCAATTGCAAACGAAACTAGTTTTTCAGTTTTCTATTGATTTAAAAAAGCAAAACCTACTGTTGGCTCTAAATTCTAATCTATCACTCCTATTTGCAAACAGATTTCACTGAAGCTGTAAATTGCATCCCAGAACATAGTTTAGGGGCCATTTCCTCTTCAACTATAGTAATTTTTCTTTCAATTGCAAACAAAACTAGTTTTTCAGTTTTCTATTGGTTTAAAAAAGCGAAACCTACTGTTAGTTCTACATTCTAATCTATCACTCCTATTTGCAAACAGATTTCACTGAAGCTGTAAATTGCATCCTAGAACATAGTTTAGGGGCCATTTCCTCTTCAACTATAGTAATTTGTCTTTCAATTGGAAACAAAACTAGTTTTACAGTTTTCTATTGATTTAAAAAAGCAAAACCTACTGTTGGCTCTAGATTCTAATCTATCGCTCCTATTTGCAAACAGATTTTACTGAAGCTGTAAATTGCATCCCAGAACATAGTTTAGGGGCCATTACCTATTCAACTATAGTCATTTTTCTTTCAATTGCAAACAAAACTAGTTTTTCAGTTTCCTATTGATTTAAAAAAGCAAAAAATACAGTTGACTCTAGATTCTAATCTATCACTCCTATTTGCAAACAGATTTCACTGAAGCTGTAAATTGCATCCCAGAACACAGTTTAGGGGCCATTTCCTCTTCAACTATAGTAATTTTTCTTTCAATTGCAAACAAAACTAGTTTTTCAGTTTTCCATTGGTTTAAAAAAGCGAAACCTACTGTTAGTTCTACATTCTAATCTATCACTCCTATTTGCAAACAGATTTCACTGAAGCTGTAAATTGCATCCCAGAACATAGTTTAGGGGCCATTACCTCTTCAACTATAGTCATTTTTCTTTCAATTGCAAACGTAACTAGTTTTTCAGTTTTCTATTGATTTACAAAAGCGAAACCTACTGTTGGCTCTAGATTCTAATCTATCACTCCTATTTGCAAACAGATTTCAATGAAGCTGTAAATTGCATCCCAGAACATAGTTTAGGGGCCATTACCTCTTCAACTATAGTCATTTTTCTTTCAATTGCAAACGAAACTAGTTTTTCAGTTTTCTATTGGTTTAAAAAAGCAAAACCTACTGTTGGCTCTAGATTCTAATCTATCACTCCAATTTGCAAACAGATTTCACTGAAGCTGTAAATTGCATCCCAGAACAAAGTTTAGGGGCCATTACCTCTTCAACTATAGTCCTTTTTCTTTCAATTGCAAACGAAACTAGTTTTTCAGTTTTCTATTGATTTACAAAAGCGAAACCTACTGTTGGCTCTAGATTCTAATCTATCACTCCTATGTGCAAACATATTTCACTGAAGCTGTAAATTGCATCCCAGAACATAGTTTAGGGGCCATTCCCTCTTCAACTATAGTCATTTTTCTTTCAATTGCAAACAAAACTAGTTTTTCAGTTTTCTATTGATTTACAAAAGCGAAACCTACTGTTGGCTCTAGATTCTAATCTATCACTCCTATTTGCAAACAGATTTCACTGAAGCTGTAAATTGCATCCCAGAACATAGTTTAGGGGCCATTACCTCTTCAACTATAGTCATTTTTCTTTCAATTGCAAACGAAACTAGTTTTTCGGTTTTCTATTGGTTTAAAAAAGTGAAACCTACTGTTAGCTCTAGATTCTAATCTATCACTCCTATTTGCAAACAGATTTTACTGAAGCTGTAAATTGCATCCCAGAACATAGTTTAGCGGCCATTACCTCTTCAACTATAGTAATTTTTCTTTCAATTGCAAACAAAACTAGTTTTTCAGTTTTCTATGGATTTAAAAAAGCAAAACCGGGGGCGCTAATGAGGCGCTTACTGAAGTGGATGCATCTCCAGTGAGCTCCTGCTTCCCAGCTTGATTGCCGCAGCAATACTGCACCGATCGGGGCAAGATATATATCCCCAGATTCCTTAGGACCCCAGGAATGCTTGGATCCCCTCGGCAATACCCCATCAGAAGCCATTCATCCACTAGAACCCTTCTTTCGCCGCTGAGATTCAAGAGAAGATTCTCCAAGATGGCTGCCAAGGCCCACACAGAGGGAGAAGCTGTGAGCCCTTTATCAGGAGTTGAGAGCCATCCTGACAGCCCACCTATCGCAGGATCCTCACAGAGGTCTCCGCAGGCTCCCGCACCCCTCGGCACCCCAAAACGTGCATCCCAGACCTCTTCCAAGGCAGCGGTAAGTCAGGCCTCGCGGGCCGCTACGCCTACTAAAAATACGCTTGCCGCATCCAAAAGTGCGCCTGGCAATACTAAAGGTACGCATGCAGCACATGGCAATACGCATGGCGGGCATAAAAGTACGCATACTACTCCACCCGAAAGTACGCATCACCCGCATGAACGTACGCATCCCGGCCATGAAGATACGCGTTCCGACCATGCAAAAAATACGCATTACCAGCAGGAAAGTACGCATGCGGGCCAGGTAAATACGCATCCCCAGCAGAGTTTTGTGCAAACTCTACCAACAGAAAATTTACCATCAGGAATGTCCACAGAACAGCTGATGACAATGATGCGGTCTGTCTTCAAAGAGGAACTTCGAGGGGCTGTAAATGAGCTGTCACAACAGATTGCGGATGTGGGGCAATGAGTCGACCTATTGGAACACCAGTCAGATGAGCTTGTTAAAGCCATCAATGAAGATAGGCTCCAGCTAGATGAGCACGACGAACGTCTGGATGAGGCGGAAGCCAAATTGGAAGACTTAGAGAACAGAAGCAGACGCTCCAATGTGTGTCTGCGTGGACTACCAGAATCATTCGTGGACCTAGAAGCAGTCGCAGCTAATCTTTTTGGAGCCCTTCTCTCGCACCTCGACTCTTTACAACTCCGAGTGGTTCGTATACACAGGTCCCTGGTAAAAATGCGTAATCCAGAATTACCCAGAGACGTCATTGCAAAATTCTATTCGGAGGATATTCGAGATAAAATTCTACTGGCTGCTCGAGGTCTGACAGCCCTCCCAGACGTTCCGACCTCTGTCCAAATCTTCGCAGATCTGGCCCCAATAACAATACTCAAGAGACGTGAGATGAGCCCATATACATTAGCTTTACAGCAGCAAGACATCCGCTACAGATGGGGATTTCCCTTCATGATTACCTTTAAAATTCATAATAAAACACACATTTGCAAGAGACCGGAGGAGGTCGCTAAAATACTCACGGAGGCTGATATACCCTTCACTATCCCTACCCCTCCGAATCAACAACCTAAACCTAGAAGAACAGGAAGACCTGTCCAGTCCTGGACCACAGCACGAGGATCCTCATCCATCCGCCCAAGAGCCCTGGACATGGACACAGCCTGATCTGCGTCTACACCAACCTATGTGCCTCCTCTTCTCGTTTGATTTCTACGAGACTCCCGGTGACAAAACCCCTTTATGATGTGGGTTATGTTACATCGACATTTTCAACAGATGTCTTCTCTTCTCGTTGCAACTAGGACTATATTGTTTCCTCTGACTCCCTTACAGTCGGAAGACGCCCCTTTATGATGTTGAGCATGATACTCTCATTATCGCTTCACCATGGGTTGCCACCTTCGAATCGGGTCGGATGAAAACCTTAGACTTTGTTGGAACATTGCCTTCTTGGGTGATATACGCTATCTTTTGTCTATATAACTTGTTAATTGTTACCTTTAGCGATTTATGGTTGTTATACATGCCCCGATGCCTGGTGTTTAGATATAAGATGTTACATATAGGTTATATGGCAGATCAAGCAGGGACCACTGTTGCTGTCCCCCAATTTTAGGGTGATGTCTGGACTATGGCCCGCGCTGATTGTGTGGACTCTTTTCCAGTCATTGCTTCTGCACACTTGTGCTTGTCCTCCCCCCCCCCCAGGTTGTAAACTTGCATTTATAGCTTACTCCCACCACCCTAGAGTTGAGAACCTACTTTCACCCCATTCTCGCAGCCAGTTTTTCCCCACCCGGGACTCATTGATTTGTAATGCCTTTATATTGTCTGGTATATGTGCTCGTAACATAATCACGTGGATATACCATTACCCATGACGAGCACTGAACCATATAATGTGATTAGTCACAATGTCAGAGGCCTTAATTCCCCCCAAAAACGGAAAAAGGCAATCACGGAACTAGTAAGATCCTCCCCTGACGTGATATGTATTCAAGAGACTCACTTTACCGATAAGTCCCACCCAAAATTCTTTCACATCCATTATCAGAGAACATTCCTGTCTAACTATCATAAAAAACAGAGAGATGTCTTGACTATGTTAGCAAATTCCTTTCCATTCGAATTAACAACACACCTCAAAGACGAAGAAGGCACTTATAGTATTTTGTTAGGTCAGCATCAAGGCAAAACTTTGTGTATCGTCAATATGTACGCCCCACCAGATAAGTCTCTCTCCATGGCCTCTAGGGTCTCTGATCTTTTGGTAACCTTAACTTATGACTCCCTTATTTGGGCAGGTGATTTCAACATGGCCCCTAATAACACATTAGATAGAACACACCCTGTCAGGCCTTCAGATGCCAAAAAAATACCCAATTCTTTGATAAATTGCTAAAGCTTCATTCCCTCACGGACATATGGAGAGAGTTTAATGGTGATAAAAAGGGATACACACACATGTCAGCACCACATAATTCTTACGCAAGGATTGATCTGATTCTGGTATCATCTCACTCAGTCTCTTCCCTAATATTCTCTAGAATTCTGCTGTGCCCATGGTCGGATCATGATCCTGTATTAGCATCATTCCACTCCCTGACCCCTACAACCCAGAAATCACCCTGGCGCCTAAATGAGTCACTTCTATATAATACAGAAATCTATGAGAAAGTAGAATCCTCTTTAGACGACTATTTTCTCCATAACACTTCGGATGAGATGTCACCGGCCATTGTGTGGCTAGCCCATAAAGCCGTGATTAGGGGCAACCTAATTCAGATTGCTTCTAAATTTAAGAGGGAAAGGAATGAAGTACTATCCAATCTAGAACATAAAATTCAGAAACTACATCTGGCTAATCAGATCCAGCCATCCAGATATTTACTTAAACAGATACAAGACCTCCAACTCCAACTGGATGTTATATTAAATTCTGAGGTAGAAAAAGCCTTACGATGGTCAGCAGCAACTGCATACGACCAGATCAACAAACCTAAGATATGGTTAGCATCCAAACTAAGAGCCCAACAATCCATAAATAGAGTGGTTAAAATTAGGGATAAGAATGGAAAGATCACCTCAAGCCCAGATAAAATATATGAAACTTTTTCAGATTACTACAGAACCTTTTACTCGGACGACTCCCCAAACTCCCATTCCCAACAGAGACAAAACTATCTGGACGATACTGTTAGAAAAAGACTGACCAAAAACACGTTAACCATGCTTAACGCAGACATCTCCCTAGAAGAATTACACCAGGCAATTAAAAAGACCAAGCGCTCAAAGGCTCTTGGGCCTGATGGCCTAACCGCCCTCTACTACAAAAAATATGAGACAACTCTTTCACCCCATTTACTTAAATTTTATAATTACATTATGAAAGGTAATACTCCCCCTCCTGAATTTTTGTCCTCGGCAATTGTCGTCATCCCAAAACCCCAAAGGGACCCACTCCTCCCTAAAAATTACCGCCCCATCTCTCTTCTAGGAGTGGATTACAAAATTTTCACCTCCATCCTGGCAGAAAGAATAAATAAAATTCTTCCAGCACTTATCAATAGGGATCAGGTAGGCTTCATCCCAATGAGACAAGCCCCTGACAATATCAGGAAAATTGTTGATTTACAATATTTTTGCAAGCGAACGGCCACATGTATGGCCACCCTATCTTTAGATATGGAAAAGGCCTTTGACCTTATTAAGTGGCCATACATGCTGGCGGTATTGCAACAATATGGAATTAGGGGAAACTACCTGCGATATGCGATAAAAGCCCTATATTCTTCCCCCTCGGCCGCCCTTAAAATGCCTGCCTCTTTGAGAACCACATTCCCAATCCAGAGAGGCACAAGACAGGGATGCCCCCTTTCGCCAGGGATCTTTGCATTGGTCATGGAACCCCTGGCTGAGAGAATAAGAAGAACACCTGAGATCTCGGGGGTTTCAATTAAGTCAACAGAGTACAAACTATCACTATTTGCTGACAACATACTTCTGACCCTGACATCCCCACACACATCAGTCCCAAAACTTCTAGATGAAATAGGGCACTTCTCGACATTTTCTGGATTTAAATTAAATCTAGACAAATCTGAACTTATGATGTCCCACACTCCCCAGACCCAAGCTGTAGCATTAGCGAATTCCCTAGGTCTTACATATCAAGCCAAATATATTAATTACCTGGGCATTAAACTAACAGTAGATCCACAAAAATTATATTCGCGCAACTTCCCACCCATGTACACTAAATTGGCCAAGGACTTGGAGACCTGGGCTGACTACCCCCTTTCAATGTTGGGTAGAGTGGCAGCGGTCAGGATGACATTACTACCGAGACTCTTATACCTCTTTAGGACTATACCGATCTCTATAACGAAGGGACCAATACAGCACTTACAAACATTGATTCAACGCTTTATATGGAGAAACCGAAAGGCCAGGATCAAATATCTAACTCTCGCTAGACCCAGGGATCTTGGGGGTCTCAATGCCCCGCTACTTTTCAACTACTATAAAGCTGCCAGACTTATCCAGTTGGCGAGTGTCAATGTTTCTACAGAAACGGCTACAGAAACGGCTCCTTTATGGGTCGAAATAGAATCTCTCTTGGTGGCCCCTTCATCCATGGCAGGACTTATGTGGGCCCATACTATACCTTACCTATACATAAGATCTCAAACACTTCACCTATTTCAGCATACGCCCTAAGCTTATGGTCTAAATCTAGACACATCTACACTCTACAGTCACAGGTCTCTTGTATGACTAGCATAATATGTAATCCTGACTTCCCCCCAGGCCTAAAACCAGTCCAATATAAATGGTGGATTCAAAATGGGCTGACCAGGGTGGGTAAGTTTCTACTGGCCTTCAAGATATGCACACCGAGACATTTCTGTGAAAAGTATAGAGTGCCAAGAGAGGAGTTAGGTAGGCTTGACGAGATTTTTAGGTATCTAGATACTTTAGATCCTAATAGGACAATATTAACCTTCTCCCCCTTTGAAATCAGATGTAAAAATCGACCCATAGACAGGGGCTTTATATCAGATGTATATGCCATACTCTCTCGCCCGGCCTTGGATGGTAAAATTAAACCTCAGCTTGACTGGGAGAGAGAGTGTGAGTTTGAGCTAACGGATGCTAGATGGGCCCACTGTTGTACCTCACTGACACGCGGATCTTTGTTCTACTCGTCAATCGAGACATCCCTGAAGCTGCTCCACCGAGTTTACCTCACTCCTTACAAATTAAACGTCTTTAATCCTTCTTCCACGGATCTATGTTTCCGTAAATGCAACCAAACTGGGGATTTGTGGCACACTTGGTGGGCCTGCCCAAAAGCACAAATATTCTGGAAGGGTGTCTGGTTTAAGATTAAATTGATAACCAAAATTCAAACAGATTTAGATCCCTCCGTTCTGTTGCTCGGAAACAGACCTGCCGCATTAAAATATGCCACACATAAAATTTATCCAATATGTTGCGGCACAGGCCAAGAGACATTTGGCACGCAATTGGAGGAAGGAGTGCTTATCGGTTGAAGCAGTCTTCGGGGAGCTCAACAATACCATGGCATCGGAGCATATACGGGCTAAAATTTTTGACACTTTAGACAACTTCTACAGGGTATGGGACCCATGGATCGACTAGCAGGAGAACCTTGGCCTTTCACATGTTCTCCATTCATTCTAGTGCCTGGATCTATGCATTTCATCTTAGGGTCTTAAGGTTGCCTATAATTTTCTACCTCTGACAAAAAAATGGGCATTGCTTCCCTCTGAGGTAACGGGAGGTGGTCTAATGGCTGTGTGATTGCAGTTAGAATAATATGTTTTCTCAACTCGTTCCTTCCCCATCCTCCCCTACATCCTTCTTTACCCTTGGATGTCACCTATGGCATGATGTGGTCACCCACCCTAGGTGCGTCCTCATATCCCATTCCCCCATCCTTAATCTTTCCTACCCTATCCCTACCCTCCCACACACCCCCATATGATCAAAAAGTTGGAAAATTTTAGAATCTAACAATCAATGTGTAGATTTGATATATTTATTTTTCTTCAAGTTAAATGCTTTGATTGGCATTGGTCTGTTCACGTGATAAGCTAATATTTGAAACTCCCCGCATGTGGGGAATATCTGATCTCATCTGTTTTGTCATGTGATTTTTCTTAATAAACACCCTTGAAACGAAAAAAGCAAAACCTACTGTTGGCTCTAGATTCTAATCTATAACTCCTATTTGCAAACAGATTTCACTGAAGCTGTAAATTGCATCCCAGAACATAGTTTATGGGCCATTTCCTCTTCAACTATAGTAATTTTTCTTTCAATTGCAAACGAAACTAGTTTTTCAGTTTTCTATTGGTTTAAAAAAGCGAACCCTACTGTTGGCTCTAGATTCGAATCTATCACTCCTATTTGCAAACAGATTTCACTGAAGCTGTAAATTGCATCCCAGAACATAGTTTAGGGGCCATTTCCTCTTCAACTATAGTAATTTTTCTTTCAATTGCAAATGAATCTAGTTTTTCAGTTTTCTATTGGTTTAAAAAAGCGAAACCTACTGTTAGCCCTAGATTCTAATCTATCACTCCTATTTGCAAACAGATTTCACTGAAGCTGTAAATTGCATCCCAGAACGTAGTTTAGGGGCCATTTCCTCTTCAACTATAGTCATTTTTCTTTCATTTGCAAACGAAACTAGTTTTTCAGTTTTCTATTGATTTAAAAAAGCAAAACCTACTGTTGGCACTAGATTCTAATCTATCGCTCCTATTTGCAAACAGATTTTACTGAAGCTGTAAATTGCATCCCAGAACATAGTTTAGGGGCCATTACCTCTTCAACTATAGTCATTTTTCTTTCAATTGCAAACAAAACTAGTTTTTCAGTTTTCTATTGATTTAAAAAAGCGAAACCTACTGTTGGCTCTAGATTCTAATCTATCACTCCTATTTGCAAACAGAGTTCACTGAAGCTGTAAATTGCATCTCAGAACATAGTTTAGGGGCCATTACCTCTTCAACTATAGTAATTTTTCTTTCAATTGCAAACAAAACTAGTTTTTCAGTTTTCTATTGATTTAAAAAAAGCAAAACCTACTGTTGGCTCTAGATTCTAATCTATCACTCCTATTTGCAAACAGATTTTACTGAAGCTGTAAATTGCATCCCAGAACATAGTTTAGGGGCCATTTCCTCTTCAAATATAGTAATTTTTCTTTTAATTGCAAACGAAACTAGTTTTTCAGTTTTCTATTGGTTTAAAAAAGCGAAACCTACTGTTAGCTCTAGATTCTAATCTATCACTCCTATTTGCAAACAGATTTCACTGAAGCTGTAAATTGCATCCTAGAACATAGTTTAGGGGCCATTTCCTCTTCAACTATAGTAATTTTTCTTTCAATTGGAAACGAAACTAGTTTTTCAGTTTTCTATTGATTTAAAAAAACAAAACCTACTGTTGGCTCTAGATTCTAATCTATCACTCCTATTTGCAAACAGATTTTACTGAAGCTGTAAATTGCATCCCAGAACATAGTTTAGGGGCCATTTCCTCTTCAACTATAGTCATTTTTCTTTCAATTGTAAACGAAACTAGTTTTTCAGTTTTCTATTGGTGTAAAAAAGCGAAACCTGCTGTTAGCTGTAGATTCTAATCTATCACTCCTATTTGCAAACAGATTTCACTGAAGCTGTAAATTGCATCCCAGAACATAGTTTAGGGGCCATTACCTCTTCAACTATAGTAATTTTTCTTTCAATTGCAAACGAATCTAGTTTTTCAGTTTTCTATTGGTTTAAAAAAGCGAAACCTTCTGTTGGCCCTAGATTCTAATCTATCACTCCTATTTGCAAACAGATTTCACTGAAGCTGTAAATTGCATCCCAGAACGTAGTTTAGGGGCCATTTCCTCTTCAACTATAGTCATTTTTCTTTCAATTGCAAACGGAACTATTTTTTCAGTTTTCTATTGATTTAAAAAAGCAAAACCTACTGTTGGCACTAGATTCTAATCTATCGCTCCTATTTGCAAACAGATTTTACTGAAGCTGTAAATTGCATCCCAGAATATAGTTTAGGGGCCATTACCTCTTCAACTATAGTCATTTTTCTTTCAATTGCAAACAAAACTAGTTTTTCAGTTTCCTATTGATTTAAAAAAGCAAAAAATACTGTTGACTCTAGATTCTAATCTATCACTCCTATTTGCAAACAGATTTCACTGAAGCTGTAAATTGCATCCCAGAACATAGTTTAGGGGCCATTACCTCTTCAACTATAGTCATTTTTCTTTCAATTGCAAACAAAACTAGTTTTTCAGTTTTCTATTGATTTAAAAAAGAGAAACCTACTGTTGGCTCTAGATTCTAATCTATCACTCCTATTTGCAAACAGAGTTCACTGAAGCTGTAAATTGCATCTCAGAACATAGTTTAGGGGCCATTACCTCTTCAACTATAGTAATTTTTCTTTCAATTGCAAACAAAACTAGTTTTTCAGTTTTCTATTGATTTAAAAAAGCAAAACCTACTGTTGGCTCTAGATTCTAATCTATCACTCCTATTTGCAAACAGATTTTACTGAAGCTGTAAATTGCATCCCAGAACATAGTTTAGGGGCCATTTCCTCTTCAAATATAGTAATTTTTCTTTTAATTGCAAACAAAACTAGTTTTTCAGTTTTCTATTGGTTTAAAAAAGCAAAACCTACTGTTGGCTCTAGATTCTAATCTATCACTCCTATTTGCAAACAGATTTCACTGAAGCTGTAAATTGCATCCCAGAACATAGTTTAGGGGCCATTACCTCTTCAACTATAGTCAGTTTTCTTTCAATTGCAAACAAAACTAGTTTTTCAGTTTTCTATGGATTTAAAAAAGCAAAACCTACTGTTAGCTCTAGATTCTAATCTATCACTCCTATTTGCAAACAGATTTCACTGAAGCTGTAAATTGCATCCCAGAACATAGTTTAGGGGCCATTTCCTCTTCAACTATAGTCATTTTTCTTTCAATTGCAAACAAAACTAGTTTTTCAGTTTTCTATTGGTTTAAAAAAGCGAAACCTACTGTTAGCTCTAGATTCTAATCTATCGCTCCTATTTGCAAACAGATTTCACTGAAGCTGTAAATTGCATCCCAGAACATAGTTTAGGGGCCATTTCCTCTTCAACTATAGTAATTTTTCTTTCAGTTGCAAACGAAACTAGTTTTTCAGTTTTCTATTGATTTAAAAAAACGAAACCTACTGTTGGCTCTAGATTCTAATCTATCACTCCTATTTGCAAACAGATTTCACTGAAGCTGTAAATTGCATCCCAGAACATAGTTTAGGGGCCATTTCTTCTTCAACTATAGTAATTTTTCTTTCAATTGCAAACAAAACTAGTTTTTCAGTTTTCTATTGGTTTAAAAAAGCGAAACCTACTGTTAGCTCTAGATTCTAGTCTATCACTCCTATTTGCAAACAGATTTCACTGAAGCTGTAAATTGCATCCCAGAACATAGTTTAGGGGCCATTTCCTCTTCAACTATAGTATTTTTTCTTTCGTTTCAAGGGTGTTTATTGTGTGTAAGAAACAGGTTCACAATAATTGCATACAAACATTATCAATAGTTCCCCCTTAGGGGAGTGCTAAACAGAAATCTAACATAGAAAGTGTTACATAAACATAATAATCTAATACAAAGTAGAACTCATGTTCTTACCTCCTGAGTAATACTAATAATTCAGTTGATTGAAAACAATAAACCCAGGTAATTTTTCAACTGTTTATCAAAGAGAAAGAAAAAGAGGAGAGAGAGTAAAGGGGAAGGAGAAGAAGGGTAAGGGATGGGGAGAGGAGGGTACAAGAAGGTCCCATGAGTGGGGGTACCACGGCATGCCAATGGGGCCCTTCAGGGGATAGAGTAGGGAAGGGAAAGAGAAAAGAAAAGAAGAAGGAAAATGATGTCTATAACCATGGAGAAAGCTCCCCAGAGGTCAGAGACATCCTAATGCTAGTGAAACATCATCCGGTCCACCGGAATCGGCCTCCCCACAATTTATATCTAACTATATTTGTAACTACCCTTCTTATCTATATGACAAAAAACAGACCCAATGCCAAAGGAATGCATTCAAAATGTCCATCAGAAAGAGTGTAAAGTATATTGTAGGCCCAGATTGTCCTGAAGTTCGATCCAAGGAGACCAAGTTGTCATAAAATAATCCAATTTATCATGAACTTTGGCTAGTATGTGTTCAGAGAGCATTACCTTATTAAGCATGTCAAACACTTGATTGGCATTAAGGGACCTGGCCTTCCAATTATGTGCAATGTGTCGCCTAGCTAGAGCCATAATATGATGTAGAAGCTTGTTGTCCGTGGGAGAAGCATGTCTAGGTCTGTTGCCTAATAATGCGACTGATCAATCGGGAGAAGTTTGTTTATTAAACATAAGAGAGATGCGACCCCATACCGTTCTCCAGAAAGCCACTACAATAGGGCATTGCCACCACATATGCCAAAGCGTTCCTCTTTGTCTGCATCCCCGAGGACAGAGGTCCGATTGTTGAGAACAAATAGCATGCATTCTTGCTGGCGGGAAGTATACCCGGTGTAATAGCTTTAATGAGGTCTCAATAGATGAGTAAAACAGACTATTTTTGAGGAGTGTAGAGCAACAATGGCTCCATCTCCCAACAGACATTGTTCTATTAGAATCACGTTCCCAATCAATCTGAAATTTAGTATTTTCCTCTGTGCCCTCTTTCTTTAACATGAGATAAATAGCTGATATTAAGCCTTTGTCTAAAGGTCCATTCCTAAATCGAATTTCGAATGGAGTATAGAC
This sequence comes from Hyperolius riggenbachi, assembly GCF_040937935.1. Taxonomy (NCBI): domain Eukaryota; kingdom Metazoa; phylum Chordata; class Amphibia; order Anura; family Hyperoliidae; genus Hyperolius; species Hyperolius riggenbachi. Next base: position 153,347,006 of record NC_090656.1, on the reverse strand, counting down.
CATCATCTCTTTATTTTGATCAATTGTGGCTATGTATTTAAAAATCTGAGTGGCTCTAAGGCTTTCCCCAGGGGGCACATCTCTCTCTCCGAATAAAACTGTCTAAGATTCATCAATCTGAAGGCTTTCGTGAATTTTCCCAGTGTGACAAGACCCTTAGATTTCCACCAGCTATATAAGTGTGGACGCAGCCCAGGAGGGAAGTCAGGGCTTCCCACTATCTGAGCCATGAGGCTAGTCCTAAGCTTGAGTTTATATGTATATCTCAGTTTGATCCACTGCCTCATAGCACATGTCAGAATTGGTGAGAGATTTTGTAGGGCTTTAATTGGTATTTTAGCTGCCCACATCAGTCCCTGAGCTGAGAATGGAAACACCAATGATGACTCTAGCTCTACCCACATGGGGGCCATATTACCGAGATTGACCAGTGCCAATTGTGCAATCCTGGCTGCCCTGTAATAGTCCAAAAGAATGGGTAGGTTGAGACCTCCCCCCTCCTTAGGTCTGGCCAAAGTGCTGTATTTGATTTTAGCTTTTCTTTTGGACCATATGAATTGGATAATTTGCTTTTGTACGGTGGCGAGATGCGAGGTGTTGATCGGAATAGGCAAGACTCTGAACAAATAAAGGATTTGCGGCAAAAGAGTCATTTTGATGGAATGAATTTTTCCCAATAAAGATAGAGGTAACTTGGACCATCCATCTAGATCCGATGATAGTTTTCTATATAGTGCAGGAAAGTTAACATCGTATAGTTTGTTTGGGTTTAACGGCAAATTAATACCCAGATATTTAATATATTTAGGTTGATGTTGCAAACCAAGGGATAATTGTAAGTCTTTGACTTCCGTGTGGGGCAGTTGTGAGACCATGAGTTCGGACTTATCGATGTTCAATTTAAAGCCCGAGTATTCAGGAAAGTCTTGGATAATCTTTAGAAGCTTTGGGATGGAGGTATGTGCAGAAGATAGGGTTAGAAGAATATCAACCCTCAAACATATTTAATTTATAAGTTCTAGGTCCTATCTTAATTCCCAGGACCTCAGGTGATCTGCGTATTTTAGTTGCTAGCGGCTCTATTACCAGTGCAAAAATACCCGGAGAGAGCGGGCATCCCTGCCTTGTTCCTCTCAGAATGGGGAATCTAATCTGATTATAGGAGGGCAATTTTAAATATGCTGAGGGGGATGAGTATAGTGTTCTAATTGCGTTGAAAAAATTTCCCGAAAATCCGAATTTCCGAAGGACAGAGAACATGTAGGACCATTTGATGCTGTCAAAAGCCTTCTCCATATCAAGAGATAATATGGCGAGGCTCTGAGCAGACTTAAGACAGTGGTGCTGTATGTCCAAGACTTTTCTGATATTATCTGGGGCTTGCCTATGGGGTATAAACCCTACTTGGTCCTTATTAATCAGGGCCGGCAGAACAGTGTTCAACCGTGAGGCAAGTATTGAGGTGAATATTTTATAGTCCACTCCCAGTAAGGCTATTGGTCTATAGTTTTTGGTTGATAGGGGATCTCTGGGAGGTTTATGTATTATGCATATAGCGGAAGTTAAAAATTCTTGGGGTGGAGTTTTCCCTTTCATCAGGAAATTGTAGAATTTGAGTAAATGGGGGCTCAAAAGGTTCTCAAATTTTTTATAGTATAATGACGATAGGCCATCTGGGCCAGGGGCCTTGGATCTTTTCAGGTGCTTGATGGCATTATGCAGTTCCTCCTCATTAATCGGAAGGTTGAGTATGGTGGCGGTTTCCTGAGAGAGCTTGAGAGTTCTCACTGAGAAAAGCATCTTTTTTGTCAGAAGCAGCATCTGACGATTCATCATTATATAAAGTCTTATAGTAATCTAGGAACGCTTGATAAATTCTATCTGGGTTGGATGTAATCTGACCAGATTTGTCCCTAATTTTGATAATTTTATTTGAAATTTGTTTAGTTCTAAGTCTTCTGGCCAACCATTTATTTGGTTTATTGAGCTGTTCATACGATATGGCACCCGTCCATCTCATGGCCTTTTCTATTTCAGCATTAAGAATAGCATCTAATTGTAATTGACTATCCATGATTTGTTTTTGCAGGTATCTTGTAGGATTACGTTGATTCAACCCATGTAGAACTTCTATCTTATGCTCCAAATTAGTAATGACTATCCCTCCCCTTACTACCGTCTTGTGAGCCATCCAACATACTCCCTCATCTATATCAGCAGTAGTATTTTCTCAGAAATAGTCTGTTAGACATGTCTCTATGTCAGAGCAAATGGTTGGATTTATAAGTAGGGATTCATTCAATCTCCACTGAGATCTCAAAGTTTTGGGTATGGGAGAAGTGAGAGCTGTAAGCACAATGTCATGATCTGACCAGGGACAAACTATATGTCTCGAATAAGCCAAAGAAGCAGCACACAGCGAGGAGATAAGTATCAGATCTATCCGTGAGTAGGAATTATGTGGGGCTGAGAAGAATGAGTATCCTCGCTTCCCACCGTTGTACTCTCTCCAGGAGTCAAGTATAGAATGGGTCTTAAACACGCCTATGAATAGTTTTTGATTCTTTGTTATTAGCGAGGGTCTGGGTTGGTGTGTTCTATCTATTTTATCATTTGGCGTAGTATTGAAATCCCCAGCCCAGATTAAGCTATCAAATTTCAAGGTTAGGAGTATTTCGGAAACCTTGTTGATCACAGAATGGGCCTTTTCAGGAGGGGCATATATGTTGGTTATACACAAAGTTTTGCCCTCATATAACCCTGTAATAATTTGATAGGTTCCCGACTCATCTTCCTGATGAGAGATGATTTCTATAGGAAAGTTGTCAGAGAATAGAGTTATAACTCCCCTGCTTCTTTTTTTAAATGAGGACATATAGAATCTCCCGTAGTGCTTATGAAACTGTTTAGGGGGATTAAGAGGAGAAAAATGAGTTTCCTGTAAGCATAGGATATCTGGCGCATGTTTGGTATAACCCTTGAAGGCCTTGTTCCTTTTGGCAGGTGAATTCAAACCCTTGGTGTTGTGGGTCATAATGTTAATGGGTTTAAATGATGAAGGGAGATATACTATCGGACATCAGTGTGAGGAGGGAGGAAAACCTATGGACCAGAAAAAATGTAACACGTGCTAAGTAAAACTGGAGGAAACGCCTACTCCCAACCAGAGTAGGCATCTCCAATGCGCTAAAGAAATATTTGCACACACAAAGTGTTGCATAGTTGGACAAGTGGGTGGCCAAAAATAATATTCGTATCAGCCACCAAACACTGCCCATTGGGGGTGCACCAAGACCTGTGAGCTTTACCGCCTATTTGTATAATAATAGCTCAGATACAATTGGACATATTGGACGCCCCTTAAACAGAAGGTATCTATCTAGGATATGTCTAGTAGAATCACAATACCTAAACCAACAGAGCACAGAATTAAACATCTATACTGTCAACAATCGTAATATAACACTTAGATAAGCCACTTCTTTAATAAAGGAAAATAAAGATATTAAAGAAGCAATAAATGCTGTGTAGCAACTCTTAAACTGTTGCAACTTAAATAGAAAGACTGTCATCGGAGCAGGCCTTCATCATAAAGCAGCCCGCTCCAACTTCTACTCCGTCCTAGGATCTCCATGCTTCCGTTCAGATTCTTAGAGAGACCATCAAAAGAGCGGGCTGGCATCATAAAGCAGCCCGCTCCTACTAAAATCTCCTCCCGGGATCTTCATGTGTCCATCCGGTTACTAGGGAGACTGTCATCAGGGCAGGCTGACATCATAAAGCAGCCCACCCAGATTAGGGCTCCCCAAAGAGGCTTCAATGTTCCAATCACATTCGTATCTCTTCTACCATTGAAGCTTAAAAGTTAGAATGTTATCAACCAGTGGTTATGCCTAGTTTATTGAAAGTACAGCTTTCCCGTCAGTCAGCCAAAGCTCGGTATTGTAATCTCGGCCGATCCGCAGAAGATCCTTGTTCTGGGGAGTCTCCTCTCGAAGAAGCAACTCTGGAGGCTGGCCAGTTTCTATTGCGCCGTGTATCTCTCCTTGGTTTTGGCGCCAATCCTTCCTGTTGCTGTTTTGGATCAGGAATGGTGAATGGGATGTCGGCCTCCGTCAGTGCATCCGCAGCTACTCCTGGGGTTTTGCATACATATTGCTTGTTGTTTTTCTTAAAAATAAGAGCAAAGGGAAATCCCCATTTATAGCGTATGGAAACCTGTTGAAGGGCGGTTGTAAAAGGCCTCATATTCCTCCTTTTCTGGATTGTGATAGGAGCTAGATCCGCAAATAGCTGGACTGATTGAGGCATATCAGGAAGTTATTGAGGATCTCTTGCAGCGAACAAAATTTTATCTCTAATGTCCTCCGTACAGAGTTTGGCAATAATATCCCATGGTAGGGCTGCATTGCGAGGTCTCACTAGAGCTCTGTGGATCCTGATAACTCGAAGTCTTGACGGGTCCACCTGGGGCAATAGAGCCTGGAATAAATTGGCCGCCATCGCCTCAAGGTCCTCCACTGATTCCGGCACTCCACGTATACGTACATTAGCCCTCCTACTCCTGTTCTCCAGGTCCTCAAGTTTATCTTCAACCATATCAAGTCGGTCGTCATGTTGCTCAATTGCTGCAGAATTCGCATTGGTGACCATCACTAGGTCATCAGCTTGAGCCTCCAGTGAGGTGACTCTCACTCCTATATCTCCGATCTGGTCCGAGAGTTCTGTGACTGCAATCTTGAGTTCGGCTTTTAGTTCCGCTCGAAAGATATTGGTAATAGTAGTCAGCAGATGTTCAGCTGACATTCCCGCTATCTGGACTCCTGAGCTATAATCCGGTACATCCTCATTTCCGCATGACCTGTCGTCTGTTGTATGGGTGAGAGCGGCTGTTCTAGCGGCTGTTTGGGCGCGTGGAGTACTGGCATATGTATCAGCTGATGTGGCCGCTTGTACGCATGACTTATGGCCATATGCGTCTGCTGATGCGACCGTTTGTACGCATGTTGTATTGCCATATGCGTCTGCTGATGCGACCGTTTGTACGCATGGTGTATTGGCATATGCGTCTGCTGATGCGGCCGTTTGTACGCATTGCGTAGCGGTAAAAGACGCGTCCATTGCGGCCGTTTGTACGCATGATGCGGATGACGCAGGACGCACTCGCGTAATTTGTACGCATGGGGAGAGGGGCGATGCGTATTTTTGTACGCATGCGGCGCCGCCGCCGAGCTGGGCCTGTTCAGGGGTGACAGGGGGTGCCGCTTGCCGCTGGGAGGGTGACATACCTCCGTCCAAGGTGTGGTGGGTTGCAAGAACAGGTGTGGGTGGTGTTCTTTGTCCCAACTCCCCTCCTTTGTCCTGGGAGTCTCTGGGGCCTTCTTCCCTGGCGGCGGCCATCTTGGAAAACCTCCTTGCAAAACGAAGGGGAGAATGCAGTGGAATATAGGTTGATTTGCTCCTAATTAGGTAGATCCGAGGAGACCTCTGCATAGCCTGGATCCTTATCTTTCCGATGATATATTGTGGGTCCAAATCGGTCCGATCTGAAGGCAGTAATCTCGCTCACAGTGCAGAGCTCACAGATCCAGCTTCTGTCCTGTGGCACTGCTCAACAGCGCCCCCCGTCATTTTTCTTTCAATTGCAAACAAAACTAGTTTTTCAGTTTTCTATTGATTTAAAAAAGCAAAACCTACTGTTGGCTCTAGATTCGAATCTATCACTCCTATTTGCAAACAGATTTCACTGAAGCTGTAAATTGCATCCCAGAACATAGTTTAGGGGCCATTTCCTCTTCAACTATAGTAATTTTTCTTTCAATTGCAAACAAAACTAGTTTTTCAGTTTTCTATTGGTTTAAAAAAGTGAAACCTACTGTTAGCTCTAGATTCTAATCTGTCACTCCTATTTGCAAACAGATTTCACTGAAGCTGTAATTGCATCCCAGAACATAGTTTAGGGGCCATTTCCTCTTCAACTATAGTAATTTTTCTTTCAATTGCAAACGAAACTAGTTTTTCAGTTTTCTATTGATTTAAAAAAGCGAAACCTACTGTTGGCTCTAGATTCTAATCTATCGCTCCTATTTGCAAACAGATTTTACTGAAGCTGTAAATTGCATCCCAGAACATAGTTTAGGGGCCATTACCTCTTCAACTATAGTCATTTTTCTTTCAATTGCAAACGAAACTAGTTTTTCAGTTTCCTATTGATGTAAAAAAGCAAAAAATACTGTTGACTCTAGATTCTAATCTATCACTCCTATTTGCAAACAGATTTCACTAAAGCTGTAAATTGCATCCCAGAACATAGTTTAGGGGCCATTACCTCTTCAACTATAGTCATTTTTCTTTCAAATGCAAACGAAACTAGTTTTTCAGTTTTCTATTGATTTACAAAAGCAAAACCTACTGTTGGCTCTAGATTCTAATCTATCACTCCTATTTGCAAACAGATTTTACTGAAACTGTAAATTGCATCCCAGAACATAGTTTAGGGGCCATTTCCTCTTCAACTATAGTCATTTTTCTTTCAATTGTAAACGAAACTAGTTTTTCAGTTTTCTATTGGTGTAAAAAAGCGAAACCTACTGTTAGCTCTAGATTCTAATCTATCACTCCTATTTGCAAACAGATTTCACTGAAGCTGTAAATTGCATCCCAGAACATAGTTTAGGGGCCATTACCTCTTCAACTATAGTCATTTTTCTTTCAATTGCAAACGAAACTAGTTTTTCAGTTTCCTATTGATGTAAAAAAGCAAAAAATACTGTTGACTCTAGATTCTAATCTATCACTCCTATTTGCAAACAGATTTCACTAAAGCTGTAAATTGCATCCCAGAACATAGTTTAGGGGCCATTACCTCTTCAACTATAGTCATTTTTCTTTCAATTGCAAACGAAACTAGTTTTTCAGTTTTCTATTGATTTACAAAAGCAAAACCTACTGTTGGCTCTAGATTCTAATCTATCACTCCTATTTGCAAACAGATTTCACTGAAACTGTAAATTGCATCCCAGAACATAGTTTAGGGGCCATTTCCTCTTCAACTATAGTCATTTTTCTTTCAATTGTAAACGAAACTAGTTTTTCAGTTTTCTATTGGTGTAAAAAAGCGAAACCTACTGTTAGCTCTAGATTCTAATCTATCACTCCTATTTGCAAACAGATTTCACTGAAGCTGTAAATTGCATCCCAGAACATAGTTTAGGGGCCATTACCTCTTCAACTATAGTCATTTTTCTTTCATTTGCAAACGAAACTAGTTTTTCAGTTTTCTATTGATTTAAAAAAGCAAAACCTGCTGTTGGCTCTAGATTCTAATCTATCACTCCTATTTGCAAACAGATTTCACTGAAGCTGTAAATTGCATCCCAGAACATAGTTTAGGGGCCATTTCCTCTTCAACTATAGTAATTTTTCTTTCTGTTTCAAGGGTGTTTATTAGTTGTAAAAGTTCACATAGAAAAAGTTACAAACATTGTGCAAATGAATCCCCCTCAGGGGACATGCAAAAGGAAAAACTACAGAGATATACATAGCAGTGTCGCATTATAAGCAAAGTAACAGGTACATTCTTATTCTCATTTACTTACTTATACACAATGAAGCTTTATTACAATACAAATTTAAACACGCAACTATTTTGTAGGTTTTATTCCAAGAGAGGATAAGTGAAAGCATACCTAGAAGGTAGAAAAGGAGAGAGGAATAGTAGGAAGGTCCATGGGTGGGGATACCACATCATACCAATGGAGCACTTCCCAAGAGAAAGAAGAGAATATAGACTATATGAGGGAGTAGAATAGAATAAGAAAGTAGAAAGAGAAGAAACAGTGAAAGGAAGAAAATTAGAAATAAGAGTTAAGTGTCACGAACCTCTTAACATCCAATAAGAGTAAAACATTGGCAATAGTTAAACATAATTTTCAATCAGCCTCCATTGCCCCCCCCCCCCCCCAGACCCACCATTGCAAAACTCAAGTATAGTATGCATTGAGTGGTTCTGTCCCCAGAATGCTTTAAAAGGGTCAAAACGTGTGTAAGGTATAAGATAAACTGTTATTATCTTGCCAGGCAATCCACGGATCCCACACTAGCATAAAGTTCTCTAGTTGATCACTCAATTTCGCCTGAATGTGCTCAGATAGCATAACCGTATTGAGTTGGCTAAAGACCATATCCACTGATAGTGTTGTGGCTTTCCAATTGAAGGCCAGATTTCGTTTGGCCAGGGCCATGATATGATGTATCAATTTATTTTCTCTGGACGTAATATTGGGAGGTCTATTACCCAGGAGTGCAACCGACACCTCTAAGGGAGACGTGATCTCTAGTATCTGTGTGACTTTTTTCCATATATTAGTCCAATATAGAGAGGCCTTGGGGCACGTCCATCACATGTGTATAAAATCACCCTTCATTTTACACCCTCTGTAGCATAAATCAGATTGGGAGGGGGCAAATGCATGTGTTCTCACAGGGGTGTAATATGATCTATGTAATAACCTGAGAGCAGTTTCTATTGAGGAGTAATATAGACTCCCTCTAAGGAGTGTGGCACATGAATTTGCCCATCTTGATTCAGACAATTGTATGTTAAGTTCCTCCTCCCAAGCAGATTGAAATTTCAGTTTAGTAGCATCATATGGTGTTGACGTGATCATACCATAGATATCTGAAATGAGTCCTTTATCTACTTTATCTAGAGTCCCATTTTTACACCTAGATTCAAAGGAGGTATATACTACCACCTCACGAGTAGGATCTATTGAGTCCAAATATTCAAATATCTGAGTGGCTCTTGATATTTCAGTAACAGGGATATTATGTTCTAAGCAAAATGATCTTTTGGTATGAATTTTAAATGCGGAGGTGAATTTACCTACTCTGTCGAAAGAGTGATCAATCCACCACTTAAAATTGTGCGGGCTGAGACCAGGGGAAAAATCAGGATTGCCCAGCAGTTTCGTCATACAACTAGGTTGTGCTTGGAGTTTGTAAGTATATCTTGTTTTGTTCCATATTGCTAGGGAGTTTGCTGTTATTGGTGACAACATGCGAATCTTCCGCATTGGTACCGCGTTGGCCCACATGCATCCCTGTAAGGACATTGGACTTAGCATTGCTGATTCTATGTCAGCCCATATTGGTTGAATATTATTATAGTTAGCTAAGGCCAGCTGGGCTATTCTAGCAGCGGTGTAATATTGTTTTAAAATTGGTAAATTAAGGCCTCCCAAACATTTAGGTCTCGCCAAGGTGGCATATTGAAATCTTGCTCGTCTCGATTTCTAGATAAATCTATGTATATCTTTTTGAAAGTGTGTCAAGACACCCATTTTAATAGGAACCGGAATAACTCTGAACAAATAAAGTAACCGTGGGAATAATGTCATTTTAATAGCATTCACTCTACCAGTTAATGATAAAGGGAACAATGACCATTGCTGAAGATCAGCCTGCAGTTTCCTGTATGTGGCAGGATAGTTAGTATCATATATCTTGGATGGGTCAACTGGAAGCTGTATGCCCAGATATTTCAAATGTTTAGTCCTAAGGATCGAGCAAGACCCTGAGCTTCGTGATGCGACATGTTTGAGACCATTATCTCAGACTTCTCCAAATTCAGGTGGAGCCCTGAAAATCTAGAGAAGTTCTGCACAATACCAAGGAGATTAGGAAGAGATGTGTAGGGAGAAGTGAGAGTGAGCAGAATGTTGTCTGCAAAGAGACTGACCTTGTGTTCGGTTTTACCAATCCTTACTCCCTGAACATCTTGGGAATATCTAATTTTAGCTGCTAATGGCTCTATTGATAGTGCAAAAATACCAGGTGACAGGGGGCACCCCTGCCTTGTTCCTCTTAATATTGGGAAGTATGATTGTGACTGGGTTGGGAGTTTGAGGTATGCTGATGGGGCTGAATATAAAACTTTAATTGCATTCATAAACTCGTCTCCAAATCCATATCTGTTCAAGGTGGAAAACATATACTGCCATTTAACACTATCAAAGGCTTTTTCCATGTCCAATGATAAGGTTGCTAATCTTTGTGATGTTCTAATACAATGATGTTGGAGGTTCAATATCTTCCTAATATTATCTGGGGCCTGTCTATGTGGGATAAACCCTACTTGGTCCTTATGTATAAGGGACGGAAGGACTGTATTTAATCTCAGGGCTAGGATTGAAGTAAAAATGTTGTAGTCCACTCCTAATAAGGAGATTGGCCTGTAATTTTTAGTAGAAAGCGGGTCTCTAGGGGGTTTATGGATTATGCAAATAGCAGATGCCAAAAATTCTGGAGGTGGGGTGCCCCCTTTCAGCATATAATTATAAAATCTTATCAAGTGAGGGAAAAGGATATCCTCAAATTTTTTATAGTAGATGGCCGAGAAACCATCTGGGCCTGGAGCCTTAGAGGGCTTCAGCTTTTTGATGACCTCATGTAGCTCCTCATATGAGACTGGAGTATTCAAGGATTTGGCAGCATCTTGTGTCAGCATATGTTTAACATTTTCTTTTAAAAAGATCTCTCCCTCCTTTTTCTCATTATCTGTAGGGGAATCTGAGTATAACTTCTTATAGTACTCTAAAAAGGTATTATAAATCTTTTCTGGATTAGATGTAATTTTACCTGTCGCATCTCGAATTTTGGTGATATTGTTTTGAGTTTGTGTAGAGCGAAGCTTTTTGGCTAGCCACATTTTAGCTTTATTTAACTGGACATACGCCTTGGCCCCTATCCATCTCAGGGCCTTTTCTGTGTCTGCTTCTAGTATTGTATTTACTTGAAGCTGAAGATCAGCTATTTGTTTTTGCAAGAATCTTGTTGGAGTGAGTTGGTTTAACTGATGTAGGGATGAGATTTTGTGTTGGATATTGGCTAATATTATGGACTTCTCTTTTTTATGTTTAGAGGCAATTTTAATGAGTTCCCCTCGCACCACTGTCTTATGGGCCGCCCAGTATGTTCCAGGACCGATCTCTGGTGTTGCATTTTCCTGGAAGTAGTGTTCTAAGCATGTAGCGACCTGATCTCTCACCACAGGATTAACCAAAAGTGACTCATTGAGTCTCCATGGTGACCGTGTTGTTTTTGGGACAGGGGACCTCAACACTGTCAGGACTGAGTCATGGTCAGACCAGGTGGACAGCAAATGTCTAGAGTATATTAATGAAGGGATACACCTGGAGGAGACAAGAATTAAATCAATTCTGGTGTAAGTATTATGTGTGGATGAATGAAAGGTATATCCCCTTTTTGGTCCATTATGCTCTCTCCAGGTGTCTACCAATGAGTAATCTTTCAGAAAGCTGCTAAAGGTTTTGAGTTGTTTTTTAGAAGATGGACGACTTGTAGAACAAGATCTGTCCAACTGGTCATTTGGAGTCATGTTGAAGTCCCCCGCCCATATAATACTATCATATGTGCATGTTAGCAAAACTTTTGAGATCTTTTCTATTGTTTTAAGCTGATCCTGTGGTGGGGCGTACATATTCACTATGCACAGTGTTTTGTTATCATGTTCTCCCAATATTATTGAGTACGTACCGGTCTTGTCAGAATGATGTGTTATGATCTCTATAGGAAAATTGTTAGAAATAATTGTAACAACTCCTCTACTTCGTCTCTTATAAGAAGAAGCAAAAAATCTGCGGTACCTTTTATGATAGAACTTAGGTTCAGCTGTTGGGGAATAGTGGGACTCCTGCAGACACTGGCGTACCTACCGGGGATGCGACCCCCTCAGCCACAGGGGGGCCCGGGGCTGCTCTGGGGCCCGCTCACTGTGCACGGGGGGAGCGCTGCTTTGGACCCCCCAGCAAGGTGCTCAACTGGCCGCAGCGTCTAATAGACGCTGCGCCAGTTCATTCCCCACTGCCCCGCTCCAGCAGCCTGCATAGTCTCCGGCAGGCAGAGCAGGGCTACGGCAAGATGGCCGCCGAAGCCCTGCTCTGGAGACTATTTGTGTCTCCAGTACAGGGCTTTGGCAGCCATCTTGCCGTAGCCCTGCACTCTGCCTGTCAGCGCGGGAGATGTGCTGCAGGAGGACTCGGGGAGCTGCGAGCCAGATGCCGGGAGAGTAGAAGACTTCTGTCAGGTAAGTGAATTGTTTTTTTTTCACAGGTGCATTTTTTTTTCTAGTGTCTGCTGCCTACATTGTGATTTTCAGGTGTCTGCTGCCCACATTGTGATTTTCAGGTGTTTGCTGCCCACATTGCGATTTTCAGGTGTCTGCTGGCCACATTGCGATTTTCTGGTGTATGCTGCCCACATTACGATTTTCAGGTGTCTGCTGGCCACATTGCGATTTTCTGGTGTATGCTGCCCACATTACGATTTTCTGGTGTCTGCTGCCCACATTGCGATTTTCAGGTGTCTGCTGGCCACATTGCGATTTTCTGGTGTATGCTGCCCACATTACGATTTTCTGGTGTATGCTGCCCACATTACGATTTTCTGGTGTCTGCTGCCCACATTACGATTTTCAGGTGTCTGCTGCCCACATTGCGATTTTCAGGTGTCTGCTGGCCACATTGCGATTTTCTGGTGTATGCTGCCCACATTACGATTTTCTGGTGTATGCTGCCCACATTAGGATTTTCTGGTGTATGCTGCCCACATTACGATTTTCTGGTGTATGCTGCCCACATTGTGATTTCAGGTGTCTGCTGCCCACATTACGATTTTCAGGTGTCTGCTGCCCACATTGCGATTTTCAGGTGTCTGCTGGCCACATTGCGATTTTCTGGTGTATCCTGCCCACATTACGATTTTCTGGTGTATGCTGCCCACATTAGGATTTTCTGGTGACTGCTGCCCACATTGCGATTTTCTGGTGACTGCTGCCCACATTGCGATTTTCTGGTAACTGCTGCCCACATTGCGATTTTCTGGTGACTGCTGCCCACATTGCGATTTTCTGGTGACTGCTGCCCACATAAGGATTTTTTGGTCACTGCTGCCCACATTAGGATTTTCTGGTGTGTGCTGCCCACATTACGATATTCTGGTGACTGACTGCTGCTCACATTAGGATTTTCTGGTGACTGCTGCCCACATTACGATATTCTGGTGACTGCTGCCCACATTAGGATTTTCTGGTGACTGATGCCCACATTGCGATTTTCTGGTGACTGCTACCCACATGGCGATTTTCTGGTGACTGCTGCCCACATTGCGATTTTCTGGTGAACTCTGCCCACATTACGATTTTCTGGCCCACATTATGATTTTCTGGTGAACACTGCCCACGTTACGATTGTCTGGTGAATGCTGTCCACGTTACGATTTTCTGGTGAACGCTGCCCACATTACAATTTTCTGGCCCACATTACGATTTTCTGGTGAACACTGCCCACGTTACGATTGTCTGGTGAATGCTGTCCATGTTACAATTTTCTGGTGAACGCTGCCCACATTACGACTTTCTGGTGAACTCTGCCCACATTACGATTTTCTGTCCCACATTACGATATTCTGGTGAACGCTGCCCACATTACGATTGACTGGTGAATGCTGTCCACGTTACAATTTTCTGGTGACTGCTGCTCACGTTACGATTTTCTGGTGACTGGTGCCTACATTACGATTTTCTGGTGAACTCTGCCCACATTACGATTTTCTGGTGAACTCTGCCCACATTATGATTTTCTAAAGGCCCACATTACGATTTTCTGGTGAACTCTGCCCACATTACGATTTTCTGGCCCACATTACGATTGTCTGGTAAAATGCTGCCCACTTTACAATTAATTTACAGTGAAACGCTGCCCCATTACGATTATTTGGCACCTATGGGGGGGGGGGGGGCCCATCCAAATATTCGCAGAGGGGCCCAGTGATTTCTAGTTACGCCCCTGCCTGCAGACACAGAATATCTGAGTTATTCTTTACCAGGTTGGTCACAATCATATTTCGTCTGTGGGGGGAGCAAAGGCCCTTGGCATTCTGGGACAGAATAGCTACAGGTCTAAAAGACATGGAATCTTTTGTATCTATTGCTTGTGGGGTCTTTAGGGTACAAGGGGGAGGTCGGGGGCGCCGAGGCACGACCATGATTTACCAAGACTGCAGAAACAAGAATTAGAGGAGAGAAGATAGGTTCGTGAGAAGAAGAAGCAAGGTTTAGCACAAACAGTGCTATGCACAGGGAGGGATGTGAAGCCATTATTAACCAGGCTTCGCACCAACCTACCCTAAAGGGGACAAACATCGTAGTGCAGGCCTAACCGCCTATAAAGATCGCAAAAGTCATATTACAGATATTTCTATCTAAGCTCCAGTCTGGAAAGCAACTTAACTCAGTAATTGCTACCACTAGCTCAGAATATCTAGCATGCAAATATTCATTCGTTGTTACGGCAGGAAAACATCATAAAACATATATAAACTGATTAATTTTAAGTGTAAACAGATATACAAGACTTTATAATTACTTAGTCCTGAGGTTTAGTTGAAAGGGAGATGCCATCATGTTCTGTATAAACATATAGGTCCTCGAAATTCTCCTGTTGAACAAAGAAAACAAAAATATAACATGCAAATAACAGTAGGAGAGAGAGGATCTCCTATAAACAAGGCACCATATTAGGATAGACTTCTTTCAAGTTCCAGGTCTAGTCATTTCTGTGGGTAAGTGGATCAGCGTTACCCACTGTAGAAGAGTTACGGTCTTCCGTCCAACATCATAAAGTGGACATTGTTTGGTTACAGCTTTCTCTGGAGAGTTCCCTTAGCGGAGTCTTACATAGGATCAGCCCAACATCATAAAGTGGGTCTTTTGTAACTGTAGCAAAGTAGTAATCAAATTGCCCGTAGCTAGAGCACAGACTGAGTACCATAATAGGCAAACGCGTCATATCAGAGCTTGCAGAGAGAATATTTTATTATCATCTCCAAAGCTCCCGGAGAAAGAACATTTAGGTTTCATCCAGCGATTCAGAAGAAGAGTGTCGCATGGAGGTAGCAGATAGACGGTCCTCAGACACGCTAGGTCTTACCGGGGAGGCCCTCATCGGAGTCTGTGACCATCTCCTTCTTGGTGATCTTCTCTGTCCAGGTTGCCCCTGTCGCTTTTCAGGTGGCTCAAAAGGTATCTTTAATTCCTTCAGGGATTCCTCCGCTTCCTCAGGCGTCTTGCAGATATACGTCTTGCTGCTCACTCTAAAAGACAGGGAGAAGGGGAAACCCCACTTGTCCCGGATTGAAGCTTTCTGCAGTGCCATGGTATATGGGCGCATATTTCTGCGCTTCTGAATAGTAGCAGGGGCTAAATCCGCAAAAATTTGTACGGATTGAGGCATATCTGGTAGCGATGTTAAGTCTCGGGCTGCCAACAGGATTTTATCCCTGGTGTCTTCCGTGCATAGTTTTGCTATCACGTCCCGTGGGAGCTCTGGATTGCGGGGCCTCACCAGGGACCTATGTATTCTCACTACCCTTAACAGAGTGTGGTCCACCTGGGGCAGTAGGGCGGAAAAGAGATTTGCAGCCGTAGCTTCCAAGTCCTCTACGGATTCCGGAAGGCCCCGGATCCTGACATTCGCCCTCCTGCTTCTATTTTCTAAATCCTCGAGCTTTTCATCTACGGTGTCAAGCCTATTATGCCTTTTGATTGCGGATTTATGCTCACTCACCGTTGTGGCTAGCTCATCCGTCTGGGTCTCCAGCGTGCGAACTCTGTCTCCCATGTCCTGTATTTGTCTCGTCATGTCCGATACCGCTTCTCTTAGCTCCTGTCTAAAGATGTTCTTCATAATATCAATAAAGTCCGTGGCTGACATGGCCCCAGCGAGTATGGGTGCTGGGCACGAGATCATTTGGCTAGGTAGCGGGGTAGAAGTGCTCAGATCCGAGGCCGCAGCCATACTCTCGCTTCCTCTCGCTGGAGTGCTGGTGGCTATGTTGGAAAAGCGGCGCTTGAACCTTAGCGGTGAGAGAAGCGGGATTTTGCTCGATCTCGTCCTAATTGGATAATCTTTTGAGGCTTGTTGCATTCCTTGGATCCTCCGATGTCCGTGGGTGTAAAAATATCCCAGATCAGAGCGTGCTAATAGCGGCGGTTTTCAGCCTGCAGAGCGGAGCTCACAGCGTGCACATCCACACACCAGAGCGCCGCGCATGCGCCCCCCGTAATTTTTCTTTCAATTGCAAACAAACTAGTTTTTCAGTTTTCTATTGGTTTAAAAAAGCAAAACCTACTGTTGGCTCTAGATTCTAATCTATCACTCCTATTTGCAAACAGATTTCACTGAAGCTGTAAATTGCATCCCAGAACATAGTTTAGGGGCCATTTCCTCTTCAACTATAGTAATTTTTCTTTCAATTGCAAACGAAACTAGTTTTTCAGTTTTCTATTGATTTAAAAACGCAAAACCTACTGTTGGCTCTAGATTCTAATCTATCACTCCTATTTGCAAACAGATTTTACTGAAGCTGTAAATTGCATCCCAGAACATAGTTTAGGGGCCATTACCTCTTCAACTATAGTAATTTTTCTTTCAATTGCAAACAAAACTAGTTTTTCAATTTTCTATTGGTTTAAAAAAGCGAAACCTACTGTTGGCTCTAGATTCTAATCTATCACTCCTATTTGCAAACAGATTTCACTGAAGCTGTAAATTGAATCCCAGAACATAGTTTAGGGGCCATTACCTCTTCAACTATAGTCATTTTTCTTTCAATTGCAAACAAAACTAGTTTTTCAGTTTTCTATGGATTTAAAAAAGCAAAACCTACTGTTGGCTCTAGATTCTAATCTATAACTCCTATTTGCAAACAGATTTAACTGAAGCTGTAAATTGCATCCCAGAACATAGTTTAGGGGCCATTTCCTCTTCAACTATAGTAATTTTTCTTTCAATTGCAAACGAAACTAGTTTTTCAGTTTTCTATTGGTTTAAAAAAGTGAAACCTACTGTTAGCTCTAGATTCTAATGTATCACTCCTATTTGCAAACAGATTTCACTGAAGCTGTAAATTGCATCCCAGAACATAGTTTAGGGGCCATTACCTCTTCAACTATAGTAATTTTTCTTTCAATTGCAAACAAAACTAGTTTTTCAGTTTTCTATTGATTTAAAAAAGCGAAACCTACTGTTGGCTCTAGATTCAAATCTATCACTCCTATTTGCGAGTGGTAGGTGGAGGTTGTGTTGATGTGGAGCTCCTGACTACCAGAGTCATACGGTGGACCTTGCCAGCCCACTGGTTCATTTTTCGGATAGCTGTGGACTGTGAGGCCCTGCTGGTTCTTGGGCCAGCAGGGGCCTACCCTACACTAGCTGGCTGCTGCAGGCCATGGAGCAGCCAGCTCATACCCCCCCTGACCTAGGACAACTGGGGAATGAGACGGATGTTGGAGTAATTGCTGGAACTGTGGTAACGTGGTTTCAAACTTTTGATGTGGAGCTGAAGAAATTGAATGATTTGAAGTTCCTGTGGAAGAAAGAGCAACACAGGTATGGAATCAACTGGTCACCTAGCTTGGTGAATAGTGTTCCTGAACTGAAGGAATTGAAAACCAATTTAATTCAGCAAAGGAAATATGTTGAAATACTGGAGACGCGGGGTGGTGCGTTTAGCGAGTTCATAACGCACCGCAAGCGTCTCCTTGGCTTGGATGATGAATCTAATGCTGATTTTCTGGAGGAAGATTGTTATGTTGTTGAAGAGCAAAGCACTCCAGTAGAGCCACCACATGGGTGAAAACTGATGAAGAGTGTGGCCCATGTACCTCTAAAATGTGTGCGGAATCAAGGAAAAATGAGGATGTTATATCTCCTACCTTGAATGTCTCTATTGCCGCAGAAGATCAGTGTGCAGGTGATGTACTGACTGGAGGTGATAGCCTGAAGTCTGCGAGTGGGACTGACCCAGTTGATGTCTCTTCACCTGTTGAAGATATACATAAAAAGGGTGAACGTTGTGAGAGTATTCATACAACCTCTAAGGTTACCCCAGAACTATGTATACTGCCAGAAGAAGAAGACAATGTTAAAATATGCCCAGAGACCCAAGGATTATCTTTAGATTTAAGTGACAAACCCGTAGCAGAGATAGAGAAAGTTTATAGTTTGCAAGAGAATGTATCAAACCAATGTGGCAATGCTGCAAGTAACGCTGTCTTTTCCTCCATGAAAGTGCATTTGGTGGATGTCTCCCTCCCTCAGAACGACAGTTCTGAGGTTAAAATGGCTGCTGGGGATGCAGGGGATGCATCAGAAGAGGGAAGCATTATTCGTCGTGTGCTCCCTCAGGCTGCAGTAATCCCATCCTCTACTGATGCAGTCAATACGAGCGGCATAGAAATGGGCGAGGATGACGTCAGCGCCGAAACCGGAAGTGAGCGGCCGAAAACCGGAAGTGATGCGGCGGCGCTCGGCGGCAAGAGTAAAGCTGGCGTTCCTCGTGGCAAACTGCCACAAGGAATCCAGAAAGCGCAAATAGACGCAAAAATGAGCCAACATCTTGCTCCCTCCAAGGCAGAGAAAAGGAAAGGGAAAAAATTAGAAAATAATGCGGGCAATATAGTCACTAGGGCAAGAGCGAGAGAAAAAGGGGGTGGGGCCCAGGAGGTATCATTAGAGACAGGAAGTGGGCGGGGAGAGGAGGAAAACAACAAGGAGATTGTGGAAACTGCTCCTGATGGCCCTGCAATAGATTCAGAGGGTAAGACTGTGAATACTAACGTAACTGCTGATGGTGGTGCCTCAGAGTTTCCTTCTCAAACAGGAAATTTGGGGGGGGGGGGGGGGAAACGTTGTGGCATCAGACACAAAGTTGTCGAGCAATGGTTTGGCACTAACCCAAGAGCAAGGTAATATGGAGGAAATGGATGTTGGGGTCAATTTTGTGTTGAAACAGTTTTTGGTAGCATTGAAGTAGCAAAAACTGAACATGGTCTTGTGGCCATAGGTAACACTATTAATGGTAACAGGGCTGAGGATTTGGCTGCTAAAGTTGAATCTGTAGCTGCGTGCCCGGATAATACAGGTACAACTTTTTCTGATATACATGGTTTTGTAGCAGATGCTAAAGCTGATTTTTTTGCAGGTGACAAGAGGTACATTGTTGAAGAACACAGACTAAGGACCTTTCATTATGAAACACATGAATTGATTGAAAATTTGCCATTTCATTTTTATGAAGGTTTAAGTAAAATTTGTGATATTGGATTAGTACCAAAAGTGGAAATTAGGTTTCAGGCTGGGGAAAAAAGATTTTCTGTTTTTGACGGTATTATTTTTTGTTTTGATGAAGGAGGTAATGAGACCTCTAGGGAAAGTATAAAGGAAATTGGTGATAACCACCCTTCACTTAGGTCGCAGCCAAATCCTCAGCCTTCAATTAAAGAAGTTCCGGTGTCTGGTGGAACCTCCTCTGGAAAGGAAGATGAGGTATCTTGTTCGATAGTGGTAGAATCACCACTAACGGGAGATACAGGAAATAGGGAGACCCCCCAACCTCCTCAGCTAGCCTTTGTGACAAGGGGTGGTGAGCCGGTGGACAAAACTTGTGATGCGCCACCTGCTGGCCCCCGCCGCAACTTTTCGTATGCGCAAGCAGCCAAGAATTAGCCTGTTGGCAAGAGGGTGCCTGCTGCCCTGGAGACAGAAGCTGAGGCGCCCATGTCGGGGAGAAGGAATGTTGTAAGGTTAAAATGGGAGGGGGAAACCCCTATTCCAGACAAGAAAAAATTTGTAGAACTTCTCCTCGACATGGGTGTCAAAGCGCAGGATATTTTTGAGATTCTGGCTCCAGGGAGCCCCCCGACATACTATGATGTAAGCTTCCTGACAGGAGACGGCCTGGAATTTTTTTTAGAAGAAAGATTTAAGAGAAGATCTAATGAGTGGCGTGGTTTCACAGCCTCTTCATATACCAGGCAGTCTCCTGTCAGGAAGGCAACAGTGGTGGTGACTAATGAGTCAATTCCCCTGAGAGACATCCTTTCCTGGATGGGTCATTATGTTGACATAGTGTCCCCTCTCCAGAAGATTCTTGATGATCTAGATATATGGTGGGGAGGGTATGAGATTGAGATAAAGTTGCGTAACAGTGAGGGTGGTTTCAATCACATCCCTCGCTCAGCCCTCATAGGAAGAGATAGGATCAGTGTATTCTACCCTGGCCAACCAAGGACATGCAACAAGTGTGGTGGGAGGGGACACTATGGCTATAGCTGTAAAAACCCCAGATGCAGTTTGTGCCAGGAGTTTGGACACGCAGCCAAGGAATGTAAGACCATAAAGTGCAATTTTTGTTTTAAATTTGGCCACCCGTATACTGCGTGTCCATCCTCCTGGAACAACATGTCAACAGAGGAGAAGGAGGTCGTGCTGCGCATAATGGAGGAGTATGCCCGTTCCAAAGCCCTCCTCAAGATCCTTCCTTTGACCGCCCCAGTCCAGTCTCCTCCCATCCAGTCTGCTCCCTCCCAGTCTGAACCTCTTGTTTCTTCCCCTAAGTCCTCCTCTTTGAGTGCAGTAACTAGCATGACCTCCGAAGTACCCCAAGCATCTGGGGGCCCATCCAGGGGGGGAAGTTTTCTTAGGGATGCAGCGGGGGGTGCAGGCACCCTTCAAAACAGAAAAAGGCTAACTAGGCCACCCAATCTGGAGGTGAGAACTTCTCCGCCTCTCTCTAAATCTTCTAGGTCACTGAGGGACCCCTCAGGTCTTAGACAGAACAAAACTGTTCCCATCCCCCCTCCCAATACTCCCTCAGTTCATAACCCCAAGGTCCTCACCCGACCCCCACCTCATCCTCCTGATCCTTCCCCACCCTTGCCCCCTGATCCCTCTGACTTCATCCTTGTGACTTCCCCTAGGAAGGCCAAGGATAAGACAAATAAGAAAAGCCCTGTGGAGGGTTCAGAGATGGCAACATTCAAAGCCATGAACCCTAAGAAGCGGAGTCCCCCAACCACAAGTGACAGGGTGACAAAGAAACAGCAAGAGGCTAGTGTTGGGCGAACAGTGTTCGCCACTGTTCGGGTTCTGCAGAACATCACCCTGTTCGGGTGATGTTCGAGTTCGGCCGAACACCTGACAGTGCTCGGCCAAACCGTTCGGCCACATGGCCGAACTAAGAGCGCATGGCCGAACGTTCCCCGAACGTTCGGCTAGCGCTGTGATTGGCCGAACGGGTCACGTGGTTCGGGCCCGAACGCGCTCTGATTGGCCGAACGGTCACGTGGTTCGGGTAAATAAATACCCGAACCACGTCATATCTCCTCCATTTGTCTGTGGGTTTAGCTTTGGGTAGGCAGGCAGGGTAGTTCGCTCTCCAGCCACGCTAGCCAGGGTCCCCCCAGTCATTGTGTGTCGCTGCTGGGAACAGTAGTACACCGCTCGCTCAGCCACACTATATATAGCATTGTTTACTGCCACTGTGTACCTTGCTCAGCCACGCTATATATAGCATTGTGTTTTCTGACACTCTGTGTACACGGCTTAGCCTGGCTATATAGCATTGTGTGTACTGCCACTGTGCACCTCGCTCAGCCACGCTATATATAGCATTGTGTTTTCTGACACTCTGTGCACACGGCTTAGCCTGACTATATAGCATTGTGTGTACTGCCACTGTGTACCTCGCTCAGCCACGCTATATATAGCATTGTGTTTACTGCCACTCTGTGTACACGGCTCAGCCAGACTATATAGCATTGTGTGTACTGCCACTGTGCACCTCGCTCAGCCACGCTATATATAGCATTGTGTTTTCTGACACTCTGTGTACACGGCTTAGCCTGACTATATAGCATTGTGTTTACTGCCACTGTGCACCTCGCTCAGCCACGCTATATATAGCATTGTGTTTACTGCCACTCTGTGTACACCGCTCAGCCAGACTATATACCATTGTTTACTGACACTCTGTGTACACCGCTCAGCCAGACTATATACCATTGTTTACTGACACTCTGTGTACACGGCTCAGCCTGACTATATAGCATTGTGTGTACTGCCACTATGTACCTCGCTCAGCCACGCTATATATAGCATTGTGTTTACTGCCACTCTGTGTACACCGCTCAGCCAGACTATATACCATTGTTTACTGACACTCTGTGTACACCGCTCAGCCAGACTATATACCATTGTTTACTGACACTCTGTGTACACGGCTCAGCCAGACTATATAGCATTGTGTGT
The DNA here is from genome assembly GCF_040937935.1 of Hyperolius riggenbachi. Lineage (NCBI taxonomy): Eukaryota > Metazoa > Chordata > Amphibia > Anura > Hyperoliidae > Hyperolius > Hyperolius riggenbachi. The sequence continues at coordinate 153,324,834 of NC_090656.1, read as the reverse complement.
ACTTCCACTCTGTGTACACCGCTCAGCCAGACTATATAGCATTGTGTGTACTGCCACTGTGTACCTCGCTCAGCCACGCTATATATAGCATTGTTTACTGACACTCTGTGTACACGGCTCAGCCAGACTATATAGCATTGTGTGTACTGCCACTCTATGTACACGGCTCAGCCAGACTATATAGCATTGTGTGTACTGCCACTCTGTGTACACCGCTCAGCCAGACTATATAGCATTGTGTGTACTGCCACTCTGTGTACACGGCTCAGCCAGACTATATAGCATTGTGTGTACTGCCACTCTGTGTACACCGCTCAGCCAGACTATATAGCATTGTGTGTACTGCCACTCTGTGTACACGGCTCAGCAAGACTATATAGCATTGTGTGTACTGCCACTCTGTGTACACCGCTCAGCCAGACTATATAGCATTGCGTACTCTGCCAGTCAGTGTGTATATTGCTGGGATCAGTAATACTCCACTCACCGCCAACCACTATATGAGCTCACCATGAGTTCCTCAGAGACCTCCGCTGTGAGCAGCACTCCCAACAACAGCAACAGCCAACGCCCCACGCAAGCTATAACATCCACCCCAGCAGCCAGTGGTCAGCAGCAGCCCTCTCCGGAGGAGAATGTTGTGTCCATCGGTCCGTCGCCAGAACGATTAATGAGGGCTGCCATTGAGGAGATGATGGGGCCTGATGTGGAGGAGGAGGTCAGGCTCAGGCCAGCATCCCAAGTTAATGTTGAGGACGATGAGGGGTCTGTGTCTGGGGATGTTGGGGTGGCAGAGGTGGTGGGTGGGTCAGACTCAGGAGAAGAGTTGTATGATGAGGATGATGATCGGGACCATCTGTATGTGCCTCAGAGTCCGACCCCGGAAAACATGTTGTATCGTGTGTTTAGGTACTAAAATCTGCGTTCCCACTTCCCAGTACTGCCCGCAGTGCCCGGGTCGACGGATCCATATAATTTTTTGGGCAGCACTATCAAACTGTGGTACTATGAGTGAGTTGCCATGGTCCTTCTGTGCTGCCTGTCACACTCACCGTCTGTCTGCAGATGGATTGTTCAACACAGCTACGCCATCTGACATGTAGTCCTGGACCTTGACCATCTTCTCTAGGCGATTGGTGTTGGAGGACGTGGAACTGCCCGATTGCTGTTCTGTGGGCTGCTGCATGGGTGTCAGAAAATGTTCCCACTCCAAGGACACTGCCAATACCATTCCCTTTTGGGCACTAGCAGCAGCTTGTGTTCTTTGCTGCCCTCCTGGTCCTCCTGGGTTTGCTGAAGTCAGTCTGTCGGCGTACAACTGGCTAGAGAAGGAGGAGGATGTCAATCTCCTCTCTAAAGTCTCCATCCTCAAGGGCCTGCTGGAATTGTTCCATTTTTGACCTGTCTGACACTTTCTTCAATCAGTTTTTTAACATTGTGTTTGTATAAACTGGGTATAAACCCAGTAATTGGTGTTGTCCAGATTCCAGAATAATGAATAATAATGAATAGTGAATAATGCGCGGGCCGCGTTCAATGCAGTCTAGCATGAATTGAGCCATGTGTGCCAGAGAGTCCTGCCAGACTCCTCTAACTTCATGTTCTTGTAAGCGTTGTGATTGTTGTGATGCACCATATTCGTCACCAGCATCACTTTCTTCCTCTTCTGCTGTCCTTTCCCGCTAAATTGTGGAAGTCCAACGTGCACCGCTCTGTCCCTCGGCAGTGGGGGCATCCAATTCCTGCTCCAACTCCAGCTGTTCCTCGTCCTGTTCTTTGTCATAGCTGGGACCAGCGTTTCCTGAGGCAGGTTGCCTGATGTTGGTATCATCACGCTGATCGTTTTCATCTTCAGAATCCCCCACTTGCATCATGCCAGCGGTTTCCATCTTCAACATTGATTTCTTCAGTAAACACAGCAGTGGTATTGTAATGCTGACTGTAGAGTTGTCACTGCTCAGTCACGCAAAGTGGATTGCTCAAAATTTTGGAGGACTTGGCAGAGATCCAACATGGTGGCCCAATCAGATCCACAGAAGCTTGGTAGCTACTAGCTGCTGGAATGCGCCTCGGCACTGCGCAAAAGCGTGCTAGCATGTGCAGCGTAGAATTCCAGCGCGTAGGCAGGGACATCACCCAGCGAGCGATGGTGCGCTAGATTGAAGCGCTCCTGCATCTCTTGGTGAGTCCTTCAGAAGCGGTACTGGACTTTTAACAATGTTTGTTTTTTTTTCCTTCAACAGAAGATCTGCCACGTTGGAGTGAGGAGGACGCCGCCGACCCCGACACCAAGCTGAACCCCGGCGAACTCCAAGCAGAGGATCTTCAGGAACCCTCAAGGCTTTGAGCAAGCTGAGGAGGATCAGCAGTCCCGACGAGACCTCTCCTCATATGCGACTGAGTGCAGTGGAGCTCCCCAGGACAACCTCTCAGTTGTCACTTTGTCACTGGTCACTTTGTCACTTTGTCACTTTGTCATTTTGTCACTTTGTCAGTTGTCACTTTCTCACTGGTCACTTTGTCACTTGTCACTTTGTCATTTTGTCACTTGTCACTTTGTCACTTGTCACTTGTCACTTTGTCACTTGTCACTTTGTCATTTTGTCACTTGTCACTTTGTCACTTGTCACTTCTCACTTTGTCACTTGTCACTTTGTCATTTTGTCACTTGTCACTTTGTCACTTTGTCACTTTGTCATTTTGTCACTTTGTCACTTTGTCACTGGTCACTTTGTCACTTGTCACTTGGTCACTTGTCCAGATGATCTCGGTACACCTCCTGAGATTCAAATTCCTGCACACATTGCTCTGGGATTTGGGTGTGATGAATGATGCATCTAACTGGCCACCGGAGGCAATTAAGGCCTTCAAAACATTGAAAGCAGCTTTCTTTTCCGCCCCCATTTTGCGTCATGTTGAGTTGTTGACGTCATGTTCATCCTCGGCCTCGCCTTGCATTTCAGTGCGACGTGCATTTTCCACAGAAAAAGGTTGTGAATCCGGGCACAACATTTGTGGCTGTTCCATTGACCTTTCACAGGTAGAAGATTGTGGGGGTGGGAATAGCTCCTCCGAATAGCCCATTGTGTCCTGAAAACTACTCATTGCATTGCTTTGCGCACACATTTTTTTGTCCTCATGCAAGGCCTGAGTTGCACCTGAAAGCGTGGCCTTCTCCTCCTGCGCCTCCTCCTGTTCCATCACGTCTGCTGCTGCTGGGTTAGCGTTGACGCCCGGTCCCTGTTTATTGAACCTCTTATCTTTATTACATTTATGACTGCATGGCGGTAAAAAGCATGCTATCCGCACGCTTCTTGTCCTCATGCAAGGCCTGGGTTGTTGTGTCTCAAAAAGCATGGCCTTCTCCTCCTGTGCCTGCTCCTGTTCCATCACGTGTGCTGCTGCTGCTGGATTACCATTACCGGTCCCTTTTCCTGGAACCTCTTCTCTGTATTACATTTATGACTGCATGGCGACAAAAAGCATGTTACCTGTGCAAAGAAACATGACATTTTCCACATTTAAAAGACAGTTTTTCCTTTGAAACTTTACAATCAATTTTCTCAAAAACTATAAGCTCTTTTTCAAATATTTTTTTTCCTCTTGTACCCACTCCCAAGGTGCACATACCCTGCTAATTTGGGGTATGTAGCATGTAAGGAAGCTTTACAAAGCACGAAAGTTCGGGTCCCCATTGACTTCCATTATGTTCGGAGTTCGGCGCGAACACCCGAACATCGTGGCGATGTTCGGCGAACGTTCGCGAACCCGAACATCTAGGTGTTTGCCCAACACTACAAGAGGCCAGTAATAAAAGGCAAGAGAATTTTGCCAAGGGGAGGTTGGTGAAAAACACACCCCTGGGTAATAAGTATGAGGTGCTATCTGAAGATAGCTCAGTTGTGGATATGGAGACACAGGGTGCTGAGCAGGGTGACGCCTCTTAGGTGTCTTCTGTGTGTCCTTTGTCTAAATGGATTTATTTCATTTTTTGTCCCTTGTGGAAGATAAAGTTTTTGGAAACTCAACCACTCAAATGGCGGTTCCCCCTCCAATAACGCTTGCAACCATTAATGTTGCAAGCATAAGATCAACAAGTGCTAGACGGACAGCCTTATTTTTTCTCAGTACTTTTAAGACTGACATTTTGTTTTTGCAGGAGACTAGGCTTACCTCTTTGGCTGATATCCACCTGGCCAAGAGGGACTGGAGATCTGGTCCGAGCTATTGGTCTCTTGCGGCTGAGCCTTGTAGTGGAGTGGCAGTGCTTTTTAGAACTGGCATGGTAACCTGCCGGCGGGTTGTTGAGGTTGAAATGGGGAGATGCTTAGTCCTGGACGTTGTCGTGAAGGGACAGGACCTCCGACTGATTAACATCTATGGTCCCCAGACTGCCTGGGAGAGGAAGCGTCTCTTTACGACAATCAGGCCATTTCTTTTTACAGCCCAGTCCGTTATCTTTGGTGGTGATTTTAACACCGTGGTCAGGTTGATGGACAGGTCGGGTACCAGAGATCGGCTGGGCACTGATAGTGTTTTTCTAAATAAGATTGTTAGTGAGGCTGGTCTGGTGGATGTTCACTTATAGATGTAGTGATAGACAGAGTAGAATAGATAGGTTTTTTGTTAAGGAGAGTTTTTCCACTACACCCCCTAGGGTGCAGGCGGTTGAATTCTCCGATCACTGTATCCTATCGGTAGATTTGAATGTATCAGATGCCCCTCCCAGAGGTAAGGGTATTTGGAAATTGAATTCGTCTTTACTATTGGAGGAAAGTAATAGACAATCTTTTTTGGATTTTTTTCAGGCACAGGAAACCATCCTGGACTTGTTTGGCAGCACGTCGGAGTGGTGGGAAGTAGTCAAAATGCGTGCAACCGGACTTTTCAAGGGCCTAGCCAGAAAAAAACAGGTTGGTAAATATGTCGCCTACCAAAGATTGAGAAGGAAGCTGGAATTTCTTGTCTCGGAAGGCGGAGATCAGGGGGAGATTTCTGAGGTCAAGCTCCAACTTAAACAGCTGCAGTATGACCGATTAACCTCTTTGTTTCTGGAACGGGATTATGGTAAATACCACTCGCCAGACCCTTTCCAGAATTGCAAACAGGGTATAGAAATCAAGTCAGTCAATGGCCTTAGGGATGTCTCGGGATCTGTGATTAAGTCCAGGTCAGGGATCCTGAGCATTGCTAGTGATTTTTATGCTGATCTGCTTAAGGAGAAGCCAATTGATCAGGCAGGAATGGAAAGCTTCCTGGCTTCCACTCCAGGCCTGGAGGATGTAGACGTTTCTCGACTGAATTTGACATCTGCAATTACGACTGAAGAGGTTGTAAGTGCCATCGAAGGCCTTACTCCAAAGAAAACTCCAGGTCCAGATGGTCTAACGGCGGAGTTTTACAAAGCCTTTAAGAGCATCCTGGCACCGAAATTGGCTGAGATTTATAATAACTGTCTTGCTGAAGGCGTTTTACCGCTTTCCATGAGGCAATCGGCTGTAATTCTGTTGTCAAAAGGTAAGGATCCTGCGATGATTGAGAATTGGCGTCCCATCAGCCTGCTCAATATCGACAGAAAGATCTTGGCAAAAATCTTTTTCTGGCGCCTGTCCCAGGCAACATTCTTGCTTTCACGCCATCAGCATTGCTCTGTCACAGGAAGAACAACATTCTCAGCACTATTGGCTGTCAGGGAGATTCTGGAGCGGAGCAAGGCTGAGGGATGGGGAAAGTACTTGCTGGCGCTGGATCAGTCCAAGGCCTTTGATAGGGTTAATCAAGAGTACCTGTGGCGATTGCTTTGTGTATATGGTTTGCAGGGTGGTTTTGTCAATTGGCTACGCACCTTATATAAAGGGGCTGAGAGTTTCATGTTAATCAATGGCTGGGTTGGTCAGCCCTTTGAGGTAAGTTCGGGGGTCCGTCAGGGTTGTCCCCTGAGCTCACTTCTGTATGTTTTTGCGATCGATCCTTTTGTAAGAAGGTTGGAGAGCAGCATGCTTAGTGGTGTTCCGGTGGGCATCCCTGATTCAGAGCCTCTAAGGGTGGTAGCTTACGCTGATGATGTCACTGTGGTAATCTCTGAGGCATGTGAGGCGGAGGTGGTAGTCTCGGAGATTGCCAGATACTCAGAAGCGTCTGGCTCCCAGATCAACCCAGACAAATGTGAAATTTTCTGCATGGGGAAAGATGGTGAGAACTTTTCTCTCCCTGACACCTTTCCCAGGCCCCAGTCGAAAATTAAGATTTTAGGCATCGAATTTGGACCAGGCAATTATGGCCTTCGAAATTGGGTAAGCAAACTAGAAGATGTCAATACCAAAGTAAATCGCTGGAAGAACTGGCGTTTGTCCTTAAGGGAAAGGATTGACATTATCAAGACCTATCTGATTCCAGCAATGTTATACGTCAGTTATGTTGCGATTTTGCCTCCATCCCTGTATACCAGGATTTACAGTTTGTTCTTCCAGATGCTCTGGGGGAACAAAATGAACATCATTCGAAGAAATGTCACCTACAAAACCAGGCGGGAAGGTGGCCTAGGGATGGTCAATCCTGTCGTATTTTTTTCTCTGATCTTTGTCAAGTACAACATTGGTAGTATGTTATCAGAGGACCCGCCTGGTTGGGTGGGTATGTTCCGCGTCTGGATGGGGCCTTTTCTCAAGAATTGGGAAGGTGGTGGCCCAGTGAAAAGTCTGAGGGCACGGCATGGTTACTTGCCGACCTATGTTGCCCCTTGTCTGAAAATATTACGGCAGTGGGGATTGAGTGTGGAGGATATCAGGTCTGTTGGGAGGAAATCTCTCACGGATCATGTCATAGACTCTTATTTTCATGATCCACTGGCCTTAAGAGATTGCCCAAGCATGGATTTGGAGGAGGGCTTAAAATTGATTAATTCACCAAGGATTCCGAATAAATTGAGGGATATCGCTTGGCTTTCCTTTCATGGTAAGCTCTACGTTAGAGGGAACGTAAGATTCGGGAGGAGTGCAGATCGTGGTTGTCCTCGTGTGGAGTGTGGAGGTGCTGAGAAAACCATGGATCATTTTCTGCTCCAGTGTTCCTTTAATGTAGATATATGCAAACAGGTGGCCGGGGTTCTGAGTATCCCTTTTCTGGAGCATCTGAGTTATGCAGAGTGGGCTTATGGTGCATTTAAGAATCGCCAGGGTTATAATTTGTGCACTTTATACTTAGTCAGTTTAGCTATTAGATACCACACTTGGTTGGCACGGTGTGAAGTCTCCCTTAGGCAAAAAGCCCTTCCTGTTCAGGTGGTGGTTGACAGAATTCTTGGTGAGGTGAAGTATATCCGTTCTTCAAAGAGGGATAAGTTGGGCAGGGGCAATTGGGTTCTGGCATGGCAGAACATTAAGCCCCCCTGACTTGGTGATCCCTCTCGTGGGTGAGCTTCCTATTTCTTAAATCACCCTTGGTAGATTTTTGACTCTTTTTTGACTTAATATTTTTGATGAATGGCCGTAAGCATACTTGGAGCCTGATTCACAAAGCGGTGATAACTCAGTTATCACGCCTAAAAGACTTTAGGCATGATAACCTTTGCACCACTGAGTTATCACCGATTCTTGCTGCTCTTCGCGCGAAGCTCCCGCGCGCAAAACTTTGCAAACGCACAGGCGCGCGAGCAAAGTCCCATAGGGTTCAATGGGCGCTGCGCGCGAAGCGCCCCAAAACTTTACGCGCGGAAAATTCGCGCGAGTTTCTTCTTATCATGCCTAAAGTGAGTTTAGGCGTGATAAGGGGCTTTTCACTCGCGTGCAAACACTTTGCACCGCTTTGTGAATCAGGCTCATGGAGTTGATCCTTTGACTTTATCTTAGTACATGTGGGGTTTTTTTTTTTCTCTTTTCTCTCACTGTCTAGTCCTTTTTGATTAGTTAAGTCCATGTGGTGGTTTTGTCGAGTCCCTTTGGCCCTGCAGATTTTTGCGAATATTCATCTTAGTATGAAAGGGTATGAATGGATTGTTGGTGTTTTTTTTTTTTTTTTTTTTTGGTATGTTGAAAGTTGTCTTATGTTGGCGATGTCTTAGTAAGTCTAGGTTTTTGGTTTTTTCGTTGGTCTTGTGAGTTTGACTGCTCTTTGAATGGGTGACCTCCCTGCTCAGCACTCTGCTTGGTATTTTTTCAGTACTTTGATTGGTTTCTAGATATTGATTCCTCTATTTTGATGCAACATATGGCTTGAAGATTTCTTTATCCTTTTGGATGCGATTATAAGTTTGTCTTATACTGTCTAATTTTCGGATATGGATTATACTCTCTGACACAAATATAGTGTTTGAGGAGTTTTTTATTTTGTGTATTGAATATGGATAAGATTATAAGTTTTCTTTTTTTTTTGTTCTTGTATTATATTGGAAAATGTTTTTGATTTACAGTGTTTCCTGAATGTTGAAGGAAACTTAGAAGGTTGATGCAAATGCGATTAACTATTTATTTATTTATATGTATATATGTATATATATAAATGTTTGATTATTTTTTCTAATAAAAATCCCTATTTGCAAACAGATTTCACTGAAGCTGTAACTTTCATCCCAGAACATAGTTTAGGGGCCATTACCTCTTCAACTATAGTCATTTTTCTTTCAATTGCAAACGAAACTAGTTTTTCAGTTTTCTATTGATTTAAAAAAGCGAAACTTACTGTTGGCTCTAGATTCTAATCTATCACTCCTATTTGCAAACAGATTTCACTGAAGCTGTAAATTGTATCCCAGAACATAGTTTAGGGGCCATTACCTCTTCAACTATAGTCATTTTTCTTTTGTTTCAAGGGTTTTTATTGAAGAAATAAGTACAAATAAAACACAACCATATACAAACATTTGTCTCCCCACATAGGGGAACATTAAGGTAGCTTACATTAAACAGGGTATACATTTCTAATGACATATCAATTTCGAAAAAGATATCATACATAACATGAGAATCTATAGCCATAGTCTTATTCCTAAAATCATAAGGGATAGGGAAGGGAACTGGGATGGGTATGAGGAATCAGGGTAGGGAATAAGGAAGAACGGCGCTGGGGACATGGGTGGGGTTACCACATCATTCCGATGTACCCCAGCACTTCGCTCAGGTAATTGGATGAGGGTAAGAAGGGAGGTAAGGAAACCAGGGGAATGAAACATTGCTCATTATTGCCTGATTTTCAGACCATTGAACACAGACGACTTGTATTATAAGCATCGTATAAATATCACTCGTACACATTGCAGAAACCTAAAATGTATGAAGTGTATATGATAGGCCTTGATTGTCCTGCCACACAATCCAGGGATCCCAGATATTGAAAAAGTTCTCCAGCTTGTCCCAGATTTTAGCTAATATATGCTCGGATAGCATAGTATCATTCAGGCTGTAAAATACCTTGTCAGCTGTTAAAATGTTGGAGCTCCAATTGGAAGCCAAATGTCTTTTGGCTTGGGCCATTATAAATTTCACTAATTTATGGTGTGCAAAAGGTAAGTTTGCTGGTTTGTTGCCTAAAAGGGCAACAGTAGGGTCTATTGATAGGGATTTTCCAAGTATTAAATTAACTTTTGTAAAAATTTGTTTCCAAAAGGCCTGAGCTCGAGGGCACGACCACCATATATGCCACATGTCACCTCGGGAATTGCAACCTCTAAAGCAGTGATTCCCAACCTTTTTTTCCGGCCCGGGGAACACTTTCTGACCATATTTTTCTCCGGGGAACGGGGGGGGGGGGGGGGCGCGCGGGTGTTTGCGCGACCTAGTGGACAGTGCCGTGTGTAGCAGGCTATGGGGGGGGGGGGGCTGGGGTGCGGCTGCATAGCTAGCATAGTTGCCCCAGTATAGGGAGTTTAGTTGCCCCAGTATGGTTAGTATAGTTACCCCAGTATAGTGCCCCAGTATAGCTAGTATAGTGCCCCAGTATAGCTAGTATAGTCCCAGTATGGATAGGTAGTGCCCCAGTATAGGTAGGTAGTGCCCCAGTATAGCCAGTAAAGTGCCCAGTATAGCTAGTATGGTACCCAGTATAGCTAGTATAGTGCCCAGCATACCTAGCATAGTGCCCAGCATAGCTAGCATAGGTAGGTAGTGCCCAGTATAGCTAGTATAGTTGCCCCCAGTGTAGCTAGTTTAGTTGCCCCCAGTATAGCTAGTTTAGTTGCCCCCAGTAAAGCTAGTTTAGTTGCCCCCAGTAAAGCTAGTTTAGTTGCCCCCAGTAAAGCTAGTTTAGTTGCCCCCAGTAAAGCCAGTTTAGTTGCCCCCAGTAAAGCTAGTTTAGTTGCCCCCAGTAAAGCTAGTTTAGTTGCCCCCAGTAAAGCTAGTACAGTTCCCCCCAGTATAGATGCCCAGGATGGGGGGAAGCAGCGCTAGAAGGAGGGGCAGTGGAGGCAGCGGTGGGGAGGGGGGAAATATCCCCCCCCTCCCTCACCTGGGACCCCTCCTTCTGCCTCTCTCCCCCTCCATTTAGCGGTGGCAAGTGCAGGGCGGCTCGGCGGCGGGGAGACATGCGCAGACTTACCACTTCTGCGTTCCAAGCACCGGCAGCGTCATGTCGTCAGATCTCCGCCTTCAATGCCGCCCACTGCTCTTCCGCTAATCAGGAAGCACAGTGGGCGGCATTGAAGGCGGAGATCTGACGACATGACGCTGCCGGCGCTTGGAACGCAGAAGTGGTAAGTCTGCGCATGTCTCCCCGCCGCCAAGCCGCCCTGCACTTGCCACCGCTAAATGGAGGGGGAGAGAGGCAGAAGGAGGGGTCCCAGGTGAGGGAGGGGGGGGGATATTTCCCCCCTCCCCACCGCTGCCTCCACTGCCCCTCCTTCTAGCGCTGCTTCCCCCCTCCAGCGTACTGGACGGCACACCTGGCACCATGCCGCGGCACACTAGTGTGCCGCGGCACAGCGGTTGGGAATCACTGCTCTAAAGCATAAGTCAGAATACGTGGAGGAGAACATGTGCAGCTTTGAAGGTGTATAGTACACGCTGTGGAATAGCTTTATTGATGTTTCTATTGACGAATAAAATAAGCTATTCTTTGTTAATTGAGAACAGCGATGAGACCATTTAGGATCGGATAAAACTATCCCACAGTCATTTTCCCAGTCGAGCTGGCATTTAAGTTTTCGGTCTAGGTCAAAGTTCAAAAGTATAGCATAAATTTCAGATATAAAGCCCCTATCCAGCGAGCGTCCCTTGCATCTTACTTCGAATGGAGTATATACTAAGGTGTCGTTCTGCGTATCTAACGACCTTAGATATTGAAAAACCTGTCTAGCTCTATAGTGCTCATTGGATGGGACAGTAAATTCCTCATAAAACTGAGAGATTTGCATAATTTTAAATGCCCTCATAAATTTGCCTATAGTAACAAGGCCTTTTTCTGCCCACCATTTGAATGAGGTTCTATTCTGGCCCAGTGGGAAATCGGGGCTCCCGATTATATGAGCCATGCAAGAGGTAGGTGCCTGAAGTCCGTAATGGAATCTATACTTGGTCCAGAGCCTTAAAGAGTGCGCTGTTAAGGGGGACAGTTTCGCTAAATTTTGTATTGGGATAGTTTTAGCTCACATTGTAGCTGTCAATGACAAGGGGTTGATCAAATGAGATTCTAAATAAACCCAAAGCGGAGCTGCACCCCCGGAATTAACTACGGCTAATTGAGACAATTGAGCTGCAAGGTAATAGTTCCATAAATGAGGTGCTCCCAGGCCTCCTCTATCTTTGGGCCTGGTTAGAGTTGCATACTTAATCCTGGGTTTGCGTTGTCTCCAAATAAAGCTCTGGATTTGTTTTTGGAGGTTGTGGAGAGCAAATTTTTTAACTAAAATTGGGAGAACCCTGAAAAGGTATAATAGCCTAAGTAGCAGCATCATTTTTACTGAAATTACACGGCCTAACAAGGATATCGGGAAATCATTCCAAGCCTGTAAGTCGAACGGCAATTTCCGAAGTAAGGCAGGTTAATTATAATCATACAATTTTGCTGGGTCCGCTGTGAGGTTGATACCCAAATATTTAATATATTTCGATTGGAATTGTACCCCCAGGGCTTGAGCAAAGTTCTGGGCCTCCTGTTGAGGAGTGTTAGTCACCATTAATTCTGATTTATCCAAATTTAAATGTAGACCCGAGAACAAAGAAAAGTTTTGTATTATTTTGAATAGATTCGGAATGGTAACCTGCGGTGCTGATAGGGTCAAAAAGATGTCATCCGCAAATAAGCTGATTTTATGATCCCTGTTGCCTATATGTATCCCCTGTACCTCATCCAATCTGCATATGGCTCCAGCCTGGGGTTCCATCATCAGGGCAAAAATTCCCGGCGACAAGGGACACCCCTGTCTGGTGCCCCGCTGGATCTGGAATGGCATATGGTCCGGAGATGGCATTTTAATAGAGGCAGTTGGGGCTGAATATAAGACGTCTATTGCTTTCATGTAATTTCCCATAAAGCCAAAGAGACTCAGTGTTTTCTTCATATATGGCCATTTAATGGTATCAAACGCTTTTTCCATATCAAGCGCTAGTAAAGCAAGTTTTATATTTGTACGTTTACAAAAGTGTTGAATAGCTACTATTTTTCGGATGTTATCGGACGCTTGCCTATATGGAAAAAATCCGACTTGATCCTTGTTGACAAGTGCGGGAAGAACTCTATTGAGTCTCTTTGCCAAGATTGATGTTAGTAGTTTGTAATCTATTCCTAACAGGGAAATTGGTCTATAGTTCTTGACTAACAAGGGATCTCTATTTGGTTTTGGGATGACCACCAAAGCGGAAGCTAAGAACTCTGGAGGGGGGGTAGAACCTTTCATTATAAATGAATAGAATGAAAAGGGGCTGGCACAGTGGATATCAGCCTTGGGGGAGGGTTTCCACTATATGGTATCAGGGTGCAGGGTATAGCCTTTTGCGTGCATGGATAGGTAAACTAGATATAGTACAGCTGATGAATAAAAGAAGAGAACAATCCTGCACTGCTCCAAGGCCTTTTTAATTGTATTTCAGTCAGTAAACATCTTCATCCATAAAACACTCAGGTTTTTCACAGGAAAGCAAACATAACTGACATACCCTGTTGTGGTCCTGGCTGTGGGGCAATGTGGGAGTGGCAGCGGCCCGCCTGACGACCGTTTCGCTCTGAATGAGCTTCCTCTGAGGCTCCGGCGAACCTTTCATTATGCTGTTATAAAATTTAAGTAGATGCGGAGCCAGCGTGTGTTCATATTTTTTGTAATATGATGTCGTTAGTCCATCCGGGCCTGTTGCCTTAGGCCTCTTCAGCTTTTTAATCACTTCGTGAAGTTCTTCTGAATTTATGTCCTGGTTGAGGGATATTGCCGTGGGAAGAGTTATAGAGGTAGAGATGTTATGGGCCAAGAAATCGTCACAGGCTTCAAGATGAGAGTCTGGAGATTGGTCTTTATATAGGTTACTATAGAAATTGTGAAATGTTTTATAGATTTTTTCAGGATTGGATGTAACTTTACCCGTCTCATCCCTAATTCTGATGACTCTATTAAGTACTTGCTGTTTCTTAGCTTCTTGGCCAACCATCTATTTGGTTTATTTATTTGCTCATATATGATTGCTTTGCTCCAGCGGATGGATTTCTCGGCATCGCTATTTAAAATCGCGTTTAGTTGTACCTGCAAATCCTGAATTTGCTTCAGAAGATATCTAGAGGGGCGGGTCTGGTTAATAAATGTCAGAGATCTAATTTTATGCTCTAAATTTGACTGAATTATATTCTTAGATTTCTTATGATGGGATGCTAAATGAATAAATTCTCCCCTTATCACAGTTTTATGGGCCATCCAGCAAATGCCTGGAGTTACCCCTGGGGTGTCGTTCTCCTTGACATAGTTGGTAAGGGTTGTGTCAATTTTCTCGTGAATCTCAGGATTTAATAGGAGGGAGTCGTTCAATCTCCATTGAAAAGGCTTTGATCTTGGGATAAGAGATGATAGGACCGTCAATACTGGGTCATGGTCTGACCAAGGTGTTAAGAGATGCCTGGAGTATACCATGGAGGAAATACAATTATCTGTCATTAATATCAAATCAATACGAGAGTACGTATTATGTGGGGCGGAGAAGTACGAATATCCTTTTCTAGTACCATTGTGCTCTCTCCATGTATCTATCAAGGAGTGTTGCCGGAATAAGTTATCAAAGAATATTTTGACTTTCTTAGAGTCAGAGGGGCGTGAGGGATTTGTCCTATCTATTAAATCATTGGGAGTGGCATTGAAGTCCCCCGTCCATATGAGTGAATCGAATTTTAATCCTATTAGTATATCCGATACCTGAGTAATAACTTCTAGATTTTTATCTGGAGGAGCATAAATGTTTACTATACATAAAGTCTTACATTGATGCTCCCCCAGTACAATGATATAGTTTCCTTCAGGGTCCTCAGTATGCGAAGTGACCTCTATAGGAAAGTCATCTGCTATAAGGATTGCGACACCCCTTCGTTTAGTTTTATATGTTGCTAAATAATATCTCTGATATCTTTTGTGAAAGAATTTTGGGTGAGATTGGGTCGAACAATTGGTCTCCTGCAGACATAAAATATCCGGGTTATGTTTAACATATTCACCAAAGGCCTTCTTTCTTTTCAGGGGGGAATTCAGGCCCCTGGGATTATGTGAGAGTATATTCACTGTTTTGTTAGCCATTATCATATAACCACATTAAGTGTGCTACTGTTAAGTGATATTTTCTCTGTACAAATAATCTTTTTGTCATCTGAGTTACATCGGTCTGAATTTGAACTGGGGAAATAGCTATGATTGCTAATGATAGAACTAAGGAAATATAAAAACTCAAGAAGAGACAGCACACCATTGCTGTCCTTCTAATAGGTGATGGGGCCATATTAAATCGGGCCCGTCTCCTGGTAGACATCGGTGGGGGCAACAATAAACACCTGGGCAGATCATCTGCTTTAGTAAACCAAAAATCAGATTGTTATTAAAAAGAAAACATCATGCAAACCATTATTGAACTCCAAATCAAACTGCTTACCTACGAGTCAAAAGTTAACCTGTAAAACAATAGACCTCTTTAACCCCTTGTCCCCCATGCAGGCTGGGATAGCCAGAATGCGGAGCACCGGCCGCGTGGGGCTCCGCACCCTGACTATACCAGCCCGCATGGTCCATGGATTGGGGGGTCTCGGAAGGGGAGGGGCAACCAAGCTTTCCCCTCCCCCTCCGAGCCCTTGTCCAATCCAAGGACAAGGAGCTCTTCTCCACCTCCGATGGGCGGTGGAGGTGGAGGCTGCGGTTTCCTGGGGGGGGGGGGGTTCATGGTGAAATCTGGGAGTCCCCTTTAAAAAGGGGTCCCCCAGATGCCCACCCCCCCTCCCAGGAGAAATGAGTATAGAGGTACTTGTACCCCTTACCCATTTCCTTTAAGAGTTAAAAGTAAATAAACACACAAACACTTAGAAAAAGTATTTTAATTGAACAAAAAACATAACCACGAAAAAAGTCCTTTAATATTCTTAATTAACCATTAATACTTACCTGTCCCTTTAAATAAATGATCCCTCGCAATAGCCTCGGAAATGTTCTATCAGTTACAATGTAACAAAGTTATTACAATGTAACAACTTTGTTACATTGTAACTACGCCGCACCCGACGTAGTTAGGAATTTGGTGTTCCTAAACTTTAAGCAGGCTTTGCTATTAACCGTTAAAGTCGGCGGGTTTTTAAATGTATACATTTTTCCTTTGAAACTTTAACATCGATTTTCTCAAAAACTATAAGGTCTTTTTGAAAAAAAATATTTTTTCCTCTTATTCCTTCTGATCTCCTTAATATATTCTCCAAATTTGAGGCTCTTAGCATTTAAGGGGGCTTTGCTATTAACCCTTAAAGTTGGCGGCTTTTTTATATTATACGGGAGCGTTACGGTTTAACACGAAATTACGGTAGCGTTTAATGCGAAATTACGGCATGAACGAAACGCGAAATTACGTGTTGAAAATTACGCTTACGGTATTTTCAATTACGATTTTAATGGCAATTACGCTACCGTAATTTCGCATCGTAATCGCAAATTTCGCATGCGTAATTATAGTAATGCGAAATTATGAAAATTTCGGCTCAACTCTAGGTATATGGAATTCCCGCCTCTGATAATGCCGAAGCTGCTTCATCGGTGGTTTTACAGTTGTATTGTTTGCTATTGACTGTGAATGACAGCATGAAAGGAAAACGCCACCTATATCGTACTAAGGCTCTTTGGAGAGTTGATGTATAGGGCCTCATCCCCATTCTTTTTGCAATCGTGGAGTGGGCTAAGTCAGCGTATATCTGTACCGACTGGGGGACATCTGGCAAGGCTTCCAGGTCTCGTGCTGCTATTAAAATCTTGTCTCTGGCATCTTCTGATGCTATCTTTGCAATTATATCCCTAGGAAGTTCTGGATTGCGAGGCCTAGCTGCTGCTCGGTGAATACGCACTATTTGCATTAGTGCAGGGTCGATATTAGGGACCAGAGCTGCAAAGAGATTAGAGGCCACCGCCTGAAGATCCTCAAAGGATTCGGGTAGCCCCCTGATACGTACATTGGCCCTCCTACATCTGTTTTCGAGGTACTCCATCTTGTCTTCCACCGTACACAATCTAGTATCTTGCGAATCTATCTGCGCTTTATCAATTTGGACCGCTGCCACAAGATCATCAGATTGCTTTTCCAATATGTCGACTCTCTCCCCCACTTCGTCAATTCTGTTGCTAAGTTCATTGACTGCCTCTCTAAGTTCAGCTCTAAAAATACGCGTTGTGGCACCCAGGAGCTCCTTGTTAGTCATGCCTCCTTGCGTAGTCGCATGCGGATTACTTCTATCCATATGCGGATTTTCATGCGGCTTATACTGGTCGCCATGCTGACTGAGTCTGTTGGGATGCGGATTTTCATGCGTCCTTGACCAGTCTCCATGCGTATCTTCATGTGCATTGTTTCCATTGCCATGCGGATTTTTGTACGCATCAACCCTCTCTTCACGCGTATTTTCATGCGTACTGTGCGTACCGTCAGACGGAGCGCCATGCGTACCAATCACTCCCGCATGCGTATTTTCATGCGTACTTGCCCGATCTTCTGCACTCGTTTTCCACGGCAATCCGGTATTCGGGGGGCCCATCTCGGCAAGCGGGGATGAGGTCGAAGGTCCAGCAGCAGGATGGGATGAGGATGAAGCCGTGGAAGAGCCGGGGAGAGCCTGTGGAGAGCTGACTTGGCTACTAGAAATCCGGGCCTGGTCGGCCATCTTGGAAAATCTTCTCTTGTGCTTTAGAGGGGATAAAAGTGGTCGGACAGCTGGTTTGCTCCTCAAAGGGTATCCCGATGGGGACCTCAGCATAGTGGGTGTCTTGGGATAATGTTTTGAAGTCCATAGATCCACTTGTAGGTGCTAAAATCCACGATGATCTGCCCCAGTTTACTGAGCTCACAGAGAACACATCCTCCCTGTAGCTCTGCACATGCGCACCCCGTCATTTTTCTTTCAATTGCAAACGAAACTAGTTTTTCAGTTTTCTATTGATTTAAAAAAAGCAAAACCTACTGTTGGCTCTAGATTCTAATCTATCACTCCTATTTGCAAACAGATTTCACTGAAGCTGTAAATTGCATCCCAGAACATAGTTTAGGGGCCATTACCTCTTCAACTATAGTCATTTTTCTTTCAATTGCAAACTAAACTAGTTTTTCAGTTTTCTGTTGGTTTAAAAAAGCGAAACCTACTGTTGGCTCTAGATTCTAATCTATCACTCCTATTTGCAAAAATATTTCACTGAAGCTGTAAATTGCATCCCAGAACATAGTTTAGGGGCCATTACCTCTTCAACTATAGTCATTTTTCTTTCAATTGCAAACGAAACTAGTTTTTCAGTTTTCTATTGGTTTAAAAAAGCAAAACCTACTGTTGGCTCTAGATTCTAATCTATCACTCCTATTTGCAAACAAATTTCACTGAATCTGTAAATTGCATCCCAGAACATAGTTTAGGGGCCATTACCTCTTCAACTATAGTCATTTTTCTTTCAATTGCAAACAAAACTAGTTTTTTAGTTTTCTATTGGTTTAAAAAAGCAAAACCTACTGTTAGCTCTAGATTCTAATCTATCACTCCTATTTGCACACAGATTTCACTGAAGTTGTAAATTGCATCCCAGAACATAGTTTAGCAAAAATCAATTAACCCTTCGCACTCTCACATGCAAATGTTCAAACAAATGCATTCACAGATTTACTCATCCAGGCACAACTGTTATCCCTACAGCTAAATTAAAAGCCAGGGTTTTAGTTCACAGAAGAATGCATTCTTATGCTTAGTCACCTATACTGCGTAGAAGTACCCAGGTAAACATAGGTGTCCTAACTCTGGCCCTGTAACATGCATAGTGCAGACATGCAAACACATTCATTGCATCAAACCTATCAATGGATTAGGAGCACACATCCTAACTTCCTCTCCTGGGAAAGACAGTGCATCTTACCAATCGCACAAGGGAGCTAACGTTATGTGTTCATGTGCACCATGCGCATACACCAGCATAAGCTGTCTGCATGCTGACAAACATACAGGGGAAGGGGGGAGTGCACCGAATTGGACCCTAGCCACAGGGGTCAATGATAAGAATAAACATACATATATCCAGGCACATCGCCTCTAGTTAGGACATTAAATAAATTATTAGGGAAAGGGAGGTGCTGAAGGGGGTGTGGCTAGAAACAGCAAAAATCAATTAACCCTTTGCACTCTCACATGCAAATGTTCAAACAAATGCATTCACAGATTTACTCATCCAGGCACAACTGTTATCCCTACAGCTAAATTAAAAGCCAGGGTTTTAGTTCACAGAAGAATGCATTCTTATGCTTAGTCACCTATACTGCGTAGAAGTACCCAGGTAAACATACATAGGTGTCCTAACTCTGGCCCTGTAACATGCATAGTGCAGACATGCAAACACATTCATTGCATCAAACCTATCAATGGATTAGGAGCACACATCCTAACTTCCTCTCCTGGGAAAGACAGTGCATCTTACCAATCGCACAAGGGAGCTAACGTTATGTGTTCATGTGCACCATGCGCATACACCAGCATAAGCTGTCTGCATGCTGACAAACATACAGGGGAAGGGGGGAGTGCACCGAATTGGACCCTAGCCAAAGGGGTAAATGATAAGAATAAACATACATATATCCAGGCACATCGCCTCTAGTTAGGACATTAAATAAATTATTAGGGAAAGGGAGGTGCTGAAGGGGGTGTGGCTAGAAACAGCAAAAATCAATTAACCCTTTGCACTCTCACATGCCAATGTTCAAATAAATGCATTCACAGATTTACTCATCCAGGCACAACTGTTATCCCTACAGCTAAATTAAAAGCCAGGGTTTTAGTTCACAGAAGAATACATTCTTATGCTTAGTCACCTATACTGCGTAGAAGTACCCAGGTAAACATAGGTGTCCTAACTCTGGCCCTGTAACATGCATAGTGCAGACATGCAAACACATTCATTGCATCAAACCTATCAATGGATTAGGAGCACACATCCTAACTTCCTCTGCTGGGAAAGACAGTGCATCTTACCAATCGCACAAGGGAGCTAACGTTATGTGTTCATGTGCACCATGCGCATACACCAGCATAAGCTGTCTGCATGCTGACAAACATACAGGGGAAGGGGGGAGTGCACCGAATTGGACCCTAGCCACAGGGGTCAATGATAAGAATAAACATACATATATCCAGGCACATCGCCTCTAGTTAGGACATTAAATAAATTATTAGGGAAAAGGAGGTGCTGAAGGGGGTGTGGCTAGAAACAGCAAAAATCAATTAACCCTTTGCACTCTCACATGCGAATGTTCAAACAAATGCATTCACAGATTTACTCATCCAGGCACAACTGTTATCCCTACAGCTAAATTAAAAGCCAGGGTTTTAGTTCACAGAAGAATGCATTCTTATGCTTAGTCACCTATACTGCGTAGAAGTACCCAGGTAAACATAGGTGTCCTAACTCTGGCCCTGTAACATGCATAGTGCAGACATGCAAACACATTCATTGCATCAAACCTATTAATGGATTAGGAGCACACATCCTAACTTCCTCTCCTGAGAAAGACAGTGCTTCTTACCAATCGCACAAGGGAGCTAACGTTATGTGTTCATGTGCACCATGCGCATACACCAGCATAAGCTGTCTGCATGCTGACAAACATACAGGGGAAGGGGGGAGTGCACCGAATTGGACCCTAGCCACAGGGGTCAATGATAAGAATAAACATACATATATCCAGGCACATCGCCTCTAGTTAGGACATTAAATAAATTATTAGGGAAAGGGAGGTGCTGAAGGGGGTGTGGCTAGAAACAGCAAAAATCAATTAACCCTTCGCACTCTCACATGCAAATGTTCAAACAAATGCATTCACAGATTTACTCATCCAGGCACAACTGTTATCCCTACAGCTAAATTAAAAGCCAGGGTTTTAGTTCACAGAAGAATGCATTCTTATGCTTAGTCACCTATACTGCGTAGAAGTACCCAGGTAAACATACATAGGTGTCCTAACTCTGGCCCTGTAACATGCATAGTGCAGACATGCAAACACATTCATTGCATCAAACCTATCAATGGATTAGGAGCACACATCCTAACTTCCTCTCCTGGGAAAGACAGTGCATCTTACCAATCGCACAAGGGAGCTAACGTTATGTGTTCATGTGCACCATGCGCATACACCAGCATAAGCTGTCTGCATGCTGACAAACATACAGGGGAAGGGGGGAGTGCACCGAATTGGACCCTAGCCACAGGGGTCAATGATAAGAATAAACATACATATATCCAGGCACATCGCCTCTAGTTAGGACATTAAATAAATTATTAGGGAAAGGGAGGTGCTGAAGGGGGTGTGGCTAGATAAAGCAAAAATCAATTAACCCTTCGCACTCTCACATGCAAATGTTCAAACAAATGCATTCACAGATTTACTCATCCAGGCACAACTGTTATCCCTACAGCTAAATTAAAAGCCAGGGTTTTAGTTCACAGAAGAATGCATTCTTATGCTTAGTCACCTATACTGCGTAGAAGTACCCAGGTAAACATAGGTGTCCTAACTCTGGCCCTGTAACATGCATAGTGCAGACATGCAAACACATTCATTGCATCAAACCTATCAATGGATTAGGAGCACACATCCTAACTTCCTCTCCTGGGAAAGACAGTGCATCTTACCAATCGCACAAGGGAGCTAACGTTATGTGTTCATGTGCACCATGCGCATACACCAGCATAAGCTGTCTGCATG
Source organism: Hyperolius riggenbachi (assembly GCF_040937935.1). NCBI lineage: Eukaryota > Metazoa > Chordata > Amphibia > Anura > Hyperoliidae > Hyperolius > Hyperolius riggenbachi. Next base: position 153,303,469 of record NC_090656.1, on the reverse strand, counting down.
CTGACAAACATACAGGGGAAGGGGGGAGTGCACCGAATTGGACCCTAGCCACAGGGGTCAATGATAAGAATAAACATACATATATCCAGGCACATCGCCTCTAGTTAGGACATTAAATAAATTATTAGGGAAAGGGAGGTGCTGAAGGGGGTGTGGCTAGAAACAGCAAAAATCAATTAACCCTTTGCACTCTCACATGCAAATGTTCAAACAAATGCATTCACAGATTTACTCATCCAGGCACAACTGTTATCCCTACAGCTAAATTAAAAGCCAGGGTTTTAGTTCACAGAAGAATGCATTCTTATGCTTAGTCACCTATACTGCGTAGAAGTACCCAGGTAAACATACATAGGTGTCCTAACTCTGGCCCTGTAACATGCATAGTGCAGACATGCAAACACATTCATTGCATCAAACCTATCAATGGATTAGGAGCACACATCCTAACTTCCTCTCCTGGGAAAGACAGTGCATCTTACCAATCGCACAAGGGAGCTAACGTTTCAACATCCGCTACTGTAATTCACTTTAAAGGGACCCTGAGCAGAGCATGAAAATCAAAATTGGGACTTACCTGGGGCTTCCTCCAGCCCCCGTAGCCCGCGAGGTCCCCTGGCGTCCTCCTGGCCTCTTCCGTGGTCGCTCTGTCTGGTCCAGTAATCTGGCGACTTCCAAGCAAGTAGTCTGTGCACGCTTCCGAAGCCTCCTACGCATGCACGGTACAGGGGTTAGAGAACTGTGCATGCGCAGGAAACTGACGGCACCTGGCGTGATAATGTGGCGGGCGTGCTTCAGGAGTGCGCGCACAGGAGACTTGCTTGGAAGTGGCCGGATTACCAGACCAGACAATGGGACCACGGAAGAGGCCAGGAAGATGCCAGCGGACCTTGTGGGCTGGTGGAAGCCCCAGGTAAGTCCCGATTTTGATTTTCATGCATTGCTCAGGGCCCCTTTAAGTGCCAATCAGTAGCATCATTCACATGAATAATGATGAGTCAAATGGTTTTAAATAAAATAAAAATATGTAATATTTATTTATAAAACACTGCAGAAAATAAAGAAATGCTGCCTGGGCTTGTTTGTTCGGCTCTCTTTTAATTTTCCTTCAATAAATAAATAAATGGGCAGGGTAATTTTTTTTTTATTGCAGGCAGAATACGTTGACGAGTGATACATGCAGCTTTTATAAAGACACTGGGGAAAGATTAAGAGACATTAAATTCATACACACTGAGCAAGGAGAAATTGCTAAACTGCAGTTGCAGTGCTGGCCAGAAACAGCAAATCTCTCACTAGTGTGAGGAAGTGGCCTGTGTCAGGTGATTTTCCCTGTGCTGGTGAATTAACTTACACATCTCTGGCAATAAGGAACTCCTGGATGCAGCCTACCAGAATGCATACGGGTACTTTCAATTATTATTATAAATATCTTCCTTGCATAAAGTACATACGTTCAATGTAAAAAATTGATAAAAATGTAAATATCTTCATTGCTAATTAGTGCTGAGGGGAGTGGTGAAAAGAAAATCTTTCCAAAATTTAGTCCATAGGTTACGATACACTCTACAAAACTTTTAACAATCTTGGTGGAGATAAATCAGGTATTCTAGCAAACATAGACCTAATAGTTTCTTTTATGTTTGCATAATAATGTGAAATGCTTGTTTATTACAGGGTACAACAATCCTGGTTTGAAAGGAAAATATACACTTGGGACCCATGTTTTAAATTTCCAAGCAGAATGATCGGTACTACTGTGTTGTCGTTGCTTTGCTTATACATTGTAAGTCACAACAAATGAGGTAAAACCAAATGAAGTTATTGCAAATAAATAAAATCCTCAAACTACTTCATTATGACTACTTACACTGAATCACATTAGCCATGTTTTCATTAGGGAAATTTATGTAGAGGAAATTGATTGTCACTAATAAGCATACTGTTTATTATGGATGGTCAGAAATGCTGATTTGGCAGAAATTCCCATTTCCAACAATGCGGATTACCGATTCCAAATATCTTTACTTTCCAAGAAGTCTTTTTTTTGGTAATTTTTTAAATTCTCTGATTGGCCAAATACTTCCCAGTCGACTCTGCATTCTCTTATTGGTTCAATGCTTATGAATTCTGCGAATGGGCTAAAATTACCGAGTTGCAGTAATGCTGTATTTCGCGGAAATTCGATTTCCAAATTTCAATTCCGTCGAATCCGATTGAACATCCCTGCCGCTTATTACATATATAGAAAGTAGCATTTCTGTCCTAACTGAATCAATACACATAACCAGTAAGCAAAGCATTCATTTCACAACCTCCACAAGGAACTTTCAATCTATCGGACTTGCCTGATTAGCTCCTGATCTTCTCTTAGGTGTGAGAGAACAGGTTATACTGTACTCATGAATTGTATGGAATATAACACCTACAGTGGCTTGCAAAAGTATTCGGCCCCCTGGAAGTTTTCCACATCTTGTCACATTACTGCGACAAATATGAATCAATTTTATTGGAATTCCACGTGAAAGACCAATACAAAGTGGTGTACATGTGAGAAGTGGAACGAAACTCATACATGATTCCAAACATTTTTTACAAATAAATAACTACAAAGTGGAGTGTGCGTAATTATTCAGCCCCCTGAGTCAATACTTTGTAGAACCACCTTTTGCTACAATTACAGCTGCCAGTCTTTTAGGGTATGTCTCTACCAGCTTTACACATCTAGAGACTGAAATCCTTGCCCATTCTTCTTTGCAAAACAGCTCCAGCTCCGTCAGATTAGATGGACAGCATTTATGAACAGCAGTTTTCAGATCTTGCCACAGATTTTCTATTAGATTTAGATCTGGACTTTGACTGGGCCATTCTCAATCTCAAGTCTTTTGCAGACTCCAAGAGGTTTTCTTCCAAGATTGCCCTGTATTTGGCTCCATCCATCTTCCCATCAACTCTGAACAGCTTCCCTGTCCCTGCTGAAGAGAAGCTCCCCCAGAGCATGATGCTGCCACCACCATATTTGACAGTGGGGATGGTGTGTTCAGAGTGATGTGCAGTGTTAGTTTTCCGCCACACATAGCGTTTTGCATTTTGGCCAAAAAGTTCCATTTTGGTCTCATCTGACCAGAGCACCTTCTTCCACATGTTTACTGTGTCCCCCACATGGCTTGTGGCAAACTGCAAATGAGACTTCTTATGATTTTCTGTTAACAATGGCTTTCTTCTTGCCACTCTTCCATAAAGGCCAACTTTGTGCAGTGCACGACTAATAGTTGTCCTATGGACAGATTCCCCCACCTGAGCTGTAGATCTCTGCAGCTCATCCAGAGTCACCATGAGCCTCTTGGCTGCATTTCTGATCAGCGCTCTCCTTGTTCGGCCTGTGAGTTTAGGTGGACGGCCTTGTCTTGGTAGGTTTACAGTTGTGCCATGCTCCTTCCATTTCTGAATGATCGATTGAACAGTGCTCTGTGGGATGTTCAAGGCTTTGGAAATATTTTTGTAGCCTAAGCCTGCTTTAAATTTCTCAATAACTTGATCCCTGACCTGTCTGGTGGCTTCTTTGGACTTCATGGTGTTGTTGCTCCCAATATTCTCTTAGACAACCCCTGAGGCTGTCACAGAGCATCTGTATTTGTACTGACATTAGATTACACACAGGTGCACTCTATTTAGTCATTACCACTCATCAGGCAATGTCTATGGGCAACTGACTGCACTCAATTCAAATGGGGCTGAATAATTATGCACACCCCACTTTGCAGTTATTTATTTGTAAAAAATATTTGGAATCATGTATGATTTTCGTTCCACTTCTCACGTGTACACCACTTTGTATTGGTCTTTCATGTGGAATTCCAATAAAATTGATTCATGTTTGTGGCAGTAATATGACAAAAGAAAAGTCAAGAAAAGTCTTTTCAGCCAAGTTAAATCTAAAGTTAATTAAAGCTGAACTCTGAATACTGTAAAATGTAAATTTTCTCGGGAAACAGCAAAATCATTTCACCACTATCACGTGGTTTTATTTTCCCCAGCATGAGCAGAAGTGAGCTGTATTGCATTTCAGAAATTTAATTTTCCGAATACTTGCTTAAAGGGACACTTAAGCAGGAATAAAAAATCAGTTTTACTTACCTGGGGCTTCTACCAGCCCCCTGCAGCCGTCCCGTGCCCTTGCAGTCACTCACAGAGCCTCGGGTCCCCTGCAATCAGCTAGTTTAGTTTTTGCTAACAGGCCCGACAGGCCTGGCCACGCGTATTTTTCTTTGCGCTACCGTCCGCAATAGGGTCCTATACCTGTGCAGGATGCTTTTGAGGACGGGAACATGAAGAAGGATACACGTGGCCAGGCCTGCGCAGGTGCAGAAAGCCCGCCGACTCCCTGTCAGGGCATGTCAGCGAAAATGAAACTAGCTGGCAGCGGGGACCGGAGGCTCTGTGAGTTACTGTGAGGGCATTGGATGGCTGCAGGGAGCTGGTAGAAGCCCCAGGTGAGTAAAACTGATTTTTTTATTCCTGCCTTAAGTGTCCCTTTAAGCCCAGAGTGTCCAGTGCAGAAAGAGTTTTTGGCACATCAAAAGGGCAGTGGCGTAGCAATAGGGGGTGCAGAGGTAGCAACCGCATTGGGGCCCTTGGGCTAGAGGGGCCCCCGAGGGGCCCACCCCTCAAACACAGTATTAGCTCTTTATTAGTCATGTGCTGGTAATATTCACTTTTATAGTTGATTTGAATAGTGGTGATCATTAACACACAGTTTCCCATCCCCTTCTTGCACCTCTGATACTGTGGTTGTCCTTGATAAGTTTTGGTGTGTTGCATCAATGGTTATCTATAGCATGGTTGGGGGGCCCCAATGCTAAAATTGCACTGGGGTCCATGGCTACTTAGCTACGCCACTGCAAAAGGGTATGTGAAGTGAAGTATGACATGATGAGATAAATATCTGTATGTACATTCCTGATCCTGCTTAGAACTAGACTGTGTTCGTTTTTTTATTTTGCACTGTTTGGGCTACGAATCCAGAACTTCTCTAAATTTACATAGAGGTGTTACTATCACTGATAACTAATTACGGCAGCAAATCTCTGTGTGGTGTGATGATCAGAGCAGATGTCTGCTTTAGAGTTGGGCCGAACGGTTCGCCTGCGAACGGTTCCATGCGAACTTCAGTGGTTCGCGTTCGCGTCCCGCAGGCGAACCTTTGCAGAAGTTCGGTTCGCCCCATAATGCACATGGAGGGTCAACTTTGACCCTCTACATCACAGTCAGCAGGCCCAGTGTAGCCAATTAGGCTACACTAGCCCCTGGAGCCCCACCCCCCCTTATATAAGGCAGGCAGCGGCGGCCATTACGGTCACTCGTGTGCTGCCTGCGTTAGTGAGAGTAGGGCGAGCTGCTGCAGACTGTCTCTCAGGGAAAGATTAGTTAGGCTTAACTTGTTCCTGTCTGGCTGCATACCTGTTCTGTGAACCCACCACTGCATACCTGTGCTGTGAACCCACCACTGCATACATGTGCTGTGAACCCACCACTGCATACCTGTGCTGTGAACCCACCACTGCATACCTGTTCTGTGAACCCACCACTGCATACCTGTGCTGTGAACCCACCACTGCATACCTGTTCAGTGAACCCACCACTGCATACCTGTGCTGTGAACCCACCACTGCATACCTGTTCAGTGAACCTGCCACTGCATACCTGTTCTGTGAACCCACCACTGCATACCTGTTCAGTGAACCCACCACTGCATACCTGTTCAGTGAACCCACCACTGCATAACTGTTCAGTGAACCTGCCACTGCATACCTGTTCTGTGAACCCACCACTGCATACCTGTTCAGTGAACCCACCACTGCATACCTGTGCTGTGAACCCACCACTGCATACCTGTGCTGTGAACCCACCACTGCATACCTGTTCAGTGAACCCACCACTGCATACCTGTGCTGTGAACCCACCACTGCATACCTGTTCTGTGAACCCACCACTGCATACCTGTGCTGTGAACCCACCACTGCATACCTGTTGTGTTCAGTGAACCAGCCACTGCATACCTGTTCTGTTCAGTGGACCCACCACTGTATACCTGTTTAGTGACCCCGCCACTGCATACCTGTTGTGTTCAGTGAACCTGCCACTGCATACCTGTTCTGTGAACCCGCCACTGTATACCTGTTCTGTTCAGTGAACCCACCACTGCATACATGTTCTGTTCAGTGGACCCGCCACTGTATACCTGTTCAGTGAACCCACCACTGCATACCTGTGCTGTGAACCCACCACTGCATACCTGTTCTGTGAACCCACCACTGCATACCTGTTCAGTGAACCCACCACTGCATACCTGTTGTGTTCAGTGAACCCGCCACTGCATACCTGTTCTGTTCAGTGGACCCGCCACTGTATACTTGTTTAGTGACCCCGCCACTGCATACCTGTTCTGTTCAGTGGACCCACCACTGTATACCTGTTTAGTGACCCCGCCACTGCATACCTGTTCTGTTCAGTGAACCCGCCACTGTATACCTGTTCAGTGAACCCGCCACTGCATACCTGTTGTGTTCAGTGAACCCGCCACTGTATACCTGTACTGTTTAGTGAACCCGCCACTGCATACCTGTTGTGTTCAGTGAACCCGCCACTGTATACCTGTACTGTTTAGTGAACCCGCCACTGCATACCTGTTGTGTTCAGTGAACCTGCCACTGCATACCTGTTCTGTGAACCCGCCACTGCATACCTGTTGTGTTCAGTGAACCCGCCACTGCATACCTGTTGTGTTCAGTGAACCTGCCACTGCATACCTGTTCTGTGAACCCGCCACTGTATACCTGTTCTGTTCAGTGAACCCGCCACTGCATACCTGTTCTGTTCAGTGGACCCGCCACTGTATACCTGTTCAGTGAACCCACCACTGCATACCTGTGCTGTGAACCCACCACTGCATACCTGTTCTGTGAACCCACCACTGCATACCTGTTCAGTGAACCCACCACTGCATACCTGTTGTGTTCAGTGAACCCGCCACTGCATACCTGTTCTGTTCAGTGGACCCGCCACTGTATACCTGTTTAGTGACCCCGCCACTGCATACCTGTTCTGTTCAGTGAACCCACCACTGTATACCTGTTCAGTGAACCCGCCACTGCATACCTGTTGTGTTCAGTGAACCCGCCACTGTATACCTGTACTGTTTAGTGAACCCACCACTGCATACCTGTTGTGTTCAGTGAACCCGCCACTGTATACCTGTACTGTTTAGTGAACCCGCCACTGCATACCTGTTGTGTTCAGTGAACCCGCCACTGCATACCTGTTCTGTGAACCCGCCACTGCATACCTGTTGTGTTCAGTGAACCCGCCACTGTATACCTGTACTGTTTAGTGAACCCGCCACTGCATACCTGTTGTGTTCAGTGAACCTGCCACTGCATACCTGTTCTGTGAACCCGCCACTGCATACCTGTTGTGTTCAGTGAACCCGCCACTGCATACCTGTTCTGTTCAGTGGACCCGCCACTGTATACCTGTTTAGTGAACCCGCCACTGCATACCTGTTGTGTTCAGTGAACCCGCCACTGCATACCTGTTGTGTTCAGTGAACCCGCCACTGTATACCTGTACTGTTTAGTGAACCCGCCACTGCATACCTGTTGTGTTCAGTGAACCTGCCACTGCATACCTGTTCTGTGAACCCGCCACTGTATACCTGTTCTGTTCAGTGAACCCACCGCATCAGTGCGCATACCTGTGCAGTTAAGTGAACCCACCTACCTACGTGAGTGCACGCAGTGTGATATACCACTCCGTGCATACCCGATATGGACAAAACAGGTAGAGGAAGAGGTAGTGCCAGAGCCAGAGGAAGGCCACCCGGCAGGTCTGCGCGAGGTCGTGTAAATGTAATTTCGTGTGGACAGTGCTCGGAAGAAGGCACGTCCCATCACGTCCCAAGATTGTCAGGACGTGGTTGAGTATTTAGCGACACAGAACACCTCATCTTGCTCAGCCACCAGCGCTACTACTAGCACCACTTCCGCTGCATTTGACACTTTGCAAGAATTATTTAGTGGTGAAATCACTGATGCACAGCCATTGTTGTTACAGCCAGATGAATTTTCACCAGCTCATATGTCTGCGTTACGCGGCAACACTATGGATGTAACGTGTAAGGAGGATGAAGGACCTACTGATGGTGCATGTTTGGATTTTTCTGAGTCAAGCGAAGCTGGGCAGGATGGCTACGATGATGACGATGATAGGGATCCTCTGTATGTTCCCAATAGAGGAGATGAAGAGGGGGACAGTTCAGAGGGGGAGTCAGAGAGTAGTAGGAGGAGGGAAGTTGCTGAAAGAAGCTGGGGCAGCTCTTCGTCAGAAACAGCCGGTGGCAGAGTCCGGCACCATGTATCTCCACCTATGTACAGCCAGCCAACTTGCCCTTCAGCATCAGCTGCTGAGGTCCCCATAGTGCCCACATCCCAGGGTGGCTCAGCGGTGTGGACATTTTTTAATGTGTGTGCCTCAGATCGGACCAAAGCCATCTGTTCGCTCTGCCAACAAAAATTGAGCCGTGGAAAGGCCAACACTCACGTAGGGACAAGTGCCTTACGAAGGCACCTAGAGAAAAGGCACAAACAGCAATGGGATGGCCACCTGAGCAAAAGCAGCAGCAGCACACAAAAGCAAAGGCACCCTCCTTCTCCTCTTCCTCCTCCATCAGGTGCATTATCTGCTTCTGCCGCTTTCTCCCTTCCACCTTCACAGGCACCCTCCTCCACTCCGCCTCTGCCCTTGAGCGGTTCCTGCTCCTCTGCCCACAGCAGCAGTCAGGTGTCCGTGAAGGAAATGTTTGAGCGGAAGAAGCCAATTTCGGCCAGTCACCCCCTTGCCCGGCGTCTGACAGCTGGCGTGGCGGAACTGTTAGCTCGGCAGCTGTTACCATACCGGCTGGTGGACTCTGAGGCCTTCCGTAAATTTGTGGCCATCGGAACACCGCAGTGGAAGATGCCAGGCTGCAACTATTTTTCGAGAAAGGCCATACCCCAACTGCACCGTGAAGTTGAGAGGCAAGTGGTGTCATCTCTTGCGAAGAGCGTTGGGTCAAGGGTACACCTGACCACGGATGCCTGGTCTGCCAAGCACGGGCAGGGCCGCTACATTACGTACACAGCCCATTGGGTGAACCTGGTGGTGAACGATGGCAAGCAGGGCGCAGCGGATCAAATTGTGACACCTCCACGGCTTGCAGGCAGGCCTCCTGCCACCTCCTCTCCTCCTGCTACATGCTCTTCGCTGTCCTCCTCCTCCTTGGCTGAGTGGCAGTTCTCCTCTCCAGCTACACAGCCCCAGCTCCGCAGAGCCTATGCTGCATGCCAGGTAAGACGGTGTCACGCCATCTTAGACATGTCTTGTCTCAAAGCGGAGAGTCACACTGGAGCAGCTCTCCTGGCTGCTCTTAAGAAACAGGTGGATGAGTGGCTGACCCCGCACCACCTGGAGATAGGCAACGTGGTGTGCGACAACGGCAGCAATCTGCTTGCCGCTTTGCATATGGGGAAGCTGACACACATACCCTGCATGGCACATGTCATGAATCTAGTGGTTCAAAGATTTGTGGCAAAGTACCCTGGCTTAGCGAATGTCCTGAAGCAGGCCAGGAAGTTCTGTGGGCATTTGAGGCGGTCTTACACAGCCATGGCACGCTTTGCGGAAATTCAGCGCAAAAACAACATGCCGGTGAGACGCCTCATTTGCGATAGCCCGACTCGCTGGAACTCGACCCTGCTCATGTTCTCCCGCCTGCTAGAACAGAAGAAAGCCGTGACCCACTACCTCTACAACTACAGTAGAATGAAACAGTCTGGGAAGATGGGGATGTTCTGGCCCGACAACTGGACACTGATGAAAAATGCATGCAGGCTCATGCGGCCGTTTGAGGAGGTGACCAACCTGGTGAGCCGCAGTGAGGGCACCATCAGCGACTTAATTCCCTACGCTTACTTCTTGGAGCGTGCTGTGCGTAGAGTGGCGGATGAAGCTGTGAATGAGCGTGACCAGGAACCGTTACGGCAGGAACAGGCATGGGACCAATTTTCATCAGACCCAGCTGTTTCCTCAACACCTGCGGCAGCACAGAGGGGGGAGGAGGAGGAAGAAGAGAAGTCGTGTGCAGAAGACGAGTCAGACTCAGAGGATGATGAGCAAGGTGTTTCTTTGGGGGAGGAGGAGGAGGGGACAGCGGCAGGAGAACAACCGCAGCAGGCGTCGCAAGGGGCTTGTGCTGCTCAACCTTCCCGTGGTATTGTTCGCGGCTGGGGGGAGGAGGTTGACTTACCTGACGTCACTGAGGAAGAGCAAGAGGAGATGGAGGGTACTGGATCCGACTTTGTGCAGATGTCGTCTTTTATGCTGTCCTGCCTGTTGAGGGACCCCCGTATAAAAAACCTCAAGGGGAATGAGCTGTACTGGGTGGCCACACTACTAGACCCTCGGTACAGGCACAAAGTGGCGGACCTGTTACCAACTCACCGGAAGGTGGAAAGGATGCAGCACATGCAGAACCAGCTGTCAACTATGCTTTACAATGCCTTTAAGGGTGATGTGACAGCACAACGCCAGCAAGGTACCACTGCCACTAACCCTCCTCCCGTGTCCACGCAGTCAAAGACAGGACGCTCCAGCGATCTCATGGTGATGTCGGACATGTGGATATTCTTTAGTCCAACGCCTCGCCGTAGCCCTTCCGGATCCACCCTCCACCAACGCCTGGAATGGCAGGTAGCCGACTACCTGGCCTTAAGTGTGGATGTAGACACTGCTGTGAACAGCGATGAGGAACCCTTGAACTACTGGGTGCGCAGGCTTGACCTGTGGCCAGAGCTGTCCCAATTTGCCATCCAACTTCTCTACTGCCCTGCCGCAAGCGTCCTGTCAGAAAGGACCTTCAGCGCAGCTGGAGGCATTGTCACAGAGAAGAGAAGTCGCCTAAGTCACAAAAGTGTTAAGTACCTCACCTTTATCAAAATGAATGAGGCATGGATCCCGGAGGGCTGCTGCCCGCCCCAAGACTAAGTCAGTCCCCGCACACACAGCATCTCTGCCTGCACGCCGTGTGACTGGCTGCCTGGCCTGCCCCAAGAAGACTAAGTCGCTCCCAGTCCCTCCACACAGCATGTCTGCCTGCAGGCCGCTTGACTATCTTCTCCGCCACCACCAACAGGGTCCGGGACTCCAGGCGGATTGCTGAATTTTTTAGGCTGTAATAATTTTTCTGGTGCGTGTACATGACTGCCTAATTTTTCTGGCTGCACTGCGGGCAGCTGCAACAACAAAAGAAAAGGCATGTACATGTGCCCATTCCCCTTCGTGATCATTACCTTGCCGTGGTGAAGGGGCTTGCGTATCACAATGAAGCAATGACCGGCGCCTAGATGAGTGTCTCGGGGGGCACACAAAAGATAATAAGGTCATTGCTTCATTGTGGTCAGACCAAATTTGATCAGCTGGACAGTCACTGTTCTGTCATTCAGCTACATCAGCCAGGCGACCATATGGGCTGTAAAGCCACCAAAACCTGCACTCTCGCCATGGTGCGCACCAGTCCAGCACGGCCGTCACTACACAAACAGCTGTTTGCGGTGCGTTACACGGTGAGTTTGGTGTGTCAGTGTGAAGCAGTACCTTAATTACACTACCTGATTGATGTATACACATGCAAGATGTTTTAAAGCACTTCAGGCCTGTCATTTAGCATTCAATGTGATTTCTGCCCTTAAAACGCTGCTTTGCGTCAAATCCAGATTTTTCCCGGGGACTTTTGGCATGTATCCCACTCCGCCATGCCCCCCTCCAGGTGTTAGACCCCTTGAAACATCTTTTCCATCACTTTTGTGGCCAGCATAATTATTTTTTTTTTTCAAAGTTCGCATCCCCATTGAAGTCTATTGTGGTTCGCGAACTTTAACGCGAACCGAACCTTCCGCGGAAGTTCGCGAACCAGGTTCGCGAACCTAAAATTGGAGGTTCGGCCCAACTCTAGTCTGCTTGTTTCAGGTCTGGATTTGAAGGAAAAGGTCCTGGATGTTGTCAGTTGTTGTAAATTTCCAACAACCTTATCCTGCAGATTAGTATGGGATCCAGGGCTGGCGTGTATTGGGAGAAGGGTGGGCCTTACACGCCACTCCTCCAAGTCCAGGCTTGAGTCTGGCAGAGGCGGAGGGTTAATGAACTCACCTGTGGCAATTTGCAAAAGTACCTGCATCAGTCAGTATGCAGTGGGCTGTATGTGGAGCAAGCAGGCTCCAGAAAGGCTGTGTAGCCGAGAGGGCTGCCAGGCCTGTAGCAGCAGGGAAGCTGCTGATGTGGAAGTGCTGGAGGGGAGTTGGACTCCAGTACTGGTAAACCAGGAGAAGCCTGGAAAAAGGTGAGTGGCACCAGGACTGCCATTAGGCCCGTGGCAGGGTGTCACTGAAAAGCCAGTGTGGCTGCAGAAGGCTGTATATTTTGTTACTGTTTATGGACATTGTTTGACTGACAGTAAAGCTGGATTTTTTACTTTTACCCTAAAAAGACTCACTGGCTGGTGTGTTGTGACCCTTGATGCTGCTGACCTACTCTACTAATGAGTTAAAACCCCCAGAATATCACAGTGGCTAAGAAAAAAAAAATCTGAGCCAAGGGAACAGAGATAACTGGTTTAGTAGTTCAAGATCTATATGAATGGGAGCTGAATAACATTAAAAACAATTTTTATGTAATGTGGATATGTAACCCTTTAAACCAAAATAAGACTGGGATTCCACGAAAGTCCTATTTAGGATAACAACTATAAATACAGTTGTTTATCGCATCGGTTTATTTTCACTTTCGATTTGCTTTAAATAAAGTTCCTCCCCACCAATTAAATGAGCCAAATACTCTACTATAGTGCACATAAATGTAACTGAAACTAATTTGGTAATTTATTTTTACCATGGAAAACAATAATCCTGACAGACTATAGCTGTGTACAGACAACAGATTTTCATCGCCTGAGATAACAGTTTGTGATCATCTTAGTTCCAGATCAATACTCAGCACACACAACCCAGCAGACAACATAAAAACATCTAAAACCATGTTAGGCGAATCTAAAGTACATGTGTACCATAATACATTATGACCCTAACGCTTTCCTTGATGGTTTGCAAGTCTAACATAGTACGGCCGCAAAACAGCAGCATTGGTAGGGTACCAAAAGCAAATTAGTGCAGTGAAGACAGCAAAAACGATAAGATTTGTTTGTAGGCAAAATATGAAACTTGTTTTTAGATGATTTAGCATGAAGATTGTTTCATTACAGATTCTCCATAGAGTAGTAAGCTATGCAGTCAGGGATGGCTCAGGGTAATCCAAGCAAAGGAGCAAGTGTATGCCAATGTACTGCAATATTCCATTCATTTATGTTAGCTGGACTTATCAGCAATACTCCACCAGGGTACTCATGCATTAAACCCACATACCCTGAAGTCTCCATGCCTTTCACCTCCCACTTTTGTATTCAAGCAGTTCTGGAGCCACAACACTCCACTATTAGTTTATCTGAAGATTGACCTCACCCATAAGTGTTGTACATCATGCTCACAAGCAGAGTCTAAAGTTGCATAGGTGTTGTTGCTGGTCAAGCTACCAGCATGCAGCCTCTGCTTTCCAGCTCCACCCACCTATGCATTTCACCCAATTAGAGCTTTGTCAAGGTATTGCTTTAGAGGGGGAACAGATTTGACCTATAAGCACACAGACAATGCAAATGATCTTACTGGGATTCTGGGACAGAGAAGCGGTATGCAAGAATGAAATGTATGAATGGTAAAACTCCTTTCTGTTACTGAATATCCATGTAAATTACTCTGTGCTACGTCTATGTAGGTAAGAGCAAGCGACAAATGAAAACATGCATATTTGAACACATGCAAATGTTTTAGAATAATAATCTAAAAAACCCTTAGCTGCACATTAAAGTGAAGCCCATGGGGGCAACATTGATGACAGTAGGGTTAAAAGGAACCCAAAGTGAGTCCTCTTATATGGAGGCTGCCATATTTATTTCCTTTTAAACAATGTCAGTTCCCTGACAGTCCTGCTGATCTCTACTTGCTGCAGTAGTGTCTGAATCACACACCTGAAACAAGCATGCAGCTACTCTTGTTAGATTTTTCACAGAAGCATCTGATCTGCTTACTTGTTCAGGGTCTATGGCTAAGAGTGTTAGATGCAATGGATCAGTAGGACAACCAGGCAATGTGCATTTTTTAAAAGGAAATAAATATGTCTCCATATGCCTCATACCTCTGGTTCCTTTTAAGGGCATATATGCTCTGAGACTGTCAGCAATGAGAGGGGGGTACGATACCCAGTTAGATCCAAGTACTTTTCTATATTTAAAATGTGTTCCTAGCAATTTAGTTGGCAAATTTGTGAATTTACCGTCCTCTTTTCCCTATACTAACACATTGGGGCTGCTCATATGGACCTCTGCTCAGTAATGCCAGTCTCCAGTACAGGTTTAATGGCTGCCTTGTTGTTCCGTATCACCTCTCCATGCACATTCCATCATGCACAATGTAAACTCCATTAATATAACTGGTTATACAACCAGCCTAGAGAAGGATTGACAAACATTTGCAATACAAATCCGTCAGCCAGATGACACACCTACATTTGCCCAGTCTCTATGCTGATGATAAATGGTGTGAATGTCTCTTTCCATGTTTAGGGATCTCATTTTGATATACAGTAGATGTCCTCTTTCACTCCTCTTGTGATCAAGTTTTCTTCTTTCCCCACAATGTGCATTTGGCTGTACTCAGTAAAGTGCCCTTAGTCCTTGAGCTGTAGGTTGACTGCTGAGTCTAGACCTTCAGAACTAGCCTTCCAGCATGGGGTCATATACTTCCTTTTTGGTGTTCCCAATGTGCTACACTACACTACACTACACTGGACTGCATGCACAAGTTGCTGGACGTCCATGCATGTTTGGCTCCTTGCGATGCGCTGGTTCTTGGCTTCACTAAGTGGATAGCATTCCGGTTACCTTCTACATCCCAAAAAACCTACAGATAAGTTAATTGGCTTCCCCCCTAAATTGTCCCTAGACTACAATACATACACTACACAATATAGACATATGACCATGGTAGGGACTAGATTTTGAGCTCCTCTAAGGGACAGTTAGCGACAAGACAATATACTCTGTACAGCGCTGGCACTATATAAATACTAAATAATAATAATAATAACATGCAACTGCACATTTCTACACCTCACTAGAACTGAGGTTTCTCATTTATTACAAAAAGTTATGCAGCTAAAGAAACCTTTTATTTCCCTTTGGTATACTTTGACATGGATGAATGAAAATCTTTCTGTGATGTAATAATACAGTATATTATCATGAGATACTTTAAGTTGCTATGTTTGCCAGCCATTGTATATTTATATTATTTTGGTTTTAATTGTATGATATTTCCTGAACAGTTCGTCACTATGGAATACAGTGTATATACCATCATTGTAAAAGAGATCCACAGTTGGGAGACACAGATGGAACACTGGGCACCCGATATAGCATGGGAAGGATGCAACCAAACTCTGGCTTCATTTAAGGAATTTAATGGCAATTTAGTGGGTAAGCACCAAACATGGGGCCCACTCCAATCAGCTAGTTCTCCTACGTTTTCTCCTTGCAGATAATTTTTCATTTTCTGTTTAAAATAGCTTTTCAGCACTCTGCAGTTGAAAAAGTAGCAAAAAAAAATATTTTTTTTGCTTGCAAGTGGCTTAAAGTGAATGGGAACCGAACTGTAAATAAAAAAGTCAGATATTCACCTAAAGAGAGAGAGGCTCTGGGGCCCATAGAGCATCCCCTCTCCTGGTCCCCGCTGTTGCACTGGCTCCCCCGTAGTGGTATTCGACCGTTTTGGTCAAATACCGCTGTTTCCCGGCCGAAGGGAGGCTTTGGAAATGCTTCGGGAATCTGAGTGGTCCCGAAGACGGGTCGCTCTACACTGCGCACGCGCGAGCGCCCACTATGACGCACTCGCACGTGCGCAGTATGGAGCCGCCTGTCTTCGGGAGGACTCGGCTCCAGAAGACTTCCGAAGTCCCCTCGGTGGGGGATGTGAACAAGGGAGCCAGCGCAGCACCGAGGGCACCGGGAGAGGAGAGGGAAGGCTCATTAGGACCGAGCCTTCCCTCTCCTTAGGTGAGTATCTGACTTTTTTTTATTTAAATATGGGTTCCCATTAGCTTTAAAGGGCATTTTATTGATAAGATGTGAAAAATCCCCTAGGATAAAACTTAGGAGACAAAGTGAATTGGATCAGGCCCGTAATCTGTTTATGGGCAGCACTGAGACTGCCTCACTAGACAATGAACCATTCATATTATGTTTTATGACTTTATGTAGTTCAACAGTCAGCTTTACAACAATGTATTAAATAATGTTCAGAAATGGCCCATTACTCCTAGCCATACTCCAGATGAATAAGATAAGCTATAGGAGAGGAAATACAGTTATTTATGTACTGCCATTCATTTAGTTCAAATTTGGGTACAAAAATTAACCACTTAAGGACCACGGGCTTAAAACCCCCAGTGACCAGGCCATTTTTTTTACAAATTAGGCCACTGTAGCTTTAAGGGCTCGCTGCAGGGCCGTACAACTCAGCACACACGTGATTCACCCCCCCCCTTTTCTGCCCACCAACAGAGCCTTCTGTTGGTGGGCTGTGATGGCTCCCAGGATGTTTATTGATTTTTTTTTATAAATATTTATGTCTTTTTTTTTAGGAATAAATATTTTCTTTGTTCTATTATCCCCTCCCTCCCTCCTAGCCACTCAACGCGATCGGCTGTCATAGGCTTCAGCCTATGACAGTGGATCGCTTTTCTTCCACCCAGGGGGACAGCCGTGTCACACGGCTGTCCCCAGTACAGTGCTGTCGTAGATTGCAGCGCTGTACAGAGTAAATAGTCTCCCAGGGATCGCCGCTGAGACTGCACGCCAAAGTGGTCCTGGGTCCGCCGCCGCGTCCACGCCAATTGCCGTGGAACGGTCTTTAGGTAATTAAAGAGAGGAGAAAGCAAGTTGAGACAGAGACATTGCTTGAGCATCTCTTCCTCCTGCCCCACATATCAGAACCAATGGTATATATATATATATATATATATATATATATATATATATATATATATATATATATACTCCAAAATAAGTCGAGTCATATATATATATATACTCCAAAATAAGTCGAGTCACGGGCAACACTGAGCACACTGAGTAATGTGTATACTAATAGTGACATTCCCATTTGCAGCAATTTACCCAGTGGTAAGTGATACTTTGAGGAAAGGAAATGCCAAGAAAACACAGGTGTGAACGCCCTGGCCACAACAATTAACAAGGGAAGAGGCTGGGGGGAAATACTGGGCTGCAGGAAGGGGAGTGAATAATTGCAGCACTTAGGGGCCAGGAGGAGGTATTGGCTGCACTTAAGGGACAGGAGGGGTTAATGGCTGCAATACTGTATGCAGTGCAGTCATTAACCCCCTCTTGAGCCCCAAGTACAGCCATTTACTTTGCTGGGTAGACTTATACTTGAGTCAATAAAAATTCCAGCTAAAGAGGGCTGAATATTGGAGTTGACTTATATAGGAGATCGACTTCTATTCGGGTATATACAGTATATCAAAGTGCAGGCATTAAACAGAATTCTGAGATGACCATTGAGGAATTCCACTCTACAGATTGGTAACTGGCATATATGAATTTCCCACCAAGGATTCCTACCAATTGAGACCAATGGGAATTCTCTGGACTAAATTGAAATATGGCACCTAGGAAATTCAAATATGCAAGCTCATAGACACTCTGTTTGTTGTGCTGGGGACATACGTAGTCAAACTGTGTGTCAGTGATGTGCTTATTAATCTTGGACTTTACCAATGCAGGAAGAAAGATGAAGAGAGAAGGTATTTTTTATTATTTCAAACCTCAAAGAGATGAACTAGTGACCCATTTTATTTAATCACTTCTGTAAGGGTAGAGACCTTGCCATTTCACTTACCCCAGTGGTCTATATTCCCCTATTCTATTACAGTGGGATGCGAAAGTTTGGGCAATGTTGTTAATCTTCATGATTGTCCTGTATAAATCGTTGGTTGTTAGGATAAAAAATGTCAGTTAAATATATCAGATAGGAGACACACACAGTGATATTTGAGAAGTGAAATGAAGTTTATTGGATTTACAGAAAGTGCACAATAATTGTAACTAGGCAGGTGCATAAATTTAAAATGAAAAAGAAATGAAATCAATATTTAGTAGATCCTCCTTTTGCAGAAATTACAGCCTCTAAACAATTCCTGTAGGTTCCAATGAGAGTCTGGATTCTGGTTGAAGGTATTCTGGACCATTCCTCTTTACAAAACATCTCTAGTTCATTCAGGTTTAATGGCTTCCGAGCATGGACAGCTCTCTTTAACTCACACCACAGATTTTCTATTATATTCAGGTCTGGGGACTGAGATGGCCTTTTCAAAACGTTGTACTTGTTCCTCTGCATGAATGCCTTAGTGGATTTTGAGCAGTGTTTAGGGTCTTTGTCTTGTTGAAAGATCTAACCCCTGTGCAGCTTCTGCTTTGTCACTGATTCATGGACATTGGTCTCCAGAATCTGCTGATACTGAGTGGAATCCATGCATCCCTCAACTTTGACAAGATTCCCAGTCCCTGCACTGGCCACACAGCCCCACAGCATGATGGAGCCACCACCATATTTTACTGTAGGTAGCAGGTGTTTTTCTTGAAATGCTGTGTTTTTTTTTCCTCCATGCATAACGCCCCTTGTTATGCCCAAATAACTCGATTTTAGTTTCAGCAGTCCACAGCACCTTATTCCTAAATGAAGCTGGCTTGTCCAAATGTGCTTTAGAATACCTCGAACGGCTCTGTTTGTGCTGTGGGTGGAGAAAAGGCTTCCTCTGCATCACTCTCGCATACAGCATCTCCTTGTGTAAAGTGCACTGAATGGTTGAACGATGCACAGTTACTCCATCTGTTGCAAGATAATGTTGTAGGTCTTTGGTGCTGGTCTGTGGGTTGATTCTGACTTTTCTCACCATTCGTCGCTTCTGTTTATCCGAGATTTTTCTTGGTCTGCCATTTCGAGCCTTAACTTGAACTGAGCCTGTGCTCTTCCATTTCCTGAATATGTTCCTAAATGTGGAAACAGACAGCTGAAATCTCTGAGACAGTTTTCTGTATCCTTCCCCTAAACCATGATGGTGAACAATCTTTGTTGCTACTCTTCAGAGAAATTTAAGAGGAGGGAAACTTACAATTGACCCCTTTAAATACTCTTTCTCATAATTGGATTCACCTGTGTATGTAGGTCAGGGGTCGCTGAGCTTACCAAGCCAATTTGAGTTTCAATAGTTAGTTCTAAAGGTTTTGGAATCAATAAAATGACAACAGTGCCCAAATTTATGCACCTGCCTAAGTTTGTTTAAACAATTATTGCGCACTTTCTGTAAATGCAATAAACTTCATTTCACTTATCAACTATCACTGTGTGTGTCTCCCAGGGGCGTCTCTAGCCATTTTGTCACTCCAGGCGAGAAATCCTGTGGCACCTCCCCCCCCCCCCCCGTGATTGCCCCCAGTCCCATACCCCGCACCCCTCATGGTGAACACCACTCCTGTGGTGAACCCCACCCCCAAGACCCCCGAAAATCATAATGCAGCAGCGTTTCACCAGAAAATGTACTTATTGCGGCATGGGTTCACCAGAAAATAGTTGTTATGCAGCAGAGCGTTTCACCATAAAATATACTTATTGCGGCATGCACTCACACACACCACACACAGTACACACACACACACTATACACACACACACACACACAGTGTACACACACACACACACACACACACAGTACACACACTGCACACAACATACACACTATACACAGTACACACACACACACTAGACATGCACAGCACAGTACACACACTATACACACACACACACACACACACACACACACACACACACACACACACACACAGAGAGAGAGCACACTATACACAGCACACAGTAGACATACACTATACACATACAGAGATAGGAGTAGTGGAGTGAGACTGAGAATAGCCTGAGATGGAGCAGTTTATCTGTATTGCAGTCCCACATTACACAGAGACTAGTTGCTGGTAATAGGACTGCTGTCCCTGCCAATCTCTTACACAAGTCAGCAAGCAGCCCTCCTGGAGTCTAGGGACTGTCAAAACTTTTCAACCTGTTTAAGACCTTATCTGCACATGCAGTCATTATAACAATGGAGAGAGACCAGACAGATTTTTTCCCACTGACCCTCCAGACGAGTTCTACATCATGCTGTGTATATTTACCAGCTAGCCTGCCCTCTAATTGCACTTTTATCAGCTAGCCTAGTATTTTACATTGCCTTACATCAACAAACCTGAATACAGCAGACACAGGACCAACCCTAAATCATTGAATGAAAGGCGGCCTGGGAGGAAGTCAATGCCTGGCTGCTACACAGTCTCTACATCCACGCAGTTAGCAGTAGCAGAGAGAGAGGGACTGAATTCTCAGGAGTTGGACTCAGGAGCTGATGATGCTGTACTCCTCGGATCCCTGACTAGGATGAGTGCCTTCTCTCACTGACTCATTCATTACTGTGGTTCTTTGAATCATTGAGCTGAAGTCCAGTCAGCCCCGCTGCTGCTGTGGAAACTGACACCTGAGTCAGCTGAGAGGCATTTCTTCTCTCACTACTCAGTGCAGAAGCGCCCTTGCCTCGTCCTGTCGCCTTAGGCGAAAATTTATAGCTGGCTAATGGCTCGGACGCCTCTGGTGTCTCCAATATGATATATTTAACTGACATTTTTTATCGTAACAACCAACGATGTATACAGGAAAATCATGACGATTAACAACGTTGCCCAAAATTTTGCATCCCACTGTACCACCACCAATGTCTTGGGATACACTAGTGTGGAGAAAAGCCCCGTCTTCCAACAATTTTAACAGATAAGGTAACTGGGATTATCCCACATCACAGTTCATTACTTAAGGGTACCTAAGCTTTAACTGACATAGCCTGTCATGACAGGCTCTGACTTAACGATGGAGGTGGGGGGTTAAATACTCACCTGTCCAGAGGTCTTTCATCCAGCTATGTGATTGGGCCACCTCCCTCACAGAATGGACTGAGGCTCTGGCCTCGCCCATCTGCGTAGCTATGGCCTATCCCCACCTGGTAGCCACTAACTTATTGATGGCTGCCAAGCTGAGGGTGGGATGTGGCAACGCAGGGCTTTGACAGTCCTCGGAAACATGGCCCCAACTACACAGCCAAGGAGGGGGGTGGATTGTCAACTTTAACTCAAAGACATAAGGACAGTTAAGTATTTAACCCTGCCCCCCCCCCCCATCCTCATTAAAACAGAGCCTGATATTGATCATTTTAAGCTTATGTACTTTTAGCACAGTTTTAGCAAATTCCCCTCTAGAAAGAAGTCCAGGAGTAGGAAACCATGTCTGCAATATGCATGATCATCATTTATATGAACAATATCTACAAATATTTTGAAAGGCAGTACTTTAAATATTGTTAATACAGTGGCAGTGATAAGTGTTGGGCTGCATTCCTAACAGGGGCGTAGCAATAGGGGGTGCAGAGGTTGCGACCGCATCGGGGCCCTTGGGCCAGAGGGGCCCCGAAGGGCCCTCCGTCAACTACAGTATTTGCTCTCTATTGGACATGTGTTCATAATAATCACTTCTATAGATGCTTTGAATAGTGGTAATCATTAACAAGCTGTTCCCCACCCCCTTCTTGCACCTCTGACACTGTAATTGCCATTGGCAGGTTTTGGTGCGCTGTATCAATTTATGTATAGAGTGCTTGGGGGGCCCCATTGTAAAACTTGCATCGGGGCCCAGAGCTCCTTAGCTACGCCACTGATTCCTAATTTGTCCTGATTTAATTTTGTGTGTTCCTCAACCACTTAACGACCGCCTAACGCCCATAGGCGTCGGCGGGTCGTTAGTGGTATAGCATGGAAACGGCCGCTTGATCGAGCGGCCTTTCCATGCTAGTTCACGGAGACTGTCTCCGTGAACAGCGTGCGAGCCGGCGATCGCGGCTCACGCGCATAATGTAAACATCCGGGGAAGAAATCCCCGCTGTTTACATCACACGGCGCTGCTGCGCAGCAGCGCCGTGACGTAGATCGGCGATCCCCGGCCTCTGATTGGCCGGGGATCGCCGGCATCTGATAGGCAGAAGCCTGTCCTATCCGGCGCAGGACGGAACTCCGTCCTGCGCCACTCACAGGGGGAGGGAGAGGGAGGGAAAGCCGGGGAGGGCGGAAAGCGCTGCGGAGGGGGGCTTTGAAGAGCCCCCCCCCCGGAAAGTGCAGGCAGCCGGCGGCGATCAGACCCCCCCAGCAGGACATCCCCCTAGTGGGGAAAAAAGGGGGGAAGTCTGATCGCCCTGGCTATTTACTGATCGGTGCTGCGGGCTGGAGAGCCCACGCAGCACCGATCAGAAGAAAACCCCGTGGTCCTTAAGTGGTTAAACTCACATACTTTTTATTTCACCCTTCTCCGGTGTCTGGTTTTTCACTACATTTTTAGCATGTGCAGTCACCATGTCATATATCTTTCATATTTTAGTCTGCTACAGGTAAGACCTTGATCATGCTCAGACACATAACCCTAATTCCATATTATACATGATAAAAACTTAAGGTGGCCACACACCATACAATTTTCTAAATATCTTTTCAATTCAAAATTTGCACTCAATTTTTCTGACTGAGTGTAACATTTCAAAAATCTGACCGATGTACCACACACATACTGTATGTTCAATTTGTCCTCAATTATAAAAAAAAAAAAAAAAAAGAAGAAAAGCACAGAAAAAACTTGCTTGGGTCTGTATATCAAGTAATTGACAATCTTACACACTCCGTTTATAAAAATTGACCAGAAATGAAAAAGTTAATATGGGTCTGTCTCCATCCGACCATTATTGGGTTAGTGACGGATGGTAGGCCTTCCCTATACACTACAGCTTCCTGGGGGAAAAAATTCTATCTATACCTCCACATTACAAGCTACCAGTAGTCTATATATGTGTCATATTTGGAAAACAATAGTTGGTGAAGTACACTGTTTAATTACTAGTTATATTGTGAGTTTGCCTCACTTGAAGTATGTTACTCAATATACTCTGTTGTTCTAACTGTCAATGTCAAGTTATGTAACAAGTTTTACATTCTTTTTCTTTCCATAAAACTGTAACGATCGGTGTCAGCACACAGAGAGAATCTGAGTGTTGGTGATCTGCAGAATCACCAAGAATACAGATGTATACCTGATTATTGATGATCTGCAGAATCACCAATAATACAGATATGACTAACCTCTGGACACCTATTGAAGTGTAACTGTAGGCTATCTCCCGAGAGGCGGGAGATACGGGCAGCTTGGCCAGGAACCACCTGAGGGCAGGTGGCCCTGGGCAGTGCAGGAACTATCTCCTAGGAGAGGGGATAGGGATAACCTGGGACCCAATGATTCCCTGCTATACTGGGAATCAGACTATACTGCAGCCAGAGGACTCCTAAGGGATAGAGCCCTTGGCTGTACTGCAGAGAGGCCCCTCTGAGGAGCGGGAGGTCCCTGCAGCTAACTGACACTAGGAGGAATAGTGTCACGGGTAGTACAGACAGACTGAACACTCGAGGGATGAGTGACAGCCTGAGGGGTCGGGCAGGCCAGGTCGGCAACACCCGAGCAAATGGTAATAACAGATATAAATCACAATCCTAGTCTGGGGTGTGAGGTCTCGACACCCAGGAACTAGTCTAGAGAATAACACAGTATCCTATGCTTGGGTGTGAGGTCCTTGGTCACAACAACCTGGAACTGGTCTGAAGTATAACACAGTAATGACACAGTAATCCTAAACTTGGGTGTGAGGTCCTTGGTCACAACACCCTGGAACTGGTCTAAAGTATAACACAGCAATGACACAGTAATCCTAAACTTGGGTGTGAGGTCCTTGGTCACAACACCCTGGAACTGGTCTAAAGTATAACACAGCAATGACACAGTAATCCTAAGCTTGGGTGTGAGGTCCTTGGTCACAACACCCTGGAACTGGTCTAAAGTATAACACAGCAATGACACCGTAATCCTAAACTTGGGTGTGAGGTCCTTGGTCACAACACCCTGGAACTGGTCTAAAGTATAACACAGCAATGGCACAGTAATCCTAAGCTTGGGTGTGAGGTCCTTGGTCACAACACCCTGGAACTGATCTAAAGTATAACACAGTAATGACACAGTAATCCTAAGCTTGGGTGTGAGGTCCTTGGTCACAACACCCTGGAACTGGTCTAAAGTATAACACAGCAATGACACAGTAATCCTAAGCTTGGGTGTGAGGTCCTTGGTCACAACACCCTGGAACTGGTCTAAAGTATAACACAGCAATGACACAGTAATCCTAAGCTTGGGTGTGAGGTCCTTGGTCACAACACCCTGGAACTGGTCTAAAGTATAACACAGTAATGACACAGTAATCCTAAGCTTGGGTGTGAGGTCCTTGGTCACAACACCCTGGAACTGGTCTAAAGTATAACACAGTAATGTAATCTGGCTAAGTGTGAATTCCCAGGTCCACCTGGTTCTAACACACTGTAGGATCTGACTGAGGTCTGAGTGCTCACACATATGTATTCGCAACGGCAGACAACCAGCAACTGACAAGCAAGATCTATATATACTTGCAGTGCTGTGCAGCTCCGCCCGAGCCACTCGGCAATCCAGAGTCCAGCTGGGATCAGCTGATCGGCCTGATCAGCTGATTCCCCTTCTGCTGGTATAAATGTCCTGTCGCCTGGCGCGCGCACGCGTAGCTATCCATCTGTGTGCACTAGAAGGTCCAGCCAAGCCAGACGCGTGTCGCTGCGCGGAAACCGCCGGTCTGAACGCGGAGATAGTCGCCCCGTCACTAGAGCACGCGCGGCATCTCCGCTGTTCATTACAAAAACTTTTCAATAAAAATGATTGAAAAAAAAGCACAAAAAAAAAATTTGATCAGAAAAATCCAACATTCCCAATCTTCTTTTATGAAATAAAAATGGGAAATTTCTCCAACCAATGAAATAAAAAAAGCTTTCAATTTTTTGGGACAACCGTTTTTATTGATTTTCCGAGAAATGAAATCATTTTATTGTATGGTGTGTGGCCACCTTAACTCTACTGTTTTAGCACTCAGATATTCATTTGAAAGGCAGAATGTGATCAGTTTGTTATTGCTGATTTTTCTTTGGAAAGTTGTTGCTGGTTTGTACATATAAACTAGTAAAAAAAAGGAACTCTGATAACCTAAAGAGACACAGAACAAGCAGGACCCAATCTAAAAGCTTCAAAATGTTAGGCAATTTAATATGAGGCATTTTTAAAATGCCTATATGAGTAAATCGTCTGACATTTTAAGTATGCCTTAGCATAAACAAAAAAGCATTTTCACACATAAGCAGCATGTTCACACATAAGCATTATAAATAGCAGGCATTTTATGCTGGGAATACAAAGCTCGATTCTGAGCCATTTAGATGGCTCGATAGATAATTTCCGACATGTCTGATCTCCCGACCGATCGTTTCCGCGCTCGATTCTGCATGGAGGACAATGGCAAAAGATAAGAAAAATGAGCGGAAGATAAGATAATCACCTGCAGAATCGAGCGCGGAAAATGATCGGGCGTGGAATCGAGTGGCAAAATCGAGCCGTGTATGCCCAGCATAAGGCTTGCACAGATATAGCAAGTAAGACTATTTACAGCATTGTTTCAATACTTCCATTTACAACTGTGGGCTTTCCCCCTGCTCTTAAAATTCCATAATGCAGCATTTTAATACTGTGACTAGGCCCTAAAAGACTTGTTTCAAAAACACTGTTTATCAGTCTCTGATAAGGAACTATGGCTACAGCAGGCACATCTGACAACCTTCCCACTGTGATGTGCTCTGTGCTCCAGTGGTCCCCACCTAACCTAATGGGGAGTGTCTGACTGTCTGTGGTAAGGGTTGTATGTGGAGGAACACAGGTCTTTGGGCAGGAGATGGGCAACTGTGAAATGCTACAGGGATTTTGCATTATGAAACTGCAAAACAGAATATTTAAATGAAAGAAAAAAAGTAAATGGCAGTTCAATCTAATCTGGAGGAATACAATTATATGGCATGGTGGGGTCTCACCAAATTAGCGACTGTATAACGAGCATGGTTGCAATCCTTTCTAGATGAAGATAAGTGTCCACCAGCGTAACAGCTTCAGGGGTGCATCACTGCCATACTGTCTGAGATCCAGCCACATACCCTCTCTGCCCCATAATATCCAGCCAACACCATTAGGCAAACACATGGAGAAAGTGAAATGCCAAGCCACAGAGCTGCGGTCCTAAGCTCCGCCCACCTGGTGGGAGGCAGCTCTGTGGCTTTGCGCCTTGTATTCCTCTGAATTAGATTGAACTACATTCATTTACATCTGGGCATTAGTTTTGTTATAGCTGGGCAGTCACGATACTTAGCACTCAAGAGGACCTGTTGTATGTGACCTTGTTTCCGATTTGGATGTTGTAAGGGGACCCACTAAATATAGACATTGGTATACACTACACCAGCACGGGTGAATGCATGCATGGGCATGTTTGGGTTAACTACTCTTTGAATCTTCTGGCCAGAAGTATATTATTACTACTGTGTATTTCCCATTTTGAGTGTTGTTATTGATGCATCAGTCTGCCAATCTATGTTAGTCTCATTTTTGATTTTAATTCTATGTTTATATGCACAGTCTTGGCCTTGTTCATTTAGGTATATTGCATTATGATATGTGTGTCATTTCATTGAACTAATACATTTGTACTTCCTGATAGCACCTTGACCGTATTATTCCTTCATTAATTATATGCATTTTTATTGGTTGTATTACGACATCGTTTTTTTAGTCTTGAATGACAGATTTATGAAAAATTGTTGTATTTAATTTGTTATTAGCACAGATAGCCTCTCCCATTCTTATGTATAATGATTTTCTGACTACCTGATTAGACACACTACTATCATACAATAGAGGAATAACGCTGTCACGTTACGGTATGCTTATACTGTGAATGGAGGTTGTTCTATCCCAGCAATTGACATGCTCAATTTATTCTACATAAATGATTTATTCTACATAAACACTCATTGAGGAATGTTTATGGAGAAACAGGTATTCCAGCTTGGTTACATGATAGTCTCGGACTGACTGACGACTACGGTCACACAGTCAAATCTCACTTGTGTTTCCTGCTGCACCTACATTGAAAGCACAAGTGAGAAATGATCACATGACTGTGACCAGCCAAAATATATCAGTTGTCCAAATCTACCAAATGCTACTCCATGAATTCTACCCTGTAGAAAAAAATGGTCCATCACTACCTATCTGTGGCCATTACCTGAGCAAAAGTATGGTATGTGTGGTATTACTGCTAACACTGACAGCCAAGAAGAGTGACTTTATAGATCATTAGTTATATGTGAGCAGATGTATGGAAAGTATTTTGTCCCGAGGTCCAACATGTATAATGACTATATAGTCTTATATTATGTATTCTTAACTTTTAGTTAGCACTACTGTTGCTCTTGCAGAAATGTTTAAAACCCAAATAATGTAGAATTGTGTTCTATTATTCCACAGAAAACACATGAAGAGACTTTGGATTGGAGAAAAAGGTTTTCTCCCTATAAAATATCACAACCCTTCTCCCACCGAGTCAGTGGTATGTTTGGCTCTAGTGCAATGGGCATCCCATTCCATAAATGTATTTGTTTTACACATTTACCTGGCATCAACACATTCTCTGAAGCACTTTATAAAGTATTCTAACAAGTCACTGCCTCGATGGGGCTCAGTATCTAATGTCCCTACTACAACTTAGGGCCACTTATATTTCAGGAGGTTCATCAGTTAACCTTCCTGTTTGAAAACTAAGGAACCATGCCTGCCAATTCAGCTTGAATTGCATTGGATATGAGTGGTATTACACAGATACAAACATATTGGAAATACGAATAGTTAATTCTTAACTTTTACTGCAAGATTCCAACTATTATTATTTTTAATTAATAAAATGTAAGCCTCATCTGGAGATTACTTCAAAAGGTCAGAAAACGAATAAAAAACAGTGTGTGGCACATCCCAATTGATTACAAGTGAGCAAAATACTACACTGGCAAATGATGTTCCATCTTCCTGCAGCTCCAAGCCTGCACATGCTAAACTGTTATCTAGACGTGTGCACTGCTTCAGTACAGACGAAATTCACAACAGCACATCTGGAGATTATCTTTTCATGCAAATAAAATTTAATAAACAGAATGCTTAATTACCTAATAATAATCATTGACCATATTGTCACAGACAGTGCCCCAATGATCAAGATTATTATTAAAGGGACTCCGAGCACCTCTCATGGGCATGCCTTTAAGACTCCGACCAGTACTGCAAAGTACTTAAAGATGCATACCTTTCTGTAGCTTGTGCTCTCCTCTTTCATTTGATGCCTGAATCGCCATTCTACACCAAATAGTTTTCATTTGATTTCAATTTAAAAGTCATGGCTGCCATCTTGGCTATGTTATAACTTCCGGGTCACTCCTGTCTTCTATGTTAGAGAAGTGCATCACTGAATAAAGCAGCAAGAGGAAGTGACACACATGGCCATTGCAAGAGGCTCCTCCAGAGGGGTCATAGCACGACTTTGTTGGAAGTCGTCTGGCTTAAAGGCATGCCCGCGAGAGATGCTCGGAGTCCCTTTAACAGGCTTACATTAGATTCCGTTTTTTTAATTTAATAAAATGCCTAATTGATTAAAAATTGTATAAGGTTTGCCTAGCTGGACTATGAAGCTGACCATACATTACCCACAAGCATGCCCCCTTCCCCCCCAGGCATAGCTGTTTCAGAGCAATGACTTATGCTGGCAGGTTTGGGGGTATGTGTGATGCTAAATAATCGTTGCTTTCTTCAAAATATGATTAGGTGGCCATACATGATTCCATTTTTTTTATAAGATTTTAATCTATTAGATTATTTTATCAAACCTACCATACACCATTCAATTTTCAAAGCAATCAACCTACAACACATCTGTTCATATTGTTTTCAAAAACAGAATAATTAATATTTTTTTTTAGTGATCAAAAAAAGATTTTCTTCTCTATTCGATCGTTTTGGTAGAATAAAGGGGATAATCAAACTATTTGAATGTACCGTGTATGGGCACCGTTAGTGAGGTCTAGCATGAGGAACAGTGACTGTCATACTAAAGCTCATCAAACATTTAGGCTACTTGCACACCAAGACGTTGTGTTAGGTGCTACGTTAAGGTCGCATAACGTGCACCTAACGCAAGGCCTGGTGCTCTTCGATGTGGACGTCAGAGTGAGCCGCGTTGTGCAGCTCACTCTGGCGTCCGTGATGTCGTGATGCGTACTCTTGGACGCATGCGGCATCACGTGGTCCCGCCGGCCAATCGCCGCACAGAGGGGCCGCACCAGGAAGTAAACACTGCACGTCACAACGTGCAGTGAATATTAATTAGCCATGTGCCTGGCCGCTCTCCGCTCCTCCCCAACATGACTGAGCATGTGCAAACAGTCTAACGCGGCTTAAGCCGCTGTAACGCTATAGTATGCTGCACTTTCGGAAGAACGTGCACCGTTACATGTAACGCAACGTGGGCAGTGTGAACAGCCCACTTGTGTTACATTGCTGTGCGTTGGGGGAGCGTTACAGGCTGCATTAACGTGCGCCTGTAACGTCTCTGTGTGTAAGCAGCCTTAAAGCATAATAACTTTATAAATGCTAGAACTTTAAACACTGTTACTAGTCTGAATTTCCAGCATACTGGGCTCTTTATTTGACTTCTGCAACTCTTTAAATAACATGTGTACATACTGTAGGTTATTATAAAAACATAGATGCACAAAAATAAATTGCCAGGTTGTTTTGTTTTACATGTCATAGGCTGCTATAGCAAGATACTCTGGATGGCAAGTAGCATATATTTTATGGGGTAAGTCTACAGCTCTTACTGGCAAGAAATACAAAAGCTTATAAAAGAATTACAATAGATTTGCTAAAATATCTTCTCTTCTTTTCAGGTTACTTAATACTACACATTGTGCAGTGCTTGTTTGGCATGGCTTTTGTGTATGCATTTGTTGTTCCAGTGCAAAAGGGTGAAGGTCTGATACTCCTGAAAAGTATAGGAATCGCCATGTAAGTGCAGTATGCCTTTCTGATGTATTTTGATGTTTTCAACTTAACTTCTTCCGGACCGACGCAGTACAAATCTACGTTGGGCAGGGGGCGCTGCGGTTCTGACTGGACGTAAGCTCTATGTCCCATTCACCACGCGTCCCCGCCGCTCTCGCCGCTTTCTCCCTGCCGCAATTTGCTCGCCCTGCCGCCTCTATGACGACAGAGCACTGTGAGTCCTGGCCCTGTCATTACTGTAAGCCGTTCCCATTGGCTTACATTGAGTGACAGGGTCAGGAGCCAATGATAGCGGCTCCTGACCGGCGCACAGCGCTCTGCCGTCATAGAGACGGCAGAGAGAGCAGCCTGCGGCGGGGACAGAGCAGGGTGACCGGCGAGAGCGGTGGATTTTTGCTGCGATTCGTCGGGATGCGGCGTTTTAGTGTACCAGCAGCCTCTGGTCCTTAAGGGGGCAGAGGCTGCTTGTACCGAAGTGGTTAAACTTTTTGCACCAGTGCCCATTGTCAAGTATTATGCAATAGCTACGTTGCACAGCATGATAGTTACCCCTGGTTGCTGTTCTTCCCATAACTTAAAGGGGCACTACAGCGAAAGTTTGGCTCCTGGAATTACCATAGTAGCATATTTGTAATAGTGAGACAAACACATATTAGGTAGTGTATCTGGTTACAAATGCTGGATGGATAGCTCCTCAGCAGCAAGTAGTATGGATATCTAAGGTTAACAGGAAGCTGCTTGTTTATTTACCTAAGTTATCTGTACTTGCCCTAATGAGCCAGCCCACAGTTTATCTCACACACAGAGACTATAGATTCAGCTGAGCTGAACAGAGGAGGACGTCGACTATCCAGTCGGCATTTGTAACCAGATGTGTTTCTCCTACTATTAGAAACATTACTAGGGTTATCCCAATAGCCACATTTTTGCTGTAGTGCCCTTTTAAGGCTGGGCATAATTAGTATTGTTGTCAATAGCGTAGCAATATGGGAATGCAAAGGTTGAGACTGCACCAATGCCGCTTAAACCTTAAACGCCCAAGTGGGACCCTTCTTTATTTGCTGAATTAGCATTCTTATTGGTGCTGTAGTGTTGATAGTGGTGATAATCACACCTGTGTGTGCTTTGAATATTGGTAATCATTAAAAAAAAACCTGTTCATCTGCTTATACCTTTCTCAACCAGTGGCAGTCTTTGGAAAGCCAGTTTTGTTGTTCTATAGCATTAGATTATCTATAAATTGCAAGGCGTTAAAAGGGTAAGATTTACACTGAGGGCCATGGTGATACCAAATACCAGCAGTATACCAAACTAAAACTGAGAAAAATTAAGCTACAAGACTTTTATGGATAGTAACACATTTGTATTACAGTAATCACTTGCTTTATTTACATATGCTTGTTGTAGGTATAATGAAAATAAACATGGCAGCTCCCATTTTATTACAGTTCAAGGTTCTTTAGATTGCGAAGAAAGTGACATTTCAAAGATTTACGGTAGCTAGGATTCAGTGGAATGTTAAGTAAACATACGGTAGATTCTTAACCATTCTTATTTTTCTCTGAAGCCTCACAATTGCGCTTGTTATTCTGCTGATGATCCTGCAAATTGTGTTAGCTGGCAAATTCTTCCTGCAAAATAAAATATCACCTGAAGATGCAAAGAAGCCATTAGCTCTAAACAACAGGTATTTATTACGCAGTCACCATTATATTCTGTATATAACTTATTTTTCAGAAAAAAACTGCTAAGTCTTGTTCAGTATTAGTAGAACACACAGCAGCTCCATTCTACTCACACATGTGCAGATCACACTCATGACAAACAGTTGTGCAGAGAGAGAAACAGTAACTCAGCTGTTAACAACTGTCTTCGAAATTCTATAGCGGCAGTTCACAGGGGCGGTTCACATGGGTTTAACCAATTTTAAACGCTGTTCTGCAAACGAGGAGAAAAGTGTTAAGAATCGGTTCCCATTGTACTGTCACGTTTTTCAGCCTCCTAGGGTATATAGGACCGCAAATGCAATCGTTACTAGCAACGTCTTGGAAAAATCGATCGACTGTGTTCCTCACAAAATTGCTAGCAAATGACAGTAAATGCATTGAGCTGCACGCTTCCATGCATCTCAATGAGGGACATGGTCGATCCTGGTGGTAAACAACTCGCATGGCCCTTGGCAGTCGCTCGAGTAAACCAGCCCTTACAAAGAAATCTGAAGCTCTCAATTCCAGCTGGATAATTGTAGCACTGGCCAGTCACAACAAGGAATTCAAGGTGGGAAGTGTTTGAACTTTAAACCACTTGTTGGTCATGAGTAGTCTGCTTCTTATCCCCATATAAATGTTCCAGCTCATTTATAGGCACAAACTGGGAAAACCTATAAGAGTTATGTGACACATTATTCAAATAGATAGACTATGGAAGTCTGTACCAATAGGAAAATATGTGCAGCTGTATGCACAATTGTGTTCAAAAAGATAAAAACTACCTCTTTTTACAGCTCTTTTTAGACAGTCTGAAGACTATTGCATGATCCAATGCCCTGTGGTGGGACCTTACATACTAATTTATGAAGTATAGAAGGCATTTACTGCTCAGCAATCCTGTTCCAGGACAGGTTTGCTATTGTCTCCCAACTGTAAGAGCAAACAAATGTGTACAAATGCTTTTTTCAACCCCTCACTCCTACCCGCGATGCAGACAGGTATTTTCCAGTTTAAAGGTCGCATTAAAGGTTGGTGTAGGGACTGGTATAGTGTTTGGTTAGGGTCAGTGGTAGAGTATGTTTAGCGACATACAGGCCCTTATTCAACCAATCTTTTCTCCTAAGTTTTCTAGTAGATAATGTTTCAGCTTTGGTTTAAAATAACTTTATAGCAGTCTACCTTCAGTGAAGGAAATCCTGACACCCATGGTCTGTGCTGGATAATGTTGTCTGGTTACTACTTTTGTGAATTGTGATTTTAGGTTCACTTTAATGCATACATTTTCCTTTTCAGAAAAGCATTCCACAATTTCAACTATTTCTTCTTCTTCTACAATGTGATCCTTGGATTGAGTGCTTGCCTGTTTAGACTCTTCTGCAGTTTGATTCTGGGGAGTTGGCTGATTGCAAGAATTGATAGGACAATACTGCAACGTGGCTATGGGTCAGCTGACATGGGTAGGATAGAAGTTTGTTTGGAGTGGTTGGTTCTAATCTTGGTGAAGGGCTGCTTCACTTCACTGCTGGGAATTGTGAGCACTAATTATATTACATTGCTGTTTGTATATTGTTTTTTGCTGCTGCAATATCTGGTGGATTGTCTGTTGTGGTTCATCTGATATTAAGCAGCAAGTGTCAGCTTTTAAAAGTACAATTTTTTTTTCTTTTCCCTCTAGTTTGTTTTGCAGCAGGCAATTAGCTAGGGGGAGGGACTAGCTGCAACAGGAGGTATTTGGTCAGCTTCAGGACTCAGTACTGAGCTTGCTCAGTCTGTGGCTTGCTCACTAAGTGGCTGCGACACAAGTGGCATAGGCGTTAAAAACAGGCGTTACAACACAGGCACAAAGAGAGTGGTGAGAGGAAGTAGGTAAGGACTAAAAAAAAAAACAAAACAAAACAAAAAAACCTTCAATCAATATTGCGGTTTTTTGCATTGGTTAGAATGTGCTAGGCACGCTGTGGTGTAGTCTTTAAATTTTGAGGACTCCACCCCAACTTCACTCACTCCACCTCCACTCCTCCACCCCTCCTCCTCCCCTCCCGCCCCCTCCCGCCCCCTCCCCCCCTTCTCCTCCCCTCACTCCCCACACTCCCCAACTTTACTTACTCTCCCTCTCCTCCTCCCCAGCTACACTCAATCTCCCGTTTCATCTTTTACCGCCACAGTTTACTTTAAATAATTTTTCCCCACACAAAAGTCATCATGTTGGACGATGCTGTGCAGTGTACATCCTGCAACATGTATGCATGCCTTGATCAGCGGATTGAGGGTGTTTACTGTTGCCCTGGGTGTGTGCGTGTTGCTCAGTTAGAGGCGGAAGTCGCAGAGCTAAATAAGCATCTCGCAACACTGAGAAGCATACACAACATGGAGAAGAGCTTGGATCTCACGATCCAGACACTGGATGGAACCGTTGAAGATGAGGAGGGTGGAGTACAGCCGGACCAAGAAGCAGAGGCAGACGCTAGTTGGGTCACAGTTAGAAGGGGTAAGGGAAAAAGTGGCAGGGAGGCTAGTCCCGAGTTGTCCCTCACTAATAAGTATGCTTGTTTGCGTAATGTTGGGGAGGATGATTCAGGAGTAGCAATGCTGCAGCAGGATGTGCTCCTTAGCAACCAAGGGGCAGACTGCTGTAACGAGAAAGGGAATAGGAGTGCAGCTAAGGCTAGACAGGTACTGGTGGTAGGGGATTCAATTATTAGGCGCACAGATAGGGTAATCTGTCGAAGAAACCGCGAATGCCGTACAGTCTGTTGCCTCCCGGGTGCTCGGGTTCGGCATGTAGCGGAAAGAATTGACAGATTACTGGGTGGGGCTGGGGAAGACCCGGCTGTCATGGTACACATTGGCACCAATGACAAAGTTAGTGGGAGATGGAAGGTCCTCAAAAAGGATTTTCAGGTACTTGGAGATAAACTTAAAGCAAGGACCTCCAAGGTGGTGTTTTCTGAAATACTGCCAGTGCCACGTGCTACATCTGAGAGACAGAGGGAGCTTAGGGAGTTAAATAAGTGGCTGAGAAATTGGTGTAGGAAGGAAGGGTTTGGGTTCCTGGAGAACTGGGCAGACTTTGCAGTCGGCTACAGGTTCTACAGCAGGGATGGGCTGCACCTTAATGGGGAGGGTGCAGCTGCATTGGGGGAGAAGATGGCTAAACGGTTGGAGGAGATTTTAAACTAGGATCTGGGGGGAGGCGGGAGGATAAAGTCTCAATACGTAGACAAGATGAGGTAAAAAGACAGTGGGAACCTATCATTATGGAGGGTGGAGAGGGGGGTGGGGACAGTGTAAAGATTAAGGAGGTTGGTAAAAATTCAAGTAGCCAATTTCATGTAAACAAAATTGGTAAATGTGGTGGTAAAAATATAAAGTGCATGGTAACCAATGCTCGGAGCCTTGCAAATAAAATAGACGAACTAGAGTTCATTCTGAATGACAAAGGCTATGACATTGTGGGAATAACCGAGACATGGATGGATGAAAGCCATGACTGGATAGCTAATTTAAAAGAATACAATGTGTTTAGGAGGGATAGAACAGGGAAAAAAGGTGGAGGGGTTTGTCTCTTTGTTAAGAATTCTCTTACAGCTGTCCTCAACGATGAGATGGAGGAAGATTGCGAAGATGTGGAGTCTGTTTGGGTAAATATTCATGGTGGAAATAAAAAGTTGCCAATTGCTTATTGGGGTATGCTACAGGCCACCTCTTATTAATGAAGCTGCAGAACTGCGATTACTACAGCAGATTGAAAAAGCTGCAGGTAAAAATGAGGTCATAATTATGGGCGACTTCAACTTTCCAGACATTGACTGGAGTATTGAGGCTACCCATTCTGGTAAAAGCAGCAGATTTCTGGCAGCACTACAGGACAATTACTTGACTCAAATGGTAACTGAACCAACTAGGGGGCATGCGTTACTGGATCTGATCATTTCTAATAGACCAGATAATGTATCAAATGTGCAGGTTCAAGAACATTTGGGAAATAGTGATCACAACATGATAACGTTTGATCTGGTGACTGATAGGCCACGGGGCAGCGGGACCACTAAAACTATGAATTTTAGAAAAGCAAAGTTCACTCAAATTAGGCAGGCACTAAGTTTGGTGAACTGGGATAATGTACTACAAGGGGAAGACACTGAAGGGAAATGGCAAGCTTTTAAACTTATACTCAATCAATACTGTAGTATGTATATCCCATATGGAAACAAAATGTCTAGGAATAAAAAAAGGCCTCTATGGATGAATAGAAAGGTTAAAGATAAAATGAAGAGGAAAAAGAATGCCTATAAGGTCTTAAAACAGGAGGGGACCGAGGCTGCACTAAGCAATTATAAGGAGTGCAATAAAAATTGTAAAAAAGAAATTAGGCAGGCAAAGATTGAAGCTGAAAAACAAATCGCTAAGGATATCAAATCTAACCCCAAAAAGTTTTACAAGTACATTAACTCTAAAAAAAGAAAGGTTGACTGTATAGGACTCCTAAAGGATGAGGATGGGAACTCAATGGTGGATGACCGAGGTAAGGCAGAGTTATTAAATGATTTCTTTGCTTCTGTCTTCACAAAAGAAACAGCACTGTTGCAAACTACAGAGGCAGAAGAGTCTCAATCTTCTAACTGTAATATTAAATACTTAACGCAGGAAGAAGTGAAGGCAAGACTAAATAAATTAAAAATAGACAAGGCACCTGGCCCGGATGGCATGCATCCTCGGGTCCTAAGGGAATTAAGTTCAGTTATAGATAAACCCCTTTATCTTATCTTTTGCGACTCTCTTGCAACTGGCAGAGTCCCAGTGGATTGGCGTACAGCCCACGTTTTCCCATTATTTAAGAAGGGCAAAAAATCTGATCCAGGAAATTATAGACCTGTAAGTTTAACATCAGTTGTATGCAAACTATTTGAGGGGTTACTAAGAGATACTATACATGACTTCATAGTAGAAAATAATCTTATTTCTCAGCATCAACATGGGTTTACTAAAGACAGGTCCTGTTTGACTAACATGCTCAGCTTTTATGAGGTAGTGAATGCTAATATGGATATTGGGAATGCTGTAGATGTGATATACTTGGACTTTGCAAAGGCCTTCGACACTGTTCCCCACAAAAGTCTGGTGCAAAAGTTGAGGATGCAAGGACTGGGGAAGAGTCTGTGTTCATGGATAGGGAACTGGCTAATGGACAGAAAACAAAGAGTTGTGGTCAATGGATCGTACTCAAAATGGGAGACTGTTAGCAGTGGGGTCCCACAGGGGTCTGTTCTGGGTCCAGTGCTCTTCAATTTATTTATTAATGACCTAGTAGATGCAGTAGTGAGCAATGTTGCTATTTTTGCAGATGATACAAAATTGTGCAGAATCATCAACTCTCAGGAAGATAGTATCATATTGCAACAGGATCTGGATAGGATGGCTATATGGGCACATACATGGCAGATGAAATTCAATGTTGACAAATGTAAGGTCATGCATTTTGGACGTACTAATGGTCTAGCATCATACAAAATAAATGGGATACAGTTGGGGACATCAAACTTGGAGAAGGACTTAGGAGTACTCATTGACAACAAGTTAAATAATCGTACTCAATGCCAAGCAGCTGCAGCTAAAGCTAACAAAATTTTGGGATGCATTAAAAGGGAAATAAAAACTCGAGATGCTAGCATAATATTGCCCCTGTTTAACTCTCTAGTAAGGCCACATCTGGAATATGCAATTCAGTTCTGGGCACCACATTACAAAAAAGATATTGCAGTTTTAGAGCAGGTGCAGAGACGAGCAACAAAATTGATGCGTGGGATGGAAGGTCTCACTTATCGAGAAAGGTTAGATAAACTGGGTTTATTTAGTCTAGAGAAAAGAAGCCTTAGAGGGGATCTAATTAACATGTATAAATACATCAGAGGGCAATATAATACCTTGGCGGATGAGCTTTTTGTCCCTAGGCCTTCTCAAAGGACTAGAGGACATGATCTGCGCATGGAGGAAAAACGTTTTAACCATTTATTTAGGAAAGGGTTCTTTACAGTAAGAGTGATTAAGATGTGGAATGCATTGCCACAGGAAGTCGTTATGGCAAACTCTATACCTGCATTTAAAGGGGGCTTAGATGCTTTCCTTGCGTTGAAAGACATCCATGGCTACAATTACTAGGTAATGCCTAATGATGTTGATCCAGGGATTTTATCTGATTGCCATCTGGAGTCGGGAAGGAATTTTTCCCTTTAGGGGCTAATTGGACCATGCCTTGTAAGGGTTGTTTCGCCTTCCTCTGGATCAACAGGGATATGTGAGGGAGCAGGCTGGTGTTGTACTTTATACTGGTTGAACTCGATGGACGTATGTCTTTTTTCAACCAAAATAACTATGTAACCTGCATAAATAGTTTTTGCAAAGGTGGAGCAGTGGAGATATTTTTCCTAAATTACCTCATGTACACCAGAGTTACAGAGTACCCAGCAAGCTCATGGTGAATCAGAATTCCTAGGAATGTGTAAGGGGCTACAATGGACCAAAAGGCCCTCTTGCTAAAATGCTATGGTAAACAAAATTTGCTTTCTTAAAACAGAAAGTAGTTGCAATACTTCAGGTTGGAGTGAGCTCTGAGATGTCTCCCAGTGCATCAATGTTGAAATATGCAAATTATAATAACAAACAAACAAACACAGAACATTTATATAGCGCTTTTCTCCTGGCCAACTCAAAGCGCCAGAGCTGCAGCCACTAGGACGCGCTCTATAGGCAGTAGCAGTGTTAGGGATACTTGCCCAAGGCCTCCAACTG
The DNA here is from genome assembly GCF_040937935.1 of Hyperolius riggenbachi. Taxonomy (NCBI): domain Eukaryota; kingdom Metazoa; phylum Chordata; class Amphibia; order Anura; family Hyperoliidae; genus Hyperolius; species Hyperolius riggenbachi. The sequence goes on along the minus strand of NC_090656.1, from coordinate 153,264,547 downwards.
AATAGGTGCTGGCTTACTGAACAGGCAGAGCTGAGATTTGAACCCAGGTTTCCTGTGTCAGAGGCAGAGCCCTTAACCATTACACTATCCAGCCACCATAATAACAATGGATAATTTGCATATTTCTGCAGTGATACACTGGGAGACATCTCGGAACTCACTCCAACCTGAATTATCGCAAATACTTTCTGTTTTAAGAAAGCAAACTTTTGTTTCTCATGAACACCAAAAACCTTTAAAGGGAACCTGAAATGAGAGAGATATAGAGGCTGACATTTTTATACAATTTTAAACAATACCCGTTGACTGACAGTCCCACTGATTATCTGCCTCTTATACTTTTAGCCATAGACCCTGAATAAGCATGCAGATCAGATGGTTCTGAAAAAAATACACGATTAGCTGCATGCCTGTTTCTAGTGTGTGATTCAGACACTACTGTTGCCAGAAAAATCAGCAGGACTACCAAGCAACTGGTATTGTTTAAAAAGAAATAAATATGGCAGCCTCCATCTACCTGTATTGGTTTACCAATAAAGTTATCGCCCATCGCTACCCCTTTTTTTGGAACTGTGATGTCCAAATATCGATTTAGCTTGATAATTAAGTTTTTGCACTTCAGCAACAACAACACCTTTGAGGAGTCCCCCCACACTGTGCAAAACTTAAAAAAAAAATGGAAGGTGTATCAGCTCTTTGTTGACAACTTCTGGACAACTTATGTACCACAGAGGGACACAAGTGTTGACGAGAGTCTGATGGCCTATAAGGGGAGGCTGAGTTGGGTCCAGTACATAGCATCGTCGAGTCGTCAACCGGTTACATCTGGAATACAATACTGTATACCGGCAAAAGAGCTGCGCAGCCGCGATGTGATTAGCTACAATCTGCCATTTTATATAGTCTACAGAGCATGTCAGCCAATCAAGTGTAATGGTATACACCTGTGTTTGTAGTGCCAAATCTAGCCGGAATTGCATAGATTCAGCAAAAAACAGGTGAGAGGTTTGGTCGGACATAATCGTAGACTATGTCACCAGCAGGGGACACCACATGCAGGTATACCTCTCAAATACCCCCTCCAAAACCACTTCCTGCATCTGCATCCTGGAAGCTGCAAAAAAGAACATTAAAAACACAAACACTGGTTCCAGCGATCGCTGGACCTCAAATTACTTCTCCCTCCGAGTTGCTATGACTCAGAGGCGGAATAATATTTAACGTTGCTCAGTGATTCAGCCGCAGCAGGGTGAGCCGAATGACTGCTCACCCTGCGCCCAGCTGACTGGGGAGCATACATATACGTACGCCGCAAATGTCAGGCTGCATAGTTTAGGTCCCTTTTCCATGCATGGTTGAAGGCAGTTTCGGCTTGGGTGTTGGAAAGGTGCCCCCCTGCCCATGGAGTCACATTTGAACACACCTATCCTCAGATGCGACAAGTAAAGTTTTTGTTGCCATTTGGTAATGCTACCATCAAGGCATCAAACGATGACATGCATGGTGTTATTTGGGTGCATTGTAGCTGAAAGACACTAACAACCTACCACAAATTGTAGCCACACCACCCTTACATAAAGGGCTGTACAACTTTCTGTATATATAATATACACAAACACACACACATCCTTGTAGGACAACTCTCATCTGCAACACTGTGTCAGGCCTGGAACCCACTAGGAGCGCTTTTCTGATAGCTTTGTGATTTAAAAAGCTATTGCTAATGTAATGCTATGGGTGTGATCCCACTTGAGCGATGTTATGTTATAAAAATCCCCCATAACATTGCATTAGCAAGAGCTTTTTCAAATCACTAGCACTTACAAAAGGCTGAAAGTGGGTTTGAGCCCTCACCCTACTTTAAAGTTAACCTCCGGACTAAAAATCGACTCAGCAGCACTGAAAAGGCTTGGTTTTTCTTTAACAGTTTCACAGCATCAGAACTTTGTTTCTCTTTTACAAGCCTTATTTTTAGCTGCACAGAAGAAAACTGCCCGGGCTTTTTTCCCCTGATGCTGTGCAAAGCATGATGGGATTTCTGATGTTGTTGTTCTCGTTCTGCTGTTTTGGTGCAAATTTTTTTTTTTTTACATTTTGAATTTGACATTTGAAGCCTAGCGTGTGCAGCTGGGAGGGGTAATCAGGACACAGGACAGAAGTAAACTGCAGACACACAATATAAAGAGAGACAGAAAAAAGTCCTAATGCATATATACACTGCCACTAAAGGCACAACAGAAGAATAAAAACAAACTACACCACGGCGTACATGGATCAGCACCTAATAAATTGTGTGTGTGTGTATATATATATATACATATATATATATATATATATATATATATATATATATATATATATATATATATATATATATATATACATATATATATATATATATCAACAATAAAAAAAGCACGCTTACGGTTCAGGCACACTTTAATAAAACGTTTTAGTGACTTTTTCCATGAGTGACTCTTTAACTTACACATGATGATATGAAACAATACTGTATGTTGGACCTAACAAATTTAAAGTTATCTATTTTTTTCAAGGTTACAAAACATGGATTGGAATGATATTTGTGGATCAGTATCATACCAACCCAGTCCTTGTATGTTTCTGCAATATTCTGCTGACCACCAGAGCTGAGAAAAGACTTAAAGTGATGTTTGCATATTACAACTTTAGTAATTCAACAGGTCGGTGTGATAGATGTATTCTTTAATTTAGATACATATCATTTCAAGATAACACACAGAATTTATTATTGCTAGTTTGTGATCTCCCCGCTTTCTATTAAGTATTTATATAGCGCCGACATATTACGCAGCACTGTACAGAAAAATATTGTCTTGTCACTCCGAGCACCTCTCATGGGTATGCATTTAAGCATACCCACGAACAATTGAGTGTGTCAGCACACTTACCAGCCACTTGTTTTATCCAAACTCCCCCTGGTATTGCCACTATAAAATGCATGGGGCCAGACAACTTCCAACAAAGTCGTGCTATGACCCCTCTGGAGGAGCCTCTTGCAATGGCCATGCATGTAACTTCCTGCTTCATTCAGTGATGCACTTCTCTAACAGAACACAAGCTACAGAACGGTATGCATCTTTAAGTACTTTGCAGTACTGGTCGGAGTCTTTAACTGTCCCTCAGAGGAGCTCACAATCTAATCCCTACCACAGTCATATGTCTATGTATGTATCGCAGTCTAGGACCAATTTATGGGGAAGCCAATTAACTTATCTGTATGTTTTGGGGATTTGGGAGGAAACCGGAGTGCCCTGGAGGAAACCCACACAGACACAGGGAGAACATACAAACTCCTTGCAGATGTTGACCTGGCTGGGATTTGAGCCGTGGCCAGCGATGCAAGCAGGCGCGGAGCTAGGGGGAGTCGGGGTAGGACAAGTGCCCTGGGGCACCTGGTCCCCAAGGGCGCCCTCCGCCTGGCTGAGCTGCGTGTTTTTTTTTGTTTTTTTTTTCGATGGGTGAGGGGAGCAGCGCAGAGAAGAGGGAGAGCTGTGCGGATGGTGGGGAAGGGGGGCCATATCCCCCCTCCTTCCCTCACCTTAGGTGCTCTCTCCCTCCCTCGCTGTCCCCTCCAATGTCCGGGTGGCTGGCAGCGGCGGGCGGAACTCACCTCCGTCTCGCTCCAGCGCCGGCCGGAAGTTCGGGTGCGCAGCCGCTGCTCTGGTCTGGACCAGACCAGAGTAGTGGCAGATCCATCCGGCGCTGCGACGAGACGGAGGTAAGTTCCGCCCGCCGCTGCCAGCCACCCGGACATTGGAGGGGACAGCGAGGAAGGGAGAGCAGCTCTTCTCTGCACTGCTCCCCTCCTGCTGGGGAGGGGGACACCTGACCTGGCAACCTACTCTGGGCACATATACTCCTGCCTACATATACTGGACATATATCCCTGGCTACCTACTCTGGGCACATATACCCCTGGCTACCTACTCTGGGCACATATACCCCTGGCTACCTACTCTGGGCACATATACCCCTGGCTACCTACTCTGGGCACATATACCCCTGCCTACATATATTGGGCACATATACCCCTAACTACATATACTGGGCATATACCCCTGGCTACCTACTCTGGGCACATATACCCCTGCCTACATATATTGGGCACATATACCCCTAACTACATATACTGGGCATATACTCCTGGCTACCTACTCTGGGCACATATACCCCTGGCTACCTACTCTGGGCACATATACCCCTGGCTACCTACTCTGGGCACATATACCCCTGGCTACCTACTCTGGGCACATATACCCCTGGCTACCTACTCTGGGCACATATACCCCTGGCTACCTACTCTGGGCACATATACCCCTGCCTACATATACTGGGCATATACCCCTGGCTACCTACTCTGGGCACATATACCCCTGGCTAACTACTCTGGGCACATATACCCCTGGCTACCTACTCTGGGCACATATACCCCTGCCTACATATACTGGGCATATTCCCCTGGCTACCTACTCTGGGCACATATACCCCTGGCTACCTACTCAGGGCACATATACCCCTGGCTACCTACTCTGGGCACATATACCCCTGCCTACATATACTGGGCACATATACTCCTAACTACATATACTGGGCATATACCCCTGGCTACCTACTCTGGGCACATATACCCCTGGCTACCTACTCTGGGCACATATACCCCTGGCTACCTACTCTGGGCACATATACCCCTGGCTACCTACTCTGGGCACATATACCCCTGCCTACATATACTGGGCATATACCCCTGGCTACCTACTCTGGGCACATATACCCCTGGCTACCTACTCTGGGCACATATACCCCTGGCTACCTACTCTGGGCACATATACCCATGCCTACATATACTGGGCATATTCCCCTGACTACCTACTCTGGGCACATATACCCCTGGCTACCTACTCTGGGCACATATACCCCTGCCTACATATACTGGGCACATATACCCCTAACTACATATACTGGGTACATATACCCCTGGCTACATATACTGGGCATATATACCCCTGGCTACATATACTGGGCACATATACCTCTGGCTACATATACTGGGGACACATACCCCTGCCTACATATACTGGGCACATATACCCCTGGCTACCTGTTCTGTGGACATCTCTACCCCTGGCTACCTGTTCTGGGGACATCTATACTGCTGGCCACCTATTCTGGGGACACCTATAGACCTGGGGCTACCTATTTTTGGGGAAGCACTGCTGTCAGATTGAGTGTATTTTGGGGAACTGCTGCCAGGTGAGAGGTGTCTACCATATTAAGGGGGCATTCTGCCTATTTATGTGAAATGCGGTCTATTTATGTGCCTCATGACTGCTGAATATGTCTTGTTGGGGGCCTCATGGTTACTGAATTTGTCTTGTTGGGGGCCTCATGATTTGTTGGGGGCCTCAAGATCGCTGAATTTGTCTTGTTAGGGGCCTCATGATTGCTGAATTTGTCTTGTTGGGGGCCTCAGGATTGCTAAATTTGTCTTGTTGGGGGGCCTCATGATTGCTGAGTTGGTCATGTTGGGGGCCTCATGTTTGCTCATGATTGCGGAATTTGTCTTGATGGGGGGGCTCACGATTGCTGAATTTGTCTTGGAACATGCTGGAAGGTACATACTGAGGGAGGGTGGGTGAGCATGAGCCTGCTAACCTCCATGTACATTTGAAGGGGCGTGACCAAATGTAGAGCACCCATAACCACGCCCACATTTGGTCACGACCCTTCACCTTAGGGGGCGCATTAATAGTCTTTGTCCCCGGGCGCTGAAAACCCTAGCTACGCCTCAGGATGCAAGTCGAGAGCGTTAACCAGTACGCCACTGTGCAGCCCACTTCAATTGGTGAAAAAGTCCATCAAAGTTAGAGGGGTTAGGGAGCATTTGTATTTAGACCTGATGGAGTGTGGGAACCCAGAAAACATACGAGCTAAGGTCAGTTGTCCACAGGGGGTTAAGGTTAGGCACCCAGAGGGGTTAAGGTTAGGCACCACCAGGGATGTTAAGGTTAGTTGCCCACAACGGGGGATTAAGGTTAGGCACCACTGAGAGGGGATTAATGTTAGGCACCACCAGGGGAGGGTTCTGTGTAAGAGTGGGGAGAGGTTAGATCATAGTTAAATATCAGTAAATATTAACAATACTCCACTATATGAATGACGTAGTCGAATATCGTAATTTAACAGATATTTTATCACTTTTACTGTTGCCCATTTTACTAGATGCAAAAATCGAAGTTACAGTATGGAATAGTAAAATAATTGCACTATGCTGTTGCAGTGTGGCCATACAATGAGGCATAGAATACAATGAAAGTATGCCTTACTGCCACTGTAAATGTATGCTGTGAGTCAACTTAAATGGTGAAATTAATATATAAAAATAGACTCATTACATTCAACGCAAGAGATTGCAAGCCTTTATTCCTAGCAGACCCAAGCCCGTTTAAAAACGGGCTCTAGGGTCTGTGTTTTCTCGCCGCCGCCTGTTACTGCGCATGCGCCCGACACCTGCTCACACGCCTGCCCGACTCCCTGGCCCCTTGTCTCTGTGAAGCTGGGTCCGTGCTGCGCACATGCGGAGTAGAAAAAAGCACGGACCAGGCTACACAGGGACAGCGTGACGCAGGGACACAGGGGTTTTATTATAGAGGATAATTTTGATGATTATGTTCAATATTCTAGGCTCAAAGTGTTAGACTTTAATCAGCTAATTAATCCAAAACACCTGCAAAAGGTTTCTATATAATATATTAGTTTCATCTTTTAAGTTGAATTATTGAAATAAATGGACTTTTGCACAATATTCTAATTTTTCGAGTTTTACCTGTATACTCTAGTCAGGTCACAGGCTACCCCTTCTTTGCATGCTTTGCTGAGTAGAGATGATGTCTAAACATGACTGATCTTCCACCCCAGATGCAAAGTGACTCTGATTCACATGCACTGCATCATGGGAAGCTCAGTTTTCTAAATAAATAAGTTCAGGATTAATAACATACAACCATGAAGTTTCAGCTTAACGTCAATAATTATTACAGCTATTCACACAATGCATTATTCTTGTAACAGGACCTCGTGTGTCAGTTAAAGCCAGAACAAGATGGCTCCTCTTTTACACTCTTCTGAAAAACCCTAGACTCATAATACAAAGGAAGCTAAAAGAAATGAATGACATGGACGCCAGAAATACAGAGATCCAGACCAGACTTTTTCAGGCATCTGTAATGGAAGCTGAAATACGAAGTAACCAAGAAAAGCCAGTTGATGTAAATGATGTGGAAGTAAGGGAACGCCATTCAGTACTTTAATAAAGCCTGTGGAAGAATGGCAATACAAAGGTTCTATGAACACTTCTTTAACCACTTAATGACATGCTGACTTTTAAAAACGTCCTGCTAGAGCCTCTTAATGGCTCCAGTGCTGCTGCCGCTGTGCACTCTCCCGCACGTGCATTCCTGTGCCCGTGAAAATAGTGAAAAAAAAATACACCTTTATTTCCAAATGATATATTGTCACCATACTTTGTACTACGGACATAATTAAAATCTTGTGATAACCAAGACAAATAGGCAGATAAAATGTGTGGGTTTTATGTACAGTAGCAGTGTTTATATTAAAACCATAGGGAATGAAATTGGAGAAATAGTGTATTTTTTCATTTTTTCCTTGTATTTCCCTTTAAAATGCACAGAAAATAAAGTAATTACTGAAAACAAATATCAACCCCAAAAAGCACAATTGGTGTAGAGATATAGATCATTTCATTGTGATAAGTAGTGATTAAGCTATATTGGCAAATGAAAGGGATGAGCATGGAAAGGTGACAATCGCTCTTGTCCGTTAGGGTAAAAACCGCCTTGGGGTGAGGTGGTTAAAGAGTTTCACGTGCAAAAAGTGATGTGTAGGTATGGGTGGCATGTCCACTCTGCAAGTGTAAAGTTAGGCATGCATTATGCATTGTGTTTGGTTGATTGAAAACAAAACAAAACAAAACATTGAATTCTCAGAAAACAATTTTAAAAAGCAGCTTAATTAATGTATTTCGATCAACATTGGTTTGATACATATTGATCAAATGTTGATTGAAACTTGGCAAATAATTTTGTTGAATGGGAAAATGGCATGTCAATCAATATATTTTTTTTTTTGAACGACATTAGGTCAATCACAAAGTGACTGTGAAGCTGGATTTTATGTCAATATATCCTCATTTGTACTGTCAATTGAAAAGACAATGACCAGATTTTAGTTAAGTAAATAACGAGTAAATTTGCTGTTGCACAGCCACCATAATTAAGTACATCCACACTGGATCGGGATTTAGAAGAACAACATAGAACAACACCTCTCCACCATAGCAAAGTTTATTTTTGTGTTGTACCATGGTGAGGTAGAAATGAAATAGCTTTGGAAGTTACAGTGACAAGAGGAACACTGAGGCTTCTGAATTGTTTGGACCATTGCAGTTACAGTTCTCAAAACTGTGTGAGGAGATGAAAAAAAGAATAAAGTGTTGACTGTTGGAGCACTGTGGTTGGCATGATGTTGCACACTGTATAGAAACGGAACTTAAAATAAAATGCTTCTTGTTATGTACTCCCACTATGGCCTTGCTTCATAAAAGTGAGTGCGGTACTTCAGAGAAGGGCGGGAAATTACCGCTAGCGGTAAATGAGGGTTTTTGCAGTGAATAGGTGATTGCAGTGCGAGGTGATTGCGACAGCAGTCGATAAGTGTGCGGTGTGGTGCGGAAAGCTGTCGATATAATTTTCTGAGTGCGGTAGTTTGCCGCTGACTTCCTAAGGACAAAGTGCATGCTGGGTAGAAGTGGGAAGTTTTAGACACACGTGACTTATTTATTATAAAATTATAAATTATTATAATATATATATATATATATATATATATATATATATATATATATATATATATTAATTATTCTTATAAATTATCTAATTGTGTGATTTCTAAAAACCTGGGTGATATTACAACCACCCTTCCTCCTCTGTAGCCTTAAAAATTCCATAACATTAAGTTCAAAGGGCTCCATTTGTCACCTAAAATGCTACTGTGCAGAGCAAACTCGCCAGGTCTTTGTTGGGGATAACAACCTGTTATTTATCGCTTCCTTACTCCCCCTTTTTTATAGTATGCATCCCTGTACATGCCACTTGATCCTAGCAACTTCAACCTAATTTGAGGTTTGTAAAAATTACTGAACTATAACTGCATGATAATGTTAGTATTTTTACCTCATGCAGTATTTGATTCTGTATTTTAAGGAATTATGCAGTATTTCACTTTGTATTTGATGGATTATTGCAGAGCATGCTTTATTTATGTGAGGCTGTCCGTCAGCCTCGTAGCATCCCTGTAAGCACTATAAATCAATTTGCCAACAACAGTAAGAATGAGCACAGCATATATTTTTGCTGTGCAGCGTGTCTAGTTTGAAAAATAAGAGAAGGAATACGGAAAATAGACCTGATCTGTTCTAAGAAATTTTATTATTCAAACTATTTGCCTATCAAGTCACAAGCTTGGACTTTAAAAAAAAATATTTATATATTAATAAAAATTTAGGAAAAATTAACCCAAACTAAACAGTTTGCAATGCCGAGAAAGTCACATGTTTAGGGTATTCTATACAAGGTATAGAATCACCTAATATATATACCAATTAAATGGAATATGGGATCCTGCTGGGCCTATGGTGTCACCCCAATCTCTTCCTCTGGAGCCTTAAAGGATGCCCGAAGTGACATGTGACATGATGAGATAGACATGTGTATGTGCAGTTCCTAGCACACAAATAACTATGCTGTGTTCCTTTTTTTCTTTCTCTGTCTGAAAGAGTTAAATATCAGGTATGTAAGTGGCTGACTCAGTCCTGACTCAGACAGGAAGTGACTACAGTGTGACCCTCACTGATAAGAAATTCCACTTTTTATCTCTTTCTTGCTCTCAGAAGCCATTTTCTGCTAGGAAAGTGTTTAATAGTTTGAATTTCTTATCAGTGAGGGTCACACTGTAGTCACTTCCTGTCTGAGTCAGCCACTTACATACCTGATAATTAACTCTTTCAGGCAGAGAAAAAAAAAAAAAAGGAACACAGCATAGTTATCTGTGTGCTAAGCACTGTACATACACATGTCCATCTCATCATGTCATATGTCACTTCGGGTATCCGTTAAGACGTCTGTTATGGCAGGACGCTTAGCAAGAGGCTTTTCAGGTATGAGTATGTGTGTGAGTCGTTTGAGATTGTGAGAGTGTTCCCTGCATTGATCGATCGTGTCTCTTAATTTATCCCTCTTTATCTAAATCTCAACCCCGGGGATTAACTTCCACCCAACTAGGTGATTTAAATATTAACTTAATTATTAACTAATTTTCTTTGGAGGCGCAATGACCACCACTACCTGTAGATGACAGTATTGTCTATTAGCCATCCAAAACTGGTCATCTCAGTAAATACAGTGGTTTGCAAAAGTATTCGGCCCCCTTGAAGTTTTCCACATTTTGTCATATTACTGCCAAAAACATGAATCAATTTTATTGGAATTCCACGTGAAAGACCAATACAAAGTGGTGTACACATGAGAAGTAGAACGAAAATCATACAGGATTCCAAATATTTTAAAAAAATAAATAAATAACTGTAAAGTGGGGTGTGTGTAATTATTCAGCCCCGAGTCAATACTTTGTAGAACCCACCTTTTGCTGCAATTACAGCTGCCAGTCTTTTAGGGTATGTCTCTACCAGCTTTGCACATCTAAAGACTGAAATCCTTGCCCATTCTTCTTTGAAAACAGCTCCAGCTCAGTCATATTAGATGGACAGCATTTGTGAACAGCAGTTTACAGATCTTGCCACAGATTCTCAATTGGATATAGATTTGGACCTTGACTGGGCCATTCTAACACATGGATAGGTTTTGTTTTAAACCATTCCATTGTTGCCCTGGCTTTATGTTTAGGGTCGTTGTCCTGCTGGAAAGTGAAGCTCCACCCCAGTCTCAAGTCTTTTGCAGACTCCAAGAGGTTTTCTTCCATGATTGCCCTGTATTTGGCTCCATCCATCTTCCCATTAACTCTGACCAGCTTCCCTGTACCTGCTGAAGAGAAGCACCCCCAGAGCATGATGCTGCCACCACCATATTTGACAGTGGAGATGGTGTGTTCAGAGTGATGTGCAGTGTTAGTTTTGCGCCACACATAGCGTTTTGCATTTTGGCCAAAAAGTTCCATTTTGGTCTCATCTGACCAGAGCACCTTCTTCCACATGGTTGCTGTGTCCCCCACATGGCTTGTGGCAAACACTTGAACAGTGCTCCATGGGATGTTCAAGGCTTTGGAAATCTTTTTGTAGCCTAAGCCTGCTTTAAATTTCTCAATAACTTTATCCCTGACCTGTCTTTGGACTTCATGGTGTTGTTGCTCCCAATATTCTCTTAGACCAGTGTTTCTCAACTTTTTTAAACAAAGTTCCCCTTATTGCTACTCCATCTCTGCAAAGTACCCCTGGCGAGTGCACACACACGGCAGAATGAGGGTCCTGGGATGGCTGGCTGAGGGTGCTGGATGGGGAGAGGCAAATGAAGGTGCTTGGTGGGAAGAAGTTGGTGAGAGTGCTGGCTGAGGCTGGCATAGGGTGATTGGTGGTGAGGGTGCTGGCTGAGGCTGGCAGAGGGTGAAGGGTGGGAGAAACAGGCGAGGTGCTGGCAGAGGGTGATGGGTGGTGACTGGGGAGGGTGTTGGCAAAGGGTGATGGGTGGTGTGAGACAGGTGAAGGTGCTGGCTAAGGCTGGCAGAGGGTGAAGGGTGAGAGAAACAGGCGAGTTGCTGGCAGAGGGTGATGTGTGCTGAGAATACAGGCAATTTACAGACACATGCATACTCCATTTACACACACACAATCAACACACACAGTCAGCACACCCACACACTCAGTGTCAGCACACGCACACACGATTTCAGCACACACACAGACACAGTGTCAGCACACACACTCAGTGTCAGGAAACACACACACACACACACACACACACACACACACACACACACACACACACACACACACACACACACACACACACACACACACACACACAGCATCTCCAACTCATGCTGCCCTGTCACGCTGTCACTGTCTCCATTATTGCAGGACTGCAGCATGTGGAGTTGTGTATATTTCTCCTCTTCTCCTCCTCCACATTCCTGAGGTGGGGGCACTGGTGGACGAGCTCATTCTGTCTGGCAGAGGAGCTGCTATAGTTCTTCTCACTTCTGTAACGCTGTTTTATCTAATCAGCTATATTCACCAGTGCACAGAGCTGGAGGGGAAATTTAAATAGCAACACCGAGCAGGAGGTGGGAAATGTAAAATCACTGGCTCAGGTAATATCACTGTGTGTACCCCCTGCAGTGGGGTACGCGTACCGCGTGTTGAGAACCCGTCTTAGACCAAGGCTTTTCAACCTGTGGTACACGTACCACCGGTGGTACTTTGCTGTTGGCCAGGTGGTACACACCAGGATTGCCCGCATGCCACTTGTCCTAGTCCTATCCTGCCTCCACAAAGTTTTGCTCCTCCTCCCTCGCTCCTTGCTGTGCTTCTCTGCGGCATACTTCAGATCAGTGGGGAAGAGACAGCCAGGCAAATGGTGCACAGTAATGGTGCAGATACAGAAAGGGACATCACTGCTCACTTCCTGTACTTGAAGTATACGCGCCGTCACCATGCACCGTTTGCCTGACTGTCACTTCTCTGCAGCTGGCTTACCGATGATCTGAGGTGTGAACTATTCCGCAGGGCAGCACAGCAAGGAGTGAGAGAGGGGGGAGCCGAACTTTGTGGTGAGTCACTGCCCAGCTCTCTGGTGGTGGGACTAGGCTACCTATAATTAAGCGGGGGCGGGGGGGGGGGGGGGGAGGCGAGTACTGTAATAACAGTGCAGATTTGGGCGCAGCGGCGCCATCATAGGCCGAAATAGGAATTACGGCTTTAGCGGCGCACAGTCAGTAACTTCTGCTCCATCAGAAGACAGTGCTGAAGTTGCTTTTAAAACACTGCAATTCGGCTTCCAGCAATAGCCGTATACCAGCTGTATCCTGCGCCCAAGTCTCCCGGCAGGCAGTTCATATGTATGCGGGGGAGAGAGGAACTTGCAAGGCTACCTATATTGGCAATCTACCTACAGATTGCCAATACTGACAATATTGTAGGCTTGCAATCTAATTGTAGTTTTCTCCACCAGTGCCTCCTACTTTTCCCCTCCCATATGCCCTCTTCTTTTCTTAAAGTGTACATGTAAGAAAAAAGTGCCCCGGGGTTTACTTACCTCAGGGAAGGGGAGGCCTTTGTATCCTAAAGAGGTTTCCCCCTTCCTCCACAGTAGAAGGGATCCAGCTCTGGGAGCCCCAAAGTCCTCCTTGTCGGTGTGTGCACATACGCAGTAGTATTTGTTTTCCTTGACTGCAGTGCTTGAGTTTAGGTCAGAGGTTCTGTGGGATTCTAAAAATCAATCAAACAAGCTGACACTTATCTGGGGCTTCTATCGGCCCCGTGCAGCTGTAATGTCCCTTGCCGTCCTCCTACGATGCTCGGTTTTCCGCCGCCGGTCCCAGTTTAATATTCGTCTAAACAGACGAATAATGTTAGCTCCTGCTCGCGTCATCGGGAGCTTACTGCACAGTCGGCGTGTAATAACTCGTGTGATTACAGTGGGACCGGCGGCGGAGCATTGGAAGAGGACGGCGTGGGACATTACCGCTGCAGGGGGCCGATAGAAGCCCCAGGTAAGTGTCAGCTTGTTTGATTCCTAGGTTGCAAAAGAACTCCTTTTAAGTGAAAAGAATATGGTGGCTGCTATATTAATTTCCTTTTAAACTATATGAGTTGACTGGCAGCCCTGCTGATCTATGTCTCTGCAGAAGTATCTGAATCACACCAGTAACAAGCATGCAGCTAACCTTGTCAGATCTGACAATAATGTCAGAAACACCTGATCTGCATGTGCTTGTTCAGGAGCTGTGGCTAAAAGTATTAGAGGCAGAGGATCAGCATGATAGCCAGGTAACTGGTATTACTTAAAAGGAAATAAATATGGCAGCCTCAATATGCCTCTCACTTAATTTCTCCTTCAACTGCTCACAGTTGGAAAATTACAGTTAGAAAATGGCAGTTGGAAAATGGCAGTTGGAAAATGACAGTTGGAAAATGGCAGATAAAATTTGACAGTTGGAAAATGGCAGATACAATTTGACATTTGGAAAATGGCAGTTAACATTTGACAGTTGGAAAATGGCAGTTAAAAGTCCAACTGTCATTTTCCAACTGCCATTTTTGAACTGCCATTTTCCAACTGCCATTTTCCAACTGCCATTTTCTAACTGTCATTTTCAACTGTCAAATTTTAACTGCCATTTCCAACTCATGTTTCAACTCTCAAATTTTAACTGCCATTGCCAACTGTCATTTTCCAACTGCCATTTTCCAACCGACAAATTTCAACTGCCATTTTCCAACTGTCAAATTTTAACTGCCATTTTTCAACTGCCATTTTTCAACTGCCACTTTCAAACTGTCAAATTTTAACTGCCATTTCAAACTGTCATTTTTCAACTGCCATTTTCCAACTGTCATTTTTCAACTGCCATTTTCCAACTGTCATTTTTTAACTGTTGTTTTTTAACTGCCATTTTCCAACTGTCAAATTTTAACTGCCATTTTACAACTGCCAAATTTTAACTGTTGTTTTTCAACTGTCATTTTTAAACTGCCATTTCTCAACTGTCATTCTCCAACAGCCAAATTTCAACTGTTTTTCGACTGCCATTATTTTCCAACTTCCATTTTTCAACTTCCATTTTTCGACTATCCTTTTCCAATTGTTTCCTTCTTCCTTTCCTATTTTATTTATTTCGCAAACACAAGCCTTGAGATCCTCAATTTTGAATGTTGATTTGCCACCTCATATTGTGTTTTGGGGGCTACATTTGCATCACGATTTGCACAATTTAAAACTGGCTATCTCTAACAGTGACAGGTGTCAGATATGGTGGCTGGATAGTGCAATGGTTAAGGGCTCTGCCTCTGACGTAGGAGACCTGGGTTCAAATCTTGGCTCTTGCTATTCAGTAAGCCAGCACCTATTCAGTAAGTTCTTTGGACAAGACACTCTAACACTGCTACTGCCTACTGAGTGCGCTCTAGTGGCTGCCTCGTAAGCGCTTTGAGTCCGACAGGAGAAAAGCGCTATACAAAAAAAGGAAATATTATATGGATAACTGTAGAGAGGGAGTGGAGGAAAAAGCCTATGTTGGCTTTTTATCTTCCTATCTTGCTCCCAGTCTAATGACCCATTTATTGGCTTCAACTTTCATAGTGGTTCTCTTTCCAGGCTAGCAGCACTTTTAGCCACCTTTGAAACTCGTCCACACATTCTCTACCTTAGTGTTTGGAACTTGTGTTCCTCTACGATGGTGACCCTCTTTTTCTTGGGCTACTTCAAATGTATTTGTTTATTATGCATTATGGTGATTTGTTGTTGTTTTTCAGATTAACTTGCACTGTTTTTTTCTTGATAAAGAGATACTTTGTTGCTTTGGAATTTTGGATCATCCTAATTACAGAATGAATTACAGATCTGTCTGTACCGATTTTTTGGAGTGCCAACCATTTACTTCTCTTTACAAAAATGTATGGCATGTGTGTTGCTCTGCATGGCAGTATTAATTGAAATGAGACAGCACTGTGTTAGCACAGAGATGCATGCAGCAGTTTATTGTCAGAACACAGCACAGCACATGAGAGTCTGACACACATTACTGAAATAAGCTCAGCAATGCAGCAGTACATCCTGACCTTCACGGTTGTTATCAAATTACCATTTTAAAGGACCACTATAGTAAAAAAGTAAGCAGTTAAAATCTTTCAGAACCAACATGTTTTGGACTAGTGGAGTTCCTCATTGGGGATACAAAGGGTTTTCTTTGTTTTTTAAAATAATTTCCTAAATGGCAGTTGCTAAGTCTAAAGGCGGCCACTAACGATCCAATCTTTTTCATCCAATTTTACCAAACCTATGTAGTATAAGGGTAAACTGAGTGAATATATTGAATGGATAATTTAGGCAATTACCTTATATTACATAGAAATGGTAAGATTGGATGAAAAATATTGTATCGTTAGTGGCCAGCTTAACTGCCAAAATAGGACCAGCCAGCATCCCTACTCGCACACTATTTTGGCAGTCAGACTTAACAATGGCCGTTCAGCAAATGCTTTTGAAAACTAAGGGAAACCCTGAGACTCAATCGTGAGGAGATGGACAAGTCCAAAACCTGTTAGTTTAGGTCCGCTTCAAAAGCTGACAGAACCGAGAGCTTCCTCTCTGCTCTAAGGAGATAAGCAACAGCATCATAACTTTAAAGAAAAACATTTCTTTGTTACAACTTACAGAAATCTTACAAAAACCCTGCAGTGTTTACTTTCTGGTGTCCTAGGAACACAAAAGGGTTAACCTCCTGTGTTTACATATTAGCCCAAACTATGGCATAGAGTGGCACACCTGACAGCCCCAATTTACACTTGCTGTTTACTTATTGATAAGGCCTAATTAGACAGGCTAATCTCTCTAGACCAGGGCTTTGCACCTGTGGTACGCTTGCCATCGGTGGTACTTTGCTGTTGGCCAGGTGGTACACACCAGATTTGCCTGCCACTTTTTTGTCCACCTGCCACTTGTCCTGTCCTGCCTCCATAAAGTTTGGCTCTCCCTCCCTCGCTCCTTGCTGTGCTGCTCTGCAGCATACTTCAGACCTCAGATTAGTGTGGAGGAGACAGCCAGGCCAATGGTGCACAGTGATGGCGCACATACAGAAAGTGACATCACTGCTCATTTGAAGTATACACGCAGTCACTGTGCACCGCTTGCCTGGCTGTCTCTTCACTGCGGCTGGCTTACCAATGTTCTGAGGTATGAACTATTCCGCAGGGCAGCACAGCAAGGAGTGAGCAAGGGGGGATCCGAACTTTGTGGTGAGTCACTGCCTAGCTCTCAGGTGGTGGGACCAGGCTACCAATAATTAAGCGCGTGGGAGGTGGAACTTGTATGGCTACCTATATTGGCAATCTACCTCTAGATTGCCAAAACTGACAATATGTAGGCTAGCAATCTAGTTGTAGTTTTTTTTTCCCCACCAATGCCTCCTACTTTTCCCCTCACAAATGCCTTTTTTTTCTTAAAGTATACCTTGTAAGAAAAAAGTGTTCCGGGGGTACTTACCTCAGGGAAGGGGAGGCCTTTGTATCCTAAAGAGGTTTCCCCCTTCCTCCTCAGTAGATGGGATCCAGTGCTGGGAGCCCCATAGTTCTCCTCAACGGTGTGCGCATGCGCAGTAGCTGCTCTCTATTCAGGCTCCAGCAGAAACAGGCAAGCCCGATCGCATCCAATCTACTGTGCAGGCACACTGGTGGTACTTGAAAGTTTTCAAGCAATAAAAGTGGTACAATTAGTGAAAAGGTTGAAAAGCCCTGTCTTAGACAACCTCTGAGGCAGTCACTGAGCAGCTGTATTTGTACGGACATCAGATTACACACAGGTGCACTCTATTTAGACATAGCCACATCAGGCAATGTCTATGGGCAACTGACTGCACCCAGACCAAAGGGGGCTGAATAATTACGCACACCCCACTTTGCAGTTATTTATTTGTAAAAATGTTTGGAATCGTATGATTTTCGTTCCACATCTCATGTGTACACCACTTTGTATTGGTATTTGGAATTTCAATAAAATGGATTCTTGTTTGTGGCAGTAATATAACAAAATGTGGAAGACTTTAAGGGGACCGAATACTTTTGCAAATCACTGTATAGCTGGTATTTTCTCAAGTCTAAGTAAATGTAGCTGTGCATGTGTGTATATGTATATATGATATATATATATAGAGAGAGAGAGATATTTCTTATAACCGTATCACAGATCATGCATGCATAATATAGATCTCAGGACACACTTACTAACATCTATACTAAAGGATATAAAAATGTATATATTTTTATTAAACCTATAATCTCATAGCTAATTTCTCATTTGAAAACCCGACACTAGTTTGTGAGCTTTGCGGTCTTTGGCATCAATAATTTGCATTGAAATGAAACAAATTTGATTGGATGTAGCGCCACCCCCTTTTCTGAATTCGAACCCCAGTCACCCAATGACCAGCTGTAACAGGTTTGAGGCTTGTGCCATTAACAGTGCAAGAATGGCAGCAATTAAATATTCCCCTTGAAAATCAATAGGTGAATTTTGATGGCTTTTGTAGGCTCCACCTACCTTTTTGATTAATCCCAGTCATTCAGTGACCAACCGTGCAAAGTTTGAGAACCCTACCATTAACAGTGTAAGAATGGCTGTAGTTTACATTTTCTCAGTGAAATTTGTATTTGTCTCTACTCACTCTTTGGTTATGGGGATAAAAAGTATCCTATATGTTATTCCAGGTAATGTACTATGTGTGTGCCAAATTTAATTGAAATCCGTTCAGCCATTGTTGCGCGATTGTGTAACATACATCCAAACTTTCGCATTTATAATATTAGTGAGATACATAGTAACACAAGGAAGCTTATCACAAATCATTACTGTTAAATTAATATGCAAGCCATGCAGGAGCTAAAAATCAGTTTATTAGGTTTCAGCTAGGCACCGGAATTATAAAAAGCATCTTAAATGACATGAAAATATGTACAGTGAGTAATGTACCATATTTTTCAGAGTATAAGACACTTTTCCTACCCGAAAAATGGGAAGAAAAAGTTCCTGCATCTTATATCCCAAAGACAGGGATCGCCTGCCGATCTGCCTGGATGTCAGGGACTCCCTGTATAGCCGCTATGTGGTCCTCCGATCCCCCGCAGGAGACCTCTCATCTCCTGCCTAGCTCCCCCTAGTGAAGGCTTCTGCTGATTACCCAATCAGTAGAAGCTGTAACTAGAGGAGCAGCGTCTGGAATAGGTGCCACTAATTGTCCTTACACATAGAGGAGCGGAGGAGACACACGGGGGACCGAAGGACAACACAGGGGGATGACACAGGTAAATAGAAAGGGACACACACACACACACACGGGAAAAAGACATAGGGGAATAAAAGGGGACACAGTGGGACACATGGTGGACACAGGAGAACAATGGGGGAAAACATCTACATGACGCGCCTGGAACATGAAGGCACCAGGTTTAGTAAATATATTTTTTTTTTCCCCTGGTTTTTGCCCTCTAAACCTAGGTGCGTCTTATAGTCCAGATCGTCTTATATTCCGAAAAATATGGTACTTAGAAGGTGACACAAAGCTAGAAAGACATAGTATAAAGTTAAATATAAAACACAAAGCCTGACAGTTTAAAAATCATTCATTTTGTTTTGAAAGTATATTGAAGTCTTTGAAAAATGTTCATTCCACTTGCATGCGATTTCTTTTGTCCTTAGATTTGCTTTTATCAAATTTCTTTTGGACAGATGCATTCCCTCCATTCTGATTCTGAGCAAATCTTGCCACTGTAGATACTCCATCCACAAACTTGGTCTTGAACAGGACATTGGCATTGTTGAACATGCCATCTTTTAGAGAGACGACTATAAACTACAAGAAAAGAGATACACTTTAAAAATGGTATATCATGCAACCTCCGTTTAGAGCTATATATATATTTTATTTAGTTTATCTGAAGTGCACCATGGTGGATGGGAGCAAATGCCAATGAGTTAGGCTTGCTTCACTGCATACCAATGAAATTGCCGCCAGGAGATTGGAGCGCAGGGTAAAGCCATTAAAAAGGCTTACCCTGCTCCTACATAATTCCCGGCGGTCTTAATTACTATTTCCCCTCCAGGCCGGCATGGATAGTGGGGGAAATATAATTCGGCTTCAAGCTATTGCTGGCGGCAAAATTACAGTGTTTTTCTGAGTAATTTGTGTTCCATCTGTTGACAGCGCCCAAATCACTCACTGAGCTCTGGTATAGCCGTAATTCCTATTATGGCCTATGACAGCTGCACCCAAATCTCCTGCGCTGTTTTTATAGCACTTGTGGTTCACTGCCCTGCAGGCCACTACCCTGCATTTGACCCAAGCTAACAAAAAAAGGTTAAAGACTGCAATGATTTTCTATGGGCCTGTTCATATGTGCTGTTTGACATGTCCACATGTTGAGGGGCTGTACACAGTAGATTCCCTGCAGAGTTCCTTTAAAGACATATGAGGCTTAAAGAACCACTATCGTAAAAAAAATTATAAAATTTAAAATACATGTGTACATGCTTATAAGAAGTACATTTCTCCCAGAGTAAAATGCACTATAAATTACTTTTCTCCTATGTTGCTGTTGCTTACAGTAGGCAGCAAAAATATGACCATATTACATTTTTGTGATAGCGGTCCTTTAAGTCTCCCACATCAATAAAGTTACACTGAAGCCAGACATTGAGCATTAATCAACATGCATAATATTTCCAAGGTTTGTTTTATGTCACTGGATTTGAACACCGGTTCATTTTTCCCTACCACAGGTCACTTCCCTTTAAAAAAAAACCTCCCATTCATAACTTTAACCGCTACCACAGCCAAATTATTTATATTTTGGTTTTTTTTTGCGGGACAAACCAGGCTTTCTTTGGGTGGTACTTTTAGCTAAGAATTATCTTATTTCCTATGCATTTTAAGGGTACCTGAGATGGGACTCAAGGCTATATTTATACTATACTTTATACTTACCTGGGGCTTTCTCCAGCCCTATGAGGGTCGTGGCCTTACTCGCGGCTCCGTTATCTTCTATTTCTCCCCGGTAATTTGGCCAGTCACACACTCATGCATGCATGGCCTGTCCGTGCGCACCCCCACCACAATCCCATGTCTGGGAGCGTTCTGCTCATGCGCAGTACTACTGCACAGGTGCAGAAGAGCATGGCCGGCCGGTTTAACGAATAAGAAGAAGAAAACGGAGCCGCCTGGTAGGATGGCGAGGGAGCCTATGAGCCTCATGGGGCTGGAGGAAGCCCTAGGTAAGTATAAACATAGCCTGAAGTTCCATCTCAGGTTCTCTTTAAAAAAAAGGTAAGGAAAAAAAAATATAGCTTGAAAATTATGGATAAAACCTACACATTTTATTTGCCCACTTATCTTGGTTATAACAACATCTAAATTAAGTCACTAGTATAATATATATATATATATATATATATATATATATATATATATATATCTATATATGCTACTTTGAAGAACCTAGAATATGACATTTTCAGTTGTTTCACACTTTTTGGTTATGTACTATACTTCCACATGTGTTAATTCATAGTTTGGATGCCTTCAGTATGAATCTACATTGTTCATAGACATGAAAATAAAGAAAACTCTTTGAATGAGAAGGTGTCTGCAGTGTGTGTGTGTGTGTCCAGTGTGTGTGTGTTTGTGTCCAGTGTGTGTGTGTCCAGTGTGTGTGTGTGTGTCCAGTGTGTGTGTGTCCAGTGTGTGTGTGTTTGTGTCCAGTGTGTGTGTGTTTGTGTCCAGTGTGTGTGTCCAGTGTGTGTGTGTGTGTCCAGTGTGTGTGTGTGTCCAGTGTGTGTGTGTGTCCAGTGTGTGTGTGTGTCGTGTGTGTGTGTGTGTCCAGTGTGTGTGTGTGTCCGTGTGTGTGAGTGTCCAGTGTGTGTGAGTGTCCAGTGTGTGTGAGTGTCCAGTGTCCAGTGTGTGTGAGTGTCCAGTGTGTGTGAGTGTCCAGTGTGTGTGAGTGTCCAGTGTGTGTGAGTGTCCAGTGTGTGTGAGTGTCCAGTGTGTGTGAGTGTCCGTCCGTGTGTGTGTCATTTATTTTTATTTATTTTACTTGTAGTTTTAGGCCACTAGATGGCCCCACACAGGAAGTAATGTGTATGTGTTTTTTTGTTGTTGTAATGAGCACAGTCATCAGTCTCTGATGCCGGCGATTATTCACTTTGGGGAACACGTTTCCATACACAGATTGGCAGGTCAGCAACAGGAAACCGCGTGGGATCGTGTGCTGGAATCACAAAACACATACATATCTACGCCCCTGATTCACAAGTGAACTTTTCAGGTTTATAGATATGCATGCCAAGGAACCAGGTAATAAGGATTATCAAGGCAATCCAAATATTAAAGCGGGATTGTCAGGCACAAAATCAAATTCCATTTAAACACTGCACTGTTTTTCTAATGTGGTCAGGAATCTCACCCTGCATTGCAAGCACTCCAATCTATTCAGAAATGTCTCTGCTGTAATTATCTTTTCTCAGTCAGCCAGGCTCTATTCTCTCGTCATCGCTGCCTAAGACAGCAAGAGAGGGGGGAAGCTTGTCATCTCCCCCCCCCCCCCCACATTACTGCTCCTCATTGATTGGCCGAGGGCACTTCAGTGTGAAGCTGCTGAGCTGAAACCTGATGCTGTGCTCACACAGGTTTACAAAGCAAGCCATATAGGACACTGCAGATTGGAGGAGAAAAGTAAGGGAGGAAATTACTTCAGTATTGACATCAGTCTGTGGGAAAAAGAGATGGAGACTGCCAGGAACAGAATTCTCTTAATTTACTATATAAAATTAACTGAAATCAAAACATGGGCACTACAACGCATCTGTTCTATACAGGGAGTGCAGAATTATTAGGCAAGTTGTATTTTTGAGGAATAATTTTATTATTGAACAACCACCATGTTCTCAATGAACCCAAAAAACTCAATATCAAAGCTGAATATTTTTGAAAGTAGTTTTTAGTTTGTTTTTAGTCTTAGCTATTTTAGGGGGATATCTGTGTGTGCAGGTGACTATTACTGTGCATAATTATTAGGCAACTTAACAAAAAACAAATATATACCCATTTCAATTATTTATTTTTACCAGTGAAACCAATATAACACCTCAACATTCACAAATATACATTTCTGACATTCAAAAACAAAACAAAAACAAATCAGTGGCCAATATAGCCACCTTTCTTTGCAAGGACACTCAAAAGCCTGCCATCCATGGATTCTGTCAGTGTTTCGATCTGTTCACTATCAACATTGCGTGCAGCAGCAACCACAGCCTCCCAGACACTGTTCAGAGAGGTGTACTGTTTTCCCTCCTTGTAAATCTCACATTTTATGATGGACCACAGGTTCTCAATGGGGTTCAGATCAGGTGAACAAGGAGGCCATGTCATTAGTTTTGCTTCTTTTATACCCTTTCTTGCCAGCCACGCTGTGGAGTACTTGGACGCGTGTGATGGAGCATTGTCCTGCATGAAAATCATGTTTTTCTTGAAGGATGCAGACTTCTTCCTGTACCACTGCTTGAACAAGGTGTCTTCCAGAAACTGGCAGTAGGACTGGGAATTGAGCTCGACTCCATCCTCCACCCGAAAAGACCCCACAAGCTCATCTTTGATGATACCAGCCCAAACCAGTACTCCACCTCCACCTTGCTGGCGTCTGAGTCGGACTGGAGCTCTCTGCCCTTTACCAATCCAGCCACGGGCCCATCCATCTGGCCCATCAAGACTCTCATTTCATCAGTCCATAAAACCTTAGAAAAATCAGTCTTGAGATATTTCTTGGCCCAGTCTTGACGTTTCAGCTTGTGTGTCTTGTTCAGTGGTGGTCATCTTTCAGCCTTTCTTACCTTGGCCATTTCTCTGAGTATTACACACCTTGTGCTTTTGGGCACTCCAGTGATGTTGCAGCTCTGAAATATGGCCAAACTGGTGGCAAGTGGCATCTTGGCAGCTGCACTCTTGACTTTTCTCAGTTCATGGGCAGTTATTTTGCGCCTTGGTTTTTCCACACGCTTCTTGCGACCCTGTTGACTATTTTGAATGAAACGCTTGATTGTTCAATGCTCACGCTTCAGGAGCTTTGCAATTTTAAGAGTGCTGCATCCCTCTGCAAGATATCTCACTATTTTTGACTTTTCTGAGCCTGTCAAGTCCTTCTTTTGACCCATTTTGCCAAAGGAAAGGAAGTTGCCTAATAATTATGCACACCTGATATAGGGTGTTGATGTCATTAGACCACACCCATTCTCATTACAGAGATGCACATCACCTAATATGCTTAATTGGTAGTAGGCTTTCGAGCCTATACAGCTTGGAGTAAGACAAGATGCATAAAGAGGATGATGTGGTCAAAATACTCATTTGCCTAATAATTCTGCACTCCCTGTAAGTAGATCAAATATTAATCTACATTTTTTTCCTGGCATAGTATGGCGGACCCTGCTGCTTTAAAGCACTGAGCAAAAAGGTAACAATTGAATGATGAGGCTACCACTACTTAGTAAGACAAGCTCTCTGGTTTTACTAGGTTAGAGGCCCTAGCAAGAAGCAAATAAGAGTTTAGTCTGATACAGAATACTCAGTTAAATTAATGAGCCTTTTTCTAATTGTAATTATCCACAAATTGCTAAAGATTAATCTATAGTGAGTGTATTTACCTGCGAGCGTCGGAAGTGTGTCCGAAGCATCTGTCCAATGTTCTGCGTGTGAGAAAGATCAAGGGCAGCATCAACTTCATCCAGAATATAAATTGGTGCAGGTTTAAAAAGTAACATGGCCAATATAAGAGACAAGGCCAC
Organism: Hyperolius riggenbachi; assembly: GCF_040937935.1. NCBI lineage: Eukaryota > Metazoa > Chordata > Amphibia > Anura > Hyperoliidae > Hyperolius > Hyperolius riggenbachi. Next base: position 153,239,870 of record NC_090656.1, on the reverse strand, counting down.
AAGCGATCTAAAGAAAACAAAAATTGTTTTAGGAGGAGTACCAATGTCAATGTTCTGTAGATACCATTCATTGTATATTAGGTACCCCATGTTTGTTTCTTACACTGTACAGCTCCATGGAATATGCTGGAACTTTATAAATCAGTAATAATACAACGTGGTTGCCAAAGTGTAATACTTGCTGAATACTTGTGGAATGGTGAGTAGAGATGTCACGAACCTCCGATTTTCGGTTCGCGAACCCTGTTCGCAAACTTCCGCGGAAGGTTCGGATCGCGGAAAAGTTCGCAAACCGCAATAGACTTCAATGGGAAGGCGAACTTTATTTAGAAAAATTTCTACTGGCTGGAAAAATTATAGAAAACTTGTTTCAAGGGATCGAATACCTGGAGGAAGACATGATTTAGTGAAATACACATCAAAAGTCCCAGGCAAAAATCTAGATTTCACATAAACCCCTATTTTAAGGTCACACATCTCATTAAATTTTCAATTACAGGCCTATACTGCTTTACAATATCAGGCAGTGTATCCATCTCTCCCTCACTCCCTCCTCCCGGAGGGAGGATGGTCTCATCTTCCAGGGAATTGTAGAATTTCAAAAGCCAGCTTACACATACCTTGGCCGGGAATTGAACCCAGGTCTGAGTGCATGGTAGATAGCTCTCTTAACCAGGGCTGTGGAGTCGGTCCAAAAATCCACCGACTCCGACTCCTCAGTTTAGGATTCCACCGACTCCGACTCCTCGACTCCGACTCCTCTAATTTGCATATTACAATTTTGTTGATTAAAAGTATGTAACATGAAATTCGTCTCTTAACTGCCATCGCTTAGGAATTTTACAAGACAACTGAAGTGAGAAGGATATGTAGACTACTATATTTATTCCCTTTAGACTAAAACTAGTCCTTGGTAAGAGTACTTGTAAAAGGTACAAACCGGAACAAAGAACATCTATCAGGCCCTAGGCAATGTAAGTGTGGGTACATGTAAGAGTGATGTGCAGGTACTCTGCAGGGGAATGAGGAGATTGTAAACAGACAACACCTCTGTGTTCAATGTGCACAGCATTCTCAGTGGATTCCCTGCAGCTCTGTGGGGAGTGTAACAAAGTAAACCTGAGACAGATGAAATTAAAGTTTTATACATACCTGGGGCTTCCTCCAGCCTCCTTCAGGATAATCAGTCCCTCGTTGTCCTCCTCCACCACCTGGATCTTCTGCTATGAGTCCAGGTACTTGAGCCAGTCTGGTGTAGTGCGCATGCACACACTCCGCCACCAGGAGCATACTACACCTGTGCAGCACTATTGCGCAGGTGCAGAATGTTCCTGGCTGTGGGAGCGGCATGCGGCCGGACAGCGCTGACTGGCTGAATTACCAGGACTCATAGCAGAAGATCCGGGTGGTGGAGGACAGCGAGGGACTGATTAGCCTGAAGGGGGCTGGAGGAAGCCCCAGGCATGTATAAAACTTTACTTTTCATCCGTCTCAGTTACCCTTTAATTTGTAGTCACCAAACCAAATTTTAACAACATATCAAATTATTTGATTTCATCAGCAAAGGGAGTGCATACACTTGCATAAATCTGCATCAATGCAGAATTATTTCCATCTCATTGACCATCTCTATTAGTGACACAGCTACACATCAGGCTTTATTCTTACAGCATAGATGTTATTTAGTATATATAAGAGATTCCTGTGTACACATCATATATACAGTCACAATCAGATGTGTATATTTGACCTTAAAAATACGGGGACTGCTTTATTGAAGCAGCACAAGTAACTAATTTTGATTGGTTTATTTCATTTTTGTGGACTAAGCACAGCTATTACTGTATATATACTGTATATATATACACATTATTTTTAATGACTTATCTGAGAAATAGAACATTTTATCATATTTTCTATCTTAATTACAGTTACAAATTCATTAGGAGTCGGAGCATTTTTTCCCGACTCCGACTCCAGGCACCCAAAATTGCCCGACTCCACGACTCCGACTCCACAGCCCTGCTCTTAACCGCTATACCACCACCAACACTACATGCTGAAGCCAGCCTAGCACGTACCATTGTGATATACCCAAGAGAGAAATGAGCTCTCTCTCTCTCTCGCTTTCTCTCTAGGACTTGATGGTTTTAAGCTAAAAATTCACTTCAATGCCATCAACGGATACCAGCAGAATTTCACAGGCAATTTCGGAATTCTGCCGGATTGAAAAAGCAATTCCGTTTCGACCAAACGGAATGGAATGACCAATTTCCGCCCAAAATTGTGGAAAATACAATTCCACGGAAAGCGGTGACCATCCCTACGAGAGAGAGAGAGAGAGAGAGAGAGAGAGAGAGAGAGAGAGAGAGAGAGATGAATCTACATGGCTATCTGGGGTTCTCTTTGGACAACTGTTGAACACAAAAGGCAAGGCCATGCCTGGGTGGGGTTGAACCACCAACCTTTTAGTTAACAGCCAAACACGCTAACCAATTGTGCCACAGAGACTGTTCTATTCCTGGCCAATGTGAGTTGGCTTTTGACATACTACACATCCTGAAGCAAACTCATTTCTCTCTAGGATATATCATAATGGTACATGCTAGGCTGGTTTCAGAATGTAGTGTTGGTGGTGGTATAGCGGTTAAGAGAGCTATCTACCATGCACTCAGACCTGGGTTCAATTCCCGGCCAAGGTATGTAAGCTGGCTTTTAAAAGCCTACAAATCTTTAAAGGGAACCTTAACTGAACGGGGGGTAAAGAGTTTTACTTACCTGGGGCTATTACCAGCCCCCTGCAGCAGTCCTGTGCCCTCGGTGCCGCTCTGGAATCCTCTTGGTCCCCCGCTGTCACTTAATTTCGTTTTTGACGACTCACTAGTCGCCGGCCGCCATGCGTATTATTGGACGCATTCACCAATGCAATTAGCGCTATTGCGGACCGCAACGCGTACAAAAATACGCGTTGCCGCATTCCGCAAGCGTAGATATGCGGCAACGCGTATTTTTGTACGCGTTGCGGTCCGCAATAGCGCTGATTGCATTGGTGAATGCGTCCAATAATACACATGGCGGCCGGCGACTGGTGAGTCGTCAAAAACGAAACTAAGTGACAGCGGGGGACCAGAGGATTCCAGAGCGGCGCCGAGGGCACAGGACTGCTGCAGGGGGCTGGTAATAGCCCCAGGTAAGTAAAACTCTTTACCCCCCGTTCAGTTAAGGTTCCCTTTGGGCAAGCTCATTTTTCTCTAGGATATATCATAATGGTACATGCTAGGCTGCCTTCAGCATGTAGTGTTGGTGGTGGTATAGCGGTTAAGAGAGCTATTTACCAAGCACTCAGACCTGGGTTCAATTCCCGGCCAAGACCTGGGTTCAGTTCCCGGCCAAAATATATAAGCTGGCTTTTGAAATTCTACAATTCCCTGGAAGATGAGGGAGGAGGGAGTGAGGAAAGTAATAACAATTAGCTAGGAACAAGCCTAGAAGAGCCTAACTAAACTTTCCCTAGCAGAGTCTGTCAGCAGCTGTCCCTTAACTAATTAGTGCAGGCAGACTAGTGAGTAAAACGGCACAAGGACCTTGCCTTTTATAGGGGGGGGGGGGGGCTCCAGGAGTGAGTGCAGTCTGATTGGCAACAATGTGCCTGTTGACTGATGTAGAGGGTCAAAGTTCTGCTCAATAGAGCATTATGGGGCGAATTGAACTTCCGGGAAAGTTCGCCTTCGCAGGCGAAGGCGAACCACCCGAAGTTCGCCTGGAACCGTTCGCCAGCGAACCCTTCGCGACATCTCTAATGGTGAGTTGCATGCTAACACATTTGAATCAGAATACCCTTTTTGTTAACCAGCACTGATGCAAGCAGAGCCCGTATTTAAATGGTTATGAAACTCAAAATTGCATTTCTGCTCTAAAAAAAAATTAAAGAAGGGCAAAAAAACCCTAATAAATACAGAAAAAGACTGGCATAATGTCACTGGAAGCCAGACTTCCACTTCATTGAAGCCAACTGAGAACATTGCCAGTTACTGGAGAAATTACCAGATTGCCTTGTAATTAAGTATAGTATTTGCAAAGCAAAAAAAAAGCAGATAGCGTTCCCTGCCTTCCCCTGGATAGAGGGGATGCCTCATTGCTTAAAACCAATCTGAAACTTTTGAAACAACTAGGACAATTTTATCAATCAGCTTAAAGAGACTCTGTAACAAATTGTTTATCTTTATTTCTTCTATGCTATAAGTTCCTATGCCTTTTCTAATGTGGTCTGGCTTACTGCAGCTTTTCCTAATTGCACAGTAGCTGTGTTATCTCTGTTATATGATCTAATCTTCTCTCTATAGTCGGCACAGTCAGGCTGAGGCAGTCAGACTGGAATGTGCAGGGCTGCTTGTGATTAGCTAGAAGCTGTACACACCCCCTGCAGGCTCTGTGTGACTAACACACTCTGCTTAGCTGAGCCTATTAGAAGCTGGTTAGTTTGTTTGTAAACACTGCCTAAAACTGGCAATTACAAGCCAGGTTTGCAGCAGAGAATGGCAGAAACAGCACAGAGGGGACCAGGAGCACATAATGAATAGAATGGTATGCTTTTTATTGTAAGAATTTCAGAGTACAGATTCTCTTTAAGAGTGAAATGGAAGTTTGAACCCTTTCCAGTAACTTCAAAAAGTATTTTTTTTTCTTATAGCCTTATGCTGTATTTAATGTCTTAAACCAAAGATGACATTTGAGTTTTATACCACTTTAAGTTCATGAAAAAAAACAACAACAAAAAAAAAAACACCAACTAAAAACATTGAAAAATAACTAAAAACATTGAACTGAGCCAGTATATCTACCCATTAAGAATCACCTACCCCCTTCTATAAGTTTCCTACAGAAGTAAGGCCAGCATGGCAAATATCTGGGCATATTTTCTACTGTGGAGTGTTCATTTAGCCAATAGTGGGCTGAAGTGATAAGTCTGTAGCGGGAAAGGGAAAGTGATTGTATTCAAGTAGCATAAATAACCACCTTCATTTTTCTGTAAAAGCTCCCATTCCATGTGTCGCCTTTACTGTATATGGGCGTTGCCATTTTAGAGCACCCCTATTTTACAATGCCTCAATTATGCTGCTCCACCGTTCTGGTAACCCCTAATTCTTGTGCTCTGCCTTCTACAAGATCTAGCTGTATTATATTGCCTCTATCGCAGTGCTTTTCTTATTACAGTGCTTCCAGTTATGAGGTTTTGAATCTGGTGTTTTAGTGTTCCCCCATTCATAGCTCCATCATCCTCGCATTATAGTGCTTCCATTCTAGAGCCTCCACACTATTACAGTGCCTTCATTATAGCATTTGGTCCCCTAAATATGCAACCACCTCACAGAGTCCCTTATCTCTCCCCACGGCTGCAAAAAGGCTGTGAGTCAACTACAGCTTTAAAAAGTCCCTTGACCATAATTTTGCTGATGGCTAGGCAAGACGTTAGAAGCTGGGATTTAACATGGAAGCATAGCAGCTTATGAGGAAATGGAGGAGCCAATCAGGTAAGTATAATACTTCATCTTATCGCCAGCTAACCAATACCAGTTCTTGAAGTAGGAGTTTAAATTCATGAATTTGATTACAATGTATAATTAGAAAGTCACTAGAAATTAAACTGTCAAGTTAGGTCTATGGATGAGTTAGCGAAGCATGACTGTATGAAAGCATGGTATTTGGATACTCTGTGTTTAAAGGGACACCATCGATTAACACGTGTTTTTTAACCTGAATTTGAGACAGTTCCTGAAGTGCTGGTAAATAATGATGTATACAATTAATTTGCTTATCTCTTGTTTACTGTAATAAATTCCTTTCACTCTGAACTGATGGCAGTCTGCTGGATTCTGACGGGAGAGTGAACAATGAGGGGAGGGGGAATTCCTTCACAGTGTATCAGTTAACTCTGTGTGTAACTCTGTGTGAGAGAAACCTCTCAGAAGCTGCCTGTTTCTGAGCGGTCTGCAGAAGAGCAGAGGAAACGTAACTAGTTTAAACATTCATAATTGTCAGTGACTAAACAGCTTTTCATACTTTTCGTGCTTTCAGGGAAAAATACTCTTTAGTCTGATATGCAAAAAGCAACACTTGCATTGAAACAGACACCCCTATGCGAATGATTTGTCCCAATAGAGCCAAATCCTACACACAATGAATTAAAGCTTTTGCCTCTGATATTTAACATGTAAATCAGGAAATGTTTACACAGCTACTAAGACATTTGTACACTCATTTTAGAACACTTGGGTATTGATAGTGTTCCTTTAAAGAGGAACTGTAAGCTCAAAATAATTTATTGCCAGCAGGTAGCCTATACCCAATTTATAGATGAAAACCCAGTATTTTCTGCTAGAAATCCAGCATTTTGCTGGAATTACACCTTTAAGTAGGAAGCCACGCCCCCTCATGAGGCTGCTCCGCGGCTGTATATTCATTAAGCTTGTGCGCACTGCCTTCTGGGTAGTGCCATCATGGGTTGCTAAGGGGGAAAAAAAACAGCAGTCCTCACTGTCATCAAGGTGGGACATGTGCACGAGGCAGAAGAAGTTTATCTTGCAGCCTCCGATGGGATGATTGATCATCCCTCTCTGCCCTGTGAAGCTGCCGCTGCCACTATCAGGTCAGCGACATGTGTTTAACTCTCCTCATCCCAGCTGGAATCCCTCTTGTCAGCTCTTCCTACAGCCTCCGATGATCTTCTAACTCTGCCTGCATGTCATGTGCATTCACCCGACATGCAGGCAGAGTTAGAAGATCATCGGAGGCTGTAGGAAGAGCTGACAAGAGGGATTCCAGCTGGGATGAGGAGAGTTAAACACATGTCGCTGACTTGATAGTGGCAGCGGCAGCTTCACAGGGCAGAGAGGGATGATCAATCATTCCATCGGAGGCTGCAAGATAAACTTCTTCTGCCTCGTGCACATGTCCCACCTTGATGACAGTGAGGACTGCTGTTTTTTTTCCCCCTTAGCAACCCATGATGTCACTACCCAGAAGGCAGTGCGCACAAGCTTAATGAATATACATCCGCGGAGCAGCCTCATGAGGGGGCGTGGCTTCCTACTTAAAGGTGTAATTCCAGCAAAATGCTGGATTTCTAGCAGAAAATACTGGGTTTTCATCTATAAATTGGGTATAGGCTACCTGCTGGCAATAAATTATTTTGAGCTTACAGTTCCTCTTTAAGTTGTCATAGCCAGTGTACTTTTATTTTGTAGATTTTAAACTATTGCCCTTGAATAAGTGTATTGCTTATATTAAATAACACACACTAACACACGCTACCTTGCAGACCTTTGGGCATCCTAGTTGTCAACCTGTTGCGGTAATAGGGTGACATTTCAACCCATGCTTCCTGGAACACTTACCACAAGTTAGGCTGGTTTAATGGACATTTCCTACTTACCATTCTCCTAAGCTGGTCACACACTAAATCAACAGAACAGATGTGGTGATAAAACAGAAAGATAGGGCTGGCTGCTTCTTCCCTATAGAGTGCTAATAGTCTGTAGATGTACATTGTGACATTGTCCTGCTGTAGTACAAAATTGTCTCCAATCAAGCACCATCCACAGGAAATTACATGTCACTGCGAAATGGAGTAATAGCCATACATATTCATCATCCATTTTACCCTGGAAAAATCTCCCACTTTACTACCACCAAAGACATCACCAGACCATTACATTGCCTCTACAATGCTTGACAGATAGTGTCATTTACTCCTACAGATTTCAGCATATTTTCTTTACTCTGCATTTCACCAATGTTGTGGCACCGTCTTTCCCAAATCTTTTTTTAGACATGTTTGTGCTCTTTTGCCCATCCTGCTCTTCACTACTTAAAAGGACCCTGAAGGGTGAGGGGATATAGGGAACACAATTTAGGTATTTACCATCAGAGGCTTCTCCTGTCCTCCCCACCATTTCTGGCCAAGTCTAAGTATCTACATTTTTCACCTAGGAATCTACCAGATTTACTTTAAGATTTATCATTTGTGGATACTTTATAATTAAGCTGGGGCTCATACTCTATTGTGGATAGAGCAAAGCACTGTACAAAATTACCAATTTCTTGGCAATTTCATGCTTGGAACAGCCTTTCTTTCTCAGAATAAGAATATACTGACGAGTTGTAGTAATCAAACCTACAAGTGTTGACGATCCAGACACTCCGCTAGTCAAAAAGAGGGAATTTTCATTGCTTCTTTAAATCAAATCAACTGTGCTAAAATTGCAAGAGGGATTTTTAATGGTCAATTAACTTTTTAAAGTGATAAACCTGGAAACAAAATATTTCAATGGAACAGGTCTATCACTTCACTGAAACAAATTGATAACATTGCCAATGGCAATATAAATTATCAGACGGTCTTGTAACGCACGCACGCACGCACGCACGCACGCACGCACGCACGCACGCACGCACGCACGCACGCACGCACGCACGCACGCACACACACACACACACACACACACACACACACACACACACACACACACACACACACACACACACACACACACACACACACACACACACACACACACACCCCTTACCTCTGTCCACCACTTAATTCCGTCAGATTCTCTTTCCATGTGCTGCCCAGAGCAACCTTAAACTCCAGTCCATCCAAAACAGACTGCCCCTCAGGAGGAGCCAGCTTGGCATTTGCCCCCGGCAACAGAGTTGAGAAAATTGAACCAAAGTCTTCATTTACCTAAATTTCACAAAGAAAATATCTGATCTGAACTGGCAGCCGTTTCTATTTCAGTCTCTACAATGTTTCAAATGTGAAAAATCTAACTCCAATACATGCTCATTTTTACCTTCAGCCATGCTGCTTTTAGAGCCTCATTTTTCTTCTGATCAAGTCCTGTGATAGTATCTAAAATTTTTGACTTGTCATTCTCCACAATTCTCTTCTTTTTCATTAAGTCGTTGTACTATTATAGAGACACAGAAATAAAAATGATTCTTGAAATACAATATGATCTGACCTCATATGTACATGCTTTAGGCCCCGTTTACACTTAATCAGTTGGTGTGCGTTAGTACGCGTTTTTTCCATAGCAGTGCATTGGGAAGAGGATTTCAGTGTTAAGTGTAAAAGAGGCCATAGGAAAACATGGGCTTTACTTTGAAAATCGGTTTTCTTTCAGTTATAACTGAGAGCAACTGATTAAGTGTAAAAGGGCCCTTATTCTTTTTCTTTAAAGCCATAAACAAAGAATGTGATGCATCACAATGCATATATGTACTGCTTCCACCAGCCACCCTGGGACTCCCTGAAATGGTCTCGTTTCAGTGAGCTGTAGAGGTTTTCTTCTGCATGTCCACATGGATCAGCTTTTTTGAAGTGCATCTTGAGTTACACAACAGGAACATAATTGCTTTCTATATGGCCAAATTCCACCCCAAATGCCTATAAGAAATGGTTTTGATTATATTTTGACATTTAATGGATGAATGGCTGTATAAGTGTCCTCACTTGTCCTACCTGAACCAACTTCCTATTTCAGTAGTGTCAGCATTCCAGCAGTTCAGTGCTAGATACACATCTAAGCATTATTTTGTCAAACATCTCAATGTACTTAACATGGAACAAAACCTGCCCTGTTGTACAGTAGAACAGCATTGGCAGATGCTTCTGTGCCAATTCAAAAAGGGCTACCTGACAGAAACGTATGCCAGGTCCCTCTGCCTCTCTCCTCTTTGTGTCTGCATCCAATCAGTGGTGGATTACTGTTAGCACATGGTATTCAAGCCTAGAGATTTCATATTAGAGGTCGATCCCTTGCTCCTATCTTATTTGCTCCTATCTTATGTATATTGTGCCACTAAAGTCCATCTGACCAAATAAATGGTTACATCTTGTGAACGTTTGGTGGACTTGCCTTTGGAGATTGTCACGTCACATAGATTAACACATGTAGTGGGCTTACATAGTATTCCTCAGTAGGGATGGCCCTGATTAGGAGAACTCACGGAGAAGCATGTGATCAGCTGATAGATGTGTAAGGTCCTGATTGGCTGTGATGACTTCCTGGTTTAATACATGATCATGACCAGAAAATCAGAACCTTACAAATCTATCAGCTGTTCAAACTGATCACATGCTTCTCCATGAGTTCTAAGCAGGGCCATCCATATTCCTCAGTAGTAGCTTCTTGTTTATATTTCACATCCTGCATTGCACAGGTATGTTTTGATTGACCATTATTAACTCCAATCCTGTATAATTTACATAAAACTAAATAGCTCTAAACTGCCACCAACAACCACCTTTGTACCTCGTCACCTGACTGGCCATATACAACAGTACATTTTGAATGTTATACTGAACAAAGTCACTGAATAAAGAATGACATGCAAATTATGACCTTTGCAAACATCTTAAACTGGTATATGATAAAAGGGTTTAAAAATGAAAGGGTAATGTGGTAGCTTACCTCAATGATTACAAAATCTTTGCAACAAAAGATTTTATTAGTGATAGCACAGGCAACGCATTTCGCGGGTCTGAGCCCGCTTCCTCATGCCAATAGCAGTGCCTACGTTTGAAAAAAAAAAGGGAAGACTCTCTATTCTACTGGTAACATAACATAATATGCATACTAATATAGTATAAAAAGTATATAGTACAACAATGTGAATATTACATTATAGTGTTATCCTATTTTGATATAGTCTGTTATACACACACTTTGAACAGTGGTTCTTAAAGGGAACCTTAACTGAAAAAAAAAAAGTTTTACTTACCTGGGGCATCTACCAGCCCCCTGCAGCCATCCTGTCCCCTCGCAGTCACTCATGGCTCCTCTGGTCCCCCGCTGCCAGCTAGTTTCGTTTTTGCCGACTGGGAGCCGGCTGGCCACCATGCGCACGTTTTTACGCATCCCTGCTGGTGCAGGAAGCTATTGCAGGCGTCAACAAGTACATTTTTACGTTAAAATTGTAATAAATAATATATATATATGTGTATGTGCGTGCGTACTGTATGTGTATGTGTATGTGCGTGCGTACTGTATGTGTATATGTGCGTGCGCACTGTATGTGTATGTGCGTGCGTACTGTATGTGTATGTGCGTGCGTACTGTCCATTTATGTGCGTGCGTACTGTATGTGTATGTGTGTGCGTACTGTATGTGTATGTGCGTGCGTGCGTATGCACACACACACATTATATTATATTATATATATATATATATATATATATATATATATATACACCGTATATACTGGCGTATAAGACGACTTTTTAACCCCTAAAAATCTTCTGAAAAGTTGGGGGTCGTCTTATACGCCGGATGTCAGTCAGGAGTATGCCGGGTGCCAGGCAGAGTTGTAAATACCGTACTTATGGTGCAGTCTCCACCTACTTGCTCCTTGCGAGCAGCCGCTCGCACGGGTAGCAGTGCCTCTTCCGGGGTCACCTGACTGGTGATGCGTGCGCTCCACTGATGACGCTCATAGAAGAGATTGCCGGGCTCTTCCATGAGCGTCATCAGTGGAGCGCACACATCACCGGTCAGGTGACCACGGAAGAGGCACTGCTACCCGCGCAAGCGGCTGCTCGCAAGGAGCAATTAGGCAGAGAATGCGATCTATTAACCAGGGGACTGCACCATAAGTACGGTAGGAGCAACTAGGCGGAGAATGCATAAGTAAGGTATTTACAACTCTGCCTGGCACCCGGCATGCTCGCTCACACAGGGGTAGTCTTATACGGCGAGTATACCCCAAACTGTATATTGTAAGAGGAAAAGTTGGGGGGTCGTCTTATACCCTCAGTCGCCGTATATACGGTATATACGGTATATATATATATATATATATATATATATATATATATATATATATATATATATAGTATATATATATATATATATATATATATATATATATATATATATATATATATATATATATACACACATATATAAAAAAAAAGCATGTGTAAATACCCCCAATGTCTAATACAATATGTATGATTTAATATCTGATAATATTTAATCTAATAGCTACTACTCTTAATTCATCTAACTAAGCAATTGTTAAGAACCACTGTTCGAAGTGTATGTGTAACAGACTATATCAAAATAGGATAACGCGATAACGTAAAGATCACATTGTTGTACTACATATTTTTATACTATATTAGTATGTATATTGTGTTATGGTACCAGTAGATTAAGGAGTCTTCCCTTTTTTTTTTTTTTGCAAACGTAGGCACTGCTATTGGCCTGAGGAAGCGGGCTCAGACTCATGAAACGAGTTGCCTGTGCTATCACTAAAAATCTTTTGTTGTTACAAAGATTTTGTCATCATTGAGGTAAGCTACCTCATTACCCTTTCATTTTTAAACTGTATTTAAACGCTTTTATCATATACCATTGTCTCCACCTGCTTCCTGCGGTCGGTTGCCCCTCTGCAACCCATCTTTGTGAGTAGTTCTTTACTTCCGAATTATTTACTACTTTATCTTGACATACTACACCATTGGGCTCCCTACATTTTTTTGTCTCCTGTGTATTTTTCCAGAGTTTATTTTAGCACCCAAAACAAACCACATCTTAAACTAAACCTATATGAAAAAAAACCAAAAACCCTGGAGGGTACTTACCTTGGGAGGGGTAAGCGTCTGGATCCTACTGAGGCTTCCCCCATTGTCCTCCATACCAGCAATCCAGTGATGGTAAGCCCCCCGAAAAGCGGGGGAGGTAAATATTTGCCTATCACGATCCAGCCCAGTAGCAGTTTTCCCATTGGGCTCAGGCGGAAATAGGAGCCTGATTGGGTCTGCTCAATTGCACAGACGACTCCGCTATTTTCACCAGCGCCGAATGGAGAGCCGCTACTGCACTGGAGACCTGAAGGATTGCTGCGCCTGCACAGTGCTAGTCAGGGAGTTTTCAGGGGAGCCAGCGCTGGATCCCCAAGGCTACAGAGGACAGGGGAAACCCCAAATTAGGATCCTGCGGCTTCCCTCACCTGAGGTAAGTACCCCATAGTGGCTTTTTTTTGTTACAGGTGTACTTTAAAGTTAGCTATACACTTCTCAATTTCTTCTGTCGATACCTGGCCGATTAGGTCAAATCTGCTAGAAATCAATGCCCCAACATGCAATACAGTGATTTTTGTCAAAACTCGATTGTATTGGATGAAAAATCTTGATCAGCGGCTTGATCAGCGGCGGGTTGGGAGCAGCGGCAGATCGACAGCCCATAGTGTTGCACTGCATCCAAGAGTGCAACGGTTTAATAGATTTTTAATACATTTCATGCTGAAATCTCTTAAAAATAAATGTGCAGTGCATGAAGGGATTTGATCACCTAGTACCTTCTCTAATCACTTTATGAAGTGCGAGAGACCTTAGTTCAGTTCTAAGATCATTCATGGGTTAACTTTTTTTTTTTTTTTTTTTAAATACCATAGAAAATCAGGTTCTAACAAGAGTTTTCTGAACCATCCAAGCACAGCAGTGTCAACAGGCCAGAAACTCACCCTCTCTTCTGCCTGTGTCAACATATTCATGGCTCTCATGTTTACATTTCGCCCAAGTTTTTCTTGCATTTCTTGCAGTTTCTGCAGCCTCTGTCCTGCTGCCTTGGGATTGTTTGCCTTGAAATCAAAAGCTGTGTCTTCTTTGCCAAAGAGATTCCTTTCAGAAGCAATCCATTCATAGTCATTGAGCATTCTTGTAACCTATACAAACAGAACAAGTTGTATTTAAACAGTTGAGATGACCAATGGTTTTCTCATGCTGCGATATTCTTCACTAATGTCACCATTATATGCAGATTAAGTTAATATTATGTATAGATGATTATGAAATTATCTATAGTGTACTGGGAGGGGGGTATAGGACTACATGTAGTATGAATGAGCCCTATTATAAATCACTGCCATTAGCGCTGCACTGTATGATGCAGTACAAAGCAATACAGTCATCCCATCTATACAATTTCTGCCACTTTATGACCTAAACCCCCCCCCCCAGTAGACTACATGCGGTTACATATCTGGCCTCGATTTCAGTACTACCCCCTGAATAAAACAATTCAGAGACCAGGCTTTACATTCAACAGACTTCTCACATTTTTCCAGGAAAATCATTTACATTATTTCCTTTTAAACAGATAACTGTGCTCTTAGCTGTATGGCGATTTTAGAAAAGTGAAAATTTTAAACCTGCAAACAATCAGTAGCAAGGGTAACGGAAATTTTAAACACCGAAGAATAGAGCCCTCCAGACTAAAGCTTTGCTAAGGCCAAAGAACATTTCTTTACTTCGGTACTGATTGACTCAATCGGTAAGGCAGAAGGGATAAAAAAATCTTGGGGATACTACATGAACACAGTTGTCATGGTATCAGGGCTTGGATTCAATACAAAATGTTCTCCTGAGTTTTCTCTAAAGAGAGAGAAAACTTTTTTTTAGATGCCAGCATAAGACATGAAATAAAGTACACAAAATAATTGTCCCAAATTAATGTAGGTCTGATATGACATCTTGCTAGGTGATGAAAAAGGGCACATTTTCAGTAAAGTGAGAGAGTAGACAGGATTACCCTTGCGGCAGAGTCGGCACTGTCCTTTTTGTGCTTGCTGATATTATGCTCTAGCTTTTTTATCTTGAGCTGGTGGTCATTGTTACATTCACGCATTTTGGCAGCTTCAGAAGACTTGCTCCTGATTTCTTGGTCATGCCCCATAATAACTTCCTTTTGCTTAGCCAGCTCTTCCTGGGCTTTCTTGACCGTTTCCTGTCAAAATACATATTTGATAAAATATACAAATGTACAACAGATTACCAGACAACAGACTGTTTTCTACATGGAATATATGGTTACCGTTTTATTTGATACTTCAGCTGTCATGCTGTCTATTTGACCTTGATAACTTTTGATAGCTTCATCCACAGCTTCTATTTGCTGTTGGTAGGTGGTCTGCTCCCTCTTCATTTCCTCAAGTTCTAACACAAGAGCATCAACTTCCTGTGATAACACAAAGTTAAGAATTCTGAAAAAGCCTACTTTGTACCAATTAGATCATCTCTATTTTTAGCTTAATTAAAACAAAAACAAAAAAGACTTGTACTTAAATATTGTAATCTGCATTCACCTGGGATGTGCCATTATGTAGTTTTCACTACAGCCCCTTTCCATCCCCCCCTCCTCCCAACTAGAATTACATTAAAACAAGTTAACTGTGCAGCACTGTGCATGCTCTGGCTACATAGCAGACCTTATTCCTGCTGTTCCCCATCAAAGTGTTATTCACCAGCTGAGGAACTGAACTACCATCGGTAGCGCAGCTCACACTTGAACAGTAGCGCAGTCAAAGGGAGATTCTCATGCAGCAGCTGTGGGTCTGAGGAGGATCCAAGAAGCCTCTGGACTATAATGAAGCTTACCACTACTAAGTATCTAATTTATAACCTTTTCTTCCTCACAGGTTTGCTTTAACCAATATGTTTTTTGGCCCTCAATTCTCATCACTATGCAAACGACTAAGGATTTATTGTCAATGTAAATAATGGCAGTAAAGCCTCGAATACCTGACTAAAGTTGGCCGAGGCGGCCGTCAACGATCACCTTAGCCGATAGGCGTGTGTACAGAAGACCCCGACCAGCAATGGCAGCTTGGTGGATCAACTTGGCTGAGAACTTCTTTAAAGATGCTGCTACCCTGCGTGACGTCACGCACTTGCGACTGTCATCCCTCCGCCCCCGCCCCCCACATAGCAACAGAACGCATTGTCAGCTACACACCTGACCCCCGTCTGTGCAGGCTGGCCAGCGATATCGCTAGGGATATCAGGTTCCGATCCCCAACAGGCCAGATTCCAAAGAATTTGGGGGTACCAGTGCAAGAATGGGAGGATGAGGGAAGACTTTAGGACCCCAAGGCTTACGCATGTTCCAAGACAGTGGGTCCCATAAACAAACAGAGGGAGTAAGAATCCCAGCCAGGAACATTGCACTTATAAAATGGAGATCAAGTCCGGCTCCTATTTAGCTCTCCAACTTAAATTATTAAATATAATAGTAGTGAGTGTAGTGAGTTTACACTATTCAATAATTAGATTTTTCATAATTTTTGATACTAGATTGTCTTTTAGTGTTTATTGGGATTACCTGTAGTCCTACTACCGCTCCATGTTTGTGCTACACTATCATTAAAGACTAAGGCCTCGATTCATAAAACTGCCTGCGAGCGGGGAAAGTCGAGCGGGGAAACACCGCTGTCGGTATTTCCGCCTTCAGGGTGGTAATTCATAAAAATTTAGCTACTTGTGATATACGTGCGGAGATACTCCGCTGTAGGCAGGCGTTAGGCTGTCGGGAGACGTGCGGAAACAGGGGAAGCAGGCGGAATCCCTCCGTGCGGTGTTCTCTCTGCAGCTGCTTGGGAGGTCTGTCCCATTCACTGCAACGGATTCCGCACGCTTCTCGCCACATCAGAGGTAGCGGTAATACCCGTCCGCATACCGCTACCTCTAATCTTTATGAATTGACATTTGTTACTGTTGCTGTGATAATCACCGCGCAAGGCGGTGATTGATCACTCTGCTCGCAAATGTCGGCTTTTCATGCGGAAAAAGCCTTTATGAATGCATATTTTGGTGTGTGGTCGGTAAAGTGAGCGTTTTTTTGCATTTCCGAATGCGGGAATGCTTTATGAATCGAGGCCTATGTGAATAAAGGCTAACAGCACCATCTAAGCTTGGCACAGACCTGTTGCTTTTCTTTCATCTTCTTACTGGATGCATCTGCTTTCTTTTTGGCTGCATCTAGCTTCTGCTGAGCTTCCTTTAGCTCCTTCTCGCGTTCAGCTTCTGCATTTTTCATTTTGTGTTCAAGGACCTTGTATTTCTCCTCTGCCTTTTTCTGAACCTCCTTTGTCTTCTTTAGCGTTTCTTCACTCTCCTCTGATTTTGGAACAGAAAATTGAGACTGCTTATACCAGGGCTTTTCAACCTTTTCACTAATTGTACCAGTTTTATTGCTTGAAAAATTTCAAGTACCACCACTGCACAGTAGATCTGACCCGTTCAGGCTCAGCGGTTTCCACCACAGCCCGAGCGACAAGCCGCTAATGCGCATGTGCGCACATTGACAAGAAGATCTTCGGGGGGTCCCAGAGCTGGATCCCCTCTACTGAGGAGGAAGGGAGAAACTTCTTTATAATCCAGAGGTTTCCCCCTCCCAAGGTAAGTACCTCCCAAGGGCACTTTTTCCTTACAGGTACACTTTAAGAAAGGGGGGGCATATGGGAGGAGGCGTTGATGGGGAAAAGGATATAAATTAGATTATTAGATTGCTAGCCTACAGATTGCAATTATTGGCAATCTGTAGGTAGATTGTCAATATAGGTAGCCTTTCCACTTTCTCCCTCCCCTGCTTCAATATAGGTAGCCTCCACCACCACCAAAGAGCTGGGTAGTGACTCACCACAAAGTTGGGTTCCCCCTTGCTCTCTCCTTGCTGTGCTGCCCTATGGAATAGTTTAGACCGCAGATCAGTGATAACCAGGCTGCAGTGAAGAGACAGCCAGGCGAACAGTGCACAGTGACGCACGTATACTTCAAATACAGCAAGTGAGCAGTGATGTCACTTCCTGTATTTGAAGTATACCTGCCGTCACTGTGCACCATTCGCCTGGGTGTCTCCTCACCGCTGATCTGAGGTCTGAAGTATGCCGCAGGGCAGCACAGCAAGCGAGCGAGGGGTGGCTGAACTTTGTGGAGGCAGGATGGGACCAGGACCAGAGGCAGGTGGGCAATTAAGTGGCAGGCAAACTTGGAGTGTACCACCTGGCCAACAGCAAAGTACCACTGGTGGTACACGTACCACAGGTTGAAAAGCCCTGGCTTATACAATATAAAGACACTGGTATATAGTAACCTTTATGCCCTAATTTCAATGGGACCAAAAAAGAACCACAAATTCTTTCAGGAATAAATAAAAATAAAGGATCGCAGTTACCAATGGTTTGCTTCAGTGATTCCAATTCTTCCTGCTGTTTGTGATAGGAACTCTGCTGCAGTTTTGTTTGAAGGAGATCAGCTTCTTCAGATTTCATATCCCACTGTTGTTTTAACTGTCGATACCTTTAAAAAGAAAATTGACTTCTTAAAGAGAATCTGTACTCTAATATTCTTACACTAAAAAGCATACCATTCTATTCCTTATTTTCTCCTGTGCCCCTCTGTGCTGTTTCTGCCACTCTCTGCTGCAATCCTGGCTTGTAATTAACAGTTTTAGGCAGCGTTTACAAACAAACTAACCAGCTTGTGATAGGCTCACATAAACAGAGTGTGTGAGTCATACAGAGTGTGCAGGGGGCCTGCAGAGGGTGTGTATCGCTTCTATCCAATCACAAGCAGCCCTGCACATTCCACACATTCAAGCCTTAGCCCAACAGACACGACAGAGGAAAGGAGATAAGATTTATTACAGAGACAGTGCAATTAGGAAAGGCTGCAGTAAGCCAGAGCACATTAGAACAGGCATAGGAACTTATAGGATAGAAGAACTAAGGCTGAAAAATTTGTTACAGAGTCTCTTTAAAGAGAAACTCCGACCAAGAATTGAACTTTATCCCAATCAGTAGCTGATACCCCCTTTTACATGAGAAATCTATTCCTTTTCACAAACAAACCATCAGGGGGCACTGTATGACTGATATTGTGGTGAAACCCCTCCCACAAGTACATACTCTTGGCAGTTTCCTGTCTGTGAACCTTGCTGCATTGTGGGAAATAGCTGTTTACAGCTGTTTCCAACTGCCAAAAAAACCATGGAGCAGCTACATCACCTGCCAACAGTAAAATTGTTCACTGGAGTTCCTCTTTAAAATGGAACTACAGTATAGTCAACATTTCCCCTCTGCTCCAACATATTAGCCACACTGTAAAAGCTTCTAGAAACTACTTTTTTTTAACAAAGGTTTATAGACTATAGCTTCATACACATACTACAGAGAACTCAACCAAGGTGAGCAATCGACACCATATCTTCTGAGAATCTAGTATGAACAGGTGTCCCACATCACTTAAAGAGACACAAGTATTGTTTTCCTGTTTTTTTCACTTGGCTCACTGTTATCTGCATGAGCCAAGCAGAATTGCAGACTTCCAGGTAAAAAAACAAATGGTTTATTCAGCTGAAATACACAGGCAAAATCTCACGACTTTCCTGGTCACAGTTGCCATGCAGGGGCAGGAGGAGGCAGAGCTGTTTGCAGTAGCTCTGCCTCTTGGTGTGTTGCTCCCCGCCTCTCTGTTCATTCATCCCTAATTATTCCACCCCTCATGGCCATGCACATGGCCATGCGCCCAGACAGGCGCATAGCATTACAATACATTAGCCAGGCTAGAGCCACCACCCGGAAACAGGAAGAGGGGTCGCGGCCATTTTATCCAGGAATTTTTAAAATGCTCTAAAATGATAACTAAAGGGCTCAGAATTGCTGCGAACAGCATGCTACAAGTTCTGCACAGAAATGTATTTTTTTTCTTCTAAATTTAATTTCGCTTCAGACTCACTTTAAGAGACCTGGCATCTCTAATCACAGACTTTGAGTAGAGGGTTTTGTGGAGTGGCACACCTTACCGTGAGTTATTCAGGTGCATAACCTGGATGTAAAGCAGCATCCAAATATCATATACAGAAAAGTTCTACGTTTGGTTAGCACACTGTTTGCAAGTTAAGGCTCCTTATTCTTCAGTGCTTTGGCCAAACACTATGTAACCAAGGGGCCACATAGGGCCCCCTTCATCAGAAAAGTGCAGACATAGAAAAGCTTTGTATGACTGCACTTTTCTGGTGAAGACGACCCTGCGGGCACCATAAACAATTGTCATTTGGTGTTTGACCAATGCACTGAAGAATAAATAACCTTAAAGTGAACCTCCGGACTAAAAATCGACTCAGCAGCACTGAAAAGGCTTGGTGTTTCTTTAACAGTTTCACAGCATCAGAACTTTGTTTCTCTTATACATGCCTCATTTTTAGCTGCACAGAAGAAAACTGCCCGGGCTTTTTTCCCCTGATGCTGTGCAAAGCATGATGGGATTTCTGACTTTGTTGTTCTTGTTCTGCTGTTTTGGTGCAATTTTTTTTTCTTTTACATTTTGAATCTGACATTTGAAGCCTAGCGTGTGCAGCTTGGAGGGGTGATCAGGACACATGACCGTTGGAACTGTGTCTCCTGCTCCTTGTCACCTCTTTTCAACCAAAAAGATGGCTGCCCCCATGACAAAGATGGCAGCCCCCATGAATCACAAACATTTGCCTGTTTTTTTTAAAACAGGGTGGGTAAGAGATTATATTACCTATCTATTCTAATTAACATAACTAATGTAACTTGATGACAGTATGTTTGTTTAGGCTGAAGTTCCCCTTTAACTTGCACATGGTGTGCTAACCAAACTTTGGACTTTCAGTAAACACAGACTTAGGGCCAACAAACAAGCACTCCATTTTCAAACTCTCCCCACCCACCGAAAGCTGCTATATGGTGCACTGCTCGGTTGTTAACTATTTGACATTCCTGGACGTGAAACTCACGTCCAGGAAGCCATGTGCGCTCCTGCGCGTCCACGCGGCCGATCGCGCGCGTGCACGCGCGCTCCCGGCCAGCGGTTTGTTAGCCAGTGAATCAGTGAATCGGGCAACGGTGCACGATCACTGATTCCTCTCCCCCGCAGAAAAAGCGACAGCTTCTCTCGGAAGCTACGCTTTTTCTGCGTCCTATGTCGCTCTAAGCGTACGTGGTACGCTTAGAGTGACGTCACTGTAAACAACTCATGGCTGCCATCTTGTGGCCAAAAAGTAAACTACATCTAAATGTTAAATAAAAATACACATATATTTACAAAAAAAAATACAATTTCAATCCCACCCTCCCAAAAATACCCACATAAAATGTTTAATTAAAAAAAAACTAAAACATTACAATTAAAAAAAAAAAAAAAACACAAATATTTACCTAAGGGTCTAAACTTTTTAAATATCTATGTAAAGATGAAATATTTCTTTTTTTTTTTTATTATAAGCTTGTAAATAGTGATGAATGCAAAACGGAAAAAATGCACTTTTATTTCCAAATAAAATATTGTCGCCATACATTGTGATAGGGACATAATTTAAATGGTGTAATAAACGGGACAAATGGGCATATACAATACGTGGGTTTTAATTATGGAGGCATGTATTATTTTAAAACTATAATTGCCGAAAAGTGAGAAATAATGATTTGTTTCCGTTTTCTTCTTATTCTTCCTTTTAAAATGCATTTACAGTAAAGTGGCTCTTAGTAAAATGTACCCCCCAAAGAAAGCCTAATTGGTGGCGGAAAAAACAAGATATAGGCCTCAATTCACTAAGCTTATCTCCTGTCTTTAATAACTCTTCTAGAGTTGTTACCATGGTGATAAGGCATGTAGTATTCAGGAAACATTTTACCTCAGGCAAGCCTAAAGTTAACTCTTCTGTCTTTAAATTAACTCTCCAATCCTTAAAATAACTCCATAGTTAAAGACAGGCTGTTAATTAACTGCGTGTGAAAATAACTACAGAGGAGGTAAATTAACTACAGAGGAGGTAAATTAACTACAGGAGAGGTAACTTAAGGAATGAAGAGGTAAGATAACTCTCTCACGTGTGGAGGTAAGTTTTCTCTTGCTTTATTATCTCTAGCATGATCTTAGTGAATTGAGGCCATAGATCAGTTCATTGTGATAAGTAGTAATAAAGTTATAGGCTAATGAATGGGAGGTGAACATTGTTCGGATGCATGAAGCGAAAAACGACTGAATGCGAACTGGTTAAGGAATATTGGCCCTAATTAATTTCATTTTTTTTCCTAGATAAAATTTTTATATTTTAACAATAATATGCCTTTTATCCACCAACAAGCAAGAAAACCCTCAATAATAATTTGAGCAGTACCTTTTCAGCGTACTGCAATTGAAAAAAAAAAAACACCACTATAATGTAGGTGAAAAATATTTTAACGAAAAAAAAAAAAAAAAAAAGGATCTCCAAGCAGAAAGCGGGAGAAAAGTTAATTGAATAATGGTCATGGAGTCAAAATAGCAAAAAGGGACTTTTTCTCATTAAGTTGCCTTTCCCTTGAAATTGAGCAATCAAATGTATCTGGAACACTGATCCATGTAAGAGAATACCTAGAAAGAAGGGTGAGAGTCTGCATGGGAGATCATCTGCAGTCAAATGAATCAGGTCAGCCAGCCACAGTTCAAGATGCCACTTTGGGGCTTGTGAGATTGTTGGTATTTCTTATAAAATTGTACTGCAATGTTCCTAAAGGAAATCTGAAGTGAGAGAGATATGGAGACCGACATTTCGTTTTGTTTCAGGTTTGAGTCAGACACTACTAATGCTGGAATGATCAGCAGGACTGCCAGGAAACTGGTATTGTTTAACCTCCTTGGCAGCTCGTCCATAGCCGCTGGAGGGCGCCGCTCAGGACCTGGTGGGCCGATTTTCTTTTTTTTTTAAAACACTGCGTGTCTTACCTGATCGCCGCTGCCCGCTGCTACCCGCCGCGTTAGAGTGCCCCCCTCCCCCCGAGCGCAGCCTGGCCAATCAGTGCCAGGCTGCGCTGAGGGGTGGATCGGGACTGCCAATGACGTCACAACGTCATCACGATCGTCGCCATGGCGAAGGGGGAAGCCCTAAAGGAAATCTCGTTCAGAACGGGACGTCCTTATGGGAATACGCGCCGTCGGCAATCGGAAGGGTGGGAGGGATGCGGAAGGGAGGGGTGAATCATGTAGCTAGCGCTAGGCTAGCTACATGATAGAAAAAAAAAAAAAGAATTCAAAAAAATAGTGCTGTGCATCCACCCTGGCGCATTTAATAGAACGCCAGGGTGGTTAAAAGGAAATAAATATGGTACTGTATGCAGCTCATTTCAGGTTCCCTTTACAAGAGCTTACTGTGGTAACAGCGAGAGGTGTAAACAAGTTTATACAATCCCAAGAGATCACTAGAACATCTATCCTCCACTAATTGATCCAGATCTCAGACACAAAATGCTCTCTTCTTGCAGCGATTTGAAATCACATGGTCTATGTTTGTTCCTCTCCAGTCACATGTAGTCTTGCTGTAGATTCCATGGAGTAAACATTTCCTGGGACATAATAATGGCAGTATTTGTATAGCGCCTTTCTCCTGTCGGACTCAAAGCGCTTGCGAGGCAGCCACTAGAGCGCACTCAGTAGGCAGTAGCAGTGTTAGGGAGTCTTGCCCAATGAACTCCT
The DNA here is from genome assembly GCF_040937935.1 of Hyperolius riggenbachi. Taxonomy (NCBI): domain Eukaryota; kingdom Metazoa; phylum Chordata; class Amphibia; order Anura; family Hyperoliidae; genus Hyperolius; species Hyperolius riggenbachi. The sequence goes on along the minus strand of NC_090656.1, from coordinate 153,216,547 downwards.
TACTGAATTACTGGCTTACTGAACAGGCAGAGCCGAGATTCGAACCCAGGTCTCCCATGTCAGAGGCAGAGCCCTTAACCAGTACACCATGCCAGCTGAGGTTGCTGGCTGTATTTTCCCTTTACCCTGGGAACTTCTACCGATGACATTAGGATGCTGTGCTCCACTCCAATGCAAGTGTTTTTTTTTTTTTTGTTTTTTGAATCATGTTACTTTTATTTACTCCCTGCACCACCCAATAATAGAAAAAGTCATAATACAAAAATCAAGAAATAACACACCAACTGATGCGTAATTCAACCATTTATTTAAAGAGGAACTGTCGCGAAAATCTTAAAATGTAAAACACATACAAATAAGAAGCACATTTCTCCCAGAGTAAAATGAGCCATAAATTACTTTTCTCCTATGTTGCTGTCACTTACAGTAAGTAGTAGAAATCTGACATTACCGACAGATTTCAGACACATCTTCTCATAGGGGGGTTCTCAGGGTTTTCTTTATTTTTTAAAAGCACTTAGTGAATGGCAGTTGCTCTGTCCAACTGCCAAAATAGTGTGCAGCGAGCAGGGAGGCTGGACAGCATCTTTGTATTAATCATTTTCAGGGAAAGTTTTTTATAAAGAATAAAGGCCATGCTGATAATCCCCCATGAAGAGATAGGTAGTAGAAATCTGACATTACCAGCAGGTTTTGGGCTAGGCCATGTCAGATTTCTACTACCTACTATAAGTGACCGTAACATAGGAGAAAATTAATTTATGGCTCATTTTATTCTGGGAGAAATGTACTTTTTATTTTATATGTGTTTTAAGATGTTCGTGACACTTCCTCTTTAAGCCTGTTTTATCAAAAAATTCATCTAAAACCAAGACTTCCAAGGAAATAGTTGGGCTAAGCGCGACGAGCACTAGCTCGGCCATTTTGTGGCTTATCTTACTACTGGGGTAATCTTTCATATTATTGTGGCGGCCAACGCATAATACTACCAACCTGTTTGGAGACTCTTCACTTATTGGGGCTACCATTTTTAGTTCTTTTCATTGGCTGAACTTTGTCTGGGCACACTTCTTAGTTTCATTTGCTTTTTTCTTTTTTCCCACTAACTATATGCACATAGCACTTTCCAAATAGCACCTTTTGTAAAATTATCTCTTACAATAGACCTGTCATTTATGTACCTTATGAGTCAATACATGATCATTTGATTGCTATTTGCACTTTCTATTTGATGCATACCCTCTTATGTTTCTTGTAATGGCTCACATCACTGCATGTATTTACACAGTCTATTAGATATTTTTGATGCCGTGTTACTATTTTGGTGGCCAGTACAGCACACATTGGAAACCATACAGAACTTAATTTTAAACTATTACTATTTTTATATTTAAAATATATTTAAAAGTATATTTTATGGCTTACCCCCTTCATGTACATCTGTATTTGAGGCTTATGGACCTTGTGGCCACACTTTAGTTTTAATAGATTTTATGATAAATCAGGCTTAAAGAGGAGCTGTTAGGTATAAGGTCTCAGAAAAAAAACACATATCAGTAGCTAAAGATTGGCTGTACTTACATTACATATGCATTTCACTGTCCACGTTTGGATTTCACAGAATTTTTATATAGTATTTGCAGAGAATGATGCTCCTGACAGCTCATGGCAGGTTCCATGTTTGTCTGTCTCCTATGAAGCCAATTCTGTCGTCATGTCCTCCCTGCTTCCTGATGATTCCACTCACACAAATGATCCGTAATGGAAAACACTACTGTGCAGTGAATATTAATTAGCCATGTGGCTAGGAACAATAGCGGGTTCATGCAGTATACTCTGCCCGGAGATTTTTCAGTGCTGTGAGCTGGACTGCGTTACACACTGTTGTAACATGAGCCTGTAACTTCTCACTAGCAGCAGAGGGGAGGACCCAAGGTGGGAAAAAGCAGCCCCAGAATGCTTTGCAGTATGGTATGCGGCCTCTCGGCCTCTTAAGAGCTTGGGTCTAACAGCCTTGCTGTTCAGCACACATCAAAAGTAAGAGATTTTTAACTTCAGTATTGCCTTTTTGGCTTCCTTCTAAACTGTTTAACACAGGAGAATAGAGGTTTAAATTAGCTTTTGCAGCCTGACAGTTACTCTTTAAATATTGTGGAATTATGCAGCTGTAGAAGTGATATAGTTTCTTGATTTTTGAATGGGGGATTTCTTGTTCTTCTCTTCACTGTGTAACTTATGATCGGGTCGAAGACCCACATCCCCTTTACCATATTCTCCATATTTAGGGTAGATACTATATTATGCAGTAATTGAAGATAACTTGCGCTGCAAACGGCAAATTGTTTTTAATAGGTTATATAGAGTAAATTAATGTTTGCCAACTCATGATACAATCTTAATTGTACAATATTACCCCTTCTATGTAATATGGAGGACTCAATACACAGGACTGAGTATATTCACTCAGTTCACCTCCCCCCAAAGATTTGACAATATTGTACAATCCAGATAGCATCATAAGTGGGCGCCTTAAATGTTCACACCTACACAAGCTGCATAATTTGAACAGAGAAGATAATACTGGGTTCCAGCAAATGTGACCACTGTACCTTTCAGCTGTATTTTTCAGAGCAGCCAGTTCTTTCTCCACATTTTGCAGCTCGGTCTCCTTAGATCTCAAATCATCCTGAACATCTTTGATCTCCTGAATCTTCGATAGCACAGAAGGGGCCTGAGAGCGAGCACCTGCCAAACAGAGACTGGGTTACAAAATAACATTTCCACATATATTGATGTGTTCTATAGGAGGTCAAACAAACATCATGCAAGCTAGCTTGTAACTCCACATCTTTTGCTTGATATTTAAGTTACTTATACATGAAAAAAGACATTTACCGCCACTTAATGTTCCTTGCGGATCAAAAGTATCCCCACCAAGTGTAACAGTTTTGGTCATTATCCTTTTGTCGAAGGTCACTTTCTTAGCATTGTCCATTGAATCACACACCAGCGTAGATCCAAAGACGTACTCCATAGCTTTTTGCAGCTCCGAATCATAACCCACCAGAGTAAGAGCCAGGTGCACGTTGTCAGGGCCCACCTTAATAAACAAAAAAAAGCCAATTACAAATACCGTATATTCCGGCGTATAAGACGACCGCCCAACTTTTCCAGTTAAAATAAAGAGTTTGCCATATACTCGCCATATAAGACTACCCCCTCTTCACAACCTGCCTCCTCTGTCCTCCTGGCCCACCCCTGTATACACCCTTTGTATATTACTGGGTGCTGCAGTCATCCAGGGGAGGGAAAAAAGTTCAGGCTGTGTGATTTTAGAACTGGGTGTCAGGTGTGGGGTGTCAGTATTTGTGCCAGGCAGAGCTTACCGTGGGCAGCAGCCTTGGCGGAAAGGTCCGCTCGTGTCCTGGGTCCTTCTATGTCCTCCACTGTCCCCCTGCATCATTCATGTCCGTGTCCCGTGTTTGAAGATTCAAAGCTGCAATACAGTAACTAGCATCTTGCGAGCAGCCGCTCGCATGGGTAACGGCAGCTTCCTGGTTCCGGGTCACCTGACTGGTGACGTGCGCTCCACAGTTCAGTGTCTTCCGCTTCCTACGCACATGTCACCAGTCAGGTGACCCGGAACCAGGAAGCTGCTGTTACACACGCGAGCAGCTGCTCGCAAGATGCGAGTTACTGTATTGCAGCTTTGAATCTTCAAACACGGGACACGGACACGAATGATGCAGGGGGGCAGTGGAGGACGTAGAAGGACCCAGGACACGAGCGGACCTTTCCGCCAAGGCTGCTGCCCACGGTAAGCTCTGCCTGGCACAAATACTGAAACCCGCACCTGACACCCGGCGTATAAGACGACCCCCCACTTTGCAGAAGATTTTCAGGGTTCAAAAAGTCGTCTTATACGCCGGAATATACGGTACTATAATACACGGTTTCTTCTTTTTTGACAAAGTGCTTAGCTTCATGTTAGAGCTGTAAATGGTAATTATAGTAGTATAGTAATAAGCTGGTTCGTTAAAGATCAATTAGTATCATTCCCAACTTTTGCGACGAAGATGTACATTTTTTTTTCCATCATATCTTTGAGAAAAATAGAATTGTACAAAAAAATTAAACATCAACATTGAATGAAGTACAAACACAACAAAGATAAATTAACCAGTAAAATAATAAGCAGCAAAATAAAATATTTTGAGTTCACAATATGTATTCTGGCAGCCCATCTGTAGTCCACATTTTCCCCAAATTTCTGATTGCCCATTTTCTTGTAGATGCATCTATTCCTGTTGTCACTAAATGTCGACTGTATTTATTTATTTAGCAAAATAAGGTACAAACCATCAAAATAGCTATAGCTTGCATAAGTTAAACATCTTTTAGCTTATATTGATCATATTGTACACCAACTAGCAGTCAATAGAATTGTTAAGGATGATCAACATTTTGGGGAAAAACAAACAAACAAACAAACCCTTTTCTAAATATCAGATTAAAATGATTCCCATTTCCTTTTCAAATAGGATACAGAAGATTACAATTCCCCTTTCCTTAAAGCAGGGGTCCCCAAACGCTTTGGGTCGAGGGCCGGGTCAACATACTTCAGACTGCTGGGGGGCCCAGAGTATACATAAATTGATGTAGAAACCTTTGCAGGCCAGACAGTGAAGCATATCCAGGTGACAACCTGCAGTCCAATTAGACAACAGTGTCACCTGATATGGAATTTGATTGGAAAACAGCAAATTACTGCTTTCTGGCTTCCATGTGGATGGGAGGTGCCAGCACTGTTATTCTATATGCGGATCACCAATATTTAAAGATGTAGCTAACCGCATCTATAAGCATTACATTTTGTGTGTGGGGGGCCAGTAAAAATGTCTCGGGCCATATTCGGCCTGCGGGCCTTAGTTTGAGGACCACTGCCTTGAAGTATACACAAAGTGAAAGATATGTAGGCTGCCATATTTATTTCCTTTTAAACAATACCAGCTGCCTGGCAGTTAAGTTGATCTTGTGGCATAGGTAGTGCCGGAGTCACAATCCTTGAACAAGCATGCCGCTAATCCAGTCAGATATGAGTCAGAGCACCTGATCTTATGCATGCTTGTTGAAGTCTATAGGTAAAAGTATTAGAAACACAGGATAAGGGGAAAAGGCAGGCAACTTGCATTGTTTAAAAGGAAATAAATATGGCAGCCTCCATATCACTCTCACTTTTGGTTCCCTTTAACAGCTTAAATTAAACAAGTTAGTCTGTCCCTCTCGGTGTTACAAGCCCTACTGCATAGAGCCAAACTAATCCATGCCATGCACTGATGAGGATCAAACAATCCGAAACAGTCTGTATGCATGTTGGATTATTATGGCTCTGTACAAATTAACAAGCTGACACATCATTGCATTCCAGCGGTTCTGGAGGTGTGTTTAGCTTCTAAGGGTACAATGGTTAATTTGCATATATTCAGCAGTGATGCACTGGGAGACATCTCAAACTCACTCCAACCTGAATTATCGCAAATTCTTTCTGTTTTAAGAAAGCAAACTTTTGTTTAAATTAAACAAATGCTAGGTTTTTTTGGACTGGTTATATAAAAGCTTTCCTACAGATTCCCATTCCTACATAAAAAAGCATATTTGTTAAGGTGTCCTTCCCATAGATCAACTAAGCAGGCTGACACTTACCAAGTTTTTGGCCACATTAACTGTATCATTTCCTAAACGGCGAGCTGAAATTTTGTTAAGTGGAATAATTGTGAGTCTCCGCTTTAGCTCTCCCTTTTCCAACAGTTTTTTACCTGTGACCTGAAGTGTTCCAAAAGACAAAATGGCAAGTTAAATATGAATAATTATTCATTAACACTGGAACATTTTGTTAGTGAGTTTATTTTGTTGCCACCTCATGCTAGTCATCTGAGTGACTTACTACTTCTCCGTTTTGTATGACATGGTGGGTGAAGCAGCACAAAAGGTATTCTGCTTACAGTCCCCCATGATCAGGGCCGGATTTGTGCTCTCCAGCGCCCAAGGCCCGCTTTCATCAACCGCCCTCCTGAGTCTAAATGAAGGCTGCATGTGTGCTAGTAATGTAGCAGGGTGTCGTAGTTATATCACACATCCCCAAAACACACTGAGTTAATTAGTTCCCCGAAACAATTGGTCTCAATGATCTGGCAGGATTAGATTGTGAGCTCCTCTGAGGACAGTCTACATGACATGACTATGTACTCTGTAATGTGCTGCAGGACATGTCAGTTTTATATAAATCCATAATTATAATACAGTAGGACATTAGACTAGGACTATGGTAGGATTAGATTGTGAGTTCCTCCGAGGACAGTCAGTGACATGACCATGTACTCTGTAAAGTGCTGCAGAAAATGTACCTGCAATATACGTAATAATATGGTAAGACATTAGACTAGGACTATGGTAGGGATTAGATTGTGAGCTCCTTTGAGGACAGTCAGTGTGACATGACTATGTACTCTGTAAAGGACAGTCAGTGTGACATGACTATGTACTCTGTAAAGTGCTGCAGAGGATGTCAGTGCTATATAAATACATTATAATAATATGGTAGGACATTATACTACGACTATGGTAGGGATTAGATTGTGAGCTCCTTTGAGGACAGTCAGTGTGGCATGACTATTTACTCTGTAAAGTGCTGTAGAAGATGTCAGTGTTATATAAATACATAGTAGTGCAAAATGCTACTAGCTACCTTGTAGTGTCCCAACTTAAACTGAAGTTGAAATGGGCAGTGGAGAAGACATTCCTCCAGCCCCTTCCATGCCGATTGCTCCCTCACTGTCCTCCTCTGCCTCCTGGAACATCTGGAATTGGCCCCACAAAACCCTTCGGTCTGGGGCATACTGCACATACACGGCCTGGCCGCAAACACGTTCATGTGGCTGGGAGTGTTCTGTGCCTGTGTGTAGCTGGACTGTGCCTGCGTTGACTGGTACACTTTATTGGGGCCAGTTCTGGACGATCCAGGAGGCAGAGGAGGACGATGGAGCAATCGGCATGGAAGGGGCTGGAGGAAGCACCAGGTATGTATATTGTTTTTTCTCCTGTTTCTCCGGTACACTTTGCTCTTTGTATGGAAAAGAAGTAATAATGAATCCAGGAAAGGGGGGTAGAGAAAGCAAGGGAGGAAAAGTGGGCAGAGAAAGAGAGGGTAATCCGAGAGACAGAAAGGGAGGGTGGGAGAGAGGGTGGACAGAATAAGCATAGAAAATCAGAGCAAACAGACAGCATGTGTACTGTACACGTGTAATAGTGAATACAGAGTGTTAAATGAATTTGCACACATGACATTACTCACGTTGCAATCACTATGTTTTAAACATAATTCACCTACATATCAATCAGCACACTTTGGGGGCTTTACAGTTCCTCACAGCGAAAGACAAAGCCTGCATTCCCCAATGTGCCCTTCTCTCACCTCTAACACTGCCCTCATAAATTCAGCGAAAGGTTAAGTTCAGCTGTGTGTAGGAAGTCAAGAGAGCGGGAGGATTGTCACAGCTATCACAGTGCGTGCAGTTCCAGCACACGCTGTCTGCAAAGTTATTGTGCTTCCTGGTTTCCTGTTTACATTTCACAGACAGCCCGTTATATTCAACATTTTACTGCCAGTATGTGCTTTCTACACATATCTGGCATCCGTACACCCTCTCATCTGCCTGCAGTTCGGCATAGTTACTCATCCCTGCAGCAAGAAAGGCAGTCTCCCTTCTTCTTCTTCTCGAGCGATCCATCTCCTCTCTGCTTCCAGTCCCCCATAATGCCGGGCGGAGGGGCGGAGCCAGATAACAGCCGACCTGTATATTAGGAAGACGGAAAGACAGACCGCGCTGCTGGGACACGTAACTGTAGTAAGCGGCCGACTCTGCAATAAGTTAAGCAACTAGTGGGATTATCCGCCCCAAGCCCCGCCCCGCCCTAGGCACAAGCCTAGGAGGCCTGTGCGCAAATCCGGCCCTGCCCATGATAAGCAACTTGTGAGGTTTGGGTCCTCAGGCCCTTTAGCAGGAGATCTAGTAGGTTCACCATTCAGATTACTGTATACATAGGGGCCTATATATAAAATTAGATGTATGCAATACTGCTAAAACAATTGTGTTTATTATTTTTCACCATGTTCCATCTCCCGATTTATAAAAGTGGAGATAATCTGAAAAGGTCACCAAATTTCAGAAATATTGCTAGAAAAGCATAATTTACATTTTTACAGTATTGCCATAGGTAAAGAAATCTGAAACAAAAAAAAAGACAAAATTAGTGCAGTTTATTTTTGAATTTTAAATGGGGAACGGTGAAAAATAGTTATTTTTTTCTTTTACAGTATGAGCCTCAGAGGAACTTGTACATCTACATCCCCAGTTTTATCTCTGAAAAGGTAAATATTAACCGTAATACACAGCATCATTAAATGAGATGATTAGGCAAAAGGGAGTACAAGCCACTATTTTAGTGTAGAACATAGAATATTTCACCCAATAGTTGCACCGGTTTCTAAACACACAGCCTTCCTGGTCTCTTTTTTTTTTTTAAATAGACCAGCAATATTGTCTTTTTTTTTTAAATTTCTTTAAGAATAATTACAGAAAACCTATGTCCCGAGAAAACCACACAGTCCAACTGTTGATAAATACGGAGATAAATGCATGGCGATAAACTTGTGAAGAAGAGTATATAAAAACAAAAAGGGAACATTTTCAAAACTGCCATTCTTCCCAATTGAGGTTTTACCCCTTGTTTGTGTAGGATATATCTGCATCTACTGCCAGCATTGGGCCCCTGAAACTGGACTAGCCCTGCCACATGTCTGCGGTTATATGGTGCAAACAAATCTCTGCACTGCAGTTTTGTGCATAAACTGTCTCCGTGTCAAATTAAAATCCCTTTAAAATGTTATTGTGTGTTTTATTGTAGTTACACTTTAATTCCTAATGTGCTAGTTATTAGCCATTTCATACCATGCACACACCATTAAATTTTTACTGGCCAACTACTGACCAATTTTACTACTTCCATGTAGTACGAGATCTTAGCAACACAAACTGCTCATAGTATTCAGATCCTGTTGGCCCTCACAGTATGTGGCGGTGGTACAATTGACCGATCATATTGTATTCTGTGTACAAACCCTTCACCTGGTACAACTGAATACAGCAATGACAACTCCCATACCCACAACAGCCTTTGTGAAAATGACCAATATCTTGTAAATTTGTAGTTGAGGAAGCACTTACTTCAGTATCTACAACAACATTGTACAGTCGCCCTCCTGCCACAACTTCTAAAGCAGTTGAATTAGAAATGTCTTTTACAGTGATCAAAGTTGCAACAAGACCCTTCACGCGGTTCTTATCCCAGTTCTTTTCTGGATCTCTGCAAGACAAAAATACAAGAAAATCACCACCACCATATATCATAGATTTTAGAAATGAACTATAAATTACTTTTCTCCTATGTTGCTGTCGCTTACAGTAGGCAGTAAACAATTAACAGATTTGACAGGTTATGGACTAGTCCATCTCCACGTGGTAGATTCTAAGTATTTTCTTTACAAAAGCCCTTCGTGAAAAGGATCTATACCAAGATGAGGGCCAGCCTCCCTACTTGTTTGCACACTATTTTGGCAGTTGGACTGAGCAATGGCCATTTGGTAAGTGCTTTTGTAAATAAAAATCTGAAAGATCTGTCAGTTTTCCACTGCCTACTGTAAGTGACAGTGCCATAGCAAAAAAAGTAATTTATAGTGCATTTAACGCTGGGAGAAATCTTTATTTTATATGTATGCATTTTAAAATTTTAAGTTTATAGTGGTCCTTTTAACATATTAAAAGTTTGGGGAAGAGCAAGGAGGAGAATTGCACAGAATGTGGAGAGCCCATGGAAATTTGTTGCAGCCATACATAGGAAGTTATGAACAAGAAGCACATGCACATTGTGTTTGTGTAGGAGGTCTGAGATACACGTGAAGCATAAAGTAATATGAAATAAAGTGGGCACTAATATATATATATATATATATATATATATATATATATATATATATATATACTGCGGGCCAAGCATTAGGAGCATAAAAGTTAGTTCATGTTTTATCAGAAAAGTGCATAGACCAGTGTTTCTCAAACCTGTCCTCGTTCATGTTTTGCAGGCAACCTCACCTATGCACAGGTGGGGTAATTAGTATCTCAGCTATGTGGATTCCATGTAGCTGAGACACTTTTTACCCCACCTGTGCATAGGTTAGGTTGGATGCAAAACATGCACCATTGGGGAGTCACGAGGACAGGTTTGAGAAACACTAGCATAGACTCTTACCTGTATTCAAAGTGCAGGCTGGAGTAACGTGCCATCAGCGACTCATAGGTTTCTCTAAGGCGCCCAACATTTCGGGAAAGCTGTCTACGCTTTTCCAAAAGCTGTTCTTCCTTTCCATCTACAGAAACAAATCATGTCACATTACAGTCTATACAGGGTACTAGTAAAAAAAAAAAAAAAAAAAAAAATCAGCAGATAAAAAAAGGGCATGTATACCTTCATAATTAAGCTTCTTAATTTCCGCTTCAAGTTTCTCTTTGTTTTTCTTTACGGCTTCAAAAGCCTCATTGTCTTTCTTGTAGCCGCTGTCCATATTCTTTACCTCAGTTTGTTTGGTCTTTAACTCTTGCTGTGCATGTTTCAGCTTCATTTGAGCCTGTACAAGACCAGCAAACTTCATTAACATCTGTCAACGCTGACATTTCAGCCAGCCTTGAAGTATTCCCAGCCAAAACTTTCCCCTCCTCAGTTTGAGAAGAGATAGTGGTTTAACAGAAACAAAAAAACCTATCTATATATACACAATAGAGTAAGTGCCTCAACCTTCAAGAAAGAAGAAGTAGCGCCCTGCCCCCAGGGTCGGTCCAAGCAAGAAGAAGGGGTCGGTCCAAGCAAGAAGAAGGGGCCTGTCCAAGCAAGAAGTAGCGCCCTGCCCCCAGGGGCGGTCCTACACTTGCAGCCGAGCTGGAGGGGGTAGCGGACAGGAAGGGGGTATTGGGCACAGCAGCGGGGAGGGGGGTGGGTCGGACCCCCCCCCCCCCTCCCTCACCTGGGTCCCAATCTGCACTCCCCCCTCTAGCTGAAGTTCAGCAGCAGCCGCCGCTATTAGTAAGAGACAGTGGGCGGGGATGACTCGCCTCTTCCGCGTTCCAGCGTGCGTTCCTCTGTCGCCACTTCCTGCAATGCCGTCCACTTACAATACAGTGGGCGGCATTAAAGGAAGTGACGACAGTGGAACGCATGCTGGAACGCGGAAGAGGTGAGTCATCCCCGCCCGCTGCCTCTTACTAATAGCGGCTGCTGCTGCTGAACTTAAGCTAGAGCGCAGATGAGGGACCCAGGTGTGCCCAATACCCCCTCTTCCTGCCCGCTAACCCCTCCAGCTCGCCGTATGCTACGCCGAAGGTCGGCTAGTCACTATTATTTTAACATGTTCATGCTGAGAGACATAGGCAGCAATGACAAGTAAGATGCAGAGGGAATACAGATAGCAATGCCACAATCTTTTATAGTGAAGTGGGGAAGGTTTAATTTTCGGATTTAATCGGATCGTAAATAGAATCGTAATCGAATCGCACAAAGAATCGTATCATGTAGATTGGGCTTAAAACTTCTGCTAGTATTTTACTGTACTGTGTCTGCTGACAAAATCTCTCCTCACCTCCTATTCAAGTGATTTGGATTACCTTGAAGTGAAGCAGTTTTTCCTCCGTTTCTTCCTTGGTCACAGGTGACAATTGCTGGCGATCCCCAAAAAACGTTTTTTTCCAATGTATTCCAATGGTTGGGAATTCAGTAGTGCAATTGCACTATTCTGGCCGCGGTCACTCTCTAATGCAAGTAGCCATGGCCGTCCGCACGTTGGGCAAATTGGGGCATGTGCCCTCACCCCCCCGGCCGTCCCCGCTGCAAGGCAGGAACAGAGTCAGACCTCCGATCAGCCGGCGACCACTAGCGCTGATGCTAGGACCTAGTGGACACCGCACTGATATGCGGGGGGACATCACTTCCGCATATGCAGCGTGGTGTTCACGAGTACCGTGCGCCCGCACTAACTGGTCGCCGGCTGATACCGAGGTCTGACTCTGGGTTGCTCCTGCCTGACAGCGGGGACGACCAGGGGGGAAGGCTGCTGGGTCGATGGTGAGTGAGGGGCACCTGTCGCTACCTAACCTGGGGAGCGCCTGTCGCTACCTAACCTGGGGGGCGCCTGTCCCTACCTAACCTGGGGGGCGCCTGTCCCTACCTAACCTGGGGGGCGCCTGTCCCTACCTAACCTGGGGGGGCGCCTGTCCCTACCTAACCTGGGAGGCGCCTGTCCCTACCTAACCTGGGGGGCGCCTGTCCCTACCTAACCTGGGGGGCGCCTGTCCCTACATACACAGGGGGGTCCCTGTCTCTACATACACAGGGGTGTCCCTGTCACTACATACACAGGGGGGTCCCTGTCACTACCTACACTGGGGGGCACCTGTCACTACCTACACTGGGGGGCACCTGTCACTACCTACACTGGGGGGCACCTGTCACTACCTACACTGGGGGGCACCTGTCACTACCTAAACTGGGGGGCACCTGTCACTACCTAAACTGGGGGGCACCTGTCACTACCTAAACTGCGGGGCTCCTGTCACTACCTAAACTGTGGGGCTCCTGTCAATACCTAAACTATCCAGGCCAGCCATCCCAGCATCACTACCAGCCCAGAATCACTGTCAAAAAGGCCACAGCATCACCACTAGTCAGGCCAGCATTTACTTCAACCAGCCAAGCACAGTCCAGCATCACCGCCAGCCAGGCCACAGCATCACTGCCAGGCCTTTCAGCCCCACACATCATCCCCAATACAGCCCAAAACAGTATTGCCAGGCACAGCAGCCAGTAGAGGAGAATTCAGAAGCCAGGTGAGAGGTGTCTACCATATTAAGGGGGCATTCTGCCTATTTATGCAAAATGCTGTCTATTTATGTTCCTCATGACTGCTGAATTTGTCTTGTTGGGGGCCTCATGGTTACTGAATTTGTCTTGTTGGGGGCCTCATGATTGCTGAATTTGTCTTGTTGGGGGCACATGATTGCTAACTGTGTCTTGTTGGGGGCACATGATTGCTAACTGCGAGACTATGGGAAAAGCTGAATCATCATCATATGAGACAATAGCATTAAACCTACTTTTTTAGCTTTTTAAAACAGAAAATAAAACTGGGAGGTTTTAAAAAAAGTGAGTAAATTTTTCAGGAGAATGAAATGGTTTATCTTCACAGTTTATTTTCAACTTGGATTTTCCATAATGTTCATGTAGGAGTTAAAACATTTGTATTTAGTTTAACCCTCCTGGCAGTACGTTCGGGGTAAGCCGCGCAGGAGGATTTCTCAGGCCCTGCTGGGCCGATTTGCATAATTTTTTTTTTTGCACTTTGCTAGCTGCGTGTGCACACCGATCGCCGCCGCTACATGATTTAAAAAAAAAAAAAAAAAACTGCTGCGCTGCCCCCTGGCGGTTTTTAATAGACCGCCAGGAGGGTTAAATTGCTGTTGGCACTTTGCGATAAGTGACTTTTGGGTTGCAGTTTGGGCACTCGACCTCCAAAAGGTTAGCCACCACTGTCCTAATCTAATGTCCCACCAGTGCCAAGTTCATGTAAATTTGTCTCCACCCGTGACCACACCCACATTCTGGTCCATGACCACAACCATTTTTTCGCACAATGTAACCCCATTTTTCGGCATGCTACGCACAACGTGGCCCCATTTGCCGCGCTATTTCTTCCCCCTTTTGCCCCCCTGGAAAATTTTCTGCGGACGCCCATGCAAGTAGCGCGATTGCAATTAGGGCTAAGTGCAACACATGCAATAATTCTGGATGAGTTTGCACTCTAATTCAAAGTATACAAATGGCTGAAAAATGGCGGGCCAAATGTTTCTCTTTAAGTTTAACATACTCAAAAGGTTTCCCAATGTCCGGCTTCTGTCTGTAGCCCCGCCCCTAGCAGAAGGTCATAGGCACTTCTCTGATTGGAGCTAGAAAAGCACCTATAACCTCTTCTGCTAGGGTGCACAACTACGGACGGAAAACTGTGTTAAAGCTCTAAGCGCATCACTCTTAATATGAATGCTAATAATTATGAAATTAGCAGCACTCAATGTTTTGGCATTGCACAACTATTTTTGCTAAAAAAAACAACAAAAAAAAAAACCTAGCAGCATGGGAGTTGCTTCCACAGCACAAACATATGTCGTATGTCATCACTGTCACTGAATTATGCATAGGAGTTTGATACCCTGGTTTCTTTCCGCAGCAAAACCGTACTGTCGCCATGACAAGAAATTGAGCTATAGGCCTCAACTAGGTGCTTTAAATATATTCATTGAAATAAATAAAGCTGTTCAATGCACCAAAAAAAATGTGCATTGTAATAAATGCAAATTTTCAATCATATGCAGTAAAAAAAAAAAAAAAAAAAGATAAAAACGTGTATCACTACTATTCTTTTAACCACTGCAGGACCACAGGCTTACAACCCAACCCCCATCACCCCCCCCCCCCCAATTTCTGTCAGAAATTGCGATTTCAATGCGATTCACGATTTCCTTCAAATGAAGCTTTGTTCCCCATCTGTGCTTGTTTGTTCCTCCTCTGTCCCCCGTCTCTCTTTGTTCCCCCTTTGCCTCTTTATGCCCCCTCTGGGTTTCTCCCTTTCCACCTTTGTGTCTCTGTGCCCGCTCTGTTTCTCTCTGTGTCCCCCTCTGTGCCTCCTCTGTCCCCCAAGCTGCATCAGTGCTGGACGTAGCTTCCAGCACGAGTCCAGCGATGCCAGTCTATCCATTTCGCCTCCTACACGGAATACTTCCTGTATGTCATGTGACATACTTGCTGTACTTGCGTTTTGCCAAGCACAAGAGTCGGCAGATGGCGATAGAGGACAGACAGCGTTGGACTCGTGCGGAAGATATGTCCAACGCAGCGGGCCACACGTCCCGGGACTTTGGGGAAGTGTGAAGCAGCTTTTTCGAACTTCACCCATGTAGAAATGACGTGATTGCGATTTCGGTTTAAATTCGATTTATCTTTCAGGCCTATCTACGGTCCTTTGAATTTTGTTTTAAGCGGGCTCTTCAGTGCTTGATTTTCCCTCCCTCCTCCGTCCCCTTCCCACCCCCCTGCACTGTCCTCAATTGAATAGGATGGCAATCTGTCCTCTTCTCCACCTCTCATAGGCATCAGCCTATGAGAGGGCTTTGATTCCTAGCCGCTGAGGGACAGGCAAGTGTCCCTTGTACAGCGCTGCACTAGATAGGAAAAAAAACAAAGAAAAAGACAGGAGGCCAACATAGCCTGCAAACCCCCTGCCTGTTGGGGCAATCTCAGGTTATGTGACCTGTTGGTCACTTGTAGCAAGCTAGTCCACTGCCCACTAGAAGTAGCAAATCAACTGACTTTTGTGGGATGCTCTTGTGAAAGCCAATGGCTATTTAGATTCTGCACCTTGGAAAAGCTCCTACCTGCCTTTGGTATCAGTTTCAAAAGCGATAACGTTTTATGGGAATAATTATAAACAGGTCTACACCCAAATGTAGTAAAAATTTAATGCAACTGGCCCTGGAGTACAGTGAACAATATTGCAAATTCAAATAAACCCCTAATTTTGATTAGGTCAGAAATGTGTTTTCAGACCCATCTAATTATAATGGAGAAAAAAATTACACTGTTTTCATGTTAAAGAGGAACTGTAGTGACACATAGAAGATTGCAATAAATTGTTCAAGATACCCACATTTACAGAGTAATTTTCCTGGTTTAAGCATTAGAACCACTTCCTATATCTATATACTGCACGTAACCCTGCTGTCCTAGTGATGTTTAGCCTAGGCTGATGTGGAATGCCCCCCCCCCCCCCCCTACTGGGAGAACAGGTAAATTTTCTACTGGATTTAGAGCCCTCAGTAACAAACATTCAGCAGAGATCACCACGCAGGACTTAAGATGTCACCACCTGTGATAAGCTTAAGAATGTAAATCAGGGTGAGAAAATACTTTAAAAATGGGCAAACCCTGACTAAATAATGTATAAATTAATATTGTGTAAAAAAAACAAAAAAAAACACATTTTATTAGGTTGTTTTCACTACAGTTCCCTCTAACACTTTCTGCATTTTTTCCTTTTAAACAGTAAAGGAGAGGATTATGAAACACAGTACCTGTTTGGCCTCGGTTTCTGCTTTGCTCATATCATTTTTGCAAGTCATCATCTGTCCAGCAAGAGTGGCTTCCTCGCCATCATCATTACTGGACAGCCCAGCAGATACGGCATTAAAATGTTGCTGAGCGGCAGTAAGGGCCTCTGCATCCTTCTGACTGGCTTCCTGCAAGGAGCTCAAGCTGTCTGTGATCTTCTTCACTTCTTTTTCTTTATTAGTCAATGTCTTGGCATCCTTTATTGAAGAAGTCAGAATAATCCCATCAGAGGCACAAATCTATGGGCTACTGTATCCAATAATAAACAAGTAAATCGGAATACCTTACCTCTTCCATGGTCTTTACCAAATCCTTGCGCTTCTTTTCTTCTCCTTTCACGTTTTGTTTTACTAGATCCAAGGCACTCTGGGCCTTTGTATCAGCTCTCTGAGCCTCTGCAAGGCCTTCTTCCAGAGACCGCAATGCCCCTCCAATTTCCTGCAAAACAGATCGGGATAAAGCAATTGCCACTAACTTACAATATTGAAGAGTGATACCAATATACAGTAAGAGCTACTGCTGCAATAAAAGGTGTCCCGAAACACATAGCTGACGTACCTTATCTCTCTTTTTTTCAAGTTCTGATATTTCTTTGCCCAGTTCTTTCACCCTCCTTTCATTCTCTGCCATAGTCTCCTGCAGCTTGAGTATAGCTCCTTGCATCTCTTTTAGCTCCTCATCACAGCGCACTCTGGTCTCTTCGGCACAAAGAAACTGATAGGCCACATATAGACGGCTCAAATGTTCAATTTCTCTTGTTAACTTCTGGTATTCCAAATAGGATGATCTTTCCTATCAATGACATATGGAAATGACAGTCAGGAGATCTGAAACAAGGTAGACATTGCATTTAGGGCCCTTTTCCACTAGCAATCACACATCAAAATCACCAGTGAATGGGGGTTTTCATTAATTTTGTTATGCGATTGCGATTTTTCATTTGCATTGCATTATCCCTCTTAAAATCGCTCAAGAAAGCGATTGCAATTTGCGATTTACAAATCGAATCACTATAGTGGAAAATACTTCTCATGATTTCTATGATAAAGGAGCAACCCTAGCGATTTAAAAATCACTAGCGATTTGCGATTTTGCAATTTAGCTGTGCAGTGCAAAAAAGGCCCTAAAACTGGTCCTTTAATACTTTCAGCACTATATAGAGAAAACAAAAACAAAGAAGGGTACATAATATACAGTACACACGACAATACAGACATTGGAGCTGGATCGCTGTCTGTGCAGAGCATTAGGTGTGTGCATTTGTGTTTAAGCTAAGAGAAAAAAAGCTGAATGTTATCATTTAAACTAGAATTCAACCACAGTACCAGACCCATATTATGCTGTACTAGTTGTAAATATAAATACACAAAAGATAACCTAAGTCTGGAGGATACTGCAGGTCTAAAACAACTTTTAATAACCATATAAAATTAACAATAGGTGGCACTATTACACTTCCTAATATAGCTGCACGGTGAAGCAAGGTTCCAATTCCAAGCAAAAAAAAAAAAAAAAAATACAAATCTGAATCATCAAGCGCCAATCTAATTAACAATCCTTTAACTGAAAAAATATGAATAAAAAGTAAAACCAATTGATTCTTTACAATCCAACCAATGCACTATTTCCCATCCAAAACCACACATTCACTCACAGACAAGCGCCGTCTGAAAAGGAGGCTGCCATATTTATTTGCTTTTAATCAATACCAGTTGCCTAGCAGCCCTGCTGATCCTCTGCCTCTAATACTATTAGCCATAGCCCCTGAACAAGCATGCAGCAGATCAGGTGTTTCAGACTAACCATTTCACCTTATGCATCGAAGCAATTTTCACCTCCCATTCATTCGCTAATAACTTTATCACTACTTATCACAATTTATTGATCTATATCTTGTTTTTTTCCGCCACTAATTAGGCTTTCTGTGGGTGGTACATTTAGCTAAGAGCCACTTTACTGTAAATGCATTTTTACAGGATTAATAAGAAAAAAATGGAAAAAATTCATTTCTCAGTTTTCGGCCATTATAGCTTTCAAATAATCCATGCTACCATAATTAAAACCTATGTATTTTATTTGCCCGTACGTCTCGGTTATTATACCATTTAAATTTTGTCCAAAACACAATGTATGGCGCCAATATTTTATTTGGAAATAAAGGTGCATTGTTTCCGTTTTGTGCCCATCACTATTTACAATCTTATAATTTAAAAAAATGTTTGTAGCATACCCCCTTCAAATGCATATTTAAAAATTTCAGACCCTTAGAGAACTATTTATGTTTTTTTTTGTTTTTTGTTTTTTTTTTTTAATTGTAATTTTTTTTTTCCATTACAAATTTTATTTGGGGAATATTTTGGTGTGGGACATAAAAAGTCAATTTTTAATGTTGCTATATGAGTAATTTGTAACGTAAAAAAAGTGTAGATGTAGTTTTACTATTTGGCCACAAGATGGCCACCTTCATTTTTGGTTTCCCTCCTTGTACTTCTCGCTAAGCGGAAGTACAAGAGGGATGCGGAAATTCTTCCGGGCAGAAGAACTGAAGCCTCACGGGTGAGCGCTTCCGTTTTTCTGCGGGGAACAGGGATCGGTGATCGGGAACCATGTTCCCTTTCACTGATCCCAGGGCTACCGGGGGACACGGGGGCGCGATCGCGTGCGGGGGAGTGCAGCGGAGCAGCCGCCCGGACGTGAGCTTCACGTCTGGGCGGCTGAAATGGTTAAAGTCAGATCTGAAAGGACTAGCTGGATGCTCGTTTCTGGTGTTATTCAAGAAAGTGTCATTTACCACTGGGTAAATTGCTGCAAATGTGAATGTCACTAATAGTACACAAATTACTCAGTGTGCTCAGTGTTGCCCATGACTCCTGTATAAGTCGACCCCTATACTTAAAGGGAGCCGAAACTGAGAAGGCTATGGATTTTTCCTTTTAAAACAAATAGTTGCCTGACAGTCCTGCTGATCTCTAAGGCTGTAGTAGTGGCCAAATCACACACCTGAAACAAGCATGCAGCTAATCCAGTCTGACTTCAGTCAAAGCACCTGATCTGCATGATTGTTGAGGGGCTGTAGCTAAAAGTATTAGAGACACAGGATCAGCAGGAGAGTCAGGCAACTGGTATTACTTTAAAAGGAAAAATCCATATCCTTCGCAGTTTAGGTTCCCTTTAACGAGTCAAACCTAAATTTCTAGACTTATACTCGAGTATATACGGTATGTTAAAACCATAGGTTGTTACAAAACATTGGTTGTGATAATGACATAGCAGTGGATTAAGGTAATAGTAGCAATAGACCCTTCTGTTAATGTCACTGGGGTATAACCTAACTTCACACTGCAAGACAGATATAGTAACACCACATGTTTCATGCCCCTAAAATTGGGTGCTTCCTCAGGGGTACATTAAAGGATACCACAACTGAAATGTGACATAATGAGATAGACATGTGTATGTACAGTGCCTAGCACACAGATAACTATGCTGTGTTCCTTTTTTTCTTTCTCTGCCTGAAAGAGTTAAATATCAGGTATGTAAGTGGCTGACTCAGTCCTGACTCAGACAGGAAGTGACTACAGTGTGACCCTCACTGATAAGAAATTCCAACTATAAAACACTTTCCTAGCAGAAAATGGCTTCTGAGAGCAAGAAAGAGGTAAAAAAGGGGAATTTCTTATCAGTAAGGGTCACACTGTAGTCACGACCTGTCTGAGTCAGGACTGAGTCAGCCACTTACATATCTGATATTTAACTCTTTCAGGCAGAGAAAGAAAAAAAGAAACACAGCATAGTTATCTGTGTGCTAGGCACTGTACATACACATGTCTATCTCATTATGTCACATTTCAGTTGTGGTATCCTTTAAGTGCTCCTGCAAAAGTCTATCTATACATAAAACATTACATCATATCACACAACAAAATGACAGCCTTTCGGCTCTTATAGCAACCAACAAATGTTGTAAATATAACAGTTAAATATTCTTGGAGGTCAAAACTTACCTCTTTAAGCTTGTGTATAGTTGGTGTGATCTCTTCATCCAGAACCTAGAGAAGCAATAGATAGTGAACACTTGTGCTTGTTAATTAAAAAGAGCAATACTTAATGTGGCATTGTTTTAATCCACTGGAGGAAAAAGAAATATGCTGTTTTGAGTAGTGAAGTTCTTTACTTTAAACATCTGTCTCATGCAAATTTATTTTGTGAAGACCTGTATGCACATATCGCCAGCAAAACAATTGTAATGTTAGGTAAACTAGTACTAATCCTAAACTAATTGAAAGTTTGTACAGCTTGCTTGCATCGAGAATGGTGGAAAGTCTCAATGTGAGAGATAAATCAATTGAATTTGCCATATAATGTAGGAATCAATCAAATTCATATGGGAAATCAACCAACGTGGCATATCGGGTCATAATTGACCAGTGTATAATTAGCTTATGTGTGCAGGTTTGATGTAATTCCTTCACCAGCAAAATATTCTGAGTCAGAATTTTACACTTACATGAAGAAGCTCATGCTTTCTGTTTCACAGTTACAGAATACACTATCAAATACATTCCCAGCATGCAGTACCCTATATACTACACCAGGTAATCAACAATAACATTTTTCGTTGTTTTAAAGGATATGTGTGACGCCGTCGATATGAAATATCGAATGCGTCATGGAGTTACGAACGCCAGTTCTTCGCAAACCAACCAAACTGACAGTTTCTGGTTTAAATACACTTTTTTTTCCCTTCGCCAAAGGGCTGGAGAAATCTTTTCATGGTCAGTTAATTAGCCTCCTGTGAAAAGACTCTCTGCCAGCACAGGGGACCCCCTGAGGTGTTTATGACCTCATCCATCAGGTGAAGGGTAGATATCAGTTGACAGAAGCTCATAAATTGTAGCTTTCTCCAGCCTGATTGGCCCCGACCCAGAAGGAGTCCGACACATAGCTGCCTTGTGGCCTGAGTTGAAAGGAGACAGGAATGATCCTTATCACGCCATCTGGCGGCACTCAAGGATTCAACAAACTGAAGAACCTATATTTAATAAATAGGCACAGTTTGGTAATATTTCTGGTGTTCCCAAGATCGCAGTTCCCTCAAATTCACGGAGTTTATTAGATTCCACACGACACTGGTCCTGAGAGATTTTCAGCCCTCTGGATCTTTCGGAACCAGTGCCAGTAAGGTGAAAGTGGGGGACGGTGCTATTAGCGATCCAGACTCCTCGTGTTTGGTATTAGCAGATTCACCCACTTGTGCCGATTATGAATATTTATTCGGGTTCCTGATATTACCCAGGGGCATGCCGAGAGCGGGCAAAATATGAATTGGCCCAAACT
This sequence comes from Hyperolius riggenbachi, assembly GCF_040937935.1. Classification (NCBI taxonomy): domain Eukaryota; kingdom Metazoa; phylum Chordata; class Amphibia; order Anura; family Hyperoliidae; genus Hyperolius; species Hyperolius riggenbachi. The sequence goes on along the minus strand of NC_090656.1, from coordinate 153,194,890 downwards.
TCTCCCTGCCTAAGGGGGCACTGCCTTATTCAAATTGCACAAGGCTGGACTTGTACGTGTCATAACTCCCCCCCCCCCCCTACAGTGAGGAACAAAACTGACATGACCCAAAAGTCCAGCGTCCTTTACCTTCAATCTGATGCCTAGTAACATCCTGGCAGCCCGCAAGGACACGGGCCAAAACCTCCATCTTTGAACTTTCTAACAAAGGCCTGTTGGCCGCATGGCAACCGCCATTTTGGGACTTTCGCCAAAGACTTGCGATTGCCGCATGGACTACCAATAACGGTATTTGAACTGTATATAATCTGACATTCTGTTCCCTTTTCCTCTCTTCTCTCTGTCAACTCAATCTGTTCTAAAATAAGCTGTGTGTATGTAGTTTAGAAATAAACTAACGATTTTATCGTTCAGTTGTGTGCCTTTTCTGGTCATCTGATTGCTGCTATAACGAATCTGCCCTCTGAAGAGTCAGTCATACTACCGCATTGTTTTATTACTTGCTAATAACTTGTTGATTTGCTAGCTAGGTTGTAAATAACCGTTTCTTCCTTTTAGGATTAGCTAGTACCAGATTTCTTGTGTGAAATCGATAACGTTCGTTTCTCGATTGTAAATACAATTCCAGATTGCATCATATAGGGACCCAGTAACCTTTCTTTAACGTCACATTGCTCACAGTCTTTAAGCCGTCGGAAGTGACTATTCCCCGAACGGTGATTTGAGCGTGTTGAACGTGATTGGGCTGGCTACAGTGTTATGATAGCGTTGGGGTCTCTTCGCCCTAGTTGGAGACTGTCTGCTCCATTCATCCAATCAGACAGTGGTGGCAGTGTACTTACCCGGTTTCCAGCGCGAAATCGATATTTTTAGTTTACAGATTGTATATACACAATCAGAATTGTACATGTATGGGCACCTCCAACCAATCTTAACCGTTTACTACGCACACAGTGAATTTGCCTCCAGCAGTCTCTAGTGCATGAGACCTGCATGGCAACAGTGGCCTAGTAATACGGGATTGGTGGATGTTTGTCCCATTACATATTGTCGGCAGCTGCGCGACCAATCTTTATTGTGAGTCTGCAGGAAACAAAGCAAGCGCTCACCAATATGGGCCGCATCTGAATGACTCACCACCTCATATGCACCGCTTAAATAGCTCAAATACACACTCAGCAATCAGACAGATGCAAAACATATGCAAAACTAAACTAAATACTTACCATGCAAAACAGGATAGCACAATGGGTGCTGCTAGCCTGGTAGTTACAGAACTGTGGATAAAAAATAGGTAAAAGGCTGCGCATCCCTGACCCAATACTGTACAATTGAATGGTTAATCGCTGTGGCGCACACCGCCCCCCCTGGACTAAAATGTACGCCCGCATCCAAACAATGCAATACTGGTCTATGGAGAAATTTTAGCTTCCATCATAGTTTTGCATGCAAAAATATAGATATACTGGACATCTGCACCAACGTTGAGGTAAATCTCCAGAGCAGATGTCCTAACACTAAAATGACCTAAGTTAAAAGCAAATGTCTTTACCCTGGCAGCTGCTATGCTAAAATGTGTAACTTACATTCAAAACAGACAGCAGGAAACAAAGCAAGCGCTCACCAATATGGGCCGCATCTGAATGACTCACCACCTCATATGCACCGCTTAAATAGCTCAAATACACACTCAGCAATCAGACAGATGCAAAACATATGCAAAACTAAACTAAATACTTACCATGCAAAACAGGATAGCACAATGGGTGCTGCTAGCCTGGTAGTTACAGAACTGTGGATAAAAAATAGGTAAAAGGCTGCGCATCCCTGACCCAATACTGTACAATTGAATGGTTAATCGCTGTGGCGCACACCGCCCCCCCTGGACTAAAATGTACGCCCGCATCCAAACAATGCAATACTGGTCTATGGAGAAATTTTAGCTTCCATCATAGTTTTGCATGCAAAAATATAGATATACTGGACATCTGCACCAACGTTGAGGTAAATCTCCAGAGCAGATGTCCTAACACTAAAATGACCTAAGTTAAAAGCAAATGTCTTTACCCTGGCAGCTGCTATGCTAAAATGTGTAACTTACATTCAAAACAGACAGCAGGAAACAAAGCAAGCGCTCACCAATATGGGCCGCATCTGAATGACTCACCACCTCATATGCACCGCTTAAATAGCTCAAATACACACTCAGCAATCAGACAGATGCAAAACATATGCAAAACTAAACTAAATACTTACCATGCAAAACAGGATAGCACAATGGGTGCTGCTAGCCTGGTAGTTACAGAACTGTGGATAAAAAATAGGTAAAAGGCTGCGCATCCCTGACCCAATACTGTACAATTGAATGGTTAATCGCTGTGGCGCACACCGCCCCCCCTGGACTAAAATGTACGCCCGCATCCAAACAATGCAATACTGGTCTATGGAGAAATGTTAGCTTCCATCATAGTTTTGCATGCAAAAATATAGATATACTGGACATCTGCACCAACGTTGAGGTAAATCTCCAGAGCAGATGTCCTAACACTAAAATGACCTAAGTTAAAAGCAAATGTCTTTACCCTGGCAGCTGCTATGCTAAAATGTGTAACTTACATTCAAAACAGACAGCAGGAAACAAAGCAAGCGCTCACCAATATGGGCCGCATCTGAATGACTCACCACCTCATATGCACCGCTTAAATAGCTCAAATACACACTCAGCAATCAGACAGATGCAAAACATATGCAAAACTAAACTAAATACTTACCATGCAAAACAGGATAGCACAATGGGTGCTGCTAGCCTGGTAGTTACAGAACTGTGGATAAAAAATAGGTAAAAGGCTGCGCATCCCTGACCCAATACTGTACAATTGAATGGTTAATCGCTGTGGCGCACACCGCCCCCCCCTGGACTAAAATGTACGCCCGCATCCAAACAATGCAATACTGGTCTATGGAGAAATTTTAGCTTCCATCATAGTTTTGCATGCAAAAATATAGATATACTGGACATCTGCACCAACGTTGAGGTAAATCTCCAGAGCAGATGTCCTAACACTAAAATGACCTAAGTTAAAAGCAAATGTCTTTACCCTGGCAGCTGCTATGCTAAAATGTGTAACTTACATTCAAAACAGACAGCAGGAAACAAAGCAAGCGCTCACCAATATGGGCCGCATCTGAATGACTCACCACCTCATATGCACCGCTTAAATAGCTCAAATACACACTCAGCAATCAGACAGATGCAAAACATATGCAAAACTAAACTAAATACTTACCATGCAAAACAGGATAGCACAATGGGTGCTGCTAGCCTGGTAGTTACAGAACTGTGGATAAAAAATAGGTAAAAGGCTGCGCATCCCTGACCCAATACTGTACAATTGAATGGTTAATCGCTGTGGCGCACACCGCCCCCCCTGGACTAAAATGTACGCCCGCATCCAAACAATGCAATACTGGTCTATGGAGAAATTTTAGCTTCCATCATAGTTTTGCATGCAAAAATATAGATATACTGGACATCTGCACCAACGTTGAGGTAAATCTCCAGAGCAGATGTCCTAACACTAAAATGACCTAAGTTAAAAGCAAATGTCTTTACCCTGGCAGCTGCTATGCTAAAATGTGTAACTTACATTCAAAACAGACAGCAGGAAACAAAGCAAGCGCTCACCAATATGGGCCGCATCTGAATGACTCACCACCTCATATGCACCGCTTAAATAGCTCAAATACACACTCAGCAATCAGACAGATGCAAAACATATGCAAAACTAAACTAAATACTTACCATGCAAAACAGGATAGCACAATGGGTGCTGCTAGCCTGGTAGTTACAGAACTGTGGATAAAAAATAGGTAAAAGGCTGCGCATCCCTGACCCAATACTGTACAATTGAATGGTTAATCGCTGTGGCGCACACCGCCCCCCCTGGACTAAAATGTACGCCCGCATCCAAACAATGCAATACTGGTCTATGGAGAAATTTTAGCTTCCATCATAGTTTTGCATGCAAAAATATAGATATACTGGACATCTGCACCAACGTTGAGGTAAATCTCCAGAGCAGATGTCCTAACACTAAAATGACCTAAGTTAAAAGCAAATGTCTTTACCCTGGCAGCTGCTATGCTAAAATGTGTAACTTACATTCAAAACAGACAGCAGGAAACAAAGCAAGCGCTCACCAATATGGGCCGCATCTGAATGACTCACCACCTCATATGCACCGCTTAAATAGCTCAAATACACACTCAGCAATCAGACAGATGCAAAACATATGCAAAACTAAACTAAATACTTACCATGCAAAACAGGATAGCACAATGGGTGCTGCTAGCCTGGTAGTTACAGAACTGTGGATAAAAAATAGGTAAAAGGCTGCGCATCCCTGACCCAATACTGTACAATTGAATGGTTAATCGCTGTGGCGCACACCGCCCCCCCTGGACTAAAATGTACGCCCGCATCCAAACAATGCAATACTGGTCTATGGAGAAATTTTAGCTTCCATCATAGTTTTGCATGCAAAAATATAGATATACTGGACATCTGCACCAACGTTGAGGTAAATCTCCAGAGCAGATGTCCTAACACTAAAATGACCTAAGTTAAAAGCAAATGTCTTTACCCTGGCAGCTGCTATGCTAAAATGTGTAACTTACATTCAAAACAGACAGCAGGAAACAAAGCAAGCGCTCACCAATATGGGCCGCATCTGAATGACTCACCACCTCATATGCACCGCTTAAATAGCTCAAATACACACTCAGCAATCAGACAGATGCAAAACATATGCAAAACTAAACTAAATACTTACCATGCAAAACAGGATAGCACAATGGGTGCTGCTAGCCTGGTAGTTACAGAACTGTGGATAAAAAATAGGTAAAAGGCTGCGCATCCCTGACCCAATACTGTACAATTGAATGGTTAATCGCTGTGGCGCACACCGCCCCCCCTGGACTAAAATGTACGCCCGCATCCAAACAATGCAATACTGGTCTATGGAGAAATTTTAGCTTCCATCATAGTTTTGCATGCAAAAATATAGATATACTGGACATCTGCACCAACGTTGAGGTAAATCTCCAGAGCAGATGTCCTAACACTAAAATGACCTAAGTTAAAAGCAAATGTCTTTACCCTGGCAGCTGCTATGCTAAAATGTGTAACTTACATTCAAAACAGACAGCAGGAAACAAAGCAAGCGCTCACCAATATGGGCCGCATCTGAATGACTCACCACCTCATATGCACCGCTTAAATAGCTCAAATACACACTCAGCAATCAGACAGATGCAAAACATATGCAAAACTAAACTAAATACTTACCATGCAAAACAGGATAGCACAATGGGTGCTGCTAGCCTGGTAGTTACAGAACTGTGGATAAAAAATAGGTAAAAGGCTGCGCATCCCTGACCCAATACTGTACAATTGAATGGTTAATCGCTGTGGCGCACACCGCCCCCCCTGGACTAAAATGTACGCCCGCATCCAAACAATGCAATACTGGTCTATGGAGAAATTTTAGCTTCCATCATAGTTTTGCATGCAAAAATATAGATATACTGGACATCTGCACCAACGTTGAGGTAAATCTCCAGAGCAGATGTCCTAACACTAAAATGACCTAAGTTAAAAGCAAATGTCTTTACCCTGGCAGCTGCTATGCTAAAATGTGTAACTTACATTCAAAACAGACAGCAGGAAACAAAGCAAGCGCTCACCAATATGGGCCGCATCTGAATGACTCACCACCTCATATGCACCGCTTAAATAGCTCAAATACACACTCAGCAATCAGACAGATGCAAAACATATGCAAAACTAAACTAAATACTTACCATGCAAAAAACAGGATAGCACAATGGGTGCTGCTAGCCTGGTAGTTACAGAACTGTGGATAAAAAATAGGTAAAAGGCTGCGCATCCCTGACCCAATACTGTACAATTGAATGGTTAATCGCTGTGGCGCACACCGCCCCCCCTGGACTAAAATGTACGCCCGCATCCAAACAATGCAATACTGGTCTATGGAGAAATTTTAGCTTCCATCATAGTTTTGCATGCAAAAATATAGATATACTGGACATCTGCACCAACGTTGAGGTAAATCTCCAGAGCAGATGTCCTAACACTAAAATGACCTAAGTTAAAAGCAAATGTCTTTACCCTGGCAGCTGCTATGCTAAAATGTGTAACTTACATTCAAAACAGACAGCAGGAAACAAAGCAAGCGCTCACCAATATGGGCCGCATCTGAATGACTCACCACCTCATATGCACCGCTTAAATAGCTCAAATACACACTCAGCAATCAGACAGATGCAAAACATATGCAAAACTAAACTAAATACTTACCATGCAAAACAGGATAGCACAATGGGTGCTGCTAGCCTGGTAGTTACAGAACTGTGGATAAAAAATAGGTAAAAGGCTGCGCATCCCTGACCCAATACTGTACAATTGAATGGTTAATCGCTGTGGCGCACACCGCCCCCCCTGGACTAAAATGTACGCCCGCATCCAAACAATGCAATACTGGTCTATGGAGAAATGTTAGCTTCCATCATAGTTTTGCATGCAAAAATATAGATATACTGGACATCTGCACCAACGTTGAGGTAAATCTCCAGAGCAGATGTCCTAACACTAAAATGACCTAAGTTAAAAGCAAATGTCTTTACCCTGGCAGCTGCTATGCTAAAATGTGTAACTTACATTCAAAACAGACAGCAGGAAACAAAGCAAGCGCTCACCAATATGGGCCGCATCTGAATGACTCACCACCTCATATGCACCGCTTAAATAGCTCAAATACACACTCAGCAATCAGACAGATGCAAAACATATGCAAAACTAAACTAAATACTTACCATGCAAAACAGGATAGCACAATGGGTGCTGCTAGCCTGGTAGTTACAGAACTGTGGATAAAAAATAGGTAAAAGGCTGCGCATCCCTGACCCAATACTGTACAATTGAATGGTTAATCGCTGTGGCGCACACCGCCCCCCCCTGGACTAAAATGTACGCCCGCATCCAAACAATGCAATACTGGTCTATGGAGAAATTTTAGCTTCCATCATAGTTTTGCATGCAAAAATATAGATATACTGGACATCTGCACCAACGTTGAGGTAAATCTCCAGAGCAGATGTCCTAACACTAAAATGACCTAAGTTAAAAGCAAATGTCTTTACCCTGGCAGCTGCTATGCTAAAATGTGTAACTTACATTCAAAACAGACAGCAGGAAACAAAGCAAGCGCTCACCAATATGGGCCGCATCTGAATGACTCACCACCTCATATGCACCGCTTAAATAGCTCAAATACACACTCAGCAATCAGACAGATGCAAAACATATGCAAAACTAAACTAAATACTTACCATGCAAAACAGGATAGCACAATGGGTGCTGCTAGCCTGGTAGTTACAGAACTGTGGATAAAAAATAGGTAAAAGGCTGCGCATCCCTGACCCAATACTGTACAATTGAATGGTTAATCGCTGTGGCGCACACCGCCCCCCCTGGACTAAAATGTACGCCCGCATCCAAACAATGCAATACTGGTCTATGGAGAAATTTTAGCTTCCATCATAGTTTTGCATGCAAAAATATAGATATACTGGACATCTGCACCAACGTTGAGGTAAATCTCCAGAGCAGATGTCCTAACACTAAAATGACCTAAGTTAAAAGCAAATGTCTTTACCCTGGCAGCTGCTATGCTAAAATGTGTAACTTACATTCAAAACAGACAGCAGGAAACAAAGCAAGCGCTCACCAATATGGGCCGCATCTGAATGACTCACCACCTCATATGCACCGCTTAAATAGCTCAAATACACACTCAGCAATCAGACAGATGCAAAACATACGCATTTTTTATCCACAGTTCTGTAACTACCAGGCTAGCAGCACCCATTGTGCTATCCTGTTTTGCATGGTAAGTATTTAGTTTAGTTTTGCATATGTTTTGCATCTGTCTGATTGCTGAGTGTGTATTTGAGCTATTTAAGCGGTGCATATGAGGTGGTGAGTCATTCAGATGCGGCCCATATTGGTGAGCGCTTGCTTTGTTTCCTGCTGTCTGTTTTGAATGTAAGTTACACATTTTAGCATAGCAGCTGCCAGGGTAAAGACATTTGCTTTTAACTTAGGTCATTTTAGTGTTAGGACATCTGCTCTGGAGATTTACCTCAACGTTGGTGCAGATGTCCAGTATATCTATACTTTTGCATGCAAAACTATGATGGAAGCTAAAATTTCTCCATAGACCAGTATTGCATTGTTTGGATGCGGGCGTACATTTTAGTCCAGGGGGGGCGGTGTGCGCCACAGCGATTAACCATTCAATTGTACAGTATTGGGTCAGGGATGCGCAGCCTTTTACCTATTTTTTATCCACAGTTCTGTAACTACCAGGCTAGCAGCACCCATTGTGCTATCCTGTTTTGCATGGTAAGTATTTAGTTTAGTTTTGCATATGTTTTGCATCTGTCTGATTGCTGAGTGTGTATTTGAGCTATTTAAGCGGTGCATATGAGGTGGTGAGTCATTCAGATGCGGCCCATATTGGTGAGCGCTTGCTTTGTTTCCTGCTGTCTGTTTTGAATGTAAGTTACACATTTTAGCATAGCAGCTGCCAGGGTAAAGACATTTGCTTTTAACTTAGGTCATTTTAGTGTTAGGACATCTGCTCTGGAGATTTACCTCAACGTTGGTGCAGATGTCCAGTATATCTATATTTTTGCATGCAAAACTATGATGGAAGCTAAAATTTCTCCATAGACCAGTATTGCATTGTTTGGATGCGGGCGTACATTTTAGTCCAGGGGGGGCGGTGTGCGCCACAGCGATTAACCATTCAATTGTACAGTATTGGGTCAGGGATGCGCAGCCTTTTACCTATTTTTTATCCACAGTTCTGTAACTACCAGGCTAGCAGCACCCATTGTGCTATCCTGTTTTGCATGGTAAGTATTTAGTTTAGTTTTGCATATGTTTTGCATCTGTCTGATTGCTGAGTGTGTATTTGAGCTATTTAAGCGGTGCATATGAGGTGGTGAGTCATTCAGATGCGGCCCATATTGGTGAGCGCTTGCTTTGTTTCCTGCTGTCTGTTTTGAATGTAAGTTACACATTTTAGCATAGCAGCTGCCAGGGTAAAGACATTTGCTTTTAACTTAGGTCATTTTAGTGTTAGGACATCTGCTCTGGAGATTTACCTCAACGTTGGTGCAGATGTCCAGTATATCTATATTTTTGCATGCAAAACTATGATGGAAGCTAAAATTTCTCCATAGACCAGTATTGCATTGTTTGGATGCGGGCGTACATTTTAGTCCAGGGGGGGCGGTGTGCGCCACAGCGATTAACCATTCAATTGTACAGTATTGGGTCAGGGATGCGCAGCCTTTTACCTATTTTTTATCCACAGTTCTGTAACTACCAGGCTAGCAGCACCCATTGTGCTATCCTGTTTTGCATGGTAAGTATTTAGTTTAGTTTTGCATATGTTTTGCATCTGTCTGATTGCTGAGTGTGTATTTGAGCTATTTAAGCGGTGCATATGAGGTGGTGAGTCATTCAGATGCGGCCCATATTGGTGAGCGCTTGCTTTGTTTCCTGCTGTCTGTTTTGAATGTAAGTTACACATTTTAGCATAGCAGCTGCCAGGGTAAAGACATTTGCTTTTAACTTAGGTCATTTTAGTGTTAGGACATCTGCTCTGGAGATTTACCTCAACGTTGGTGCAGATGTCCAGTATATCTATATTTTTGCATGCAAAACTATGATGGAAGCTAAAATTTCTCCATAGACCAGTATTGCATTGTTTGGATGCGGGCGTACATTTTAGTCCAGGGGGGGCGGTGTGCGCCACAGCGATTAACCATTCAATTGTACAGTATTGGGTCAGGGATGCGCAGCCTTTATTGTGAGTCTGTTCACCGTACTTCCTGCGTATGCTAACGGGAGCAGATTAGACGGGATTGGCACGCTCTGTCGCTTTTTCTTTCTTCCCTCTGACGATCCAGCAACCGGTCTCGTTGTCCGTCTGCGCCCGTACTTCCTGCGTACGCTAACGGGAGCAGATCTCGACGGGATCGCGGGGCTGGATTGTCACATTGGTGGGCAGTGGTGGTGATAGCACACCCCAAAACCAGGCATAGCCAGCTTTTGGGAAATCAGAGCGCAAAGATCTGACAAACTCAGTCTTTGCAACCAGAATAATAAGACAGTGGTCACTAAGTATCCTGTCTTGCAGAACCGAAGTTCTGGGCACAAAACGGTACACATTGATCTACCTTTCCTAACTGTTTCTTTGCTATATCCTACTCTTTCTTGTACTCTTCTCTTCTGAATGTCTGATTCAGTTCAGTTTCACCAGAATTGGTCAGTTCCTAACTTGCATGCCCTCTGCGAATCGCACGGCATTGCTGCTTGCAGCACAAGCAAGGCTGAGCTGGTGGCATAACCCCAGAGATGGAATCCTTGTCGCCACCTTGCTTAATGCCTCTATTCCCTGCAGTCCTGATAACCCCGGAGTGGTTGGCAAACCTGACCGGCGAGGATCTGCGCTTGTACCAGGAGTTCCGAGAATGTCAGCGCCAGCATGAGGCAGAGATGCTCCAGCATGAGGCGGAGGAGCTCCAGCGTGAAGCAGAGCACCAAGAGTGGCTGCGCCAGTTTGATCTCCAGGCCAAGGAGCGACGACTCCAGCGGGAATTGGAGTTGGCAAACCTGACCGGCGAGGAACTGCGCAGATACCAGGAGCACCGAGAGTGTCTGCGCCAGTGGGATCTCCAGATCGAAGAGCTACGGCTCCAGCGTGAATTGGAGTTTGCCCAGCTAACCCAATCAAATCAGCACTCTTCACTATGTGTTTCGGTGGAGAGATGCGAACCTCTACCCGTGACCCCCACAGCAAAACTTCCTGCCATGGAAGAGGGCACGGAACGAGACTTTCCTGTGCGCACCTCTGAGAGGGCGTACCATCAGGTTCCTGTACCTGACAGCCAGAGAACTCTGGTGCTGGGCAGTCACAGAACACTGTCCCAAGACTTGGAAGGAGGTAAGCCTACTGCATTTGCTCCTCCTGGTCCGGTGAGCGTTGCGCCACCGAGACCTGCAGCTGCTGCTATTGCTGCATCCCAGTCTGACACACCTGCCATTCGCACGTGTAATCTTTGTGGCTTGACTGGCCACATACAGTTCTTCTGTCCCAAGAGGAAAAGAACGACTGTCCCTAGCCCGAAGATGGCTAGCAACCCTGATCCATCACCTGCATCACCCTCTGCACAGCCTGTCAGCGTGTCAGAGATGCTCTACGGTTCCGGAAATCTTCACAGTGCTCCAGTGGACGACCAGATCATCTTTTGCTCCAGTGCTCCAGAAGCAGATGTTTCCTTGGTCTGTTCCGACCTTCCCACAGAGGAAGATATTCTCCCACAAAAGCGCCTCACCCTGACTGAAGTCAGGCCCAACCACCACAACCCTGTTATCCCAGGTCCCGAGAAGGCCGGATGGGGGGTGGGTTTTCCAGAGTGGGCTGTTGCTGAGTTTCCCTCTCCTCCTGTGCTTGGCACTGATCTAGGCACGCTTATGTGCCCTTCGGAATTTCCTACTGATATGCAGGAGTTCCCAGCAGGACTCCCTGACCACCAGGTACTGTACAAGCCTTTGGGAAAACAGGGAGATGTCAAACCCTTACCTGCTAATGCTACTGTACCTAACGCCGCTGGGCGGGAGGTACCCTCAGATTTACATGTACCAGCAACTGACTGTCTTTTATCTCTTTCTGCACCTGTTATTACTAATGAAATTGCATGTGTCAGTGATAATTGTGATAGGAACGCTGTACATTCTTTGGCCATTACATGCCCTATGGCCAGCCGCATGAACTCAGAGCTGACAGCAGGGATTCCCTCTGACAATTCTGACTTTCAGGCGGGTGACACTCATGCTAAAAATGACATGTCATGTTATGCAAATGCTTTTGATAATGTTGTGCATGTTTGTGAGAGTACGCTGGGTGATGCCTTCAGTGTCACCGGCAGTCTGGACTCAGAACTATCTGGAGAAGTCTCGACTTCCCCTGATATCTCTGACCACCAGACCAATGTCAATATTGACATGATTTTGATTAACCCAAGAGGTGATGTTTACTGTGGTGGGCCTGTGCAGACAGACACATACAGTACTGTTGGTAACCTGAGCTCAGAGCCTGCAGGCATTCCTGTCAGCTCTGACCCCAGAGAGTTTGATTTTCAGCAGCTGACCTCAGATCGCACTAGGCAGCTGGCTGAGACTTGTAGTCCCACATCCGTGAGGATACTACAGAGCGACTCCAACCTGCGTGCGCTTAGTGGCCAGACCGCTAAGCCGCCAGCAGTGGAAGCTCCACTACAGGTGTACAGGGAGAATGGTAACTACTCCAGTGAACCCATTCCCCCATGTAACTGACACCCCAGGTGAAAGCACGGTCCATGTGGATCTGTTAGAAGCCCAGTCAGATAGAACGCAGTTAGTTCTGGGAGAGCACGGCCAATTAGAACAGGAAGACACAGGTCCCCTGCCAGGCTTGATAGCTCCCACACGAGAATTGGCGGATGATGTGAAAGTCACCCCCCACCTCTCGTACTCCCCGAAGGCCTCGCTGAAGCGCACTGCGCCCCCACAGCGAAATCTTCGCAGCAACCCTGGGCAGGATACAGCAGTTCACAGAAGGGACCCGGGGACTCACAAGCCCTTATGGCAGATCCCCTACAGCGCCTCTCCGGAGGTGCAAGCAAAGGTGAAGATGAAGTATGAGGAGATGTTACAGATGTCTGTCCTCCGCAAATCCTCTAGCTCACAGACCACCATGTTCTGTGAGGCCTATAGGATGCCGGACGACATCCCAATAACCGTTGCGTATCCCATGACTCCCCTCGGTGATCTGTTGGATTGGCTGGCATCCGCCAACTACCTAACGATCATAGATCGGAGCTACGGATACTGGCAGATTCCAACCGTGCCCAAGGCACGCCTGGAATCCACATTCACCCTGCCCTTGGACTTAAACACCTCGATGCGGATGTCTTTTGGCATGATGAATGCCCAAGCCACCTTTCTCCAGGCGTGGAACGACCTGTGGAAGAGCAAGCACGGTTGTACAGTCACGTACCCGGATGACATCCCTGTGTTCCCCACGACTTGGGAGCAACACTGCGATCACTCGTCCCTGGTACTAGGACAGCTGTCAGCTGACAATCTGACCGTTGAACCAGACACAGATCAGATTGTCATGACAGAGGTACAGGCCTCTCTGGGAACAGCGGGATACTACAGGACGTTTGCGAAGCCCTGTAGCCTCCTGGCTAAACCACTGACCAACACAAAAAGGGCAACCCCCAAGGTCATGTGGAACCCAGGCTTCCCCGCTGTACTGAGCCCAAGTAGCAAGTTGGTATTGCTTCAGTCAAGGTCCTGCTAACCGCTCCTTCCCCAATCTTGTAAAGGGGGGAGATGTGACGCCGTCGATATGACATATCGAATGCGCCATGGAGTTACGAACGCCAGTTCTTCGCAAACCAACCAAACTGACAGTTTCTGGTTTAAATACACTTTTTTTCCCCTTCGCCAAAGGGCGGGAGAAATCTTTTCATGGTCAGTTAATTAGCCTCCTGTGAAAAGACTCTCTGCCAGCACAGGGGACCCCCTGAGGTGTTTATGACCTCATCCATCAGGTGAAGGGTAGATATCAGTTGACAGAAGCTCATAAATTGTAGTTTTCTCCAGCCTGATCAGCCCCGACCCCAGCAGGAGTCCGACACATAGCTGCCTTGTGGCCTGAGTTGAAAGGAGACAGGAATGATCCTTATCACGCCATCTGGCGGCACCCAAGGATTCAACAAACTGAAGAACCTATATTTAATAAATAGGCACAGTTTGGTAATATTTCTGGTGTTCCCAAGATCGCAGTTCCCTCAAATTCACGGAGTTTATTAGATTCCACACGACACTGGTCCTGAGAGATTTTCAGCCCTCTGGATCTTTCGGAACCAGTGCCAGTAAGGTGAAAGTGGGGGACGGTGCTATTAGCGATCCAGACTCCTCGTGTTTGGTATTAGCAGATTCACCCACTTGTGCTGATTATGAATATTTATTCGGGTTCCTGATATTACCCACGGGCATGCCGAGAGTGGGCAAAATATGAATTGGCCCAAACTTCTCCCTGCCTAAGGGGGCACTGCCTTATTCAAATTGCACAAGGCTGGACTTGTACGTGTCATAACTCCCCCCCCCCCCCTACAGTGAGGAACAAAACTGACATGACCCAAAAGTCCAGCGTCCTTTACCTTCAATCTGATGCCTAGTAACATCCTGGCAGCCCGCAAGGACACGGGCCAAAACCTCCATCTTTGAACTTTCTAACAAAGGCCTGTTGGCCGCATGGCAACCGCCATTTTGGGACTTTCGCCAAAGACTTGCGATTGCCGCATGGACTACCAATAACGGTATTTGAACTGTATATAATCTGACATTCTGTTCCCTTTTCCTCTCTTCTCTCTGTCAACTCAATCTGTTCTAAAATAAGCTGTGTGTATGTAGTTTAGAAATAAACTAACGATTTTATCGTTCAGTTGTGTGCCTTTTCTGGTCATCTGATTGCTGCTATAACGAATCTGCCCTCTGAAGAGTCAGTCATACTACCGCATTGTTTTATTACTTGCTTATAACTTGTTGATTTGCTAGCTAGGTTGTAAATAACCGTTTCTTCCTTTTAGGATTAGCTAGTACCAGATTTCTTGTGTGAAATCGATAACTTTCGTTTCTCGATTGTAAATACAATTCCAGATTGCATCATATAGGGACCCAGTAACCTTTCTTTAACGTCACATTGCTCACAGTCTTTAAGCCGTCGGAAGTGACTATTCCCTGAACGGTGACTTGAGCGTGTTGAACGTGATTGGGCTGGCTACCGTGTTATGATAGCGTTGGGGTCTCTTCGCCCTAGTTGGAGACTGTCTGCTCCATTCATCCAATCAGACAGTGGTGGCAGTGTACTTACCCGGTTTCCAGCGCGAAATCGATATTTTTAGTTTACAGATTGTATATACAATCAGAATTGTACATGTATGGGCACCTCCAACCGATCTTAACCGTTTACTACGCACACAGTGAATTTGCCTCCGGCAGTCTCTAGTGCATGAGACCTGCATGGCAACAGTGGCCTAGTAATACGGGATTGGTGGATGTTTGTCCCATTACATATTGTCGGCAGCTGCGCGACCAATCTTTATTGTCAGTCTGTTCACCGTACTTCCTGCGGATGCTAACGGGAGCAGATTAGACGGGATTGGCACGCTCTGTCGCCTTTTCTTTCTTTTACCTCTGACGATCCAGCAACCGATCTCGTTGTCCGTCTGCGCCCGTACTTCCTGCGTACGCTAACGGGAGCAGATCTCGACGGGATCGCGGGGCTGGATTGTCACAGTATGCTAGCTACCCTTAAAAGAATTGTCAGGCAAAAAAAAATAAAAAATTAGTTTCACTTATGTGGGGCTTTTACCAGCCCCCTGCAGCCATCCTGTGCCCTCAGTCACTCACTGCTGCTCCAGTCCCCCACTGCCAGCTAGTTTAGTGGGCGGCCCGCACTGCGTCCATTTTTACGCATTCCCGCTGGTTCAGGAACATTAACATATACGTTTTACGCGTTACTGGTTCTACACGTAAAAAATTACGTATTGAAACAGTAACGCGTAAAAACGTATGTGTTAATGTTCCTGCACCAAAGGGAATGCGTAAAACTGGACGCTATGCGGCCCGCCGACCCAGAGGTTGGCAAAAACAAAACTAGCTGGCGGAGGGGGACCGGAGCAGCAGTGAGTGACTACGAGGGCACCGGATGGCTGCATGGGGCTGGTAGAAGCCCCAGGTAAGTGAAACTTTTTTTTTTTTGTCTGACAATTCCTTTAAGCTACACTTTAACTTAGAAATCTGTCAAATACATAAAAATAAAATGCTTACTGTATGTATTTCTTTGAGCTTTGCCTCTTTCTTCTCAATGGTTTTTTGAGCAGAGATTTTCTTGCATTCATACATCCTGGTTCCAGCTGCTTCTTCTATCATTGCAAGAATCTGTTCAAAATGAAAGGCTGTTATATTTCCTAACAACTTATTTGCTAAGCACCGCTACTGCAACAGTTGTATCCTACTGGAATTAACGCTTTTGTTACACAGCCTGTGTTTACATCTATGACAAATAAAATCTATATTTTATAGGGGCTCATTTCAGTGAATATAGAGAAGGTCTCTGCAATTTTGAGCACAACACAGTACCCTATTGTAGGAATAATAAAATATATACACAAATGTATTTTTCAGGACATATCAGGAAAGGTGAACAGTTTTGCCTCTGTGCAAGGGACCGTAAAGTAAACCTAAGCACTAGATTTTTTTTTTTATTTTATATTGCAAATAAAAGCTACCTTTATATTCCACTCTTGTTCAAGATTATACCCATCTTTGATCTGACTCTTATGTCTCATTCTTGAGATATCCTCTACTGTGGATTGGGCTAGCTGGTGGCAATAGTAACTGGCTCCCTGGAATGCGTACAAGAAAAAGAACCACCAGGAAATGTGGGCACCCAATTTCGGCAAGTACAATATCGGTATATTTACTGATATTCTACATTTTTAAATTGGGAATTAAAATCATGAAATATCTGTAAATTATACCAATATTTTACTGCAACTTAAAAAAAAAACCTGTACTGAAAAAAATTCCCCTGGGGGGGTACTCACCTCAGTAGGGGGAAGGCTCTGGACCCTATCGACGATTCCCCCATCCTCCTGTGTCCCACGGCGGTCTCGCTGCAGCCCCCAGAAAGCACAGGTGACAATTTGTCGTGCTGTGCAATATTTACTTTTTCTGGCTCCAGCGGGGGCGCTGTTACGGCTCTTCCCACAGAGATAGGCGAAAATAGCTGATCTCCGTCGGGTCCGCTCTACTACGTAGGCGACTTGTGCAGGAGATCGGCTATTTCCGCCTATTTCCGTGCAGAGAGCGGATACTGCGCCTGCGCTGGAGCCAAGGAGCTAAATATGTACATCGCTGCTGCTCCGGGAGGATTTTCACCGCTGCCGTGGGACCGAGGAGGACGGGGGAAGCCTCAATGGGATCCGGAGGCTTCCCCCACCCAAGGTGAGTACCCCCCAGGGGAGGTTTTTTCGTTACAGATTTTCTTTAACCTAACCCTATTCTCACACAGAACCCTCCCCCTCCATCTACCTCTAATCTTGAAGGAACACTATCAATGCCCAAGTGTTCTAAACTGACAATACACAAATAATGTCTAAGGAGCTGTGTAAACATTTTTCCTACTTTTCATGTTATATATCAGAGGCAAAAGCTGTAATTCATTGTGTGTAGATTTTAGCTACGTTTAGAATGTCTCATTTGCATACATGAATCTCTGCAGTCTGACATGCTAAGAACAGTGTAATATTGAAGAAGAGTTACATTAAAACAAAAGCCTATCAGGTTTCACACACACACACACACACACACACACACACACACACACACACACACACACACACACACACACACACACACACACACACACACACACACACACACATGACAAATGTTTATGTTGCACATAAGACATTTCCTCTGCTCTTTGTGAGAAAAAGCTCTGCCCGTCTCTGACAGCTCTCTGCACACACACAAAAAAACATGTTAAAAAAAAAAAAAAAGGAGCTGTCAGCCATACTATGCCAGGATATAAAAAAAGAACAAAACAAAACAAAAAAAAACACATAAGTAGATAAATACCAGCTCTACTTACATGACAGATGTATTGTACTGTCCACAATTTGATTTCAGTGAATTCTATGAAACAAAAAAAAGGAAATGCTGAAAATCCTGTTCCCTGGCAGGGGTCATCTTTAGTCCCTCCAGCGAAGCCAATGCTGAGGTAATTTCCTCCCTTACCCCCACCCCTCCTCCCCACAGCAATAGCCAGCGCTACGTCAGTGGCACCCCCGGCATCCATGAGAACCCACCATCCCTGCTACCATATCAATAGCGATTCCCCCTGCATTTACTCTCAACCCTGCAGCATCCATCTCGTCTCGCAGCATAACAGTGCTTAGCAGGGAAGAATAGATGCAGCTCCATCGCCTGGAACCTTGTTGAGGCGAATTTGTGTGCGCTACATATATTCTTCCCCGCTAAGCTCTATAATGCTGTGGGGCGAGCGCCAATGCTACAGGGTTGAGAGTAAATGCAGGGGGAATTCCTTTGGAAATGGTAGCAGGGCCGGGGGTCCCCATGGATGCGGAGGTGCCCACTGAATAAAGCCGCAAAGGTGCCTGTCGGGCTGGAGTGCGGAAAGGGGGCGGACAGTGGCAAACCTGAGGTGGCCAATGAGAGAGGGATAGGAGTGAGTGACACAAGCAGCAGCCAATTAGGCTGAACTAGCTGTGTCTGGGTCGAAAAAAGTAAAGAAGAACTCCCCCCCCCCCCCCCCCCGCAACTTCTTTTTTTTGCAGCTAATTGCTGCATACCTTAGATCTGGGGACATGAGGATTCATCAGTAATATAAAATAAAAAAAAATAAAAAGTAAGATTAGTTTTGAAGTTAGGCATTGCCTTTTTAGAATCCTTTTTATCAGAATTGCAGACAAAACTAGAGAACTGATTTTGGTTTTTATGCGTAACAGTTACTCTTTAATCGATCGTGTTCCTTTACCCTCCTTGCCGGTTATCCCGAGCTCAGCTTGGGGTAACCTGCGCAGGAGGATTTCTCAGGCCCTGCTGGGCCGATTTGCATAATTTTTTCTTTCTTACACGCAGCTAGCACTTTGCTAGCTGCGTGTAGTACGCGATCGCCGACGCTACCCGCCGATTCGCCGCTACCCGCCGCGTCGAGCCCCCAGACACCTGCGCAGCCTGGCCAATCAGTGCCAGGCAGCGCTGAGGGGTGGATTGGGATTCCCTATGACGTCCCGACGTCGGTGACGTCATCCCGCCCCGTCGCCATGGCGACCGGGGAAGCCCTGCAGGAAATCCCGTTCTGAACGGCTCTGATTACTCTGCGCTGCCTCCTTGCCGGCGGGAATTAGACCGGCAAGGAGGTTAACAACCTCCCATCTGATGCCTAAACCTAAATCTCTCCCCCACATCGAACCTTAAATTACTTCCCCCTTCACACCTAGCCTTAGAGGAATCCTCAGGAAAAATATACAAAATGAGATTTACTTACCCGAGGCTTCCTCCAGCCCCTAGCAGCAGATATGTCCTTCACCGCAGCTCCGGTGGCTCCCGGTCCCCTCTGTTGAGGATGCCGACCTCACCAGGTCAGCATCTACAGAGCCTGCGCGAGAGCCGCTCCTGGTCGCACTGATGTGGTTCAAGGTGTACTGCGTAGACGCAGTAGTTGTGGGTGGCTCCCGCGCAGTAGATGCTGACCTGGCAAGGACATATTGGCTGCCAGGAGCTGGAGGAAGCCCTGGGTAAGTAGATCTCATTTTGTCTGATGATTCCTTTAAAGACTCCCCCCCCCCACCCCCAAATCAAGCCTAACCTTAAAGAGTAACTGTTAGGCATAATATGTTAAATCTATTTTCTATTTTAGCCTATTACATACACAAAAAGGATTGTAATAAGGCAATGTAAAAAGTTAAAATCCTTCTTACTTTTTTCCCTAATGGGTTTTTCTCTCCCCATGCCTGCAGGACGCAAGGCCGCAGAACAGAAATGACAGGCAGGCTGATTGGCTAAAGCCTCTGTCAATCACCGCTCTGCTCTGCGATTGGCCGCCTGCTCTCCCCTTGTCTGCGGCGGTGTAGCCGCTGTAAGAGCGCACGGAGGGGGGCCAGAGGCTATCTCCTCTCACTGTCCTCTGCCCCCCCTCCTCCAGTGTGATGTCCGCGCCCCCCCTTCTGCTGCCGCATTATCCTTCTTCCCCGCACAGAACTTTGGGGAAGGATAAAGGCAGCGCACAGACTCCAGGAATAATGTTCCCAGGCGCTGCAGTTCCCCCCATACTCTCTGCACTGCCGCCGGTGGAAGTGCAGAGAGTATAGGGGGGAACTGCAGCGCTTGGATCTATTGTTAGGCGAGTCTTTGCCAGCTGCAGCCTTTCCTCCCCGCTGTGCTGAGGATAAGTGCGGGGAAGAGGGGGGTGCGGGGAGGGGAGGGGGAAGAATATACCCGGAGGAATCAAGATGGCCCCTGCCATGAAAAGGATGACCCTTTATTTATGCTATAAAATTATATTGAAGGAAACCGAGGACAGTGCAATACATCTGTTATGTAAGTAGAGGAAGTATTTATCTACTTACATATGTGTTTTCTTTGATGGGCATGTTTTTGCTAATAGTGCCTCTTTAAAGAGGAACTCCAGCCTAAACAAACAGACTGTCATTAAGTTACATTAGTTATGTTAATTAAAATAGATAAGTAATATAATCTCTTACCCACACCGTTTTAAAAGAACAGGCAAATGTTTGATTTCATGATGGCAGCCATCTTTTTGGTTGAAAGGAGGTGACAGGGAGCATGAGACACAGTTCCAACTATCCTGTGTCCTGAGCACCTCTCCCAGTTGCTAGGCAACGTGAACAACAACATAGGAAATCCCATCATGCTCTGCACAGCATCAGGGAAAAAAAGCCAGGGCTTTTTTTCTTTGATGGGTGGAGCTTAGTTAAAAATGCAGCTAAAAATGATGCTTTGGTAAGAAAAACAAAGTTCTGATGCTGTAAAACTTAAAAAAACACCAAGCCTTTTCAGTTCTGCTGAGTAGATTTTTAGTTCGGAGGGTCACTTTAAAGCCTCTTTTACACTATACGCTGAAAAACCTGATGCATTTTAACATTCTATAGCAGTGTTTTTTGAGGGGAAGAAAAAAAAACTGTTAAAATGCATATACAATAGTGTGAACTGAGCCATAGGAAACCATGCGCATTGCTTTGAAAATCAGCCGTCCTTTCAGTTATACCTGAGGGCAAATTATATAGTATAAAAGGACCATAAGACTAAAGTTCCATGACTAACCTTAAAACTCTCTCCACGGACACCTTACTTTAAATGCCACCTGGGTGCCCATAGAAAATATTGGTAAAAGTAACACCTGTGAAGTCAAAATTTCACACTTTTACCAATATTTTCTAGAAGAGACAAACCAGTGCACAATCTTCTGCCTCTAATAGCCACCCAAAGTTTCTGCATCACCCTAGACGACCCCCTCCCTCTTGTATTAATAGAGAGTTACCTCAGATAGGCAGAAATTAATTACTGGTTGAACTCTACAGATGTTCGTCTTTTTTTCAACACATCTAACTATGTATGGAACTGTCCAGATTAAAAAAAAAAAGTGAGAGACGCAGGTTATATTTCTAGAATTTGCAGAACAAGGTGGCAGCTCCTGTGACATGTAGACAGTAAATTCTACAGCTCTCACCAGTGAAGTAAAAAGGACAATGTACAGTACATTAGTGAAACAATGTAATTTACTTATGCAAAACATGGCCTAAATGAGATCAAGTGAACAAAGCTTTGGTTCAGTTGTACATTAAAAAAAAAAACACCTCAAAGTAGCAAAGAGAAATTGAAGGGGAAGGGGAGGAAGAAACACTACTTACCCCTTCATACTAAGATTAATCTATTATGAAGCTAGATTGTTCCTCTATTTCACCTGCATTTCTAGGTAGTGTACTTCTAGCAAGCAATCACACACAGTTAAAGTGAACCCGAGGTGTGAGTGATATGGAGGTTGCCATATTTCTTTCCCTTTAAGTATGGTGACCATATGTCCCGCTTTACCCGGGACGCGTCCCGCCTTCGGGGGGCGCTGTCCCAGGCTGCATGAGGTCCCGGGAAACGTCTCGCTTTTAGCAGCGGGACGTCCCGGCCTCGGGACTCTGGCCACCATACAATGAACTATTTTTTTTATTATTATTATTTAGTATTTATATAGCGCCGACATATTACGCAGCGCTGTACAGTATATATATATATATATATATATATATATATATATATATATATCTCTATATATATATATATATCTCTTGTCACTAACTGTCCCTCAAAGGAGCTCACAATCTAATCCCTACCACTGCCATATGTCTATATTATGTAGTGTAAGTACTGTAGTCTAGGGCCAATTGGCCAATTTTTTTTAGATGGAGCCAATTAACTTATCTGTATGTTTTTGGAATGTGGGAGGAAACCGGAGTGCCCGGAGGAAACCCACGCAGACACGGAGAGAACATACAAACTCTTTGCAGATAGTGCCCTGGCTGGGATTCGAACCAGGGACCCAGCGCTGCAAGGCGAGAGAGCTATCCACTACGCCACCGTGCTGCCCAGCTAGCTAGTTCATTCCCCGCAGCCCCGCTCCAGCCTGCATTGTCCTCCTCCGGCAGGCACAGGCAGAGCAGGGCTACGGGAAGATGGCGTCCGGAGGCGGAGCCCTGTACTGGAGACAAATATGTTTGCCCACAGTGCGTTTATCTTGTACTGACATGTTTGCCCGCATTGCGTTTATCTTGTACTGACATGTTTGCCCGCAGTGCGTTTATCTTGTACTGACATGTTTGGCCGCATTGCGTGTATTTTGTACTGACATGTTTGCCCGCAGTGCGTTTATCTTGTACTGACATGTTTGCCTGCAGTGCGTTTATCTTGTACTGACATGTTTGCCCGCAGTGCGTTTATCTTGTACTGACATGTTTGCCCGCAGTGCGTTTATCTTGTACTGACATGTTTGCCCGCAGTGCGTTTATTTTGTACTGACATGTTTGCCCGCAGTGCGTTTATTTTGTACTGACATGTTTGCCCCCATTGCGTTTATTTTATGCTGACATGTTTGCCCGCAATGCGATTATTTTGTGCTGAAATGTTGCCCATTGCGTTTATTTTGTGGTGTCTGGGGTAACTGTTGCTGCATTTATTATTTAATGTTCATAGTTGGCTGTGTTTGCTGCTTTGCGGTTATGGCATACTATTAAATAGCATCACACAGTTTCTGCACACCTATGATGTGAATCCACGTTTGACCACATCACGGCGTAAACACTGCTTTCTTATGCCTCGCTGTTGCATCATTCTGTTAGCTCCGCCCATAGAATGTCATGACCATGCCCATTTTTCGCGCGCGCTGCAGACACCAAATTTTTTGGCGCACCCCCTATTTTTCGACGCGGTGCGCTCAGCGCGCCGCAGTCCCCCCCCCCAATTCACCCCGTCCCAGGTTGAGCCTACAAAAATCTGGTCACTCTACTTTAAGCAATACCAGTTGCCTGGCAGCCTTGCTGATCTATTAGGCTGCAGTAGTGTCTGAAGTACACCAGGAACAAGCACACAGCTAATCTGATCAGTTCTGACAATACTGTCAGAAACATCTGATCTGCAATGCTTGTTCAGGGTCTATGGCTAAAAGTATTAGAGGCCGAGGATCAGCAGGATAGCCAGGCAACTGGTGTTGCATAAAAAATAAATGTCAGCCTCCATATAAGTCTCACCTCAGGTTCACTTTAAACTCCTACTATTGCAGCCTGTCTAAAAGTTTCGTTTTTGTCTGTTGGAAATAATAGATTTGACCCATCTGATGGGAAATTGCATGGTGTGTACCATGCATTAGACGCCTCTGTAAGTAGTAGCAACATCTAATAATCTCAAATTGTGAAAATCGGATTGCCACTTGGCCTCAATTCACCAAGTTTATCTCCTGTCTTTAATAACCTTTCTGAGCTGTTTCTACTGTTATCACCATGGTGATGAGCCATGTAGTATTCACTAAACAATTTACCTCAGGAAAACCTAAAACTAACGTTTCAATCAATAAAATAACTACAGAATTCTAACCTCTTAAAGTACCCCTGAACCAGTGTTTTTTATGCTGCAGGTGCTGTGACTGAGCCACGGCAAAAATCTCAGCATAATTTGCCCCCTGGTACCCCCACTCTGCTGTTCTGTGATCTTCGACTTCTGACAGAACGTCGATGTAGTGGAGAGGAAGAGGCCGTTTATCTCCTCTTTGCCTGCTCTTTCGTCCTTGCTAGTGGGTGGCATAGTTACTGCCTGTCTCGCAGCTCTCACTATGCAGCAGGAGAGCTGTGAAGCGTGACCTCAGGCAGAGCTGTGTATTTAGATACATTTTGAATCTAGTGTACAGAGCGGTACAAATATTGCTTGTGTGTGCCCTTTTGTGGCAATCAGGAACATTACAGCCTGTCCACTGCTCTACAGAGACAATGTACAGAAGTTGGCGCTGACCCGGAATTAGAGGGTCAGTGCTTTTACTGTGCGCATGCAGAAATCAAGATATGTAATTACAGAAGAATGGGGGAGCTGGAGTGCCCGATATGACAGCGAGGGAAATCCTAATAAGGTAATTGTGTCATGTTTTTTACCTGACAGGTTATTTTTACGGATTCAGGTGTACTTAAAGGGACTCTGTAACAAAAATGTCATTGTGTTTTCTACCATCCTACAAGTTCCTTATCCTATTATAATGTGCTCTGGCTTACTGCAGCACTTTATACTATCACCATCTCTGTAATAAATCAGCTTATCTTTCCCCTGTCGGACTTGTCATCCTGTGTCTGGAAGGCTGCCAACTCTTCAGTGTGATCTGCTATGCATGCCCCCTCTATGCACACTCCCCTGTGTGTGTGTTATTTACATTAGCCAGCTTTTCTCTGCTCTCTGCAAGAAGAAACAAACAATCAGCTTGTAACTCTTCAGTGAGTTGCAGGGGGAAAGAAACACAAAAGTGATCTCTTGAGATACAAAAGGAAGGCTGTATACAGCCTGATTGTGTGTGGATGTATTTTCTATGTGTGGACATACTGTACATCAACCTACTTCCTGTTTTGGTGGCCATTTTGTTTGTTTACAAACAAACTTTTTAAAACTGTTTTTGACTGCTTTTAATGCGGCGGGGAGTGGCGAAATTGTGACAGAGGGGAATAGGAGATGTCCCCTAACACACTGTTATGTTTACTTTTGTGTGATTTTAACAATACAGATTCTCTTTAAAGACAGGCTGTTAATTAACTGCATGTGAAAATAACTACAGGTAGTCCTCGGTTAACGAACGAGATAGGGACTGTAGGTTCGTTCTTAACCTGAATCTGTTCTTAAGTCGGAACATTGTGCCATCTCTGTCCCCATTACCTCCTCTGTGCCTCCAGTGTCCTATGTGTCACCTCTGCCTTTTGTACCTGTTTATACAAGTTTAAAAGCCATTTTTTCTTTGATTTTTTTTTTAAATCGATTTTATCAAAAACTACAAGTCCAATTCGAAACAATTTTTTGTCTTGTTCCCATGGAAACAGAGAATCCATGCCGTTCGTATCGGCGGGTCATTCGTAAGTCAGGGACTACTTGTACAGAGGATGTAACTTAAAGTGTACCAGAGCTGAAACAAAAAGTTTTATACATACCCGGGGTTTCCTCCAGCCCCAATCGCTCGGATCGCTCCCACGTCGCCGTCCTCCGCTGTCTGCAGCTTTGGGAACCGGGTTCCGTCACTTGGACAAGTCTATGACAGAGAAGTGCGCCCTCTACCTATCTCTCCAGCGGCTGCTGGAGAGACATGCAAGCAGCGCACTTCTCTTACGTCAAACTGGCTCCGATTGATGGAACCCGGTTCCCGAAGCTGCGGGCAGCGGAGGAGGGCGGCATGGGAGCGATCCAAGCGGATGGGGCTGGAGGAAACCCCAGGTATGTATAAAACTTTATTTGTTTCAGCTATGAGTCCCTTTAAGGACTGAAGTGATAAGATAACCCTCTCATTGTAAAAACGGATCTCTACTCCTTAATAAGGCAAGCTTCTTTAGTGAATTAACACTGAAAATACCGATGTGTGGTGGTAAGTTTTCTCTTGCCTTATCACCAGCATGATCTTAGTGAATTGAGGCCAATGACAAATTCATTGAAGCACAATTGGAGCCAGCACTGGCATAAAGGTTTGAAAAAGGAAATATAAAGAAAACATTTTATACCTCAGGAGGCTTCATGTTCAAAACTTTGGTAATCCTTCCCTGTAACAGGAAAAAAAACATGAAGATATTACTGAAAAGTAAAATATTAAAAAAGTGTGATTAAAATTTTTCCCCACTGGTGAAGTGTAAATTCATCACTTTTTAGCCAAATCAGACTTTTGATGACACAAACCATAACCTAAATTCTTAGAATTGGCAAATATAGGTGAAGATGAACAGGACCATCTAACATACTACATGCAACAGTCATCAGTGACAGAATTCATACCTGCATGATGAGAAAGTGGGGATTGTTGACATTGAGACCCACTGACCCAAAGAGATCTTGTACACGAGTGTTGTTGGCGTTTACTCCATTGATTAGATATTTATTCCTGCCGCCTAGCACAACCTTTACAGAAGAAAAATTAAGTAATAAGCACAAGAACACAAAGGCTCATTCTGCACACATTTAATGTTACAAATAATTACCTGTCTTGTCACAGTAATTTCATTGTGTGCCTCAAATCCAAGAGGGCTCTGCTGTTTATCATGATTATCAAAGGTGATCGAAACTGTGGCTTTAGTTATCCCAGCTTGACCATTTTTGTAAACTAGATCCTGTAAATTAGATGCTCTCACCTGTTGTGGAAACAAATTGCACATGTTGAGCATTATCTTTTTTTTTTTTTTTTTCATATACTTCTCACTCTGTGCAGGTACATTATAATCTTATTTTATAATAAACTCGGGTATAGTAAACTACCTCTCTAAGTCCTGGCCAATCTCCACTATAAGTCTAGAGGAGCAACACCTGTTATAGTAAGCTCGGATATAATAAAACTGTTTGGCTCCTATGTGATTCTGACTCTGGATATAGTAAAAAGTGGGCGGTGCATGCGTCATATGTCAGTGTGAAACCCATGATCTGCTGCTCTCTTCAGGCTGGTGCTGCAAGTCCCGTGCACGGAGGTATTGGAACATCTCACAGGAAGCGAGTGGCTGTCTATTTGGTGACAGCTGCAAAATTTTTTTTTAAGTTTCTTACAGCTGCAATTTTTAAAGTGTACCAGAGCTCGTTTAAATAAAAAGGATTTATACATACCTGGGGCTTCCTCCAGCCCCATACACTCTGATCACTCCCACGCTGCCGTCCTCAGTCTTCTGCAGCGCCGGTACCGGGTCCCCGCATTTCCGTCAGTCAAAGCCAGTCTGATGTAAGAGAAGTGCGCCCTCTACGTATCTCTCCAGCAGCTTCTGAAGAGATACGCAAAGAGCGCACTTCTGCATAGAGTGGAGGCGACTGACGGAAGTGCGGGCACCCGGTACCGATGCTGCAGAAGACTGAGGATGGCAGCATGGGAGCGATCGGAGCATATGGGGTTGGAGGAAGCCCCAGGTATGTATAAATCTTTTTATTTAAACAAGCTCTGAGTCCCTTTAAAGAGACTGTGAAGTCTCCCAAAAATGAGGTTTTTACTTTAAGGGCTGGTTCAGACGGACGTTTGCAGAGCGCTTACTGCCAGCGTTCGGGGCTTGGCGTTAAACGCTCCCATTCAAGTGAATGGGAGCGTTTGTACCAAGCTTTTACGCGCGTTTGCATAAACGCGGCGTTCGGGTCCCGCTTTTCACTGGCGTTCAAGGAGCCCCTGGAAGCTACATGTTGCTTCCAGGGGCGGTTAACCGCGACGGGTAATGTCCCCCTAGGGGAAGAAAAAACGCGACCGCATCTGAACGCAATGTGAACGCTGCTGAAAGCCTGAACGCATCACGAACGCAACGCCTCCAAACGTCCGTCTGAACCAGCCCTAAAGAGAACCAGAGACGAAGCACCCTCATGTATTTTATTACATTTATCAGTGCAGTGGGAACATGACAGTAAACACCTACCCTGCTTTTAGTTTCATTGTTATCTGCTTAATTAGTCTATTAGCAGCTGTGATAAGAATCCCCGACTGGCTCAGTCTAGGTTTGACCTGGAATCATTATAGCTGAGTCACTCTTCTGTGGAGTCTTTTCAAGCCCAAACCTGCCACCTCCGGACTCAGATTTCCTTCTTTGCATACTGAGAGCTGTGATGACATGGGAGGGGCTGCTCCTGCTGAGAGAGAAGCTCTGAAACAGACAAGTGTGGCTGCAATATGATCCCTGTGTGCTCTGTGTGCACTAGATACTGATGATGACTGCAGTTGCATTCCTATAAGAGACACTTCCTACAGGCAGCTGCACATCATACCAAAATGAAAGCACATAGATGAAAGGCTGCATTTAGCCTAGATAGCAGCATAGTCTCATATAGCCTAGACAACACATCCAGCACAACTCATAACCCGGAAGGAGAAGGGATATGAGCCGGCGGCCATATTTGATTTTTCCTGGAGCAATAATGGATAAAAAAACACTAAAAAAGGCACACAAGAGCGGCAAAATTATCAGGTAGAGCATTTATTCTTTACAAGCTATCGACTGATATGTTTATTTTGTGTGAAACGTTCATCTCTGGTTCCCTTTAAAAACCTCATTAACATTATTGCCCCCTCATAAAATGCCGCAGAACCGCGGCTGAAAACACCCTCAATCACCCCTAACCCGGCCAGCAAAATTCACGACTTTCTTGGTCGTGGATTTTGCTGCCGCCTCTGTGCGCGTCAATCAGCGCGTATCTCCGCCTCTCCCCGCCCCTCTCAGGGAAGACAGAGCGGCAGGGGAGAGGAGGCGATCCGCCCTGATTGACACGCATAGAGGCAGAGCTGCTCTGCCTCTAAGCGGAAGGAGCCCGTGATGTACCCCCGAGAGTTTGGGGTGATTGAGGGCGTTTTCAGCCGCAGTTCTGCGGCGTTTTAAGAGGGGCAATATTGTTAATGAGGTTTTTAAAGTTAAAAACTTCATTTTTGGGAGACTTTAGAGTCTCTTTAAGGATCCCTGAATACTCTACCAGTAATATGTCCAGCCTGGCTATGCAGCCCTAATGTATACTTGTAGTCCCCCAAATGTGCAAGTGCTTGTACTATACCTCCAATGGGTGCACAGAGATGCTCATTTGCAGCAGAGAATGCTGGGCCATTTCTAGGACAATTTCTGATATAGTAAACCACTTTCCTGGTCCCTTGGCGTTTTCTGTAACAAAATTATAGTGGGCAGCACAGTGGCTTAATGGTTAGCACTATTGCCTTGCAGTGCTGGGTCCCCGGTTCGAATCCCAGCCAGGTCAACATCTGCAAGGAGATTGTATGTTCTCCCCATGTCTGTGTAGGTATCCTCCCACATACCAAAAACATATAGATAAGTTAATTGGCTTCACCCTAAAAATTGGGCCTAGACTACAATAAATACACTACACAATACATAAATAGACATGAGGGATTCGATTGTGAGCTCCTCTGAGGGACAGTTAGTGACAAGACTATACAGTATATCCTCTGTACAGCATAGCGGAAAATGTCGGCCCTATATAATTACAATGTTCTCACCAAGGCTAATTAGGTGGGCGGGCCGCCCGGGTGTTTTGAAATCCTGGCCGGGGGGGGATAATCATGGGGTGCCATCTGCGATTCAGCGGAGGGCAGGGTGTCTCAGCCAGGAGCAGTGCCGAGCAGTGTGGGGTAGAGGGAATACCTATGAGTGCAGAAGCTGGGTGACCGACCTATCCCCCCCCCCCCCAACCAGCAGATACAGCTTTACTGGCTCCGGGCTCTCTCAGACGCTAGAGCACCAACCTGATCCACGCTGTCTCCTCCCTCTGCGATGCCACACATACTGCTTCCTGTTTTGGTGTGCGCAACATTGCAGAGAGAGGACACAGCACGGACCAGGCATCTGGCTGGTGCTCTAGCATCTGAGACAGCCCCAGAGCCGGTGAAGCTGTATATACCGCGCGGGTGGGTCCGAGGTGAGCTGCCCCACTCCCCACTAGCCCACCAGCAGCCAAACCCAAGTCTGAGCCACTCTCCTAACTAGCCACCAGCCTGACCACCTATTCACCCACCCCACTAGACACCAGCCTGACTACCTACTCACCCACCCACCCCACTAGCCACCAGCCTGACCTACCTACCCACCCACCACCCCAGCTTGACCTACCTACCCACCCCACTAGCCTGACCGACCTACCTACCCCACTAGCCACCAACCTGACCTATCTACAGACCCACCCCACTAGCCACCAACCTGACCTACCTACAGACCCACCCACCCCACCAACCTGACCTAGCCCACTAGCCTGCCCTACCTACAGACCCACCTGGAGGTCGGCCTGACGTCATCGCTGGGGACCGGGATGGAGCTGCGGCGAGGGACATGCTGGCAGCTTGGGGCTGGAGGAAGCCCCAGGTAAGTAGCGCTTGTTTTATTATTTTTTTCCCCTGATAACTCCTTTAAAGGGAATGTCCGAGCTGCACACACACACAAAAAACGACATCTACTTAGCCGGGCCTTCCTCCAGCCCCTAGCGGCCGCTATGTACTGTGCCTGCACAGTACACTTCACACCACATGCGAGTGATTGACAGCGGCACTTGCACAGGCGCAGTAGAGGCCGACCTGGTGAGGTCGGCCTCTGCACCATCAGGGACCAGGAGTCAGCGGCTGAGAGCAGAGCTGTGGCGAGGGACATAGCAGCTGCTAGGGGTGGAGGAAGCCCAGGGTAAGCAGACGTCCTTTTTTATGCAGCTTGGATATTACCTTTAAAGGGGAACTGAAGAGAGCGGTATATGGAGGCTGCCATTTTTATTTCCTTTTAAGCAATACCAGTTGCCTGGCAGCCCTGCTGATCCTCTGCCTCTAATACTATTAGCCATAGCCCCTAAACAAGCATGCAGCAGATCAGGTGTTTCAGACTTTAAAGTCAGATCTGACAAGACTAGCTGCATGCTTGTTTCTGGTGTTATTCAGATACTACTGCAGAGAAATAGACCAGCAGGGCTGCCAGGCAACTGGTATTGATTAAAAGGAAATAAATATGGCAGCCTCCGTATACCTCTTACTTCAGTTCCCCTTTAAGTATTTCATATTTTTCCTTACCTGTTTAAAAAGCATTTTATGACAATGCATTAAAATATCACCTAGGAGACGTGAATTGCATATGGGCCTCTATCACTGAAGCCTATTTCACAGTGCGACGTTAAAGTTGCACGTTAGAAAATGTTTTAACGTGGACTAACGCACAGCAATACTGAAGTCTGTGCAACATTCACAGTGCGTACATTGCGTTTGTGTGTAACGTGTAGCATTATTAGAAGGTGCTGCATGCTGTGCGTTATTAACTACCTTGGACTGTTTGCACATGCTCAGTAATGACCTGGAAGCATAGATCCTGAACAAGCATGCAGATCAGGTTCTCTGACTAAAGTGAATTCCTGTACAGTGTCTAGATTTTCAGCCACGTAAAATAGATCATTTTGCTTGAGGAAATCTAAAGGGTGTACATGGATTTATTATTGTGTCTGCTACCAGCACCAGATACCATGAGTGGAACCATTGTAAAAAGGACATTTTGGGGAATGAATCCTGGATGTACAATTGCAGTAGGAGTGAGGTACAAAGAGTACTAAATACAGGAGGTGGCACGTACATACAGCAAATTATTATGGTAGAACACAGATGGTCAAACTTTGAGCATCTTTTAAGTTGAGCGCAGTTAACCTTATAGAGTGTGGGAAATAGTGAGTGGAAAACTTAAAGGGAACCTGGGGTGAGACACATATAGAGGCTGAAATTTATTTCCTTTTAACCTTCTGGGGGACCGGTTGCCTTAACCAGTTACCTGTGTAAGATTGGAGATGCCAAGAAGAAAACAAATGGAATCGAGAATATTGGATTTTCCACTTCCATTTAGTCCAGTAATGGCATTGAAGAGAGGGTCAAACCCATTTATTTCAGTTCTTTGAGCATAAGACTTGAAGCCTTCTATAATAATGGATTTTATGTGCATTTTCCCGTTTGCTGTACCTAGAAGAAAAGAGAATAATTATTTAGACTGTGGATGAACAGCACAGTCATAACATCCTTAAAGAAACAACCAGTGCAACCACTTCAAAGACTGTTTATACCAATCTGCATTATCAAAATCAATAATCACTGCACACAGATTTATGAGCAACTTGGGCAATATCTTTAGACGAATAGGCAATTTTTTTTTTTAATTAAATAAAAAAAAAAAAAAAATAGTGAAGATATCACTTCGGAACCCCAGTGAATTAGAACTTTAGTTTCAAAAAAGGTTTTATTGAACATTAGCTCAAATTATGCAATAACAGCAATGACTTTAACCCCTGTGAAGGGGAAGTATACGGTAAACATCTTAGTGAATTAGAACTTTGAGTACAGGTAGATGAACTTTGCTCTGAGGCCTGGGACCCACGGGGAGTGATTCTGCAGCACTTGCTGATCTATTTTCTAATCAGGATACCACCTTGATGCTGGGAATACACGAGTCGATCCGGCGGCTCGATTAGCGCCGGATCGACTCCTGCCGCGTCCCCGCTTGTCCAGATCGATTCCCGCGCGGGCGCTTCCTTAACTTCCGCTCGATTCCCCGCCCGGGATTGAGCAGGGAAGTGATCCGGCGGGTCATCGGACCTGTCGGAAATTATCAATCGAGCCATCAGCGGCTCGATTGATAAGGGCGCATCGACCCGTGTATGCCTAGCATTAGGATCCTTTTCCACTTGCTGCAATCTGCTCCAAAAAGCAGATCGCAGCCCTTACTCGATTTACATGTAAATCGCGGTGCTCATTTTCTATTAGCATGATTACATTTTTTCCCATTCGCTGGCCTACACAATTTGTGGTGCAATTGCACTCCAATTGCAACAGTTCACAGCGAGTGAAAATTAAAAGGTTGCGGGATCGCATCTCAGCATGATTTTGCATACAATTGCGCATCCCAATGGAAAAAGGACCCTTATGCTGGGAATGCACAGGTCGATTCTGGCACTCAATTCTGCACCTGATCGTTTTGCCCGCTTGATGCTCTTATCTTCCGCTCATTTTTCTTATTTTTCCAATTCACTTCAATGACAATCTAACCATCTTATCAGCTCAGAATCGACCCGTGTATTCCCAGCATTACAGGTGAATTAGTGGTATATCAAGATAGCACATTCTTATGCATATATACTTCACTTTGCTTCTTTTGCACAACCACTGTATGAATTTTGTATGACAAAATGACAAACCCCAGCAAGGTACAGAAGAGACAGGGAGGAGCAGTAGAGTGTAGTGTTAGGCACTGAAGAAAAAGCAAGGAGTTTTGAATCAGGATGATACCTTTTATTGGCTAACTTAGAGATGAATAAACTGAGCTTTCAGCTTATAATAAGCCTTTGTCAGACTTGGTTTCTGACAAAACATGAAAAACACAGCTTGTATATACACTGACATACAGAGGAGAAACATTCTTTAGCAAACATAAATAAATGTAATTAGATGCCTTAAAGGGAACCAGAGACGAACTGTATAAAAAAAAATGAAAAAGCTTTTATACATACCTGGGGCTTCCTCCAGCCCCATAAGCCTGGATCGCTCCCACGCCGCCATCCTCCGCTGCCTCTATCGCCGCTCCCGGGTCCCGTCACTTCCGGTGGACGCAGCCAATTGTACGCAAGAGCAGGGACTCCCTCTATAGCCTTACGCATGCGCCTGCATAGTATGGAGGGAGTCCCTGTTCTTGCGTACAATTGCCTGCATCCGCTGGCAGTGACGCACTGCGCTTGCACCGACTGGCCGAAAGTACGGGACCCGGTACCGGCGGATAGAGGCAGCAGAGGACGGCGGCGTGGGAGTGATCCAGGCTTATGGGGCTGGAGGAAGCCCCAGGTATGTATTAAATCTTTTGTCCAACGTCTCTGGTTCTCTTTAACTGTTACATCAGGAGGCTTTCCTAGGCATCCCGGCTAAATTGATATGTTGAGGAAACTGTTGATCTTATGTAGGGGTAAAGGGACCCTTAGGCCCCGTTCAGACTATACGCGCTGCCATGCGCATTTTGGCAGCGCGTATAGTGGGCGACACGCAAGAACAGTAGAAGGGCATAGACAGTCCTTCTACCGTTACCATCATATGCGCACTATCGCGTGCTGAATGCATTTTTGGGAATCGCAGCGCAGATCCCATTCATTGTAATGAATGGGATCTGCAGCGCATAGTAGCGCACGATCAGACGTGTTGCGTTCCGATCGCACAGTCATCTGCACTACATGATGCGAACGAGGCCTAAGCAGAGGAGTTGGAAGACGGAGAATGCAAATTGAAATAAAGTCACAATTGTTGTAACCATGCAAGGAGTTTAGCAGCAAACTGAATATTTTACAGACAATCGTTCCACTTGCTTCCAGACTTACTACTGCCTTTACATATACTAGCACAGAAGTCAAAATGCTTTTCATTGACTACATTAAAACAACTGTCAATAGTGAAGAAGAGATCAACAAAAATTCTCCCATGAAAAAGAAGCGTGCACGGAACTGTCATCACGTATCAAAAAAAGAGTGGAATTCAATAGCATGAATGAAGTATATTCCCAGCACCATAACTAGAGCGGCAGCATCAGACCCGCGTACAGATCACGATATATAAACATACACAACTCGTACAACAACACTTACGGGAAGCGCCAACACATCCACTTTCAAACTGTACACTGCTTTGGCGCCCGGTGTGTTGTGTCTGATTACGCTGCCTGTGGATTTGTGCTGCCCCGCATGCGCAGTAGGAGACTGTGCGGCCACAGTTCCTGTTGAATGATGCTGCTGGAGATAAAATACTAAATATCTCCGCTTCCACACCTCTTACACTCCCCAAATTTTCAGGGTATGGAGGGGACCCCCCGAACGACCTCTATGCTAAATTGCAGCCCCCGAAACCAGCTGGTTCAGAAGATAGATTGGAGAAATCTATCTCGGGAACCAGCGGGTCTCGGGGGCTGCAATTTAGCATAGAGGTCGTTCGGGGGGTCCCCTCCATACCCTGAAAATTTGGGGAGTGTAAGAGGTGTGGAAGCGGAGATATTTAGTATTTTATCTCCAGCAGCATCATTCAACAGGAACTGTGGCCGCACAGTCTCCTACTGCGCATGCGGGGCAGCACAAATCCACAGGCAGCGTAATCAGACACAACACACCGGGCGCCAAAGCAGTGTACAGTTTGAAAGTGGATGTGTTGGCGCTTCCCGTAAGTGTTGTTGTACGAGTTGTGTATGTTTATATATCGTGATCTGTACGCGGGTCTGATGCTGCCGCTCTAGTTATGGTGCTGGGAATATACTTCATTCATGCTATTTTTTGATACGTGATGACAGTTCCGTGCACGCTTCTTTTTCATGGGAGAATTTTTGTTGATCTCTTCTTCACTATTGACAGTTGTTTTAATGTAGTCAATGAAAAGCATTTTGACTTCTGTGCTAGCATATGTAAAGGCAGTAGTAAGTCTGGAAGCAAGTGGAACGATTGTCTGTATAATATTCAGTTTGCTGCTAAACTCCTTGCATGGTTACAACAATTGTGACTTTATTTACGTTGACCATATGTCCCGCTTTACCCGGGACGCGTCCCGCCTTCGGGGGGCGCTGTCCCAGGCTGCATGAGGTCCCGGGAAACGTCTCGCTTTTAGCAGCGGGACGTCCCGGCCTCGGGACTCTGGCCACCGTACAATGAACTAGCTAGTTCATTCCCCGCAGCCCCGCTCCAGCCTCTGCATTGTCCTCCTCCGGAAGGCACAGGCAGGGCTACGGGAAGATGGCGTCCGGAGGCGGAGCCCTGTACTGGAGACAAATATGTTTGCCCGCAGTGCGTTTATCTTGTACTGACATGTTTGGCCGCATTGCGTTTATCTTGTACTGACATGTTTGCCCGCAGTGCGTTTATCTTGTACTGACATGTTTGCCCGCAGTGCGTTTATCTTGTACTGACATGTTTGCCCGCAGTGCGTTTATCTTGTACTGACATGTTTGCCCGCAGTGCGTTTATCTTGTACTGACATGTTTGCCCGCAGTGCGTTTATCTTGTACTGACATGTTTGCCCGCAGTGCGTTTATCTTGTACTGACATGTTTGCCCGCAGTGCGTTTATCTTGTACTGACGTGTTTGCCCGCAGTGCGTTTATCTTGTACTGACGTGTTTGCCCGCAGTGCGTTTATCTTGTACTGACGTGTTTGCCCGC
Organism: Hyperolius riggenbachi; assembly: GCF_040937935.1. Taxonomy (NCBI): domain Eukaryota; kingdom Metazoa; phylum Chordata; class Amphibia; order Anura; family Hyperoliidae; genus Hyperolius; species Hyperolius riggenbachi. Next base: position 153,158,717 of record NC_090656.1, on the reverse strand, counting down.
AGTGCGTTTATCTTGTACTGACGTGTTTGCCCGCAGTGCGTTTATCTTGTACTGACGTGTTTGCCCGCAGTGCGTTTATCTTGTACTGACATGTTTGCCCGCAGTGCGTTTATTTTGTACTGACATGTTTGCCCCCATTGCGTTTATTTTATGCTGACATGTTTGCCCGCAATGCGATTATTTTGTGCTGAAATGTTGCACATTGCGTTTATTTTGTGGTGTCTGGGGTAACTGTTGCTGCATTTATTATTTAATGTTCATAGTTGGCTGTGTTTGCTGCTTTGCGGTTATGGCATACTATTAAATAGCATCACACAGTTTCTGCACACCTATGATGTGAATCCACGTTTGACCACATCACGGCGTAAACACTGTTTTCTTATGCCTCGCTGTTGCATCATTCTGTTAGCTCCGCCCATAGAATGTCATGACCATGCCCATTTTTCGCACGCGCTGCAGACACCACATTTTTCGGCGCACCCCCTATTTTTCGACTCGGCGCGCCGCAGTCCCCCCCCCCAATTCACCCCGTCCCAGGTTGAGCCTACAAAAATCTGGTCACTCTACTTTATTTCAATTTGCATTCTCCGTCTTCCAACTCCTCTGCTTAGGCCTCGTTCACATCATGTGGCGCAGAAGACTGTGCGATCGGAACGCAACACGTCTGATCGTGCGCTACTATGCGCTGCAGATCCCATTCATTACAATGAATGGGATCTGCGCTGCGATTCCCAAAAATGCATTCAGCACGCGATAGTGCGCATATGATGGTAACGGTAGAAGGACTGTCTATGCCCTTCTACTGTTCTTGCGTGTCGCCCACTATACGCGCTGCCAAAATGCGCATGGCAGCGCGTATAGTCTGAACGGGGCCTAAGGGTCCCTTTACCCCTACATAAGATCAACAGTTTCCTCAACATATCAATTTAGCCGGGATGCCTAGGAAAGCCTCCTGATGTAACAGTTAAAGAGAACCAGAGACGTTGGACAAAAGATTTAATACATACCTGGGGCTTCCTCCAGCCCCATAAGCCTGGATCACTCCCACGCCGCCATCCTCTGCTGCCTCTATCCGCCGGTACCGGGTCCCGTACTTTCGGCCAGTCGGTGCAAGCGCAGTGCGTCACTGCCAGCGGATGCAGGCAATTGTACGCAAGAACAGGGACTCCCTCCATACTATGCAGGCGCATGCGTAAGGCTATAGAGGGAGTCCCTGCTCTTGCGTACAATTGGCTGCGTCCACCGGAAGTGACGGGACCCGGGAGCGGCGATAGAGGCAGCGGAGGATGGCGGCGTGGGAGCGATCCAGGCTTATGGGGCTGGAGGAAGCCCCAGGTATGTATAAAAGCTTTTTCATTTTTTTTTATACAGTTCGTCTCTGGTTCCCTTTAAGGCATCTAATTACATTTATTTATGTTTGCTAAAGAATGTTTCTCCTCTGTATGTCAGTGTATATACAAGCTGTGTTTTTCATGTTTTGTCAGAAACCAAGTCTGACAAAGGCTTATTATAAGCTGAAAGCTCAGTTTATTCATCTCTAAGTTAGCCAATAAAAGGTATCATCCTGATTCAAAACTCCTTGCTTTTTCTTCAGTGCCTAACACTACACTCTACTGCTCCTCCCTGTCTCTTCTGTACCTTGCTGGGGTTTGTCATTTTGTCATACAAAATTCATACAGTGGTTGTGCAAAAGAAGCAAAGTGAAGTATATATGCATAAGAATGTGCTATCTTGATATACCACTAATTCACCTGTAATGCTGGGAATACACGGGTCGATTCTGAGCTGATAAGATGGTTAGATTGTCATTGAAGTGAATTGGAAAAATAAGAAAAATGAGCGGAAGATAAGAGCATCAAGCGGGCAAAACGATCAGGTGCAGAATTGAGTGCCAGAATCGACCTGTGCATTCCCAGCATAAGGGTCCTTTTTCCATTGGGATGCGCAATTGTATGCAAAATCATGCTGAGATGCGATCCCGCAACCTTTTAATTTTCACTCGCTGTGAACTGTTGCAATTGGAGTGCAATTGCACCACAAATTGTGTAGGCCAGCGAATGGGAAAAAATGTAATCATGCTAATAGAAAATGAGCACCGCGATTTACATGTAAATCGAGTAAGGGCTGCGATCTGCTTTTTGGAGCAGATTGCAGCAAGTGGAAAAGGATCCTAATGCTAGGCATACACGGGTCGATGCGCCCTTATCAATCGAGCCGCTGATGGCTCGATTGATAATTTCCGACAGGTCCGATGACCCGCCGGATCACTTCCCTGCTCAATCCCGGGCGGGGAATCGAGCGGAAGTTAAGGAAGCGCCCGCGCGGGAATCGATCTGGACAAGCGGGGACGCGGCAGGAGTCGATCCGGCGCTAATCGAGCCGCCGGATCGACTCGTGTATTCCCAGCATCAAGGTGGTATCCTGATTAGAAAATAGATCAGCAAGTGCTGCAGAATCACTCCCCGTGGGTCCCAGGCCTCAGAGCAAAGTTCATCTACCTGTACTCAAAGTTCTAATTCACTAAGATGTTTACCGTATACTTCCCCTTCACAGGGGTTAAAGTCATTGCTGTTATTGCATAATTTGAGCTAATGTTCAATAAAACCTTTTTTGAAACTAAAGTTCTAATTCACTGGGGTTCCGAAGTGATATCTTCACTATTTTTTTTTTTTTTTTTTATTTAATTAAAAAAAAAAATTGCCTATTCGTCTAAAGATATTGCCCAAGTTGCTCATAAATCTGTGTGCAGTGATTATTGATTTTGATAATGCAGATTGGTATAAACAGTCTTTGAAGTGGTTGCACTGGTTGTTTCTTTAAGGATGTTATGACTGTGCTGTTCATCCACAGTCTAAATAATTATTCTCTTTTCTTCTAGGTACAGCAAACGGGAAAATGCACATAAAATCCATTATTATAGAAGGCTTCAAGTCTTATGCTCAAAGAACTGAAATAAATGGGTTTGACCCTCTCTTCAATGCCATTACTGGACTAAATGGAAGTGGAAAATCCAATATTCTCGATTCCATTTGTTTTCTTCTTGGCATCTCCAATCTTACACAGGTAACTGGTTAAGGCAACCGGTCCCCCAGAAGGTTAAAAGGAAATAAATTTCAGCCTCTATATGTGTCTCACCCCAGGTTCCCTTTAAGTTTTCCACTCACTATTTCCCACACTCTATAAGGTTAACTGCGCTCAACTTAAAAGATGCTCAAAGTTTGACCATCTGTGTTCTACCATAATAATTTGCTGTATGTACGTGCCACCTCCTGTATTTAGTACTCTTTGTACCTCACTCCTACTGCAATCGTACATCCAGGATTCATTCCCCAAAATGTCCTTTTTACAATGGTTCCACTCATGGTATCTGGTGCTGGTAGCAGACACAATAATAAATCCATGTACACCCTTTAGATTTCCTCAAGCAAAATGATCTATTTTACGTGGCTGAAAATCTAGACACTGTACAGGAATTCACTTTAGTCAGAGAACCTGATCTGCATGCTTGTTCAGGATCTATGCTTCCAGGTCATTACTGAGCATGTGCAAACAGTCCAAGGTAGTTAATAACGCACAGCATGCAGCACCTTCTAATAATGCTACACGTTACACACAAACGCAATGTACGCACTGTGAATGTTGCACAGACTTCAGTATTGCTGTGCGTTAGTCCACGTTAAAACATTTTCTAACGTGCAACTTTAACGTCGCACTGTGAAATAGGCTTCAGTGATAGAGGCCCATATGCAATTCACGTCTCCTAGGTGATATTTTAATGCATTGTCATAAAATGCTTTTTAAACAGGTAAGGAAAAATATGAAATACTTAAAGGGGAACTGAAGTAAGAGGTATACGGAGGCTGCCATATTTATTTCCTTTTAATCAATACCAGTTGCCTGGCAGCCCTGCTGGTCTATTTCTCTGCAGTAGTATCTGAATAACACCAGAAACAAGCATGCAGCTAGTCTTGTCAGATCTGACTTTAAAGTCTGAAACACCTGATCTGCTGCATGCTTGTTTAGGGGCTATGGCAGAGGATCAGCAGGGCTGCCAGGCAACTGGTATTGCTTAAAAGGAAATAAAAATGGCAGCCTCCATATACCGCTCTCTTCAGTTCCCCTTTTAGAGAGCCTAAGCGCTTTGAGTCCTATGGGAGAAAAGCGCTATAGAAATGTTATTGTATTGTATTTAAAGGTAATATCCAAGCTGCATAAAAAAGGACGTCTGCTTACCCTGGGCTTCCTCCACCCCTAGCAGCTGCTATGTCCCTCGCCACAGCTCTGCTCTCAGTCGCTGACTCCTGGTCCCTGATGGTGCAGAGGCCGACCTCACCAGGTCGGCTTCTACTGCGCCTGTGCAAGTGCCGCTGTCAATCACTCGCATGTGGTGTGAAGTGTACTGTGCAGGCACAGTACATAGCGGCCGCTAGGGGCTGGAGGAAGGCCCGGCTAAGTAGATGTCGTTTTTTGTGTGTGTGTGCAGCTCGGACATTCCCTTTAAAGGAGTTATCAGGGGAAAAAAATAATAAAACAAGCGCTACTTACCTGGGGCTTCCTCCAGCCCCAAGCTGCCAGCATATCCCTCGCCGCAGTTCCGTCCCGGTCCCCAGCGATGACGTCAGGCCGACCTCCAGGTGGGTCTGTAGGTAGGGCAGGCTGGTGGCTAGTGGGGTAGGTCAGGTTGGTGGGGTGGGTGGGTCTGTAGGTAGGTCAGGTTGGTGGCTAGTGGGGTGGGTCTGTAGATAGGTCAGGTTGGTGGCTAGTGGGGTAGGTAGGTCGGTCAGGCTAGTGGGGTGGGTAGGTAGGTCAAGCTGGTCGCTAGTGGGGTAGAGTGGTCAGGCTGGTGGGGTGGGTAGCTGGGGTGGTGGGTAGGTAGGTCAGGCTGGTGGCTAGTGGGGTGGGTGGGTGAGTAGGTAGTCAGGCTGGTGTCTAGTGGGGTGGGTGAATAGGTGGTCAGGCTGGTGGCTAGTTGGGAGAGTGGCTCAGACTTGAGTTTGGCTGCTGGTGGGCTAGTGGGGAGTGGGGCAGCTCACCTCGGGCCCACCCGCGCGGTATATACAGCTTCACCGGCTCTGGGGCTGTCTCAGATGCTAGAGCACCAGCCAGATGCCTGGTCCGTGCTGTGTCCTCTCTCTGCAATGTTGCGCACACCAAAACAGGAAGCAGTATGTGCGGCATCGCAGAGAGAGGAGACAGCGTGGATCAGGTTGGTGCTCTAGCGTCTGAGAGAGCCCGGAGCCAGTAAAGCTGTATCTGCTGGTTGGGGGGGGGGGGGGGGGAGATAGGTCGGTCACCCAGCTTCTGCACTCATGGGTATTCCTTCTACCCCACACTGCTCGGCACTGCTCCTGGCTGAGACACCCTGCCCTCCGCTGAATCGCAGATGGCACCCCATGATTATCCCCCCCGGCCAGGATTTCAAAACACCCGGGCGGCCCGCCCACCTAATTAGCCTTGGTGAGAACATTGTAATTATATAGGGCCGACATTTTCCGCTATGCTGTACAGAGGATATACTGTATAGTCTTGTCACTAACTGTCCCTCAGAGGAGCTCACAATCGAATCCCTCATGTCTATTTATGTATTGTGTAGTGTATTTATTGTAGTCTAGGCCCAATTTTTAGGGTGAAGCCAATTAACTTATCTATATGTTTTTGGTATGTGGGAGGATACCTACACAGACATGGGGAGAACATACAATCTCCTTGCAGATGTTGACCTGGCTGGGATTTGAACCGGGGACCCAGCACTGCAAGGCAAGAGTGCTAACCATTAAGCCACTGTGCTGCCCACTATAATTTTGTTACAGAAAACGCCAAGGGACCAGGAAAGTGGTTTACTATATCAGAAATTGTCCTAGAAATGGCCCAGCATTCTCTGCTGCAAATGAGCATCTCTGTGCTCCCATTGGAGGTATAGTACAAGCACTTGCACATTTGGGGGACTACAAGTATACATTAGGGCTGCATAGCCAGGCTGGACATATTGCTGGTAGAGTATTCAGGGATCCTTAAAGAGACTCTAAAGTCTCCCAAAAATGAAGTTTTTAACTTTAAAAACCTCATTAACGTTATTGCCCCTCTTAAAACGCCGCAGAACTGCGGCTGAAAACGCCCTCAATCACCCCAAACTCTCGGGGGTACATCACGGGCTCCTTCCGCTTAGAGGCAGAGCAGCTCTGCCTCTATGCGTGTCAATCAGGGCGGATCGCCTCCTCTCCCCTGCCGCTCTGTCTTCCCTGAGAGGGGCGGGGAGAGGCGGAGATACGCGCTGATTGACGCGCATAGAGGCGGCAGCAAAATCCACGACCAAGAAAGTCGTGAATTTTGCTGGCCGGGTTAGGGGTGATTGAGGGTGTTTTCAGCCGCGGTTCTGCGGCATTTTATGAGGGGGCAATAATGTTAATGAGGTTTTTAAAGGGAACCAGAGATGAACGTTTCACACAAAATAAACATATCAGTCGATGGCTTGTAAAGAATAAATGCTCTACCTGATAATTTTGCCGCTCTGGTGTGCCTTTTTTAGTGTTTTTTTATCCATTATTGCTCCAGGAAAAATCAAATATGGCCGCCGGCTCATATCCCTTCTCCTTCCGGGTTATGAGTTGTGCTGGATGTGTTGTCTAGGCTATATGAGACTATGCTGCTATCTAGGCTAAATGCAGCCTTTCATCTATGTGCTTTCATTTTGGTATGATGTGCAGCTGCCTGTAGGAAGTGTCTCTCATAGGAATGCAACTGCAGTCATCATCAGTATCTAGTGCACACAGAGCACACAGGGATCATATTGCAGCCACACTTGTCTGTTTCAGAGCTTCTCTCTCAGCAGGAGCAGCCCCTCCCATGTCATCACAGCTCTCAGTATGCAAAGAAGGAAATCTGAGTCCGGAGGTGGCAGGTTTGGGCTTGAAAAGACTCCACAGAAGAGTGACTCAGCTATAATGATTCCAGGTCAAACCTAGACTGAGCCAGTCGGGGATTCTTATCACAGCTGCTAATAGACTAATTAAGCAGATAACAATGAAACTAAAAGCAGGGTAGGTGTTTACTGTCATGTTCCCACTGCACTGATAAATGTAATAAAATACATGAGGGTGCTTCGTCTCTGGTTCTCTTTAGGGCTGGTTCAGACGGACGTTTGGAGGCGTCGCGTTCGTTGGCGTTGCGTTCGTGATGCGTTCAGGCTTTCAGCAGCGTTCGCATTGCGTTCGGATGCGGTCGCGTTTTTTCTTCCCCTAGGGGGACATTACCCGTCGTGGTTAACCGCCCCTGGAAGCAACATGTAGCTTCCAGGGGCTCCTTGAACGCCAGTGAAAAGCGGGACCCGAACGCCGCGTTTGTGCAAACGCGCGTAAAAGCTTGGTACAAACGCTCCCATTCACTTGAATGGGAGCGTTTAACGCCAAGCCCCGAACGCTGGCAGTAAGCGCTCTGCAAACGTCCGTCTGAACCAGCCCTTAAAGTAAAAACCTCATTTTTGGGAGACTTCACAGTCTCTTTAAAGGGACTCAGAGCTTGTTTAAATAAAAAGATTTATACATACCTGGGGCTTCCTCCAACCCCATATGCTCCGATAGCTCCCATGCTGCCATCCTCAGTCTTCTGCAGCATCGGTACCGGGTACCCGCACTTCCGTCAGTCGCCTCCACTCTATGCAGAAGTGCGCTCTTTGCGTATCTCTTCAGAAGCTGCTGGAGAGATACGTAGAGGGCGCACTTCTCTTACATCAGACTGGCTTTGACTGACGGAAATGCGGGGACCCGGTACCGGCGCTGCAGAAGACTGAGGACGGCAGCGTGGGAGTGATCAGAGTGTATGGGGCTGGAGGAAGCCCCAGGTATGTATAAATCCTTTTTATTTAAACGAGCTCTTTACACTTTAAAAATTGCAGCTGTAAGAAACTTAAAAAATTTTTTTGCAGCTGTCACCAAATAGACAGCCACTCGCTTCCTGTGAGATGTTCCAATACCTCCGTGCACGGGACTTGCAGCACCAGCCTGAAGAGAGCAGCAGATCATGGGTTTCACACTGACATATGACGCATGCACCGCCCACTTTTTACTATATCCAGAGTCAGAATCACATAGGAGCCAAACAGTTTTATTATATCCGAGCTTACTATAACAGGTGTTGCTCCTCTAGACTTATAGTGGAGATTGGCCAGGACTTAGAGAGGTAGTTTACTATACCCGAGTTTATTATAAAATAAGATTATAATGTACCTGCACAGAGTGAGAAGTATATGAAAAAAAAAAAAAAAAAAGATAATGCTCAACATGTGCAATTTGTTTCCACAACAGGTGAGAGCATCTAATTTACAGGATCTAGTTTACAAAAATGGTCAAGCTGGGATAACTAAAGCCACAGTTTCGATCACCTTTGATAATCATGATAAACAGCAGAGCCCTCTTGGATTTGAGGCACACAATGAAATTACTGTGACAAGACAGGTAATTATTTGTAACATTAAATGTGTGCAGAATGAGCCTTTGTGTTCTTGTGCTTATTACTTAATTTTTCTTCTGTAAAGGTTGTGCTAGGCGGCAGGAATAAATATCTAATCAATGGAGTAAACGCCAACAACACTCGTGTACAAGATCTCTTTGGGTCAGTGGGTCTCAATGTCAACAATCCCCACTTTCTCATCATGCAGGTATGAATTCTGTCACTGATGACTGTTGCATGTAGTATGTTAGATGGTCCTGTTCATCTTCACCTATATTTGCCAATTCTAAGAATTTAGGTTATGGTTTGTGTCATCAAAAGTCTGATTTGGCTAAAAAGTGATGAATTTACACTTCACCAGTGGGGAAAAATTTTAATCACACTTTTTTAATATTTTACTTTTCAGTAATATCTTCATGTTTTTTTTCCTGTTACAGGGAAGGATTACCAAAGTTTTGAACATGAAGCCTCCTGAGGTATAAAATGTTTTCTTTATATTTCCTTTTTCAAACCTTTATGCCAGTGCTGGCTCCAATTGTGCTTCAATGAATTTGTCATTGGCCTCAATTCACTAAGATCATGCTGGTGATAAGGCAAGAGAAAACTTACCACCACACATCGGTATTTTCAGTGTTAATTCACTAAAGAAGCTTGCCTTATTAAGGAGTAGAGATCCGTTTTTACAATGAGAGGGTTATCTTATCACTTCAGTCCTTAAAGGGACTCATAGCTGAAACAAATAAAGTTTTATACATACCTGGGGTTTCCTCCAGCCCCATCCGCTTGGATCGCTCCCATGCCGCCCTCCTCCGCTGCCCGCAGCTTCGGGAACCGGGTTCCATCAGTCGGAGCCAGTTTGACGTAAGAGAAGTGCGCTGCTTGCATGTCTCTCCAGCAGCCGCTGGAGAGATAGGTAGAGGGCGCACTTCTCTGTCATAGACTTGTCCAAGTGACGGAACCCGGTTCCCAAAGCTGCAGACAGCGGAGGACGGCGACGTGGGAGCGATCCGAGCGATTGGGGCTGGAGGAAACCCCGGGTATGTATAAAACTTTTTGTTTCAGCTCTGGTACACTTTAAGTTACATCCTCTGTACAAGTAGTCCCTGACTTACGAATGACCCGCCGATACGAACGGCATGGATTCTCTGTTTCCATGGGAAGAAGCCAAAAAATTGTTTCGAATTGGACTTGTAGTTTTTGATAAAATCGATTTTAAAAAAAAAATCAAAGAAAAAATGGCTTTTAAACTTGTATAAACAGGTACAAAAGGCAGAGGTGACACATAGGACACTGGAGGCACAGAGGAGGTAATGGGGACAGAGATGGCACAATGTTCCGACTTAAGAACAGATTCAGGTTAAGAACGAACCTACAGTCCCTATCTCGTTCGTTAACCGAGGACTACCTGTAGTTATTTTCACATGCAGTTAATTAACAGCCTGTCTTTAAAGAGAATCTGTATTGTTAAAATCACACAAAAGTAAACATACCAGTGTGTTAGGGGACATCTCCTATTCCCCTCTGTCACAATTTCGCCGCTCCCCGCCGCATTAAAAGCAGTCAAAAACAGTTTTAAAAAGTTTGTTTGTAAACAAACAAAATGGCCACCAAAACAGGAAGTAGGTTGATGTACAGTATGTCCACACATAGAAAATACATCCACACACAATCAGGCTGTATACAGCCTTCCTTTTGTATCTCAAGAGATCACTTGTGTGTTTCTTTCCCCCTGCAACTCACTGAAGAGTTACAAGCTGATTGTTTGTTTCTTCTTGCAGACAGCTCTGCCCGGTTGTCTGTAATTCTGCAGTATGTGACTCATCAGTATGCGAACAGAGGATTTATCCAGCTTGTAAAAGAAAAGAGAGCAGAGAAAAGCTGGCTAATGTAAATAACACACACACACAGGGGAGTGTGCATAGAGGGGGCATGCATAGCAGATCACACTGAAGAGTTGGCAGCCTTCCAGACACAGGATGACAAGTCCGACAGGGGAAAGATAAGCTGATTTATTACAGAGATGGTGATAGTATAAAGTGCTGCAGCAAGCCAGAGCACATTATAATAGGATAAGGAACTTGTAGGATGGTAGAAAACACAATGACATTTTTGTTACAGAGTCCCTTTAAAGTACACCTGAATCCGTAAAAATAACCTGTCAGGTAAAAAACATGACACAATTACCTTATTAGGATTTCCCTCGCTGTCATATCGGGCACTCCAGCTCCCCCATTCTTCTGTAATTACATATCTTGATTTCTGCATGCGCACAGTAAAAGCACTGACCCTCTAATTCCGGGTCAGCGCCAACTTCTGTACATTGTCTCTGTAGAGCAGTGGACAGGCTGTAATGTTCCTGATTGCCACAAAAGGGCACACACAAGCAATATTTGTACCGCTCTGTACACTAGATTCAAAATGTATCTAAATACACAGCTCTGCCTGAGGTCACGCTTCACAGCTCTCCTGCTGCATAGTGAGAGCTGCGAGACAGGCAGTAACTATGCCACCCACTAGCAAGGACGAAAGAGCAGGCAAAGAAGAGATAAACGGCCTCTTCCTCTCCACTACATCGACGTTCTGTCAGAAGTCGAAGATCACAGAACAGCAGAGTGGGGGTACCAGGGGGCAAATTATGTTGAGATTTTTGCCGTGGCTCAGTCACAGCACCTGCAGCATAAAAAACACTGGTTCAGGGGTACTTTAAGAGGTTAGAATTCTGTAGTTATTTTATTGATTGAAACGTAAGTTTTAGGTTTTCCTGAGGTAAATTGTTTAGTGAATACTACATGGCTCATCACCATGGTGATAACAGTAGAAACAGCTCAGAAAGGTTATTAAAGACAGGAGATAAACTTGGTGAATTGAGGCCAAGTGGCAATCCGATTTTCACAATTTGAGATTATTAGATGTTGCTACTTACAGAGGCGTCTAATGCATGGTACACACCATGCAATTTCCCATCAGATGGGTCAAATCTATTATTTCCAACAGACAAAAACGAAACTTTTAGACAGGCTGCAATAGTAGGAGTTTAAAGTGAACCTGAGGTGAGACTTATATGGAGGCTGACATATATTTTTTATGCAACACCAGTTGCCTGGCTATCCTGCTGATCCTCGGCCTCTAATACTTTTAGCTATAGACCCTGAACAAGCATTGCAGATCAGATGTTTCTGACAGTATTGTCAGAACTGATCAGATTAGCTGTGTGCTTGTTCCTGGTGTACTTCAGACACTACTGCAGCCTAATAGATCAGCAAGGCTGCCAGGCAACTGGTATTGCTTAAAGTAGAGTGACCAGATTTTTGTAGGCTCAACCTGGGACGGGGTGAATTGGGGGGGGGGGGGGGGGGGACTGCGGCGCGCTGAGCGCACCGCGTCGAAAAATAGGGGGTACGCCGAAAAATTTGGTGTCTGCAGCGCGCGCGAAAAATGGGCATGGTCATGACATTCTATGGGCGGAGCTAACAGAATGATGCAACAGCGAGGCATAAGAAAGCAGTGTTTACGCCGTGATGTGGTCAAACGTGGATTCACATCATAGGTGTGCAGAAACTGTGTGATGCTATTTAATAGTATGCCATAACCCCAAAGCAGCAAACACAGCCAACTATGAACATTAAATAATAAATGCAGCAACAGTTACCCCAGACACCACAAAATAAACGCAATGGGCAACATTTCAGCACAAAATAATCGCATTGCGGGCAAACATGTCAGCATAAAATAAACGCAATGGGGGCAAACATGTCAGTACAAAATAAATGCACTGCGGGCAAACATGTCAGTACAAGATAAACGCACTGCGGGCAAACATGTCAGTACAAAATACACGCAATGCGGCCAAACATGTCAGTACAAGATAAACGCACTGCGGGCAAACATGTCAGTACAAGATAAACGCAATGCGGCCAAACATGTCAGTACAAGATAAACGCACTGCGGGCAAACATATTTGTCTCCAGTACAGGGCTCCGCCTCCGGACGCCATCTTCCCGTAGCTCTGCCTGTGCCTGCCGGAGGAGGACAATGCAGGCTGGAGCGGGGCTGCGGGGAATAAACTAGCTAGCTGGGCAGCACGGTGGCGTAGTGGATAGCTCTCTCGCCTTGCAGCGCTGGGTCCCTGGTTCGAATCCCAGCCAGGGCACTATCTGCAAAGAGTTTGTATGTTCTCTCCGTGTCTGCGTGGGTTTCCTCCGGGCACTCCGGTTTCCTCCCACATTCCAAAAACATACAGATAAGTTAATTGGCTCCATCTAAAAAAAATTGGCCCTAGACTACAGTACTTACACTACATAATATAGACATATGGCAGTGGTAGGGATTAGATTGTGAGCTCCTTTGAGGGACAGTTAGTGACAAGATATATATATATATATATATATATATATATATATATATATATATATATATATATATATATATATATATATATATATATATATATATATATATATATATATACACACATATATATACACACTGTACAGCGCTGCGTAATATGTCGGCGCTATATAAATACTAAATAATAATAATAAAAAAAATAGTTCATTGTATGGTGGCCAGAGTCCCGAGGCCGGGACGTCCCGCTGCTAAAAGCGAGACGTTTCCCGGGACCTCATGCAGCCTGGGACAGCGCCCCCCGAAGGCGGGACGCGTCCCGGGTAAGGCGGGACATATGGTCACCGTACTTAAAGGGAAAGAAATATGGCAACCTCCATATCACTCACACCTCGGGTTCACTTTAACTGTGTGTGATTGCTTGCTAGAAGTACACTACCTAGAAATGCAGGTGAAATAGAGGAACAATCTAGCTTCATAATAGATTAATCTTAGTATGAAGGGGTAAGTAGTGTTTCTTCCTCCCCTTCCCCTTCAATTTCTCTTTGCTACTTTGAGGTGTTTTTTTTTAATGTACAACTGAACCAAAGCTTTGTTCACTTGATCTCATTTAGGCCATGTTTTGCATAAGTAAATTACATTGTTTCACTAATGTACTGTACATTGTCCTTTTTACTTCACTGGTGAGAGCTGTAGAATTTACTGTCTACATGTCACAGGAGCTGCCACCTTGTTCTGCAAATTCTAGAAATATAACCTGCGTCTCTCACTTTTTTTTTTAATCTGGACAGTTCCATACATAGTTAGATGTGTTGAAAAAAAGACGAACATCTGTAGAGTTCAACCAGTAATTAATTTCTGCCTATCTGAGGTAACTCTATTGATACAAGAGGGAGGGGGTCGTCTAGGGTGATGCAGAAACTTTGGGTGGCTATTAGAGGCAGAAGATTGTGCACTGGTTTGTCTCTTCTAGAAAATATTGGTAAAAGTGTGAAATTTTGACTTCACAGGTGTTACTTTTACCAATATTTTCTATGGGCACCCAGGTGGCATTTAAAGTAAGGTGTCCGTGGAGAGAGTTTTAAGGTTAGTCATGGAACTTTAGTCTTATGGTCCTTTTACACTATATAATTTGCCCTCAGGTATAACTGAAAGGACGGCTGATTTTCAAAGCAATGCGCATGGTTTCCTATGGCTCAGTTCACACTATTGTATATGCATTTTAACAGTTTTTTTTTCTTCCCCTCAAAAAACACTGCTATAGAATGTTAAAATGCATCAGTTTTTCAGCGTATAGTGTAAAAGAGGCTTTAAAGTGACCCTCCGAACTAAAAATCTACTCAGCAGAACTGAAAAGGCTTGGTGTTTTTTTAAGTTTTACAGCATCAGAACTTTGTTTTTCTTACCAAAGCATCATTTTTAGCTGCATTTTTAACTAAGCTCCACCCATCAAAGAAAAAAAGCCCTGGCTTTTTTTCCCTGATGCTGTGCAGAGCATGATGGGATTTCCTATGTTGTTGTTCACGTTGCCTAGCAACTGGGAGAGGTGCTCAGGACACAGGACAGTTGGAACTGTGTCTCATGCTCCCTGTCACCTCCTTTCAACCAAAAAGATGGCTGCCATCATGAAATCAAACATTTGCCTGTTCTTTTAAAACGGTGTGGGTAAGAGATTATATTACTTATCTATTTTAATTAACATAACTAATGTAACTTAATGACAGTATGTTTGTTTAGGCTGGAGTTCCTCTTTAAAGAGGCACTATTAGCAAAAACATGCCCATCAAAGAAAACACATATGTAAGTAGATAAATACTTCCTCTACTTACATAACAGATGTATTGCACTGTCCTCGGGTTCCTTCAATATAATTTTATAGCATAAATAAAGGGTCATCCTTTTCATGGCAGGGGCCATCTTGATTCCTCCGGGTATATTCTTCCCCCTCCCCGCACCCCCCTCCTCCCCGCACTTATCCTCAGCACAGCGGGGAGGAAAGGCTGCAGCTGGCAAAGACTCGCCTAACAATAGATCCAAGCGCTGCAGTTCCCCCCTATACTCTGCACTTCCACCGGCGGCAGTGCAGAGAGTATGGGGGGAACTGCAGCGCCTGGGAACATTATTCCTGGAGTCTGTGCGCTGCCTTTATCCTTCCCCAAAGTTCTGTGCGGGGAAGAAGGATAATGCGGCAGCAGAAGGGGGGGCGCGGACATCACACTGGAGGAGGGGGGCAGAGGACAGTGAGAGGAGATAGCCTCTGGCCCCCCTCCGTGCGCTCTTACAGCGGCTACACCGCCGCAGACAAGGGGAGAGCAGGCGGCCAATCGCAGAGCAGAGCGGTGATTGACAGAGGCTTTAGCCAATCAGCCTGCCTGTCATTTCTGTTCTGCGACCTTGCGTCCTGCAGGCATGGGGAGAGAAAAACCCATTAGGGAAAAAAGTAAGAAGGATTTTAACTTTTTACATTGCCTTATTACAATCCTTTTTGTGTATGTAATAGGCTAAAATAGATTTAACATATTATGCCTAACAGTTACTCTTTAAGGTTAGGCTTGATTTGGTGGTGGGGGGGGGGGGAGTCTTTAAAGGAATCATCAGACAAAATGAGATCTACTTACCCAGGGCTTCCTCCAGCTCCTGGCAGCCAATATGTCCTTGCCAGGTCAGCATCTACTGCGCGGGAGCCACCCACAACTACTGCGTCTACGCAGTACACCTTGAACCACATCAGTGCGACTAGGAGCGGCTCTCGCGCAGGCTCTGTAGATGCTGACCTGGTGAGGTTGGCATCCTCAACAGAGGGGACCGGGAGCCACCGGAGCTGCGGTGAAGGACATATCTGCTGCTAGGGGCTGGAGGAAGCCTCGGGTAAGTAAATCTCATTTTGTATATTTTTCCTGAGGATTCCTCTAAGGCTAGGTGTGAAGGGGGAAGTAATTTAAGGTTCGATGTGGGGGGGAGATTTAGGTTTAGGCATCAGATGGGAGGTTGTTAACCTCCTTGCCGGTCTAATTCCCGCCGGCAAGGAGGCAGCGCAGAGTAATCAGAGCCGTTCGGAACGGGATTTCCTGCAGGGCTTCCCCGGTCGCCATGGCGACGGAGCGGGATGACGTCACCGACGTCGGGACGTCATAGGGAATCCCAATCCACCCCTCAGCGCTGCCTGGCACTGATTGGCCAGGCTGCGCAGGTGTCTGGGGGCTCGACGCGGCGGGTAGCGGCGAATCGGCGGGTAGCGTCGGCGATCGCGTACTACACGCAGCTAGCAAAGTGCTAGCTGCGTGTAAGAAAGAAAAAATTATGCAAATCGGCCCAGCAGGGCCTGAGAAATCCTCCTGCGCAGGTTACCCCAAGCTGAGCTCGGGATAACTGGCAAGGAGGGTAAAGGAACACGATCAATTAAAGAGTAACTGTTACGCATAAAAACCAAAATCAGTTCTCTATTTTTGTCTGCAATTCTGATAAAAAGGATTCTAAAAAGGCAATGCCTAACTTCAAAACTAATCTTACTTTTTATTTTTTTTTTATTTTATATTACTGATGAATCCTCATGTCCCCAGCTCTAAGGTATGCAGCAATTAGCTGCAAAAAAAAGAAGTTGCAGTGTGGGGTGGGGGGGGGGGGGGGGAGTTCTTCTTTACTTTTTTCAACCCAGACACAGCTAGTTCAGCCTAATTGGCTGCTGCTTGTGTCACTCACGCCTATCCCTCTCTCATTGGCCACCTCAGGTTTGCCACTGTCCGCCCCCTTTCCGCACTCCAGCCCGACAGGCACCTTTGCCGCTTTATTCAGTGGGCACCTCCGCATCCATGGGGACCCCCGGCCCTGCTACCATTTCCAAAGGAATTCCCCCTGCATTTACTCTCAACCCTGTAGCATTGGCGCTCGCCCCACAGCATTATAGAGCTTAGCGGGGAAGAATATATGTAGCGCACACAAATTCGCCTCAACAAGGCTCCAGGCGATGGAGCTGCATCTATTCTTCCCTGCTAAGCACTGTTATGCTGCGAGACGAGATGGATGCTGCAGGGTTGAGAGTAAATGCAGGGGGAATCGCTATTGATATGGTAGCAGGGATGGTGGGTTCTCATGGATGCCAGGGGTGCCACTGACGTAGCGCTGGCTATTGCTGTGGGGAGGAGGGGTGGGGGTAAGGGAGGAAATTACCTCAGCATTGGCTTCGCTGGAGGGACTAAAGATGACCCCTGCCAGGGAACAGGATTTTCTGCATTTCCTTTTTTTTGTTTCATAGAATTCACTGAAATCAAATTGTGGACAGTACAATACATCTGTCATGTAAGTAGAGCTGGTATTTATCTACTTATGTGTTGTTGTTGTTTTTTTTTTTGTTTTTTTTTTTATATATATATCCTGGCATAGTATGGCTGACAGCTCCTTTTTTTTTTTTTTTTTAACATGTTTTTTTGTGTGTGTGCAGAGAGCTGTCAGAGACGGGCAGAGCTTTTTCTCACAAAGAGCAGAGGAAATGTCTTATGTGCAACATAAACATTTGTCATTGTGTGTGTGTGTGTGTGTGTGTGTGTGTGTGTGTGTGTGTGTGTGTGTGAAACCTGATAGGCTTTTGTTTTAATGTAACTCTTCTTCAATATTACACTGTTCTTAGCATGTCAGACTGCAGAGATTCATGTATGCAAATGAGACATTCTAAACGTAGCTAAAATCTACACACAATGAATTACAACTTTTGCCTCTGATATATAACATGAAAAGTAGGAAAAATGTTTACACAGCTCCTTAGACATTATTTGTGTATTGTCAGTTTAGAACACTTGGGCATTGATAGTGTTCCTTCAAGATTAGAGGTAGATGGAGGGGGAGGGTTCTGTGTGAGAATAGGGTTAGGTTAAAGAAAATCTGTAACGAAAAAACCTCCCCTGGGGGGTACTCACCTTGGGTGGGGGAAGCCTCCGGATCCCATTGAGGCTTCCCCCGTCCTCCTCGGTCCCACGGCAGCGGTGAAAATCCTCCCGGAGCAGCAGCGATGTACATATTTAGCTCCTTGGCTCCAGCGCAGGCGCAGTATCCGCTCTCTGCACGGAAATAGGCGGAAATAGCCGATCTCTGTCGGGCCGCTCTCCTGCACAAGTCGCCTACGTAGTAGAGCGGACCCGACGGAGATCAGCTATTTTCGCCTATCTCTGTGGGAAGAGCCGTAACAGCGCCCCCGCTGGAGCCAGAAAAAGTAAATATTGCACAGCACGACAAATTGTCACCTGTGCTTTCTGGGGGCTGCAGCGAGACCGCCGTGGGACACAGGAGGATGGGGGAATCGTCGATAGGGTCCAGAGCCTTCCCCCTACTGAGGTGAGTACCCCCCCAGGGGAATTTTTTTCAGTACAGGTTTTTTTTTTAAGTTGCAGTAAAATATTGGTATAATTTACAGATATTTCATGATTTTAATTCCCAATTTAAAAATGTAGAATATCAGTAAATATACCGATATTGTACTTGCCGAAATTGGGTGCCCACATTTCCTGGTGGTTCTTTTTCTTGTACGCATTCCAGGGAGCCAGTTACTATTGCCACCAGCTAGCCCAATCCACAGTAGAGGATATCTCAAGAATGAGACATAAGAGTCAGATCAAAGATGGGTATAATCTTGAACAAGAGTGGAATATAAAGGTAGCTTTTATTTGCAATATAAAATAAAAAAAAAAATCTAGTGCTTAGGTTTACTTTACGGTCCCTTGCACAGAGGCAAAACTGTTCACCTTTCCTGATATGTCCTGAAAAATACATTTGTGTATATATTTTATTATTCCTACAATAGGGTACTGTGTTGTGCTCAAAATTGCAGAGACCTTCTCTATATTCACTGAAATGAGCCCCTATAAAATATAGATTTTATTTGTCATAGATGTAAACACAGGCTGTGTAACAAAAGCATTAATTCCAGTAGGATACAACTGTTGCAGTAGCGGTGCTTAGCAAATAAGTTGTTAGGAAATATAACAGCCTTTCATTTTGAACAGATTCTTGCAATGATAGAAGAAGCAGCTGGAACCAGGATGTATGAATGCAAGAAAATCTCTGCTCAAAAAACCATTGAGAAGAAAGAGGCAAAGCTCAAAGAAATACATACAGTAAGCATTTTATTTTTATGTATTTGACAGATTTCTAAGTTAAAGTGTAGCTTAAAGGAATTGTCAGACAAAAAAAAAAGTTTCACTTACCTGGGGCTTCTACCAGCCCCATGCAGCCATCCGGTGCCCTCGTAGTCACTCACTGCTGCTCCGGTCCCCCTCCGCCAGCTAGTTTTGTTTTTGCCAACCTCTGGGTCGGCGAGCCGCATTGCGTCCAGTTTTACGCATTCCCTTTGGTGCAGGAACATTAACACATACGTTTTTACGCGTTACTGTTTCAATACGTAATTTTTTACGTGTAGAACCAGTAACGCGTAAAACGTATATGTTAATGTTCCTGAACCAGCGGGAATGCGTAAAAATGGACGCAGTGTGGGCCGCCCACTAAACTAGCTGGCAGTGGGGGACTGGAGCAGCAGTGAGTGACTGAGGGCACAGGATGGCTGCAGGGGCTGGTAAAAGCCCCACATAAGTGAAACTAATTTTTTTTTTTTTTTTTTTTGCCTGACAATTCTTTTAAGGGTAGCTAGCATATTGTGACAATCCAACCCCCGCGATCCCGTCGAGATCTGCTCCCGTTAGCGTACGCAGGAAGTACGGGCGCAGACGGACAACGAGACCGGTTGCTGGATCGTCAGAGGTAGAAGAAAGAAAAGGCGACAGAGCGTGCCAATCCTGTCTAATCTGCTCCCGTTAGCATACGCAGGAAGTACGGTGAACAGACTGACAATAAAGATTGGTCGCGCAGCTGCCGACAATATGTAATGGGACAAACATCCACCAATCCCGTATTACTAGGCCACTGTTGCCATGCAGGTCTCATGCACTAGAGACTGCCGGAGGCAAATTCACTGTGTGCGTAGTAAACGGTTAAGATCGGTTGGAGGTGCCCATACATGTACAATTCTGATTGTATATACAATCTGTAATCTAAAAATATCTATTTCGCGCTGGAAACCGGGTAAGTACACTGCCACCACTGTCTGATTGGATGAATGGAGCAGACAGTCTCCAACTAGGGCGAAGAGACCCCAACGCTATCATAACACGGTAGCCAGCCCAATCACGTTCAACACGCTCAAATCACCGTTCGGGGAATAGTCACTTCCGACGGCTTAAAGACTGTGAGCAATGTGACGTTAAAGAAAGGTTACTGGGTCCCTATATGATGCAATCTGGAATTGTATTTACAATCGAGAAACGAAAGTTATCGATTTCACACAAGAAATCTGGTACTAGCTAATCCTAAAAGGAAGAAACGGTTATTTACAACCTAGCTAGCAAATCAACAAGTTATAAGCAAGTAATAAAACAATGCGGTAGTATGACTGACACTTCAGAGGGCAGATTCGTTATAGCAGCAATCAGATGACCAGAAAAGGCACACAACTGAACGATAAAATCGTTAGTTTATTTCTAAACTACATACACACAGCTTATTTTAGAACAGATTGAGTTGACAGAGAGAAGAGAGGAAAAGGAACAGAATGTCAGATTATATACAGTTCAAATACCGTTATTGGTAGTCCATGCGGCAATCGCAAGTCTTTGGCGAAAGTCCCAAAATGGCGGTTGCCATGCGGCCAACAGGCCTTTGTTAGAAAGTTCAAAGATGGAGGTTTTGGCCCGTGTCCTTGCGGGCTGCCAGGATGTTACTAGGCATCAGATTGAAGGTAAAGGACGCTGGACTTTTGGGTCATGTCAGTTTTGTTCCTCACTGTAGGGGGGGGGGGAGTTATGACACGTACAAGTCCAGCCTTGTGCAATTTGAATAAGGCAGTGCCCCCTTAGGCAGGGAGAAGTTTGGGCCAATTCATATTTTGCCCACTCTCGGCATGCCCGTGGGTAATATCAGGAACCCGAATAAATATTCATAATCAGCACAAGTGGGTGAATCTGCTAATACCAAACACGAGGAGTCTGGATCGCTAATAGCACCGTCCCCCACTTTCACCTTACTGGCACTGGTTCCGAAAGATCCAGAGGGCTGAAAATCTCTCAGGACCAGTGTCGTGTGGAATCTAATAAACTCCGTGAATTTGAGGGAACTGCGATCTTGGGAACACCAGAAATATTACCAAACTGTGCCTATTTATTAAATATAGGTTCTTCAGTTTGTTGAATCCTTGGGTGCCGCCAGATGGCGTGATAAGGATCATTCCTGTCTCCTTTCAACTCAGGCCACAAGGCAGCTATGTGTCGGACTCTTGCTGGGGTCGGGGCTGATCAGGCTGGAGAAAGCTACAATTTATGAGCTTCTGTCAACTGATATCTACCCTTCACCTGATGGATGAGGTCATAAACACCTCAGGGGGTCCCCTGTGCTGGCAGAGAGTCTTTTCACAGGAGGCTAATTAACTGACCATGAAAAGATTTCTCCAGCCCTTTGGCGAAGGGGAAAAAAAGTGTATTTAAACCAGAAACTGTCAGTTTGGTTGGTTTGCGAAGAACTGGCGTTCGTAACTCCATGGCGCATTCGATATGTCATATCGACGGCGTCACATCTCCCCCCTTTACAAGATTGGGGAAGGAGCGGTTAGCAGGACCTTGACTGAAGCAATACCAACTTGCTACTTGGGCTCAGTACAGCGGGGAAGCCTGGGTTCCACATGACCTTGGGGGTTGCCCTTTTTGTGTTGGTCAGTGGTTTAGCCAGGAGGCTACAGGGCTTCGCAAACGTCCTGTAGTATCCCGCTGTTCCCAGAGAGGCCTGTACCTCTGTCATGACAATCTGATCTGTGTCTGGTTCAACGGTCAGATTGTCAGCTGACAGCTGTCCTAGTACCAGGGACGAGTGATCGCAGTGTTGCTCCCAAGTCGTGGGGAACACAGGGATGTCATCCGGGTACGTGACTGTACAACCGTGCTTGCTCTTCCACAGGTCGTTCCACGCCTGGAGAAAGGTGGCTTGGGCATTCATCATGCCAAAAGACATCCGCATCGAGCCGTTTAAGTCCAAGGGCAGGGTGAATGTGGATTCCAGGCGTGCCTTGGGCACGGTTGGAATCTGCCAGTATCCGTAGCTCCGATCTATGATCGTTAGGTAGTTGGCGGATGCCAGCCAATCCAACAGATCACCGAGGGGAGTCATGGGATACGCAACGGTTATTGGGATGTCGTCCGGCATCCTATAGGCCTCACAGAACATGGTGGTCTGTGAGCTAGAGGATTTGCGGAGGACAGACATCTGTAACATCTCCTCATACTTCATCTTCACCTTTGCTTGCACCTCCGGAGAGGCGCTGTAGGGGATCTGCCATAAGGGCTTGTGAGTCCCCGGGTCCCTTCTGTGAACTGCTGTATCCTGCCCAGGGTTGCTGCGAAGATTTCGCTGTGGGGGCGCAGTGCGCTTCAGCGAGGCCTTCGGGGAGTACGAGAGGTGGGGGGTGACTTTCACATCATCCGCCAATTCTCGTGTGGGAGCTATCAAGCCTGGCAGGGGACCTGTGTCTTCCTGTTCTAATTGGCCGTGCTCTCCCAGAACTAACTGCGTTCTATCTGACTGGGCTTCTAACAGATCCACATGGACCGTGCTTTCACCTGGGGTGTCAGTTACATGGGGAATGGGTTCACTGGAGTAGTTACCATTCTCCCTGTACACCTGTAGTGGAGCTTCCACTGCTGGCGGCTTAGCGGTCTGGCCACTAAGCGCACGCAGGTTGGAGTCGCTCTGTAGTATCCTCACGGATGTGGGACTACAAGTCTCAGCCAGCTGCCTAGTGCGATCTGAGGTCAGCTGCTGAAAATCAAACTCTCTGGGGTCAGAGCTGACAGGAATGCCTGCAGGCTCTGAGCTCAGGTTACCAACAGTACTGTATGTGTCTGTCTGCACAGGCCCACCACAGTAAACATCACCTCTTGGGTTAATCAAAATCATGTCAATATTGACATTGGTCTGGTGGTCAGAGATATCAGGGGAAGTCGAGACTTCTCCAGATAGTTCTGAGTCCAGACTGCCGGTGACACTGAAGGCATCACCCAGCGTACTCTCACAAACATGCACAACATTATCAAAAGCATTTGCATAACATGACATGTCATTTTTAGCATGAGTGTCACCCGCCTGAAAGTCAGAATTGTCAGAGGGAATCCCTGCTGTCAGCTCTGAGTTCATGCGGCTGGCCATAGGGCATGTAATGGCCAAAGAATGTACAGCGTTCCTATCACAATTATCACTGACACATGCAATTTCATTATTAATAACAGGTGCAGAAAGAGATAAAAGACAGTCAGTTGCTGGTACATGTAAATCTGAGGGTACCTCCCGCCCAGCGGCGTTAGGTACAGTAGCATTAGCAGGTAAGGGTTTGACATCTCCCTGTTTTCCCAAAGGCTTGTACAGTACCTGGTGGTCAGGGAGTCCTGCTGGGAACTCCTGCATATCAGTAGGAAATTCCGAAGGGCACATAAGCGTGCCTAGATCAGTGCCAAGCACAGGAGGAGAGGGAAACTCAGCAACAGCCCACTCTGGAAAACCCACCCCCCATCCGGCCTTCTCGGGACCTGGGATAACAGGGTTGTGGTGGTTGGGCCTGACTTCAGTCAGGGTGAGGCGCTTTTGTGGGAGAATATCTTCCTCTGTAGGAAGGTCGGAACAGACCAAGGAAACATCTGCTTCTGGAGCAAAAGATGATCTGGTCGTCCACTGGAGCACTGTGAAGATTTCCGGAACCGTAGAGCATCTCTGACACGCTGACAGGCTGTGCAGAGGGTGATGCAGGTGACGGATCAGGGTTGCTAGCCATCTTCGGGCTAGGGACGGTCGTTCTTTTCCTCATGGGACAGAAGAACTGTATGTGGCCAGTCAAGCCACAAAGATTACACGTGCGAATGGCAGGTGTGTCAGACTGGGATGCAGCAATAGCAGCAGCTGCAGGTCTCGGTGGCGCAACGCTCACCGGACCAGGAGGAGCAAATGCAGTAGGCTTACCTCCTTCCAAGTCTTGGGACAGTGTTCTGTGACTGCCCAGCACCAGAGTTCTCTGGCTGTCAGGTACAGGAACCTGATGGTACGCCCTCTCAGAGGTGCGCACAGGAAAGTCTCGTTCCGTGCCCTCTTCCATGGCAGGAAGTTTTGCTGTGGGGGTCACGGGTAGAGGTTCGCATCTCTCCACCGAAACACATAGTGAAGAGTGCTGATTTGATTGGGTTAGCTGGGCAAACTCCAATTCACACTGGAGCCGTAGCTCTTCGATCTGGAGATCCCACTGGCGCAGACACTCTCGGTGCTCCTGGTATCTGCGCAGTTCCTCGCCGGTCAGGTTTGCCAACTCCAATTCCCGCTGGAGTCGTCGCTCCTTGGCCTGGAGATCAAACTGGCGCAGCCACTCTTGGTGCTCTGCTTCACGCTGGAGCTCCTCCGCCTCATGCTGGAGCATCTCTGCCTCATGCTGGCGCTGACATTCTCGGAACTCCTGGTACAAGCGCAGATCCTCGCCGGTCAGGTTTGCCAACCACTCCGGGGTTATCAGGACTGCAGGGAATAGAGGCATTAAGCAAGGTGGCGACAAGGATTCCATCTCTGGGGTTATGCCACCAGCTCAGCCTTGCTTGTGCTGCAAGCAGCAATGCCGTGCGATTCGCAGAGGGCATGCAAGTTAGGAACTGACCAATTCTGGTGAAACTGAACTGAATCAGACATTCAGAAGAGAAGAGTACAAGAAAGAGTAGGATATAGCAAAGAAACAGTTAGGAAAGGTAGACCAATCTATTCGCTATCAATGTGTACCGTTTTGTGCCCAGAACTTCGGTTCTGCAAGACAGGATACTTAGTGACCACTGTCTTATTATTCTGGTTGCAAAGACTGAGTTTGTCAGATCTTTGCGCTCTGATTTCCCAAAAGCTGGCTATGCCTGGTTTTGGGGTGTGCTATCACCACCACTGCCCACCAATGTCTGCTCACCAATCCAGCCCCGCGATCCCGTCGAGATCTGCTCCCGTTAGCGTACGCAGGAAGTACGGGCGCAGACGGACAACGAGACCGGTTGCTGGATCGTCAGAGGGAAGAAAGAAAAAGCGACAGAGCGTGCCAATCCCGTCTAATCTGCTCCCGTTAGCATACGCAGGAAGTACGGTGAACAGACTGACAATAAAGATTGGTCGCGCAGCTGCCGACAATATGTAATGGGACAAACATCCACCAATCCCGTATTACTAGGCCACTGTTGCCATGCAGGTCTCATGCACTAGAGACTGCTGGAGGCAAATTCACTGTGTGCGTAGTAAACGGTTAAGATTGGTTGGAGGTGCCCATACATGTACAATTCTGATTGTGTATATACAATCTGTAAACTAAAAATATCGATTTCGCGCTGGAAACCGGGGTAAGTACACTGCCACCACTGTCTGATTGGATGAATGGAGCAGACAGTCTCCAACTAGGGCGAAGAGACCCCAACGCTATCATAACACGGTAGCCAGCCCAATCACGTTCAACACGCTCAAATCACTGTTCGGGGAATAGTCACTTCCGACGGCTTAAAGACTGTGAGCAATGTGACGTTAAAGAAAGGTTACTGGGTCCCTATATGATGCAATCTGGAATTGTATTTACAATCGAGAAACGAAAGTTATCGATTTCACACAAGAAATCTGGTACTAGCTAATCCTAAAAGGAAGAAACGGTTATTTACAACCTAGCTAGCAAATCAACAAGTTATAAGCAAGTAATAAAACAATGCGGTAGTATGACTGACTCTTCAGAGGGCAGATTCGTTATAGCAGCAATCAGATGACCAGAAAAGGCACACAACTGAACGATAAAATCGTTAGTTTATTTCTAAACTACATACACACAGCTTATTTTAGAACAGATTGAGTTGACAGAGAGAAGAGAGGAAAAGGGAACAGAATGTCAGATTATATACAGTTCAAATACCGTTATTGGTAGTCCATGCGGCAATCGCAAGTCTTTGGCGAAAGTCCCAAAATGGCGGTTGCCATGCGGCCAACAGGCCTTTGTTAGAAAGTTCAAAGATGGAGGTTTTGGCCCGTGTCCTTGCGGGCTGCCAGGATGTTACTAGGCATCAGATTGAAGGTAAAGGACGCTGGACTTTTGGGTCATGTCAGTTTTGTTCCTCACTGTAGGGGGGGGGGGGGGAGTTATGACACGTACAAGTCCAGCCTTGTGCAATTTGAATAAGGCAGTGCCCCCTTAGGCAGGGAGAAGTTTGGGCCAATTCATATTTTGCCCGCTCTCGGCATGCCCCTGGGTAATATCAGGAACCCGAATAAATATTCATAATCGGCACAAGTGGGTGAATCTGCTAATACCAAACACGAGGAGTCTGGATCGCTAATAGCACCGTCCCCCACTTTCACCTTACTGGCACTGGTTCCGAAAGATCCAGAGGGCTGAAAATCTCTCAGGACCAGTGTCGTGTGGAATCTAATAAACTCCGTGAATTTGAGGGAACTGCGATCTTGGGAACACCAGAAATATTACCAAACTGTGCCTATTTATTAAATATAGGTTCTTCAGTTTGTTGAATCCTTGAGTGCCGCCAGATGGCGTGATAAGGATCATTCCTGTCTCCTTTCAACTCAGGCCACAAGGCAGCTATGTGTCGGACTCCTTCTGGGTCGGGGCCGATCAGGCTGGAGAAAGCTACAATTTATGAGCTTCTGTCAACTGATATCTACCCTTCACCTGATGGATGAGGTCATAAACACCTCAGGGGGTCCCCTGTGCTGGCAGAGAGTCTTTTCACAGGAGGCTAATTAACTGACCATGAAAAGATTTCTCCAGCCCTTTGGCGAAGGGAAAAAAAAGTGTATTTAAACCAGAAACTGTCAGTTTGGTTGGTTTGCGAAGAACTGGCGTTCGTAACTCCATGACGCATTCGATATTTCATATCGACGGCGTCACACATATCCTTTAAAACAACGAAAAATGTTATTGTTGATTACCTGGTGTAGTATATAGGGTACTGCATGCTGGGAATGTATTTGATAGTGTATTCTGTAACTGTGAAACAGAAAGCATGAGCTTCTTCATGTAAGTGTAAAATTCTGACTCAGAATATTTTGCTGGTGAAGGAATTACATCAAACCTGCACACATAAGCTAATTATACACTGGTCAATTATGACCCGATATGCCACGTTGGTTGATTTCCCATATGAATTTGATTGATTCCTACATTATATGGCAAATTCAATTGATTTATCTCTCACATTGAGACTTTCCACCATTCTCGATGCAAGCAAGCTGTACAAACTTTCAATTAGTTTAGGATTAGTACTAGTTTACCTAACATTACAATTGTTTTGCTGGCGATATGTGCATACAGGTCTTCACAAAATAAATTTGCATGAGACAGATGTTTAAAGTAAAGAACTTCACTACTCAAAACAGCATATTTCTTTTTCCTCCAGTGGATTAAAACAATGCCACATTAAGTATTGCTCTTTTTAATTAACAAGCACAAGTGTTCACCATCTATTGCTTCTCTAGGTTCTGGATGAAGAGATCACACCAACTATACACAAGCTTAAAGAGGTAAGTTTTGACCTCCAAGAATATTTAACTGTTATATTTACAACATTTGTTGGTTGCTATAAGAGCCGAAAGGCTGTCATTTTGTTGTGTGATATGATGTAATGTTTTATGTATAGATAGACTTTTGCAGGAGCACTTAAAGGATACCACAACTGAAATGTGACATAATGAGATAGACATGTGTATGTACAGTGCCTAGCACACAGATAACTATGCTGTGTTTCTTTTTTTCTTTCTCTGCCTGAAAGAGTTAAATATCAGATATGTAAGTGGCTGACTCAGTCCTGACTCAGACAGGTCGTGACTACAGTGTGACCCTTACTGATAAGAAATTCCCCTTTTTTACCTCTTTCTTGCTCTCAGAAGCCATTTTCTGCTAGGAAAGTGTTTTATAGTTGGAATTTCTTATCAGTGAGGGTCACACTGTAGTCACTTCCTGTCTGAGTCAGGACTGAGTCAGCCACTTACATACCTGATATTTAACTCTTTCAGGCAGAGAAAGAAAAAAAGGAACACAGCATAGTTATCTGTGTGCTAGGCACTGTACATACACATGTCTATCTCATTATACATTTCAGTTGTGGTATCCTTAAATGTACCCCTGAGGAAGCACCCAATTTTAGGGCCATGAAACATGTGGTGTTACTGTCTTGCAGTGTGAAGTTAGGTTAAACCCCAGTGACATTAACAGAAGGGTCTATTGCTACTATTACCTTAATCCACTGCTATGTCATTATCACAACCGATGTTTTGTAACAACCTATGGTTTTAACATACCGTATATACTCGAGTATAAGTCTAGAAATTTAGGTTTGACTCGTTAAAGGGAACCTAAACTGCGAAGGATATGGATTTTTCCTTTTAAAGTAATACCAGTTGCCTGACTCTCCTGCTGATCCTGTGTCTCTAATACTTTTAGCTACAGCCCCTCAACAAGCATGCAGATCAGGTGCTTTGACTGAAGTCAGACTGGATTAGCTGCATGCTTGTTTCAGGTGTGTGATTTGGCCACTACTACAGCCTTAGAGATCAGCAGGACTGTCAGGCAACTATTTGTTTTAAAAGGAAAAATCCATAGCCTTCTCAGTTTCGGCTCCCTTTAAGTATAGGGGTCGACTTATACAGGAGTCATGGGCAACACTGAGCACACTGAGTAATTTGTGTACTATTAGTGACATTCACATTTGCAGCAATTTACCCAGTGGTAAATGACACTTTCTTGAATAACACCAGAAACGAGCATCCAGCTAGTCCTTTCAGATCTGACTTTAACCATTTCAGCCGCCCAGACGTGAAGCTCACGTCCGGGCGGCTGCTCCGCTGCACTCCCCCGCACGCGATCGCGCCCCCGTGTCCCCCGGTAGCCCTGGGATCAGTGAAAGGGAACATGGTTCCCGATCCCTGTTCCCCGCAGAAAAACGGAAGCGCTCACCCGTGAGGCTTCAGTTCTTCTGCCCGGAAGAATTTCCGCATCCCTCTTGTACTTCCGCTTAGCGAGAAGTACAAGGAGGGAAACCAAAAATGAAGGTGGCCATCTTGTGGCCAAATAGTAAAACTACATCTACACTTTTTTTACTTTACAAATTACTCATATAGCAACATTAAAAATTGACTTTTTATGTCCCACACCAAAATATTCCCCAAATAAAATTTGTAATGGAAAAAAAAAAATTACAATTAAAAAAAAAAAAAAAAAAAAAAAAACAAAACATAAATAGTTCTCTAAGGGTCTGAAATTTTTAAATATGCATTTGAAGGGGGTATGCTACAAACATTTTTTTAAATTATAAGATTGTAAATAGTGATGGGCACAAAACGGAAACAATGCACCTTTATTTCCAAATAAAATATTGGCGCCATACATTGTGTTTTGGACAAAATTTAAATGGTATAATAACCGAGACGTACGGGCAAATAAAATACATAGGTTTTAATTATGGTAGCATGGATTATTTGAAAGCTATAATGGCCGAAAACTGAGAAATGAATTTTTTCCATTTTTTTCTTATTAATCCTGTAAAAATGCATTTACAGTAAAGTGGCTCTTAGCTAAATGTACCACCCACAGAAAGCCTAATTAGTGGCG
The DNA here is from genome assembly GCF_040937935.1 of Hyperolius riggenbachi. Taxonomy (NCBI): domain Eukaryota; kingdom Metazoa; phylum Chordata; class Amphibia; order Anura; family Hyperoliidae; genus Hyperolius; species Hyperolius riggenbachi. The sequence goes on along the minus strand of NC_090656.1, from coordinate 153,129,238 downwards.
GAAAAAAACAAGATATAGATCAATAAATTGTGATAAGTAGTGATAAAGTTATTAGCGAATGAATGGGAGGTGAAAATTGCTTCGATGCATAAGGTGAAATGGTTAGTCTGAAACACCTGATCTGCTGCATGCTTGTTCAGGGGCTATGGCTAATAGTATTAGAGGCAGAGGATCAGCAGGGCTGCTAGGCAACTGGTATTGATTAAAAGCAAATAAATATGGCAGCCTCCTTTTCAGACGGCGCTTGTCTGTGAGTGAATGTGTGGTTTTGGATGGGAAATAGTGCATTGGTTGGATTGTAAAGAATCAATTGGTTTTACTTTTTATTCATATTTTTTCAGTTAAAGGATTGTTAATTAGATTGGCGCTTGATGATTCAGATTTGTATTTTTTTTTTTTTTGCTTGGAATTGGAACCTTGCTTCACCGTGCAGCTATATTAGGAAGTGTAATAGTGCCACCTATTGTTAATTTTATATGGTTATTAAAAGTTGTTTTAGACCTGCAGTATCCTCCAGACTTAGGTTATCTTTTGTGTATTTATATTTACAACTAGTACAGCATAATATGGGTCTGGTACTGTGGTTGAATTCTAGTTTAAATGATAACATTCAGCTTTTTTTCTCTTAGCTTAAACACAAATGCACACACCTAATGCTCTGCACAGACAGCGATCCAGCTCCAATGTCTGTATTGTCGTGTGTACTGTATATTATGTACCCTTCTTTGTTTTTGTTTTCTCTATATAGTGCTGAAAGTATTAAAGGACCAGTTTTAGGGCCTTTTTTGCACTGCACAGCTAAATTGCAAAATCGCAAATCGCTAGTGATTTTTAAATCGCTAGGGTTGCTCCTTTATCATAGAAATCATGAGAAGTATTTTCCACTATAGTGATTCGATTTGTAAATCGCAAATTGCAATCGCTTTCTTGAGCGATTTTAAGAGGGATAATGCAATGCAAATGAAAAATCGCAATCGCATAACAAAATTAATGAAAAACCCCATTCACTGGTGATTTTGATGTGTGATTGCTAGTGGAAAAGGGCCCTAAATGCAATGTCTACCTTGTTTCAGATCTCCTGACTGTCATTTCCATATGTCATTGATAGGAAAGATCATCCTATTTGGAATACCAGAAGTTAACAAGAGAAATTGAACATTTGAGCCGTCTATATGTGGCCTATCAGTTTCTTTGTGCCGAAGAGACCAGAGTGCGCTGTGATGAGGAGCTAAAAGAGATGCAAGGAGCTATACTCAAGCTGCAGGAGACTATGGCAGAGAATGAAAGGAGGGTGAAAGAACTGGGCAAAGAAATATCAGAACTTGAAAAAAAGAGAGATAAGGTACGTCAGCTATGCGTTTCGGGACACCTTTTATTGCAGCAGTAGCTCTTACTGTATATTGGTATCACTCTTCAATATTGTAAGTTAGTGGCAATTGCTTTATCCCGATCTGTTTTGCAGGAAATTGGAGGGGCATTGCGGTCTCTGGAAGAAGGCCTTGCAGAGGCTCAGAGAGCTGATACAAAGGCCCAGAGTGCCTTGGATCTAGTAAAACAAAACGTGAAAGGAGAAGAAAAGAAGCGCAAGGATTTGGTAAAGACCATGGAAGAGGTAAGGTATTCCGATTTACTTGTTTATTATTGGATACAGTAGACCATAGATTTGTGCCTCTGATGGGATTATTCTGACTTCTTCAATAAAGGATGCCAAGACATTGACTAATAAAGAAAAAGAAGTGAAGAAGATCACAGACAGCTTGAGCTCCTTGCAGGAAGCCAGTCAGAAGGATGCAGAGGCCCTTACTGCCGCTCAGCAACATTTTAATGCCGTATCTGCTGGGCTGTCCAGTAATGATGATGGCGAGGAAGCCACTCTTGCTGGACAGATGATGACTTGCAAAAATGATATGAGCAAAGCAGAAACCGAGGCCAAACAGGTACTGTGTTTCATAATCCTCTCCTTTACTGTTTAAAAGGAAAAAATGCAGAAAGTGTTAGAGGGAACTGTAGTGAAAACAACCTAATAAAATGTGTTTTTTTTGTTTTTTTTACACAATATTAATTTATACATTATTTAGTCAGGGTTTGCCCATTTTTAAAGTATTTTCTCACCCTGATTTACATTCTTAAGCTTATCACAGGTGGTGACATCTTAAGTCCTGCGTGGTGATCTCTGCTGAATGTTTGTTACTGAGGGCTCTAAATCCAGTAGAAAATTTACCTGTTCTCCCAGTAGTGGGGGGGGGGGGGGGCATTCCACATCAGCCTAGGCTAAACATCACTAGGACAGCAGGGTTACGTGCAGTATATAGATATAGGAAGTGGTTCTAATGCTTAAACCAGGAAAATTACTCTGTAAATGTGGGTATCTTGAACAATTTATTGCAATCTTCTATGTGTCACTACAGTTCCTCTTTAACATGAAAACAGTGTAATTTTTTTCTCCATTATAATTAGATGGGTCTGAAAACACATTTCTGACCTAATCAAAATTAGGGGTTTATTTGAATTTGCAATATTGTTCACTGTACTCCAGGGCCAGTTGCATTAAATTTTTACTACATTTGGGTGTAGACCTGTTTATAATTATTCCCATAAAACGTTATCGCTTTTGAAACTGATACCAAAGGCAGGTAGGAGCTTTTCCAAGGTGCAGAATCTAAATAGCCATTGGCTTTCACAAGAGCATCCCACAAAAGTCAGTTGATTTGCTACTTCTAGTGGGCAGTGGACTAGCTTGCTACAAGTGACCAACAGGTCACATAACCTGAGATTGCCCCAACAGGCAGGGGGTTTGCAGGCTATGTTGGCCTCCTGTCTTTTTCTTTGTTTTTTTTCCTATCTAGTGCAGCGCTGTACAAGGGACACTTGCCTGTCCCTCAGCGGCTAGGAATCAAAGCCCTCTCATAGGCTGATGCCTATGAGAGGTGGAGAAGAGGACAGATTGCCATCCTATTCAATTGAGGACAGTGCAGGGGGGTGGGAAGGGGACGGAGGAGGGAGGGAAAATCAAGCACTGAAGAGCCCGCTTAAAACAAAATTCAAAGGACCGTAGATAGGCCTGAAAGATAAATCGAATTTAAACCGAAATCGCAATCACGTCATTTCTACATGGGTGAAGTTCGAAAAAGCTGCTTCACACTTCCCCAAAGTCCCGGGACGTGTGGCCCGCTGCGTTGGACATATCTTCCGCACGAGTCCAACGCTGTCTGTCCTCTATCGCCATCTGCCGACTCTTGTGCTTGGCAAAACGCAAGTACAGCAAGTATGTCACATGACATACAGGAAGTATTCCGTGTAGGAGGCGAAATGGATAGACTGGCATCGCTGGACTCGTGCTGGAAGCTACGTCCAGCACTGATGCAGCTTGGGGGACAGAGGAGGCACAGAGGGGGACACAGAGAGAAACAGAGCGGGCACAGAGACACAAAGGTGGAAAGGGAGAAACCCAGAGGAGGCATAAAGAGGCAAAGGGGGAACAAAGAGAGACGGGGGACAGAGGAGGAACAAACAAGCACAGATGGGGAACAAAGCTTCATTTGAAGGAAATCGTGAATCGCATTGAAATCGCAATTTCTGACAGAAATTGGGGGGGGGGGGTGATGGGGGTTGGGTTGTAAGCCTGTGGTCCTGCAGTGGTTAAAAGAATAGTAGTGATACACGTTTTTATCTTTTTTTTTTTTTTTTTTTTTACTGCATATGATTGAAAATTTGCATTTATTACAATGCACATTTTTTTTGGTGCATTGAACATCTTTATTTATTTCAATGAATATATTTAAAGCACCTAGTTGAGGCCTATAGCTCAATTTCTTGTCATGGCGACAGTACGGTTTTGCTGCGGAAAGAAACCAGGGTATCAAACTCCTATGCATAATTCAGTGACAGTGATGACATACGACATATGTTTGTGCTGTGGAAGCAACTTCCATGCTGCTAGGTTTTTTTTGTTGTTGTTTTTTTTAGCAAAAATAGTTGCGCAATGCCAAAACATTGAGTGCTGCTAATTTCATAATTATTAGCATTCATATTAAGAGTGATGCGCTTAGAGCTTTAACACAGTTTTCCGTCCGTAGTCGTGCACCCTAGCAGAAGAGGTTATAGGTGCTTTTCTAGCTCCAATCAGAGAAGTGCCTATGACCTTCTGCTAGGGGCGGGGCTACAGACAGAAGCCGGACATTGGGAAACCTTTTGAGTATGTTAAACTTAAAGAGAAACATTTGGCCCGCCATTTTTCAGCCATTTGTATACTTTGAATTAGAGTGCAAACTCATCCAGAATTATTGCATGTGTTGCACTTAGCCCTAATTGCAATCGCGCTACTTGCATGGGCGTCCGCAGAAAATTTTCCAGGGGGGCAAAAGGGGGAAGAAATAGCGCGGCAAATGGGGCCACGTTGTGCGTAGCATGCCGAAAAATGGGGTTACATTGTGCGAAAAAATGGTTGTGGTCATGGACCAGAATGTGGGTGTGGTCACGGGTGGAGACAAATTTACATGAACTTGGCACTGGTGGGACATTAGATTAGGACAGTGGTGGCTAACCTTTTGGAGGCCGAGTGCCCAAACTGCAACCCAAAAGTCACTTATCGCAAAGTGCCAACAGCAATTTAACCCTCCTGGCGGTCTATTAAAAACCGCCAGGGGGCAGCGCAGCAGTTTTTTTTTTTTTTTTTTAAATCATGTAGCGCCGGCGATCGGTGTGCACACGCAGCTAGCAAAGTGCAAAAAAAAAATTATGCAAATCGGCCCAGCAGGGCCTGAGAAATCCTCCTGCGCGGCTTACCCCGAACGTACTCCCAGGAGGGTTAAACTAAATACAAATGTTTTAACTCCTACATGAACATTATGGAAAATCCAAGTTGAAAATAAACTGTGAAGATAAACCATTTCATTCTCCTGAAAAATTTACTCACTTTTTTTAAAACCTCCCAGTTTTATTTTCTGTTTTAAAAAGCTAAAAAAAGTAGGTTTAATGCTATTGTCTCATATGATGATGATTCAGCTTTTCCCATAGTCTCGCAGTTAGCAATCATGTGCCCCCAACAAGACACAGTTAGCAATCATGTGCCCCCAACAAGACAAATTCAGCAATCATGAGGCCCCCAACAAGACAAATTCAGTAACCATGAGGCCCCCAACAAGACAAATTCAGCAGTCATGAGGAACATAAATAGACAGCATTTTGCATAAATAGGCAGAATGCCCCCTTAATATGGTAGACACCTCTCACCTGGCTTCTGAATTCTCCTCTACTGGCTGCTGTGCCTGGCAATACTGTTTTGGGCTGTATTGGGGATGATATGTGGGGCTGAAAGGCCTGGCAGTGATGCTGTGGCCTGGCTGGCGGTGATGCTGGACTGTGCTTGGCTGGTTGAAGTAAATGCTGGCCTGACTAGTGGTGATGCTGTGGCCTTTTTGACAGTGATTCTGGGCTGGTGGTGATGCTGGGATGGCTGGCCTGGATAGTTTAGGTATTGACAGGAGCCCCGCAGTTTAGGTAGTGACAGGAGCCCCGCAGTTTAGGTAGTGACAGGTGCCCCCCAGTTTAGGTAGTGACAGGTGCCCCCCAGTGTAGGTAGTGACAGGTGCCCCCCAGTGTAGGTAGTGACAGGTGCCCCCCAGTGTAGGTAGTGACAGGTGCCCCCCAGTGTAGGTAGTGACAGGTGCCCCCCAGTGTAGGTAGTGACAGGTGCCCCCCAGTTTAGGTAGTGACAGGGACCCACCTGTGTATGTAGTGACAGGGACACCCCTGTGTATGTAGAGACGGACCCCCCTGTGTATCTAGGGACAGGCGCCCCCCAGGTTAAGTAGGGACAGGCGCCCCCCAGGTTAGGTAGGGACAGGCGCCTCCTAGGTTAGGTAGGGACAGGCGCCCCCCCAGGTTAGGTAGGGACAGGCGCCCCCCAGGTTAGGTAGGGACAGGCGCCCCCCAGGTTAGGTAGGGACAGGCGCCCCCCAGGTTAGGTAGGGACAGGCGCCCCCCAGGTTAGGTAGCGACAGGCGCCCCCCAGGTTAGGTAGCGACAGGCGCTCCCCAGGTTAGGTAGCGACAGGCGCTCCCCAGGTTAGGTAGGGACAGGCGCCCCCCAGGTTAGGTAGCGACAGGCGCTCCCCAGGTTAGGTAGCGACAGGTGCCCCTCGCTCACCATCGACCCAGCAGCCTTCCCCCCTGGTCGTCCCCGCTGTCAGGCAGGAGCAACCCAGAGTCAGACCTCGGTATCAGCCGGCGACCAGTTAGTGCGGGCGCACGGTACTCGTGAACACCACGCTGCATATGCGGAAGTGATGTCCCCCCGCATATCAGTGCGGTGTCCACTAGGTCCTAGCATCAGCGCTAGTGGTCGCCGGCTGATCGGAGGTCTGACTCTGTTCCTGCCTTGCAGCGGGGACGGCCGGGGGGTGGGGGCACATGCCCCAATTTGCCCAACGTGCGGACGGCCATGGCTACTTGCATTAGAGAGTGACCGCGGCCAGAATAGTGCAATCGCACTACTGAATTCCCAACCATTGGAATACATTGGAAAAAACGTTTTTTGGGGATCGCCAGCAATTGTCACCTGTGACCAAGGCAGAAACGGAGGAAAAACTGCTTCACTTCAAGGTAATCCAAATCACTTGAATAGGAGGTGAGGAGAGATTTTGTCAGCAGACACAGTACAGTAAAATACTAGCAGAAGTTTTAAGCCCAATCTACATGATACGATTCTTTGTGCGATTCGATTACGATTCTATTTACGATCCGATTAAATCCGAAAATTAAACCTTCCCCACTTCACTATAAAAGATTGTGGCATTGCTATCTGTATTCCCTCTGCATCTTACTTGTCATTGCTGCCTATGTCTCTCAGCATGAACATGTTAAAATAATAGTGACTAGCCGACCTTCGGCGTAGCATACGGCGAGCTGGAGGGGTTAGCGGGCAGGAAGAGGGGGTATTGGGCACACCTGGGTCCCTCATCTGCGCTCTAGCTTAAGTTCAGCAGCAGCAGCCGCTATTAGTAAGAGGCAGCGGGCGGGGATGACTCACCTCTTCCGCGTTCCAGCATGCGTTCCACTGTCGTCACTTCCTTTAATGCCGCCCACTGTATTGTAAGTGGACGGCATTGCAGGAAGTGGCGACAGAGGAACGCACGCTGGAACGCGGAAGAGGCGAGTCATCCCCGCCCACTGTCTCTTACTAATAGCGGCGGCTGCTGCTGAACTTCAGCTAGAGGGTGGAGTGCAGATTGGGACCCAGGTGAGGGAGGGGGGGGGGGGGTCCGACCCACCCCCCTCCCCGCTGCTGTGCCCAATACCCCCTTCCTGTCCGCTACCCCCTCCAGCTCGGCTGCAAGTGTAGGACCGCCCCTGGGGGCAGGGCGCTACTTCTTGCTTGGACAGGCCCCTTCTTCTTGCTTGGACCGACCCCTTCTTCTTGCTTGGACCGACCCTGGGGGCAGGGCGCTACTTCTTCTTCTTTCTTGAAGGTTGAGGCACTTACTCTATTGTGTATATATAGATAGGTTTTTTTGTTTCTGTTAAACCACTATCTCTTCTCAAACTGAGGAGGGGAAAGTTTTGGCTGGGAATACTTTAAGGCTGGCTGAAATGTCAGCGTTGACAGATGTTAATGAAGTTTGCTGGTCTTGTACAGGCTCAAATGAAGCTGAAACATGCACAGCAAGAGTTAAAGACCAAACAAACTGAGGTAAAGAATATGGACAGCGGCTACAAGAAAGACAATGAGGCTTTTGAAGCCGTAAAGAAAAACAAAGAGAAACTTGAAGCGGAAATTAAGAAGCTTAATTATGAAGGTATACATGCCCTTTTTTTATTTGCTGATTTTTTTTTTTATTTTTTTTTTTTTACTAGTACCCTGTATAGACTGTAATGTGACATGATTTGTTTCTGTAGATGGAAAGGAAGAACAGCTTTTGGAAAAGCGTAGAGAGCTTTCCCGAAATGTTGGGCGCCTTAGAGAAACCTATGAGTCGCTGATGGCACGTTACTCCAGCCTGCACTTTGAATACAGGTAAGAGTCTATGCTAGTGTTTCTCAAACCTGTCCTCGTGACTCCCCAATGGTGCATGTTTTGCATCCAACCTAACCTATGCACAGGTGGGGTAAAAAGTGTCTCAGCTACATGGAATCCACATAGCTGAGATACTAATTACCCCACCTGTGCATAGGTGAGGTTGCCTGCAAAACATGAACGAGGACAGGTTTGAGAAACACTGGTCTATGCACTTTTCTGATAAAACATGAACTAACTTTTATGCTCCTAATGCTTGGCCCGCAGTATATATATATATATATATATATATATATATATATATATATATATATATATATATATATATATATATAAATATTTTAGTGCCCACTTTATTTCATATTACTTTATGCTTCACGTGTATCTCAGACCTCCTACACAAACACAATGTGCATGTGCTTCTTGTTCATAACTTCCTATGTATGGCTGCAACAAATTTCCATGGGCTCTCCACATTCTGTGCAATTCTCCTCCTTGCTCTTCCCCAAACTTTTAATATGTTAAAAGGACCACTATAAACTTAAAATTTTAAAATGCATACATATAAAATAAAGATTTCTCCCAGCGTTAAATGCACTATAAATTACTTTTTTTGCTATGGCACTGTCACTTACAGTAGGCAGTGGAAAACTGACAGATCTTTCAGATTTTTATTTACAAAAGCACTTACCAAATGGCCATTGCTCAGTCCAACTGCCAAAATAGTGTGCAAACAAGTAGGGAGGCTGGCCCTCATCTTGGTATAGATCCTTTTCACGAAGGGCTTTTGTAAAGAAAATACTTAGAATCTACCACGTGGAGATGGACTAGTCCATAACCTGTCAAATCTGTTAATTGTTTACTGCCTACTGTAAGCGACAGCAACATAGGAGAAAAGTAATTTATAGTTCATTTCTAAAATCTATGATATATGGTGGTGGTGATTTTCTTGTATTTTTGTCTTGCAGAGATCCAGAAAAGAACTGGGATAAGAACCGCGTGAAGGGTCTTGTTGCAACTTTGATCACTGTAAAAGACATTTCTAATTCAACTGCTTTAGAAGTTGTGGCAGGAGGGCGACTGTACAATGTTGTTGTAGATACTGAAGTAAGTGCTTCCTCAACTACAAATTTACAAGATATTGGTCATTTTCACAAAGGCTGTTGTGGGTATGGGAGTTGTCATTGCTGTATTCAGTTGTACCAGGTGAAGGGTTTGTACACACAATACAATATGATCGGTCAATTGTACCACCGCCACATACTGTGAGGGCCAACAGGATCTGAATACTATGAGCAGTTTGTGTTGCTAAGATCTCGTACTACATGGAAGTAGTAAAATTGGTCAGTAGTTGGCCAGTAAAAATTTAATGGTGTGTGCATGGTATGAAATGGCTAATAACTAGCACATTAGGAATTAAAGTGTAACTACAATAAAACACACAATAACATTTTAAAGGGATTTTAATTTGACACGGAGACAGTTTATGCACAAAACTGCAGTGCAGAGATTTGTTTGCACCATATAACCGCAGACATGTGGCAGGGCTAGTCCAGTTTCAGGGGCCCAATGCTGGCAGTAGATGCAGATATATCCTACACAAACAAGGGGTAAAACCTCAATTGGGAAGAATGGCAGTTTTGAAAATGTTCCCTTTTTGTTTTTATATACTCTTCTTCACAAGTTTATCGCCATGCATTTATCTCCGTATTTATCAACAGTTGGACTGTGTGGTTTTCTCGGGACATAGGTTTTCTGTAATTATTCTTAAAGAAATTTAAAAAAAAAAGACAATATTGCTGGTCTATTTAAAAAAAAAAAAGAGACCAGGAAGGCTGTGTGTTTAGAAACCGGTGCAACTATTGGGTGAAATATTCTATGTTCTACACTAAAATAGTGGCTTGTACTCCCTTTTGCCTAATCATCTCATTTAATGATGCTGTGTATTACGGTTAATATTTACCTTTTCAGAGATAAAACTGGGGATGTAGATGTACAAGTTCCTCTGAGGCTCATACTGTAAAAGAAAAAAATAACTATTTTTCACCGTTCCCCATTTAAAATTCAAAAATAAACTGCACTAATTTTGTCTTTTTTTTTGTTTCAGATTTCTTTACCTATGGCAATACTGTAAAAATGTAAATTATGCTTTTCTAGCAATATTTCTGAAATTTGGTGACCTTTTCAGATTATCTCCACTTTTATAAATCGGGAGATGGAACATGGTGAAAAATAATAAACACAATTGTTTTAGCAGTATTGCATACATCTAATTTTATATATAGGCCCCTATGTATACAGTAATCTGAATGGTGAACCTACTAGATCTCCTGCTAAAGGGCCTGAGGACCCAAACCTCACAAGTTGCTTATCATGGGGGACTGTAAGCAGAATACCTTTTGTGCTGCTTCACCCACCATGTCATACATAACGGAGAAGTAGTAAGTCACTCAGATGACTAGCATGAGGTGACAACAAAATAAACTCACTAACAAAATGTTCCAGTGTTAATGAATAATTATTCATATTTAACTTGCCATTTTGTCTTTTGGAACACTTCAGGTCACAGGTAAAAAACTGTTGGAAAAGGGAGAGCTAAAGCGGAGACTCACAATTATTCCACTTAACAAAATTTCAGCTCGCCGTTTAGGAAATGATACAGTTAATGTGGCCAAAAACTTGGTAAGTGTCAGCCTGCTTAGTTGATCTATGGGAAGGACACCTTAACAAATATGCTTTTTTATGTAGGAATGGGAATCTGTAGGAAAGCTTTTATATAACCAGTCCAAAAAAACCTAGCATTTGTTTAATTTAAACAAAAGTTTGCTTTCTTAAAACAGAAAGAATTTGCGATAATTCAGGTTGGAGTGAGTTTGAGATGTCTCCCAGTGCATCACTGCTGAATATATGCAAATTAACCATTGTACCCTTAGAAGCTAAACACACCTCCAGAACCGCTGGAATGCAATGATGTGTCAGCTTGTTAATTTGTACAGAGCCATAATAATCCAACATGCATACAGACTGTTTCGGATTGTTTGATCCTCATCAGTGCATGGCATGGATTAGTTTGGCTCTATGCAGTAGGGCTTGTAACACCGAGAGGGACAGACTAACTTGTTTAATTTAAGCTGTTAAAGGGAACCAAAAGTGAGAGTGATATGGAGGCTGCCATATTTATTTCCTTTTAAACAATGCAAGTTGCCTGCCTTTTCCCCCTTATCCTGTGTTTCTAATACTTTTACCTATAGACTTCAACAAGCATGCATAAGATCAGGTGCTCTGACTCATATCTGACTGGATTAGCGGCATGCTTGTTCAAGGATTGTGACTCCGGCACTACCTATGCCACAAGGTCAACTTAACTGCCAGGCAGCTGGTATTGTTTAAAAGGAAATAAATATGGCAGCCTACATATCTTTCACTTTGTGTATACTTCAAGGCAGTGGTCCTCAAACTAAGGCCCGCAGGCCGAATATGGCCCGAGACATTTTTACTGGCCCCCCACACACAAAATGTAATGCTTATAGATGCGGTTAGCTACATCTTTAAATATTGGTGATCCGCATATAGAATAACAGTGCTGGCACCTCCCATCCACATGGAAGCCAGAAAGCAGTAATTTGCTGTTTTCCAATCAAATTCCATATCAGGTGACACTGTTGTCTAATTGGACTGCAGGTTGTCACCTGGATATGCTTCACTGTCTGGCCTGCAAAGGTTTCTACATCAATTTATGTATACTCTGGGCCCCCCAGCAGTCTGAAGTATGTTGACCCGGCCCTCGACCCAAAGCGTTTGGGGACCCCTGCTTTAAGGAAAGGGGAATTGTAATCTTCTGTATCCTATTTGAAAAGGAAATGGGAATCATTTTAATCTGATATTTAGAAAAGGGTTTGTTTGTTTGTTTGTTTTTCCCCAAAATGTTGATCATCCTTAACAATTCTATTGACTGCTAGTTGGTGTACAATATGATCAATATAAGCTAAAAGATGTTTAACTTATGCAAGCTATAGCTATTTTGATGGTTTGTACCTTATTTTGCTAGATAAATAAATACAGTCGACATTTAGTGACAACAGGAATAGATGCATCTACAAGAAAATGGGCAATCAGAAATTTGGGGAAAATGTGGACTACAGATGGGCTGCCAGAATACATATTGTGAACTCAAAATATTTTATTTTGCTGCTTATTATTTTACTGGTTAATTTATCTTTGTTGTGTTTGTACTTCATTTAATGTTGATGTTTAATTTTTTTGTACAATTCTATTTTTCTCAAAGATATGATGGAAAAAAAAAATGTACATCTTCGTCGCAAAAGTTGGGAATGATACTAATTGATCTTTAACGAACCAGCTTATTACTATACTACTATAATTACCATTTACAGCTCTAACATGAAGCTAAGCACTTTGTCAAAAAAGAAGAAACCGTGTATTATAGTACCGTATATTCCGGCGTATAAGACGACTTTTTGAACCCTGAAAATCTTCTGCAAAGTGGGGGGTCGTCTTATACGCCGGGTGTCAGGTGCGGGTTTCAGTATTTGTGCCAGGCAGAGCTTACCGTGGGCAGCAGCCTTGGCGGAAAGGTCCGCTCGTGTCCTGGGTCCTTCTACGTCCTCCACTGCCCCCCTGCATCATTCGTGTCCGTGTCCCGTGTTTGAAGATTCAAAGCTGCAATACAGTAACAAGCATCTTGCGAGCAGCTGCTCGCGTGTGTAACAGCAGCTTCCTGGTTCCGGGTCACCTGACTGGTGACATGTGCGTAGGAAGCGGAAGACACTGAACTGTGGAGCGCACGTCACCAGTCAGGTGACCCGGAACCAGGAAGCTGCCGTTACCCATGCGAGCGGCTGCTCGCAAGATGCTAGTTACTGTATTGCAGCTTTGAATCTTCAAACACGGGACACGGACATGAATGATGCAGGGGGACAGTGGAGGACATAGAAGGACCCAGGACACGAGCGGACCTTTCCGCCAAGGCTGCTGCCCACGGTAAGCTCTGCCTGGCACAAATACTGACACCCCACACCTGACGCCCAGTTCTAAAATCACACAGCCTGAACTTTTTTCCCTCCCCTGGATGACTGCAGCACCCAGTAATATACAAAGGGTGTATACAGGGGTGGGCCAGGAGGACAGAGGAGGCAGGTTGTGAAGAGGGGGTAGTCTTATATGGCGAGTATATGGCAAACTCTTTATTTTAACTGGAAAAGTTGGGCGGTCGTCTTATACGCCGGGTCGTCTTATACGCCGGAATATACGGTATTTGTAATTGGCTTTTTTTTGTTTATTAAGGTGGGCCCTGACAACGTGCACCTGGCTCTTACTCTGGTGGGTTATGATTCGGAGCTGCAAAAAGCTATGGAGTACGTCTTTGGATCTACGCTGGTGTGTGATTCAATGGACAATGCTAAGAAAGTGACCTTCGACAAAAGGATAATGACCAAAACTGTTACACTTGGTGGGGATACTTTTGATCCGCAAGGAACATTAAGTGGCGGTAAATGTCTTTTTTCATGTATAAGTAACTTAAATATCAAGCAAAAGATGTGGAGTTACAAGCTAGCTTGCATGATGTTTGTTTGACCTCCTATAGAACACATCAATATATGTGGAAATGTTATTTTGTAACCCAGTCTCTGTTTGGCAGGTGCTCGCTCTCAGGCCCCTTCTGTGCTATCGAAAATTCAGGAGATCAAAGATGTTCAGGATGATTTGAGATCTAAGGAGACCGAGCTTCAAAATGTGGAGAAAGAACTGGCTGCTCTGAAAAATACAGCTGAAAGGTACAGTGGTCACATTTGCTGGAACCCAGTATTATCTGCTCTGTTCAAATTATGCAGCTTGTGTAGGTGTGAACATTTAAGGCGCCCACTTATGATGCTATCTGGATTGTACAATATTGTCAAATCTTTGGGGGGAGGTGAACTGAGTGAATATACTCAGTCCTGTGTATTGAGTCCTCCATATTACATAGAAGGGGTAATATTGTACAATTAAGATTGTATCATGAGTTGGCAAACATTAATTTACTCTATATAACCTATTAAAAACAATTTGCAGTTTGCAGCGCAAGTTATCTTCAATTACTGCATAATATAGTATCTACCCTAAATATGGAGAATATGGTAAAGGGGATGTGGGTCTTCGACCCGATCATAAGTTACACAGTGAAGAGAAGAACAAGAAATCCCCCATTCAAAAATCAAGAAACTATATCACTTCTACAGCTGCATAATTCCACAATATTTAAAGAGTAACTGTCAGGCTGCAAAAGCTAATTTAAACCTCTATTCTCCTGTGTTAAACAGTTTAGAAGGAAGCCAAAAAGGCAATACTGAAGTTAAAAATCTCTTACTTTTGATGTGTGCTGAACAGCAAGGCTGTTAGACCCAAGCTCTTGAGAGGCCGCATACCATACTGCAAAGCATTCTGGGGCTGCTTTTTCCCACCTTGGGTCCTCCCCTCTGCTGCTAGTGAGAAGTTACAGGCTCATGTTACAACAGTGTGTAACGCAGTCCAGCTCACAGCACTGAAAAATCTCCGGGCAGAGTATACTGCATGAACCCGCTATTGTTCCTAGCCACATGGCTAATTAATATTCACTGCACAGTAGTGTTTTCCATTACGGATCATTTGTGTGAGTGGAATCATCAGGAAGCAGGGAGGACATGACGACAGAATTGGCTTCATAGGAGACAGACAAACATGGAACCTGCCATGAGCTGTCAGGAGCATCATTCTCTGCAAATACTATATAAAAATTCTGTGAAATCCAAACGTGGACAGTGAAATGCATATGTAATGTAAGTACAGCCAATCTTTAGCTACTGATATGTGTTTTTTTTCTGAGACCTTATACCTAACAGCTCCTCTTTAAGCCTGATTTATCATAAAATCTATTAAAACTAAAGTGTGGCCACAAGGTCCATAAGCCTCAAATACAGATGTACATGAAGGGGGTAAGCCATAAAATATACTTTTAAATATATTTTAAATATAAAAATAGTAATAGTTTAAAATTAAGTTCTGTATGGTTTCCAATGTGTGCTGTACTGGCCACCAAAATAGTAACACGGCATCAAAAATATCTAATAGACTGTGTAAATACATGCAGTGATGTGAGCCATTACAAGAAACATAAGAGGGTATGCATCAAATAGAAAGTGCAAATAGCAATCAAATGATCATGTATTGACTCATAAGGTACATAAATGACAGGTCTATTGTAAGAGATAATTTTACAAAAGGTGCTATTTGGAAAGTGCTATGTGCATATAGTTAGTGGGAAAAAAGAAAAAAGCAAATGAAACTAAGAAGTGTGCCCAGACAAAGTTCAGCCAATGAAAAGAACTAAAAATGGTAGCCCCAATAAGTGAAGAGTCTCCAAACAGGTTGGTAGTATTATGCGTTGGCCGCCACAATAATATGAAAGATTACCCCAGTAGTAAGATAAGCCACAAAATGGCCGAGCTAGTGCTCGTCGCGCTTAGCCCAACTATTTCCTTGGAAGTCTTGGTTTTAGATGAATTTTTTGATAAAACAGGCTTAAAGAGGAAGTGTCACGAACATCTTAAAACACATATAAAATAAAAAGTACATTTCTCCCAGAATAAAATGAGCCATAAATTAATTTTCTCCTATGTTACGGTCACTTATAGTAGGTAGTAGAAATCTGACATGGCCTAGCCCAAAACCTGCTGGTAATGTCAGATTTCTACTACCTATCTCTTCATGGGGGATTATCAGCATGGCCTTTATTCTTTATAAAAAACTTTCCCTGAAAATGATTAATACAAAGATGCTGTCCAGCCTCCCTGCTCGCTGCACACTATTTTGGCAGTTGGACAGAGCAACTGCCATTCACTAAGTGCTTTTAAAAAATAAAGAAAACCCTGAGAACCCCCCTATGAGAAGATGTGTCTGAAATCTGTCGGTAATGTCAGATTTCTACTACTTACTGTAAGTGACAGCAACATAGGAGAAAAGTAATTTATGGCTCATTTTACTCTGGGAGAAATGTGCTTCTTATTTGTATGTGTTTTACATTTTAAGATTTTCGCGACAGTTCCTCTTTAAATAAATGGTTGAATTACGCATCAGTTGGTGTGTTATTTCTTGATTTTTGTATTATGACTTTTTCTATTATTGGGTGGTGCAGGGAGTAAATAAAAGTAACATGATTCAAAAAACAAAACAAAAAAAAAACACTTGCATTGGAGTGGAGCACAGCATCCTAATGTCATCGGTAGAAGTTCCCAGGGTAAAGGGAAAATACAGCCAGCAACCTCAGCTGGCATGGTGTACTGGTTAAGGGCTCTGCCTCTGACATGGGAGACCTGGGTTCGAATCTCGGCTCTGCCTGTTCAGTAAGCCAGTAATTCAGTAAGGAGTTCATTGGGCAAGACTCCCTAACACTGCTACTGCCTACTGAGTGCGCTCTAGTGGCTGCCTCGCAAGCGCTTTGAGTCCGACAGGAGAAAGGCGCTATACAAATACTGCCATTATTATGTCCCAGGAAATGTTTACTCCATGGAATCTACAGCAAGACTACATGTGACTGGAGAGGAACAAACATAGACCATGTGATTTCAAATCGCTGCAAGAAGAGAGCATTTTGTGTCTGAGATCTGGATCAATTAGTGGAGGATAGATGTTCTAGTGATCTCTTGGGATTGTATAAACTTGTTTACACCTCTCGCTGTTACCACGGTAAGCTCTTGTAAAGGGAACCTGAAATGAGCTGCATACAGTACCATATTTATTTCCTTTTAACCACCCTGGCGTTCTATTAAATGCGCCAGGATGGATGCACAGCACTATTTTTTTGAATTTTTTTTTTTCTATCATGTAGCTAGCCTAGCGCTAGCTACATGATTCACCCCTCCCTTCCGCATCCCTCCCACCCTTCCGATTGCCGACGGCGCGTATTCCCATAAGGACGTCCCGTTCTGAACGAGATTTCCTTTAGGGCTTCCCCCTTCGCCATGGCGACGATCGTGATGACGTTGTGACGTCATTGGCAGTCCCGATCCACCCCTCAGCGCAGCCTGGCACTGATTGGCCAGGCTGCGCTCGGGGGGAGGGGGGCACTCTAACGCGGCGGGTAGCAGCGGGCAGCGGCGATCAGGTAAGACACGCAGTGTTTTTAAAAAAAAAAAGAAAATCGGCCCACCAGGTCCTGAGCGGCGCCCTCCAGCGGCTATGGACGAGCTGCCAAGGAGGTTAAACAATACCAGTTGCCTGGCAGTCCTGCTGATCATTCCAGCATTAGTAGTGTCTGACTCAAACCTGAAACAAAACGAAATGTCGGTCTCCATATCTCTCTCACTTCAGATTTCCTTTAGGAACATTGCAGTACAATTTTATAAGAAATACCAACAATCTCACAAGCCCCAAAGTGGCATCTTGAACTGTGGCTGGCTGACCTGATTCATTTGACTGCAGATGATCTCCCATGCAGACTCTCACCCTTCTTTCTAGGTATTCTCTTACATGGATCAGTGTTCCAGATACATTTGATTGCTCAATTTCAAGGGAAAGGCAACTTAATGAGAAAAAGTCCCTTTTTGCTATTTTGACTCCATGACCATTATTCAATTAACTTTTCTCCCGCTTTCTGCTTGGAGATCCTTTTTTTTTTTTTTCGTTAAAATATTTTTCACCTACATTATAGTGGTGTTTTTTTTTTCAATTGCAGTACGCTGAAAAGGTACTGCTCAAATTATTATTGAGGGTTTTCTTGCTTGTTGGTGGATAAAAGGCATATTATTGTTAAAATATAAAAATTTTATCTAGGAAAAAAAATGAAATTAATTAGGGCCAATATTCCTTAACCAGTTCGCATTCAGTCGTTTTTCGCTTCATGCATCCGAACAATGTTCACCTCCCATTCATTAGCCTATAACTTTATTACTACTTATCACAATGAACTGATCTATATCTTGTTTTTTCCGCCACCAATTAGGCTTTCTTTGGGGGGTACATTTTACTAAGAGCCACTTTACTGTAAATGCATTTTAAAAGGAAGAATAAGAAGAAAACGGAAACAAATCATTATTTCTCACTTTTCGGCAATTATAGTTTTAAAATAATACATGCCTCCATAATTAAAACCCACGTATTGTATATGCCCATTTGTCCCGTTTATTACACCATTTAAATTATGTCCCTATCACAATGTATGGCGACAATATTTTATTTGGAAATAAAAGTGCATTTTTTCCGTTTTGCATTCATCACTATTTACAAGCTTATAATAAAAATAAAAAAAAAAATATTTCATCTTTACATAGATATTTAAAAAGTTTAGACCCTTAGGTAAATATTTGTGTTTTGTTTTTTTTTAATTGTAATGTTTTTGTTTTTTTTTAATTAAACATTTTATGTGGGTATTTTTGGGAGGGTGGGATTGAAATTGTATTTTTTTTTGTAAATATATGTGTATTTTTATTTAACATTTAGATGTAGTTTACTTTTTGGCCACAAGATGGCAGCCATGAGTTGTTTACAGTGACGTCACTCTAAGCGTACCACGTACGCTTAGAGCGACATAGGAAGCAGAAAAAGCGTAGCTTCCGAGAGAAGCTGTCACTTTTTCTGCGGGGGAGAGGAATCAGTGATCGGGCACCATTGCCCGATTCACTGATTCACTGGCTAACAAACCGCTGGCCGGGAGCGCGCGTGCATGCGCGTGATCGGCCGCTTGGACGCGCAGGAGCGCACATGGCTTCCGGGACGTGAGTTTCACGTCCAGGAATGTCAAATAGTTAACAACCGAGCAGTGCACCATATAGCAGCTTTCGGTGGGTGGGGAGAGTTTGAAAATGGAGTGCTTGTTTGTTGGCCCTAAGTCTGTGTTTACTGAAAGTCCAAAGTTTGGTTAGCACACCATGTGCAAGTTAAAGGGGAACTTCAGCCTAAACAAACATACTGTCATCAAGTTACATTAGTTATGTTAATTAGAATAGATAGGTAATATAATCTCTTACCCACCCTGTTTTAAAAAAACAGGCAAATGTTTGTGATTCATGGGGGCTGCCATCTTTGTCATGGGGGCAGCCATCTTTTTGGTTGAAAAGAGGTGACAAGGAGCAGGAGACACAGTTCCAACGGTCCTGTGTCCTGATCACCCCTCCAAGCTGCACACGCTAGGCTTCAAATGTCAAATTCAAAATGTAAAAGAAAAAAAAATTGCACCAAAACAGCAGAACAAGAACAACAAAGTCAGAAATCCCATCATGCTTTGCACAGCATCAGGGGAAAAAAGCCCGGGCAGTTTTCTTCTGTGCAGCTAAAAATGAGGCATGTATAAGAGAAACAAAGTTCTGATGCTGTGAAACTGTTAAAGAAACACCAAGCCTTTTCAGTGCTGCTGAGTCGATTTTTAGTCCGGAGGTTCACTTTAAGGTTATTTATTCTTCAGTGCATTGGTCAAACACCAAATGACAATTGTTTATGGTGCCCGCAGGGTCGTCTTCACCAGAAAAGTGCAGTCATGCAAAGCTTTTCTATGTCTGCACTTTTCTGATGAAGGGGGCCCTATGTGGCCCCTTGGTTACATAGTGTTTGGCCAAAGCACTGAAGAATAAGGAGCCTTAACTTGCAAACAGTGTGCTAACCAAACGTATAACTTTTCTGTATATGATATTTGGATGCTGCTTTACATCCAGGTTATGCACCTGAATAACTCACGGTAAGGTGTGCCACTCCACAAAACCCTCTACTCAAAGTCTGTAATTAGAGATGCCAGGTCTCTTAAAGTGAGTCTGAAGCGAAATTAAATTTAGAAGAAAAAAATACATTTCTGTGCAGAACTTGTAGCATGCTGTTCGCAGCAATTCTGAGCCCTTTAGTTATCATTTTAGAGCATTTTAAAAATTCCTGGATAAAATCGCCGCGACCCCTCTTCCTGTTTCCGGGTGGTGGCTCTAGCCTGGCTAATGTATTGTAATGCTATGCGCCTGTCTGGGCGCATGGCCATGTGCATGGCCATGAGGGGTGGAATAATTAGGGATGAATGAACAGAGAGGCGGGGAGCAACACACCAAGAGGCAGAGCTACTGCAAACAGCTCTGCCTCCTCCTGCCCCTGCATGGCAACTGTGACCAGGAAAGTCGTGAGATTTTGCCTGTGTATTTCAGCTGAATAAACCATTTGTTTTTTTTACCTGGAAGTCTGCAATTCTGCTTGGCTCATGCAGATAACAGTGAGCCAAGTGAAAAAAACAGGAAAAAAAATACTTGTGTCTCTTTAAGTGATGTGGGACACCTGTTCATACTAGATTCTCAGAAGATATGGTGTCGATTGCTCACCTTGGTTGAGTTCTCTGTAGTATGTGTATGAAGCTATAGTCTATAAACCTTTGTTAAAAAAAAGTAGTTTCTAGAAGCTTTTACAGTGTGGCTAATATGTTGGAGCAGAGGGGAAATGTTGACTATACTGTAGTTCCATTTTAAAGAGGAACTCCAGTGAACAATTTTACTGTTGGCAGGTGATGTAGCTGCTCCATGGTTTTTTTGGCAGTTGGAAACAGCTGTAAACAGCTATTTCCCACAATGCAGCAAGGTTCACAGACAGGAAACTGCCAAGAGTATGTACTTGTGGGAGGGGTTTCACCACAATATCAGTCATACAGTGCCCCCTGATGGTTTGTTTGTGAAAAGGAATAGATTTCTCATGTAAAAGGGGGTATCAGCTACTGATTGGGATAAAGTTCAATTCTTGGTCGGAGTTTCTCTTTAAAGAGACTCTAACAAATTTTTCAGCCTTAGTTCTTCTATCCTATAAGTTCCTATGCCTGTTCTAATGTGCTCTGGCTTACTGCAGCCTTTCCTAATTGCACTGTCTCTGTAATAAATCTTATCTCCTTTCCTTTGTCGTGTCTGTTGGGCTAAGGCTTGAATGTGTGGAATGTGCAGGGCTGCTTGTGATTGGATAGAAGCGATACACACCCTCTGCAGGCCCCCTGCACACTCTGTATGACTCACACACTCTGTTTATGGGAGCCTATCACAAGCTGGTTAGTTTGTTTGTAAACGCTGCCTAAAACTGTTAATTACAAGCCAGGATTGCAGCAGAGAGTGGCAGAAACAGCACAGAGGGGCACAGGAGAAAATAAGGAATAGAATGGTATGCTTTTTAGTGTAAGAATATTAGAGTACAGATTCTCTTTAAGAAGTCAATTTTTGTTTTTAAAGGTATCGACAGTTAAAACAACAGTGGGATATGAAATCTGAAGAAGCTGATCTCCTTCAAACAAAACTGCAGCAGAGTTCCTATCACAAACAGCAGGAAGAATTGGAATCACTGAAGCAAACCATTGGTAACTGCGATCCTTTATTTTTATTTATTCCTGAAAGAATTTGTGGTTCTTTTTTGGTCCCATTGAAATTAGGGCATAAAGGTTACTATATACCAGTGTCTTTATATTGTATAAGCCAGGGCTTTTCAACCTGTGGTACGTGTACCACCAGTGGTACTTTGCTGTTGGCCAGGTGGTACACTCCAAGTTTGCCTGCCACTTAATTGCCCACCTGCCTCTGGTCCTGGTCCCATCCTGCCTCCACAAAGTTCAGCCACCCCTTGCTCGCTTGCTGTGCTGCCCTGCGGCATACTTCAGACCTCAGATCAGCGGTGAGGAGACACCCAGGCGAATGGTGCACAGTGACGGCAGGTATACTTCAAATACAGGAAGTGACATCACTGCTCACTTGCTGTATTTGAAGTATACGTGCGTCACTGTGCACTGTTCGCCTGGCTGTCTCTTCACTGCAGCCTGGTTATCACTGATCTGCGGTCTAAACTATTCCATAGGGCAGCACAGCAAGGAGAGAGCAAGGGGGAACCTAACTTTGTGGTGAGTCACTACCCAGCTCTTTGGTGGTGGTGGAGGCTACCTATATTGAAGCAGGGGAGGGAGAAAGTGGAAAGGCTACCTATATTGACAATCTACCTACAGATTGCCAATAATTGCAATCTGTAGGCTAGCAATCTAATAATCTAATTTATATCCTTTTCCCCATCAACGCCTCCTCCCATATGCCCCCCCTTTCTTAAAGTGTACCTGTAAGGAAAAAGTGCCCTTGGGAGGTACTTACCTTGGGAGGGGGAAACCTCTGGATTATAAAGAAGTTTCTCCCTTCCTCCTCAGTAGAGGGGATCCAGCTCTGGGACCCCCCGAAGATCTTCTTGTCGATGTGCGCACATGCGCATTAGCGGCTTGTCGCTCGGGCTGTGGTGGAAACCGCTGAGCCTGAACGGGTCAGATCTACTGCGCAGTGGTGGTACTTGAAATTTTTCAAGCAATAAAACTGGTACAATTAGTGAAAAGGTTGAAAAGCCCTGGTATAAGCAGTCTCAATTTTCTGTTCCAAAATCAGAGGAGAGTGAAGAAACGCTAAAGAAGACAAAGGAGGTTCAGAAAAAGGCAGAGGAGAAATACAAGGTCCTTGAACACAAAATGAAAAATGCAGAAGCTGAACGCGAGAAGGAGCTAAAGGAAGCTCAGCAGAAGCTAGATGCAGCCAAAAAGAAAGCAGATGCATCCAGTAAGAAGATGAAAGAAAAGCAACAGGTCTGTGCCAAGCTTAGATGGTGCTGTTAGCCTTTATTCACTTAGTCTTTAATGATAGTGTAGCACAAACATGGAGCGGTAGTAGGACTACAGGTAATCCCAATAAACACTAAAAGACAATCTAGTATCAAAAATTATGAAAAATCTAATTATTGAATAGTGTAAACTCACTACACTCACTACTATTATATTTAATAATTTAAGTTGGAGAGCTAAATAGGAGCTGGACTTGATCTCCATTTTATAAGTGCAATGTTCCTGGCTGGGATTCTTACTCCCTCTGTTTGTTTATGGGACCCACTGTCTTGGAACATGCGTAAGCCTTGGGGTCCTAAAGTCTTCCCTCATCCTCCCATTCTTGCACTGGTACCCCCAAATTCTTTGGAATCTGGCCTGTTGGGGATCGGAACCTGATATCCCTAGCGATATCGCTGGCCAGCCTGCACAGACGGGGGTCAGGTGTGTAGCTGACAATGCGTTCTGTTGCTATGTGGGGGGGGGGGGGGGGCGGAGGGATGACAGTCGCAAGTGCGTGACGTCACGCAGGGTAGCAGCATCTTTAAAGAAGTTCTCAGCCAAGTTGATCCACCAAGCTGCCATTGCTGGTCGGGGTCTTCTGTACACACGCCTATCGGCTAAGGTGATCGTTGACGGCCGCCTCGGCCAACTTTAGTCAGGTATTCGAGGCTTTACTGCCATTATTTACATTGACAATAAATCCTCAGTCGTTTGCATAGTGATGAGAATTGAGGGCCAAAAAACATATTGGTTAAAGCAAACCTGTGAGGAAGAAAATGTTATAAATTAGATACTTAGTAGTGGTAAGCTTCATTATAGTCCAGAGGCTTCTTGGATCCTCCTCAGACCCACAGCTGCTGCATGAGAATCTCCCTTTGACTGCGCTACTATTCAAGTGTGAGCTGCGCTACCGATGGTAGTTCAGTTCCTCAGCTGGTGAATAACACTTTGATGGGGAACAGCAGGAATAAGGTCTGCTATGTAGCCAGAGCATGCACAGTGCTGCACAGTTAACTTGTTTTAATGTAATTCTAGTTGGGAGGAGGGGGATGGAAAGGGGCTGTAGTGAAAACTACATAATGGCACATCCCAGGTGAATGCAGATTACAATATTTAAGTACAAGTCTTTTTTGTTTTTGTTTTAATTAAGCTAAAAATAGAGATGATCTAATTGGTACAAAGTAGGCTTTTTCAGAATTCTTAACTTTGTGTTATCACAGGAAGTTGATGCTCTTGTGTTAGAACTTGAGGAAATGAAGAGGGAGCAGACCACCTACCAACAGCAAATAGAAGCTGTGGATGAAGCTATCAAAAGTTATCAAGGTCAAATAGACAGCATGACAGCTGAAGTATCAAATAAAACGGTAACCATATATTCCATGTAGAAAACAGTCTGTTGTCTGGTAATCTGTTGTACATTTGTATATTTTATCAAATATGTATTTTGACAGGAAACGGTCAAGAAAGCCCAGGAAGAGCTGGCTAAGCAAAAGGAAGTTATTATGGGGCATGACCAAGAAATCAGGAGCAAGTCTTCTGAAGCTGCCAAAATGCGTGAATGTAACAATGACCACCAGCTCAAGATAAAAGAGCTAGAGCATAATATCAGCAAGCACAAAAAGGACAGTGCCGACTCTGCCGCAAGGGTAATCCTGTCTACTCTCTCACTTTACTGAAAATGTGCCCTTTTTCATCACCTAGCAAGATGTCATATCAGACCTACATTAATTTGGGACAATTATTTTGTGTACTTTATTTCATGTCTTATGCTGGCATCTAAAAAAAAGTTTTCTCTCTCTTGAGAGAAAACTCAGGAGAACATTTTGTATTGAATCCAAGCCCTGATACCATGACAACTGTGTTCATGTAGTATCCCCAAGATTTTTTTATCCCTTCTGCCTTACCGATTGAGTCAATCAGTACCGAAGTAAAGAAATGTTCTTTGGCCTTAGCAAAGCTTTAGTCTGGAGGGCTCTATTCTTCGGTGTTTAAAATTTCCGTTACCCTTGCTACTGATTGTTTGCAGGTTTCAAATTTTCACTTTTCTAAAATCGCCATACAGCTAAGAGCACAGTTATCTGTTTAAAAGGAAATAATGTAAATGATTTTCCTGGAAAAATGTGAGAAGTCTGTTGAATGTAAAGCCTGGTCTCTGAATTGTTTTATTCAGGGGGTAGTACTGAAATCGAGGCCAGATATGTAACCGCATGTAGTCTACTGGGGGGGGGGGTTTAGGTCATAAAGTGGCAGAAATTGTATAGATGGGATGACTGTATTGCTTTGTACTGCATCATACAGTGCAGCGCTAATGGCAGTGATTTATAATAGGGCTCATTCATACTACATGTAGTCCTATACCCCCCTCCCAGTACACTATAGATAATTTCATAATCATCTATACATAATATTAACTTAATCTGCATATAATGGTGACATTAGTGAAGAATATCGCAGCATGAGAAAACCATTGGTCATCTCAACTGTTTAAATACAACTTGTTCTGTTTGTATAGGTTACAAGAATGCTCAATGACTATGAATGGATTGCTTCTGAAAGGAATCTCTTTGGCAAAGAAGACACAGCTTTTGATTTCAAGGCAAACAATCCCAAGGCAGCGGGACAGAGGCTGCAGAAACTGCAAGAAATGCAAGAAAAACTTGGGCGAAATGTAAACATGAGGGCCATGAATATGTTGACACAGGCAGAAGAGAGGGTGAGTTTCTGTCCTGTTGACACTGCTGTGCTTGGATGGTTCAGAAAACTCTTGTTAGAACCTGATTTTCTATGGTATTTAAAAAAAAAAAAAAAAAAAAAAGTTAACCCATGAATGATCTTAGAACTGAACTAAGGTCTCTCGCACTTCATAAAGTGATTAGAGAAGGTACTAGGTGATCAAATCCCTCCATGCACTGCACATTTATTTTTAAGAGATTTCAGCATGAAATGTATTAAAAATCTATTAAACCGTTGCACTCTTGGATGCAGTGCAACACTATGGGCTGTCGATCTGCCGCTGCTCCCAACCCGCCGCTGATCAAGATTTTTCATCTAATACAATCGAGTTTTGACAAAAATCACTGTATTGCATGTTGGGGCATTGATTTCTAGCAGATTTGACCTAATCGGCCAGGTATCGACAGAAGAAATTGAGAAGTGTATAGCTAACTTTAAAGTACACCTGTAACAAAAAAAAGCCACTATGGGGTACTTACCTCAGGTGAGGGAAGCCGCAGGATCCTAATAGGGCTTCCCCTGTCCTCTGTAGCCTTGGGGATCCAGCGCTGGCTCCCCTGAAAACTCCCTGACTAGCACTGTGCAGGCGCAGCAATCCTTCAGGTCTCCAGTGCAGTAGCGGCTCTCCATTCGGCGCTGGTGAAAATAGCGGAGTCGTCTGTGCAATTGAGCAGACCCAATCAGGCTCCTATTTCCGCCTGAGCCCAATGGGAAAACTGCTACTGGGCTGGATCGTGATAGGCAAATATTTACCTCCCCCGCTGTTCGGGGGGCTTACCATCACTGGATTGCTGGTATGGAGGACAATGGGGGAAGCCTCAGTAGGATCCAGACGCTTACCCCTCCCAAGGTAAGTACCCTCCAGGGTTTTTGGTTTTTTTTCATATAGGTTTAGTTTAAGATGTGGTTTGTTTTGGGTGCTAAAATAAACTCTGGAAAAATACACAGGAGACAAAAAAATGTAGGGAGCCCAATGGTGTAGCATGTCAAGATAAAGTAGTAAATAATTCGGAAGTAAAGAACTACTCACAAAGATGGGTTGCAGAGGGGCAACCGACCGCAGGAAGCAGGTGGAGACAATGGTATATGATAAAAGCGTTTAAATACAGTTTAAAAATGAAAGGGTAATGAGGTAGCTTACCTCAATGATGACAAAATCTTTGTAACAACAAAAGATTTTTAGTGATAGCACAGGCAACTTGTTTCATGAGTCTGAGCCCGCTTCCTCAGGCCAATAGCAGTGCCTACGTTTGCAAAAAAAAAAAAAAAGGGAAGACTCCTTAATCTACTGGTACCATAACACAATATACATACTAATATAGTATAAAAATATGTAGTACAACAATGTGATCTTTACGTTATCGCGTTATCCTATTTTGATATAGTCTGTTACACATACACTTCGAACAGTGGTTCTTAACAATTGCTTAGTTAGATGAATTAAGAGTAGTAGCTATTAGATTAAATATTATCAGATATTAAATCATACATATTGTATTAGACATTGGGGGTATTTACACATGCTTTTTTTTTATATATGTGTGTGTATATATATATATATATATATATATATATATATATATATATATATATATATATATATATATATATTACTATATATATATATATATATACTATATAATATATATATATATATATATATATATATATATATTTTATATATATATATATATATATATATATATATATATATATATATATATATATATATACACCGTATATACTGGCGTATAAGGCGACTGAGGGTATAAGACGACCCCCCAACTTTTCCTCTTACAATATACAGTTTGGGGTATACTCGCCGTATAAGACTACCCCTGTGTGAGCGAGCATGCCGGGTGCCAGGCAGAGTTGTAAATACCTTACTTATGCATTCTCCGCCTAATTGCTCCTACCGTACTTATGGTGCAGTCCCCTGGTTAATAGATCGCATTCTCTGCCTAATTGCTCCTTGCGAGCAGCCGCTTGCGCGGGTAGCAGTGCCTCTTCCGTGGTCACCTGACCGGTGATGTGTGCGCTCCACTGATGACGCTCATGGAAGAGCCCGGCAATCTCTTCTATGAGCGTCATCAGTGGAGCGCACGCATCACCAGTCAGGTGACCCCGGAAGAGGCACTGCTACCCGTGCGAGCGGCTGCTCGCAAGGAGCAATTAGGTGGAGACTGCACCATAAGTACGGTATTTACAACTCTGCCTGGCACCCGGCATACTCCTGACTGACATCCGGCGTATAAGACGACCCCCAACTTTTCAGAAGATTTTTAGGGGTTAAAAAGTCGTCTTATACGCCAGTATATACGGTGTATATATATATATATATATATATATATATAATATTGTGTGTGTGTGCATACGCATACACATACGCACGCACGCACATACACATACAGTACGCACACACATACACATACAGTACGCACGCACATACTGTGCGTGCGTACGCACGCACATACATGGACAGTACGCACGCACATACACATACAGTACGCACGCACATACACATACAGTACGCACGCACATACACATACAGTGCGCACGCACATACACATACACATACAGTACGCACGCACATACACATACACATACAGTACGCACGCACATACACATACACATACAGTACGCACGCACATACACATATATATATATTATTTATTACAATTTTAACGTAAAAATGTACTTGTTGACGCCTGCAATAGCTTCCTGCACCAGCAGGGATGCGTAAAAACGTGCGCATGGTGGCCAGCCGGCTCCCAGTCGGCAAAAACGAAACTAGCTGGCAGCGGGGGACCAGAGGAGCCATGAGTGACTGCGAGGGGACAGGATGGCTGCAGGGGGCTGGTAGATGCCCCAGGTAAGTAAAACTTTTTTTTTTTTCAGTTAAGGTTCCCTTTAAGAACCACTGTTCAAAGTGTGTGTATAACAGACTATATCAAAATAGGATAACACTATAATGTAATATTCACATTGTTGTACTATATACTTTTTATACTATATTAGTATGCATATTATGTTATGTTACCAGTAGAATAGAGAGTCTTCCCTTTTTTTTTTTTTCAAACGTAGGCACTGCTATTGGCATGAGGAAGCGGGCTCAGACCCGCGAAATGCGTTGCCTGTGCTATCACTAATAAAATCTTTTGTTGCAAAGATTTTGTAATCATTGAGGTAAGCTACCACATTACCCTTTCATTTTTAAACCCTTTTATCATATACCAGTTTAAGATGTTTGCAAAGGTCATAATTTGCATGTCATTCTTTATTCAGTGACTTTGTTCAGTATAACATTCAAAATGTACTGTTGTATATGGCCAGTCAGGTGACGAGGTACAAAGGTGGTTGTTGGTGGCAGTTTAGAGCTATTTAGTTTTATGTAAATTATACAGGATTGGAGTTAATAATGGTCAATCAAAACATACCTGTGCAATGCAGGATGTGAAATATAAACAAGAAGCTACTACTGAGGAATATGGATGGCCCTGCTTAGAACTCATGGAGAAGCATGTGATCAGTTTGAACAGCTGATAGATTTGTAAGGTTCTGATTTTCTGGTCATGATCATGTATTAAACCAGGAAGTCATCACAGCCAATCAGGACCTTACACATCTATCAGCTGATCACATGCTTCTCCGTGAGTTCTCCTAATCAGGGCCATCCCTACTGAGGAATACTATGTAAGCCCACTACATGTGTTAATCTATGTGACGTGACAATCTCCAAAGGCAAGTCCACCAAACGTTCACAAGATGTAACCATTTATTTGGTCAGATGGACTTTAGTGGCACAATATACATAAGATAGGAGCAAATAAGATAGGAGCAAGGGATCGACCTCTAATATGAAATCTCTAGGCTTGAATACCATGTGCTAACAGTAATCCACCACTGATTGGATGCAGACACAAAGAGGAGAGAGGCAGAGGGACCTGGCATACGTTTCTGTCAGGTAGCCCTTTTTGAATTGGCACAGAAGCATCTGCCAATGCTGTTCTACTGTACAACAGGGCAGGTTTTGTTCCATGTTAAGTACATTGAGATGTTTGACAAAATAATGCTTAGATGTGTATCTAGCACTGAACTGCTGGAATGCTGACACTACTGAAATAGGAAGTTGGTTCAGGTAGGACAAGTGAGGACACTTATACAGCCATTCATCCATTAAATGTCAAAATATAATCAAAACCATTTCTTATAGGCATTTGGGGTGGAATTTGGCCATATAGAAAGCAATTATGTTCCTGTTGTGTAACTCAAGATGCACTTCAAAAAAGCTGATTCATGTGGACATGCAGAAGAAAACCTCTACAGCTCACTGAAACGAGACCATTTCAGGGAGTCCCAGGGTGGCTGGTGGAAGCAGTACATATATGCATTGTGATGCATCACATTCTTTGTTTATGGCTTTAAAGAAAAAGAATAAGGGCCCTTTTACACTTAATCAGTTGCTCTCAGTTATAACTGAAAGAAAACCGATTTTCAAAGTAAAGCCCATGTTTTCCTATGGCCTCTTTTACACTTAACACTGAAATCCTCTTCCCAATGCACTGCTATGGAAAAAAACGCGTACTAACGCACACCAACTGATTAAGTGTAAACGGGGCCTAAAGCATGTACATATGAGGTCAGATCATATTGTATTTCAAGAATCATTTTTATTTCTGTGTCTCTATAATAGTACAACGACTTAATGAAAAAGAAGAGAATTGTGGAGAATGACAAGTCAAAAATTTTAGATACTATCACAGGACTTGATCAGAAGAAAAATGAGGCTCTAAAAGCAGCATGGCTGAAGGTAAAAATGAGCATGTATTGGAGTTAGATTTTTCACATTTGAAACATTGTAGAGACTGAAATAGAAACGGCTGCCAGTTCAGATCAGATATTTTCTTTGTGAAATTTAGGTAAATGAAGACTTTGGTTCAATTTTCTCAACTCTGTTGCCGGGGGCAAATGCCAAGCTGGCTCCTCCTGAGGGGCAGTCTGTTTTGGATGGACTGGAGTTTAAGGTTGCTCTGGGCAGCACATGGAAAGAGAATCTGACGGAATTAAGTGGTGGACAGAGGTAAGGGGTGTGTGTGTGTGTGTGTGTGTGTGTGTGTGTGTGTGTGTGTGTGTGTGTGTGTGCGCGTGCGCGCGCGCGCGTTACAAGACCGTCTGATAATTTATATTGCCATTGGCAATGTTATCAATTTGTTTCAGTGAAGTGATAGACCTGTTCCATTGAAATATTTTGTTTCCAGGTTTATCACTTTAAAAAGTTAATTGACCATTAAAAATCCCTCTTGCAATTTTAGCACAGTTGATTTGATTTAAAGAAGCAATGAAAATTCCCTCTTTTTGACTAGCGGAGTGTCTGGATCGTCAACACTTGTAGGTTTGATTACTACAACTCGTCAGTATATTCTTATTCTGAGAAAGAAAGGCTGTTCCAAGCATGAAATTGCCAAGAAATTGGTAATTTTGTACAGTGCTTTGCTCTATCCACAATAGAGTATGAGCCCCAGCTTAATTATAAAGTATCCACAAATGATAAATCTTAAAGTAAATCTGGTAGATTCCTAGGTGAAAAATGTAGATACTTAGACTTGGCCAGAAATGGTGGGGAGGACAGGAGAAGCCTCTGATGGTAAATACCTAAATTGTGTTCCCTATATCCCCTCACCCTTCAGGGTCCTTTTAAGTAGTGAAGAGCAGGATGGGCAAAAGAGCACAAACATGTCTAAAAAAAGATTTGGGAAAGACGGTGCCACAACATTGGTGAAATGCAGAGTAAAGAAAATATGCTGAAATCTGTAGGAGTAAATGACACTATCTGTCAAGCATTGTAGAGGCAATGTAATGGTCTGGTGATGTCTTTGGTGGTAGTAAAGTGGGAGATTTTTCCAGGGTAAAATGGATGATGAATATGTATGGCTATTACTCCATTTCGCAGTGACATGTAATTTCCTGTGGATGGTGCTTGATTGGAGACAATTTTGTACTACAGCAGGACAATGTCACAATGTACATCTACAGACTATTAGCGCTCTATAGGGAAGAAGCAGCCAGCCCTATCTTTCTGTTTTATCACCACATCTCTGTTCTGTTGATTTAGTGTGTGACCAGCTTAGGAGAATGGTAAGTAGGAAATGTCCATTAAACCAGCCTAACTTGTGGTAAGTGTTCCAGGAAGCATGGGTTGAAATGTCACCCTATTACCGCAACAGGTTGACAACTAGGATGCCCAAAGGTCTGCAAGGTAGCGTGTGTTAGTGTGTGTTATTTAATATAAGCAATACACTTATTCAAGGGCAATAGTTTAAAATCTACAAAATAAAAGTACACTGGCTATGACAACTTAAAGGAACACTATCAATACCCAAGTGTTCTAAAATGAGTGTACAAATGTCTAAGTAGCTGTGTAAACATTTCCTGATTTACATGTTAAATATCAGAGGCAAAAGCTTTAATTCATTGTGTGTAGGATTTGGCTCTATTGGGACAAATCATTCGCATAGGGGTGTCTGTTTCAATGCAAGTGTTGCTTTTTGCATATCAGACTAAAGAGTATTTTTCCCTGAAAGCACGAAAAGTATGAAAAGCTGTTTAGTCACTGACAATTATGAATGTTTAAACTAGTTACGTTTCCTCTGCTCTTCTGCAGACCGCTCAGAAACAGGCAGCTTCTGAGAGGTTTCTCTCACACAGAGTTACACACAGAGTTAACTGATACACTGTGAAGGAATTCCCCCTCCCCTCATTGTTCACTCTCCCGTCAGAATCCAGCAAACTGCCATCAGTTCAGAGTGAAAGGAATTTATTACAGTAAACAAGAGATAAGCAAATTAATTGTATACATCATTATTTACCAGCACTTCAGGAACTGTCTCAAATTCAGGTTAAAAAACACGTGTTAATCGATGGTGTCCCTTTAAACACAGAGTATCCAAATACCATGCTTTCATACAGTCATGCTTCGCTAACTCATCCATAGACCTAACTTGACAGTTTAATTTCTAGTGACTTTCTAATTATACATTGTAATCAAATTCATGAATTTAAACTCCTACTTCAAGAACTGGTATTGGTTAGCTGGCGATAAGATGAAGTATTATACTTACCAGATTGGCTCCTCCATTTCCTCATAAGCTGCTATGCTTCCATGTTAAATCCCAGCTTCTAACGTCTTGCCTAGCCATCAGCAAAATGATGGTCAAGGGACTTTTTAAAGCTGTAGTTGACTCACAGCCTTTTTGCAGCCGTGGGGAGAGAAAAGGGACTCTGTGAGGTGGTTGCATATTTAGGGGACCAAATGCTATAATGAAGGCACTGTAATAGTGTGGAGGCTCTAGAATGGAAGCACTATAATGCGAGGATGATGGAGCTATGAATGGGGGAACACTAAAACACCAGATTCAAAACCTCATAACTGGAAGCACTGTAATAAGAAAAGCACTGCGATAGAGGCAATATAATACAGCTAGATCTTGTAGAAGGCAGAGCACAAGAATTAGGGGTTACCAGAACGGTGGAGCAGCATAATTGAGGCATTGTAAAATAGGGGTGCTCTAAAATGGCAACGCCCATATACAGTAAAGGCGACACATGGAATGGGAGCTTTTACAGAAAAATGAAGGTGGTTATTTATGCTACTTGAATACAATCACTTCCCCTTTCCCGCTACAGACTTATCACTTCAGCCCACTATTGGCTAAATAAACACTCCAAAGTAGAAAATATGCCCAGATACTTGCCATGCTGGCCTTACTTCTGTAGGAAACTTATAGAAGGGGGTAGGTGATTCTTAATGGGTAGATATACTGGCTCAGTTCAATGTTTTTAGTTATTTTTCAATGTTTTTAGTTGGTGTTTTGTTTTGTTTTTTGTTTTTTTTCATGAACTTAAAGTGGTATAAAACTCAAATGTCATCTTTGGTTTAAGACATTAAATACAGCATAAGGCTATAAGAAAAAAAATACTTTTTGAAGTTACTGGAAAGGGTTCAAACTTCTATTTCACTCTTAAGCTGATTGATAAGATTGTCCTAGTTGTTTCAAAAGTTTCAGATTGGTTTTAAGCAATGAGGCATCCCCTCTATCCAGGGGAAGGCAGGGAACGCTATCTGCTTTTTTTTTGCTTTGCAAATACTATACTTAATTACAAGGCAATCTGGTAATTTCTCCAGTAACTGGCAATGTTCTCAGTTGGCTTCAATGAAGTGGAAGTCTGGCTTCCAGTGACATTCTGCCAGTCTTTTTCTGTATTTATTAGGGTTTTTTTGCCCTTCTTTAATTTTTTTTTAGAGCAGAAATGCAATTTTGAGTTTCATAACCATTTAAATACGGGCTCTGCTTGCATCAGTGCTGGTTAACAAAAAGGGTATTCTGATTCAAATGTGTTAGCATGCTACTCACCATTAGAGATGTCGCGAAGGGTTCGCTGGCGAACGGTTCCAGGCGAACTTCGGGTGGTTCGTGTTCGCCTGCGAAGGCGAACTTTCCCGGAAGTTCAATTCGCCCCATAATGCTCTATTGAGCAGAACTTTGACCCTCTACATCAGTCAACAGGCACATTGTTGCCAATCAGACTGCACTCACTCCTAGAGCCCCCCCCCCCTATAAAAGGCAAAGTCCTTGTGCCGTTTTACTCACTAGTCTGCCTGCACTAATTAGTTAAGGGACAGCTGCTGACAGACTCTGCTAGGGAGAGTTTAGTTAGGCTCTTCTAGGCTTGTTCCTAGCTAATTGTTATTACTTTCCTCACTCCCTCCTCCCTCATCTTCCAGGGAATTGTAGAATTTCAAAAGCCAGCTTATATATTTTGGCCGGGAACTGAACCCAGGTCTTGGCCGGGAATTGAACCCAGGTCTGAGTGCTTGGTAAATAGCTCTCTTAACCGCTATACCACCACCAACACTACATGCTGAAGGCAGCCTAGCATGTACCATTATGATATATCCTAGAGAAAAATGAGCTTGCTTAAAGGGAACCTTAACTGAACGGGGGGTAAAGAGTTTTACTTACCTGGGGCTATTACCAGCCCCCTGCAGCAGTCCTGTGCCCTCGGCGCCGCTCTGGAATCCTCTGGTCCCCCGCTGTCACTTAGTTTCGTTTTTGACGACTCACCAGTCGCCGGCCGCCATGCGTATTATTGGACGCATTCACCAATGCAATCAGCGCTATTGCGGACCGCAACGCGTACAAAAATATGCGTTGCCGCATATCTACGCTTGCGGAATGCGGCAACGCGTATTTTTGTACGCGTTGCGGTCCGCAATAGCTCTAATTGCATTGGTGAATGCGTCCAATAATACGCATGGCGGCCGGCGACTGGTAAGTCGTCAAAAACGAAACTAAGTGACTGCGGGGGACCAGAGGATTCCAGAGCGGCGCCGAGGGCACAGGACTGCTGCAGGGGGCTGGTAATAGCCCCAGGTAAGTAAAACTCTTTACTCCCCGTTCAGTTAAGGTTCCCTTTAAAGATTTGTAGGCTTTTAAAAGCCAGCTTACATACCTTGGCCGGGAATTGAACCCAGGTCTGAGTGCATGGTAGATAGCTCTCTTAACCGCTATACCACCACCAACACTACATTCTGAAACCAGCCTAGCATGTACCATTATGATATATCCTAGAGAGAAATGAGCTTGCTTAAGGATGTGTAGTATGTCAAAAGCCAACTCACATTGGCCAGGAATAGAACAGTCTCTGTGGCACAATTGGTTAGCGTGTTTGGCTGTTAACTAAAAGGTTGGTGGTTCAACCCCACCCAGGCATGGCCTTGCCTTTTGTGTTCAACAGTTGTCCAAAGAGAACCCCAGATAGCCATGTAGATTCATCTCTCTCTCTCTCTCTCTCTCTCTCTCTCTCTCTCTCTCTCTCTCTCTCTCTCTCTCTCGTAGGGATGGTCACCGCTTTCCGCGGAATTGTATTTTCCACAATTTTGGGCGGAAATTGGTCATTCCATTCCGTTTGGTCGAAACGGAATTGCTTTTTCAATCCGGCAGAATTCCGAAATTGCCTGTGAAATTCTGCTGGTATCCGTTGATGGCATTGAAGTGAATTTTTAGCTTAAAACCATCAAGTCCTAGAGAGAAAGCGAGAGAGAGAGAGAGCTCATTTCTCTCTTGGGTATATCACAATGGTACGTGCTAGGCTGGCTTCAGCATGTAGTGTTGGTGGTGGTATAGCGGTTAAGAGCAGGGCTGTGGAGTCGGAGTCGTGGAGTCGGGCAATTTTGGGTGCCTGGAGTCGGAGTCGGGAAAAAATGCACCGACTCCGACTCCTAATGAATTTGTAACTGTAATTAAGATAGAAAATATGATAAAATGTTCTATTTCTCAGATAAGTCATTAAAAATAATGTATATATACAGTAATAGCTGTGCTTAGTCCACAAAAATGAAATAAACCAATCAAAATTAGTTACTTGTGCTGCTTCAATAAAGCAGTCCCCGTATTTTTAAGGTCAAATATACACATCTGATTGTGACTGTATATATGATGTGTACACAGGAATCTCTTATATATACTAAATAACATCTATGCTGTAAGAATAAAGCCTGATGTGTAGCTGTGTCATTGATGCAGATTTATGCAAATGTATGCACTCCCTTTGCTGATGAAATCAAATAATTTGATATGTTGTTAAAATTTGGTTTGGTGACTACAAATTAAAGGGTAACTGAGACGGATGAAAAGTAAAGTTTTATACATGCCTGGGACTTCCTCCAGCCCCCTTCAGGCTAATCAGTCCCTCGCTGTCCTCCACCACCCGGATCTTCTGCTATGAGTCCTGGTAATTCAGCCAGTCAGCGCTGTCCGGCCGCATGCCGCTCCCACAGCCAGGAACATTCTGCACCTGCGCAATAGTGCTGCACAGGTGTAGTATGCTCCTGGCGGCGGAGTGTGTGCATGCGCACTACACCAGACTGGCTCAAGTACCTAGACTCATAGCAGAAGATCCAGGTGGTGGAGGAGGACAACGAGGGACTGATTATCCTGAAGGAGGCTGGAGGAAGCCCCAGGTATGTATAAAACTTTAATTTCATCTGTCTCAGGTTTACTTTGTTACACAGTAGTACTATACTCTACATATGCACTCCCCACAGAGCTGCAGGGAATCCACTGAGAATGCTGTGCACATTGAACACAGAGGTGTTGTCTGTTTACAATCTCCTCATTCCCCTGCAGAGTACCTGCACATCACTCTTACATGTACCCACACTTACATTGCCTAGGGCCTGATAGATGTTCTTTGTTCCGGTTTGTACCTTTTACAAGTACTCTTACCAAGGACTAGTTTTAGTCTAAAGGAAATAAATCTAGTAGTCTACATATCCTTCTCACTTCAGTTGTCTTGTAAAATTCCTAAGCGTTGGCAGTTAAGAGACGAATTTCATGTTACATACTTTTAATCAACAAAATTGTAATATGCAAATTAGAGGAGTCGGAGTCGAGGAGTCGGAGTCGGTGGAATCCTAAACTGAGGAGTCGGAGTCGGTGGATTTTTGGACCGACTCCACAGCCCTGGTTAAGAGAGCTATCTACCATGCACTCAGACCTGGGTTCAATTCCCGGCCAAGGTATGTGTAAGCTGGCTTTTGAAATTCTACAATTCCCTGGAAGATGAGACCATCCTCCCTCCGGGAGTGAGGGAGAGATGGATACACTGCCTGATATTGTAAAGCAGTATAGGCCTGTAATTGAAAATTTAATGAGATGTGTGACCTTAAGATAGGGGTTTATGTGAAATCTAGATTTTTGCCTGGGACTTTTGATGTGTATTTCACTCAATCATGTCTTCCTCCAGGTATTCGATCCCTTGAAACAAGTTTTCTATAATTTTTCCAGCCAGTAGAAATTTTTCAAAATTTTTAAGTTCGCCTTCCCATTGAAGTCTATTGCGGTTTGCGAACTTTTCCGCGATCCGAACCTTCCGCGGAAGTTTGCGAACAGGGTTCGCGAACCGAAAATCGGAGGTTCGTGACATCTCTACTCACCATTCCACAAGTATTCAGCAAGTATTACACTTTGGCAACCACGTTGTATTATTACTGATTTATAAAGTTCCAGCATATTCCATGGAGCTGTACAGTGTAAGAAACAAACATGGGGTACCTAATATACAATGAATGGTATCTACAGAACATTGACATTGGTACTCCTCCTAAAACAATTTTTGTTTTCTTTAGATCGCTTGTGGCTTTGTCTCTTATATTGGCCATGTTACTTTTTAAACCTGCACCAATTTATATTCTGGATGAAGTTGATGCTGCCCTTGATCTTTCTCACACGCAGAACATTGGACAGATGCTTCGGACACACTTCCGACGCTCGCAGGTAAATACACTCACTATAGATTAATCTTTAGCAATTTGTAGATAATTACAATTAGAAAAAGGCTCATTAATTTAACTGAGGATTCTGTATCAGACTAAACTCTTATTTGCTTCTTGCTAGGGCCTCTAACCTAGTAAAACCAGGGAGCTTGTCTTACTAAGTAGTGGTAGCCTCATCATTCAATTGTTACCTTTTTGCTCAGTGCTTTAAAGCAGCAGGGTCCGCCATACTATGCCAGGAAAAAAATGTAGATTAATACTTGATCTACTTACAGGGAGTGCAAAATTATTAGGCAAATGAGTATTTTGACCACATCATCCTCTTTATGCATCTTGTCTTACTCCAAGCTGTATAGGCTCGAAAGCCTACTACCAATTAAGCATATTAGGTGATGTGCATCTCTGTAATGAGAATGGGTGTGGTCTAATGACATCAACACCCTATATCAGGTGTGCATAATTATTAGGCAACTTCCTTTCCTTTGGCAAAATGGGTCAAAAGAAGGACTTGACAGGCTCAGAAAAGTCAAAAATAGTGAGATATCTTGCAGAGGGATGCAGCACTCTTAAAATTGCAAAGCTCCTGAAGCGTGAGCATTGAACAATCAAGCGTTTCATTCAAAATAGTCAACAGGGTCGCAAGAAGCGTGTGGAAAAACCAAGGCGCAAAATAACTGCCCATGAACTGAGAAAAGTCGAGTGCAGCTGCCAAGATGCCACTTGCCACCAGTTTGGCCATATTTCAGAGCTGCAACATCACTGGAGTGCCCAAAAGCACAAGGTGTGTAATACTCAGAGACATGGCCAAGGTAAGAAAGGCTGAAAGATGACCACCACTGAACAAGACACACAAGCTGAAACGTCAAGACTGGGCCAAGAAATATCTCAAGACTGATTTTTCTAAGGTTTTATGGACTGATGAAATGAGAGTCTTGATGGGCCAGATGGATGGGCCCGTGGCTGGATTGGTAAAGGGCAGAGAGCTCCAGTCCGACTCAGACGCCAG
This sequence comes from Hyperolius riggenbachi, assembly GCF_040937935.1. Classification (NCBI taxonomy): domain Eukaryota; kingdom Metazoa; phylum Chordata; class Amphibia; order Anura; family Hyperoliidae; genus Hyperolius; species Hyperolius riggenbachi. Next base: position 153,090,550 of record NC_090656.1, on the reverse strand, counting down.
CAAGGTGGAGGTGGAGTACTGGTTTGGGCTGGTATCCTCAAAGATGAGCTTGTGGGGTCTTTTCGGGTGGAGGATGGAGTCGAGCTCAATTCCCAGTCCTACTGCCAGTTTCTGGAAGACACCTTGTTCAAGCAGTGGTACAGGAAGAAGTCTGCATCCTTCAAGAAAAACATGATTTTCATGCAGGACAAAGCTCCATCACACGCGTCCAAGTACTCCACAGCGTGGCTGGCAAGAAAGGGTATAAAAGAAGCAAAACTAATGACATGGCCTCCTTGTTCACCTGATCTGAACCCCATTGAGAACCTGTGGTCCATCATAAAATGTGAGATTTACAAGGAGGGAAAACAGTACACCTCTCTGAACAGTGTCTGGGAGGCTGTGGTTGCTGCTGCACGCAATGTTGATGGTGAACGGATCGAAACACTGACAGAATCCATGGATGGCAGGCTTTTGAGTGTCCTTGCAAAGAAAGGTGGCTATATTGGTCACTGATTTGTTTTTGAATGTCAGAAATGTATATTTGTGAATGTTGAGATGTTATATTGGTTTCACTGGTAAAAATAAATAATTGAAATGGGTATATATTTGTTTTTTGTTAAGTTGCCTAATAATTATGCACAGTAATAGTCACCTGCACACACAGATATCCCCCTAAAATAGCTAAAACTAAAAACAAACTAAAAACTACTTTCAAAAATATTCAGCTTTGATATTGAGTTTTTTGGGTTCATTGAGAACATGGTGGTTGTTCAATAATAAAATTATTCCTCAAAAATACAACTTGCCTAATAATTCTGCACTCCCTGTATAGAACAGATGCATTGTAGTGCCCATGTTTTGATTTCAGTTAATTTTATATAGTAAATTAAGAGAATTATGTTCCTGGCAGTCTCCATCTCTTTTTCCCACAGACTGATGTCAATACTGAAGTAATTTCCTCCCTTACTTTTCTCCTCCAATCTGCAGTGTCCTATATGGCTTGCTTTGTAAACCTGTGTGAGCACAGCATCAGGTTTCAGCTCAGCAGCTTCACACTGAAGTGCCCTCGGCCAATCAATGAGGAGCAGTAATGTGGGGGGGGGTCGATGACAAGCTTCCCCCCTCTCTTGCTGTCTTAGGCAGCGATGACGAGAGAATAGAGCCTGGCTGACTGAGAAAAGATAATTACAGCAGAGACATTTCTGAATAGATTGGAGTGCTTGCAATGCAGGGTGAGATTCCTGACCACATTAGAAAAACAGTGCAGTGTTTAAATGGAATTTGATTTTGTGCCTGACAATCCCGCTTTAATATTTGGATTGCCTTGATAATCCTTATTACCTGGTTCCTTGGCATGCATATCTACAAACCTGAAAAGTTCACTTGTGAATCAGGGGCGTAGATATGTATGTGTTTTGTGATTCCAGCACACGATCCCACGCGGTTTCCTGTTGCTGACCTGCCAATCTGTGTATGGAAACGTGTTCCCCAAAGTGAATAATCGCCGGCATCAGAGACTGATGACTGTGCTCATTACAACAACAAAAAAACACATACACATTACTTCCTGTGTGGGGTCATCTAGTGGCCTAAAACTACAAGTAAAATAAATAAAAATAAATGACACACACACGGACGGACACTCACACACACTGGACACTCACACACTGGACACTCACACACACTGGACACTCACACACACTGGACACTCACACACACTGGACACACACACACACTGGACACACACACACACACACTGGACACACACACACACACACACACACACTGGACACACACACACACTGGACACACACACATACACTGGACACACACACACACACTGGACACACACACTGGACACACACACTGGACACAAACACACTGGACACAAACACACACACACTGGACACACACACACACACTGGACACACACACACACACACAGCAGACACCTTCTCATTCAAAGAGTTTTCTTTATTTTCATGTCTATGAACAATGTAGATTCATACTGAAGGCATCCAAACTATGAATTAACACATGTGGAAGTATAGTACATAACCAAAAAGTGTGAAACAACTGAAAATGTCATATTCTAGGTTCTTCAAAGTAGCATATATATATATATATATATATATATATATATATATATATATATATATATATATATATATATATATATATATATATATATATATATTATACTAGTGACTTAATTTAGATGTTGTTATAACCAAGATAAGTGGGCAAATAAAATGTGTAGGTTTTATCCATAATTTTCAAGCTATATTTTTTTTTCCTTACCTTTTTTTTAAAGAGAACCTGAGATGGAACTTCAGGCTATGTTTATACTTACCTAGGGCTTCCTCCAGCCCCATGAGGCTCATAGGCTCCCTCGCCATCCTACCAGGCGGCTCCGTTTTCTTCTTCTTATTCGTTAAACCGGCCGGCCATGCTCTTCTGCACCTGTGCAGTAGTACTGCGCATGAGCAGAACGCTCCCAGACATGGGATTGTGGTGGGGGTGCGCACGGACAGGCCATGCATGCATGAGTGTGTGACTGGCCAAATTACCGGGGAGAAATAGAAGATAACGGAGCCGCGAGTAAGGCCACGACCCTCATAGGGCTGGAGAAAGCCCCAGGTAAGTATAAAGTATAGTATAAATATAGCCTTGAGTCCCATCTCAGGTACCCTTAAAATGCATAGGAAATAAGATAATTTTTAGCTAAAAGTACCACCCAAAGAAAGCCTGGTTTGTCCCGCAAAAAAAAACCAAAATATAAATAATTTGGCTGTGGTAGCGGTTAAAGTTATGAATGGGAGGTTTTTTTTTAAAGGGAAGTGACCTGTGGTAGGGAAAAATGAACCGGTGTTCAAATCCAGTGACATAAAACAAACCTTGGAAATATTATGCATGTTGATTAATGCTCAATGTCTGGCTTCAGTGTAACTTTATTGATGTGGGAGACTTAAAGGACCGCTATCACAAAAATGTAATATGGTCATATTTTTGCTGCCTACTGTAAGCAACAGCAACATAGGAGAAAAGTAATTTATAGTGCATTTTACTCTGGGAGAAATGTACTTCTTATAAGCATGTACACATGTATTTTAAATTTTATAATTTTTTTTACGATAGTGGTTCTTTAAGCCTCATATGTCTTTAAAGGAACTCTGCAGGGAATCTACTGTGTACAGCCCCTCAACATGTGGACATGTCAAACAGCACATATGAACAGGCCCATAGAAAATCATTGCAGTCTTTAACCTTTTTTTGTTAGCTTGGGTCAAATGCAGGGTAGTGGCCTGCAGGGCAGTGAACCACAAGTGCTATAAAAACAGCGCAGGAGATTTGGGTGCAGCTGTCATAGGCCATAATAGGAATTACGGCTATACCAGAGCTCAGTGAGTGATTTGGGCGCTGTCAACAGATGGAACACAAATTACTCAGAAAAACACTGTAATTTTGCCGCCAGCAATAGCTTGAAGCCGAATTATATTTCCCCCACTATCCATGCCGGCCTGGAGGGGAAATAGTAATTAAGACCGCCGGGAATTATGTAGGAGCAGGGTAAGCCTTTTTAATGGCTTTACCCTGCGCTCCAATCTCCTGGCGGCAATTTCATTGGTATGCAGTGAAGCAAGCCTAACTCATTGGCATTTGCTCCCATCCACCATGGTGCACTTCAGATAAACTAAATAAAATATATATATAGCTCTAAACGGAGGTTGCATGATATACCATTTTTAAAGTGTATCTCTTTTCTTGTAGTTTATAGTCGTCTCTCTAAAAGATGGCATGTTCAACAATGCCAATGTCCTGTTCAAGACCAAGTTTGTGGATGGAGTATCTACAGTGGCAAGATTTGCTCAGAATCAGAATGGAGGGAATGCATCTGTCCAAAAGAAATTTGATAAAAGCAAATCTAAGGACAAAAGAAATCGCATGCAAGTGGAATGAACATTTTTCAAAGACTTCAATATACTTTCAAAACAAAATGAATGATTTTTAAACTGTCAGGCTTTGTGTTTATATTTAACTTTATACTATGTCTTTCTAGCTTTGTGTCACCTTCTAAGTACCATATTTTTCGGAATATAAGACGATCTGGACTATAAGACGCACCTAGGTTTAGAGGGCAAAAACCAGGGGGAAAAAAAAATATATTTACTAAACCTGGTGCCTTCATGTTCCAGGCGCGTCATGTAGATGTTTTCCCCCATTGTTCTCCTGTGTCCACCATGTGTCCCACTGTGTCCCCTTTTATTCCCCTATGTCTTTTTCCCGTGTGTGTGTGTGTGTGTGTCCCTTTCTATTTACCTGTGTCATCCCCCTGTGTTGTCCTTCGGTCCCCCGTGTGTCTCCTCCGCTCCTCTATGTGTAAGGACAATTAGTGGCACCTATTCCAGACGCTGCTCCTCTAGTTACAGCTTCTACTGATTGGGTAATCAGCAGAAGCCTTCACTAGGGGGAGCTAGGCAGGAGATGAGAGGTCTCCTGCGGGGGATCGGAGGACCACATAGCGGCTATACAGGGAGTCCCTGACATCCAGGCAGATCGGCAGGCGATCCCTGTCTTTGGGATATAAGATGCAGGAACTTTTTCTTCCCATTTTTCGGGTAGGAAAAGTGTCTTATACTCTGAAAAATATGGTACATTACTCACTGTACATATTTTCATGTCATTTAAGATGCTTTTTATAATTCCGGTGCCTAGCTGAAACCTAATAAACTGATTTTTAGCTCCTGCATGGCTTGCATATTAATTTAACAGTAATGATTTGTGATAAGCTTCCTTGTGTTACTATGTATCTCACTAATATTATAAATGCGAAAGTTTGGATGTATGTTACACAATCGCGCAACAATGGCTGAACGGATTTCAATTAAATTTGGCACACACATAGTACATTACCTGGAATAACATATAGGATACTTTTTATCCCCATAACCAAAGAGTGAGTAGAGACAAATACCAATTTCACTGAGAAAATGTAAACTACAGCCATTCTTACACTGTTAATGGTAGGGTTCTCAAACTTTGCACGGTTGGTCACTGAATGACTGGGATTAATCAAAAAGGTAGGTGGAGTCTACAAAAGCCATCAAAATTCACCTATTGATTTTCAAGGGGAATATTTAATTGCTGCCATTCTTGCACTGTTAATGGCACAAGCCTCAAACCTGTTACAGCTGGTCATTGGGTGACTGGGGTTCGAATTCAGAAAAGGGGGTGGCGCTACATCCAATCAAATTTGTTTCATTTCAATGCAAATTATTGATGCCAAAGACCGCAAAGCTCACAAACTAGTGTCGGGTTTTCAAATGAGAAATTAGCTATGAGATTATAGGTTTAATAAAAATATATACATTTTTATATCCTTTAGTATAGATGTTAGTAAGTGTGTCCTGAGATCTATATTATGCATGCATGATCTGTGATACGGTTATAAGAAATATCTCTCTCTCTATATATATATATCATATATACATATACACACATGCACAGCTACATTTACTTAGACTTGAGAAAATACCAGCTATACAGTGATTTGCAAAAGTATTCGGTCCCCTTAAAGTCTTCCACATTTTGTTATATTACTGCCACAAACAAGAATCCATTTTATTGAAATTCCAAATACCAATACAAAGTGGTGTACACATGAGATGTGGAACGAAAATCATACGATTCCAAACATTTTTACAAATAAATAACTGCAAAGTGGGGTGTGCGTAATTATTCAGCCTCCTTTGGTCTGGGTGCAGTCAGTTGCCCATAGACATTGCCTGATGTGGCTATGTCTAAATAGAGTGCACCTGTGTGTAATCTGATGTCCGTACAAATACAGCTGCTCAGTGACTGCCTCAGAGGTTGTCTAAGACAGGGCTTTTCAACCTTTTCACTAATTGTACCACTTTTATTGCTTGAAAACTTTCAAGTACCACCAGTGTGCCTGCACAGTAGATTGGATGCGATCGGGCTTGCCTGTTTCTGCTGGAGCCTGAATAGAGAGCAGCTACTGCGCATGCGCACACCGTTGAGGAGAACTATGGGGCTCCCAGCACTGGATCCCATCTACTGAGGAGGAAGGGGGAAACCTCTTTAGGATACAAAGGCCTCCCCTTCCCTGAGGTAAGTACCCCCGGAACACTTTTTTCTTACAAGGTATACTTTAAGAAAAAAAAGGCATTTGTGAGGGGAAAAGTAGGAGGCATTGGTGGGGAAAAAAAAACTACAACTAGATTGCTAGCCTACATATTGTCAGTTTTGGCAATCTAGAGGTAGATTGCCAATATAGGTAGCCATACAAGTTCCACCTCCCACGCGCTTAATTATTGGTAGCCTGGTCCCACCACCTGAGAGCTAGGCAGTGACTCACCACAAAGTTCGGATCCCCCCTTGCTCACTCCTTGCTGTGCTGCCCTGCGAAATAGTTCATACCTCAGAACATTGGTAAGCCAGCCGCAGTGAAGAGACAGCCAGGCAAGCGGTGCACAGTGACTGCGTGTATACTTCAAATGAGCAGTGATGTCACTTTCTGTATGTGCGCCATCACTGCACCATTGGCCTGGCTGTCTCCTCCACACTAATCTGAGGTCTGAAGTATGCTGCAGAGCAGCACAGCAAGGAGCGAGGGAGGGAGAGCCAAACTTTATGGAGGCAGGACAGGACAAGTGGCAGGTGGACAAAAAAGTGGCAGGCAAATCTGGTGTGTACCACCTGGCCAACAGCAAAGTACCACCGATGGCAAGCGTACCACAGGTGCAAAGCCCTGGTCTAGAGAGATTAGCCTGTCTAATTAGGCCTTATCAATAAGTAAACAGCAAGTGTAAATTGGGGCTGTCAGGTGTGCCACTCTATGCCATAGTTTGGGCTAATATGTAAACACAGGAGGTTAACCCTTTTGTGTTCCTAGGACACCAGAAAGTAAACACTGCAGGGTTTTTGTAAGATTTCTGTAAGTTGTAACAAAGAAATGTTTTTCTTTAAAGTTATGATGCTGTTGCTTATCTCCTTAGAGCAGAGAGGAAGCTCTCGGTTCTGTCAGCTTTTGAAGCGGACCTAAACTAACAGGTTTTGGACTTGTCCATCTCCTCACGATTGAGTCTCAGGGTTTCCCTTAGTTTTCAAAAGCATTTGCTGAACGGCCATTGTTAAGTCTGACTGCCAAAATAGTGTGCGAGTAGGGATGCTGGCTGGTCCTATTTTGGCAGTTAAGCTGGCCACTAACGATACAATATTTTTCATCCAATCTTACCATTTCTATGTAATATAAGGTAATTGCCTAAATTATCCATTCAATATATTCACTCAGTTTACCCTTATACTACATAGGTTTGGTAAAATTGGATGAAAAAGATTGGATCGTTAGTGGCCGCCTTTAGACTTAGCAACTGCCATTTAGGAAATTATTTTAAAAAACAAAGAAAACCCTTTGTATCCCCAATGAGGAACTCCACTAGTCCAAAACATGTTGGTTCTGAAAGATTTTAACTGCTTACTTTTTTACTATAGTGGTCCTTTAAAATGGTAATTTGATAACAACCGTGAAGGTCAGGATGTACTGCTGCATTGCTGAGCTTATTTCAGTAATGTGTGTCAGACTCTCATGTGCTGTGCTGTGTTCTGACAATAAACTGCTGCATGCATCTCTGTGCTAACACAGTGCTGTCTCATTTCAATTAATACTGCCATGCAGAGCAACACACATGCCATACATTTTTGTAAAGAGAAGTAAATGGTTGGCACTCCAAAAAATCGGTACAGACAGATCTGTAATTCATTCTGTAATTAGGATGATCCAAAATTCCAAAGCAACAAAGTACCTCTTTATCAAGAAAAAACCAGTGCAAGTTAATCTGAAAAACAACAACAAATCACCATAATGCATAATAAACAAATACATTTGAAGTAGCCCAAGACAAAGAGGGTCACCATCGTAGAGGAACACAAGTTCCAAACACTAAGGTAGAGAATGTGTGGACGAGTTTCAAAGGTGGCTAAAAGTGCTGCTAGCCTGGAAAGAGAACCACTATGAAAGTTGAAGCCAATAAATGGGTCATTAGACTGGGAGCAAGATAGGAAGATAAAAAGCCAACATATGCTTTTTCCTCCACTCCCTCTCTACAGTTATCCATATAATATTTCCTTTTTTTGTATAGCGCTTTTCTCCTGTCGGACTCAAAGCGCTTACGAGGCAGCCACTAGAGCGCACTCAGTAGGCAGTAGCAGTGTTAGTGTCTTGCCCAAAGAACTCCTTACTGAATAGGTGCTGGCTTACTGAATAGCAAGAGCCAAGATTTGAACCCAGGTCTCCTACGTCAGAGGCAGAGCCCTTAACCATTGCACTTTCCAGCCACCATATCTGACACCTGTCACTGTTAGAGATAGCCAGTTTTAAATTGTGCAAATCGTGATGCAAATGTAGCCCCCAAAACACAATATGAGGTGGCAAATCAACATTCAACATTGAGGATCTCAAGGCTTGTGTTTGCGAAATAAATAAAATAGGAAAGGAAGAAGGAAACAATTGGAAAAGGATAGTCGAAAAATGGAAGTTGGAAAATAATGAAATTTGGCTGTTGGAGAATGACAGTTGAGAAATGGCATTTTAAAAAGGACAGTTGAAAAACAACAGTTAAAATTTGGCAGTTGTAAAATGGCAGTTAAAATTTGACAGTTGGAAAATGGCAGTTAAAAAACAACAGTTAAAAAATGACAGTTGGGAAATGGCAGTTGAAAATGACAGTTGGAAAGTGGCAGTTGAAAAATGGCAGGTAAAATTTGACAGTTGGAAAATGACAGTTGGAAAATGGCAGTTGGAAAATGGCAGTTGAAATTTGTCGGTTGGAAAATGGCAGTTGGAAAATGACAGTTGGAAAATGACAGTTGGAAATGGCAGTTGGAAATGGCAGTTAAAATTTGACAGTTGAAACATGAGTTGGAAATGGCAGTTAAAATTTGACAGTTGAAAATGACAGTTAGAAAATGGCAGTTGGAAAATGACAGTTGGAAAATGGCAGTTGGAAAATGGCAGTTCAAAAATGGCAGTTGGAAAATGCCAGTTGGACTTTTAACTGCCATTTTCCAACTGTCAAATGTTAACTGCCATTTTCCAACTGTCAAATGTTAACTGCCATTTTCCAAATGTCAAATTGTATCTGCCATTTTCCAACTGTCAAATTTTATCTGCCATTTTCCAACTGTCATTTTTCAACTGCCATTTTCCAACTGCCATTTTATAACTGTAATTTTCCAACTGTGAGCAGTTGAAGGAGAAATTAAGTGAGAGGCATATTGAGGCTGCCATATTTATTTCCTTTTAAGTAATACCAGTTACCTGGCTATCATGCTGATCCTCTGCCTCTAATACTTTTAGCCACAGCTCCTGAACAAGCACATGCAGATCAGGTGTTTCTGACATTATTGTCAGATCTGACAAGGTTAGCTGCATGCTTGTTACTGGTGTGATTCAGATACTTCTGCAGAGACATAGATCAGCAGGGCTGCCAGTCAACTCATATAGTTTAAAAGGAAATTAATATAGCAGCCACCATATTCTTTTCACTTAAAAGGAGTTCTTTTGCAACCTAGGAATCAAACAAGCTGACACTTACCTGGGGCTTCTATCGGCCCCCTGCAGCGGTAATGTCCCACGCCGTCCTCTTCCAATGCTCCGCCGCCGGTCCCACTGTAATCACACGAGTTATTACACGCCGACTGTGCAGTAAGCTCCCGATGACGCGAGCAGGAGCTAACATTATTCGTCTGTTTAGACGAATATTAAACTGGGACCGGCGGCGGAAAACCGAGCATCGTAGGAGGACGGCAAGGGACATTACAGCTGCACGGGGCCGATAGAAGCCCCAGATAAGTGTCAGCTTGTTTGATTGATTTTTAAAATCCCACAGAACCTCTGACCTAAACTCAAGCACTGCAGTCAAGGAAAACAAATACTACTGCGTATGTGCACACACCGACAAGGAGGACTTTGGGGCTCCCAGAGCTGGATCCCTTCTACTGTGGAGGAAGGGGGAAACCTCTTTAGGATACAAAGGCCTCCCCTTCCCTGAGGTAAGTAAACCCCGGGGCACTTTTTTCTTACATGTACACTTTAAGAAAAGAAGAGGGCATATGGGAGGGGAAAAGTAGGAGGCACTGGTGGAGAAAACAACTACAATTAGATTGCAAGCCTACAATATTGTCAGTATTGGCAATCTGTAGGTAGATTGCCAATATAGGTAGCCTTGCAAGTTCCTCTCTCCCCCGCATACATATGAACTGCCTGCCGGGAGACTTGGGCGCAGGATACAGCTGGTATACGGCTATTGCTGGAAGCCGAATTGCAGTGTTTTAAAAGCAACTTCAGCACTGTCTTCTGATGGAGCAGAAGTTACTGACTGTGCGCCGCTAAAGCCGTAATTCCTATTTCGGCCTATGATGGCGCCGCTGCGCCCAAATCTCCTGCACTGTTATTACAGTACTCGCCTCCCCCCCTGCTTAATTATAGGTAGCCTAGTCCCACCACCAGAGAGCTGGGCAGTGACTCAGCACAAAGTTCGGCTCCCCCCTCTCTCACTCCTTGCTGTGCTGCCCTGCGGAATAGTTCACACCTCAGATCATCGGTAAGCCAGCTGCAGAGAAGTGACAGTCAGGCAAACGGTGCATGGTGACGGCGCGTATACTTCAAGTACAGGAAGTGAGCAGTGATGTCCCTTTCTGTATCTGCACCATTACTGTGCACCATTTGCCTGGCTGTCTCTTCCCCACTGATCTGAAGTATGCCGCAGAGAAGCACAGCAAGGAGCGAGGGAGGAGGAGCCAAACTTTGTGGAGGCAGGATAGGACTAGGACAAGTGGCATGCGGGCAATCCTGGTGTGTACCACCTGGCCAACAGCAAAGTACCACCGGTGATACGTGTACCACAGGTTGAAAAGCCTTGGTCTAAGACGGGTTCTCAACACGCGGTACGCGTACCCCACTGCAGGGGGTACACACAGTGATATTACCTGAGCCAGTGATTTTACATTTCCCACCTCCTGCTCGGTGTTGCTATTTAAATTTCCCCTCCAGCTCTGTGCACTGGTGAATATAGCCGATTAGATAAAACAGCGTTACAGAAGTGAGAAGAACTATAGCAGCTCCTCTGCCAGACAGAATGAGCTCGTCCACCAGTGCCCCCACCTCAGGAATGTGGAGGAGGAGAAGAGGAGAGAGATACACAACTCCACATGCTGCAGTCCTGCAATAATGGAGACAGTGACAGCGTGACAGGGCAGCATGAGTTGGAGATGCTGTGTGTGTGTGTGTGTGTGTGTGTGTGTGTGTGTGTGTGTGTGTGTGTGTGTGTGTGTGTGTGTTTCCTGACACTGAGTGTGTGTGCTGACACTGTGTCTGTGTGTGTGCTGAAATCGTGCGTGCGTGTGCTGACACTGAGTGTGTGGGTGTGCTGACTGTGTGTGTTGATTGTGTGTGTGTAAATGGAGTATGCATGTGTCTGTAAATTGCCTGTATTCTCAGCACACATCACCCTCTGCCAGCAACTCGCCTGTTTCTCTCACCCTTCACCCTCTGCCAGCCTTAGCCAGCACCTTCACCTGTCTCACACCACCCATCACCCTTTGCCAACACCCTCCCCAGTCACCACCCATCACCCTCTGCCAGCACCTCGCCTGTTTCTCCCACCCTTCACCCTCTGCCAGCCTCAGCCAGCACCCTCACCACCAATCACCCTATGCCAGCCTCAGCCAGCACTCTCACCAACTTCTTCCCACCAAGCACCTTCATTTGCCTCTCCCCATCCAGCACCCTCAGCCAGCCATCCCAGGACCCTCATTCTGCCGTGTGTGTGCACTCGCCAGGGGTACTTTGCAGAGATGGAGTAGCAATAAGGGGAACTTTGTTTAAAAAAGTTGAGAAACACTGGTCTAAGAGAATATTGGGAGCAACAACACCATGAAGTCCAAAGACAGGTCATGGATAAAGTTATTGAGAAATTTAAAGCAGGCTTAGGCTACAAAAAGATTTCCAAAGCCTTGAACATCCCATGGAGCACTGTTCAAGTGATCATTCAGAAATGGAAGTAGTATGGCACAACTGTAAGCCTACTAAGACAAGGCCGTCCACCTAGACTAACAGGCTGAACAAGGAGAGTGCTGATCAAAAAGGCCCATGGTGACTCTGGACGAGCTGCAGAGATCTACAGCTCAGGTGGGAGAATCTGCCCATAGGACAACTATTAGTCGTGCACTGCACAAAGTTGGCCTTTATGGAAGAGTGGCAAGAAGAAAGCCATTGTTAACAGAAAAGCATAAGAAGTCCTGTTTGCAGTTTGCCACAAGCCATGTGGGGGACACAGCAACCATGTGGAAGAAGGTGCTCTGGTCAGATGAGACCAAAATGGAACTTTTTGGCCAAAATGCAAAACGCTATGTGTGGCGCAAAACTAACACTGCACATCACTCTGAACACACCATCTCCACTGTCAAATATGGTGGTGGCAGCATCATGCTCTGGGGGTGCTTCTCTTCAGCAGGTACAGGGAAGCTGGTCAGAGTTAATGGGAAGATGGATGGAGCCAAATACAGGGCAATCATGGAAGAAAACCTCTTGGAGTCTGCAAAAGACTTGAGACTGGGGTGGAGCTTCACTTTCCAGCAGGACAACGACCCTAAACATAAAGCCAGGGCAACAATGGAATGGTTTAAAACAAAACCTATCCATGTGTTAGAATGGCCCAGTCAAGGTCCAAATCTATATCCAATTGAGAATCTGTGGCAAGATCTGTAAACTGCTGTTCACAAATGCTGTCCATCTAATATGACTGAGCTGGAGCTGTTTTCAAAGAAGAATGGGCAAGGATTTCAGTCTTTAGATGTGCAAAGCTGGTAGAGACATACCCTAAAAGACTGGCAGCTGTAATTGCAGCAAAAGGTGGGTTCTACAAAGTATTGACTCGGGGCTGAATAATTACACACACCCCACTTTACAGTTATTTATTTATTTTGCCATTGTCCTCCATGCAGAATCGAGCGCGGAAACGATCGGTCGGGAGATCAGACATGTCGGAAATTATCTATCGAGCCATCTAAATGGCTCAGAATCGAGCTTTGTATTCCCAGCATAAAATGCCTGCTATTTATAATGCTTATGTGTGAACATGCTGCTTATGTGTGAAAATGCTTTTTTGTTTATGCTAAGGCATACTTAAAATGTCAGACGATTTACTCATATAGGCATTTTAAAAATGCCTCATATTAAATTGCCTAACATTTTGAAGCATTTAGATTGGGTCCTGCTTGTTCTGTGTCTCTTTAGGTTATCAGAGTTCCTTTTTTTTACTAGTTTATATGTACAAACCAGCAACAACTTTCCAAAGAAAAATCAGCAATAACAAACTGATCACATTCTGCCTTTCAAATGAATATCTGAGTGCTAAAACAGTAGAGTTAAGGTGGCCACACACCATACAATAAAATGATTTCATTTCTCGGAAAATCAATAAAAACGGTTGTCCCAAAAAATTGAAAGCTTTTTTATTTCATTGGTTGGAGAAATTTCCCATTTTTATTTCATAAAAGAAGATTGGGAATGTTGGATTTTTCTGATCAAATTTTTTTTTTGTGCTTTTTTTTCAATCATTTTTATTGAAAAGTTTTTGTAATGAACAGCGGAGATGCCGCGCGTGCTCTAGTGACGGGGCAACCATCTCCGTGTTCAGACCGGCGGTTTCCGCGCAGCGACACGCGTCTGGCTTGGCTGGACCTTCTAGTGCACACAGATGGATAGCTACGCGTGCGCGCGCCAGGCGACAGGACATTTATACCAGCAGAAGGGGAATCAGCTGATCAGGCCGATCAGCTGATCCCAGCTGGACTCTGGATTGGCTGAGTGGCTCGGGCGGAGCTGCACAGCACTGCAAGTATATATAGATTTTGCTTGTCAGTTGCTGGTTGTCTGCCGTTGCGAATACATATGTGTGAGCACTCAGAACTCAGTCAGATCCTACAGTGTGTTAGAACCAGGTGGACCTGGGAATTCACACTTAGCCAGATTACATTACTGTGTTATACTTTAGACCAGTTCCAGGGTGTTGTGACCAAGGACCTCACACCCAAGCTTAGGATTACTGTGTCATTACTGTGTTATACTTTAGACCAGTTCCACGGTGTTGTGACCAAGGACCTCACACCCAAGCTTAGGATTACTGTGTCATTGCTGTGTTATACTTTAGACCAGTTCCAGGGTGTTGTGACCAAGGACCTCACACCCAAGTTAGGATTACTGTGTCATTGCTGTGTTATACTTTAGACCAGTTCCAGGGTGTTGTGACCAAGGACCTCACACCCAAGCTTAGGATTACTGTGTCATTACTGTGTTATACTTTAGATCAGTTCCAGGGTTTTGTGACCAAGGACCTCACACCCAAGCTTAGGATTACTGTGTCATTGCTGTGTTATACTTTAGACCAGTTCCAGGGTGTTGTGACCAAGGACCTCACACCCAAGTTTAGGATTACGGTGTCATTGCTGTGTTATACTTTAGACCAGTTCCAGGGTGTTGTGACCAAGGACCTCACACCCAAGCTTAGGATTACTGTGTCATTGCTGTGTTATACTTTAGACCAGTTCCAGGGTGTTGTGACCAAGGACCTCACACCCAAGCTTAGGATTACTGTGTCATTGCTGTGTTATACTTTAGACCAGTTCCAGGGTGTTGTGACCAAGGACCTCACACCCAAGTTTAGGATTACTGTGTCATTACGGTGTTATACTTCAGACCAGTTCCAGGGTGTTGTGACCAAGGACCTCACACCCAAGCATAGGATACTGTGTTATTCTCTAGACTAGTTCCTGGGTGTTGAGACCTCACACCCCAGACTAGGATTGTGATTTATATCTGTTATTACCATTTGCTCGGGTGTTGCCGACCTGGCCTGCCCGACCCCTCAGGCTGTCACTCATCCCTCGAGTGTTCAGTCTGTCTGTATTACCCGTGACACTATTCCTCCTAGTGTCAGTTAGCTGCAGGGACCTCCCGCCCCTCAGAGGGGCCTCTCTGCAGTACAGCCAAGGGCTCTATCCCTTAGGAGTCCTCTGGCTGCAGTATAGTCTGATTCCCAGTATAGCAGGGAATCATTGGGTCCCAGGTTATCCCTATCCCCTCTCCTAGGAGATAGTTCCTGCACTGCCCAGGGCCACCTGCCCTCAGGTGGTTCCTGGCCAAGCTGCCCGTATCTCCCGCCTCTCGGGAGATAGCCTACAGTTACACTTCAATAGGTGTCCAGAGGTTAGTCATTTCTGTATTATTGGTGATTCTGCAGATCATCAATAATCAGGTATACATCTGTATTCTTGGTGATTCTGCAGATCACCAACACTCAGATTCTCTCTGTGTGCTGACACCGATCGTTACAGTTTTATGGAAAGAAAAAGAATGTAAAACTTGTTACATAACTTGACATTGACAGTTAGAACAACAGAGTATATTGAGTAACATACTTCAAGTGAGGCAAACTCACATTATAACTAGTAATTAAACAGTGTACTTCACCAACTATTGTTTTCCAAATATGACACATATATAGACTACTGGTAGCTTGTAATGTGGAGGTATAGATAGAATTTTTTCCCCCAGGAAGCTGTAGTGTATAGGGAAGGCCTACCATCCGTCACTAACCCAATAATGGTCGGATGGAGACAGACCCATATTAACTTTTTCATTTCTGGTCAATTTTTATAAACGGAGTGTGTAAGATTGTCAATTACTTGATATACAGACCCAAGCAAGTTTTTTCTGTGCTTTTCTTCTTTTTTTTTTTTTTTTTTTTTTTTTTATAATTGAGGACAAATTGAACATACAGTATGTGTGTGGTACATCGGTCAGATTTTTGAAATGTTACACTCAGTCAGAAAAATTGAGTGCAAATTTTGAATTGAAAAGATATTTAGAAAATTGTATGGTGTGTGGCCACCTTAAGTTTTTATCATGTATAATATGGAATTAGGGTTATGTGTCTGAGCATGATCAAGGTCTTACCTGTAGCAGACTAAAATATGAAAGATATATGACATGGTGACTGCACATGCTAAAAATGTAGTGAAAAACCAGACACCGGAGAAGGGTGAAATAAAAAGTATGTGAGTTTAACCACTTAAGGACCACGGGGTTTTCTTCTGATCGGTGCTGCGTGGGCTCTCCAGCCCGCAGCACCGATCAGGAAATAGCCAGGGCGATCAGACTTCCCCCCTTTTTTCCCCACTAGGGGGATGTCCTGCTGGGGGGGTCTGATCGCCGCCGGCTGCCTGCACTTTCCGGGGGGGCTCTTCAAAGCCCCCCTCCGCATCGCTTTCCGCCCTCCCCGGCTTTCCCTCCCTCTCCCTCCCCCTGTGAGTGGCGCAGGACGGAGTTCCGTCCTGCGCCGGATAGGACAGGCTTCTGCCTATCAGATGCCGGCGATCCCCGGCCAATCAGAGGCCGGGGATCGCCGATCTACGTCACGGCGCTGCTGCGCAGCAGCGCCGTGTGATGTAAACAGCGGGGATTTCTTCCCCGGATGTTTACATTATGCGTGTGAGCCGCGATCGCCGGCTCGCACGCTGTTCACGGAGACAGTCTCCGTGAACTAGCATGGAAAGGCCGCTCGATCAAGCGGCCGTTTCCATGCTATACCACTAACGACCCGCCGACGCCTATGGGCGTTAGGCGGTCGTTAAGTGGTTGAGGAACACACAAAATTAAATCAGGACAAATTAATAGGAATGCAGCCCAACACTTATCACTGCCACTGTATTAACAATATTTAAAGTACTGCCTTTCAAAATATTTGTAGATATTGTTCATATAAATGATGATCATGCATATTGCAGACATGGTTTCCTACTCCTGGACTTCTTTCTAGAGGGGAATTTGCTAAAACTGTGCTAAAAGTACATAAGCTTAAAATGATCAATATCAGGCTCTGTTTTAATGAGGATGGGGGGGAGGGGGCAGGTTAAATACTTAACTGTCCTTATGTCTTTGAGTTAAAGTTGACAATCCACCCCCCTCCTTGGCTGTGTAGTTGGGGCCATGTTTCCGAGGACTGTCAAAGCCCTGCGTTGCCACATCCCACCCTCAGCTTGGCAGCCATCAATAAGTTAGTGGCTACCAGGTGGGGATAGGCCATAGCTACGCAGATGGGCGAGGCCAGAGCCTCAGTCCATTCTGTGAGGGAGGTGGCCCAATCACATAGCTGGATGAAAGACCTCTGGACAGGTGAGTATTTAACCCCCCACCTCCATCGTTAAGTCAGAGCCTGTCATGACATGCTATGTCAGTTAAAGCTTAGGTACCCTTAAGTAATGAACTGTGATGTGGGATAATCCCACTTACCTTATCTGTTAAAATTGTTGGAAGACGGGGCTTTTCTCCACACTAGTGTATCCCAAGACATTGGTGGTGGTACAGTGGGATGCAAAATTTTGGGCAACGTTGTTAATCGTCATGATTTTCCTGTATACATCGTTGGTTGTTACGATAAAAAATGTCAGTTAAATATATCATATTGGAGACACCAGAGGCGTCCGAGCCATTAGGCAGCTATAAATTTTCGCCTAAGGCGACAGGAAGAGGCAAGGGCGCTTCTGCACTGAGTAGTGAGAGAAGAAATGCCTCTCAGCTGACTCAGGTGTCAGTTTCCACAGCAGCAGCGGGGCTGACTGGACTTCAGCTCAATGATTCAAAGAACCACAGTAATGAATGAGTCAGTGAGAGAAGGCACTCATCCTAGTCAGGGATCCGAGGAGTACAGCATCATCAGCTCCTGAGTCCAACTCCTGAGAATTCAGTCCCTCTCTCTCTGCTACTGCTAACTGCGTGGATGTAGAGACTGTGTAGCAGCCAGGCATTGACTTCCTCCCAGGCCGCCTTTCATTCAATGATTTAGGGTTGGTCCTGTGTCTGCTGTATTCAGGTTTGTTGATGTAAGGCAATGTAAAATACTAGGCTAGCTGATAAAAGTGCAATTAGAGGGCAGGCTAGCTGGTAAATATACACAGCATGATGTAGAACTCGTCTGGAGGGTCAGTGGGAAAAAATCTGTCTGGTCTCTCTCCATTGTTATAATGACTGCATGTGCAGATAAGGTCTTAAACAGGTTGAAAAGTTTTGACAGTCCCTAGACTCCAGGAGGGCTGCTTGCTGACTTGTGTAAGAGATTGGCAGGGACAGCAGTCCTATTACCAGCAACTAGTCTCTGTGTAATGTGGGACTGCAATACAGATAAACTGCTCCATCTCAGGCTATTCTCAGTCTCACTCCACTCCTCCTATCTCTGTATGTGTATAGTGTATGTCTACTGTGTGCTGTGTATAGTGTGCTCTCTCTCTGTGTGTGTGTGTGTGTGTGTGTGTGTGTGTGTGTATAGTGTGTGTACTGTGCTGTGCATGTCTAGTGTGTGTGTGTGTACTGTGTATAGTGTGTATGTTGTGTGCAGTGTGTGTACTGTGTGTGTGTGTGTGTGTGTGTGTGTGTGTGTACACTGTGTGTGTGTGTGTGTGTACTGTGTGTGGTGTGTGTGAGTGCATGCCGCAATAAGTATATTTTATGGTGAAACGCTCTGCTGCATAACAACTATTTTCTGGTGAACCCATGCCGCAATAAGTACATTTTCTGGTGAAACGCTGCTGCATTATGATTTTCGGGGGTCTTGGGGGTGGGGTTCACCACAGGAGTGGTGTTCACCATGAGGGGTGCGGGGTATGGGACTGGGGGCAATCACGGGGGGGGGGGGGGGTGCCACAGGATTTCTCGCCTGGAGTGACAAAATGGCTAGAGACGCCCCTGGGAGACACACACAGTGATAGTTGATAAGTGAAATGAAGTTTATTGCATTTACAGAAAGTGCGCAATAATTGTTTAAACAAACTTAGGCAGGTGCATAAATTTGGGCACTGTTGTCATTTTATTGATTCCAAAACCTTTAGAACTAACTATTGAAACTCAAATTGGCTTGGTAAGCTCAGCGACCCCTGACCTACATACACAGGTGAATCCAATTATGAGAAAGAGTATTTAAAGGGGTCAATTGTAAGTTTCCCTCCTCTTAAATTTCTCTGAAGAGTAGCAACAAAGATTGTTCACCATCATGGTTTAGGGGAAGGATACAGAAAACTGTCTCAGAGATTTCAGCTGTCTGTTTCCACATTTAGGAACATATTCAGGAAATGTATATCAATGGGAGTAGGCGCTGGGAAGGTTTATACCTATTGAGCTGCACGTTCCAAAAAAGGGGGATCCCAGAACCCTCAAAATATTAAAAATATGTATTTATAAACAAATGGACATGCGCTATTTGTTAAAAAATAACCAATTTAATCTATGATTTTCTTCAGGTTTGCATAAAAAAATTTCATAAAAATTCTGTACCAGAAGTGATCACTCTATAAACATCCGAACTCCACAATCAATCCCCCAAAGCACCATGCATTCGTTAAAAATAGCACACGCTTTTGTAAACATTAAGACTGCGTACTACAGATTGGAAATTCCCACCACCCGTAATGGACACGGCATAAGTTGTAAGTATCGATTTCAACAACTCCTTCAAAAAATAGATCGTAATGTAGGATCCTACTTTAAGAAAAAGTGCTGGCCGGCCTTATGTTTCAAAAATACTTCCACTTCCGGAAGGTAGATACGTCCGTTGTTAGTGGATTTGTCCAATACAATGTATGCCAACAGTCACATTGATATGCACCTCTTTGTAGCCCAATTTCAGAGCAGGCTGCATCTACTATGGGTACCTCTAAACCTTAGAAGCTCTTCTCACGAACTTTCAAGTTGTATACTCAGTCCGATACTGCAGTGCTTCTCTCTCCAGTCAGCTCACGGCGTTGCTTGGCGGCCTGTGTCACTTCCTGCTGGCAAGTCCAGTGTGACGCTCGCTCGCTTTCCCCGCAAGCCCAGAGCAGTCTCTTTGGGTGACGTCACCTTAAAGCAATAGGACCTTTGTTCCAGAAATGGTCGCTTTAGCGCTATTGCGACCAACCAGGTTCCTATACTTCAGAAACAGCTTATCTTCAGGAGAACCTCTACGCGTTTCAGCTAAAAATCGTTAGCCTTCATCAGGAGGAATAGCTCTGCTAAGTATAGTTCTTCCATTTATACAGGTCTCTGCCCATATGCAAATGTCACTCCGCCCACCATATAATTGTATTCACATGGCCATATGCAAATTCTGCCGTGCTGTTCCAATACCGCGTACCCCTCCCTATTCTACCCATCAGCCAATCTGAACAGTTCCAATCCATCAAGCAAAACACATTGACTCACAGCATATCCCATAGTCAGTCAAAGAATGCAAATGTTTCCATCTCACTATTAAGTCCCCTGGGCATCAATGTATCCAGCTGGAAAATCCACCTAGATTCATTTTTTGACATTTTTTTAATAAAATCTCCCCCCCTGGGGCTCCTCTTTATCACCTCTAGACCAAAAAAGGTAGTGCCTCTCAATTTCCCACCATGTTTCTCTTTGTAGTGGTTAGAGAGTGGGTGCTTGTCATTTTTCTTAAGGATATTTTTAAAATGCTCATTTATGCGTTCATGTAATGCTCGCTTCGTTCTACCCACGTATCTTTTGTGGCAGGGACATTGGATGCAGTAAATGAGCCCCTTTGTGTTACATGTCATAGAATCTTTAATCTTAAAGGACACCCCCGCTGGCGTGATAACTTCTGTGACTTTCCCATGATTATTTGTCAATCTACAGTTTTTACAGAATCCACATCTTGTGAATCCCTGCTTCCCTTTTGATAAAGTCAACATATTTTCTCCATTGGCTTGGTTAGCAGCTGTAGCAATGGAGAGGCCCACATTAGGAGCTCTCCTGAAGATTAGTTTTGGATCTACTGACAGTAACTCCCCCAAAATTTTGTCCTCCCTCAACACGCTCCAATGCTTCCGGATAATTCCAGATATCACCTTGGATTGTGAAGTGTATTGCAGGACCATGGAAAAGTCACTTCCGCTCCACTCTGACTTAACCCTGGGGGCCAATAAATCTTTCCGGTTTTTACAGGCAATTTGTCTTTTGGATTCCTCAACCTGCTCCTTAGGGTAACCTTTTTCCAGGAGGCAGTCCACGAGTTTCTCAGCTTCTACATTGTATTCAGTTATTTCTGTACAGTTACGACGCAGTCGCGTGAACTGCCCCCTGGGGACGCCATTCAACCAGCGTGGCAAATGACAGCTGGTGTGCAGGATATAACTGTTGACATCCACTGTTTTTTGAAAGGTCTTGGTCTTCAACACCCCTGACTCAACATATATATCTAAATCCAGAAAATTGACCCTCAAATCACTTATATTGGCTGTAAGGTTAATACCCCAATTGTTATCATTAACGTTATCAATAAACAATTCCAATGAGTGTCGGTCACCTCTCCAGATCAGCAATATATCATCTATGAAACGGCGCCACAGGACCCGGCCCGCACCGGGACCTCCCTCTCCATAAATATAGTGGCCCTCCCAATAGGCCATAAACAGATTTGCATAGGCCGGTGCGAACCGGGTCCCCATCGCCGTTCCACTGACCTGTAGGTACCAACCATCCTCAAATTGAAAGTAATTGTGTTCTAAAATGAACTGTATTGCCTCCAAGATAAACTCCACCTGCACTTGTTCCATTGTTCCGTCAAGACATAAATGAAATCTCACTGCTTCCAGCCCCCTCTGGTGGTCAATAATTGTATATAATGAGGTTACATCTAAGGTAGATATGTCGACTCGTTCCTGCAAAAATATACGAGGGAAACGGCGGCATATCTTGAGGACACCAAACATATTTTAAATATCATAGAGAACTTGAAGTGGGAGGAAGGGTGGCTTTTATGCACCTTAGATGTAACCTCATTATATACAATTATTGACCACCAGAGGGGGCTGGAAGCAGTGAGATTTCATTTATGTCTTGACGGAACAATGGAACAAGTGCAGGTGGAGTTTATCTTGGAGGCAATACAGTTCATTTTAGAACACAATTACTTTCAATTTGAGGATGGTTGGTACCTACAGGTCAGTGGAACGGCGATGGGGACCCGGTTCGCACCGGCCTATGCAAATCTGTTTATGGCCTATTGGGAGGGCCACTATATTTATGGAGAGGGAGGTCCCGGTGCGGGCCGGGTCCTGTGGCGCCGTTTCATAGATGATATATTGCTGATCTGGAGAGGTGACCGACACTCATTGGAATTGTTTATTGATAACGTTAATGATAACAATTGGGGTATTAACCTTACAGCCAATATAAGTGATTTGAGGGTCAATTTTCTGGATTTAGATATATATGTTGAGTCAGGGGTGTTGAAGACCAAGACCTTTCAAAAAACAGTGGATGTCAACAGTTATATCCTGCACACCAGCTGTCATTTGCCACGCTGGTTGAATGGCGTCCCCAGGGGGCAGTTCACGCGACTGCGTCGTAACTGTACAGAAATAACTGAATACAATGTAGAAGCTGAGAAACTCGTGGACTGCCTCCTGGAAAAAGGTTACCCTAAGGAGCAGGTTGAGGAATCCAAAAGACAAATTGCCTGTAAAAACCGGAAAGATTTATTGGCCCCCAGGGTTAAGTCAGAGTGGAGCGGAAGTGACTTTTCCATGGTCCTGCAATACACTTCACAATCCAAGGTGATATCTGGAATTATCCGGAAGCATTGGAGCGTGTTGAGGGAGGACAAAATTTTGGGGGAGTTACTGTCAGTAGATCCAAAACTAATCTTCAGGAGAGCTCCTAATGTGGGCCTCTCCATTGCTACAGCTGCTAACCAAGCCAATGGAGAAAATATGTTGACTTTATCAAAAGGGAAGCAGGGATTCACAAGATGTGGATTCTGTAAAAACTGTAGATTGACAAATAATCATGGGAAAGTCACAGAAGTTATCACGCCAGCGGGGGTGTCCTTTAAGATTAAAGATTCTATGACATGTAACACAAAGGGGCTCATTTACTGCATCCAATGTCCCTGCCACAAAAGATACGTGGGTAGAACGAAGCGAGCATTACATGAACGCATAAATGAGCATTTTAAAAATATCCTTAAGAAAAATGACAAGCACCCACTCTCTAACCACTACAAAGAGAAACATGGTGGGAAATTGAGAGGCACTACCTTTTTTGGTCTAGAGGTGATAAAGAGGAGCCCCAGGGGGGGAGATTTTATTAAAAAAATGTCAAAAAATGAATCTAGGTGGATTTTCCAGCTGGATACATTGATGCCCAGGGGACTTAATAGTGAGATGGAAACATTTGCATTCTTTGACTGACTATGGGATATGCTGTGAGTCAATGTGTTTTGCTTGATGGATTGGAACTGTTCAGATTGGCTGATGGGTAGAATAGGGAGGGGTACGCGGTATTGGAACAGCACGGCAGAATTTGCATATGGCCATGTGAATACAATTATATGGTGGGCGGAGTGACATTTGCATATGGGCAGAGACCTGTATAAATGGAAGAACTATACTTAGCAGAGCTATTCCTCCTGATGAAGGCTAACGATTTTTAGCTGAAACGCGTAGAGGTTCTCCTGAAGATAAGCTGTTTCTGAAGTATAGGAACCTGGTTGGTCGCAATAGCGCTAAAGCGACCATTTCTGGAACAAAGGTCCTATTGCTTTAAGGTGACGTCACCCAAAGAGACTGCTCTGGGCTTGCGGGGAAAGCGAGCGAGCGTCACACTGGACTTGCCAGCAGGAAGTGACGCAGGCCGCCAAGCAACGCCGTGAGCTGACTGGAGAGAGAAGCACTGCAGTATCGGACTGAGTATACAACTTGAAAGTTCGTGAGAAGAGCTTCTAAGGTTTAGAGGTACCCATAGTAGATGCAGCCTGCTCTGAAATTGGGCTACAAAGAGGTGCATATCAATGTGACTGTTGGCATACATTGTATTGGACAAATCCACTAACAACGGACGTATCTACCTTCCGGAAGTGGAAGTATTTTTGAAACATAAGGCCGGCCAGCACTTTTTCTTAAAGTAGGATCCTACATTACGATCTATTTTTTGAAGGAGTTGTTGAAATCGATACTTACAACTTATGCCGTGTCCATTACGGGTGGTGGGAATTTCCAATCTGTAGTACGCAGTCTTAATGTTTACAAAAGCGTGTGCTATTTTTAACGAATGCATGGTGCTTTGGGGGATTGATTGTGGAGTTCGGATGTTTATAGAGTGATCACTTCTGGTACAGAATTTTTATGAAATTTTTTTATGCAAACCTGAAGAAAATCATAGATTAAATTGGTTATTTTTTAACAAATAGCGCATGTCCATTTGTTTATAAATACATATTTTTAATATTCAGGAAATGGAAGAGCACAGGCTCAGTTCAAGTTAAGGCTCGAAATGGCAGACCAAGAAAAATCTCGGATAAACAGAAGCGACGAATGGTGAGAAAAGTCAGAATCAACCCACAGACCAGCACAAAAGACCTACAACATTATCTTGCAACAGATGGAGTAACTGTGCATCGTTCAACCATTCAGTGCACTTTACACAAGGAGATGCTGTATGCGAGAGTGATGCAGAGGAAGCCTTTTCTCCACCCACAGCACAAACAGAGCCGTTCGAGGTATTCTAAAGCACATTTGGACAAGCCAGCTTCATTTAGGAATAAGGTGCTGTGGACTGCTGAAACTAAAATCGAGTTATTTGGGCATAACAAGGGGCGTTATGCATGGAGGAAAAAAAACACAGCATTTCAAGAAAAACACCTGCTACCTACAGTAAAATATGGTGGTGGCTCCATCATGCTGTGGGGCTGTGTGGCCAGTGCAGGGACTGGGAATCTTGTCAAAGTTGAGGGATGCATGGATTCCACTCAGTATCAGCAGATTCTGGAGACCAATGTCCATGAATCAGTGACAAAGCAGAAGCTGCACAGGGGTTAGATCTTTCAACAAGACAAAGACCCTAAACACTGCTCAAAATCCACTAAGGCATTCATGCAGAGGAACAAGTACAACGTTTTGAAAAGGCCATCTCAGTCCCCAGACCTGAATATAATAGAAAATCTGTGGTGTGAGTTAAAGAGAGCTGTCCATGCTCGGAAGCCATTAAACCTGAATGAACTAGAGATGTTTTGTAAAGAGGAATGGTCCAGAATACCTTCAACCAGAATCCAGACTCTCATTGGAACCTACAGGAATTGTTTAGAGGCTGTAATTTCTGCAAAAGGAGGATCTACTAAATATTGATTTCATTTCTTTTTCATTTTAAATTTATGCACCTGCCTAGTTACAATTATTGTGCACTTTCTGTAAATCCAATAAACTTCATTTCACTTCTCAAATATCACTGTGTGTGTCTCCTATCTGATATATTTAACTGACATTTTTTTATCCTAACAACCAACGATTTATACAGGACAATCATGAAGATTAACAACATTGCCCAAACTTTCACATCCCACTGTAATAGAATAGGGGAATATAGACCACTGGGGTAAGTGAAATGGCAAGGTCTCTACCCTTACAGAAGTGATTAAATAAAATGGGTCACTAGTTCATCTCTTTGAGGTTTGAAATAATAAAAAATACCTTCTCTCTTCATCTTTCTTCCTGCATTGGTAAAGTCCAAGAATAATAAGCACATCACTGACACACAGTTTGACTACGTATGTCCCCAGCACAACAAACAGAGTGTCTATGAGCTTGCATATTTGAATTTCCTAGGTGCCATATTTCAATTTAGTCCAGAGAATTCCCATTGGTCTCAATTGGTAGAAATCCTTGGTGGGAAATTCATATATGCCAGTTACCAATCTGTAGAGTGGAATTCCTCAATGGTCATCTCAGAATTCTGTTTAATGCCTGCACTTTGATATACTGTATATACCCGAATAGAAGTCGATCTCCTATATAAGTCAACTCCAATATTCAGCCCTCTTTAGCTGGAATTTTTATTGACTCAAGTATAAGTCTACCCAGCAAAGTAAATGGCTGTACTTGGGGCTCAAGAGGGGGTTAATGACTGCACTGCATACAGTATTGCAGCCATTAACCCCTCCTGTCCCTTAAGTGCAGCCAATACCTCCTCCTGGCCCCTAAGTGCTGCAATTATTCACTCCCCTTCCTGCAGCCCAGTATTTCCCCCCAGCCTCTTCCCTTGTTAATTGTTGTGGCCAGGGCGTTCACACCTGTGTTTTCTTGGCATTTCCTTTCCTCAAAGTATCACTTACCACTGGGTAAATTGCTGCAAATGGGAATGTCACTATTAGTACACACATTACTCAGTGTGCTCAGTGTTGCCCGTGACTCGACTTATTTTGGAGTATATATATATATATATATATATATATATATATATATATATATATATACCATTGGTTCTGATATGTGGGGCAGGAGGAAGAGATGCTCAAGCAATGTCTCTGTCTCAACTTGCTTTCTCCTCTCTTTAATTACCTAAAGACCGTTCCACGGCAATTGGCGTGGACGCGGCGGCGGCCCCAGGACCACTTTGGCGTGCAGTCTCAGCGGCGATCCCTGGGAGACTATTTACTCTGTACAGCGCTGCAATCTACGACAGCACTGTACTGGGGACAGCCGTGTGACACCCCCTGGGTGGAAGAAAAGCGATCCACTGTCATAGGCTGAAGCCTATGACAGCCGATCGCGTTGAGTGGCTAGGAGGGAGGGAGGGGATAATAGAACAAAGAAAATATGTATTCCTAAAAAAAAAGACATAAATATTTATTAAAAAAAATCAATAAACATCCTGGGAGCCATCACAGCCCACCAACAGAAGGCTCTGTTGGTGGGCAGAAAAGGGGGGGGGGGTGAATCACGTGTGTGCTGAGTTGTACGGCCCTGCAGCGAGCCCTTAAAGCTACAGTGGCCTAATTTGTAAAAAAAATGGCCTGGTCACTGGGGGTTTTAAGCCCGTGGTCCTTAAGTGGTTAATTTTCGTACCCAAATTTGAACTAAATGAATGGCAGTACATAAATAACTGTATTTCCTCTCCTATAGCTTATCTTATTCATCTGGAGTATGGCTAGGAGTAATGGGCCATTTCTGAACATTATTTAATACATTGTTGTAAAGCTGACTGTTGAACTACATAAAGTCATAAAACATAATGTGAATGGTTCATTGTCTAGTGAGGCAGTCTCAGTGCTGCCCATAAACAGATTACGGGCCTGATCCAATTCACTTTGTCTCCTAAGTTTTATCCTAGGGGATTTTTCACATCTTATCAATAAAATGCCCTTTAAAGCTAATGGGAACCCATATTTAAATAAAAAAAAGTCAGATACTCACCTAAGGAGAGGGAAGGCTTGGTCCTAATGAGCCTTCCCTCTCCTCTCCCGGTGCCCTCGGTGCTGCGCTGGCTCCCCTGTTCACATCCCCCACCGAGGGGACTTCGGAAGTCTTCTGGAGCCGAGTCCTCCCGAAGACAGGCGGCTCCATACTGCGCACGTGCGAGTGCGTCATAGTGGGCGCTCGCGCGTGCGCAGTGTAGAGCGACCCGTCTTCGGGAGCACTCAGATTCCCGAAGCATTTCCAAAGCCTCCCTTCGGCCGGGAAACAGCGGTATTTGACCAAAACGGTCGAATACCACTACGGGGGAGCCAGTGCAACAGCGGGGACCAGGAGAGGGGATGCTCTATGGGCCCCAGAGCCTCTCTCTCTTTAGGTGAATATCTGACTTTTTTATTTACAGTTCGGTTCCCATTCACTTTAAGCCACTTGCAAGCAAAAAAAATATTTTTTTTTGCTACTTTTTCAACTGCAGAGTGCTGAAAAGCTATTTTAAACAGAAAATGAAAAATTATCTGCAAGGAGAAAACGTAGGAGAACTAGCTGATTGGAGTGGGCCCCATGTTTGGTGCTTACCCACTAAATTGCCATTAAATTCCTTAAATGAAGCCAGAGTTTGGTTGTATCCTTCCCATGCTATATCGGGTGCCCAGTGTTCCATCTGTGTCTCCCAACTGTGGATCTCTTTTACAATGATGGTATATACACTGTATTCCATAGTGACGAACTGTTCAGGAAATATCATACAATTAAAACCAAAATAATATAAATATACAATGGCTGGCAAACATAGCAACTTAAAGTATCTCATGATAATATACTGTATTATTACATCACAGAAAGATTTTCATTCATCCATGTCAAAGTATACCAAAGGGAAATAAAAGGTTTCTTTAGCTGCATAACTTTTTGTAATAAATGAGAAACCTCAGTTCTAGTGAGGTGTAGAAATGTGCAGTTGCATGTTATTATTATTATTATTATTTAGTATTTATATAGTGCCAGCGCTGTACAGAGTATATTGTCTTGTCGCTAACTGTCCCTCAGAGGAGCTCAAAATCTAGTCCCTACCATGGTCATATGTCTGTATTGTGTAGTGTATGTATTGTAGTCTAGGGACAATTTAGGGGGGAAGCCAATTCACTTATCTGTAGGTTTTTTGGGATGTAGAAGGTAACCGGAATGCTATCCACTTAGTGAAGCCAAGAACCAGCGCATCGCAAGGAGCCAAACATGCATGGACGTCCAGCAACTTGTGCATGCAGTCCAGTGTAGTGTAGTGTAGTGTAGCACATTGGGAACACCAAAAAGGAAGTATATGACCCCATGCTGGAAGGCTAGTTCTGAAGGTCTAGACTCAGCAGTCAACCTACAGCTCAAGGACTAAGGGCACTTTACTGAGTACAGCCAAATGCACATTGTGGGGAAAGAAGAAAACTTGATCACAAGAGGAGTGAAAGAGGACATCTACTGTATATCAAAATGAGATCCCTAAACATGGAAAGAGACATTCACACCATTTATCATCAGCATAGAGACTGGGCAAATGTAGGTGTGTCATCTGGCTGACGGATTTGTATTGCAAATGTTTGTCAATCCTTCTCTAGGCTGGTTGTATAACCAGTTATATTAATGGAGTTTACATTGTGCATGATGGAATGTGCATGGAGAGGTGATACGGAACAACAAGGCAGCCATTAAACCTGTACTGGAGACTGGCATTACTGAGCAGAGGTCCATATGAGCAGCCCCAATGTGTTAGTATAGGGAAAAGAGGACGGTAAATTCACAAATTTGCCAACTAAATTGCTAGGAACACATTTTAAATATAGAAAAGTACTTGGATCTAACTGGGTATCGTACCCCCCTCTCATTGCTGACAGTCTCAGAGCATATATGCCCTTAAAAGCAACCAGAGGTATGAGGCATATGGAGACATATTTATTTCCTTTTAAAAAATGCACATTGCCTGGTTGTCCTACTGATCCATTGCATCTAACACTCTTAGCCATAGACCCTGAACAAGTAAGCAGATCAGATGCTTCTGTGAAAAATCTAACAAGAGTAGCTGCATGCTTGTTTCAGGTGTGTGATTCAGACACTACTGCAGCAAGTAGAGATCAGCAGGACTGTCAGGGAACTGACATTGTTTAAAAGGAAATAAATATGGCAGCCTCCATATAAGAGGACTCACTTTGGGTTCCTTTTAACCCTACTGTCATCAATGTTGCCCCCATGGGCTTCACTTTAATGTGCAGCTAAGGGTTTTTTAGATTATTATTCTAAAACATTTGCATGTGTTCAAATATGCATGTTTTCATTTGTCGCTTGCTCTTACCTACATAGACGTAGCACAGAGTAATTTACATGGATATTCAGTAACAGAAAGGAGTTTTACCATTCATACATTTCATTCTTGCATACCGCTTCTCTGTCCCAGAATCCCAGTAAGATCATTTGCATTGTCTGTGTGCTTATAGGTCAAATCTGTTCCCCCTCTAAAGCAATACCTTGACAAAGCTCTAATTGGGTGAAATGCATAGGTGGGTGGAGCTGGAAAGCAGAGGCTACATGCTGGTAGCTTGACCAGCAACAACACCTATGCAACTTTAGACTCTGCTTGTGAGCATGATGTACAACACTTATGGGTGAGGTCAATCTTCAGATAAACTAATAGTGGAGTGTTGTGGCTCCAGAACTGCTTGAATACAAAAGTGGGAGGTGAATGGCATGGAGACTTCAGGGTATGTGGGTTTAATGCATGAGTACCCTGGTGGAGTATTGCTGATAAGTCCAGCTAACATAAATGAATGGAATATTGCAGTACATTGGCATACACTTGCTCCTTTGCTTGGATTACCCTGAGCCATCCCTGACTGCATAGCTTACTACTCTATGGAGAATCTGTAATGAAACAATCTTCATGCTAAATCATCTAAAAACAAGTTTCATATTTTGCCTACAAACAAATCTTATCGTTTTTGCTGTCTTCACTGCACTAATTTGCTTTTGGTACCCTACCAATGCTGCTGTTTTGCGGCCGTACTATGTTAGACTTGCAAACCATCAAGGAAAGCGTTAGGGTCATAATGTATTATGGTACACATGTACTTTAGATTTGCCTAACATGGTTTTAGATGTTTTTATGTTGTCTGCTGGGTTGTGTGTGCTGAGTATTGATCTGGAACTAAGATGATCACAAACTGTTATCTCAGGCGATGAAAATCTGTTGTCTGTACACAGCTATAGTCTGTCAGGATTATTGTTTTCCATGGTAAAAATAAATTACCAAATTAGTTTCAGTTACATTTATGTGCACTATAGTAGAGTATTTGGCTCATTTAATTGGTGGGGAGGAACTTTATTTAAAGCAAATCGAAAGTGAAAATAAACCGATGCGATAAACAACTGTATTTATAGTTGTTATCCTAAATAGGACTTTCGTGGAATCCCAGTCTTATTTTGGTTTAAAGGGTTACATATCCACATTACATAAAAATTGTTTTTTAATGTTATTCAGCTCCCATTTATATAGATCTTAAACTACTAAACCAGTTATCTCTGTTCCCTTGGCTCAGATTTTTTTTTTTTCTTAGCCACTGTGATATTCTGGGGGTTTTAACTCATTAGTAGAGTAGGTCAGCAGCATCAAGGGTCACAACACACCAGCCAGTGAGTCTTTTTAGGGTAAAAGTAAAAAATCCAGCTTTACTGTCAGTCAAACAATGTCCATAAACAGTAACAAAATATACAGCCTTCTGCAGCCACACTGGCTTTTCAGTGACACCCTGCCACCGGCCTAATGGCAGTCCTGGTGCCACTCACCTTTTTCCAGGCTCCTCCTGGTTTACCAGTACTGGAGTCCAACTCCCCTCCAGCACTTCCACATAAGCAGCTTCCCTGCTGCTACAGGCCTGGCAGCCCTCTCGGCTACACAGCCTTTCTGGAGCCTGCTTGCTCCACATACAGCCCACTGCATACTGACTGATGCAGGTACTTTTGCAAATTGCCACAGGTGAGTTCATTAACCCTCCGCCTCTGCCAGACTCAAGCCTGGACTTGGAGGAGTGGCGTGTAAGGCCCACCCTTCTCCCAATACACGCCAGTCCTGGATCCCATACTAATCTGCAGGATAAGGTTGTTGGAAATGTGCAACAACTGACAACATCCAGGACCTTTTCCTTCAAATCCAGACCTGAAACAAGCAGACTAGAGTTGGGCCGAACCTCCGATTTTAGGTTCGCGAACTTCCGCGGAAGGTTCGGTTCGCATTAAAGTTCGCGAACCGCAATAGACTTCAATGGGGATGCGAACTTTGAAAAAAAAAATAATTATGCTGGCCACAAAAGTGATGGAAAAGATGTTTCAAGGGGTCTAACACCTGGAGGGGGGCATGGCGGAGTGGGATACATGCCAAAAGTCCCCGGGAAAAATCTGGATTTGACGCAAAGCAGCGTTTTAAGGGCAGAAATCACATTGAATGCTAAATGACAGGCCTAAAGTGCTTTAAAACATCTTGCATGTGTATACATCAATCAGGTAGTGTAATTAAGGTACTGCTTCACACTGACACACCAAACTCACCGTGTAACGCACCGCAAACAGCTGTTTGTGTAGTGACGGCCGTGCTGGACTGGTGCGCACCATGGCGAGAGTGCAGGTTTTGGTGGCTTTACAGCCCATATGGTCGCCTGGCTGATGTAGCTGAATGACAGAACAGTGACTGTCCAGCTGATCAAATTTGGTCTGACCACAATGAAGCAACGACCTTATTATCTTTTGTGTGCCCCCCGAGACACTCATCTAGGCGCCAGTCATTGCTTCATTGTGATACGCAAGCCCCTTCACCACGGCAAGGTAATGATCAAGAAGGGGAATGGGCGCATGTACATGCCTTTTCTTTTGTTGTTGCAGCTGCCCGCAGTGCAGCCAGAAAAATTAGGCAGTCATGTACACGCACCAGAAAAATTATTACAGCGGCCGCTGCTAGCAGCGGCCTAAAAAATTCAGCAATCCGCCTGGAGTCCCGGACCCTGTTGGTGGTGGCGGAGAAGATAGTCAAGCGGCCTGCAGGCAGACATGCTGTGTGGAGGGACTGGGAGCGACTTAGTCTTCTTGGGGCAGGCCAGGCAGCCAGTCACACGGCGTGCAGGCAGAGATGCTGTGTGTGCGGGGACTGACTTAGTCTTGGGGCGGGCAGCAGCCCTCCGGGATCCATGCCTCATTCATTTTGATAAAGGTGAGGTACTTAACACTTTTGTGACTTAGGCGACTTCTCTTCTCTGTGACAATGCCTCCAGCTGCACTGAAGGTCCTTTCTGACAGGACGCTTGCGGCAGGGCAGGAGAGAAGTTGGATGGCAAATTGGGACAGCTCTGGCCACAGGTCAAGCCTGCGCACCCAGTAGTTCAAGGGTTCCTCATCGCTGTTCACAGCAGTGTCTACATCCACACTTAAGGCCAGGTAGTCGGCTACCTGCCGTTCCAGGCGTTGGTGGAGGGTGGATCCGGAAGGGCTACGGCGAGGCGTTGGACTAAAGAACGTCCGCATGTCCGACATCACCATGAGATCGCTGGAGCGTCCTGTCTTTGACTGCGTGGACACGGGAGGAGGATTAGTGGCAGTGGTACCTTGCTGGCGTTGTGCTGTCACATCACCCTTAAAGGCATTGTAAAGCATAGTTGACAGCTGGTTCTGCATGTGCTGCATCCTTTCCACCTTCCGGTGAGTTGGTAACAGGTCCGCCACTTTGTGCCTGTACCGGGGGTCTAGTAGTGTGGCCACCCAGTACAGCTCATTCCCCTTGAGGTTTTTTATACGGGGGTCCCTCAACAGGCAGGACAGCATAAAAGACGACATCTGCACAAAGTCGGATCCAGTACCCTCCATCTCCTCTTGCTCTTCCTCAGTGACGTCAGGTAAGTCAACCTCCTCCCCCCAGCCGCGAACAATACCACGGGAAGGTTGAGCAGCACAAGCCCCTTGCGACGCCTGCTGCGGTTGTTCTCCTGCCGCTGTCCCCTCCTCCTCCTCCCCCAAAGAAACACCTTGCTCATCATCCTCTGAGTCTGACTCGTCTTCTGCACACGACTTCTCTTCTTCCTCCTCCTCCCCCCTCTGTGCTGCCGCAGGTGTTGAGGAAACAGCTGGGTCTGATGAAAATTGGTCCCATGCCTGTTCCTGCCGTAACGGTTCCTGGTCACGCTCATTCACAGCTTCATCCGCCACTCTACGCACAGCACGCTCCAAGAAGTAAGCGTAGGGAATTAAGTAGCTGATGGTGCCCTCACTGCGGCTCACCAGGTTGGTCACCTCCTCAAACGGCCGCATGAGCCTGCATGCATTTTTCATCAGTGTCCAGTTGTCGGGCCAGAACATCCCCATCTTCCCAGACTGTTTCATTCTACTGTAGTTGTAGAGGTAGTGGGTCACGGCTTTCTTCTGTTCTAGCAGGCGGGAGAACATGAGCAGGGTCGAGTTCCAGCGAGTCGGGCTATCGCAAATGAGGCGTCTCACCGGCATGTTGTTTTTGCGCTGAATTTCCGCAAAGCGTGCCATGGCTGTGTAAGACCGCCTCAAATGCCCACAGAACTTCCTGGCCTGCTTCAGGACATTCGCTAAGCCAGGGTACTTTGCCACAAATCTTTGAACCACTAGATTCATGACATGTGCCATGCAGGGTATGTGTGTCAGCTTCCCCATATGCAAAGCGGCAAGCAGATTGCTGCCATTGTCGCACACCACGTTGCCTATCTCCAGGTGGTGCGAGGTCAGCCACTCATCCACCTGTTTCTTAAGAGCAGCCAGGAGAGCTGCTCCAGTGTGACTCTCCGCTTTGAGACAAGACATGTCTAAGATGGCGTGACACCGTCTTACCTGGCATGCAGCATAGGCTCTGCGGAGCTGGGGCTGTGTAGCTGGAGAGGAGAACTGCCACTCAGCCAAGGAGGAGGAGGACAGCGAAGAGCATGTATCAGGAGGAGAGGAGGTGGCAGGAGGCCTGCCTGCAAGCCATGGAGGTGTCACAATTTGGTCCGCTGCGCCCTGCTTGCCATCGTTCACCACCAGGTTCACCCAATGGGCTGTGCACGTAATGTAGCGGCCCTGCCCGTGCTTGGCAGACCAGGCATCCGTGGTCAGGTGTACCCTTGACCCAACGCTCTTCGCAAGAGATGACACCACTTGCCTCTCAACTTCACGGTGCAGTTGGGGTATGGCCTTTCTCGAAAAATAGTTGCGGCCTGGCATCTTCCACTGCGGTGTTCCGATGGCCACAAATTTACGGAAGGCCTCAGAGTCCACCAGCCGGTATGGTAACAGCTGCCGAGCTAACAGTTCCGCCACGCCAGCTGTCAGACGCCGGGCAAGGGGGTGACTGGCCAAAATTGGCTTCTTCCGCTCAAACATTTCCTTCACGGACACCTGACTGCTGCTGTGGGTAGAGGAGCAGGAACCGCTCAAGGGCAGAGGCGGAGTGGAGGAGGGTGCCTGTGAAGGTGGAAGGGAAAAAGCGGCAGAACCAGATAATGCACCTGATGGAGGAGGAAGAGGAGAAGGAGGGTGGCTTTGCTTTTGTGTGCTGCTGCTGCTTTTGCTCAGGTGGCCATCCCATTGCTGTTTGTGCCTTTTCTCTAGGTGCCTTCGTAAGGCACTTGTCCCTACTTGAGTGTTGGCCTTTCCACGGCTCAATTTTTGTTGGCAGAGCGAACAGATGGCTTTGGTCCGATCTGAGGCACACACATTAAAAAATTTCCACACCGCTGAGCCACCCTGGGATGTGGGCACTATGGGGACCAGTGTTGCCAATCGTCCGTAAAAGGACGGGCAGTCCGTACTTATTACACTAAAAATCCCCTGTCCGTAGTGTCCGTCCTTTTAAGACAGACGTCCGTCTAAACAGGCGCATGTTGCCGCGATTCTTACTGCGCATTTGCGCATCCCGGCAAAGTCAGCCAGCCAGCCAGGCTTGTCCCCGGGCGGCTGAGCTATGAAATTTACATGCTTCATCTTCCTACTTTGTCCCGCCCTTCCTCCAATCAGTCGACTCCTTAACTCCTTAACTCAGGCAGCTCTCTCCAGCCAATGAAGAAGAGAGGCTGCCTAGCAAGCCCGCCCACACACAATCCCCGTCCAGACTGCTACTGACTGGCGTGGAGTGAGCTGTGCATGCACAGCGTGGGTGCAGGAAGTTCACTTGTCATTCGTCCTCCTATTCTAGTTTCTCCCCAGGCAGCAGGTATACATTATAAATGTCAGTGGGTAACGAGTTGCAGCCACATTCAGTGCAGCTCAGCTGGGGGGAGACACAGCAGGAGAGGGGATTCGAGCTCTGCACAGTTTGTTCACTTTGGTGAGGAGAGGAGAGGAGAATCGAGCAGTGCTCAGCATGCTTGCCTCACAGACAGCCTGTCACTCCCCTGCACTGCTCATCTCTCCTCTACTGCCCATTCCCAACTGAACGTGAAAATAGTGCAGAGCTTAAATCATCTCTCCTGCTGTGTCTGTGTCCCCTTTACCTCTCCCCAGCTGGAATCTGCATGTGGCTGGCAACTAATCTTACCAGTCACAGTGCTCCCCCTTCTATAATGATTGTAAGCACACTGCTGGAGGGACTTGAGTATCATAATTTTGTTTTTGTGTGTGTTTTCAGAGGATGATCTCTAGTGTCATCTTGTGGTCTGTTCAGGTGCCCCCATGTTGCTTGAACTGCAGTTCAAAGCATTTGCAGTGATGTTCTGCACTCTTGACCAGCTGCTGCAATAATGCATGCTGGGAGATGTGGTCCATAAATGTGACTATATGTCCTGGCTGGGTTTGTGCCCACATTAATGGACTACATCTCACAGCATGAATTGCAGCGGCTGGTGACACACAATATCATTGCAGCTGCTTTGAACTGCAGTCATGTGGCACATAAAGTCCATATAAGATATAATTAAGGAGGAAATAAAATATGGCTCTATATTCTGTAAAATCCTGCAGAAGAGGTCAGCGCTATATAATGCATAATAAAAATATGGCAGGACATTATACAATGACTGTGGTAGGATTAGATTGTGAGCTCCTCTGTGGACAGTCAGTGACAGGACTATGTACTCTGTAATGTGCTGCAGAAGATGTCAGTGCTATATAAATACTAAAAAAGTAAAACTGCCCACAGCTTACCCCCATCCACAATTCTACTTAAAAGTGCGCTTCTGACTCCGCCCCCTGTCCGTCCAAAATATTGTGTGTCCTGCTTTTTTGGGCCTTTTGTCCGTCAAAAATCCGAAATTAGGTTGGCAACCCTGATGGGGACCTCAGCAGCTGATGCTGAAGGGCAAGTTGGCTGGCTGTACATAGGTGGCGATACATGGTGCCGGACTCTGCCACCAGCTGTTTCTGATGAAGAGCTGCCCCAGCTTCTTTCAGCAACTTCTCTCCTCCTACTACTCTCTGACTCCCCCTCTGAACTGTCCCCCTCTTCATCTCCTCTATTGGGAACATACAGAGGATCCCTATCATCGTCATCATCGTAGTCATCCTGCCAAGCTTAACTTGACTCAGAAAAATCCAAACATGCACCATCAGTAGGTCCTTCATCCTCCTTACACGTTACATCCATAGTGTTGCCGCGTAACGCAGACATATGAGCTGGTGAAAATTCATCTGGCTGTAACAACAATGGCTGTGCATCAGTGATTTCACCACTAAATAATTCTTGCGAAGTGTCAAATGCAGCGGAAGTGGTGCTAGTAGTAGCG
Organism: Hyperolius riggenbachi; assembly: GCF_040937935.1. Lineage (NCBI taxonomy): Eukaryota > Metazoa > Chordata > Amphibia > Anura > Hyperoliidae > Hyperolius > Hyperolius riggenbachi. The sequence continues at coordinate 153,053,519 of NC_090656.1, read as the reverse complement.
CTGGTGGCTGAGCAAGATGAGGTGTTCTGTGTCGCTAAATACTCAACCACGTCCTGACAATCTTGGGACGTGATGGGACGTGCCTTCTTCCGAGCACTGTACTGTGGGCCAGGTCCACACGAAGTTACATTTACACGACCTCGTGCAGACCTGCCGGGTGGCCTTCCTCTGGCTCTGGCACTACCTCTTCCTCTACCTGTTTTGTCCATATCGGCGGGTATGCACGAAGTGGTATATCACACTGCGTGCACTCACGTAGGTAGGCACTGATGCGGTGGGTTCACTGAACAGAACAGGTATACAGTGACGGGTTCACAGAACAGGTATGCAGTGGCAGGTTCACTGAACACAACAGGTATGCAGTGGCGGGTTCACTAAACAGTACAGGTATACAGTGGCGGGTTCACTGAACACAACAGGTATGCAGTGGTGGGTTCACTGAACACAACAGGTATGCAGTGGCGGGTTCACTAAACAGGTATACAGTGGCGGGTCCACTGAACAGAACAGGTATGCAGTGGCGGGTTCACTGAACACAACAGGTATGCAGTGGCGGGTTCACAGAACAGGTATGCAGTGGCAGGTTCACTGAACACAACAGGTATGCAGTGGCGGGTTCACTAAACAGTACAGGTATACAGTGGCGGGTTCACTGAACACAACAGGTATGCAGTGGCGGGTTCACAGAACAGGTATGCAGTGGCGGGTTCACTAAACACAACAGGTATGCAGTGGCGGGTTCACTAAACAGTACAGGTATACAGTGGCGGGTTCACTGAACACAACAGGTATGCAGTGGCGGGTTCACTGAACAGGTATACAGTGGTGGGTTCACTGAACAGAACAGGTATGCAGTGGCGGGGTCACTAAACAGGTATACAGTGGCGGGTCCACTGAACAGAACAGGTATGCAGTGGCGGGTTCACTGAACACAACAGGTATGCAGTGGTGGGTTCACTGAGCAGGTATGCAGTGGTGGGTTCACAGAACAGGTATGCAGTGGTGGGTTCACAGCACAGGTATGCAGTGGTGGGTTCACTGAACAGGTATACAGTGGCGGGTCCACTGAACAGAACAGGTATGCAGTGGCGGGTTCACTGAACAGAACAGGTATACAGTGGCGGGTTCACTGAACAGGTATGCAGTGGCAGGTTCACTGAACACAACAGGTATGCAGTGGCGGGTTCACTGAACACAACAGGTATGCAGTGGCGGGTTCACAGAACAGGTATGCAGTGGCAGGTTCACTGAACAGAACAGGTATGCAGTGGCGGGTTCACTAAACAGTACAGGTATACAGTGGCGGGTTCACTGAACACAACAGGTATGCAGTGGCGGGTTCACTAAACAGTACAGGTATACAGTGGCGGGTTCACTGAACACAACAGGTATGCAGTGGCGGGTTCACTGAACAGGTATACAGTGGCGGGTTCACTGAACAGAACAGGTATGCAGTGGCGGGGTCACTAAACAGGTATACAGTGGCGGGTCCACTGAACAGAACAGGTATGCAGTGGCGGGGTCACTAAACAGGTATACAGTGGCGGGTCCACTGAACAGAACAGGTATGCAGTGGCGGGTTCACTGAACACAACAGGTATGCAGTGGTGGGTTCACTGAACAGGTATGCAGTGGTGGGTTCACAGAACAGGTATGCAGTGGTGGGTTCACAGCACAGGTATGCAGTGGTGGGTTCACTGAACAGGTATACAGTGGCGGGTCCACTGAACAGAACAGGTATGCAGTGGCGGGTTCACTGAACAGAACAGGTATACAGTGGCGGGTTCACAGAACAGGTATGCAGTGGCAGGTTTACTGAACACAACAGGTATGCAGTGGCGGGGTCACTAAACAGGTATACAGTGGCGGGTCCACTGAACAGAACAGGTATGCAGTGGCGGGTTCACTGAACACAACAGGTATGCAGTGGTGGGTTCACAGCACAGGTATGCAGTGGTGGGTTCACAGAACAGGTATGCAGTGGTGGGTTCACAGCACAGGTATGCAGTGGTGGGTTCACAGCACAGGTATGCAGTGGTGGGTTCACAGCACAGGTATGCAGTGGTGGGTTCACTGAACAGGTATGCAGTGGTGGGTTCACTGAACAGGTATGCAGTGGTGGGTTCACAGAACAGGTATGCAGTGGCAGGTTCACTGAACAGTTATGCAGTGGTGGGTTCACTGAACAGGTATGCAGTGGTGGGTTCACTGAACAGGTATGCAGTGGTGGGTTCACAGAACAGGTATGCAGTGGCCGGTTCACTGAACAGGTATGCAGTGGTGGGTTCACAGCACAGGTATGCAGTGGTGGGTTCACTGAACAGGTATGCAGTGGTGGGTTCACAGCACAGGTATGCAGTGGTGGGTTCACAGAACAGGTATGCAGTGGTGGGTTCACAGCACAGGTATGCAGTGGTGGGTTCACAGCACAGGTATGCAGTGGTGGGTTCACAGCACAGGTATGCAGTGGTGGGTTCACAGCACAGGTATGCAGTGGTGGGTTCACAGCACAGGTATGCAGTGGTGGGTTCACAGCACAGGTATGCAGTGGTGGGTTCACTGAACAGGTATGCAGTGGTGGGTTCACTGAACAGGTATGCAGTGGTGGGTTCACAGAACAGGTATGCAGTGGCAGGTTCACTGAACAGTTATGCAGTGGTGGGTTCACTGAACAGGTATGCAGTGGTGGGTTCACTGAACAGGTATGCAGTGGTGGGTTCACAGAACAGGTATGCAGTGGCCGGTTCACTGAACAGGTATGCAGTGGTGGGTTCACAGCACAGGTATGCAGTGGTGGGTTCACTGAACAGGTATGCAGTGGTGGGTTCACAGCACAGGTATGCAGTGGTGGGTTCACAGAACAGGTATGCAGTGGTGGGTTCACAGCACAGGTATGCAGTGGTGGGTTCACAGCACAGGTATGCAGTGGTGGGTTCACAGCACAGGTATGCAGTGGTGGGTTCACAGCACAGGTATGCAGTGGTGGGTTCACAGCACAGGTATGCAGTGGTGGGTTCACAGAACAGGTATGCAGCCAGACAGGAACAAGTTAAGCCTAACTAATCTTTCCCTGAGAGACAGTCTGCAGCAGCTCGCCCTACTCTCACTAACGCAGGCAGCACACGAGTGACCGTAATGGCCGCCGCTGCCTGCCTTATATAAAGGGGGGGTGGGGCTCCAGGGGCTAGTGTAGCCTAATTGGCTACACTGGGCCTGCTGACTGTGATGTAGAGGGTCAAAGTTGACCCTCCATGTGCATTATGGGGCGAACCGAACTTCCGCAAAGGTTCGCCTGCGGGACGCGAACGCGAACCACTGAAGTTCGCATGGAACCGTTCGCAGGCGAACCGTTCGGCCCAACTCTAAAGCAGACATCTGCTCTGATCATCACACCACACAGAGATTTGCTGCCGTAATTAGTTATCAGTGATAGTAACACCTCTATGTAAATTTAGAGAAGTTCTGGATTCGTAGCCCAAACAGTGCAAAATAAAAAAACGAACACAGTCTAGTTCTAAGCAGGATCAGGAATGTACATACAGATATTTATCTCATCATGTCATACTTCACTTCACATACCCTTTTGCAGTGGCGTAGCTAAGTAGCCATGGACCCCAGTGCAATTTTAGAATTGGGGCCCCCCAACCATGCTATAGATAACCATTGATGCAACACACCAAAACTTATCAAGGACAACCACAGTATCAGAGGTGCAAGAAGGGGATGGGAAACTGTGTGTTAATGATCACCACTATTCAAATCAACTATAAAAGTGAATATTACCAGCACATGACTAATAAAGAGCTAATACTGTGTTTGAGGGGTGGGCCCCTCGGGGGCCCCTCTAGCCCAAGGGCCCCAATGCGGTCGCTACCTCTGCACCCCCTATTGCTACGCCACTGCCCTTTTGATGTGCCAAAAACTCTTTCTGCACTGGACACTCTGGGCTTAAAGGGACACTTAAGGCAGGAATAAAAAAATCAGTTTTACTCACCTGGGGCTTCTACCAGCTCCCTGCAGCCATCCAATGCCCTCACAGTAACTCACAGAGCCTCCGGTCCCCGCTGCCAGCTAGTTTCATTTTCGCTGACATGCCCTGACAGGGAGTCGGCGGGCTTTCTGCACCTGCGCAGGCCTGGCCACGTGTATCCTTCTTCATGTTCCCGTCCTCAAAAGCATCCTGCACAGGTATAGGACCCTATTGCGGACGGTAGCGCGAAGAAAAATACGCGTGGCCAGGCCTGTCGGGCCTGTTAGCAAAAACTAAACTAGCTGATTGCAGGGGACCCGAGGCTCTGTGAGTGACTGCAAGGGCACGGGACGGCTGCAGGGGGCTGGTAGAAGCCCCAGGTAAGTAAAACTGATTTTTTATTCCTGCTTAAGTGTCCCTTTAAGCAAGTATTCGGAAAATTAAATTTCTGAAATGCAATACAGCTCACTTCTGCTCATGCTGGGGAAAATAAAACCACGTGATAGTGGTGAAATGATTTTGCTGTTTCCCGAGAAAATTGACATTTTACAGTATTCAGAGTTCAGCTTTAATTAACTTTAGATTTAACTTGGCTGAAAAGACTTTTCTTGACTTTTCTTTTGTCATATTACTGCCACAAACATGAATCAATTTTATTGGAATTCCACATGAAAGACCAATACAAAGTGGTGTACACGTGAGAAGTGGAACGAAAATCATACATGATTCCAAATATTTTTTACAAATAAATAACTGCAAAGTGGGGTGTGCATAATTATTCAGCCCCATTTGAATTGAGTGCAGTCAGTTGCCCATAGACATTGCCTGATGAGTGGTAATGACTAAATAGAGTGCACCTGTGTGTAATCTAATGTCAGTACAAATACAGATGCTCTGTGACAGCCTCAGGGGTTGTCTAAGAGAATATTGGGAGCAACAACACCATGAAGTCCAAAGAACACACCAGACAGGTCAGGGATCAAGTTATTGAGAAATTTAAAGCAGGCTTAGGCTGCAAAAATATTTCCAAAGCCTTGAACATCCCACAGAGCACTGTTCAATCGATCATTCAGAAATGGAAGGAGCATGGCACAACTGTAAACCTACCAAGACAAGGCCGTCCACCTAAACTCACAGGCCGAACAAGGAGAGCGCTGATCAGAAATGTAGCCAAGAGGTCCATGGTGACTCTGGACGAGCTGCAGAGATCTACAGCTCAGGTGGGGGAATCTGTCCATAGGACAACTATTAGTCGTGCACTGCACAAAGTTGGCCTTTATGGAAGAGTGGCAAGAAGAAAGCCATTGTTAACAGAAAATCATAAGAAGTCTCATTTGCAGTTTGCCACAAGCCATGTGGGGGACACAGTAAACATGTGGAAGAAGGTGCTCTGGTCAGATGAGACCAAAATGGAACTTTTTGGCCAAAATGCAAAACGCTATGTGTGGCGGAAAACTAACACTGCACATCACTCTGAACACACCATCCCCACTGTCAAATATGGTGGTGGCAGCATCATGCTCTGGGGGAGCTTCTCTTCAGCAGGGACAGGGAAGCTGTTCAGAGTTGATGGGAAGATGGATGGAGCCAAATACAGGGCAATCTTGGAAGAAAACCTCTTGGAGTCTGCAAAAGACTTGAGATTGGGGCGGAGGTTCACCTTCCAGCAGGACAACGACCCTAAAAATAAAGCCAGGGTAACAATGGAATAGTTTACAACAAAACATATCCATGTGTTAGAATGGCCCAGTCAAAGTCCAGATCTAAATCTAATAGAAAATCTGTGGCAAGATCTGAAAACTGCTGTTCATAAACGCTGTCCATCTAATCTGACGGAGCTGGAGCTGTTTTGCAAAGAAGAATGGGCAAGGATTTCAGTCTCTAGATGTGTAAAGCTGGTAGAGACATACCCTAAAAGACTAGCAGCTGTAATTGTAGCAAAAGGTGGTTCTACAAAGTATTGACTCAGGGGGCTGAATAATTACGCACACTCCACTTTGCAGTTATTTATTTGTAAAAAATGTTTGGAATCATGTATGAGTTTCGTTCCACTTCTCACATGTACACCACTTTGTATTGGTCTTTCACGTGGAATTCCAATAAAATTGATTCATATTTGTCGCAGTAATGTGACAAGATGTGGAAAACTTCCAGGGGGCCGAATACTTTTGCAAGCCACTGTAGGTGTTATATTCCATACAATTCATGAGTACAGTATAACCTGTTCTCTCACACCTAAGAGAAGATCAGGAGCTAATCAGGCAAGTCCGATAGATTGAAAGTTCCTTGTGGAGGTTGTGAAATGAATGCTTTGCTTACTGGTTATGTGTATTGATTCAGTTAGGACAGAAATGCTACTTTCTATATATGTAATAAGCGGCAGGGATGTTCAATCGGATTCTACGGAATTGAAATTTGGAAATCGAGTCGACTGGGAAGTATTTGGCCAATCAGAGAATTTAAAAAATTACCAAAAAAAGACTTCTTGGAAAGTAAAAATATTTGGAATCGGTAATCCGCATTGTTGGAAATGGGAATTTCTGCCAAATCAGCATTTCTGACCATCCATAATAAACAGTATGCTTATTAGTAACAATCAATTTCCTCTACATAAATTTCCCTAATGAAAACATGGCTAATGTGATTGAGCCACTCCTTTATGAGCTTATGAACAAACACCGAGTACTCAATTTTAAAGTACATTCAGTGTAAGTAGTCATAATGAAGTAGTTTGAGGATTTTATTTATTTGCAATAACTTCATTTGGTTTTACCTCATTTGTTGTGACTTACAATGTATAAGCAAAGCAACGACAACACAGTAGTACCGATCATTCTGCTTGGAAACTTAAAACATGGGTCCCAAGTGTATATTTTCCTTTCAAACCAGGATTGTTGTACCCTGTAATAAACAAGCATTTCACATTATTATGCAAACATAAAAGAAACTATTAGGTCTATGTTTGCTAGAATACCTGATTTATCTCCACCAAGATTGTTAAAAGTTTTGTAGAGTGTATCGTAACCTATGGACTAAATTTTGGAAAGATTTTCTTTTCACCACTCCCCTCAGCACTAATTAGCAATGAAGATATTTACATTTTTATCAATTTATTACATTGAACGTATGTACTTTATGCAAGGAAGATATTTATAATAATAATTGAAAGTACCTGTATGCATTCTGGTAGGCTGCATCCAGGAGTTCCTTATTGCCAGAGATGTGTAAGTTAATTCACCAGCACAGGGAAAATCACCTGACACAGGCCACTTCCTCACACTAGTGAGAGATTTGCTGTTTCTGGCCGGCACTGCAACTGCAGTTTAGCAATTTCTCCTTGCTCAGTGTGTATGAATTTAATGTCTCTTAATCTTTCCCCAGTGTCTTTATAAAAGCTGCATGTATCACTCGTCAACGTATTCTGCCTGCAATAAAAAAAAAAAATTACCCTGCCCATTTATTTATTTATTGAAGGAAAATTAAAAGAGAGCCGAACAAACAAGCCCAGGCAGCATTTCTTTATTTTCTGCAGTGTTTTATAAATAAATATTACATATTTTTATTTTATTTAAAACCATTTGACTCATCATTATTCATGTGAATGATGCTACGGATTGCCACTTAAAGGGGCCCTGAGCAATGCATGAAAATCAAAATCGGGACTTACCTGGGGCTTCCACCAGCCCACAAGGTCCGCTGGCATCTTCCTGGCCTCTTCCGTGGTCCCATTGTCTGGTCTGGTAATCCGGCCACTTCCAAGCAAGTCTCCTGTGCGCGCACTCCTGAAGCACGCCCGCCACATTATCACGCCAGGTGCCGTCAGTTTCCTGCGCATGCACAGTTCTCTAACCCCTGTACCGTGCATGCGTAGGAGGCTTCGGAAGCGTGCACAGACTACTTGCTTGGAAGTCGCCAGATTACTGGACCAGACAGAGCGACCACGGAAGAGGCCAGGAGGACGCCAGGGGACCTCGCGAGCTACGGGGGCTGGAGGAAGCCCCAGGTAAGTCCCAATTTTGATTTTCATGCTCTGCTCAGGGTCCCTTTAAAGTGAATTACAGTAGCGGATGTTGAAGCCGATTACTAGAAAATATAATTGTTCTCATTTTTACAGATATGAACTTATTAAAGTTGCATAGTTAGTTTGGTTGAAAAAAGACATTTGTCCATCAAGTCCAATCAGAAAAAAATAATAATAATAAAACACCATCCTGAACCTGCACATATCCCAGTTGATCCAGGGGTAGGCAAAAAAAACCTTACAAGGCCTGGGCCAATTTGCCTTAAAAGGGAAAAATTCCTTCCCAACTCCAGATGACAGTCATATAAATCTCTTCCAGCAATTACCTAAAAATTATAGCCGTGTATGCCCCTCAATGCAAGGAAAGCATCCAAGCCCTCTTTAAATGCAGATATAGAGTTTGCCATAACTACTTTCTGAGGTAAGATGTTCCAGATTTTAACCATTCTCACTGTGAAGGACCCCTTCCTCCACACGCAAATCACGTCCCCTTGTTCGTCGTACAACCCTAGGGACAAAAAGCTGATATGCCAAGCTTTTGTATTGCACTCTGATGTATTTATACATATTAACATCTTGTCGACCGCCTCACGCCAATTGGCGTGAACGTGGCAGCTTCCCCAGGACCGCCTAATGCGGATTGGATTAAAGTCCTTCTCTCAGTCATCAGTCTCCCAGGGGCGATGGCCGCTAGGAGACTGTTAGACGGTGAAACCGCTGTCTATTTACAATGTACAGTGCAGGGTGTCACTCGGCTGTCCCCTGGGGAGGCACAAGAGCGATCGGCTCTCATAGGCTAATGCCTATGACAGCCGATCGCTGTCATTGGCTGGAGGAGGGAGAGAGGGAAAAATAAATAAATAAAAAAAGGGAAAATGTATAAAAAAAGTACAAACAAATAAAAAAATAAATAAACATCGTAGGAGCGATCAGACCACCAACAGAAAGCTCTGTTAGTGGGCAGAAAAGGGGGGAATCACTTGTGTGCTGGGTTGTACGGCCCTGCAGCAAGCGCTTAAAGCTGCAGTGGCCTGAATTGTAAAAAATAGCCTGGTCACTGGGGGGGGGGGGGGGAGGGGGGGGAGGGTGTAAGCCTATGGTCCTTAAAGCCAATGGGTACCGGATTAAAAAATAAAAAGTCAGATACTCACCTAAGGAGAGGGAAGGCTCGGTCCTAATGAGCCTTCCCTCTCCTCTCCCGGTGCCCTCGGTGCTGCGCTGGCTCCCCCGTTCGCGTCCGCCGCCGCAGGGACTTCGGAGGTCTTTGGGAGCACTCGGGCTTCCGAAGACGGGCCACTCCATACTACGTACGCGCGAGCGCGTCATAGAGGGCGCTCGCGCATGCGTAGTATGGAGCGGCCGCGTCATCGGGAGCCCGAGTGCTCCCGAAGGCTTCCGAAAGCTCCCGAAGGTATGCGGAAGTGGCAGTATTTGACCAAACTGGTTGAATACTGCCACGGGGGATCCTGCGCGGGACCGGGCACCGGGAGAGGAGGTGGAAGGCTCATTAGGACCGAGCCTTCCCTCTCCTTAGGTGAGTATCTGACTTTTTATTTTTTAGTTCGGTAAACATTCACTTTAAGTGGTTAATCAGGTCACCTCTCAGTCGGCTTTTTTCCAAGCTAAATAAGCACAGTTTGTCCAACCTTTCTTGGTAAGTGAGATCTTCCATCCCTCATATCCAAAACTGTATTCCATACTCCAGATGTGGCCTCACAAGTGATTTATACAGAGGGAGTAGTATACTAGCATTTCGATATATTATTTCCCTTTTTATGCATCCCAGAATTTTATTTGCTTTCGCTACTGCTGCTTGGCATTTTATACAATTAACTAACTTGTTTTCAACCAGTAAAATTCAAATTTAAAAAAATTAAAAACAACAAAGTGGAGATCTTTTTTCCCTCACTTTTTTGTTTATTTTTTTATTTATAGGCCACTTTGTTTAGCTATTTAGACCGAGTACAGCTTTATGTGCACATTAAACATGTAAGAGAAGGTAATATAAAACAACTTACTGTACAGGTTTCCTAAAGAGTCTCTTCACATGCTCTGATTGATGGATTGGAAGGAACAATATTTCATCCTTGAGTTAAAACAGAGTATGCAGTGAAGGCACTAATTAGAGCAAAAGTACGTAACATGGTTGATTTTTTTTTCCAAAACTGGAAACAAAACATTTAAAATCCAACTTCAGGCACAGAACAGGTGCTAAATAAGCAGAGTCTCTAAATGTTACTGTTGTATGTTGGCTTTTTTCCTCCATGCACAAGTGGCTTAGTTCTACTGGGCATGCATGGACCATACTCACGCATGCTCAGTCAGGATGTCTTCTTCCATGGCTGGGAGTGCATCTGATAGAAACATGTTCAAAGGGCTCCTTTAAATAACGTTTAGGAGGACCTTTTGCTGGGACAGTGTGGTGCCAGAAGATATGGGAAGCCTTGACCATCCAGAGGCTTCCCACTATAAAATAAATATCTTACTTTTATTTTTAAATCTGCTTTGGGGTAACAAAATGTTGTTATCAAATCTGTGCTCTCCAGACTCTTACTTGCATGATCTCTAATGATGTATTTTACTCATCAGTTATTTTCCAACCAACATACACAACAAGATTAAATGACCTAATTGTATTTCTTAGGTAAACTATAAAAAGTAAACATTCAATTTGCAGTATGAAAGAAAAGGCTGACTGACTGCACTGTTATTTATAGATCTTATTTAAATAAATTGATACTTACATGTCTGATGTCAGCACCCAGCAGTATTCTTATGGACTTAATAAATATATGAACAAAGCGCCCCATTAAGAATACCAAGCACAACAGAGTTGGCCAATTAAGGATGACCTTTTCATTCTGACCTATGATCTAAAAAATAAAGTAAAAACAAAAATAACAAGACAATCAATACAAATCTTGCTTATTTTTTCAAAACCTTATTTTCAGATTACAAAGTGTTGCCTTAGCTCTAAGCCCAGAGACAGCAGCTATTAGTAAATGTAATGCTGGCCATAGATTTGCAAGCATTTTTAACAGATACGATTCAATATAAAAATAAAATGTAATGAGAATGTATATAAGATTTTTTTCTAAAACGTTTATCTCAATACTATAGGAGCAATCATGCAACTCCATCCCTGAACTGGTGAGCGGACTCTACTTGAGATTATGCTTTCTATACATGGACTTTTATGAATTTCTGGAGATCCACCTTATGTACTTTAAACTGGACAAATGCCATATTTTTGTAGGTTTATTAGATAAATGGTAAACTGTATAGAAAAAAAAATAACTTCTTCAAACTGTGGATCTTAACCTTCCTGGCGGTAAGCCCGAACTGAGTTCGGGCTATGCCGCCGGAAGGCACCGCTCAGGCCCCGCTGGGCCGATTTGCATAATTTTTTTTTTGCTGCACGCAGCTAGCACTTTGCTAGCTGCGTGCAGTGCCCGATCGCCGCCGCTACCCGCCGATCCGCCGCAATTCCTCTCGCCGCGGCCGCCCCCCCCCCCAGACCCCGTGCGCTGCCTGGCCAATCAGTGCCAGGCAGCGCTATGGGGCAGATCGGAGTCCCCTCTGACGTCACGACGTCGATGACGTCGGTGACGTCATCCCGCCCGTCGCCATGGCGACGGGGGAAGCCCTCCAGGAGATCCCGTTCTTTGAACGGGATCTCCGGATCTCCGATCGCCGGCGGCGATCGGAGGGGCTGGGGGGATGCCGCTGAGCAGCGGCTATCATGTAGCGAGACTTTGTCTCGCTACATGAAAAAAAAAAAAAAATTTTAAAAAAAAGATTTGCTGCCCCCTGGCGATTTTTTTGCAAACCGCCAGGAGGGTTAACTGATTGTGTAGAAATATTCAATAAATATTCAATGGAAAATTCTGATTGATTTAAACTTCTTTAAAAAGCTTGATCTATAAAATCAATCATTTAAAAAGAAATGAAAGAAATAAAAGGAAAAATGTAATCGCTGGTGGACATCTTTCTTTTACATGGCTCATATCAAATATTAATTGGAAATGTTTTGTATTCCCCCTAATTGAAAACCTTAAAAAGAAAAAAAAGGGCTAAAGATTTTAGGAGACACTTGCATATTAGCTGGAGAGAGTTTGCTAATATGATGTCTCTGAACTTGGGGTGATCACCTCTCTCCATAGGCCTTTGGTCCCATGATCACATACCTCATCAGGCATGTGGATTTGCCTGAAGAACCCCCAGCATGTAGTCATTTTCAATGCAACATGATGACATTGTTATGAAGGTATACACTAAAGTACTATTTTACATGAGCACAACTTTGTAATTTTACTTTGCATGCAAATACTTATTTCTTGTATGGCTGTGGAGTCTTGGATCTTTAGCTATTATGAAATAAAACTACGGTATATGTCCTCTGTGAATGTTGCTGATTTTTATAACTAAGGAAGTATGGTAAATGATTGGGATGTACATTTTAAATGAATACCATATTTACATCTACTGCTGTAAAAAGTGCTATAGTCATTTTAAATTGTTTTGTATGTTTGGTCTGAGCTAGTTACTTAGCTTATTGGTGATACAGTGGGATGCAAAAGTTTGGGCAATGTTGTTAATCGTCATGATTTTCCTGTATAAATCGTTGGGTGGTACAATAAGATATGTCAGTTAAATATATCATATAGGAGACAAACACAGTGATATTTAAAAGTGAAATGAAGTTTATTGGATTTTCAGAAAGTGCGCAATAATTGTTTAAATAAAATTAGGCAGATGCATACATTTTGTCATTTTATTGATTCCAAAACCTTTAGAACTAATTATTGGAACTCAAATTGGCTCGGTAAGCTCAGTGACCCCTGACCTACATTCAAAGGTGCATCCAATTATGAGAAAGAGTATTTAGGGGGTCAATTGTAAGTTTCCCTCCTCTTTTAATTTTCTCTGAAGAATAGCAACATGGGGATCTCAAAACAACTCTCAAATGACCTGAAGACAAAGATTATTCACCATCGTGGTTTAGGGGAAGGATACAGAAAGCTGTCTCAGAGATTTCAGCTGTCTGTTTCTAAGGTTAGGAACATATTGAGGTATTGGAAGACCACAGGCTCAGTTTAAGTTAAGTTAAGACTTGAAGTGGCAGACCAAGAATAATCTTGAACAAGCAGAAGCGACGAATGGTGAGAACAGTCAGAGTCAACCCACAGACCTACAACATCATCTTTCTGCAGATGGAGTCACTGTGCATCGTTCAACCACAAGGAGATACTGTATACAAAGGAAGCATTTTCTCCGCCCACAGCACAAACAGAGCTGCTTGATGTATGCTAAAGCACATTTGGACAAGCCAGCTTCATTTTGGAATAAGCTGCTGTGGACTGCTGAAACAAAAATTGAGTTATTTGGGCATAACAAGGGGCGGTATGCATGGAGGAAAAAGAACACAGCATTTCTAGAAAAACATCTGCTACCTACAGTAAAATATGGTGGTGTTTCCATCATGCTGTGGGGCTTTGTGACCAGTGCAGGGACTGAGAATCTTGTCAAAGTTGAGGGACGCATAGGTTCCACTCAGCATCAGCAGATTCTGGAGACCAATGTCCAGGAATCAGTGACAAAGCTGAAGCTGCGCTGGGGCTGGATCTTTCAACAAGACAACGACCCTGAACCCTGCTCAAAATCCATTAAGGCATTCATGCAGAAAAATAAGTACAACATTCTGGGATGGCCATCTCAGTCCCCAGACCTGAATGAATATAATTGAAAATCTGCGGTGTTAAAGAGAGCTGTCCATGCTCGGAAGCCATCAAACCTAAATGAACTAGAGATGTTTTGTAAAGAGGAATGGTCCAAAATACCTTCAACCAGAATCCAGACTCTCATTGGAACCTACAGGAAGCGTTTAGAGGCTGAAATTTTTGCAAAAGGAGGATCTACTAAATATTGATTACATTTCTTTTTTGTGGTGCCCAGATAATGGCATAATGGCAGTATTTGTATAGCGCCTTTCTCCTGTCGGACTCAAAGCGCTTGCGAGGCAGCCACTAGAGCGCACTCAGTAGGCAGTAGCAGTGTTAGGGAGTCTTGCCCAATGAACTCCTTACTGAATTACTGGCTTACTGAACAGGCAGAGCCGAGATTCGAACCCAGGTCTCCCATGTCAGAGGCAGAGCCCTTAACCAGTACACCATCCAGCCACTGCTGGACAGATATATGCACCTGCCTAATTTTGTTTAAACAATTATTGCGCACTTTCTGTAAACACAATAAACTTCACTTCTGAAATATCACTGTGTGTGTCCTATATGATATATTTAACTGACATTTTTTATCTTAACAACCAACGATTTATACAGAAAATCATGACGATTAACAACGTTGCCCAAACTTGCGCATCCCACTGTATATCAGCTTTAAGTTTCATTTGTGATGCATTTGCTCATTGTTTTAAAATGACCAATTAGCCTTAAACACAGCATTAAGGCTACTTGCACACCAAGACGTTGCGTTAGGTGCCACGTTAAGGTCGCATAACGTGCACCTAACACAACGTTTGGTGCTGCAAGAGCGGACGGTAGAGTGAGCCGCGTTAGCCGGCTCGATCCCTATAAGGTCTCCCAGAGTGGCGCTGATTGGCCGGCGGGACCACGTGATGCGGAGCGAGACACTCCGCATCACGTGGTCCCGCCGGCCAATCAGCGGCCGCCAGTGCAGTGAATATTAAGTAGCCATGTGCGCGGCTACTGTAGCTGGCTCTCCCCGCCTCCTCTCTGCCCCCCACTGCGCATGTGCAAACAGTCTAACGCGGCTATAGCCGCTCTAACGCCGTAGCATGCTGCACTTTCCGGACAACGTGCAGCGTTACATGTAACGCAACGTGGGCTGTGTGAACAGCCCACTTGATTTACATTGCTGTGCGTTGGGGGAGCATTACAGGCGCACTAACGTGCGCCTATAACGTCCCTTTTGTGTAAGCAGCCTAAATGTAAAATGCAGTTCTATGTACAAACTCCAATAAACAATGCAACACAATAAACAATGCACACTACAACAAAAACACCAAATTTAGAGAGAATTAGTATAGCAAAATGTTATGCTTACTGATCCATCAGGACATGATATAACATCCATCATTGTCACTATAAACCTAAAGAAAAAATCCAGAATTAACTTGTTATTGAACATACAAAATGCACAAATCCACAGCCAGAGTAAAGCTAGAACTGGGGTTTTGTATGTTGAGTTAAAATCTGGGAAAACCTGGTGGCCAGGCAATGGAAGTCTGCAGATCTGCCTACGGTTGGGGAGTAGCTTAAAGAGGTGGGTCGGATACAACAGATGGAAGATCTCACGGCTACTATACAGGATAGGCATGAGCAGTTCTGGAGAACCCATTTTGGATGGTTTTATTTCCAAGAGACGCAGCATTATCATGCACTTATGAATGGCTAAGCTAATTATTACCATATTTACCTCAGGCTGACTTATTTTTTTTCTATGTCTCTTCCCCCTGGCGTTGGACGAGTGCCTCTTTTCCCTTTTTTAGGGTTCCCTTCTGGACCTCCCTGAGCCCTAGCCACAATTCTTTCTTCTTTTCTGTCTTTTCTGTCTTCTCCTTCGTCTCTGTTCTCTCTTTTCCCCTCTCCTTATTGGTTACTAAGAGGAAAGGGTTAATGTGTTTGTTCATTATGTTGGCATAAGGCTCCGCCTATGCCTGTTTTAGGCTTATTACTGAAGGCCCCTGCATGCCTGGCGTGCATTTCTTCAGCCTCAATAGATTCCCTGGTGTATGATCCCTATGGGCCCAGGGTAATCCTAACAACTTTTTCTAACACCCCATGTCAGACAAACACAGTGATATTTAAAAGTGAAATGAAGTTTATTGGATTTTCAGAAAGTGCGCAATAATTGTTTAAATAAAATTAGGCAGATGCATACATTTTGTCATTTTATTGATTCCAAAACCTTTAGAACTAATTATTGGAACTCAAATTGGTTCGGTAAGCTCAGTGACCCCTGACCTACATTCAAAGGTGCATCCAATTATGAGAAAGAGTATTTAGGGGGTCAATTGTAAGTTTCCCTCCTCTTTTAATTTTCTCTGAAGAATAGCAACATGGGGATCTCAAAACAACTCTCAAATGACCTGAAGACAAAGATTATTCACCATCGTTTTTTAGGGGAAGGATACAGAAAGCTGTCTCAGAGATTTCAGCTGTCTGTTTCTAAGGTTAGGAACATATTGAGGTATTGGAAGACCACAGGCTCAGTTTAAGTTAAGTTAGGACTTGAAGTGGCAGACCAAGAATAATCTTGAACAAGCAGAAGCGACGAATGGTGAGAACAGTCAGAGTCAACCCACAGACCTACAACATCATCTTGCTGCAGATGGAGTCACTGTGCATCGTTCAACCACAAGGAGATACTGTATACAAAGGAAGCATTTTCTCCGCCCACAGCACAAACAGAGCTGCTTGATGTATGCTAAAGCACATTTGGACAAGCCAGCTTCATTTTGGAATAAGCTGCTGTGGACTGCTGAAACAAAAATTGAGTTATTTGGGCATAACAAGGGGCGTTATGCATGGAGGAAAAAGAACACAGCATTTCTAGAAAAACATCTGCTACCTACAGTAAAATATGGTGGTGTTTCCATCATGCTGTGGGGCTTTGTGACCAGTGCAGGGACTGAGAATCTTGTCAAAGTTGAGGGACGCATAGGTTCCACTCAGCATCAGCAGATTCTGGAGACCAATGTCCAGGAATCAGTGACAAAGCTGAAGCTGCGCTGGGGCTGGATCTTTCAACAAGACAACGACCCTGAACCCTGCTCAAAATCCATTAAGGCATTCATGCAGAAAAATAAGTACAACATTCTGGGATGGCCATCTCAGTCCCCAGACCTGAATGACTATAATTGAAAATCTGCGGTGTTAAAGAGAGCTGTCCATGCTCGGAAGCCATCAAACCTAAATGAACTAGAGATGTTTTGTAAAGAGGAATGGTCCAAAATACCTTCAACCACAATCCAGACTCTCATTGGAACCTACAGGAAGCGTTTAGAGGCTGAAATTTCTGCAAATGGAGGATCTACTAAATATTGATTACATTTCTTTTTTGTGGTGCCCAGATAATGGCATAATGGCAGTATTTGTATAGCGCCTTTCTCCTGTCGGACTCAAAGCGCTTGCGAGGCAGCCACTAGAGCGCACTCAGTAGGCAGTAGAAGTGTTAGGGAGTCTTGCCCAATGAACTCCTTACTGAATTACTGGCTTACTGAACAGGCAGAGCCGAGATTCGAACCCAGGTCTCCCATGTCAGAGGCAGAGCCCTTAACCAGTACACCATCCAGCCACTGCTGGACAGATATATGCACCTGCCTAATTTTGTTTAAACAATTATTGCACACTTTCTGTAAACACAATAAACTTCACTTCTGAAATATCACTGTGTGTGTCCTATATGATATATTTAACTGACATTTTTTATCTTAACAACCAACGATTTATACAGAAAATCATGACGATTAACAACGTTGCCCAAACTTGCGCATCCCACTGTATATCAGCTTTAAGTTTCATTTGTGATGCATTTGCTCATTGTTTTAAAATGACCAATTAGCCTTAAACACAGCATTAAGGCTACTTGCACACCAAGACGTTGCGTTAGGTGCCACGTTAAGGTCGCATAACGTGCACCTAACACAACGTTTGGTGCTGCAAGAGCGGACGGTAGAGTGAGCCGCGTTAGCCGGCTCGATCCCTATAAGGTCTCCCAGAGTGGCGCTGATTGGCCGGCGGGACCACGTGATGCGGAGCGAGACACTCCGCATCACGTGGTCCCGCCGGCCAATCAGCGGCCGCCAGTGCAGTGAATATTAAGTAGCCATGTGCGCGGCTACTGTAGCTGGCTCTCCCCGCCTCCTCTCTGCCCCCCACTGCGCATGTGCAAACAGTCTAATGCGGCTATAGCCGCTCTAACGCCGTAGCATGCTGCACTTTCCGGACAACGTGCAGCGTTACATGTAACGCAACGTGGGCTGTGTGAACAGCCCACTTGATTTACATTGCTGTGCGTTGGGGGAGCGTTACAGGCGCACTGTAACGTCCCTATGTGTAAGCAGCCTAAATGTAAAATGCAGTTCTAAGTACAAACTCCAATAAACAATGCAACACAATAAACAATGCACACTACAACAAAAACACCAAATTTAGAGAGAATTAGTATAGCAAAATGTTATGCTTACTGATCCATCAGGACATGATATAACATCCATCATTGTCACTATAAACCTAAAGAAAAAATCCAGAATTAACTTGTTATTGAACATACAAAATGCACAAATCCACAGCCAGAGTAAAGCTAGAACTGGGGTTTTGTATGTTGAGTTAAAATCTGGGAAAACCTGGTGGCCAGGCAATGGAAGTCTGCAGATCTGCCTACGGTTGGGGAGTAGCTTAAAGAGGTGGGTCGGATACAACAGATGGAAGATCTCACGGCTACTATACAGGATAGGCATGAGCAGTTCTGGAGAACCCATTTTGGATGGTTTTATTTCCAAGAGACGCAGCATTATCATGCACTTATGAATGGCTAAGCTAATTATTACCATATTTACCTCAGGCTGACTTATTTTTTTTCTATGTCTCTTCCCCCTGGCGTTGGACGAGTGCCACTTTTCCCTTTTTTAGGGTTCCCTTCTGGACCTCCCTGAGCCCTAGCCACAATTCTTTCTTCTTTTCTGTCTTTTCTGTCTTCTCCTTCGTCTCTGTTCTCTCTTTTCCCCTCTCCTTATTGGTTACTAAGAGGAAAGGGTTAATGTGTTTGTTCATTATGTTGGCATAAGGCTCCGCCTATGCCTGTCTTAGGCTTATTACTGAAGGCCCCTGCATGCCTGGCGTGCATTTCTTCAGCCTCAATAGATTCCCTGGTGTATGATCCCTATGGGCCCAGGGTAATCCTAACAACTTTTTCTAACACCCCATGTCAGGCTCGTGAGGCCTACTTTACGATTCATATGGCTTGGCCCTAATACCCGTTCCCCACTTCAGAAGTAATTATGCACTCTTATTTATAAGCTTTTGGAGACGCGCTGGATTGCGTCCCCTCATTCACACATCTATATGTTTGACACTTGAATGCATAAGTATGTACTACTATGCCATGAAGGTTTTTGCTATTGCTAAGAGACATGTGTTGCTTTTGACAATTGTCAATTTATTTGTTCTTTCTTCTTTGAAAATAAAAGAATCTTCAAAAAAATAAAAATCTGGGAAAAGCTATGCTCCGTAGATGGAGGCTCAATATCCACAGTGCTATTTCAGATCTGTCATAGATGTAATATAACATAGGTTCAGTATGTAGTTAAATATTATTTCATATTTATATAGTGCCAAAATCTTTTGCAGCGCTGTACAGAGTATATTGTCTTGTCACTTAACTGTCCCTTAGATGGGCTCACAATCGAATCCCTTCCTTAGTCATATGTATGTATCTTGTAGTAAATGTATTGTAGTCTAGGGCCAATTTAGGGGGAAGCAAATTGACAAATTAACATATCTGTATGTTTTTTGAATGTGGGAGTGCTTAGAGGAAACCCACATAGACACGGGGAGAACATACAAAACTCCAGCTAGATAGTGCCCTGGCAGGGATGTTAACCGGGGACCCAGCACTGCTAGGTGAGTGTGTTAACCACTAGGCTAATAATGCAAGCTGGAAATGATCAGTGTCTCACTGGCCATCTCTCCTTAAAGGGACTCCGAGCACCTCTCATGGGTATGACTTTAAGACTCCGACCAGTACTGCAAAGTACTTAAAGATGCATACCTTTCTGTAGCTTAAGCTCTCCTCTTTCATTTGATGCCAGTTCTACACCAAATAGTTTTCATTCAACTTCAATTTAAAAATCAAGGCTGCCACCTTGGCTATGTTATAACTTCCGGGTCACCCCTGTCTTCTCTGTTAGAGAAGTGCATCATTGAATGAAGCAGGAAGAGGAAGTGACACGCATGGCCATTGCAAGCGGCTCCTCCAGAGGGGTCATAGCACGACTTTGTTGGAAGTCGTCTGGCTTAAAGGCATGCGCATGAGAGGTGCTCGAGTCTCTTTAATAACAAGTGAAAATTCAGAAAAACTTACCAAGTCCTAATCAGTAGTGATGAGCTTAAGTTTTGAGTTTTTGTAATTAGGACACAAAATTGTAAATTCATAATTATCAGAATGTGTAATATCATGTCGTAATTTCACGTTAACCTCCTGGTAGTTACGCCTAGGAGGTTTTGCTATTTTTTGCCCGCCAGTCCCCCCCAGAGATTTTGCGGCTGAAAACCCTATAGCTAGCACTAGGCTAGCTAGTACAAATGCCCGGTACCCCCCGATCCCCGCCGCTCCCCCGTTTATACTTTACCCAGCCTAGATCCAGCGATCCGGACAGCTCATCCGGTCTTCACTATGGGGAGGATCGCATATGACGTCATGACTTCATACGCAAACTCGATCCTCCCCATAGAGAGACCGGAGCTGTGCCTGGAGGCTGCGCGATTGCTGGATCCGGGGGGGGGGGGGGGGTAACGTATAAATGGGGGGATCGCGAGGGATCCGGGGGTGCCCAACACATTTACTAGCTAGCCTAGTGCTAGCTAAAGGGTTTACATTCATTTGGTGCAAAAAATGTATTATGGGGGACTCCTGGGGCCACAGAGCGGAATGCCCGATACAGTGTTGGGCATACCGCTAAGGAGGTTAAATTGTAATTTTTGGTTCAGTCGTAATTTAGCCTAATTACAATTACATGAAATTACAACTAACACGAAATCGTAATTCATGTTTTACATGAAAATTTGTTTTCCGAAAATACTAGTAAATTCCAAAAATGGGCAGGAAGGTGGAGCCAGAGAGTGTGGGGCTCACTCCTGTGATTGGTACCAAGACATGAGGCTTATAAACCTGGTGGATACCTTGCAAAAGGGTAAATGGCAAGCCCATTCCTTCCCTGGAAACTACCTTTCTCCCAATCTAAGGACTGGGATCTTTTCCTCATGCATATGCCCACCAAAGAAGACCTGGGGTTACATAATGAGGGGAGTGTATGCTTGTCTCTAGTCACATAATAATAATAATAATAATAATCTCCTGCTTAAGAAGGTATCCCCCAATGTTAAAAGCTGTATGGGTTGGTGTGGGCCACATGGTGGAGCCTCACTATTGGTAGATCCACCTTCATGGCTTCCCAAACCAGCATGGTAGATCAAGGGCTTAATAAGGTAAGGGCATCCTGTTTGTGTGTTCCACTTTTCCGCAAGCACGTGTGCACACGCATGCATAAGCACTTTACCTGGAACCACACGAAAGGCCAGCAGCACATTTATTTGATAGATGGGGTATTCAGCTGGCCAGCCAGAGTGATGAATATAGAAATGTTAATATGCAGGCATTTTTTTCTGTTCATTTCAAATGAGCCACAGCACTAATGATTCCTGATGTGCAGAAACAATCCAGACTTACTGCTTATATTGGCCACATTACAATCTGGGCTGTGTTGCTTCATGGTTACAACAGGTATACTAAGCATTTGATCCTAAATTGCAATCTTTCGGCTTAGTATATATGGCCTATTGACTTATTGGTAGGATAAAGCATGATATTTAAAAATGAGAATGGATACCTACCAGGTAAGAGTGTATAAAAATCCTGTGAGAGATCCAATTATTTTATTGTTTGTTGTAAGACATGCAAAAATTGGGTAATAGGACAGTCCAACTTCAATAGCGCCCGCTAAAAGGCCAAGTGCTAAAAAAAAGTGAATACAAATGAGAGTAATTACAAACTACTTTGTTTACTCAGTGAATTAAGTTTTCATTCATGTTGTTTTACAAATATTGAAATTGCTCATGGTGCCCAACAATCAGGAGTGGCGGTGAATTAAAATTAAACATACAGTGAAACTGGTTTAGCTTTAAACAGCAAAGCAGTTAAGTTAATCTGGGTGCCAGATGCGCCCAGGTAAAATGGGCGCCGGCATAGGCCCCTATGATAATAGCCATGATTAGCGGCTATTTCAGCTACAAATCGCAGGAGCTAATGTGCCCGCTATTTGTAGCAGCATTTTATCGAGCGCCCAATTTACCTGTAAAAGCTGCTTATAGTGAACAAAAAATCTAGGCAGATTGTGGTTGTTGGTAGTTGATTGATAGGCCATAGTAGTATTGCACTTTATCAAGCAGTGCAATGCTGAAGTTTGAACAATTCCTGTAGGGAATCTATTTAAAGTTAATGTTCTGTGTGTGGTAGGAATCAATACAAAAAGAAATTGATTCCTATCCGAGAGGAATTGATAGTTTTTCCACAGATAGCAATCTGTAAGTATATGGCCAGCTTTAGAAGCCATAATTAAAGAGAAAGTTAATTGACGTGAAGTGATGAGATATACATGTGTATGTACAGTGACTAGTACACAAATAAATATGCTGGTTTGCTTTTTTTTTTTCTTACTCTGCCTGAAAGAGTTAATATTCAGCTATGCAACTGACAGTTTTTCTCCAGTCGGGACCCAGTTGGACTATAGCGTCCCTCAGTGATAAGGAATTACAGCCATAAAATACTTTCCAGGCAGATGACTGGGTTTCTGAGAGCAGGGGATAGATAAAAAAGGGCAATAGTTCATATATTTGAGCACACTGAGACAGGACAAGCTGTTTCATTGAGCTAAACAAAACAATAAACAATAAATTTATATACATAAATTAATACACCCTTAGCCACAAGACTGCACATGTGCGGTAGTGGGGCTTACAGTTAGAAAATGGAGGTAAGTGGACGGACATTGAGGAAGCCAAAGCCCTACAGTGGGCTGGAGGAATCCCCAGGTAAATATAAATCCTTATGTTTTTTTCATCTTTGGTTCTCTTTAATAGTTATGTAACTATATAACTATGCTTTTCTGATCATTTACCCGTATATCCTTGAATATAAGTTGACCTCGTGTATAAGTCGACTGCAATATTTGACCCTCTTAAGTTGTATTTTTTTATTGACTCAAGTATAAGTCTACCCAGTAAAGTTAAAGGCTGCACATGGGGACCAGGAGGGGTTAATAACTGCACTGCATAAAGTATTGCAGAAATTAACCCCTCCTGTCCCTTAAGTGCAGCCAATAACTCCTCCGGGCCTCCAAGTGCAGCAATTATTTACTTCCCTTTCTGCAGTCCAGTACCCCCCTCCTTCCCTCCTGCCCCTTTCCTTGTTAATTGTTGTGGCCAGGACTTTCAGACTAGTGTTTTTTTGGGGGCATTTCCTTTATGAAAAAAGTGTCACTTACTAGTGTGTTAATTGCTGCAAATGGGAATGTCACTAATAGCACACACATTACTCAATGTGCTCAGTGTTGCCCGTGACTCGTGTATAAGTCCCCCTATAAGACCCCTATACTTTTGAATTAGGAAGTCAGACCTACATTTTTAGACTTATAGGCCTCAATTCACCAAGACTAGTCTATCAGATTCTACTGATGGTTTGGTGTAATGTTTTAGACTTGTTTTTAGACCTGGTCTAACATTCAGTAATTACACAATTCACAAAGGCCAACAAGGAGTAACCAAGCCCACTTTTTTCTGACAAAGATTAGACCAGGTGATTTCTTGTTGGTAAAGTAATTCTGTAAGGTATTTTAGAGGTGAGGATGTAACCTTTTGAATTAATTATGCAGGAGTTTAATTGTATGCAGAGGAGAGCTCATCAGAAGGGAAGAATGTCATTCATAGCAACTTATTTGTAAATTGCATCTTTTGATCATTTCATCTGCTTTACTCACCTAATTACCAAATGGTTTAGACTAGGTCTAAAAAAAGGTCTAAAACATTTGGTAATAGTGAATTCCCCTTCGATGCAACTGATTTACACCAAACCATCAGTAGACTAAAAACCATCAGTAGACAGTCTAAACTGCTTAGTGATTTGAGGCTATTGTCGAGTATATACAGTACCTTTCAAGTGACAGTGTCATCAGGATTGCAGACTGAGTTAGAACTTACTTTCATTTATTTTTTTCCTACTATCTCTTTTTTTTTTTTGTATGTGACTGTAGTAAACATATTATTTCTCCCAGCTTGCCCTGATGCCTAGGCACGAATTCCAGTACTGCATTTTCAGTAATCCAAGAGAAAAGATGTGGTCCTCTACAGTTAGTTATTCATTTTCATACTGTGAGATAATTGCTTTAATAGAGTGTTGCAGTATGTTATTGAGTTTCACACTGGGATATGATTGTATTAATAAAATGATATGTGGATAAGTACTGTTTTCTATAAAGTGAGTCTGTAATCGTGTTTTACTATTGATTGGCAGCTTTGGTTAATGCAGGCACCTAGATCCACTTTTAGGCAGATACAGAGTGAATACTTTCTACACTTCTCTATAAGTGCCCTAAACATAGAAATGGGCCTTGTGAAATTAGCCATTCCTCCTTGTTTCTCAAACCGTGCCATTGGCCCACCACAGTCATCATTAGTGTTAGATACATAGGTGATTCCCCATTCCTGCCATCTTCGAAATGGCTCCCAAGAATTTTTTTGCAGGCAATCAGTGATTGTCTCTCTTAACAGTTGCTGTTAAATGCTCTTCTCATTTCCCTACAGACAAAGAAAGGCTGGCAGATCTATCTTATTTACAGTATTTTCAGTTTTTATGTTTGACAACATTTCATGAGGTTAATTACTTGTGTTTATGATTTTCAGAATGTATTACCTACACAAAGTAAATTATAACTATTTCATTAAGTTCCTACCTTTTGCCCACGGTGGCACTCCTGGAGGCAGGTATTCTTCAGAAAAGAGTGACATTACTTGGGGCCTGATTCATAAAGCGGTGATAACTCAGTTATCACGCCTAAAAGACTTTAGGCGTGATAACCTTTGCACTAGCAAAGTTATCACCGCTTTGTGCTCTAACTCGCGCGAAGCTACCGTGCGCGCGCAAAGTCCCATAGGGCTTAATGGGAGCTTCGCGCAAAGCGCCGGGTGCTGCGCGCGCGCCTGTGCGCTAAAATTCGCGCGAGTTTCTTCTTATCATGCCTAAACTGAGTTTAGGCGTGATAAAGGGGTTTTCACTCGCGTGCAAACACTTTGCACCGCTTTGTGAATCAGGCCCTTTGTTTGCAACTGCTCCAAAAGCAAAGCCAAACGTCCATCTGTTCTTAAATGTTGCTATAAGATCTAGAGGACTAACCATACACAGGCAGTGGATTAGAGGAATATCAACCCAAAAGTTGTTATATGTTCTCCCCCATAACACATGTAGACATCATGTGTCCCCATTATTAAAAAAAAGTGTCCCATCATGTGTCCCTTCATAATAAGTGCAGCCACCATGTGTCCTCGTGTAACAAATGCAACCACCTTTACCCTGTCAGTTGACCTTACATATATCAATATTATGGACATCCGTATTTCAGAGAGACTCCTGGCGGTCGTCAATGATACCCTGGAAACGTTTACCAAAACCTGTCAGCTTTGGCTAGCTTGCTCTACCTTGCTTGGTCTCAGGTCTTGTGCCTTAACGTTATGTATAATTTTCACATATGAATGCAGCTATTGTCTCAAAAAAGGTGTGCAAAAATAGGTGTGTGTTTTCATGCATTCAAGTGTGAGCCATGGGTCCTAGTGTATTAACCCTTGCAGTTAAAAAAAAAAAAAGAGAGAGGGAAGAAAAATGGAGCATATGCACATTCTAACTACATAGAACATAGTTCTATTTCAATATGCTATATGTCACTACAAGGTCACTTTAAGTAGAATAAGAGACAATGGATGGTTGACTAAGGGCTAGTTCACACGGGCATTTGCCCGGCTTTCGGAGGCGTTGCGTTCGGCGGCGTTGCGGCAGCGTCGCGTTCAAGCTTTCAGTGGCTTTCCATGGCGTTCAGTTGCAGTCAGCGTTTTTCTCCCCCACAGGAGGACATTAGCCGCAGCGGTTAACCGTCCCAGGATGCTACATGTAGCGTCCAGGATCGCCTCGAATGCCAGGGAAAATTAGGATCAGAACGCCGCATTCGCACAAAAGCCGGTAAAAGCCCGGTATGAATGCTCCCATTCACTTGAATGGGAGCGTTTAACGCCGAGTCCCGAACGCCGGTGGTAAACGCGGGGCAGATGCCCGTGTGAACCAGCCCTAATACCCACAACCCCTAGGCACTTTAGACAACTAATGGACTACTGGGTGATCTACACCCATGTAAATCTGTGTGCAGAGTGTGGGCAGGCAATAGATCCCTCTCTGGTCAAATTTGATCTGATGGTCAATCCGGTGACCATCGCATCGAGTAATGTATGGCCACCTTTAGAGAAAACATTCTGGCCTTCTTTCAGACTATGTGCTTTGTTTAAGCATACATCTACTGTTGATGACACTGAAGCATCACTGTCACCTATGTTACAATATGACTTTACTGGATTAAATAGATATACTTCTGCCATTAATATGCATTCCTCTGTGATTCAGTGTGACACCCCTATAGACAGCCTGCAGTATCCACCTGCAAAGAACTGTTGGCTTGTAATTTGTATTGACAACCCAGAATATCAGGCCATACTTTATCTATAGTTAGACATGCAAAGCCATGATAACAATAATTTATACATACTTACATTACAAATCCAAACCTTCTATTAAGAAGCTGTATTCTGTCATCAAACATTGTCCTATTAATGCGTCTTTCAAGAAAGGAAAGCACGAGAATGATAAAAACCTTGGGAAAAGAAAAACAATACTTAGACATTGCTGATTTGCATATCATAAGTGTGTTGTTGATGTTATGCTGTTTCTCAGGTCGAAGCACTTTTGGGGTCACTTGCCTGACTAACGGCACAGTTTTGGAGCCAGGGGCCCTGTAGGTTTTCTAATTAATGTTTTAAGTTCCTACCTCGGCCCGTCATTTTTTATGCGTATCGTGTAGAACAGTGATGTCCAACTCCAGTCCTCAAGAGCCAAGGTCCTCGCACATTTTTGGCATAGCTCAAACCCATTGATGGGAGTTGGGACTGAATCAGGAAAGGTGTGGTTCATCAAGGAAAACACATTTCTCCCTTTCTCTGTCCATCCTAAACACTGGCATGAATATGGCCCACAACAACTGGAGTTGGAAAGCCCTGATGTGGAATATATCATGAATATATCATGACTGCCAATGCAGTAGGTTTTGTGCATAACACATAAACAATTCAGCACATAAACAATTCTTGCATTGTTATTTATATGTTACCTGGCACCAACTTCCCTCAGCATGCTTCCACAGCTCTAGAGTGTGCATTCTGCAGCAAATCAGGGCCAGGAGGGAGACAAATGCTTATAACAAATCCTATGAGCTATGACTAAGGAGCAACTGCAGCTCCGATACGTGTGAGCTTATCAGTCTCTGTATGCAACCATGTTGAAATAAAGATTGGACTCTTAACTTTCCAGGTGGGGCAGATTTTTTTCTCAACTAGGTGTATGCAACCATGTTGAAATAAAGATTGGACTCTTAACTTTCCAGGTGGAGCAGATTTTTTTCTCAACTAGGTATTTGCCTTTGGCCTGTCTGAACCTGTATCCTGCTGGTTTGTCACAGCAGAGTGATAAGGGGTGTTTCCTTTCCTGTAAATGGAGACAAATTCCACCCAACGCTGCTATGGGGGTAGGGTCCAAAGGCCACCGAATAATGCCATCTAAGTGGAGGGAGGGGGCGGCAATGACTACTAATGCTGCTGTCTGGGGGAGGGGGAAAGCTGCCTAATTCTGGGGGGCACCTAATACCACTATATTAGGGAGTGGGTCAGGCGTGCCCCACATTAACTTCCGCTCAGGACCCTATTAATCACTGCACACTCAGCACACTAGAAAATGCCTGTTGAAATAATGGCAAATATTGTTTTGGCAGGCCATTAGGCCTGGAACCCGCTAGCAGCTGTATTCTGAGTGCGTGTGATTTGACAAGCTCTTGCTAATGTACTGCCATGTGTGTGGTCCTACTTGAAGGATGTGATTTTTTTTTAAGTCCATAGCATTACATTAGCAAAAGCTTTTTAAACTACAAACACTTAGAAAAGTACTGCTAGTGGGTCCCAGGCCTCAGAAAGTGTGAGACCACAATCAGGGCCAGATTTACCATGAGGCACTGTAGGCATGTGCCCAGAGGCACCTGATGGTGGAAAGGCAGTTCACTCCCCTCCTAGAGTGCCTCCCTCCCTCCTTCCCTATGCTAAGTCCTGACCAGAGTTTAAATGAGAGGTTACTCACCTGGCTCTCAGCATTCCACTGATGAGATCTCCCTTTAGTCAGGGGCACATCTAGCTACTTAACACTGAGGTTACCTCTGGCTACCTAATACTAAGGGGCACGTGTAGCTACCTATGATGGACAGGTGAAGTAGGGGAGAAGTGACAGTTGGACCAGCCACAGCCAGTCCACTTACAGTGTGGTTTGGTGGGGGTTTGTAGGTTCATGGAGGGCGAAGTCTAGGGTGCCAGGACATCTGTGCCTATAGGCTCCTGTGATGTAAATACAGGCCTGACCACAATAGCAGGCCAGAATGACTGACATATAAAAAAGTTTTCCTATGGCTAACTTACACCTGGTCAAGAATATATGAATGCTTACACAAAGAATTGCCAGATAAGTCAGGTGTTCACTTGGTGTTTAACCACTTGCCGACCGCGCACTCATAACGCGCGTCGGCAAAGTGGTAGCTGCAGGACCAGCGACACACATCTGCGTCGCCGGCTGCAGGCTAATTAATCAGGAAACAGCCGCTTCCTGTCAATTCACGGCGGGGGGCTCCGTGAATAGCCTGCGGGCCGCCGATCGCGGCTCGCAGGCTAAATGTAAACACAAGCGGAAATAATCCGCTTTGTTTACATTTTTACAACACTGCTATAGCAGCAGCGTTGTACTAGATCAGCGATCCCCGGCCAATCAGCGGCCGGGGATCGCTGTCACATGACAGGCAGGAGCCTGTTAGAGGCTGCACAGGACAGATCCGTTCCTGTGCAGCCTCTGATCTCCGGGGAAGGGAGGTAGGAGAGGGAGGGGGGGAATGTCGCCACGGAGGGGGGCTTTGAGGTGCCCCCCCCGCCAGCCACACGCAGGCAGGAGCGATCAGACCCCCCCAGCACATCATCCCCCTAGTGGGGAAAAAAGAGGGGCGATCTGGTCACTCTGCCTGCTATTTGATCTGTGCTGGGGGCTGTAGAGCCCACCCAGCACAGATCAGCGAAATCAGCACTGGTCCTTAAGGGGGGGTAAAGGCTGGGTCCTCAAGTGGTTAATGCACACATTAAATTCTTTGTGTAAGCAACAATATATGAACATGTAGATAATGTATAATACTCAGGGCCGGCCCGCTCATGAGGCGGGGTGAAACTTTTGCCTCAGGCGGCAAAATTCCAGGGGCGGCACCCACCCGTCCGTGGGTGCTGGGAGCCGGCCGCCTAGCTGGAGGGGTAGCTGGCAGGACGGGGGTATTGGGCCTAGCCTCAGGCGGCAAATAGTCTAGGGCCGGCCCTGATAATACTCATAACACTGGAACTTACTTCTACAACAGTCACTACTCACCGAAGGAATAAGGGAATAATGTAAAAATAAATCCATGTTGATCTGAGATTTACATGTTCCATTTTCTTTGACTGTTCTGTTGAAATGAAAGAAACCATCATAAATCTTTGTACTGGAAACATAAAACTACTGCTGCATGCACTGTTTGTTAATGTAGGTCTCATACAAGTCATACATGCTGTAAATAAAAGGCAATGTAATGAATTAACTGGAGCAGTGCTGTAGAGTGTATAGCATGATAGTAAACACATTGTACAATGGTGAATTGCAATGGTTATCCCCCTAGACCTATTGTAACTGTAACTGACCCAATTGGTCTGGATTGTACCTTATCAGTTGTTAGTACTCTTGCAGCACAGTACAAAAGGCTGCTCATAAAAAAAAAAAACGTTTCTCAAATTTCAAATAAACAAAATAAATCTGAGTAGACATATAAAACAGGTTTTCTGGTCACTCAAGTTGGCTCATGCAACTTCTCATACTTTTACTGTAACATAAAATAAATGGAGAAAGTACACCGTTTATAAATGGCTTAAGAATGAGTTCATGATCAATCATCAATTATTTGTTAAAGCAGAACAATAGGGCAAGTAATGTTTTCTTTTTATGTAGCAAAGTGTCTGTGCATAACTTACAGAGACAGAGGATTACATCCAATGATATAGCTTGGTTGACACTAGTAGGTGATCCATGCAGCACAAGACCATTGCATCATCTGTTTACTGTTACCAGTCCTCAGACCGTGCAGTGTTAGGCAAAATAAAAGGTTAGCATTTTGACAGAACCTATTCCACCTGCTTCATTCCAGCAGCTCATCCTCCACCCCCAATAACAAATTACACCAGGTAGTAGATCTCCACTATGGCACCTGGGTTGTGAAGGATGTGGCTCATGCACAGGTTGAGTATAACCACTGATATAATTGAAACCAAAGTCTCCTTATTATTATTATTGATTTATAAAGCGCCAACATATTCCGTGGCGCTGTACAAAGTAAGAAACAAACATGGGGTACATAATACAGACAATGGTGTACACTAATATACAAGATACATA
The DNA here is from genome assembly GCF_040937935.1 of Hyperolius riggenbachi. Lineage (NCBI taxonomy): Eukaryota > Metazoa > Chordata > Amphibia > Anura > Hyperoliidae > Hyperolius > Hyperolius riggenbachi. Next base: position 153,022,905 of record NC_090656.1, on the reverse strand, counting down.
ATTAGTGACAAAATACAAAAAAATGATACAGCATACTGAATACAAAATACAGACGTGGTAATGACAGTGATAAAAGTAACATGATGAATAAAATGTATAATGATTTCCAAGACACAAAAGGTGGAGAGAGCCCTGCCCTTGCGAGCTTACAATCTAAAGGGAATGGGGGGAAACAAGAGGAGGGGTAGTATACGATAAAATATATAAAGGCAGTGTGTTTTAGGATACCTAGCAGGAATGCAATTTGGTCTGAGGACAAAGGGAAGTGGCTTAAGGTAGCGCATATGCTTGTCGGAACAAATTAGTTTTTAGAGAGCATTTAAAAGTAACAAAGGTTGGTGAGTGACGGATGTGTTGTGGGAGGGGATTCCAGAGAAGGGGTGAAGCGCGTGCAAAATCTTGTAAGCGTGAATGTGAGGAGGTGATTCTAGAGGAGGACAACAGAAGATCGTGTGCAGATCTGAGATTGCAATTGGGTTTGTATCTGGAAATTAGTGAGGATATGTACCAGGGAGAGAGATTGTGGAGAGCTTTGTAGATTAGGGTTAGGAGTTTGAACTGGATCCTCTGGTTAATTGGTAGCCAGTGAAGAGCTTGACAGAGAGGGTCAGCAGAGGAAGATTGAGTAGAAAGATGAATGAGACGAGCAGCTGAGTTCAGTACCCACTGGAGCGGAGCCAGTTTGTTAGATATCAATATCAATATTTGTTAGATATGTTATCCTGTATTGTATTGGGAATGCCTATAGGAAAGGGTGGCACAGCATTTTATATTGGTGCACGAGCTTTGGCCATTCCTTAAAGGGGAACTAAAGCCTAAACAAACATACTGGCCCATATGCAATTCATTTTTTCACCTGAGTTTTCTCCTGAGTGATATTTTTAAATTTGTCAATAAAATGCATTTTAAGCCATCAGAAAGAAAGGAAATGCTCAAAATAATTTTGATAGTACTTTTTCTTTTTTGATAGTACTTTTTGGTACTTTTTTTAGTTGAAAAGTGCTGGAAAGTTATTTCAATTTGAAGATGAAAAATTATCTCCTAGTAGAAAAGTCAGGTGAAAAAGTAAATTGCATATGGGCCTCTGTCTTTAAGCTACATTAGTTATGTTAATTAAAATAGATAGGTAATATAATCTTTTACCCACCCTGTTTTAAAAGAACAAGCAAATGTTTGTGATTTCATGGGGGCAGCCATCTTTGTCATGGGGCAGCCATCTTTTTGGTTGAAAGGAGGTGACAGGGAGCATGAGACACATTTCCAACTGTCTGGTGTCCTAATCACCCCTCCCAGCTGCGTGCGCTAAGCTTCAGATCTCAAATAAAAACAAAATAAAAAAAAATTGCACTAAAACAGCAGAACGAGAACAACAACATCAGAAATCCCATCATGCTTTGCACAGCATCAGGGGAAAATGCCCGGGCAGTTTTCTTCTGTATACAAGAAAATCCCGCTGCACCATTGGGTAAGGTGAAAAAATAGAAAATTCTTTATTCCAAGTCCAGCATCACAGTATACAGGTAAAAGGCTCACGTGTATGTACTATGATTAAGGAGCCATTCTTGCTCCGATACGCATGAGCCTTTTACCTGTATACTGTGATGCTGGACTTGGAATAAAGAATTTTCTATTTTTTCACCTTACCCAATGGTGCAGCGGGATTTTCTTGTATACAATTTGATGCTGGTCTGGACTCCCTGCTCCCATTGCTGAGTGAGTGTATGTGTAGCAGCCCTTTTCCTACATTAGTTTTCTTCTGTGCAGCTAAAAATTAGACTTGGGTAACAAAAACAAAGTTCTGATGCTGTGAAACTGTTAAAGAAACACCAAGCCTTTTCAGTGCTGCTGAGTAGATTTTTAGGCTGGAGGTTCACTTTAAAGAGAAGGTGGGCAGATGGGTGGCAGATGGGACACTGAAGCATGTTCTCTGCCTCATAACATGCCTCTGTGTCCCCACACTGCCGATCTCTGCCCCCCCACAACCACCGCCGCTCCATAGTCCCTCGAGCTTAGCATCAATATTTGTCTCTATCTCGAAGGTAAACACAGGTAGAGGGATTCCCCGTTCCTTCAGGGTTTCCAGAGCTGCCATTGGGTAGCTCTCTCTCCCTGGTTGAGCCCCTTGCTGCTCCCCCACCTCCCCAAAGTCTCTTTGCAGCGTCATGACCTATAGGTCACGAAAGTGAAAGTGGGCCAATGTGGCCCACAGGAGCGGCGGGAGTGGCATTTTTTGTGGCTATCTGATCTGCTCTGCCTCCCCCCCAACCCCCCACCAACCTCCCTCCCCGGAACAGGTGGTCTACTTTTTTTTTTCTTTTTTGAGCCCACCTCGGGCTTTCTTTAATGTCATCATGTTCTGCAAACCTTGGCCCAATCGTCCTAAGTCAGACCTTTCAGACTATTTACCTGATAGAATTGCTAATCAGAATGCATGTGTTGGGGTAATTTTATTTTCTAATAAACAGCGAAAAATATGGTTGGAGTTTTAAACTTTCATGTGAAAATGTCACCTCTTTCTTGAAGGACTACCAGTCTAGCACTTGTATAGCCAAGGGTATCTGGTGATGGGGGTATTCATTTATGCCACCTCCACACCCCCAAAAAACAATGATTACAATAAATGAATTTTATTTAGAATAAAGAGACTTAAAAAGACAATAGTACAATGGTTCACAAAAAATTATTAAATTGGGAAGCATTCTCCACATGTCCCTGCACACTTGCATAAAGTACTGTGGCCTCAATTCACTAAGATCATGCTGGAGATAATAAGGCAAGAGAAAACTTACCTCCACACAGTAAGAGAGTTATTTTATCTCTTCATTCCTTACGTTACCTCTTCTGTAGTTAATCTGCCTCCTCTGTAGTTAATTTACCTCCTCTGTAGTTATTTTCACATGCAGTTAATGAACAGCCTGTCTTTAACTCTGGAGTTATTTTAAGGATTAAAGAGTTAACTTAAAGACAGAAGAGTTAACTTTAGGTTTGCCTGAGGTAAAATGTTTCCTGAATACTACATGCCTTATCACCATGGTAACAACTCTAGAAGAGTTATTAAAGACAAGAGATAAGCTTAGTGAATTGAGGCCAATGTGAATTTCATTATCTCAGGTTTCCCCCTACAGCCGGATATACTCTCTACCTGTCCTGGTAGGGTGAAACACTTCTTTGTAGTAGTCTTTAAGGGTTCTCCTCATTGAGCTGGTACCAGTAAAAGGGATCTCTAGATTGTAAGCTCGCAAGGACAGGGACCTCTTCCTAGTGTTTCCTGTTTCTTTTGCACTACCAAATGAACATGTACCAGAAATGGGGAAATTTTCAAACTACACAACTATTCTATGTATATGTACTTGTGTCGCTGGATATCCTAATTGTACAGTGTGCTGCAAATTTAATGTATCTATGCTTCCCACTATTTTTTGTTTTTGTACTATGTACAGTGGATGTTGGCACTATATAAATAACAAATAAAAAAATAATCCACTAATGCTGTGCAAATTTCCTAATGTAAATCAATATAAAGCTATACATATTAGCTACAATATTTGCTAGTCAACATTAGAGATTTTGTGAAAAGAGTGAGGCCTCTTGCAGACTACAAGCGATTCCAGTTTTATGCACGATAGGATTTTTGATTCTGATTAAAAAACGTAGTAGCATGCAGAACTCGGAATCAAAAATTGGATTGTATGAAAAATCAGAATCACTTGTAGTGTGCAAGAGTGTTTGTACGTTATATATCAGCATTATTGCATATTATTATTGTTTTATAAATTGCCAACATATTCCATGGCGCTGTATAAAATAAGAAAAGAACATGGGGTATAACATAATACAGACAATGGTAAACACCAATATACAAAATACAGAATTGGTAAAAAATACAGAACTGGTAATTACAGTGACAAAAGTAACATGATGAATGAAATGTATAACAAATTGCAAGATACAAAAACATTAATAACAAGTTTCTAGACACAAAAGGATGAGAGAGCCCTGAACTTGCAAGCTTACAATCTTAGGAATGGTATGTGGGGGAGGGAGAGAGAGAGAGACAAAAGGTGGGGTAGCATACAACACTAATAATTCATATCTAGAGGCAGTGTGTTTTTAGATTATCTAGTAAGGAGTACAATTTGGCCAGAGCTCAAAGGAGGAATGGCCTAAGTTAGAGAATATGGTTGCCGGAAAAAGTGAGTTATGAGAGAACATTTAAAGATTTCACAGGTTGGAGAGTGACAGATTTGATGCGGAAGGGGATTTCAGAGGAGGGGCGAAGCGCATGAGAAATCTTGTATATGTGAATGTGAGGGGGTGACAAAAGAAGGTCATGTGCAGATCTGAGATTGCGTAGGGCTGGTATCTGAAAACTAGTGAGAAGATGTACGGGGCGAGTGATTGTGGAGAGCTTTGTAGTGTAGGGCTAAGAGTTTGAAATTGATCCTCTGGTTAATTGGCAGCCAATGAAGAGCATTAGAGGAAGAGTGAGAAGAACGATGAATGAGTCAAGCAGAAGAAAGACTTATAGTGCAGTTCATTTAAATAAATTATCACAGATTTTACATGCTGATAAGTAGACTGATAAACCAAAAATTCTGTAATTTATTTAAATAAACTGTAATAATCCTTACCTTCCATGAATGAAATCCATAATAACTTTTCCATGCAAAACTGTAGTAGATGTCAGTTGTAGATAGCTGTGAAAAACTGAATCAAATGCGGAGGTGATGCTCTTCTATCTGCCAAAAATGAGGAAACGCATCATGCTAAGGTATTCTTTGTGTTAGCTTTGGTGACACAGTGGAGCATGGTATCGCTGTCTCGAAAGTTAATAAGACAAAGGTTTGTCTTCTGTTCTGCCGCTATTGGTGACATCATGTGAGTAAGTAAACACACTGTCAAACATTTACTAGACAGTGGGAGCAGACTTTCACCACTTTCTTCTTCCTGTTTAACGCTGACTTTAATAGTATTAAAGAAACATGCTGAGCTAACATCTGCTAAGCCACAGTTGCTGAAGATTAATAAAGAAGAACTGTAGTGGGGCGTGGCCGGACCGTCATGGCGGATAGACGCTAGTGCTGTGAGCTCCGTCAGTCTCGGCTGTTATTTTGGTCCTAATCCTCGCTATAGCTGCCGCCATCCCACCCAAGCAGATGCCCGGGACCAGTAAGAAGTCTGGCAACAAAACCAAGGGCTCAAATACCGCGGACATCGCGCAGCTCTTACAGAACACGCGGGCCTCCCGCAACAACACCACAGCCAAGATGGCGACCACTCATACCAAGGCGACCAACAGCAAGGCCGCTCAGCCTACCGCCTCCCCTACACACTCAACAGGCTCCAGAGCAGACTCTCCAGACCGTGAGTACGGGACCCAACCCCTAACTAAAGCTGACCTTGATCACGTATTTCACAAAATGGAATCAGTGTTCAGATCGGAGATAGCAGGCCTCAGAACGGACATAACGCAAATAGGCCATAGGGTTGAGGCGGTAGAAGATAAAGTGCTGTACCATGACGCACTTATCTCCAAAATTAACATGGCATTAGCTGACCACAGCAGCCTCATTAGGCAATCCCTATATAAGCAAGAAGACCATGAAAATCGTAATAGGCGAAATAATGTGAGACTGAAAGGGCTACCTGAGGCTACCACGGACGAAGATCTTCCGTCAGTAATCCGCACGATCTTCAATAGAATCCTAGGCAAGCCGGAGTCTACGCACATTCAGATAGACCGAGTACACAGGGCCCTGAAGTCACGCTCTCGCACTGATAATAATCCACGTGATGTTATATGCAGACTGCATTACTTTACAGAAAAAGAAGAGCTAATCAGCAAGATGAGAGTTCTTAATGAGCTGGAATTCGAGGGAGCTAAACTTAAGCTTTTCCCAGACCTGGCGTTTGAGACTTTACAACAGCGTAGAATACTGAAACCTGTGCTGGAAGCTCTCAGATCCCGGGGTATCCTTTACAAATGGGGTTTCCCCTTTGCTTTAATAGTGCGCCATGACGGTAAACTACACTCTCTTCGCTTCCCAGAGGAACTCTCCGAGTTTTGCACAGCGCTCAATCTGGGCACTATCAACATACCAGACTGGTGCCCTAAGCTTACCAAGATTGAGTTTACTCCAATGGATCAGTGGTCCGCTTTAAGCGGCAAAAGGAGTGGATCTAGGAGAGGATCTCCGCAATCCTCTACCCAGGGATCACCAAACTAGACTCTCCACGGAACTTTTTCTGTACTTTGATGTGCTGCAGGGCTCAAGCAGCAACTAGTCGCTATACACCCCCACTATTAGTGGCTATAACTCCGGAGCTCTGCTCTCTGCGGTCAATCTACCCGGGTTAGGTACCACGAAAAACCGCTTTATCATTCCCTCAGTCGAGACGGAGACGAGCAGACGGCTCGATTCGCACTGTGACTGGTGATCCAGTTATGTCCCCGCAGGAACTCTTACTAGTGCACCCGGTGCCCGCCGGGCGTACTGAGTTAAGACTAGTACCTATTTGGTACACTTCTGCAATGGCTATACGCTTCACCTGCTTATGGCTATTATCCTGTTATCCATTGATATGCATTGGTTTGATGATGCTTTTGTTTCTTTTAGATTTTCTATGGTTACACTCTGTTTATTTCTTTTTCCCTTTCTGTTACCTTCCTTGTTTGATTGACATCAGGAACTTACCTTTAGATAATACTGTGGGGCTGAAGGCGGGGTTACAAGAGCGACTGGGACCAGGGGGACCTCCTGACCGTTAAAAGGTAAAATGGCTACTCAAACTCTTAAATTAGGCTCGTTTAATGTTAAAGGAGCCAATTCCCCGATTAAAAGATACAAAATACTACACGAACTAAATAGGCTTAACTTAGATGTGGCTTGTCTCCAAGAAACCCACTTTGTTGATAAAGATAAACACGGCTTCCGCTCACAAAAATACTCCCAGTGGTTTTATTCTAATTCTAACTCAACAAAGAATAAAGGAGTGGCGATCGGTTTTCGCTCTGGGGTCCCCTTTGTCCTGGCCGACTCAATATGTGACACATTAGGTAGATGGCTGATAATTAGGGGTAAAATTCAGGGTTTGCTAATAACAGTGGCCTCAGTGTACCTCCCTAATATTGAACAGTCCAAAACTTTGGGCCCTTTCTTGAAAAAGCTCACCTCCTTCCAGGACGGTATTGTAGCGGTGGCAGGAGATTTTAACATGATCTGGGATGAGAAACTCGACTCCTCTTCGCATAAGACAAATATCTCTCACAGAGACCGCAGGCAAATCAAACTACTGCTACATGATGCTCAGCTGATGGATGCCTGGAGGGTTAAGAACCCAAGAGAGAGGGATTTCACCTTCTTCTCCCCAACCCATAACTCCCACTCCAGGATTGACACAATCTTTATGGCTCATGTAGACCTTCCCAGAGTTATCTCATCCAAAATTCATAATATAACCATCTCAGATCATGCCCCGGTCACTTTAGACCTTAACCTCCTGCTGCCCTACAAGAAACCTGACTCATGGCGCTTGAATGAGAGCCTCCTTACAGACCAGGCAGTGATAGAGGACATTAAGTCTAAATTAAAGGATTACTTCGACAGAAACGACCAACCAGACACTAAACGCTCCACCCTATGGGAGGCCCATAAGGCGTTCATCCGAGGACACTTCATTCAGACTAGCAGTAGGAAAAAGAGGGAATTTGAAGTGACCTCTAACCTGCTTATTGCACAAATTGCAGCGCTGGAAGGTAGACTAAAACAAACTTTCTCCCAGGAGGAGCAAGAGGCCCTGACTACTTTAAAGATCAAACTAAACTCCCACCTAGACACTAGAGCTAAGTCCTACTTGCTTAGAGTCTCACATAAATATTACGAGTGGGGAAATAAATCAGGACGTATGTTGGCCAGAGCACTGCGCAAACTTAAACAAACAAATTATGTGGCTCAAATCAGGTCACAAGAGGGCAAAACAGCAGTCCTCTCCAAGGAAATTGCAGGTCTCTTTAAAGAATACTATTCTTCACTATATAGCATTAGGTCTGAAGAGTCCCTGGAACAAAATAGAGCTAGGAAACGGAAAATTAACGCATACCTTAAGAAAATTAACTTACCCAGGCTGTCACAGGTAGAAAAAGAGTTGATGGATGAGGAGATCACAGAATATGAGATTTATATGGCCCTCAAGAAGACCCCACTGGGGAAAACCCCTGGTCCAGACGGACTGCCAACCCTATATTACAAAACATATAGCCAAATCCTTCTGACTCTGATGCAAAGATATTTTAATGCTATAACGGAACAATGCCCTTTCTCTGTAGACGCGCTAAGGGCCCATATCTCAGTCATACATAAAGAGGGAAAAGACCCCAACCTTTGCCAAAGTTATCGCCCTATCTCCTTGTTAAATGGAGATATAAAACTATTTGCTAAGGTGTTGGCTCTCCGTCTGGGCCCCCTGTTACCTAAGCTTATAAACCCAGACCAGGTGGGTTTCATACCTGGGAGAGAGGCCAGGGACAATTCCACCAGAGCCCTTGCTTTGATCCACTCTGTCGGACGCCTTAAATTACCTGCATTCTTTTTATCTACTGATGCCGAGAAGGCGTTCGACAGAGTGGATTGGGACTTTATGAGAGCCACCCTGGAAAAGTTTGGAATAGGACCCAAAGCTCAAACACTTATTCTTGGCCTTTATTCACAGCCTACCGCTAGGGTCAGAGTCAACGGTATTCTATCAGACCCCCTCCAGATCCGAAACGGAACTCGCCAGGGATGCCCCCTCTCACCCCTTATTTATGCTCTTGTGCTAGAGCCATTCCTACAAGCCGTCAGAATGAACCCTGACATTACAGGCATCACAGTAGGCGATATGCATAACAAACTAGCAGCTTATGCGGATGACATCCTGTGTTTCTTAACCAAGCCTCTTATATCTATCCCTAACTTTCTAAAGGAAATGAAGACCTATGGCACACTGTCTAATTTTAAAATAAATTGGAGTAAATCCGAAGCATTAAATTTGTCACTGCCACCAAACTCATTAAAATCCATACAGGACTCCTTTCCTTTTAGATGGCAAAATCGATCCCTTAAATACTTAGGTATCCATTTATGCCCTTCCTGTAATCAACACTTTTCCTTACATTTCCTCCCCATCTTACGTACCGTTGACTCTGACCTAGTCAGATGGTCCCCCTTAGGAATAACATGGCTTGGGAGGATAGCCACTCTTAAAATGAATGTGTTACCGAGAATACTTTTCCTCTTACAGATGCTTCCGATCCATATCCCTAACTCGTATTTTCAGAGATTACATTCCAAATTCAGAAATTTTATCTGGAAAAACAGAAGGAGTAGAATTGGGGCTGAGATTTTGTATAGGAAAAAGCACAAGGGAGGCCTTGGCTCCCCAAATTTAAGATATTATTACTGGGCCACCCACTTAAACCGGGTACTGGATTGAACCTTTTCGCTCTCAGATCGAAAATGGGTCGGACTGGAGCAGATCTCCGCCTCTCACTCCATAAAAGACATTATCTGGATACCAGAATCTATGATGTCACTACTAAAAATAGATTACCCAGTAATAACTACCACCCTGAAAATCTGGCACTCCACCATACAGAAACTATATGGCAAAAAATTGTTATCCCCTCATATGCCCCTTACAGGATACCCACATTTCCCACCAGGCCAAACTAGCTCGGTCTTCAATAAATGGTCCTCAAACATAGACAAAGTCCTAAGACTAGAGGAAGTGCTCACAACAAATCATTCCCTCCACCAGTTGGAGCACTTTAGAAACAAGGCCGGAACGTTACCCCTCGATAGATGGCATTGGAGACAACTCCAACACTTCATTGCTTCATTAAATATCACCAGAGAAGTGCTCAGCCCCCCATCTCCCCTTTCGAAAATCTTCCTACAGGATACTAGACCCATGCATGGTATCTCGCTTTTCTATGACATCATCCTGGACCAGATGTGCCAGAATAGCCCCCCTTATTTAGATAAGTGGGAGGTTCTACTCTTATGGTAACGGAAAGGGATACGGTTCTGGACTTAGTTCATATCTCCTCTATAAGCTCTAAAATACAAGAGGCTAACTATAAGCTAATCTCTAGATGGTATTATACCCCAGCACGCCTCTCTTGCTTTAAATCGGAGATCTCAAATCAATGCTGGAGGGAATGTGGGGGGGGGGGGGGGGGGGGGTAGGAACAATGCTACATATTTGGTGGACTTGCCCAGTTATCAAAGACTATTGGAATAGGGTACTAGACCTTATTCGGAAAGTCACAGACGTCTCCCTCCCCAGAGACTCATGGGTAGTTTTGTTTCATAAGACTAGAATGAGCCCTAAGAACTATAAGAAAAATATCCTCCCATTTCTCCTTAATGCAGCCAAAGGCCTCATCCCACGACACTGGAGATCTGCTCAGGCCCCATCCCTAAACGAATGGTTCCTAACTATTGGACTATTGCAATATATTGCTTGGAGGACTTCCAACTAACCGACTATCACCGCTCAATTCTGTACTGAACTCTGCTGCTCGACTCATTCATCTCTCCTCTCGCTCTTCCTCTGCTGACCCTCTCTGTCAAGCTCTTCACTGGCTACCAATTAATGAGAGGATTCAGTTCAAACTCTTAACCATAACCTACAAAGCTCTCCACAATCTCTCTCCCCTGTACATCTCCTCACTAGTCTCCAGATACCAACCCAACCGCAATCTCAGATCTGCACACGAGCTTCTTCTATCCTCTTCTACAATTACCTCCTCACATTCACGTGTACAAGACTTCTCACGTGCCTCACCCCTCCTCTGGAATGCCCTTCCACAACACATCCGCCACTCTCCCACCTTTGAAATCTTTAAACGCTCCCTCAAAACCCACCTTTTCCGACAAGCATATTCTCTAGCTTAGGCCATGCACCCACTAAATAACCTAATTACGCACTGCCTGTACATATACTGTATACTTCCCCCACCTCTTGTCTCCACCCCATTCCTTCAGATTGTAAGCTCGCAAGGGCAGGGCTCTCACCCTTTTGTGTCATGGAATGTTATTAATTCAATTGCTTGCACACTGTTAGAAATTTTTACATTTTAGTCATCCTGTTAAATCAAATTGTAATCAGCAGTGCTGTATCTTGTATCAGTGTTCATATTTCCATGTATATCATTGTCTGTATCATTATGTATCCCTTGTTTGTTTTCTTACATTGTACAGCGCCACGGAATATGTTGGCGCTTTATAAATAAATAAATAATAATAATAATAATAAAATAATAATAATAATAATAATAAATGCCACCATGGGATTTGAAGAGATTTCTCATCTTCAGAAAAATACTTTTGACAAACACTACCTTACTTGGGCTCTATGGATAGACTTCCAGACTAAAGAAGAGTACTCTCAAATTATGAGTCACGCATAGTGTTCCCTTCAGAACAAATGATGTACCCAGAAGACTCTGTGTTTGGCTCTTCATAACCCAAACTTGGAGTGCTCCCCCCCCAACTCTGATAGATAATACATACTTACCCCCCAATAGGCCTCACGTATTGAACACAATACATAAAACTTATTTTCATTCCCACAATATCACAGCTTCCTGATTCAATGTTTCCTTTTCCTTTTTAAAGAAATTCTCGTTATATCATTATCATAGATTCCGTGAAATGAGATGTGCATAATATTAATCTGTGTGACGGTATTTACACTCTGATGTGAATATATAGAACTCCTTTGTATCATTCAGTGTATTAATGCATATGTCAACTCAACAGCTGTCACATGTTTTATGATTGTAAAAATTACGGTCTTTTTCGTGTTTCATATATTTGTACCACTTTTTGCACAATAAATCTTTTATTAAGAAAAAAAAAGAAGAACTGTAGTTCCAATAACGTAATAAATAAAATTGTTCATTTTTTTTTTACATTTATATATAAATTATTTTGTCAGTGTTAGCTCCTGGTAAAATCTTTCCTGTATTTTAATTTACATTCGAAAATTAATCACAGGTGGCAACATCTTTAGTCCTGTCAGATGATCTCTGAAGAATGTTTATTTACTGAGAGTTCAATAAAGTCAGTACAAAAAAGGCTTCTTTTACACTGAAAATTGTAGTTCCAACTTGCGATTCCGATTTGCAAATCTGATTTGTAATTTTCACTGGATGCTAGCAACACAAGAAGAAAAACGCTGAAAAAAAACCCCTGCAGCATTCAGGACCTTTTTCAATCGCATCATTGAATAATTTACTGCATTTTATTATATCTCACTACAGTGCTTCTTTAACTATTTTAGCAAAACTAAGCAATGTTACTCTTGATTAGATTCGTTGATTGTTCAACATCTGAGAGTTTGTTACGTTGCACCTTTTGGAAAAATTGCTGTAAATTATGGAGGAAGAGGTGGGCACTAGGATCCGCAACAGCTCCCTTGTTACATAAACATCCTCCAACATTTGTCTTGTTTGGAATGGAACTTCATAAGATACGAATTGTGAACAGGTGCAATCAGTTTCAGGAACAGGTGTCCAACTGCAGCACAGGAGTATCTTCATTACATCCATTAAAAAGTCCACTTAAATTAGATCTGCTACTAGCCTAGTAATGAACAAATATCAGACGTATACTGTACTTGCAATTAAAAATAATATGTGTACACGTTTATCAATAGCAGTAACATTAAAGATGTGGCCTGGGAGGTTGGAGCCAGCACTTGAGGTCCGTCACAGCCACATAATCTGAGGCTAATATCCTCTAATTGCCTGCACCTATTTGCACCGAGTTGTCTCTGCTGGCAGTGGAAACCCTCTCACAGCTACCCATGGTGACTGCTGCAGAGAAATAGGCCCGGTTCCACCGGCACGTCATGTGCTAGGATGAAGGTGGGAGAGGAGGGCTCTGGGAGGGATTCTGAGCCTCCAAACATTATTCCCATTTTGCCGGATCTTTGAGAGTCTCATGTCACGCCTAAAACGTGTAATGATGCTGCAGGCATGTTGACTGCGGAGCCCACAGTCCTGGCTGAGCGCTGTGATGTTTTGAAGATACTTTGGGCTTGATTCACAAAAGAGTGCTAACTGTTAGCACGGCCGTTTTCGCGTGAACGGGAATTTTCGCGTGAATGCGAATTTTTGCGTGAAACAATAACGGTTTCGCGCGCAAACGCAAGTTTTCCTGCGAACTCTATCGATTCACGCGAAAATTCTCATTTGCGCACAAAAACCGTTATCGTTTCGCGCGAAAATTCAGGGTGAAAACGGCCGTGCTAACAGTTAGCACTCTTTTGTGAATCAAGCCCTTTGTGTTATCAGACCAGAAGACCGTTTGCATATAGTCGACCGATGTCACCGCCAAAAAAAAACTTGTTTCGGTTTTGGGTGATTTCACAGCAAATGAGGAACAAAAACACAGGCCTAGGTCATTCTTTCCCTACCTATCTGCAGCGCGTACAAGAGGACAGGAATGGAAGGCCAAACGCTCTAAAACCCCCAAGAAGCAGACACTCCACCGGTGCAGGATCAGGCAAGCCAAGCCAGAGACAAGATCAACAAAGGAGGATCCGCAGTCACAGCGAAGTAGTAAAAGCTGGTATTCTTTATTGGAAAACGCCACAAAAATGACACAAATAGGATGTATGTTTAAGGGGTTGTGGCTTTTTTCAGGACGACTGGGTGTGGGGTTTTCTCCTCCCTCCTCCTTCTGCTATAAAGTCCCCGCCTCTTTCAGAATCTGTATGACTATGATTAAGGGCAGATTTTGAGCCCGCGTACAAGAGGAATCGCAGCCGGGAGACTTGGGCACAGGATACAGCCAGTATGGCTTATCCTGCTGCTGCACAAGTTCCCGGTGTCGTTAAATACTATTCCCCCTCTAGGTCCACGTGGATGGTGGAGAATGATGTAATTTGGCTTCCAGCTATTGCTGGAAGGCGAATGACAGTGTTTTAAAAGTAACTTCAGCTCCGTCTTGTGCTATAGTCGTAATTCCTGTTACGGTCTATGGTGGCGCCGGCTGCGCCCAAGTCTCCTGTGCTGGATTGCCAATGTTCATTTGCAGCAGGTCTGACCTTGCTCTCACTAACAGTCAGCAGCCAGCAGAGAATGAATACCATATGACCACCACAACTGCTTTTTGATTAGGGTGTGGGGAGTCCAGGAGGGGGTGCTAGCTGATTGGCTGCCATGTGTCTGCTGACTGTTATGTAAGGGGTCAAAGTTTGACATGATGATGTAAAGGGGCGGGTCGAACTCCAAATGTTGGCAGTTTGCGGAACACACGAACAGCCAAAATTCGCCCGATACTGTCCGCCGGCAAACTGTACGGGCTATCTCTATAAGGGAGCCCACAGCCTGAAGGGGGCTGGAGGAAGCCGCAGGTAAGTATAAATGTTTTCCTTTTACGTGTCTTGGCTTTCCTTTAGTGATCCTAAAGCCTGGTACACACCTTCAATTACGATTTGCCAATCACTGACCAATCTTTACCACCTGCATGTAGTATGAGGGTCAACAGATATTAAACATCATAAGCAGATTTTGTAGGTAAACACTCATATTATATGTAGATAGTAAACGTGGTCAGTGATTGGCCAATCATTATTAAAAGTGTGTACCAGGCTTTATGTTCTCCGATGATCTCCAGTCTCGGAGAGCCCTGGAGAATTAGGAGAAATATACTTTTATCTTCAGTAACAATGATCTATAGAGACAGGTTTTCAAAATCTGTTGTTCTTCATACTACATGGAAGTAGCAAAATTAGCTTATGATTGGCCAATCTGAACTGGATGTGTGTGCATACCTTAAAGCCTGGTACACATATCTAACTTTTATTGGACAGTCACTGACTTGGGGTGGCGGGTCCCTTCCTCTGCAACCCTGTACCACTAAAATAGGATGTACCCCGGGGCGCAATACTATCCCCTTTGCTGTTCACCATATACTTATGCTGCAACTCATACAAAAACATGGCCTGACATATCATTGCTATGCTGATGACACACAGCTATATTTATCTTTTAAACCTGACGTCACAGACCCAACCCGAAAAATAGTCATACCCAGAGTCCACTTGAAAACTTTTGGTCCCAGAGCCTTCTGTCATGCCGCTTCTACATTATGGAACTTCTTACCTAAGCAGATCAGGCCAGCTCCATCTATGGACGTGTTTAAATACAGACTGAAAACCCACCTGTTTGTTTGGCATTTGCGGAAATATAATTTCCCTTGTGTTAATACTTCATCCTACAAGCAACTGCTAAATCTGAGAGAGCCTAAGCATTTTGAGTCCTATGGCAGAAAAGCGCTATAGAAATGTTATTGCTTTTATTGTTAAATAAACGCGTGCTTAGCTGAGCTTTAGGAAGGATGCATTATAACAGGCTAAATGCTGACAAAACTGAGGTTCTATGTTATCGGAGGTTAGCACTCGACAGCAAATCAGCTCCAGTCTCAGCCAGCACCACTAAGGATAGACTGCTCAGACCTGAACTCAGACTATGTGCACAGCCTGGGTTTACTGATTGATGGGGAATTAAGCTTCTGGAATCAAATCTCAGCTGTTGTAAAACATTCCTTCTTTCGCCTAAGGAACATTGTAAGGATTAAACACCTCACACCTCCAGCGGATCTTCCGACCCTAGTTCATGCCTTCATCACATCAAGGATGAACTACTGCAATGTTCTCTATACAGGCCTTCCAAACAAAGACCTGCACCACCTGCAATTAGTACAGAATGTCGCTGCAAGGTTGTTAACTAGCCAACCCTGTCAATTCCACACAACACCACTGGCTATCGATAAAATTGAGAATTCTGTTTAAGATTGACTTATTGGCATTCCAATCTTTGCATAATCTGGGCCCTGGATACCTAAAGGACTTGTTGCAACTGGATCGCACCCCCCACAATCTTAGATCAAAAGGATCTAATAACTTGGTCAATCCCAGATTCCGCCTCAAAACCTTTGGAGACAGCACCTTCTGTCATGCTGCCCCTAGACTTTTGAACTCCCTACCACACCCAATCAGGACATATAAGCATTTAAGTCCAGAGTGAAAAGCCACCTGTTTAGTCTAGCATTTATTAACACCTGACTATTTCATCTGTAACACAGTCCATCCTGAAACCCTGTATTGATCTGAGACATATCTATGTGCTTTGAGTCCTATTGGAGAAATGCTTACAAATGTTCTTGTATTGTATTGTACTGACTAATTTTACTAACCAAATGTAGTACGAGGGCTTACCTGCACAATCTGTTCATAGTATTCAAAATCTGTTGGCCCTCATACTACATGGAAAATGTTAAATTGTCCAAATTTAAAGCATCTCAGTGACTTGATCTGTGTTTATTTTTCAGTGAACTGGTCTGTATTTATTTTTATTTTTTTTCAAAAATTGTCTTTTATTAGATGGTCATAGTTTGCAACGTCGCATATTTCTTGAGAGCTTCTTTTAAAAATAAACGCAGGCTTCCTTGGATTTGCTTGAAATAAGCCTCACTGTAGGTGTGACTGACTGTGATTGGAATTGCACAATCTCTACCAGGGTCGGACTGGGACACTGGGGGCCCACCAAAGAAATTTCAACCTGGGGCCCACTCATCCCATGATTGTGGTGAAAAAGGGGCGTGACCATGCACCGGAAGGTGGGCGTGGTCATGATGTATTATGGACAGGGCCAAATGTACATGATCTTAGCAGCATTGTAATTCAGAGACACTGCTGCCCAGCAAAAATTTGTATAGAGTCCCCTCCTTCAATATAAAGTAATGCCTTACTTTGCAACTTTGCAGAGGTGGCGACCGCAGAGGTTTGCGACTGCATCGGGGCCCTTGGGCCAAAGGGGCCCCAAAGGGCCCTCCCTCAACTACAGTATTACCTCTCTATTGGTCCTGTGCTCATAATAAGCACTTCTATAGATACATTGAACAGTGGTAATCATTAACCTCCCTGGCGGTGCATTTCTATCTGGAATTAGGAGTCAAAAGCGGTACATTTTTTTTCAAGAATTTTAGATCTCCTATTCTTAAGTCACCAAAATATATCAGAATAAAGGCCTGGTAGACATTCTGCATATAAATAAAAGACTGGAACACAAATTTGCTGAAATAATAAAATGTATCAATAAACTGAAAAAATAGGAAAAACTGTACAAATAAGGCAGCAAGAAGATAATTATATACATTATATGTACATGTATACTTAGTACACCTCCCGTGTATGATAAGTTTTAAAGCAGGGAGCAGCACAGAGTCCAACATTGCAGTCAGGGCAGTAGATGCGCGACTCCTTCCTGACTTTTTTGCCCCTCTCATCGGTCTTAGAGCAGCACACCACACATGTCCTGGTTGGTGTGTTTTTTTTGGCAGTGGGAGGTATGTGCGCCGGGAAGTGCCGGCCAGTGAGTCGCTCCCGGTTAACTACATAGGAGGCACGTCGCCCGGTTCTGGCATCTGCGGCAGTCTGGTACCTCAAACAGATACACTCGCACATCCTCCATATGTAGTCCGTGTGAGTAATTGGCCTTTCACTGCGCTGCTTATAAAGTACATAGGAATTCCACAGAGACTGCTCCAGAAGATGTCGGAATATCTTTTTATAGTACTTCTGCTGCTTGCGGACTGCGGGATAAAATGTCACTGCTTGGTCCACTCTGTCCACTCCACCCATTGTTAGGTTGTAGTCCACCACAACCTGCGGCTTCTGTATTTCCTTTCCTCCTCTCGTTTTGGTGGGAACAGTGGAGGTGTCGTGGACCGTGGAAAGGAGACAAACGTCTTTTTTATCCCGCCAGCGGAGAGCCAGCATCTTTCCTTTCTGCCAAGCAGCTATGTCCAAGGGTTTCAATTTCTGCTTCCCAAAAGATGTAGGCATCTCCCGCCTGTTCGGCCTAACTGTGCCGTAGGCATCAGTGCGACGCTTTATGAGGATCTTAAAGAGTTCCGGGGAGGAATAAAAATTGTCCGTGGTGACACAATATCCCTTGTCCAGTAACGGCTCAGCAAGTGATAAAACTGAACTTGTCGCCACTCCATAGTCGCTGAACCGGGGATTGAACTTTGTTCCCTTTCCGGTGTACAAAACTATTCCATATGTACCCGGTTGAAGACTCACACAACATATAAGATTTTATTCCAAAGCGGGCCCGCTTAGAAGCTATAAATTGCAGCCAGCTCAGCCTTCCCTTGTAAGCCATCAGGCTCTCATCCACGGATATATCCCGCTCTGGAACATACGTGGTCCTGAAGTTCTCCACCACCATCTCCTACACTTCCCAGATTTTTTTCAGTTTGGGAGCAGGGTGAGTGGACTCCTCAAAGGTGTCGTTATTGGCGAAATGGAGAAATTTCATGATGAGCGAAAACCGGTGCTCGCTCATCACCGTACCAAAGAACGGGGTCGCTATCATTTTGTTGGTGGTCCAATGCCACTTCTGCAGGGGCTTCCCCACAACCCCTTGCAGAATGATAAGTCCCAAAAATAGCCAAATATCTTCTTTGGTGACCGGCTCCCAGTTCCTGTTCTTGAGAAGGGGCGTCGTGGAGCAGCCAGTTGTTGGGTGGCATAACGATTAGTCTCCTCCACAATCTTCTCAATAACGGCCTCATCAAAGAAGAGCTGCAGGTAGGCCAGGGGGTTGTGCTCACACACTTTCTTCAGGCCAGGCTCCCCAGTAAAAGGAAAACGGGGGGGCGTGGCGGTGCCTGAGAAAGGTCAATGGGGCACCAGACCCGGACATCGCTAACATCTGTGGTGATGGAATCACTCTCGCTGTCGCTACCTGGGTCAGATGAGAGGTCCCCAGGTGCGTCACTGTCGCTTGAGTCCGCCAGTGACTGCAAATCGCTGTCCTCCAACTCCACCAGCGATTCCGCAGCGAGCTGCCTTCTTGAAGCTGACGCCATAGCAGAATACAGGCAGATAGAGGTCAGTTAAAATGGCAGGCAGAGAGTTGTCAAATCCACGCAGAGGTCGGTACAGGCAGCAGGAAGAGTAGTCAAAGTCCAGGCAAAAATCGGTACACAGTAAATCAATCAAAGTCCAGGCAAAATCAGTACAGGGAGAAGGAAAAGAGAATAGTCAAAAATCCAGGCAAAAATCAGTAACGGGTATCCAATAATCAATAATCAGCAATCAGCAACTCACAGATCAAACAGCCAGCAGCCACGGTCTCCAGAGAGCAAATGGCAACATTGAATTGAATACAAATTAACTTGTATTCAATGCAATGCTACTTGTGGCCAATCAGATCACTTGTCATATTTTTTTTATATTCTGCCTCCCTCCCCCTGTGGCCAATCAGATAATGTGTGTCATTTTTCATTTTTTTACTCTCCCTCCCCCCGTGGCCAATCAGATTGTTTATTATATGTATTTTATTATTACTTCTCCCTCCCTACCCGTGTGGCCAATCAGAGTCTTTTATTGTCATTTATTTTTTTCCCTGACTCTCTCCCTCCTTCCCCCATGACCGCACGCCGCCCCCCGACGTCACGCCGCACCGCCGCTCCATGCCACCGATTGGCCGCCGGGTCCCCGGAAGATCAGACAGGTAATGGGGACTCCGGTGGCCGGGAGGGAGAAGCCTGGGTCCCACTGTGCAGCGCGATCAGCGCGCGGGACCCAGAGAGACAGAGCGCGCAGTGTTTTCAGCCAGCCCGACCTGTGTTCGGGCTCACCGCTTTCAGCACACAAAGCGGAGCCCGAACACAGGTCGGGCTTACCGCCAGGGGGGTTAACAAGCTATTTCCCATCCCTTTCTTGCACATCTGACACTGTAGTTGCCATTGGCAGGTTTTGGTGCGTCATATCAATTATGTATAGAGTGCTTGGGGGGCCCCATTGTAAAATTTGCATCGAGGCCTACAGCTCCTTAGCTACACCACTGCTCTCAGCATGAGTGATTAAAGCACTGAGAAGAGAATTTTTGTGCTGCAGGCAGCAATTGGAGCTCTGTCAGACAAGGAGGGGGGGGGGGGGGCACCAGAGACCTGGAGGCGGGGCACACCGAGGGAAAAAACTGTACTACTGTGGCCCAGTCCGACCCTGATCTCTACTGCATTAATCTTTTAGCAGTCACAGGCCCAGTGCACACCGAGTGGTTTTGGATGCGGTGCGCCAGCCGCATCCGCCTGTAAACTAGTGACAGTAACTAGCTTTTGTTGATTTTCAGTTATTTCCATCTCATGAGTATCCTTAGTAAACAGACAAAATGTTCCTGATTCTACTCACTTTTTCTCTTAGGGCTGGTTCACACGGGCGTCTGCCCGGCTTTCTGTGGCGTCGCGTTTGGTGGCGTCGCGGCGGCGATGAGTTCGGGCTTTCAGCAACCTTCACGTAGCTTTCGAATGCGGTCTACGTTTTTCTTCCCCTAGGGGAACATTACCCGTGGTGGTTAACTGCCCCAGGATGCTACATGTAGCGTCCAGGGTTGCCTTGAACGCCAGGGAAAATCGGGACCCGAACGCCACGTTCGCATAGACGCC
This sequence comes from Hyperolius riggenbachi, assembly GCF_040937935.1. Classification (NCBI taxonomy): domain Eukaryota; kingdom Metazoa; phylum Chordata; class Amphibia; order Anura; family Hyperoliidae; genus Hyperolius; species Hyperolius riggenbachi. The sequence continues at coordinate 153,002,392 of NC_090656.1, read as the reverse complement.
GGTAAAAGCCTAGTACAAACGCTCCCATTCACTTGAATGGGAGCATTTTTTTTTTTAAAAGGTAAGTTTTTATTTGTTTTCTTGCTTTTCATAACATAACATTACAACACAACATTCGGGTAAGACATTTAACACTTACCCATGGAACATTTATTTACAGTTACAGTTAGGTCATAGTCCTAGAGGGTAGAAGAGGAGGAGGTTGAAAGAAATAAAAGGTATAGAGAAGAGAAGTGATCTCAGCCATATTAAATTGTAGTGTATCACGTATAGAGTGAGAGAAAGATTAGAAAAAGAAAAAGCTGTTCATTATGTCACATGTATCATTTTTTAGCATTACTCTTACATAGCATGTATAGAAATCACCTTGCCTTAGAGAAAAGGTAACATTATACTAAGTGTGTCTGTACTAGACAGCCATCGTCCAGAAAGACCCAATCACAGTGGTTTGTGTTAAATTCAGACATAGGCATTCAAACGTCTATCTGGAGACTCCGGCAGTGTTTATCACACCATCTGGACCAAATGTTATCAAATTTTTTAAGGCAGTTCCTGCTTTTGTACGTTATCTTACATAAGGGTAACATAGAGTTAGTGAAGGAGATCCATTCAGCCTTAGAAGGTATTGTTGGTTGATTCCAGTGTTTCAAAATTATTTTCCTAGCTACGTGGCATACCGTAAAAATCATGGCTTGTTTGTATTTGTTGTAACTGTTTTTATCAAATATTCCTAACATCACCATTTTAATATCCAGGTTAATTGGTAAATCCAATACCCCTCTAATGTTTTTTTCAACCTGTACCCAGAATCTTTCAAGTTTAGGGCATGTCCAAAACATGTGTAGATAGGTCTTTGCCTGTACTCCACATCTCGTGCAAGTATTGGAGTGAGCGGCATTAATTGTATGTAGTCTGCTGGGGGTAAAGTATACCCTGTGAAGGTATTTGAGGTGTATCAGCCTGTCCCTGGATGAGATTAGGATCGCAGCTCCCCTACCCACTACCTCCTCCCACTCCTCATCTTCAACTTCACCAACATCCCTTACCCATTTTGCACGAATTTTATCAGTGTTATGGCCCATTTGGATAAGAAGATCAGCATAGATGGCCGACAAGGGCTTCTCTAGGTGTTCTTGTATGAGCAAGGACTCCAGTGGATCCGACCCTAGCTGTGTGCCCTCCCTACCAAACTGGGCTGTAAATGCGTGTGATAATTGAAGGTATCTAAAGTGCATCTGCCTAGGGATACTATATATTTGTCTAAGTTCTGTGAAGGTCAGTAAGGTTCCTGTCTTGGTAATGTCTTTTAGCACTTTGATCCCATATTGTGCCCATAATGACGGGTCAGGTATAGAGGTAAAGTGTGGGATATGCGGATTACCCCATAGGGGAGTATATGGGGACCATGTGAGTGGGGCTACAAGCTTTTTGTGAAGATATTGCCATGCTCGAATTGTGGTTTTCATTACTACCGTGATGTTTGGAGAGGAATTTGGGCCTCGAAATGGGAGATTTAAAAGGGCCTCGTAGGAACCCATAATTGCAGCCTCTATTACTATTGCTGGATTGAGTTCATTACGCGAGAACCACCACCTTATTGTAACAAGTGCTGCTGCCAGAAAGTAATAAAAAAAGTTGGGCATAGCTAGCCCTCCTTCTGAGGCTGGGAGGGTCAGCGTTTGGAAGGACATGCGTGGTAGTTTATTGGACCATATAAAAGGAATGAGAATTTTATTAATTTCAGTGAAGTATTTTTTGGGGATCCAGACTGGGGAGTTGCGGAATATATATGTAAATTTGGGTAGTAGCATCATTTTGATTGCATTGACCCTACCTATTAATGTTAGTGGTAACTCCTGCCAGGTGTTACATTTATCTTTAATCTTTTTGATGATAGGGAAGAAGTTATTTGTTAGGAATAACTTGGTATCTTTATGGATTATTATTCCCAGGTATGTAAATGTGGTTGCCCATTGCAGGCCGGATCCACCGGAGTCCCCCCCAGAAGCGTTGTTATCTAAGGGGAAAAGAATAGATTTTGCTTTATTTATTTTTAGTCCTGACCATCGACTAAATTGTTCTATTATGTTAAAGGCTGCTGACAACGAAGGGCCAGAGTCTGCAAGATAAAGTAATATATCGTCTGCATAGAGATTTTCTCCTCTAGTCTCCCTATTTTTAGCCCCTGAAACCTAGCAGACTGTCGCAATAGTATGGCTAACGGTTCTATGGCAATAGCAAACAGACTCGGCGAGAGGGGACACCCCTGTCTGGTACCTCTGTGAAGTGAAAAAGGTGGTGATATTTTGCCATTAATACGCAACCTGGCAGAAGGTCTTTTATATAGTAGTTGTACCATTTTTATAAAGTTACTTCCTATGCCAAACTTGCCCATCACCCTCCAGAGGTATCCCCACTCCACCGAGTCGAACGCTTTTTCGTTATCTAATGAAGCCAAAACCCTATCACCCTCATTATCATGGTTAACGACCAAGTTGGTATGCAGCCGTCTAAGGTTAATATCGGTACCCTTTCCAGGCATGAATCCCGTTTGGTCCTGATGAATTATGGTGAGAATGCATTTGTTGAGTCTGTTAGAAAGAGCTTTTGCTATTATTTTTGCATCAACATTTATAAGCGATATAGGCCTATAGGAGGCACATAGGTTAGGATCTTTACCGGGTTTCAATATTAGTGTGATTAATGCTTCTGACCATGAGGCAGGGGGTGTATCATTATTAAATGCTGATTTCTGGGCCGCTAACAATTTAGGAGCTAAAGTAAGATGGTAGTGCTTATAGTATTCAGAAGGATATCCATCTAGACCAGGGGTTTTCCCACACTGCATTTCTGAAATAGCGTCAGTAATCTCATCCAGGGAGAGAGGTGCATCTAAAGCTTTAATTTGTTCTTCATTAAGGGTAGGGAATGTAATGTCGTTGAGGAACTCATCCAGTTGTAAAGGGGAATAGTCCGCTCTAGAGGAGTATAGTTGTGTATAGTATTGAGTGAAGGTGTGCTCTATAGTATGTTGGTCCTCATGTAGATAGCCATCCTCGGACATGATCCCAGGAATTGCAGTGTATGACCCGGTGTCCCTCAGGAGCCAGACCAGAAGTTTATCATTTTTGTCCCCTTTGGCGAATATGGTTTGGGATTTAGCAAGCAAGGCACGCTTACAACAGTCAACTCTAAGGAGTTCCACTCTATTAAGAGATGCCTGCCAGTCCTTGTAGGCCTGGGCAGTATTAGTAGCAGTATAAGTATTTTCGGCTTGAGTGGCCTGCTGTTCAGCTGTCTGTAGTATAATATTAGCTTGTTTTCTAGCATTAGAGATTTCGGCTATATAGTACCCCCGTATACATGCTTTTTGAGCATCCCAGACCATGTCCGAGGAGGCTGATGTTTCATTGTCTGTCCAATAGTTTTGTAGTGCCTTAGCGACAGCAGTGTCAACCGTTGGCTCCGTGATCCAAAACCTGGATAGCCTCCAGGACCTGGATGTCAGAACCTCTTTTATGTCCAGTGTGAGCAATGTTGGAGCGTGGTCAGATATCCCGCTGGGCAAGATGTCCACCCTGTTTATCATGGGTAGTATATCATTGGATGTATATATAAGATCAATGCGAGACAATGTTCTATGTGTAGCAGATGAACATGTGTACTTTAGTATATCCGGGTATTTCCATCTCCATGTGTCTATTAAGGAGTGTGTTTCTGCCCATTCCCCTAAGTTAAACCTTTCTGGTCCAGCGTGTTTAAGCCTGTCTTTGGCGGGATCTGGTGCCAGGTTAAAATCTCCTGCCCATATAATTTTAGCTGGTGGAAGCTGTGAAATCATGCCCACTAATTCATTAAGCAATTCAGTAGATCCAGTAGGAGGAAGGTACAACCCCACAATAATAAACTGTAATCCAAAAATAGTTGCCTGTACCAATACATATCTGCCAAAGTTATCCAGCTTGACCTGCTGTATCGTAATGGACAGGGATTTGTGAAATAATATGCTAACTCCTCTGGAGTGAGTGGAGTACGTGGAATGATAATAGCTGCCTACCCATGGCTTTTTTAGTGCCATGATAGTTCGCCCAACTAGGTGGGTTTCTTGAAAGATGCAGATGTGGGGGTGATGTTTTTTAAGGAAGTCAAAAACCAGGGATCGTTTAAATTTAGAATTGAGACCCCTTACGTTCCATGAAATGCAGGTCAAACTGGACGGCCTGTCAGCTTGTTGAGCAGGTGGCATAATAAGCATATGAGGAATAAATACATTCATGTGGCATCATTTTGAGATATGGAAGCCCAAGAGAGGGCTGCAGAAAAGGAAAAAGAGAGAAAGTGAAGAAAGACAACATTCCCATCCCTTCAGAACCTAGAGACCCTTGACCTACTATCCCTTAACCCAACACCCACCCTGCTACGTCTACCAACTTGTATTGTAGCTTAGTCCCTAAACTTCCCAACCTTCCCTTAGCTATCCGCCAAAAGGAGGGTTACTAACTATTAAACCAGTGTGTAAAGGTATTACACACTTGTGGGCGGGAGTGGTCTGATGGGCTGGAGAGGTCCACTGCCCAGCAGCACCCAGCAATTGCTAGGAGGTATGAAACTTAACGTCCCCCCCCCCCCCCAGCACTGAATAAATCAGTAGTGGTTAAGATATACCGGCTCTATCTGTACCCTGATGCCATGTTTATATAAAATTCACTTATTAAACTGATAGAGAGGTGGAGATTAGCCTCTGTTTTGTAAAACTGTAGTGCTCATTATAAGGCCATTAAGATCCAGAGGTATATATTTGGAACTAGGGTACAACATACGCCTCAGGTAGCCTAGTGGTTTAACATTGTGCAAGGGCCATCCTTCTCGCATAGCCTCCTAGTTTATTCGAGAGCAATATTTAGTGGCAAAGAATGTCATAGAACAGGGCATCTAGGTAAGCTGCTTGAGTATCTATTTAGCTATCCTTATACCTGAGTCGAATTATGATCCCCCCCCCCCTCCTGTAGTATTGCCAACATTATAGATGTGTTGTAAACACTAGTGCATTCCACTATTCTGTATTCCTCATCTATTTTAATTGTAGCCCCATGGCTAACAGCAGCTATTATATGTAGTATGGGACAGAGCAATAAACAGCTATTATTATCATGCCTACTACTATCCACCATAGGGGCAGTAACATTTAAACCAGTGGCGTAGCTAAGGAGCTCTGGGCCCCGATGCAAGTTTTACAATGGGGCCCCCCAAGCACTCTATACATAAATTGATACAGCGCACCAAAACCTGCCAATGGCAATTACAGTGTCAGAGGTGCAAGAAGGGGGTGGGGAACAGCTTGTTAATGATTACCACTATTCAAAGCATCTATAGAAGTGATTATTATGAACACATGTCCAATAGAGAGCAAATACTGTAGTTGACGGAGGGCCCTTCGGGGCCCCTCTGGCCCAAGGGCCCCGATGCGGTCGCAACCTCTGCACCCCCTATTGCTACGCCCCTGATTTAAACCAATCATATCATTTTAACATAAAATACTAATTCTATAACCACTTATTTTAGGTGGATGTGGTAACATATCTGTGTTCCGAGCAGAATAGCTGCTGGATCTTCATTTGTGGTGGTATATCTCCATCTAGTGGTGGAAACATGGCAATGCAAACTTAAGCAAAGTAAATTGTGCTAGGACATCATTGTCAGCATCTCCAAATGCAATGCTAATAGCAGTGCGATCAGCAGTGGATAAGTGCATTTTTCGAGGGCTTCCACAAACAATTAGGTCCTGCAGATAGCTCAGCAAAACATTCATCTAGGAGATATCCCAGTAGGGCAACAGTCACTGCGCAGTATTCACAGTAAAGGCGAAAGTAAGTATTGCTGCAGGTTATAATGTAGTATCTATTCCGCAGGAGATTATCCAGAGGTTCCAATAGGACAGTAGAGGCAGTCCGGATGCGGCAATTTTAATTATAGCAAGAGTCTTAGCCAGGGTGAGGTAGTATGCTGATGTTTGTAGGCATATAAACTCAAAGTACATGTTAGTGAGGCTAAGGATAAGTATATCTTCATCCAGTTAAGGCAGTAAGATGAATGGGTCTCAGTGGGGGCGGTAGCATTTGCCCATTGCTGCTAGTGCGGTTTCTTGGCGCCTTCTCAACCGCGGGAAAGAACAGTGCGGGAGATTCAAAAATTATAACGGTTTGTGGCGCACAACCAGTGATAACAGAACTACGCAGGAGAACTTGCAGATAAAGGAAGGGCATAGCAAAGGCCTGCCGCATAAGTTCTATCAGTAGTATCAAGTTCTCCCAGTATTTTTCAGAGTCATAAGCACCCTATAAAGTATATTCAACATTATGTACTCACTCGTTTTGGGGGTAAGGCGTCCAGCCATTTCATGACATCAGACGGTTTGTCAAAAAATTGAACCGATTCGCCATCCTGCACCCTTAACTTGGCTGGGAACTGCATGGAATATGCGATGTTTCTTTCTTTAAGCTTAGCTTTAGCATGCTGAAACGTCTTCCTTAGCTTCTGAGTTTCCATTGTATAATCCGGGAAGATCATCACTTTAGTATTCTCATATTTCAGCTCTCCTGCCTTCCTTGCCGCTGTCAAGATGGCGTCCCGGTCTCTGAAGTTGAGCAATTTCAGTATGATAGGTCTGGGGAGTGATCCAGGAGGTCCTTTACGTGAAGGTACCCGGTGGGCTCTCTCTACCACAAAGTGGTCAGAGAAGGTATCTCCTGGGAGCATCTGGCGAAGCATATTTTCAATAAAAGTGGCGGTGTCTAAGGTTTCAGCCCCCTCCGGCAGTCCCAGGATTCTCAAGTTGTTGCGCCTATTACGATTCTCCGCGTCTACAGCTCTATCCTCTAGGTGTGTGAGACGGAGCTGCATTCCCAGGATTGCAACGCTGTGGGTCTGGGTAGTATCTTCCAAGGCCGAGGTACGGTGCTCTAGGTCTCTCGTTCTCTCCCGGAGCTTACCCACATCTCCTCTGAGCAGGCTCAAGCCAGTATCTAGGTGGTCTATCTTGACCGTCAGTGTTGTTTGGCAGGTGCGGATTGCCTCGAGCAGTTCAGCAGAAGTCGGCATGCCTGAGTCATCTTCAGCGTTATCTTCATGCCCGCCGCCATCTTTGCCATGCTTTCCTCTGCCCGGCCTCTGTGTCAGGGGAGTAGCTGGAGGCTGATCTGCCGGGTCTAGTGCATCTTCCTTCTCCCTGCTAGTCTTATTTGCTTTCGGAGGCATTACGAGATAGGGTGTGGATCTGTGTGTCGACTTTGGTGTGCGTTCTGGTCCAGCACAGGAATCCCAAATGGCGGTCTGGTAGTCTGGTTGGGCCGAGGTTGAAGGTTCCTCTTGCCTTTCCTCCTCCGGCGGCACGGTCCACGAGTCCTCCAGTGTGCACTCAAGGAGAAGCAGGTTATCTCGAGGGATAAAAGTGGCTGATTAGTCACCCGGAGGCTCGCAGTTCATCTACTAGGGAGATGCTGGGCAGCGGAGCTCTGGAAGAAGCGTCCGTTCACAGCGCCATCTTGGCCACGCCCCTGAATGGGAGCATTTAACGCCAAGTCCCGAACGCTGGCGGTAAATCCTCCGCAGACGCCCATCTGAACCAGCCCTTAAGTTTTCTCCTAGGTGATATTTCACAACCTATCAATAAAATGCCTTTTAAGCCACCAACAAGCGTGAAAATACTCACAATAATTTTAACAGTACTTTTCCACCCACTCTTTAATAGTTTTTCAATTGCAGAGTACTGCAAAGTTATTTTGAAAACAAGATTAAAATTATCTCCTAGGAGAAAACTTAGGAGAAAAAGTGAATAGAATCGGGCCCATTGTCTTCAAACTAAAACATGCATTTGCATGCCTTTTGTTTAAGTCATGCATATCTAGTTTTATCTACCTTTCAACCTACAAGACATTAAAAAAATGGCATTTGATACTGAATATTTGAACTGCAAAGTGACCACATGATGGCAGTAGATGCTTACACTTAGAAGACTTTCATAACGTAAATTCGTTGTTTTCTTTCCAGACCACACAATCTGCTGTCTGCTACCTAGCAGATAAAGAAATAATATAATGTGGCCAGATGAGATCTAATGTGATAAATGCTATGCAAATGAAATGAACAGCCACATTATATCTTTTACTACAGGTTTATCATCTGGGATATTTTGAACTTTTTGTATATGAATGCTTGCTAGGCAAGAACCTCAATTATTGTAATGTCTTTCATAATGCTGAGTAAGGTGCGGGCAAGAAACTCCTTTGTACATGAACATGTTTTCATAGAGCGACACTCCTGTGTGCTAATTTGCTAAAGGCAGGAGAAGTGCTGGAAGAGAAAGTGCTGCAGGCCTGAAGACCCCTTATAACCGCGAGGAGAACTGTGCTGTCTCAGAGCAGAGTCACAACAAAATACTCTCTGCATGGCAGTTGCTCAGGTCTTCTGATGTCCTTTTCAACCCAGCAGCACAGCGCAGGCAGTGCCAATGCACTCTGCTTAGCCCTCATTTTCCTTTAATTTTCCTGTGTGTTTTTCAGAAAAAAAGCACAGCATAGGGCAGCCACAGGAGACATCATATTTAGCAGTAATATGAGCACGCTGTACGGCTTCATGAATGATGGTTTACCTATTGTGGCATAATAGCAGCCCAGGAATCCAATGCAATTGGGTTTATGGCCTGGGGACAGCTCCAGGATAAATGAGGATAGCTTGGGCTAAATGTCTGAAGCAGGATGACTTCACTGTGTGTGCGGTTTAGATGCTGATTGAAGAATTCCATTTCAGAATATACAATAACAATGATTCATAAATGTCATCTTCTAGCACCCCAAACAAGAGACAGCTCATAAGAGAAGAACAAAGAACTGAGCATTATTGTAGAAATTGCACCAGCTTATACATAAAATCATACTGAGAACCATGTGCAGAACATAAGCGTCCAACTGCATAGCATTCATAGGCTTGTGGCTCCTTCATTTAACAGGGCTTTGCAGTGAAATATACAGATATTCAATAGTACCAATATACCATACAGTATAATGCTAGAGACATGTTTTATAGCAATAGGTGTCTCTACCACTGGTGCAACAATGGCCCACGTGATCGGGGGTGGCCTGAGGGCTATGAGGGCACATTCCTCCCCCCCACATTGCATTGTAGTGCAGGGAGCAGTGTAATATTTACCTGTTCTACGCTGCGTCGGGTCTCTTCTTCCTCCTGCTGGTAGCAGGTAACTCTATGCTGCAAACCTCTGGCTCTTGCAGGGAGGAAGGAAGGCCTGATGCAACATGAAACAGGTAAACATTGTAGTTCTTCCTGCGCTACTCTGCAAGGTGGTGGTGGTGGGAGAGTGGAATGACTGCTGCTATGTGCGGGGAGGAGAGGGGTGGCAGGAGGCACCATGCTAATTTTGCTTGGGGACCCGGAGCGCTGTTAGTATGCCCGTGGGATGTTCAGTGTTCAGTCAATACCAATCATGTATATTCATAAATGTTTATTGATTTGCTTGCTTATTTCCGCTATCTGAGAAAGCCCTATATATAGCCAATGCCTTGATCATAACTTTGTTTCTAATGGTTAGTGGCATGCAAACAGCTGGGGAGCACCACTGATTGGCTCAGAGGGTGGGGCTGCTGTACACAGGGCCGGCTCTAGACTTTTTGCCGCCTGAGGCAAAATTAGAAAAAATTGCCCCCCCCAGCCGTGGGGGGGGGGGGGGGGGGTGCCGAGCTGGAGGGGTAGCTAGGAGAAAGGGAGAATTGGGCCTAGCGGCGGGGAGGGGGGTCGGACCCCCCCTCCCTCGCCTGGGTCCCCCGATCTGCGCTCCTCCTCCAGCGTAAAGTACCAGCCAGCGCGCATATGTTGAAGAGGCAACGAGCGGAAAAATCACTCACCTTATCCGCGTTCCATCGTGCGCTCCACTGACGTCACTTCCTGCAAGGCCGTCCACTTACAATACAGTGGGCGGCGTTGCCGGAAGTGACGTCAGTGGAGCACGCGATGGAACGCGGAAGAGGTGAGTGATTCCCCCGCCTGTTGCCTCTTCGTCATATGCACGCTGGCTGGTACTTTACGCTGGAGGAGGAGCGCAGATCGGGGGACCCAGGCGAGGGAGGGGGGGGTCCGACCCCCCCTCCCCGCCGCTAGGCCCAATACCCCCTTTCTGCCCGCTACCCCTCCAGCTCGGCGGGCGGCCCCAGCGTCCATGGAGAGGCGGGTGCCGCCAGGGCCGCCATCAGAAATTTTGGGGCCCCTCGCACATCATCAGGCCTGCCCCCCCCCCTCCCAAGCCCACCCACTGGCTGCTGAGCCCGCTCAATAGCCACCCCACCCCCGTGCCCATAGCGTCAAAAACTGTGCATGGCTCCAAAGAAAGTGGCACGCACAGCACGACGCAGTAAAAAAGTGTCTCCCTCTGTGTCACCTCAGTTTGTGCAACAGTGAGGTTAGTGTTAGGTGTAGTGATGGGAAGGCTTGTGTTAAGTGGTCAGTGTAGGTTCAGGGAGGTCAGTGTGGGTGCAGGGAGAGGTCAGTGTGGGTGCAGGGAGAGGTCAGTGTGGGTTCTGAGAGGTCAGTGTGGGTGCTTGGAGGTCAGGTCAGTGTAGGTTCTGGGAGGTCAGTGTGGGTGCTTGGAGGTCAGGTCAGTGTGGGTTCTGGGAGGTCAGTGTAGGTTCTGGGAGGTCAGTGTGGGTGCTTGGAGGTCAGGTCAGTGTAGGTTCTGGGAGGTCAGTGTGGGTGCTGAGAGGTCAGTGTGGGTGCTTGGAGGTCAGGTCAGTGTAGGTTCTGGGAGGTCAGTGTAGGTTCTGGGAGATCAGTGTGGGTGCTTGGAGATCAGGTCAGTGTAGGTTCTGGGAGGTCAGTGTAGGTTCTGGGAGGTCAGTGTGGGTGCTTGGAGGTCAGGTCAGTGTAGGTTCTGGGAGGTCAGTGTAGGTTCTGGGAGGTCAGTGTGGGTGCTTGGAGGTCAGGTCAGTGTAGGTTCTGGGAGGTCAGTGTAGGTTCTGGGAGGTCAGTGTGGGTGCTTGGAGGTCAGGTCAGTGTAGGTTCTGGGAGGTCAGTGTAGGTTCTGGGAGGTCAGTGTGGGTGCTTGGAGATCAGGTCAGTGTAGGTTCTGGGAGGTCAGTGTAGGTTCTGGGAGGTCAGTGTGGGTGCTTGGAGATCAGGTCAGTGTAGGTTCTGGGAGGTCAGTGTAGGTTCTGGGAGGTCCGTGTGGGTGCTTGGAGGTCAGGTCAGTGTAGGTTCTGGGAGGTCAGTGTGGGTGCTGAGAGGTCAGTGTGGGTGCTGAGAGGTCAGTGTGGGTGCTGGGGGACGGAGAGACACTAGGATTTAGGCCAAAGTGCTGTGTGGGGGCGTGGCTTACCGGACGTGGTGGGAGGGGCTTACCGGGAGTGGTGGGAGGGGCTTCTTTCCGTGGCCAGGCAATCTTTATTGAAAACTTCTCTTCTTGAGGTCTGGCTGGGTGAGCCAGCCCATCACCTCAGTCATCTTGCCTCCTCCATCTTCAGCAGCACCATTTCCAGGCCTCCTCCATTCCCAGCATGCTACCTGCATCTCCTCCTCCCAGACCCTCCTTAGCTGGACGGCAGCCAGCCTGGCCATGTCTTTGTATACACCACAGTGACAGACCATGCGCAGCAGGCATGTCGGGACTTAGGGGTGGGGCCTACCGGGGGAAATCCCGCCCTCCCATTGGCTCAGTCTGACACTGGCTTCACCCTCCTCTGTGATTGGCTGGCATCATCACTTGCTGCAGCAGCCGCTCGCAGTTACCAGACATGACATGCTGGGAGCAGGGGGCCTGTAGCGGAGCCACAGTAAGTGAGCAGGGGGCCCGTGCACCCCCTTGGGAGCCTCAGGCGGCTGGGCCCATCACTCTTGTATCGGCTGTCCCCCCCTGATGGCGGGGGTGGGTGCCGCCCCCGCAGATTTACCGCCTGAGGCAAATGTTTCACCCCGCCTCATGAGCGGGCCGGCCCTGGCTGTACAGTCTACTCTACTGGAGACCCCAGGCTAGAGGAAAGAGTGTGGTTGTTTTCTTGAGAAGCAATGTCCTTGTAGCTAAGTAGATCTGTATTATACTTTGTCTGTAACTATATGTTTGTGCAGTAGATAACCAAAGCATTTCCTGGATAATTATATGTACATACTGTCCTCACTCAAGGGGTTAATTCTTCCCAAATGACATACAGTAATAGCACTCTGTAATTCCTGTTAGTGAGTCAGAAGATTTAAAACAGTAACATTTCATTTAAAATACACCTGACTTGCATTTCACTGCTCATATTTGCTCATTTATTTGAAAAATGAACTAACTATTACAATCAATATGAGAGATATGAGAAAGCCCTCAGGTTAAATAACAGTCTAATAACTTACAATGTGGGTGTGCCTGGTCTGTCGACTCCTGAACTCCAGAGGCCGAGAGGAAAGAGACAAAAGACACCAGTGGCACCAGTATAGTGTAGTATTTGAACTAAATGGATAATGAAAGTAGCTAAAAACTACTTACAAAGCTAGGTTGCTGAAAGGCAACTACAGTATTAGGCAGATGCGGGTCAGTCAGGGTTTCTTCCTCAGAAAGTCAATCTCCAAAAAAAAACCAAATACCTCCTTAGATTGCTCTAAGGGGGAAACCCTAACCAAGCAGAGTAATTGGAAGGATGGGAGGAGGCACCCCAGGCATATAAAAGGTTAAAAAATAAATTAAAATAGATAAGTAATAGTCTTAACTCAGACCAGGATTGGGCTTTCAATATATTTATTGGACACTAAAAACACCTTTCACGCGTCTTACCCGCGTCCTCTATTCAATTTACAAATAAGCTCTCCTGAGACCGTCCTGTTCTAAGACACTTTATAAATTGATCTGAGGAAACAATCTGTAGATTGTAGATTTTATTTTGGGAGAGATGAGTGGGTTTCTCCTTGCTACCCTGCCATACACACCATTGCTGTTCAGTGTTTCTTGTTGGTGGATTCATAAACATCAACATTTGCCAATATGTGACAGGCTTTCAGTTGCTTGGAAGTTACTACAGTTTTGTTTTTAACCTCTCAGACTTTGCAGTTGGAGTTATCTTTGATGGTCACCAAATTATGGGCTAGATAACAATGGTCTTGAATTTTCTCTATTTGTATACAATCTGCCTGATATTTTCCAGTTTTTTGGGCAACAGTTACTCCTTTTGCAAGGTCCCTTAGACACCTCTTTTGTTTGAGTAATGAGAAACATCCTCAAATGAGATTTATATTTGCTGCTTTGCTGGATCCCAATTCTTTAGAGGGAACCTGAAGCTAGAGAGATATGGAGGCTGCCATATGTATTTCCTTTTAAGTTGCCTTGCTATCCTAACTGATAGTCTGACTCTAATACTTATAGCCATAGAACAAACATGCAGCAGGTGTTTTGGAAATTATTGTCAAATCTGAAAAGATAAGCTGCAAGCTTGTTTCTGGTGTGATTCATACAGCCTCATTTTTTTTTCTCATGTAGCTAGCCTATCGCTAGCTACATGATTCCCCCCTCCCTGCGGTGTCCCTCCCACCCCTCCGATCGCCACCGGCGATCAAGCCCATCCGGAAATCCCGTTCTGAACGGAATTTCCTTTAGGGGTTCCCCCGTCGCCATGGCGACGAACGGAGTGACGTCATCAACATTATCAACGTCACAGGGAGTCCCGATCCACCCCATAGCGCAGCCTGGCGGCGATTGGCCAGGCTGCACAAGGGGTATGCGGGGGGGGCCCTGTATCGTGGCGAGTAGCGGCGCATCGGCGGCAAGCGGCGGCGATCAGGTAAGACACGCAGCTAGCAAAGTGCTAGCTGCATGTTTTAAAAAACAAATTATCCAAATCGGCCCACCAGGGCCTGAGAAATCCTCCACGGCGGCATATCCCGGCAGCTCAGCACCTTCACCGCCAAGGAGGTTAAGGTGCCCCGGGGCAAGCTTAAGCAAGGGGCCCCCCCTACAATTCCCCCCCCCCCCGGAAGTAACCGAACCTGCTGGCAGAGGGAGAGACATGATCTATATACATACCTCTGGCGTCGGTTTGCTTCCAGCATCTGTCTCCTCGGAATGGTTCGGTTCCAGCGTCTGTCTCCTCCAAGCGGTTCGGTTCCAGCGTCTGTCTCCTCCAAGCGGCTTGGTTCCAGCGTCTGTCTCCTCCAAATGGCTCGGTTCCAGCGTCTGTCTCCTCCAAACAGTTTGGTTCGAACCATTTGGAGGAGACAGACGCTGGAACCGAACCACTTGGAGGAGACAGACGCTGGAACCAAACCGCTTGGAGGAGACAGGTGCTGGAACCGAACCGCTTGGAGGAGACAGACGCTGGAACCGAACCGCTTGGAGGAGGTATGCCAGCAGGTTCGGTTACTTACTTCACTGCTCGCACAGGGCCCCGGGGAGCAGTGCGAGCAAGGAGACTGTAGCAGGGTCGGCACTGCTGGGGCCTCAGCAGAGGTCGGGGCCCCGGGGCAAATGCCCCCTTTGCCTCTATGGTAGCACTGGCCCTGGCAGCCTCCATACACTTCTCGCTTCAGGTTCCCTTTTTTTTCTGATTAGCCCAGAGTCTAGCCACAGTTTATGAAAGCCCAACCATATTGAAAGGCTTCATCACCACGCTCTTGGTGTTGGGCATAAAGTCTCATCATATTTGCCAATCAGAATTTGCCAATCAAATTTAATTATTACATAGAAATATATAAAGAAAGGGAAAAGAGAAACAGACCAAAGGGAGAAGGAAGAGCTGCCTTCAGGTTACCTTTAGGCTGGTTGCACAGTGGGACGTTAAAGTCCCACGTTACAGCAGCCAGAAACGCAGCCTAACTCACAGCAATGTAAAATCAATGTTGCTGTTCACAGTAACACGTTGCGTTACATTGTAACGCAGCACGTTAAAAACAAAGTGCTGCATGCTGTACGTTATACTGGGCTAAGCCACGTTAGCCTGTTTGCACATGCTCAGTAATGTTGGAGGAGGAGGTCTCCCCTCCTCCTCTGCGGCCAGCCACATGGCTAATTAATATTCACTGCACTGCAGAGACTCGTGGTGGGACTGTAGTGTTGTCCGGATCATGAACGAATCGTTCATTTGATCCGGATCTTTTTTGTGAGTCAATCATCCGGATCATCACAATGAAAGATTCGGTTCACAGTGGATGTTTGTCTGGAAGAAACAGGAAATACAGAATGTACAGTGCAGGGAAAGTCCTGTCCTGCTAGTCATTTCACCCCCAGTCTGCTTCCCTAGTAAAATTATTCAAATGATTTAGTTCAAAGATCCGGATCTTTTCAATGATCCGATTCAAATGATCCGAATCCTTGAAAAGATCCGGACTTCCTATGACTAACCTAGAGCGGCTGCTTTGAGAGCTGCATAACGCAGCTCAATCTGACGTCCAACTTCAACACCACCATACGTCAGGGCCGGGCCGAGGCATAGGCTGGAGAGGCTCCAGCCTCAGGGCGCAGTGTAAGAGGGGGCGCACAATTCATTCAGCTGTCATTCCTAATTGTGTTTGAAGCAGAAAGAAATAAGAAAAGGAGATACATGGAAGTGACTACAAGCCAGATAACTAGAGATTAAGGTGTTGGGGGCCCTGGGGAGCCTCTTAGTCTAATAGCAATCAGTGTGTGACGGCTGGGGTGGAGGGATGGAGGGGCGCACTTTGGTGTCTCAGCCTTGGGTGCTGGAGGACCTTGTCCCGCCTCTGCCATACGTTGCGTTAGGGGCACGTTATGCGACCATAACGTCCACTAAAACGCAACGTCTTGGTGGGAAAGTAGCCTTAAGGGACCACTGTCGTGAAAATCTTGAAATTTAAAATACATACAAATAAGAAGCATGTTTCTTCCAGAGTAAAATGAGCCATAAGTTTATTTTCTCCTATTTTGCTGTCACTTACAGTAGGTAGTAGAAATCTGACATTACCGACAGGTTTTGGGCTAGTCCATCTCTCTATAGGGGATTCTCGGCATGGCCTTTATTCTTTATAAAGACACTCCTTGAAAAATATTTATAAAAAGATGCTGGCCAGCCTCTGTGCTCGCTGCACACTTTTTTGGCAGTTGGACAGAACAACTGCCATTTACTAAGTGCTTTTGAAAATAAAGAAAACCCTGAGGATCCCCCATGCGGAGATGGACTAGTCCAAAACCTGTTGGTTCTGTCAGATTTCTACTGCTTACTGTAAGTGACAACAACATAGGAGGAAAGTAATTTATGGCTCATTTGACTCTGAAAGAAACGTACTTCTTAATTGTATATGTTTACATATATTTTAAATTTTAAGATTTTTGCGACATTAAAAAAAAGGGCTAGTTACTCAGACTCAATTGCCATCCCATTGACTCACCTTCAAATTATATGATAATCCTACAGTTTTATTTATATTTGCTACACGCAGATATGTTATTGGAGATTTTTTTTCTATAAATACATTACCCAATATAATCATTTTGTTTATTTTGTTCTTCATCCAATTTTGGGGCTTTTTTGATGTTCTTTTTTTCTCTTTTCCTGAGGCAGGGGTCACACTTGTCTTTCAGTTTTCTACACTTTTCAGAGGTACAGACTAACCAGCAAGCTAATGGCGAACCAGAACTCATTGGAGTAAGTAAGGGGCTGCAATGGTCCAAAAAGCCATCTCAAGCTCACTCCAACCTGAATTATCGCAAATACTTTCTGTTTTAAGAAAGCAAACTTTTCAGAAAACTCAAGAAGTTTTGAATCAGGATGATACCATTTATTGGCTAACTTAGAGATGGATAAACAGTGAGCTTTCGACTTATAAAAAGCCTTCGTCGGACTGGTTCCTGACCAGAACTGAAAAACACAGCTTATATACACTGACATACAGAGGAGAACCATTCTTTAGCAAACATAAATGTAATTAGATGCCTTAACTGTTACTGAGGAGGCTTTCCCAGGCATCCTATCTAAATTGATAAGATCAATAGAATCCTCAACATGACATAAAGCAGACTCTGGTGATGAAGAGACATCCTAAATTCCGAATTCAAATGGTAACTGGCCTGGTTACATGCACCATTAATTCTAAGCTTAAGAGAATTGTGGCATTTAAAGCCAGCACCTGAAAGCAAATAAAATGAATAGTGACAGTGAATTCCATCTTACACAGCATATGGCACAAAAATGAATGAA
This sequence comes from Hyperolius riggenbachi, assembly GCF_040937935.1. Taxonomy (NCBI): domain Eukaryota; kingdom Metazoa; phylum Chordata; class Amphibia; order Anura; family Hyperoliidae; genus Hyperolius; species Hyperolius riggenbachi. Next base: position 152,985,212 of record NC_090656.1, on the reverse strand, counting down.
AAGATAGAAAAATTAAAATTAAAAGAATTGTGGCATTTAAAACCCATCGTACCAGCACAAGAAGTTAGAGTCCTTGTTTAAACCATCTTCTACAGTTTTGAACCAATGTATAAACTTAGTTTCTTGTGTTAGTCTCATGTTTCCCGATTTGAAGCCACCCATTAATACAGTGACGCGAAAATCGCTTAAACTGTGTCCAGGTAAACAAAAGTGTGTTGGTATTGGGAGATCAGTATAATTTGTAATATCCTTTCTCCTGCTGTTAATAGTGGATCTGTGGTGTGTCATGCGATCACGCAGTGGTTGACTTGTTTCTTCCACATAAATTCCTTTGGGGCATTTTGCACACATGATTATGTATACCACATTAGATGAGTCGCAGGAAAAGGTGCCTTGTACTTTGTATTCCTGTTGTGTACCCGGTATTAGTATCCTGTCAGTGGAATGGATGTATTCACAGGTCCCACACTTTTTCCCTCGGCAGGGGAATGTTCCATTCTGTTCTTGCCTATTTAAGGCACTCCTCACTATCATCTGCTTAAGATTGGGTGGCTGTCGGAACGCAAGGAGGGGAGGTTCAGGGAATATCTTTTTCAGTCTCTGATCCTTGTGTAGAAAACTGAAAGACAAGTGTAACCCCTGCCTTACAGCAGCTAATTTATAGAGAAAACTGACAAAGTGTGCAGGATGTCAGTTTTTTTCTGCATGCAAAATCTGCATGCGAGTGTGACCTAGCCCATTGATTAACATCAGTTTTCAGTTGAAATCAGTTTTTTCTGTGCAGAAAACGTGCACGAAAGCAGGCACGTGTGACCCCTGCCTCACTGTAAGGGTTATGTAAACAGTTTCCCTCTAATCAGACATAGATGGACTATAGTGTAACCCTCACTGGTAACTAATTGCAAACCACAAAACTCTTTCCTGGCAGAGAACAACTTTTGAGTGCAGTTGATATAGTAAAAAAAGAGTCAATAGTTAATAATTGTGGCTCATTAAAAGACTGTATGATTCTGCTGAGGTTATAAAATGTTAAACCTACCGGTACTAATTTAAATAAATATATATCATTTGAAGTTAAGTCTATTGGCATGTCATGCTACCTTTGTAACAACTTAAAGCAGATCCGAGATGAAAAACTAACTATAACAAGTAACTTGTCTATATATCTTATCTAAAGTTTAGATAGTTTATACAGCAAATCTAGCTGCAAACAGCTTTAATAGAATATGATTATTTCTTCCTGTGATACTATGACAGCAGCCATGTTGTTTGTAAACATTACACAGAGACAGGCTTATCTGCATCTTGAGCAAAAAAAAAACCTAATCCCCCTCCTCCTCCCTCCTCCCCTCTGCCTCTGAAATCTCTGGCTAGTAATACCTCCCCCTCCTCCTGCCCAGACTGAGCTCCCATGAGCCCTTGCTACTGTCGGAAAGTGCCTTGGCTCTCAGAAAACCTGTGGACGTGGCTTGTTTAGTTTATAGGGAATTAGAGTATTAAAACAAAAACAAAAAAGTATTTGGCTTGAGGAATGCCCTATAAACAATAGAAAAGGAACACAATTATGCAATGAGTAAAAGTTCATCTCAGATCCACTTTAAGCAATCTTAGTGTAGTTGGCCCAGGTGAGTTGAACGCACAAAGACAAGAATTTGGGGCTAGGAGAGCAAAAGTATAAGCTTGGCCCTAAAAAAGCATCTGTTGGTGGCCAATTACTGCCTTTATTTCCATACTATGAGATGCCTCTTGTATAAATAAGTCTGCTATTGATGATAAGTGTAAAATGGATTTTCTACTTTTGTTTTTCTTTAGCGTTCTGTTAATTCAATACATTTTGTGCTTTGCTCTTAAAAGTACTTGAGCTTTACCTTTCCACAGAAAATGTTCTATACTAAGCTTTTATGAAATTGTAGTGCTGAAAATATTTAAAGGGACTCCGAGCAGTGCAGAAACTATGGAAAGATGCATATCATTTTAAAGCTCTCTTTCTCCTCTTTCCAATGATATATAAACCACCGCCCTGCGTCTTTTAGTTTTCGCTATTTTCGCGATTGCCGCGGCCGCGATTTCGATATATCATTGGAAAGAGGAGAAAGAGAGCTTTAAAATGATGTGCATCTTTCCATAGTTTCTGCACTGCTCGGAGTCCCTTTAAGTATTATTATGCATTCAACAATGGTTTATTCAATGATTATGTATGAAGCAGTAAATATGCAGAAGGTTGGTGACATACATGCATTTGTGATAAACTTTTGGTGAGGACATGTAGAATAAAGGAAAAGAATGTTGAAAAAAATCATCTATTATTTATCAGTACAACAGATTCTTAAAACCACGTATAACATTTTCCATTATGGTTTGTAAGACGCCAATTTAAAGCAAACACACTAATCAGGTAAAGCCATTCATTGCAAGGTTACTGCATTTTCAGTAATAAATGTGCTCCATATTTAAGAGATGGTCACAAACCTCCGTATACAGATGCAAAATCCAACCATCAGGTTACTGGAATTTTATCATATTTGGTTTTGCACAGCTATGGAATATTAGAAAATTCAAGCCTTTCAGCATCAGGATTTTCAAACATTGTGGCCCTATGTTCTAAATTCAACTCCCATTAATTACACTACACTTGTATATCCTTGCAAAACAGAAATTTGCCTCCTTAAACAGGAGGTATTTGCAAGTATTCACGTTGGAGTGAGCATATGAGGTCTTCCACAATGCACTACTGCTATATATGCAAATTGTCTCTTTGTTGTCCCTGTAAGCTAAACTCACCACCAGAATCAGCTGACACGTCATTGCATTCGAGCGGTTCTGGAAGTGTGTTTAGCTTACAGGGACTACAAAGGGATGATTTGCATATTCAGTAGTGATGCACTGTGAGACAACTCATATGCTCACTCCAACCTCAATACTTGTAAATACCTTCTGTTTTAAAGAAAACCTGAATTGAGAAAAACCTCCCCTGGGGGTACTCCCCTCGGGTGGGGGAAGCCTCCTCCGGATTCGATTGAGGCTTCCCCCGTCCTCCTCGGTCCCACGGCGGCGGAGATAAAGCTCCCCGAACAGCGGGGATGTAAATATTTACCTGCGCAGTAGAGCGGACCCGATGGAGATTGGCTATTTTCGCCTATCTCCATGCGGAAAGCCGCAACAAGGCCCCGCTGGAGCCAGGAAGGGTAAATAAATCAGCGCTTATCAGCACTTGTCAGGCTTGTCGAGGGAGGATTCCATGACACTTCAGGGGAGCCAGCGCTGGACTGCCTGCAGCTACAGGGGAGGGGGAAGCCTCATTGGGACCCTGAGGCTTCCCCCTCCTGAGGTGAGTACACCCCAGAGGAACTTTTTTTTTTATACATGTTCTCTTTAAGAAGGCAATTTCTATTTTGCATAGCGTTTTAGTAAAAAGGCCTTTTGGTCCTTTTTAGCCCCTTACACACTCCTAGGAGTTCTGGTTCACCATGAGCTTCCTGGGCAATCTGCAAATTTGTATATCCTACCCATCCATACTTTTCAAGGCTTACTGTATAACAGTAAGCGCTTTTGTATGTTACCACTGGACGTCTTCGAATTTACAGCTTGTAAAAGGCTTTAATAATAATGTACTGTTGGCGTAAGTAAAAAGCAGGTTCTATGTAAAATTCAGTTGGTTGGTTGAATGTATAGGTGCACAAGTGGTACAATAAGATAGCAGGGGTAATAACATTTAAACCAGCCATTCATACAAATTTCATTCAGCGGAGGGTAACCCTGCTGAAAATTCCAAGCTTATCCTTCGAGCATAATATTAATACTTTCTTAAATCAAACAGGCATTTCCTAAGTTCAGGCTAGGCCCACCCATGACGCCAAGTGAGACATCTTCCTCAGGCAGCAGAAGTCTGGGGGCGGTGCCAGGCAAGACCAGGAATTGTGCCTGGCCTGCCGCCACCCAGCTTACTGCCGCCCACCTGGCCGTGGGAGGGCCCGCCGTGAGATGAGCTGGAGAGGGTAGAAGCCAGGAAGGGGGGCAGTGGGCACAATGGTGGGGAGGGGGGTCAGACCCCCTTTCACCTGGGTCCCCCGTCCACACTCCCCTTCCAAATAGTAGGCTAGCGGGTTGATGCGATGGCAGCGAGTGGGGAATAATTAACTCCCCTCTGCCTTGCGTTCCAGGCGTCGGAGCGCGGCGTGTGTGACGTCCCATAAGTCTCCTCTTTCTTTAATGCCGTCCACTGTGGGCAGCGGGCAGGGAATAATTAACTGACCTCTTCCTTGTGTTCCAGGCATCGGAGCGCAGCTTGCGTGATCTCCCACAAGTCACCACTTTCTCAAGAGGAGACGTCACGCACACAGCGCTCCAATGCCTAGAACGCAAGGAAGAGGTGAGTTAATTAATCCCCGTCCGCTGCCGCTGCATCAGCAAGCTGGCCTACTATCTGGAGGGGAGTACGGACGGAGTTCAACCCCCCTCCCCACCGCTGAGCCCGCTGCCCCCCTTCCTGGCTGCTACCTATACTGGGGCAACTATACTACCTATACACTGGCAACTATACTAGCTACCTTTACTGGGGCCACTATACTACCTATACCAGGCTTTCTCAACGAGGGTTCCCTGGAACCCCAGGGTTCCTTGAGTACTCTGCAGGAGTTCCTTGGCATTTTTCCCCATCATGGGGGTTGGGGGAAGTATGGTAGAGAGCACACTATAATAGGGAATACTGTAAAAAGAAGCACTAAATTGGGCATCAGAATAATAATGAGCACATTAATAAAAAGCACTAGAATAAAAAGACATTGTAATGAAGGGCACTGTAATGGGGGGAGTGGTGTAAACAGCCACATCAGCTTTTAAAGACTATGCCAGAGGTTCCTTGAGATCCAAAGCTGACTTGCAAGGGTTCCTTGAGATCCAAAACATATTTGCAGGGTTCCTCCAGGGTAAAAAGGTTGAGAAAGGCTGACCTATACTGAGGGCAACTATACTGGCTACCTGCACTGGGGACAACTATACCTGGCTACCCTATACAGGGGCACCTAAACCTGGGTACCTACCCATACTGAGGGTGAACGTTTTTGTGTGCTGTGCGATCATTCCAAATTTGAGGGGGGGGGGGGGGGAAACGCATTCTCACAAGTTTGCCTCAGACAGAAAAAAGCCTAGAGCCGCCCTGTCTAAGTTATATGACTATGTTTGGCATGATTTTTTGTAAAATTGGTAACTGGCCTGACCACTAGGAAAGTGTTATTATTAATGCACAAATAATATTTCAGTGTGAAAGAGGCTTGACAGCAACTGATTTAGCATGAAAAGACCTCAACAGGCTATCCTACAGGTAGGAGACAACATCCCCTTTCAGGGGATCATTGGAACACCACAGTTCAAAATGTGTTTGAGTTGGAACCTTAAAGTGTGAAATTAGGCTGAATAAATAATGATGGATTTTAAGTCATCTAAAATATTCAGATGGTGGCATATCAGTTTTTTTTTCAGATCTTTGACTTAAAGGAGTTATCAGGGAAAAATGAATAAAATAAGTGCTACTTACCGGGGGCTTCCTCCAGCCACAAGCTCCCAGCATGTCCCTCGCCGCAGCTCTCCTTGCAGCCGTTCGCCACAGCTCACTCCCGATCCCCGGCGATAACGTCAAACTGACCTCCAGGTTTGCCTGTACTGCGCCTGAGCGATCAGCACTTTCAATCACCGCAGTCCGCTCCGGCCCACGCGGTGGTGATTGACAGCGCCGCTCGCGTCATTGCCGGGGACCGGGAGCGAGCTGCGGCAAACGGCTGCGGGGAGAGCTGCGGCGAGGGACATGCTGGGAGCTTGGGGCTGGAGGAAGCCCCCGGTAAGTAGCGTTTATTTTATTCATTTTTCCCTGAGAACTCCTTTAAGAGAGATGAAACAATCATTTTCTCAATAGATAATGTATACAAAGTGCGCTGTCTTACAATTCAAATACCACATAAACAGAATACTGATGCACATGAGGTGTATTGCCTTAGGCCGGATCCACACTATAAGCGCTTTTCTGAGTGCTTTGTAATTGATTAGCGCTTTTTAAAAATTTCTCCCATTCACTTTCATTAAAATGGCAAAAAAACGCATAAAAATTGCAGCGATTTTTTGCATACGCAATCGCGATGATTTTTACGCAATTGTTACCACGATTTTAATGAAAGTGAATAGGAGAAATTTTTAAAAAGCGCTCAGAAAGTGCTAATCAATCACAAAGCGCTCAGAAAAGCACTTATAGTGTGGATCCGGCCTTACTGTTCCCCTCACCACTGTCTATTATTTAGGTCAGTATGACCAAGGGGAGTCTATATTTCTCTAAGGGCCCGTTCAGACTGCACGCGTCTCCAGCCGTGTTTTGGAAATGCGTGCGGGGGGGGGGGGGGGGGGGGCGACACGCACGACATCAGACAGTGCATAGAGTGCACTGTCTGATGTTCACACTGCATGCGTTCCGGACCTGTGCGATTTTGATTTTGCAAAAACGCGCGGCTGTCCCATTCACTTTTCAGTGATGGGATCAGCCACGCAACGCATACGAACGCGGATGGCGTGCGTTCGTACGCGTTGCGTTCCCCATGCGTGGCCGTCCGCATTTTGTAATGTGAACCGGCCCTAAGTCAGTCTGCAATTCTCCAGGCCAGCCTATATCCTCAAAGGCTTCCAGTCTTTCTCCTTTATAGCAGCTTTAGTGAATGTATGCCTCAAAAAAGAAAGAAACAGTTCATCACATAGACTAAAAAACTGATCCAAGAAAGACCACCCTATTTAGGTCAGACCTTGTGTGGACTGTAAAAGCGAATCACTGCACTTGTTGTGAGCCCTCCACCTTCTGGATACATCTTCTCCTTTTACAGTAGTTTGTTTTTTTAATGTGGGCTGCAGTGCCTCATTATGTCCTACCTCCCCGTGTGTCTCCTTGTTTGTCTCCCCCAGCCTAATGCAGACCAGGTACAGCGAGTGATAAGCCGATTTGATATTTATCTGCACTGGACGCAGGATCCGCTCTCTTTCTTCCGCTCTAATGCTGACATCCCCCTTAGGCTCTGATCACATGTTATAACGGGACCCAGAGGACGATATCAGTATTACAGCGTAGCTTGGTGGGGGAAGAAGAGAGTGGTCATGCATCTAGAAGAGCAGATAAATAGCAAATCGCTTATGGCTCCCTGCATCCGTTATTCATTAGGCTGCATTATGCTGGCAAAACAAGATGCAAATTCCTGTCCGTTTTTGAATCAGGCGATTATTTCTGACATGTCCAATCTGTTTCCGATCGAGAAAAGAATCGATTTTGTGAAGTTAGAAAATTGATTCCTTTATCTATTGGGTGCACTTTGGGCATGTACATACAACTTCCCGTCCGATCACCCGTTGATCGGATGGGATATTGAATTGTGTGTTCCCAGCATAAGACAGCCCCAGTACAGCCGGCGTAGGATGCCCTGCCCTAAGTTATCTCACATGAGATAACACAGGCAGAGCTGCTAATTGGTTAACACCTTGGTAAATAAAAGTAAGTTTAAATAGGTAGGTTGCCATTTAAAATTAAATGCACTTGCCAGCTGCTGTACTAGTCTTGGTTCTAGATCAAAGGGGCACTATGGTGAAAATTATGGTGTACCATTATCCCCACCATCAGTTATTAAATATGGTCAGCATACATTTCATGATAGAACTTATTTAGTATTCATATAGTGCTGACACCTTCAGGGAGTATATAAAGTGTTGTCACTAACTCTCCCTAAAAGGGGCTCACAATCTAATTCCTACCATGGTCATATGTCCATCATAGTCTAGGGCCAATTTTAGGGAGATGCACAAAAGGATCCGCAGACCAACAGTGGTGGAAAATGCTGGTTATTCTTTATTCAGGTATTCCACATGGCAAAAGTAAAAAATCACAAGGTTCAACTGACGCGTGTCGGGCTTACAATCTGCCCTTAGTCATAGTTAAAAGTGAACCTGCAAGGGGAGGGCTTTATGTAGGTGGGGGGAAAAGGCTCCACCCTATACCTCAACCAGCCCTCGCCTTAAAGGGAACATTACATACTTACAATATCTTAAAAGAGACATAATAAATGCACAAAATTCATAAATATGCTCAATTGTAATTAATAACAGCTAACAACAAGTGTTAAAAAGTGATGTAAAAGATCAATACTGGAAAAAACATGACAAATGTAGGGCCAGATATGAAAGCCTAATTGACAAGAGAAAAGAGCAAGAAAATGCACAAATTCCCTGTTTAAAAAGGAATCAGAGATGAAACAAGTACATGTGGTTAACAATCATAAACAAGATTCAGATCCCAGCGTGTATTGAGACCCATAGGACTACGAGTGTCCATCCTATGGATCCAATACGCTTCCCGCCTACGGAGTAATCTGTGGGTGTCCCCACCTCTCTTGGGGCTCACTATACGTTCCACCCCCTGAAAAATAAAGGAGGAAAGGTTACCCTCATGGACATTTTTAAAGTGCTTAGATACTGCCGACTTTTTAAAGGTCTTCCAATTGGTGCCACAAAAATGTTCAGCAATGCGGGCTCTCAAATTGCGAGTGGTGCATCCCACATATTGTAAACGGCAGGAGGTGCAAGAAATGACATAGATGACACACTTCGTGTCACAATTTACATATTGTTTAATAGGGACACTGTTACCAGTCGCAAAAGAGAGGACAGAGGAACCCTTCTTGTGACAGAGGCACAGACTAACCAGCAAGCTCATGGTGACCCAGAACTCATTGGGGTGTGTAAGGGACTACAATGGTCCTAAAAGCCCCCTTACTAAGATGTTAAGAAAAACAAAAGTTTGCTTTCCTAAAACAGAAAGAATTTTGCGATAATTCAGGTTGGAGTGAGCTCAAGATGTCTCCCAGGCACCACTGCTGAATATATGCAAATTAACCATTGTACCCTTAGAAGCTAAACACACCTCCAGAACCGCTGGAATGCAATGATGTGTCAGCTTGTTAATATGTACAGAGCCATAATAATCCAACATGCATACAGACTGTTTCGGATTGTTTGATCCTCATCAGTGCATGGCATGGATTAATTTGGCTCTATGGAGTAGGGCTTGTAAATCCGAAAGCCTTATTAAATAACGATTTAATATTCCAGAAAAAAGTGGAACAATGCAGAAAATAATATATACACAAGATTTACAAAAAACAAAGTAAAAATTACAAAATAAAAGTTACAAAGATACACAACAAGACAGTTTGCAGAAATAAAAGAGAAATAACGTTTACCAGCGTGTAGGTTAGAACGTTGTTTGTGGGAGAACGCAATCTGACCACGTCAGGGCAGCTCTAGCGTCTTTGCTATCTCCGAGGAACTACAACTCTAAGTCTTTCCTCAGGTGTGACAGCCCATCCTTGCTGGCTATGACATGCCACTGCAAAGCTTTTCCAGTTTATACACATAGTACTTCAAAACACTTCACACACTTCCAGCAGTCTGTCATATGTAAACTTCAAACATTCCTGTGTTAGCTTCCAACTGTCCAGACTCATTTAGTCTGGATTGCATTTTGGCTTGTTTACATATACACAAAGTTCAAAGCAGTGCAAGATCCAGGACAGAATAGAGGGTCGTTACCTAATTACCTGTATCCAGAGGAACTGAATGCAAATGTAGTTTCATTGACATACCGACAATCACATTAGCAGCTTCTTTGAGCCAGGTGACAATAGTACACATCTGAGACAGTATTTAACAGCAGATCAAAGGTGAGGACATGACTGCTAGTGGCCTAATGAGCCATTTCCTTGCCCGAAGCTGGCAAGTCACTTTAGCAGTTCCTGCTCTATTGTTCACAAAAGTTCACCTTCAGATGCAAATGTACTATCTCCAGGCGACACTACAATATTTCATAGCACCACACATGTGAAGTAGACACACAAGATGGAGACTACCTTAGATACTAATAAAAAAAAAGCGGTACCCATGTTCTGCATATTACCATACATATCATCATCACCACATATATCCTCACATCCATCACCTATTGTTGTGGTGATGAATAGCTGAAAATATAGCCATGGGTTACACTCAAGCAGGAAGTGGGGGTTACTCCCTAGAATTGGCACACAAACAGTAGTAACAACCTAGTTATCATGACCTCTGGGATTGTCCCAACAGTGGGCAGATAAATCGCTTCTCGGCCTTTTGGCTAAGATCAAGTGTAGTATCTGTTCTTGAAATTTTTGGGGGGACCTGGAGGGATGGCACTGTGGCAGGGTGTCCTTCCTGTTCGTAATTCCCAGGAGTTGATTGAATGGATCTATACCATGGTCGAGGCTGAATGGCTGAGGGCTTTGCTTAGGCGTACTGCCCCTGGAAGTGGCGCTCCAGGTGCACCTGAAAAAACCTGAGATGTGGCAGATCTCAGGCGGAAGTAGGGTGCTTTAGTCTGTACTGCCCATATGCATCGCCAACTAACGCAGCTCCCCGGCCTTTTGGCTAGGGAGAGTGCGGAATTTTTATCACTCCGGCCGCAAGGTCGGGGCCAGCTTGCTGGCACCGGGGACTTCGGTTCCCACCCGGCTCCCTCTCGGGGGAGCCACCCGGACCATGTGGGATGTCACATGGCCAGGCCCTTTGGGTAACCACTGGGCACAGTCGGGGTCCTCCTCGGAGGACTCCAGGATCCTTCAACCCCTCGAGTGTTGGAGGATGCCACCCCCTGAGCCGATGGCAAAGGGGGAAGGTTCCCTTCGGGGAACAACCGGAAGGGCCCTGCTGTATTGTGGGCCCGTGGCTACTCGTGCACATTTTGTGGGGGTGCTTTAGGGCACTCACGCTTTTTCCGTGCACGGGGCTAATAGCCTGGCTAACCGGGACTCCTGTTGCATGCAACAGGAGCCAAGACAAGCTAAAAAAAAAAAAAAAAAACAGTGGGCAGATAAATGCGGAGTAGATCTGGCAGAATAAATGTCAGAGTCATCAAGAAAGCCAATATCATGACTGATAGTTGAGTTGAAGTCTCAAGGTGTGGTCAGGACAGGTGATAACTGGCAAAGTTGGGGAAGCACAAGAGCATGAAACGTCAGTTTTGGTGGGTCTTATTGCCCAGACACCCACAAGTTAAGTTGATTGCCGCTTATCTTTCTTATGGAATATGTCTTTTTAACACTTATCTATGCAGTGCTGAAGTCTTTTCACTGCTCTCTCCTGATGTCATTGCCTTGGGCTCCTGTGCCTGTGCACACATGGAAAGTGGAGGACACAGTATGTCACAAGAAGTGACCAATATAAGCTTGATAGACATATAATATACATATAATACTCCCCCTTCGAGCCCTCAAGGTTGCTAGTGAGTGCCAATTGTGTCTTCATCTCTACTGTGATACCTATTTTAAAGATAAGATGTTGCAGTTGTGAGTTTATCCATGTGCCTGCAATAGCAAAAAAAAACTTTTTTGCTCTCTGCACAATTGTTCTAATGACTGCATCTGCTCAGTCACTGATAAGGAATCATACAAAGTTTTGCAGACAGAGATTTGTAGACAGTCCCTATTTGGTGTTCAGCTGGGTCTTGTGTACACTGCTGCTCTACCCCCAGCCTCTCTACCCCTCCCCAAGTGCTCTGTACTGTAGTGATGCTGGAGAAGTCTGCAGAGCCAGTTCTGCTCCATTAGAGGTGGACAGAGTGAGTGTTCTGCACACCATGTGTGTCTGTATGTGTGAAAACATGCACGTTTTATCACAGAAGCTAAAGTAATTGATAGAGAAAATGTGAGCAGTGCTTCACTGCTGTCTGTTTTTATCTGTATTGGGAAAAACATTCAAGTGTGCACTAGCCAACTGAATAGCATTGGTTAGATAGAATAGATAGATAGGAACCTTTATTGTCATTGTAACAACCGAAATTGTACAAAGAAATTCTAAAGTGCAATTTTCCAGCAAAAGCAAAACAGCCTAACATTCCATTCCTACATACATTGCATTGCACACACCCCTTATCAACATGGCCACTTAGCAGCATTTAACACATAAAAAACTGTTCTTTAATATATTTGTCTTCGTTTTTTTAAGTCTTAAGCCGCATCTACACGAGTAGATGCGGCCGCGATGCTCCTTATCAATCGAGCCGCTGATGCGGCTCGATTGATAAGATCCGACAGGACGGATCTCCGCACCGCCGATTCCCTGCTCAATCCCCGCGAGGGGACAATGGCAGGGAATCGTGCGAGAGATAAGCGGCGCCGGCGGGGACGAGCGGGCACGAGCGGGGAATCGAATACGGCGCACGCGCGGCGAGCGGGGACGCGGCGGGCACGCGGAAGAGGCGATCCGGCGGCTAATCGAGCTGCCGGATCGCTACAATGTCCCATGGTGTAGATGGGGCTTAAAACATTTTCCAGAAGGCAGATGTTCAAATAACACATGTCCTGGATGTGAGGCGTCACTTAAAATTATCTTAATACTCCTGAAACAATAAGAAGTATATAATTCTTCTAATGAAAGGAGAGGACAGCCAACTATCCTCCGGGCAACCTTAATTACCCTATGAAGCTGCTTTTTCTGTGCTACTGTGCAGCCTGAAAACCACGCACAGAGACAGTAGACTAGCACATTCTCCGCTGTACTGCGGTAAAAAGACACCAACAATTTCTCAGAAATATTATTCTTCCTAAGCACCCTTAAAAAATATAGCCTCTTCTGTGCCTTTTTCACTACTTCAGCAATATGTGACCCCCAAGTCGGGTCCTCTTTAATAGTAACTCCCAAAAACCAAAAGTCTGTAACCCTCTCTACAATATTTCCATTTATAATAAGTGGCTGAATGTCATCTGCATTCTTCCTAAAATCCACTATAAGCTCCTTGGTTTTAGCTATATTTAGGAGCAGTTTGTTGTCTCTACACCACATTTCCAGCCTTTCTACCTCATCCCTGTAGGTGGACTCAGCCCCCCAATATAAGCCCCACCACTGTAGTATCATCAGCAAACGTAACAATGGTGTTACTATGGTGGGAAGAACACAATCATGAGTGTAGAGGGTATAGAGCAAGGGGCTCAGCACACAGCCCTGAGGAGAGCCAGTGCTGAGACTGATAGATGAGGAAAAATTTGTACCCACTCTAACCCTCTGCGGACGATCGCTCAAAAAGTTCTTAATCCAGAGGCAAGTTGAATATGGAAGCCCTATGTCTGACAATTTGGTCACCAGTCTATGGTGTATAATAGTGTTAAAAGCAGAACTAAAATCAATAAAAAGCAATCGTGCATAACTCCCTCGCTGCTCTAAATGGGACAGTACAACATGGAGGACAGTAGCCACCGCATCCTCTGTAGACATATTTGATCTATAGGCAAACTGATGTTGATCGAACATGGGAGGAATAAAAGACATGATATAGTTCCTGATGAGCTTCTCAAAACACTTCATAATCACAGGTGTCAGTGCGACTGGCCTTTAGTCATTAAGACTAGTGATGGTCTATTTTTTTGGCCAGAGGAACTATAATAGAGGATTTCAAACATGTTGGTACAATTGATTGAGACAGGGACTGATTAAAAATCCTTAGTTTATGCCGGGAAGGGGGACAGACATCAATCTTAGGCGATTGTTCATAAATCTCTCAACTACTCATGATAATTGTGGGCAACGGGCTGTTGCATCGCTAGACTCAGAGAAGGCCTTCGATTCGATCGAGTGGCCTTATCTGTGGGAGGTGTTGCGATCATTTGGAATCGGGCCAAAATGTATTAACTGGACTAAATTATTATATGCCAAACCCTGTGCACGGGTTCTTACCAATGGTATTGTATCTCCTCCCTTTGAACTTAGTCACAGAACAAGACAGGGATGCCCTCTCTCCCCCTTCCTTTTCGCTTTGGCAATTGAGCCATTGGCGATTAGAATCAGGGCTGAGGATGCTATAAATGGTTTCTGCATTGGTAACTTGAATGAGAAAATCGCGTTATATGCAGATGATCTCCTCCTCTTTCTTGGGGATTCACGGTGTTCCTTAACACAGTTGTTGTCGACAATTGACACCTTTGGTCAGCATTCTGGTCTTAAAATTAACCACTTCCCGACCGCCTAACGCACAGCGGCGGCCGGGAAGTGGAGCCCGCAAGGACCAGCTCACCCACAGAGGCGGCGGTCCTTGTAAGGGCATGGGCGGAGCGATCGCGTCATCTGTGACGCGATCCTCCGCCGCCGCCTGGCCCCGCTCACCCGCCACAACATCCTGCCGGCCTTACGGAAGCGCCGGCGGGATGTTAACCCGACGATCGCCGCATACAAAGTGTATAATACACTTTGTAATGTTTACAAAGAGTATTATACAGGCTGCCTCCTGCCCTGGTGGTCCCAGTGTCCGAGGGACCACCAGGGCAGGCTGCAGCCACCGTAGTCTGCACCAAGCACACTGATTTCCCCCCCCCCTGCCCCCTGATCGCCCACAGCACTCCTCAGACCCCCCCCCTGCCCACCCCCCAGACCCATGTTTACACCCAATCACCCCCCTAATCACCCATCAATCACTCCCTGTCACTATCTGTCAACGCTATTTTTTTTATCCCCCCCTGCCCCCTGCTCCCTTCTGATCACCCCCCCACCCCTCAGATTCTCCCCAGACCCCCCCCCCCAGACCCCCCCCCAATGGACTGTATGCATCTATCCCCCCTGATCACCTGTCAATCACCTGTCAATCACCTGTCAATCACCCATCAATCACCCCCTGTCACTGCCACCCATCAATCAGCCCCTAACCTGCCCCTTGCAGGCAATCTGATCACCCACCCACACCAATAGATCGCCCGCAGATCTGACATCAGATCACCACCCAAGCGCAGTGTTTACATCTATTCTCTCATCTAAACACCCACTAATTACCCATCAATCACCCATCAATCACCCCCTATCACCACCTGTCACTGTTACCCATCAGATCAGACCCTAATCTGCCCCTTGCGGGCACCCAATCACCCGCCTACACGCTCAGATTGCCCTCAGACCCCCCCTTATCAATTCGCCAGGGCATTATTTACATCTGCCCTTCCCTGTAATAACCCACTGATCACCTGTCAATCACCTGTCAATCACCCATCAATCACCCCCTGTCACTGCCACCCATCAATCACCCCCTGTCACTGCCACCCATCAATCAGCCCATTAACCTGCCCCTTGCGGGCAATCTGATCACCCACACCAATCGATCGCCTGCAGATCTGACATCAGATCACCACCCAAGCGCAGTGTTTACATCTATTCTCTCCTCTAAACACCCACTAATTACCCATCAATCACCCCTCAATCACCCCCTATCACCACCTGTCACTGTTACCCATCAGATCAGACCCTAATCTGTCCCTTGCGGGCACCCAATCACCTGCCTACACGCTCAGATTGCCCTCAGACCCCCCCTTATCAATTCGCCAGGGCATTATTTACATCTGTCCTTCCCTGTAATAACCCACTGATCACCTGTCAATCACCTGTCAATCACCCATCAATCACCCCCTGTCACTGCCACCCATCAATCAATCCCTGTCACTGCCACCCATCAATCAGCCCCTAAACTGCCCCTTGCGGGCAATCTGATCACCCACCCACACCAATAGTTCGCCCGCAGATCCGACATCAGATCACCACCCAAGCGCAGTGTTTACATCTATTCTCTCCTCTAAACACCCACTAATTACCCATCAATCACCCATCAATCACCCCCTATCACCACCTGTCACTGTTACCCATCATATCAGACCCTAATCTGCCCCTTGCGGGCACCCAATCACCCGCCTACATGCTCAGATTGCCCTCAGACCCCCCCTTATCAATTCGCCAGGGCATTATTTACATCTGTCCTTCCCTGTAATAACCCACTGATCACCTGTCAATCACCTGTCAATCACCCATCAATCACCCCCTGTCACTGCCACCCATCAATCAGCCCCAAACCTGCCCCTTGCGGGCAATCTGATCACCCACCCACACCAATAGATCGCCCGCAGATCCGACATCAGATCACCTCCCAAGTGCAGTGTTTACATCTGTTCTCTCCTCCAAACACCCACTAATTACCCATCAATCACCCCCTGTCACTGCTACACATCAGATTAGACCCCTATCTGCCCCTAGGGCACTCAATCACCTGCCCATACCCTCAGAACGCCCTCAGACCCCGGCCCTGATCACCTCGCCAGTGCATTGCTTGCATCTATTCCCCCCTCTAATCACACCTTGAGACACCCATCAATCACCTCCTGTCACCCCCTAGCACACCTACCCATCAGATCAGGCCCTAATTTGCCCCGTGTGGGCTCCTGATCACTCGGCCAAACCCTCAGATCCCCCTCAGACCCCCTTCAGATCACCTCCCCAGTGCATTGATTGCATCTATTTTCCCCTCTAACCACCCCCTGAGACACCCATCAATCACCTCCTGTCACCCCCTAGCACTCCTATCCATCAGATCAGGCCCAATACAACCTGTCATCTAAAAGGCCACCCTGCTTATGACCGGTTCCACAAAATTCGCCCCCTCATAGACCACCTGTCATCAAAATTTTCAGATGCTTATACCCCTGAACAGTCATTTTGAGACATTTGGTTTCCAGACTACTCACGGTTTTGGGCCCGTAAAATGCCAGGGCGGTATAGGAACCCCACAAGTGACCCCATTTTAGAAAAAAAAGACACCCCAAGGTATTCTGTTAGGTGTATGACGAGTTCATAAAAGATTTTATTTTTCGTCAAAAGTTAGCGGAAATTGATTTTTATTGTTTTTTTCCACAAAGTGTCATTTTGTGACAAAAAATAAAATCTTCTATGAACTCACCATACTCCTAACGGAATACCTTGGGGTGTCTTCTTTCTAAAATGGGGTCACTTGTGGGGTTCCTATACTGCCCTGGCATTTTAGGGGCCCTAAACCGTGAGGAGTAGTCTACAAAACAAATGCCTCAAAATGACCCGTGAATAGGACGTTGGGCCCCTTAGCGCACCTAGGCTGCAAAAAAGTGTCACACATGTGGTATCGCCGTACTCAGGAGAAGTAGTATAATGTGTTTTGGGGTGTATTTTTACACATACCCATGCTGGGTGGGAGAAATCTCTCTGTAAATGGACACTTGTGTGTAAAAAAAATCAAAAGATTGTCATTTACAGAGATATTTCTCCCACCCAGCATGGGTATGTGTAAAAATACACCCCAAAACACATTATACTACTTCTCCTGAGTACGGCGGTACCACATGTGTGGCACTTTTTTACACCCTAAGTGCGCTAAGGGGCCCAAAGTCCAATGAGTACCTTTAGGATTTCACAGGTCATTTTGCGACATTGTTGGTTTCAAGACTACTCTTCACGGTTTAGGGCCCCTAATATGCCAGGGCAGTATAGGAACCCCACAAATGACCCCATTCTAGAAAGAAGACACCCAAAGGTATTCCGTTAGGAGTATGGTGAGTTCATAGAAGATTTTATTTTTTGTCACAAGTTAGCGGAAAATGACACTTTGTGAAAAAAAAACAATTAAAATCAATTTCCGCTAACTTGTGACAAAATAAAATCTTCTATGAACTCACCATACTCCTAACGGAATACCTTGGGGTGTCTTCTTTCTAAAATGGGGTCATTAGTGGGGTTCCTATACTGCCCTGGCATTTTAGGGGCCCTAAACCGTGAGGAGTAGTCTTGAAACAAAAATGACCTGTGAAATCCTAAAGGTACTCATTGGACTTTGGGCCCCTTAGCGCAGTTAGGGTGCAAAAAAGTGCCACACATGTGGTATCGCCGTACTCGGGAGAAGTAGTAAAATTTGTTTTGGGGTGTATTTTTACACATACCCATGGTGGCTGGGAGAAATATCTCTGTAAATGGACAATTGTGTGTAAAAAAAATCTAAAGATTGTCATTTACAGAGATATTTCTCCCACCCAGCATGGGTATGTGTAAAAATACACCTCAAAACACATTGTACTACTTCTCCCGAGTACGGCAATACCACATGTGTGGCACTTTTTTGCAGCCTAACTGCGCTAAGGGGTCCAAAGTCCAATGAGCACCTTCAGGCTTTACAGGGGTGCTTACAATTAGGCCCCCCCCAAAATGCCAGGACAGTAAACACACCCCACAAATTACCCCATTTTGGAAAGTAGACACTTCAAGGTATTCAGAGAGGGGCATGGTGAGTCCGTGGCAGATTTCATTTTTTTTTGTCACAAGTTTGAATAAATGGAAACTTTTTTTTTTGTCACAAAGTGTCATTTTCCGCTTACTTGTGTCAAAAAATAATATCTTCTATGAACTCACTATGCCTCTCAGTGAATACTTTGGGATGTCTTCTTTCCAAAATGGGGTCATTTGGGGGGTATTTATACTATCCTGGAATTCTAGCCCCTCATGAAACATGACAGGGGGTCAGAAAAGTCATAGATGCTTGAAAATGGGAAAATTCACTTTTTGCACCATAGTTTGTAAATGCTATAACTTTTACCCAAACCAATAAATATAGGCTGAATGGGGTTTTTTTCATCAAAAACATGTTTGTCCACATTTTTCGCTGCATGTATACAGAAATTTTACTTTATTTGAAAAATGTCAGCACAGAAAGTTAAAAAAATCATTTTTTTGCCAAAATTCATGTCTTTTTTGATGAATATAATAAAAAGTAAAAATCGCAGCAGCAATCAAATAGCACCAAAAGAAAGCTTTATTAGTGACAAAAAAAGGAGCCAACATTCATTTAGGTGGTAGGTTGTATGAGCGAGCAATAAACCGTGAAAGCTGCAGTGGTCTGAATGGAAAAAAAGTGCCTGGTCCTTAAGGGGGTTAAAGCCCAGGGTCCTCAAGTGGTTAATTGGGACGAATCCTCACAGACCAAGCAGCTAAAAATAATGCTGTGAGCACTCCCCTTCAGTGGGTATCAGAATTTAAGTATTTAGGTATTAAAGTGAGATACCCCCTTGCTGACTACTTGAAAATTAATCTTTTTCCCATTATCGATAGAATGGAGAAGCAATGTAAAACCTGGGCCTCACTACCCCTAACAGTAATCGGTAGATCTAATTTAATTAAAATGCTGTATCTACCACGGTTCACATATGTCTTTCGACAAACCCCAACATGGATTCCAAACTGTATTTTTTAAAAAATTTAAAAAACTCTGACTTTATCCTTGTGGGCAGGAGGGATACCCAGGATATCTCTTTCCACTCTTCAATTGCCAGCATCCACGAGGGGAATAGCTCTTCCCAACTTTAAAACATACTTCTGGGCATCAGCTCTTGTGACTATCCGCTGGTGGTTTGCTCAGGACGAAAGAAACACAGCTGCCACGTTAGAAGCCGCCATCATGGGATCCTATGAAGGACTCACCCTACTTCCCTTTAGAGGCAACAAGGCAATTCCTCAATTACCCACCTCCATGCAACTCTCTATTAAAGTATGGAATGCGGCCAGACCGAAATTTCACGAGACAGGGGTTCTTTCTCCATTTACCCCTATCTGGTGTAACCCTAACCTCTCCCATTTTCAAAATATTCCTGACTCGCTTCTCTGGGCTAGACAAGGTATTAAATGGCTACAGCATCTATTTAGGGGTGGTCAACTGATCCCTTTTAACGACCTTAAAAAAGAATACTCGCTATCAAACAAAATGTTCTTTAGATACCTTCAGGTGAGGCATGCGGCACAGTCGCAATTCCCCAACCAAATTACTGATACCTCCTCTGCTAGAGTAGACAATGCCTTTCAGGCCTGGTGTAGTGATGTTCCAAACTTGGAGGAATCGGAGTGGAAGGATCTTTTAGATGCCTCTAGCGAATATTTAATCTCCACCAGGGATAGGTTAATCCAGTTAAAATTCATTTATAGGATATATTATACACCTCAACGTCTATCGCGTATGTTTCCTAACAAACTATCCCTTTGCCCCAGATGTAATCATCCCTCAGCTGATTTTATACATATGGTTTGGCAATGTCCTCAATTACGAGTATATTGGATACAGATCAACGATCTCCTGCAGAAAGTTTTCGAGAGAACATTTATCTTAGACCCTAAACTTCATCTATTAGGTATTTCAGGCACTCTATTAAACACTAGACGACTAATACTTCTGTGGGACTCCTTATGTTTTTTCGCTAGGAAGACTATTATACTTCACTGGATAAGACCAGAACCGCCTACCGCGGCTGAATGGGTCAAGGCACTCCCGCTCTATAAGCTAACATACCTGCAACGTAATTGTCCCTTAAAATTTGATAATATATGGTGTCCTTGGTTGGAACATCTCAAAAAACACGGTGTAGACTATCAAATGATGTAATCTGCAAATCACGAAATTTCTCAAGACATCTCAAGACATCCTGATACTTGCTCTGTGGGAGGGATAGTGAGAGGAAGGGGATTGGGTGGATGTGGGTGGGTGAAGGGTGGCTGTTTTGGGGACTGCTGTATTGTATAAGTATGTTATCAAAAATCAATAAAACTTATTTGAAAAAAAAAAATCCTTAGTTTACTTGTGCAGAAGGGGGGTATCCAAAGATTTGCAGGGGGGCCCAGTGATTTCTAGTTGCGCCCCTGCACTAATCCTGCCTTATCTATGCTGAATACTAACCACCCCTGCCTACTCCTAAAACACTAACCACTCCCACCTATACTTAACAGTAATAGCGGCACGCCTGCCTAGGCACCCCTTTAAAAAATCTGTAATAGCAGTAAGTAAAATACTTTATTTTTGGCAGTTGTGTCAAAAACCTGAGCGGTTCTTGCCTTTTTCATGATTGCTAACTCAGTAAAGGACCAGCCCTTAAAGTGTTGCTATCATATAAATCCGGCATAGTGGGGTCTGAACCCTCTATAACAGTAATTATAGATTGACGGTATACCTTGAAATGAATCAGAGCACTCAGTATAAGATTTTATATAAAAAATTGTATTTGCTTATCATACAGCATATATACAAAATATGAACAGTTCCAAGTAGTGTTTCCTTATAACAGTATTCCATCTCATCAAGGCTTTGTAGCCAAGCGATCATCAATCTTCTAAGTACATTCAAAAAGAATATAACAGTTGTGTTATGTAGAATAAGATCAAAAATAGTCTCATCTGTGTCAATAGCTGTGTATATAATAGCTGTGTAAAACTTGTAGTAATCTTCTTAAAGAAATAGCATAAAAAATAGCTTCTAAAAAAACTTCTTGCTAACATCTTAACAGAACATAATGCTGAAAAATTAATAAAGTAAATCACCAGAATATTAAAGGGGCACTATGGCGAAAAATTGTAAAATTTAAAATATGTGCTAACATATACAAATAAGAAGTACATTTCCTCCAGAGTAAAATGAGCCATAAATTACTTTTCTCCTATGTTGCTGTCACTTACAGTAAGTAGTTGAAATCTGAAATTACCGACAGATTTTGGGCTAGCCCATCTTCTCATAGGGGGGTTCTCAGGGTTTTCTTTATTTTTAAAAGCACTTAGTGAATGGCAGTTGCTCTGTCCAACTGCCAACATAGTGTGCAGTGAGCAGGGAGGCTGGCCAGTATCTTTGTATAAAGATTTTTCAGGGAATGTCTTTATAAAGAATAAAGGCCATGCTGAGAATCCCCTAAAGAGAGATGGACTAGCCCAAAATCTGTCGGTAATATCAGATTTCTACTACCTACTGTAAGTGACAGCAAAATAGGAGAAAAGTAATTTATGGCTCATTTTACTCAGGAAGAAACGTACTTCTTATTTGTCTATGTTTGCACATATTTTAATTTTTACAATTTTTCGCCATAGTGCCCCTTTAAGCATATTACCCCTTCTCTGTCATCTCTTCAACATCTAGAACCACTTGTGGGAAGGTAGCTTCTGCCTCATGTGTCTTCTCAGGAAAATGTTGGGCTTCTGCAAACTATGAGCTTTCAGCCCCTACTTTTATAGGGGTTGGAGGCAATATGGCTGCCTAATCTGGAATTTCCCTGAATCCCAGACTCTGATTGGCTAAAGCTTCCGTGCGTCAAACGCTATCTATGTTTTGAATACCTAAATCACAATATTATTGTTTATAAATTCTTAATTACCTTATCTTGTGGGAATTAACGTCATCTGACATTTTGACATTTGATAAAAAGGTCATATTTGACGCAGTTAATTAAAAATGGACATCACCAGCCATCTTATCTGCTGGCTGCCCCAGACATTGAGACTAAACAATGTCATTCATGACGCATTTCTGATAAAGTGTTCACTGCTAATTAGGTTGGAATGTCTTGGTACTTTCCCAGACATGAGATTGGTCAGGTTGACACTGTAACCAGACCTGTGAGAGCCTTCAGCAATTTAAGGCTTATTGAAACATACAAGGCTTCTAATATACTCGTTTAAATATAAAGCTTATTATATAATTCTTCTTAAAGCGATTAATCATATAAGAAATAATTGCACATTAAATCTTAATAATATAAGATCATTTTCTATATATTTCTCTTTCTGATGAAGAAATATCTAATTTCAACCGGCAGAGGCAACATTTCATAACAAATAACAAACAGTATTAATTATATAAGACTATGAAACCGCCAGGTGGCATCATTGAATCATCTTTAACTAATTGGGAAAACACCTTCTTTGTTCAATATTTATAAAACTTGTTCCCAAAACATCATGTGTTATCAGCTTTCAGTGTTCAGCTAACTGAGACAGCCTTGTACCCAGAACAAGTCAACAATTCTTCCAGAACCAAAACAATCCTACGAGAATGTTTTACTGTCCCAAATCATCACTGGCTTTGAAATATATTTCAAAGTGTTACATTCTATTATATAGGGTTTTACAATAATTATTTCTTTCTTTTAAACGACTGTATTGATTATTAATATTTATGTATACATACACATATGACAGCTTTTCCTGCATAAATAAAACCGCTAGAATTCTGACAGTTGGATCTGTAGGCAGTGATTATAATTAAAATGTTTATAATTTGTCTTCTTCTCACAGTGTTAAAGAGGAGCTGTCAGCCATACTATCTCAGAAAAAAACACATATATAAGTAGATACATACTTGCTCTACTTACATAACATATGTATTGCACCGTCCATGTTTTGATAGGGATTTTGCTATAGTAAAAAAATAGAATATCCTTCTTAGGATTCTCCATTTTAACTGTGGATTCTCCATTTTAACTTAAAGCCAATCCTGATGTAATTTCCTCCCTTATTCTCTGCCTGATTTTGTATGCATTGCCCGCCCTCCTCCCAGTCTTCAGGCACTCCCACCCAGCTCTGCAATAGAAAGTGCATTGTCTCAGCATGAGAAATATTGGCCAATCAGAGAGTAACAGAGGTGTGGCATGGGAAAACAGGGGTGGAAGAGGCCTCAGCCAATCAGGCTGCATCAGTTAAGCCTGAGAGGAAAGTAAAGAAGCAAAAAAAGACAACACAGCATGCCCTGCAACTTCCTTTCTGCTGCAATGTACCAAATAGGAGCCAGGTAAACTGGGAAGTCATCATTTAACAACAAAAGTAATAGTTATTTTTAACTTTTGGATTGCCTGTTTAACATCCTTATTACTTATTTACTAGATAAAAAAATAAAGAATTGATTTTTTATTTTATGCCCGACAGTTACACTTTATGGAAGGCTGTATATCAGGTGTAGAGTACCCTAGGAATATATTTGTAGAGGCAGAATTCTTTACTCCTAAGGTAACTTACACTTGGTTAAACTGTGATTTTCCAATATTCGTTCCTTGAATATGTCAACAAAATGGGAAAAATCTACTGCATAGTGCTTAGTCTTATTATGATATTGTGGCCCCAAAGGAATTGACCTATGTTGCTTTCCAGAAAGCTTGAAGAGCCTAGGGTGGGCACCATAGCAGAAGAAATGACAGGAGTTTAGACAAAAGTTTTTGTGAAGCAAATTAGTTCTGAGGGGAAACTTCTCACTTGTATGCTTGCTGAAGAATAATGCTGTTGTGAATGATTCTTCTCCCCCGGCACATACTTTTTAACAACATCTCAGTGCCTCTCCCCATTCCCAGCGCACACACTATTGTACATAACACATTTTAACCACCTCATACAAATGCCAATTTACTCAATTTTACTCATTCCAGGTGCCATCTCAGGTAATACTAACATGCTGTAATGGGAAACATCCAAAGATTTAGGATCCACAAAAGCTTCAAAAGTCACTTGCTGAAGGTTGGAGAATTATAGGACAGGCTCATCCAGACCTAACAGACAGCCACTGTCCAAGCTTAGTGTAGTATAGACAGTTACAAACTCCATATTACTAAGGCAGTGACTATGGTGTAAGCCATACATGGTGTATATTTACCACCTTTATTTATTCCACATGTAAAATGGATTTGGGAAGATTTTCTTTCTAACTCTTAATAAGAAAGTCTCAATTTAAGATTCTCATAATTAGCAGAGCTAGCAAAGCACCTATAAATCTCAAGCTTGAGAAGCATTAGAGAAGCAGTAGAATGGTGTAGATGCTAATTTATTCATTTTCCAGCTAGTATGAAAAATGTGTGTTTGCGCTTAATAGCTAATTACTTATGTCTCGTAACCTCATCACTATGCAGAAACACAAAAGCAATGCCTAATTTTCCATGTGTTCTATGCAAAATAGACACATTCTTCACCAAAGATGAACATAGCTTGAGGCTTTGGTTATATTTTGTTTCATCCTAGGTCTGAGGAGTCTTAAAAAAATCTGAACTTTCCTGTACATGATTGGATGGGGGCAGTGAACAGAGAAACCTCATTGTTCTTCATTGCATATCTCTATAAGTAAATCACCCCAGAGTTTTACAAGAGTAATGAATGGTTCAGCTATATGGGTTGACACCTAGGAGATGTGCAAGATAAATGTCCCAGACATGCTCAAATTTACTCTGTAATGTGATAAAACATATTCTGCAGAAACAGTATGTGATGTCTGTGATAGCAGCAACAGAAGGCAGCAGAGTTGCCCCATGTTCACTTCTTACAGACTGCTGTTTACAAAACTGCTGTCTTTCACAGATTCTAGAGGTAGAAATCAAGGGTAAAGATAAAGCTTCTGAAAGTATATTGCACTCCATTTCAATTAGGACTTTGTCCTTTTTAATCCTTCATTAATGTCATCATACACAATCACCTGGCATTTAGGTACTGCTAAAGTCAATACCTGGCCATCAACTAACAAGTGGTAAGGGAAGAGCTCCCTGGAATTGCCCTGTTTACTTCCACTTTTGCCTATTCCACCAAAATGGTTGAACTTACTTTTTAATATAAATATACCACAAATAGACATTTGTAACAATCTGAATCTTCAGTCTGACTCTTATAGTCCCTAACGATAATTTTTATTTAAGATGCTAAAATTCTAACTTAAATTCTGTTTAAAAGTGAACTTATGGTTAGGTCCGTTTTATATACTTAAACACCATCTGCAGGATGGTCAAACATTTCACTTGGGTGCTGTATTAGTTACTGTCTGCCAGAGGAGTTGGAAAGGGTTCCTTTGTTGTGCCAGTTGTTGTGTTAATGGTCACTGGAGGGCAATGTGTCATCTTTCACATACCTGCAGTGCTGTGTTGATGGATAATATTTAGTTACCATAACTTAGATTGAAGACTTTTGAAAAACAGTTGACTATTTTATGTTATCTTTAACTACCTAAAGACCGCCCCACGCCAATGGGCGTGGGTGCGGCGGTAGCCCCAGCACCGCCTAACGCCAATTGGCGTCAGGTCCTAAAGCAGGCTGCGCACGCATCTCCTTCTCGGGGGGCGGAGCTCCGCCCCGCCTTCAGTCTCCTGTTAGATGGCGTAATCGCCGTCTATTTACATGTACAGCGCTGCGATCGGCAGCAGCACTGTACTGGGGACAGCCGTGTGACATGGCTGTCCCCTCCATAGGCTGGACAGTGATCGGCTGTCATAGGCTGGAGCCTATGACAGCTGATCCCCCTGATTGGCAGGCGGTGGGAGGGAGCAAAGGAAAAGAAATTGAAAAAAGGCTATTTTTAATTTTAAAAAAAGGAAATAAATATTTATATAAAAAAATAAACAAATGTGGAGCGATCAGACCCCACCAACAGAGAGCTCTGTTGGTGGGGGGAAAAGGGGGGGATCACTCGTGTGCTGTGTTGTGCGGTCCTGCAGCTTGGCCTTAAAGCTGCAGTGGCCAATTAGGGAAAAAACAGGCTGGTCCTTAAGGGGGTTTAACACTGCGGTCCTCAAGTGGTTAAATTTTATTTTGGTGTTATTCAGAGAAGAGACCATTTTGAGGAAAGGGCTCAGATCTGAAAGAGCATTACCCAGTGTATCACCTTGTGAGAGAAGCACAGAGACCATATACATTGCCTGGAAACAACTGGGTGTCCCAAAGAACATTCCAGGAAAAAAAACAACATCAGGAGCCCAATTAACCACTTATGCATTAAGGATGTAGCTCCTGTGTCCAAAAAGGAGGTCACTCATGCCTCCTGGATGTAGGATCTATGTCCTGTAAAAAAAATCATGCCACGGTTGATCTGCCACTCACGTAGGCCTCTACCCAGTCAGAGCCCTGTTAACTTGCAATGATCACTGTTACAATGAGTAACAGTCAGTGGCATACCTTGGGCATTTGACACCCAGTGCTGTGTATTAAATGACAAACCTCTAACCCCCAAAAAAGGAAAGGAGTGATGCGGCATGCTAAGCCGCATCACTCATTGCAGGAAGTGACGCTGCGAGTGGTGGAACAAGGAGGTGAGTGAGTTATCCGCTCGCTGCAGGCAATTATTTAAACAAAAGTAGCTGGAGGGGTAGCTCGAAAGGGGGCACCCAGGTGAGGGGGGGTCCGACTCCCCTCCCCACTGGTGTGCCCGCTGGCCCTCCTCTGGCTGCTACCCTCTCCAGCATGGCAATCCGGATCTCCCTCTGTTTTTGGTATACAAAGTAGCCTGTGAAGAGGGAGATCTGTTTTCTTATTGCCTTGCCCTACCCCTCTCTGTATCCGGGGTCCGTGGAGACCCGACGAATCTGCGTTCAGTTTTTCAAAGCGGATCCCGCGGAACGCCCCCGGATCCGTTTTTTAAGAGGGTGAAGAGGTCAGGTATTTTTAACATTGGTATCCGTGGCTCCAGTTTTGTGAATTGGCCCTAATAGAGATCCTTAATAACAAAAACAGTGAAAAAAATGTGAGTAAAATAAAAAACAGTAGGAAAAGAAGTGGTTATGCGTAGGGGTTCATGGAGTCTCTGAACTGGCGGCTTTTTCACAATCATTTTTTGTGATATTGTGTAACATCGGTTAACAAGAACTAGTTAAACGATGTTTAACATCATGATGGATCACTGAGCGACTGATCGCTCAGATCCTCATTGCCTGAACGTTTCACCACAATCATTTTAACAATGATTTGAGCCATTGTTACTGCGATAGTGAAGATGGATCGGGGAACGATGAGTTGTAGAATAATTTTTTATGTGTCTCATAGCTTGGACCACTGTCACATAAAAATTAGGTATGGATAAACTCAACCCATCACTCAAACTTTTTCTGCTGTCCAGATTCATCTGGGGGCTATGCGGAAAAATATGATGCTAAAATACTTTGGGGGAAAATTGGTGTGTACATAGCCACATGCACACTTCAGAGTTAATAGCCTGCTAGATGCCCAACTAGCCATCAACTGAGAGATACTGTCCAGACCAAAAGTTTGGACACACCTTCTCATTCAAAGAGTTTTCTTTATTTTCATGACTATGAACATTGTAGATTCACACTGAAGGCATCCAAACTATGAATTAACACATGTGGAAGTATAGTACATACCGGTAACCAAAAATTGTGGAACAACTGAAAATATATCATATTCTAGGTTCTTCAAAGTAGCCACCTTTTGCTTTGATTACTGCTTTGCACACTCTTGGCATTCTCTTGATGAACTTCAAGAGGTAGTCACCTGAAATGGTCTTCCAACAGTCTTGAAGGCGTTCCCAGAGATGCTTAGCACTTGTTGGCCCTTTTGCCTTCACTCTGCGGTCCAGCTCACCCCAAACCATCTTGATTGGGTTCAGGTCTGGTGACTGTGGAGTCCAGGTCATCTGGCGCTGCACCACATCACTCTCCTTCCTGGTCAAATAGCACTTACACAGCCTGGAGGTGTGTTTGGGGTCATTGTCCTGTTGAAAAATAAATGATGGTCCAACTAAACGCAAGCCGGATGGAATAGCATGCTGTAACAGTGGCGGACATACGGCCGTGCAGGCCGTGCCGCCGCACAAGGGCCCCTGCAGTTCCGCTGCTTCAGGGGCCCATTAAGTATTGCAGTTTTTTTTTTTTAATTTTACCTTTTATTTTTATTTTAACCTGGGGGGCCCCTACTCCTGTCCTCCCCCCTCACATCGGCCCCCCCCTCCCCCTCCCCCTCATGCGATGCGGCGGGAGAGCAGAAAATACAGGAAGTCTCCGCCGGGGCTGCAGCAGACACTAGAGGCTGCTGCCGCTTGGTCTCCCGTGTCTCCTTTGTACACTGCTCGCTACTAAACCAGGAAGTAGCGAGCAGTGTACAAAGTTGGAGACACGGGAGACCAAGCGGCAGCAGCCTCTAGCCCTGGAAAAGGTTGCCATGATTTGTTTATCAGCTGCTGTTTACTGCAACTTATATTGTGCTTAAAGGTAACTTGAGCTGAGATGATTATGGAGGCTGTCATTGCTGTCTTCCTTTTGAAAAATGAATACTTGCCTTGGCAGCAGTTATGCAGCTGTCGGGGGCCACATTTAGTTCATGGACAGACAATAGATAAATAAGCAAATGGACAGCAGGGGGCAGCTGCAATGGTGGCTTTGCACTCTGTATATTCTGACGTATAAGACCACTTTTTAACCCTTGAAAATCTTCTGAAAAGTTAGGGGTCGTCTTATACGCCGAGTTTCATTGATGCCGAGTGACGGCGATCGTCTGCTTCCCGGCACGATCGGCATTTCTTGTTCACCCAAGGGGACATGAAGCCACGGCAGCTAGCCGACCCTGTACATCGCATGCGGCTTCTAGGGCCGGCCGAAACTATGCATTAAATCGGGATCGGAAAGCCGCGTTTGCGAACTTGATGGTAATCGCCGGTACCCACGCGATGCTAAACGTTCCTATTCACTTGAATGGGACCATTTAGCCGACGAGTCCTGAATGCTTGGCGGTAAACGCCGCCAAGCGTTCGTGTGAACCAGCCCTTACACAGTCTCTATTGTGAGTTAAGCGGATAAGGTAATTTGCTTAATACATGCAACAATTACTCTGCTTGTATAGCAAACAACTCAACTTGTTACATAAATTGCATAAAGCTGGTAAATTTAGACATGTGCTGTCACACGTTAAGTTTACTGATGTTTTGTGACTATAGCTCATAGTTACATGGACAAACATGTCTGCTGTATTTTCTTTCATGACCTCTCACTTTACAAAACACCCGTCCTCCCGCGGTCTGTCGTTAAGCCGCGATCAGCCCTGGTAACTGGCTCAGTCGCATGCACAGATAACCCCGACTGATGCGACTGAACCGGGGCTGATCGCGGCTGAACAGCAGACAGCGGGAGGACGGAAAGGGACTCAGATGAGCTCATGTTGCTGGAGAAAACCATGGGTCAGTATCAAATCTTCTTTCCCTGACAGCTCTGGTACACTTTAAAATACTTTCCAACTACAATTAGCAATACAATAAATAATGTACCTATGTAATAGTATAAAGACCATTTAGAAGTTTCTTTTAAAGGGATACTGTAGGGGGTCGGGGGAAAATGAGCTGAACTTACCCGGGGCTTCTAATGGTCCCCCGCAGACATCCTGTGTTGGCGCAGCCACTCACCGATGCTCCGGCCCCGCCTCCGGTTCACTTCTGGAATTTCTGACTTTAAAGTCAGAAAACCACTGCGGCTGCATTGCCGTGTCCTCGCTCCCGCTGATGTCACCAGGAGTGTACTGCGCAGACACAGACCATACTGGGCCTGCGCTGTGCGCTCTTGATGACATCAGCGGGATCGAGGACACGGCAACGCAGGCGCAGTGGTTTTCTGACTTTAAAGTCAGAAATTCCAGAAGTGAACCGGAGGCGGGGCCGGAGCATCGGTGAGTGGCTGCGCGGGCACAGGATGTCTGCGGGGGACCATTAGAAGCCCCGGGTAAGTTCAGCTCATTTTCCCCAGACCCCCCTACAGTATCCCTTTAAGCCTTTGTCATGGTCTTTCTCCCTTTTAGGGCAGATTCCTCTACTACTTCTCCAATGTCGGAGCCACCGGCGGAACTACCGCCCCTGCAAGGGTAGCAAATGCAGGGGGGCCCAGAGTGAGAGGGGGCCCGCGGCTCTGGGACCCACCACCCGCCCGTATGCAGTAACGAGCGGGTGGACGGACGCAATAATGTTTTCCTTGCTGAGCAGAGCAGCAGCAGGCTTTCTGTGCGGTGGAGTGCACTAGGACCTGGGGGCTTACTTCCTCTCGGATGCTCAGATGCTTTCTCGGCCTCCGGTTCCCACCCCCTCAAGCACGCAAGACGGAGGGAGACACAGCCGTCAGCCAGGAGGAAGATGTCACCCTGCTGTTAGTTGTGAGAAACTGTGTGTGAGTGTCTGTCAGGAGTCAGGACGCTGTGCTGTGTGTATGTCAGTCAGTGTACTGTGTGTGTCTCAGTCAGTGTGCTGCGTGTATCTCAGTCAGTGTGCTGTGTGTGTATCTCAGTCAGCGTGTATCTCAGTCAGTGTGCTGTGTGTGCGTCTCAGTCAGTGTGCATCTCAGTCAGTGTACTGTGTGTGTCTCAGTCAGTGTACTGTGTGTGCGTCTCAGTCAGTGTACTGTGTGTGTCTCAGTCAGTGTACTGTGTGTGTCTCAGTCAGTGTACTGTGTGTATCTCAGTCAGTGTGCTGTGTGTGTCTCAGTCAGTGTGCTGTGTGTATCTCAGTCAGTGTGCTGTGTGTGTCTCAGTCAGTGTGCTGTGTGTGTCTCAGTCAGTGTGCTGTGTGTGTCTCAGTCAGTGTGCTGTGTGTGTATCTCAGTCAGTGTGCTGTGTGTGTATCTCAGTCAGTGTGCTGTGTGTGTCTCAGTCAGTGTGCTGTGTGTGTCTCAGTCAGTGTGCTGTGTGTGTGTCTCAGTCAGTGTGCTGTGTGTGTGTCTCAGTCAGTGTGCTGTGTGTGTGTCTCAGTCAGTGTGCTGTGTGTGTCTCAGTCAGTGTGCAGTGTGTGTGTCTCAGTCAGTGTGCGTCTCAGTCAGTGTACTGTGTGTGTATCTCAGTCAGTGTGCTGTGTGTGTCTCAGTCAGTGTGCTGTGTGTGCGTCTCAGTCAGTGTGCTGTGTGTGCGTCTCAGTCAGTGTGCTGTGTGTGCTTCTCAGTCAGTGTGCTGTGTGTGCGTCTCAGTCAGTGTGCTGTGTGTGCGTCTCAGTCAGTGTGCTGTGTGTGCGTCTCAGTCAGTGTGCTGTGTGTGCGTCTCAGTCAGTGTGCTGTGTGTGCGTCTCAGTCAGTGTGCTGTGTGTGCGTCTCAGTCAGTGTGCTGTGTGTGAGTCTCAGTCAGTGTGCTGTGTGTGCGTCTCAGTCAGTGTGCTGTGTGTGCGTCTCAGTCAGTGTGCTGTGTGTGCGTCTCAGTCAGTGTGCTGTGTGTGCGTCTCAGTCAGTGTGCTGTGTGTGTGTCTCAGTCAGTGTGCTGTGTGTGCGTCTCAGTCAGGATGCTGTGCTGTGTGTATCTCAGTCAGTGTGCTGCAGGGTTTTTGTTACAGTAGCTGTTCAGTAACAGCTTTACTGTAACAATACATGAAATCTACTACACCAAAAACGCTTCACAAAACCGCAAAATGCTAGCTGAAACGCTACAGAAAAATAAGAAAAAGCGTTTCAAAATCTGCTAGCATTTTGCGGATCTGCTAGCGGTTTTTGGTGTGCACCAGGCCTAACAGAGTAAGCTCAAAAGGCTCCATCTTCCACAGCAGCAGCTGCTGTGTGAAAACCACGATATCTCCAGGTTCATTCAGGGGATAAAGAGATGAAAAAATAACGAATGGCCACACCCCCTTTCGTCCCTAGTGAATTGTGATTTGGAGAAAAACTAACTACTAACTATCATTTATTTATCTCATACTTATCTCACATTTATCTCTTGCATTTCTCTCTGTCGATATTTTCCCCTATACTTCTGGAGAATTGCTATTTGGAGATATCACAGGAGGTAAATTACCTCCCAAGAGATAAATAGGTTGGTAACCTCTGGTGAATTGACGCCATTGTCAATGGGACAGGAAGGGGGAGGGATGCTACATCTAGTGCAGGAAGTAGTACAGTCCCATGCACTGCCTGCTGCTATTTCCCCAAATGTTGCCCAAATGAAAAAAGGTCTCAGGTGGAAAAACACAGTGGCTCAGCCCCACAGTGGCACCCCTAGCCATGGCAACACCCGGTGCTGTGAACACCTGCAACCATATGGTAGGTACGCCACTGCCTGGAACCAACATAATACCATTGCTGCTTCACCGCAAGCTCTCCCAGCTACACATACCTGAATCCATCTGCAAATGGATAACCAATTTCTTAAGTGACAGGAGACAGCAGGTTAGACTTGGGAAACAACCATCAAGCTCTTTGACAGTCAGTACTGGTGCACTGCACCCCAGGGCTGTGAGCTTTCCCCACTGCTCTATTCACTGTTCACCAAAGACTGCATCTCCACAGATTTATCTGTGAAGGTTCTGAAATTTGTAGATAATACAATGGTAGTTGGTTTCATACAAAATGGGGATGGGTCTGCACACAGACTCATGCTAGTGTTTGTATGAGGCTTGGGTCAGATAAGATGGGCATTGAAGTTTAGCTATGAAGCAAAAAAGTTTAGCTATGAAGCAGAACATGGTTGTATCCACTCTGAATCCCAACAATTTTTGTGTGTAAGATTCTAGGTGAAGGTCATCTTTCAGAAAGGAAGGTGGGAGTAAGAAGCACAATCATTTTAATTTAAATATAATAGATTGTGTAAATACTGATGTATTGTATTAGCACTATAGTATTGCAGGAAGGCTAGTTAAAAGTGCAGGCAGAGAAGATTTTGCTAAACCTTATTTTTACGTATGTGTGGCTTGCAATGGTGTTTTCGTAATGAAAGAAACAATATTGAATTAAACAGATGCACAACATTATTGCAGACTGTCAGTTTATTAACAAATTTTTCAAGTGTGTGTAAATAGTAGTGCAAGAGATGCAACATGCTTTCATTAAGAGTAAATATAAGTGCATGCTCCAGAATCTTTCAGAGAACGTCTGTTTCTTCCAGACCGTCTTCTTTGATCTTCCAATGTTTGTGTTTTCCTGTGTGATGGTAGTTCCATCAGAACATTTTGTTAACCAGCTGTCCAAACTGTCATTATCACATATTCTATTATAACTGAACTCCAGGCAAACACAGGAAAGCGTATTTATTATAATATATATATATTTTATGTTTTTAATGCAACAAGAATCTCCTGTTTAGCTTCACAAGAGGAACCATAATGACTTATAGTAGAATGTAATAAATTATTCAGGATACCCATTTTCATCCTCATCATCCTGATTTTGGTGTCAGGATCTTAGATCTATCTATTGCAGTGTATTGGCAGGCAACCAGCCTTGCCCTTTTCTCTTATGTTTAGCCTAGGCTACGATTTCATGCAGTTTTCTCCCCCATAGCACTCTGGGAGATTATGTGATATTTCAGCTCGTCTCACAGACGAAAATTAATTCCACGGTGATCCACAGCTGTAAAGAAGTGATACATCTGTAAAGATCGGATAAACTCAAGAATGGAAATAATGGTGAGGTAAGATTTTACAATGGGCAAATGTTGAGTAAATAGTTTATAAATGAATGCTGTAAAAATAAACAGTTCTCACTGTGCTATCACAGCAGCCTCTCTGGAATTTATTCAATATTGTTTATATTTTTTGTAATATAATATTGCAGTTCCCCTGCAGTACTTAACTAGTTAGCAAGTCCCAGCTGTCACTCCCCGCATAGCAGGCATTTTGTAATTAAATGTTTCAGTTGTAGATTTGAGTCATTTGGTAAGGTAGTCCTGTTGTACCTAGCAGAAGCATTGTTTTTTTTACCTATGGAAAAGCATTAAAAACATCCCTGTGCGCTTTTAATGCTAGTAAAGATACTTTAGATTCTTTTTTTCATTGAGTAAAAATGCCTGTGGAGATTTATGAATCAGTGTGAGGACATATTGCTAAACAGACTTGGTCTTCTGGAGCACCAATTAAACAGACTAGTGCCCCATCAGTCTTCATATGGGCCTTCATTGGTGAAACTAAATTCTGTTGTTATAATCTTTCATGTATTCTGAAACCTCACTGTGAGCCTTCCTGTCATTTACCTGGCCCATTCCCACATTCCCAGTTTTTGGTACTCTCACCTGCACACATCTTATACCCACCACACTTGTAACACACTAGAGAAACTCAACCTGCCTAAGAAACATCACCCACATTCTTTGCTTACTCATACGCTAACATATTTTCTTGGCAATAATTCACATGGACAGATCTAAAAGCGTTGAACTACAATGGTAGCCAAGAGGTAAGGGGCCAAACAACTGGCAGTCAACCGCTACCCTATATCCTGTAGAATAAGAGCGTTCCAATGGGCTGTTGTATTCAGCATGATTGACATATGGTTGAAACATATCTGTCGAGGTGCTGAGAGGCTAAACCACTTATAGAATGTGAGCACTCCTAACATTTTGTGAGAGTCTTTTGAAGAAACTGAGAATTGTTTCGTGTTTGGGTGAAATGGGTATCCAGAGAGTGGCCTGAATAATAATGGAAGTGACAGAATGGATTTGTAAGTGCTTTAGAGCCTCCGAATAATTAAACCAGTATGCATCTGCCTGCAGCACACTAAGAAAATGCTGAATAATTAAACCAGTATGCATCTGCCTGCAGCACACTAAGAAAATGCTGAATAATTAAACCAGTATGCATCTGCCTGCAGCACACTAAGAAAATGCCAGACACCTTTACAGCCACATACAAATACTGCAAAGTTGAAAGGCAGTTGAGACCTCTAACCGCACCACTCCAGAACTGTCTGTGTGACTGAAGCCATTGTATTTCTTCATATTTTGCTAAAATACTACTTAAAGGGGCACTATGGTGAACATTTTTTAAATTTAAAATATGTGCAAACATAGACAAATAAGAAGTAAATTGTTTCCAGAGTAAAATGAGCCATAAATTACTTCTCTCCTATGTTGCTGTCACTTACAGTAGGTAGTAGAAATCTGACAGAAGCGACAGGTTTTGGACTAGTCCATCTCTTCATAGGGGATTCTCAGCAAGGCTTTTATTCTTTATAAAGATATTCCCTAAAAAGGGTTTAAACAATAATGCTGGCCAGCTTCCCTGCTCGCTACATAGTTTTTGGCAGTTGGACAGAGCAACTGACATTCACTAAGTGCTTTTGAAAATAAATAAATCCCTGAGAATTCCCCCATGAAAAGATGGACTAGTTCAAAACCTGTTGCTTCTGTCATATTTCTACTACCTTCTGTAAGTGACAGCAACATAGAAGAAAAAAAAATTGACTCATTTTACTCTGAAAAAACCATACTTCTTATATATTTATGTTTGCACATATTTAAATGTTAAAATTTTTCGCCATAGTGCCCCTTTCACCCAAATGTAAACACAGTGTGTGTGTGTGTGTGTGTGTGTGTGTGTGTGTGTGTGTGTGTGTGTGTGTGTGTGTGTGTGTGTGTGTGTGTGTGTGTGTGTGTGTGTGTGTGTGTGTGTGTGTGTGTGTGTGTGTGTGTGTGTGTGTGTGTGTGTGTGTGTGTGTGTGTGTGTGTGTGTTAAAGTGTTAAAACTAGGCATTGGAAAGTGAGAAGTTAAAAAATACAAGATAGATCAAGAAATGATTCATACTCGCTATGTAATTCATTCATGTTGTTTGATCCACCGTGAGCCTCCAGGGCATCATCTTTACTACTGGCAGACATGGAAAACCGGACAGTACAAACTGCTTTTATCTATAAACACACTCAATAACAATACTTATAAAACAGTAAGTAACTGGTATCTTATTTTTTTACTTAATTTCTATTTGATATTCGAAAATGCAGAAATATAAATAATATGTTTATTGTAAGCTCTGAAAACTGTGATTTATTTATTTATTTTTTTGCTTACCTGTAGGAGTATGAACCATGCCATTGTCCTGCATTTTATTGTGAATGGTCACAAAGGAGACCCACTAATGCTGCGGAAGTGAAACCCAGCACCATAAATTACACTTGGAAAGGAACAGTGGATGCAGAGATTTTAAAAAAAAATGCCCAGATGGTATTTTTAAGGGTTTCATTTTGAGCATATCTATACCTGATGTTTTGAGTATTTTTAGGTTATATACATATATTTCTGAACAAATGTTTAAGCACAATTATTTGATAGGCAAACTTAAATGAAATAAAACACAGTAGGCACATCTGTCATTCATTCTATTCTCATATCCATGTATTAGGCTTGCATATCTGTACAAGTTTCTTTTAAGGAATACACTGAGAAATATTAAAACAGTAATTTGTTGGTTTAAGGGCTCTTTCACACAGTGCAACATGCGTCAACCCAAGTTACCTGGCAACATATTGTGCTACGCGTTGCTTTGTGATGAGCTGCTGGCCCCTTCAATTGGTATAATACTAAAGAGGCAAAGCATTGCATCCAAATGCAATCCTGCCTTGTACAGAGTAGCAAATGTCAGGGAATTGTGTGTAATGGGAACTGGAACTAAATAAATAAATATAGACGGAAGCAAGGGATAAATGGTGCAATCCATGGCTACTTGCATATATGGTACATGGGAGCATATTAACTTCAGCTTATTCTAAATAGATAAATACAGAATTCTGGTTTAAAAGTACTAAATGATTGCAAAATAATACATAAAATGCATAATAACCCATTCATTATCAGGGTAAGCATACCAATGAAAGTTGGAGCCAAAAAACATGATGCTGTCTAGACTTTCCTATCTTAGTCTTTTCTTTAAATGTCTATCTTCTGATATTTTGTTTTACTATATACTTCTATCTTCTCCACTTTTGTTTCTTTCTCCTTTCTTCTTGTTTGTTCCTCTTCTTCTGTTTTTTTTTTTTTAAGTACTTCTGTATTGTAATGATCAGTAATGGATCTGATAATCAGTACTAGATTTTTCAGTACATAAGTCAGTATTTTATTCAGAGTGTGATCACACGTGATTAGGTGCACCGTAATAATTCAGTAACTGAGGAAAGTGATAGCCCTAGTGGCAGGGAGGGGGGCAGATGAGAGGGAATATCCTGCACGCTGGTGCCCCCTGCTGGTCATATAGCCATTGTCTATATGCAACTGAAACCCTTTCCTACTAATTGGCTGACTTGCTCAGCTTTTGCTTGATTATCACTGCAGGCTAGGTGTATTATGTGTGCATTTCTCATTGGCTTATAAGCAGCCTGCAGGCTTTATAAAGCAGCAGAGAACTGTTTGGGAGTGAGGTTCTCCAATTGTGTGTTTGGTAAGTTTTAGAGCAGTAGGAGACAGGCCTTGGAGGTGGCAGCTCCAAGGTCTTGGCTGCGCTCACATATAGTGTTGGATGCTGGTTCTGGGGCCCCGGGCAGTGAGAGTTCCCGGGGCCCCAGGCTGGCTCATGCACTATTGTTTTTAATTATTGTAGTATTCCATGCAGTTTAGTTAGGACATTTTTTTAAAGGAGGGCAGATGAGAGGGAATATCCTGCACGCTGGTGCCCCCTGCTGGTCATATAGCCATTGTCTATATGCAACTGAAGCCCTCTCCTACTAATTGGCTGACTTGCTCAGCTTTTGCTTGATTATCACTGCAGGCTAGGTGTATTATGTGTGCATTTCTCATTGGCTTATAAGCAGCCTGCAGGCTTTATAAAGCAGCAGAGAACTGTTTGGGAGTGAGGTTCTCCAATTGTGTGTTTGGTAAGCCCTAGTGGCAGGGGCTATCACTTTAGCAGAGAGTGGTCGTACAGTCAGAGTCGGTAACAGATCGGTCATATAGTAGTACAAAATCGTTAGGGAAAATCGTAGTGAGTATTCAGGCAAGAGTCGGCAGCAGATCAGATAGGCAGAGGTACAGAATCGTAAGGCTAACTCGTATTAGGTATTCAGGCTGGAGTCAGCAACAGATCAGATAGCTAAAGGTATAGAATCATAAGGCAGAGAGTAATCAGAGGAACAGGCAAAAGGTCATACACATTAATATCAATTTACAAATAATAATCCTAGTCTAGTGTGAAATCCCCGGGGTCCTGCTGGATCAAAGCACACACGGATCTGACTAAGGTCTGAGCGCTAGCACTGTGAAGTATTTGCAACAACAGACAATGAGCAAATGACATCTCCAAGCTTAAATACAGAAAGCAAATTCAAGCCGCCCACCCAGAGGGCTGAACCAATCAGCAGCGTGTGATTAGCAGGTTGGTGTCAGCTGACCGCAAGATCAGCTGACCTGTCTCCTCAAGTTATAAAGGTCCTGCCATCCCGCCTGCGAGCGTGCTGACCTAATCTGATGTGCAGAGGAGAGACCTGTCCTGCCAGAGGCTGCGCAAGATGTCTGAGAGGATGTGGCAGCATCCGGGCTGACGTCAGACGCGGAAGCGGCGGCCGCACCGCTCTCCGCTGGTGAGGTAATACTGCTATACCTGACATGTATTCAGTTGTTATTTTCCTATATTTTTCTATTATCTTGCTTGAACTTGCTGTGCTTTATCTGCCCCTGATACAATACTGACCAGAAGCTCTGTCAGCAGGCATTTGAAATTCCCACTGGGGTTTCCTGTCGGTCCAGGTTGTGGAGGAACATCTGGGATTCCCCTTATTAAATTTGGCTCCCAATTTCCAATTTCTAAGCCCCCAAAGGTGAGCCCTTTTGTTTACAAAAGCCAAGGGCAAGTTGCAATAGATTCAGGTGCTTTGTTACGCACCCTTTTGCCCTCCAATAGTATTGACCATGTGAGTTGGAACTGTTCAGGAGACATACTGCTAGGCTTCACATTCCATAGATTCTACCAGCCTGCATGGTGGACAAAGCATTGATGGGGCTTGAGAGAGGGGACCATGCTTGTTTTTGTTATTGTTTTAATTACAAAAAAAAAACCTTTAAAAAATTGGTAAAACATTGCTGAGATACGTTGTAAACATATTCCCTGATATGAATGCCAGGGAAAATGTTTAAAGTAAACTTGTGAGGAACAAAATGCAAACGTGGCCTCAAGCAGACATAGTGAGGTTGCAGAGTCCCGAGCTCCTGCACAGTGATCTGCTGTATTTGAGGCCTCTTTCACATCTATCAACGTGTGCAGGAGCCGTTTCCTGCACACGTTATATGCCCTGCGGCGTGTCATCGGGAATCTGTGGTGTGACGCAATCAGTGGCGGTAGCTATTAATTGAACCAGACGGAAAACGCCGGCTCCCGGCGGATCGACGCTCCCGGGTGCGTCAAACCGCAACACACCGAACCGCAGCTTCAAGTGTAAAAGGTAAAATGAAAGTCTATGGACTTTCATTTTACCTTGGTTAACGCAAAGAACTGCCTTTGCGTTACAACGCAGTAAACGGCTCTGGTGTGAAAGAGCCCTCAGCGCTGTGAGCCTGACACCTGTTCCTACACACTTGCAGGACCCAGTGGTACCATGTCCCGCCACGCCTCAGGATCAGGATTCCGCACTGTGAGACTCCTGTCCCCTTGACAAGAGAATTTCTTTTATTGTCCCTTTTACCCCCATGGTTAATGAGGGGCCTTAGTGTGTATAGGGCCTTTTTTTTGCTACTCCCAGAACTTAGTTTCAGCAACAGGCCATCCTGGACACACTGTTACAACTGGACACTCACATTCCCTATCATTGCAGCTTTATAATTCAAAGTGCCTGGCACAGCTTAATGCTTGCTTCAGTGATGACACTACTGGAGATGATGTGATATTGCCTATATTGCTGAATCTATGGGGATCAGTTCATGGAGACATCTACTGTATTGCTGAATCTATGGGGATCAGTTCATGGAGACATCTACTGTATACTGTAGAAAGCAACTGTTATGGTGTCCTTGTCAGATTGTTAGCACCCTTTTTTTATATAGGGGAGTTCCTCTGATGCAACTCAACCTACGTATTTGACTGTTTTTATGTTATGAGTTTAGGTGCAAGAACTTGTGTTTGTTTACAGTAAAATTATATAGATGCTGTTCCACTTTTAATATGGCTCAAATTAACCTGACATAGTTGTGCGACTGTTAGGGGCTCATCATTGCTTTTGTTGTGTTCATCTCAGTATCCCCCCTTCCCTTGTTGAATCTAATTGTTTTTGCCGCTGAGAATTCCTGGGCACTGTAATAGGTGGTTATGTGTAAGATACTGCCAATATGTAATTCACATATGTTGTGTGTTTGTGGTTTTTTTTTTGTTTATTTGAACTAGTGCCAGATCTGTCTGTCAAGCCTATATGTTATGATTTATTGATCATCTTCCAGATTTCACAGTTATAACTCATAATTTCCAAGATCTGAATGAACCTTTAAAAAGCAGAAAGGCTTTCCATCACTATGAACAATTGCAGGCTTCAATCCTGGTTTTACAGGAAACTCATTTTGTCCAATTAGGGTACCAACTTTCATTGACAGATCTTATCTCGTTTAATAAGGAGGCCAGAGGGGTAGCGATCTTTCTGCACAACTCAGTATCCTTTGATCTGCAGGACTCATATAGAAACCCAGAGGGCAGGATTTTACTTCTGAAGGGTATGCTGGAGAGCAAACTTACTACGCCAATCAGGGCCGGATTTACCATAAGGCTTTGTAGGCACGTGCCTACAGGCGCATGATGATGAAAAGGCGGCTCACTCCCTTCCCCTAGTGCCTCCCTCCTTCTCTATGCAGAGTCCCGAGTGGAGTGTAAATGAGAGGTTACTCACCCTGCTCTCGCCATTCCACTAATGAGATCTCCCTTTAGTCAGAGGCACATCTATCTGCTTAATAGTGAGGTTCCTCCTGCTACCTAATACTTGGGGGCACCTCTAGCCTCTTAATATTGAGGGTACTTCTGGCTACCTAATACTATGGTGCACCTACCTATGACAGGTAAGGGAGAAGTTACAGCTGGGCCAGCCAGCACACTTGAGGTGTGGTTCAGAGGGGGTTTGTAGGGTCATGGAGCATGAAGTGTAGGGTGCCAGGACATCTGTGCCTACAGGCTCCTGTGAGGTAAATCTGGGCCTGACGCCAATTATTGTTATGCACGCAATGCCTCACATACAGACTTTCTTAATCAATTAACCTCATTGATGGTTATGTTTTATTCCCTGCATTTTATTGTTGCAAGCAATTTTAATGCAGTTGCCAATCCCCTTATTGATCAGACCACCTTATCCCCCTTTGCACAATGTTTTCCCTGTAAGCTTAATGCCCCCATCTCCAAATCACAGTTGATTGACGTCTGGAGAGCCCATGATATTGGCTGTAAGGAATATACATTTGGATAAAAATAATCAAACTGGCTTTATCCCAAGGCGTCAGGGATATGACAATGTCAGGCTGGCCGTAGATATTATTCAGGATGCTGAGTTGATGCAGACTAAATGTTAAAGAGAAATCGTAACCAATAATTGAACTTTATCCCAATCAGTAGCTAATGCCCTCTTCCCCATGGAAAATCTTTTACGTTTCACAAACAGATCATCAGGGGTCTCTGTATGGCTGATATTGTCATGAAACCCCTCCCACAAGGTCCTGACAGTTTCCTGTCTGTGAACCTCATTGCATTGTGGGAAACCAGCTGTATACAGCTCGGTCCAACTGCCAAAAAAGCAAGCAGCATCTCCTTCCAATGACATCACCTGCCAGCAGTAAAAATTTCACCATGTGATAAATTTCAGAATGTAAATCAGGGAGAGGGAAGATTTTACAATGGGCAAACACTGACTAAATCATTTATACATAATTATTGTAAAAATGAAGCACTTTTTTTTTTTTACATTATTTTCACAGGTGTTCCTCTTTAAGCTTAGATATAAGCAAAGATTTTGATTCCATGAATTGGCAGTATATGGTTTCTCTGTTACAGATGTTCAGTCTCTCTGGCCCTTTTACCTATGTTGTAATGGCCCTATACGATGACCTCTCAATATTTATTAGAAAACCCGGGCCTCCTCAGAGGCCATATGCCTTTAAGGACATACGAGGTGAAGGCTTTAAAAATATCCTTACTTACCTGGGGCTTCTTCCAGCCTCTAAAAGTCACTCTATCCCTCACCGCAGCTCCGTTCCTCTCCCATCTCTCGCTGTCAGCCTGTGAAGGTCGGTGACCTCAGAACAGGTCGGGTCTTCTGTGCAGACGTTGGCGTGTGCCCGGACCGCTTGCAATCATGCCCGCGTCAACTCGAGCGTACTGCGCCTCTGCAGTGCTATTAAGCAGGCGCAGTATGCTTGAGGTGACACGGGGGCATTCGTGAGCAGCGTGGGCTTATGCCCGTGAGTGCACAAAAGACCCAACCCAAAGGCCTCATTCACACCACTCACAGATAGGTTGCAACCTGCTATAATTGATAGCTGCCTATAGTTGTGGAGCTGCTAGTCTCTATGTGGAGATTATGATAGATATATCAGGGACTCGCAGTGTTCCAAAGCATCTCATGAGATCTTCCATCCTGTGCACTCTTCCCTTATTAACAGTCCTATTCAATATCCACACTCCACTGATCACACATGGGCAACATTCTTCACTGCAGCACATATAGTTAATGTCAGTAACTCGGTGTAGTGGTGTGAGGGGCGTGCCTCCTCTGACTCACTGTTTGCCGTCAAGGGACTTGCTTCAGCTGTCCTTACTTCAGCCAGGAGTTACTGCGGCGGTCACATTTGCTGACCCCCGCTCTACTCAACCGGCTTCTTTATAGTTGTATACCGCGCGTCTCAGGAGGCTGTGTTCGCTATGCCGGTGTAACCCTCCACGCCAGCCTCGCTGTCAGCCCTGCCCGCTGACGCGTTTCGCCCCGCCCACCGAGGCTTTCTCAAAACGGAATTTAAGTATCTGGGTATCTTCCTGACCCTTACATATGGTGGACTCTATGAGGCGAATTATCCTCCAATATTTTGATCTGTTATAAATGTACTTAAGACCTAGTGAAAATACAAAACTTCACAGTTGTATATTTTTAGAATGCTGGTGTGAGAAAACGCGGAAAAGCCGCCGCGCGTACTGACAGCAAGGCGTCTGATTCCGCGTCCAACGCGGCGGTTTGCACGTGGAGGCGTGTGTCTGGTAACATGGCAGAACGCGGAAAAGCCGCTGCATGTCCTGACAGCGAGGCGGCTGGTTCTACGTCCAGCTCGGCGGTTTGCACGCAGCAGCGTGCGTGTGGTGTGGCTGAGTCTGTTAGTTCACACAGGTTTAGGAATACGCTGAAAGGCAGAACTTTTATGACGGCCAAGAGGGGACCAGCTGACCAGGCTGGTCAGCTGACGCCAGAGCAAGTTTCTATTGGTCCATCACTTAGGGGTGGCGC
The DNA here is from genome assembly GCF_040937935.1 of Hyperolius riggenbachi. NCBI lineage: Eukaryota > Metazoa > Chordata > Amphibia > Anura > Hyperoliidae > Hyperolius > Hyperolius riggenbachi. Next base: position 152,941,691 of record NC_090656.1, on the reverse strand, counting down.
CAGAGAGCGCTACACTATATATAGTTACTGCTGGCCAGTCACAAGTTGTCTGCCGTTGCGAACACTACGTGGAAGCACTCAGACCTTAGTCAGATCCTACAGTGTGTTAGAACCAGGAGGACCTGGGAATTCACACTGAGCCAGAATTCTTGTCTTACTATTGTATTTATACTTCAGGCTAGTTCCAGGGTGTAGAGACCACGGACCTCACACCCAGACTAGGGAACTTGTGTTATCATCTGTTTATACTTCAGACTAGTTCCAGGGTGTAGAGACCACGGACCTCACACCCAGACTAGGGAATTTGTGTTATCATCTGTTTATACTTCAGACTAGTTCCAGGGTGTAGAGACCACGGACCTCACACCCAGACTAGGGAACTTGTGTTATCATCTGTTTATACTTGCAAGAAGTTTTAAATCAGGATGATACCATTTATTGGCTAACTACAAATGAATAAGAATAAACAAGCTTTCGGCCTTGCAGCCTTCGTCAGGTTTACATCCTGTTTATACTTCAGACTAGTTCCAGGGTGTAGAGACCACAGACCTCACACCCAGACTAGGGAACTTGTGTTATCATCTGTTATACGTCAGACTAGTTCCAGGGTGTAGAGACCAAGGACCTCACACCCAAGTCTAGGCATTGTTTGATATCTGTTATGACCTATTGCTTTCCTGACTATTCCTCTGATCTCTGATTCGGTACCTCGCATATCTGATACTCTGTTGCCAAACCCTGCTAGCCTTGGATACCGAATCAGCCTTCTGTCTATGTACCTTATCTGACCGTGTGTTGCCGACCTGGCTTGCCCGCCCTCGAGAGCTATCTATCCTATTAAGAGACTTCCAGATCAGTCAGTGACATTTACCTTGGGTGTCACTCACTCTCTGGACCTTCCTTCTTCCAGCCTGACTCCACCCCTTGGGGAGTCTCAGGCTACTGGAAGGTCTCCTTATCTCAAGAGCAGTATTGCCCATACTGTCTCTAATTTCCTGTGCTATACTCAAAGTACTACTGTTACACCAAACACTCACATTACCTAGGTGTCCAGAGGTTAGCAATATATCTGTATTATCGGTGATTCTGAAGATCATCAATAATCAGGTATATATCTGCATACTTGGTGATACTGCAGATCACCAATAATCAGATTCTCTCTGCGTGCTGACACCGATCGTTACAGCTGCCAATTACCCTTCACAAGAAAAACCCTAGTTCTCCTGCAAGCTCAGATTACCCACTACATCTGTGATGACAAGCCAGCCAGAATATGTATATGCTGCTATCTGCCTATTGGTGTATCGCTGTTAAGTGGAATGCCTCAGATCTTTCTGTGCATGTGGTTCAAGAAAGGCTTGACTCCATTATGCTTACTGACAACATTTTCTATACCAGTGTCGAAAATGTAGACTGATTTGAGGCAATATAGGAGGAGTGGCTTGCCTATCCTAGTAATTAAGTTATTGGGTTTTAGCAGGCCTATCTCTGGACTAGATGCCAGTTGTATTATAGTTGCATAGTTGTATTATGCATGAATGGGATTCATTGTAGGTCTTGCAGTGGTTAACTGATTTCATGTCCATACTTTGGGTTGTTCTCAATAATACGTTTTTTTTTGTGTGCATTTTTTGTTTAGTTTTTGTCTTCTTATTTATTTATTGTTTTTTGGATGTAAAATCCTTCTTATGTGAAGTAACAGCTGTTTGTTACTGCTCATTATGTGCTGTAATACTTTTTTGTTTATACTTGTAATAAACTAATTTTTGACAGAAAAAAAAAAAGCAAACGTTGGATACTTATTTCAGTAGAGAGTAGCTTCTCTGATCCTCCTCCACCCTGTCAGGAACCGGCCCGCGGCACGCCTGCGTATACGGCTCCCGACTGCGGGTTTGACCAGATTAAGCGGGGAACAGCCTTATTTAAGCTACAAACAAGGCTGGGACCCCTCAAACACTTCCCACTGCCACCACTAGCATTGCTAGACACGTTCACTCAGCTATCGAGTGCTCAATACGCTATCTGCGTTTTTGTATTTGGGTCAGCTCTGCGCTTAGGCCAAATACGAGAGCGCCACGCACACACACCGTTGCAATCTTACACTATAGTGAAGCAAAACCACTAGCAGTCGTTCCGAACGATACTGTTAGCTACTCGCACTGGCGTTTTGTATGTTGGGTCAGCTGCGCGCTTTAGGCCAACGTATGACAAACGCCCTCACACACAATGCAATTACAATTTCATATGGTAGTGTTGCTCAAGCATACAATTTAGGCATGGACTTATACACAGCTACACTGCAGTCTCCTCTAGGCTATGAGTGTTAGTTTAGTACCACAGAAGTCAAGCTTATTAAATAACGATTTAATATTCCATAGAAAAATAGAACAATGCAGAAAATAATATATACAAAAGATTACAAAAAAACAAAGTAATAAAAGTAACAAAGATAACAGTTACAAAGATAACACACGGGTACTTGCGTAAAAATAAAAATGGGGATTAAAAACGTTACCAACTTGAAGGTCTCAACGTTGTCGGCAGGAGCATGCTGCTTGTTCGACCAGAAGTCGAGATCAACTCTAGCTATGCGCTAACTCCAAGAGCAGATAGTCACTAGGCATCTGCCTCTGCTTTTTATACGCTGAGCTACGCCTGGAGGCTGCAACTTCCTTGGGGAGGGGAGGAACTAGGTTTTAATTAAATCTCAGACATATTCCATTTCCAGGTAAAAGTCTATACATCAAAGATTGTGAAGTGAGCCTTTCAACTCCAGGTGAAAACTTGATTAAGGCTTTTTCCTGTCTGAGTTCTCAGACATAAATGGGATTTACAGAGATCCACATATATGAAAAGGGTACTATAGCACCTCCACTAATGATTTAATTTCCACAGGTAAAAAATTGTATCAACAGGACCTCACCCATTTCTAATAGCCTGTCATGTACATTTCCTGTGTTAGTCTCCAGACTCTGGTCCTCTTGCTTTGTGTATTGAGACAATGGGCCGTCTCCTGAGTTCAAAAAGCTAGGCAGATAATCCCATTAGCACTCTCAGAGGAAATGCATACAGACTCAAAGCACCTCATATGGTCAAGACAATCACCCATTTCCTTGCCCCAAGCAACTCAAAGTAACAGCTCCCTTCTGGCAGACCTACACGGAACACAGGCAGAAAAAAAGAAAGAATATGTTCCTTTATTCCTAACATCATCAGCACCCCAATATATCTCCACACCTCCGCCGTTAACTTGATGCAAGGCAGATGATCTTCCCAGATTATCCTGCCAGCACCTACATTGTTGGTTCTGCTTGACGGGACAGTCCATCAGCATTCCCATGATTGCTCCCCTTCCAGATGGCACTGGCAGGTGGTTCTAACGAATCATCCTGCCAAAGCCTACATTGACAGCCTGGCCGGGTGGGGTAACCCTTTAGCATCCTCAGGAGGGTTCCCCACCTGTCAGTTAGCTCCAAGCTACACGAATGGAAAGCTAGGTCAGGTTGCTGCAATGTGTCGTTGCCCTTGGCAACCTGACGTAACCAACCAGGGGAATGTGAGTCAGTGACAACCATGAATTTGCGACCATAGAGACAGTGCTGCAGCTGGGGAAGGGTTCCCACAGTCGCTACACGCACTCTCTCTATAGTGGCAGGACCTATCTCTCGGTCCCTTTGGGGAACGATTATCTGCTGGTCTGCCTCCTCCACTTCGGACAGCTCAGAGGGAATAACTTCCCAGGACCCTCTCAGCCCGCCCCTCCCAGCTGGTGACCTGCTGGCCAGACCCCTGAGCTGTTCCAGGCTGCTGTCAAATCAAACAGCCCCAGAGAGCTCAGTGCTGCCTGTCACGCATTCCAGGAAGGCTGCAGACGGAGAGGCTCCTGGGCCCTCAGGGCCAGGTTCTGAATTGGATGTGGCTGACCCAGCAACATTTGCCACTTCGGTGGACAATCCCTGTGCTGTAGACCTGCTAGCGCTGTGGGTTACCACGGCAGCTGAGGGAGCGCCCACATTACACACAGCATTATGTAGCACAATACATATATCAACATTATCCGTCTTATACATATTGACATTTAGAACATCACATAAAACATCCACATTATCTGTATCATTACACACATTGCTACTCAGCACTTCACAATTATCATCAACAGTTCCTGCATCGATCGCCTCGATAGTCCGTGCGTCATAAATGACATCATCAGTTTCTGCATTCTCTGTGTCAACAGGTCCCACTCCAGGCCTAGGCACTGGAGACTCACTAGGGCTGGCTCCTAGTACACAGTCCATAGCCCCTGGGGCCTCTCCAGCACTCCCCACTTGCACAGCATTATCAAACAGTACCTTGCAAGAGTCCTGAACTTCTGCTGGGGATGCAGGCTCCCCGGGTTTGGAGTAGGCTCATACCGGGCCACTAACCGTCCCAGGTCAGTACCCAGCAAAACGTTGGTGGGGATTTTGTCAGTTACCCCAACTTCTTTCATTCCGCTGCCGGCCCCCCAATTCAGGTGGACCAAGGCGGTGGGTATGGCTGGGGTGACACCCCCAATTCCTCTGACAGCAATCATTTTCCTAGGTATGTACTGCTCTGGGTTCACAAGCTGGGGATGTATGAGAGTCACTTCTGCTCCAGTGTCTCTCAGCCCAGTGGCAACTGTACCTCCAACCGTGACAAGCTGCAGATTCTCTGTATAGCCAGTGGCGTTCCTGGTAGCACACAGAGCAGTTGGGACTTCACGGGGGTTTGAGGCCTCACTGGATTTTGGGGCCTCCTTCTTCCTCTCTGGACAAGTCGTGCTGATATGACCCACCCTGTCACATACAAAGCATTTCCGGGTGTCAGTGGTTTGTTGCCTGAATCCAGGAGACAGCGGTGCTTGCCTCCTCTGGGTGCTGGGTGAAACAGGTTTCGCAATCTGTTCTCCTCTCCAGCTGGGCGTAGTAGTCCTCCGGGACTCAGGTGCTCTATGGGCGGTGTAGGAATCGGCCATTTCCGCAGCCTCATCCACGGTCTTTGGTTCTCGATCCAGCACGAACAGCCGGACCTCAACAGGACAGGTGTGTAGGAACTGGTCTTTTATCATCAGCTCCTGCAGGGCATCCAAGGTTTTGACTGACAGTCCTTTTAACCACTGCTGGAAGGCAGTGCGCAGGTTGCAAGCATGATCCAGGTAACTGTCATTAGGACCTCGCTGCACTGTCCTGAAACGTTTTCGATACACCTCTGGCGTGAGGTGGTATCGCGCAATGATGGCTTTCTTAATTGCCTCAAAGTCTGTTTCTTCCTCCTGGGGAGACTCACAAACGCCTCCAGGGCCTTGCCTATCAGCCCTGGTGTGAGGTATCTTGCCCACTGCTCACGGGGCACCCCATACTGCCGACAAGTCCTTTCAAACCCCTGTAGGAAAGTGTCTATGTCAGAGTCCTTGTCCATAGCGGGGAACTTATCCAGGGGAATTCTGTGGACTCGCTCACCTTCGCGTTTTGCGGGTCCAGCAGACCGGTTCTGCTGCTGAAGTTTAGCCAGCTCCAGCTGGTGTTGCCGTTCAGCACTTTTCCTCTCGGCCTGGAGTCGCTGGGCAGCTTGTTCCCTCTCGGCCTGGAGTCGCTGTGCCGCTTGTTCCTTCTCTGCCTGTCGGTGCAGTAGGATCAGCTTTAGGCGCAGTTCAGGATCAGCCGAGTTCAGTAGCTGTAGATCAGCTTCCAGAGATGTCATCTCCGTGTTCGGTGGATCATCCAGGACATCGTCTCCACTCGCATCCTGTGGCGGGAGCGATTCCTCCTCTGGCGTTTCGTGAGCTGCATCCGCTGACGTTGAAGCACGGGCTCGCTCTGCCTCATCATACACCTCGAGCGCACAAACTAACTGCTCCTTAGTCTGGCCGCTCACCGTCTCGATGCCTTTGTGCTCACACAGGTTGAGTAGTATCTCTTTGTTTTGCCTTGCATAGCTGGATGCTTTCTGAGCCATCGTGTTGCAAAATAAAAAGAAAAAAAAAAGGGGGGGAAGGGAAAGCAAAATACCAAGTGTGTATCTTTGAACAAAAAAAAACGTATATAGATTCTGCACTGAGTAGACTTCTGTAGGCTAGTCGCTTCTAGCAAGCTTCCAGCCTTTAGTACTCAGAATAGCGAGCTAAACTGCGTACTAATGTACTAAACGATCCCACCACTGCCAGCCAATTATGTCAGGAACCGGCCCGCGGCACGCCTGCGTATACGGCTCCCGACTGCGGGTTTGACCAGATTAAGCGGGGAACAGCCTTATTTAAGCTACAAACAAGGCTGGGACCCCTCAAACACTTCCCACTGCCACCACTAGCGTTGCTAGACACGTTCACTCAGCTATCGAGTGCTCAATACGCAATCTGTGTTTTCGTATTTGGGTCAGCTCTGCACTTAGGCCAAATACGAGAGCGCCACGCACACACACCGTTGCAATCTTACACTATAGTGAAGAAAAACCACTAGCAGTCGTTCCGAACGATACTGTTAGCTACTCGCACTGGCGTTTCGTACGTTGGGTCAGCTGCACGCTTTAGGCCAACGTATGACAAACGCCCTCACACACAATGCAATTACAATTTCATATGGTAGTGTTGCTCAAGCATACAATTTAGGCATGGACTTATACACAGCTACACTGCAGTCTCCTCTAGGCTATGAGTGTTAGTTTAGTACCGCAGAAGTCAAGCTTATTAAATAACGATTTAATATTCCATAGAAAAATAGAACAATGCAGAAAATAATATATACAAAAGATTACAAAAAAACAAAGTAATAAAAGTTACAAAGATAACAGTTACAAAGACAACATACGGGTACTTGCGTAAAAATAAAAATGGGGATTAAAAATGTTACCAACTTGAAGGTCTCAACGTTGTCGGCAGGAGCATGCCGCTTGTTCGACCAGAAGTCGAGATCAACTCTAGCTATGCGCTAACTCCAAGAGCAGATAGTCACTAGGCATCTGCCTCTGCTTTTTATACGCTGAGCTACGCCTGGAGGCTGCAACTTCCTTGGGGAGGGGAGGAACTAGGTTTTAATTAAATCTCAGACATATTCCATTTCCAGGTAAAAGTCTATACATCAAAGATTGTGAAGTGAGCCTTTCAACTCCAGGTGAAAACTTGATTAAGGCTTTTTCCTGTCTCAGTTCTCAGACATAAATGGGATTTCCAGAGATCCACATACATGAAAAGTGTACTATAGCACCTCCACTAATGATTTAATTTCCACAGGTAAAAAATTGTATCAACAGGACCTCACCCATTTCTAATAGCCTGTCATGTACATTTCCTGTGTTAGTCTCCAGACTCTGGTCCTCTTGCTTTGTGTATTGAGACAATGGACCGTCTCCTGAGTTCATAAAGCTAGGCAGATAATCCCATTAGCACTCTCAGAGGAACTGCATACAGACTCAAAGCACCTCATATGGTCAAGACAATCACCCATTTCCTTGCCCCAAGCAACTCAAGGTAACAGCTCCCTTCTGGCAGACCTACACGGAACACAGGCAGAAAAAAAGAAAGAATATGTTCCTTTATTCCTAACATCATCAGCACCCCAATATATCTCCACACACCCCACAGACCCTCTTCTTCTTTTTCTTCTTCTTCTTCTTCACAGCTGATCCTCCTCCACCCCACCGACCCTCTTCTTCTTCTTCTTCACAGCTGTTCTCCCAATTATGTGTGCAAGCACACTTCACAGGTGCAATAAAGGGCCGAGCCTTCACATTAGCATGGAGCCTCTAGTGCACAGAGAAAAAAGTTATTCACATCGGCTCTGTGCTACTTCGCAAGCCATCCTTGCTCCTGCACAGTATGGGCGCACTCATGCATGGAGGGAAATACAGGCACACGAAAGTATTCGACTTGCTCTTGTCTAATATGTTTGTAGCACCCCAGTGCTGGATTGCTAAGGTAAAGGAGGATGAGGGAAGTCTTTGGAGTATGCTGAGGCTTTCCTCTATGGGGTTATTATCAATTGCTTTATTTTTTCTTACAGATACACTTTAAAATGCCCTGTACAGCCATCAGTGGTCCGTCACCATAAATACATGTGACTACTCGGAGATTTAGTGAATCACCTTCCTCACGCATTAATTTGTTCATCATGCTCATGCCTGGAGACTAAGGCAAAAACACAAATATTCAAAGATCTCTTCACAAAACAAACTGTTAATACCTTACCAATCCTTTTTAATCAAATCATTCCTATGATAACAAATTCAAAAATTGGACCTGAAGGCAGCCTTTCCCTCAGTCCAAAAAGAAAATAATTCAACTGAAATTCAACTGAAACTTAATAAGTGGTAATCCATTTCTACAACACCTAAAAGACCTTGAATCTACTTTTAATGACAAATAATTTGAAACTTGGTGAATACCTTGGTCAAGAAAATAAATAAATGAATCATTTTATTGTATTCTATTTTTAATCAAGTTTATTTAGTTTTATTTTACCAAGAAAATAACTACTTTCAAAGTTTGGCACCTCCTTTTCTCCATTTGTACTATTCCGTTTAAGATGGTTTTCAAATTTTAAATCATTAATATCTCTTTTCAGATAAGCATATTGTTTCTCATGTATAGATGCCGGGATACCTACCAACATCTTCTGTAAATGAGTAAAAGGAGTAAGGCTTTGTTAACATTATAAATCGACAGGGCTATCGCAAGTGCTGAGCGATTTACTGAGCTTTTTTTAAAGCGCTTTGTGCTTAGAAAAGCTCTTTTGCTAAGCGATTAAGGTTTTCACTTCCTGACATCAGTCAGGAAGTGAACTCTTTGACCCAGAAATGAATACATGCAATGTATTTGTTCATAAAAGTGCTCGGGAAATCGCAATAAAAATCGATCTTTCAAGCGCTTTGCGATTTCCCTATACCTTCCATTGAGCCAAAGCACTCAGAAAATGGTACATGTAGTACGTTTGGGATTTTAATTAAATCGAAACATGCACATGTGAACACTCTCATAGGAAATCATTGCTCAAGTGCTTTTAGGGCGATTTCTAAAATCGCCAATGCTTGAAAAAAATCACTTAAAAAAATCGAAAATGCTTATAGCCCTGAAAGACATCAGAGTATGTATGGGAGTACATGCTGCACCCTGCTGATCCACCAGAACCCTGACAAAGCACCATTAACTGTATTTCACTTGTCAGGTAGATGATTGTCTTTCACCTCGACTTTACTCCTAAAATGGTTGAAATCAGTGAGGGCTTAAACGCCCCACATCAAAATTTCAGTACCTATTCTGAGGTACTTAAAAGTCAATTTTAAACAGTTAACCATCTTTAATAACTTTAATTTCTTAGCTGAGAGCACTGCAACTATGTAATAGAAATCAATGCCAGGCAGGAGAAGCGCTCTGCCTCTCTGTCCGGCTTCCTCACTGTACTCCTCCACCTCCCCTGCTAAAAGGCCATGGATAACATGTCACAGCTCTCTGGATTAAACTGTTAGCTTTAATATGCCTAATTCCTGTCCATTATTCTTGGCATCATTTTTGGCATATTTGATAGTAAGCAAGTATTCCGTAGGTTGCCACTGTTAGTACGGGACCACAATTGAAGGCCATGGGCTATGTACCTCTATTTTTTCTACTTAGCAGTTGTTCTGTTACTCCATTCTAGTGAATAGAACTTTGGATCTCCAGTTTGGGAGAATTACTATGCTGCCAATCTAGCCCCGAAGCCAAAACTGCAAACCAAGTAAGCTAACTAACAATTTTTAAGGGAATAAAAATGGTAGCCTCCATATTTCTCTCTCTCGCTTCATGCTTACTTTGAAAAAGCTTGCTTTATAATTACATCACATTGGGTACTCCAATGAAAGCATTTAAAGGACAACTGAAGTGAGAAGAATATGAAGGCTGCCATATTTATTTCCTGTTAAACAATACCAGTTGCCTGGCAGACCTGGTGATCTATTTTTCTGCAGTAGTGCCTGAATAACACCAGAAACAAGCATACAGCTAATCTTGTCAGATCTGACAATAATGTCAGAAACACCTGATCTGCTGCATGCTTGGTCAGGGTCTATGGCTAAAAAGGAAATAAATATGGCAGCCTCCATATCCCTCTTGCTACAGTTGTCCTGTAAGACTTCCCAACTGCAATTTTGGCAAGACACAGCTTTTTTTCCTGATTTACACTGTACACATAATATAAATAAAATATTCCGCTATCACTACTTCTTTCCCAGATGTATACAACTGAAAGTTATGTTATGTTTGTGATCATTTCTGAACTGCTGTTGCATGCATATTGTGACGCCGTCGATATGACATATCGAATGCGTCATGGAGTTACGAACGCTAGTTCTTCGCAAACCAACCAAACTGACAGTTTTTGGTTTAAATACACTTTTTTTTCCCTTCGCCAAAGGGCTGGAGGAATCTTTTCATGGTCAGTTAATTAGCCTCCTGTGAAAAGATTCTCTGCCAGCACAGGGGACCCCCTGAGGTGTTTATGACCTCATCCATCAGGTGAAGGGTAGATATCAGTTGACAGAAGCTCATAAATTGTAGCTTTCTCCAGCCTGATCGGCCCCAGTCTCAGCATGAGATATGACACCTCGGCTGCTCCCTGAGCTTCAAAAGACTTCTGACCTTAGGAAAACCTGCTGTGACCTCAGGAATCCCAATATTCATATGTTCTCCATATTTCCTTCATAATTCCTGGCATAGCAGATCTCCCTGGCCATGAAATCTGCACAGGTTATGGGATTCCACAGGGCGCTGGTTCTGACAGGTTTACGGACCAATCGGACTGCCAGATCTAGTGTAAGATTGTTTTAAAATAACCTTCTAATACCCCAGGGGTCTGATCCCCCAAGTTTGGTATCAAAGTTCTTGATAAATTCTGACAAACCTAAAAATGTTATTAGATTTAACCTAACTTGTACGGTTTGCAGATGAGCACACTTATCATGATTCAGGTAAATTTTTGTCTCTATGAGAGGGGCAGAGATCTCCTATTCCAAAGAGGTGTGTGATCCACGCCCCCTAACCCCTCCTTGCTGGAGTGGGGGCTATAACCAGACAGAGCCCAGAAAGCTCTGGGTCCTTTACCTTCAATCTGATGCCTAGTAACATCCTGGCAGCCCGCAAGGACACGGGCCAAAACCTCCATCTTTGAACTTTCTAACAAAGGCCTGTTGGCCGCATGGCAACCGCCATTTTGGGACTTTCGCCAAAGACTTGCGATTGCCGCATGGACTACCAATAACGGTATTTGAACTGTATATAATCGGACATTCTGTTCCTTTTCTTCCCTTCTCTCTGTCAATCAATCTGTTCTAAAATAAGCTGTGTGTATGTAGTTTAGAAATAAACTAACGATTTTATCGTTCAGTTGTGTGCCTTTTCTGGTCATCTGATTGCTGCTATAACGAATCTGCCCTCTGAAGAGTCAGTCATACTACCGCATTGTTTTATGATTTGCTTATAAATTGTTGATTTGCTAGCTAGGTTGTAAATAACCGTTTCTTCCTTCTAGGATTAGCTAGTACCAGATTTCCTGTGCGAAATCGATAACTTTCGTTTCTCGATTGTAAATACAATTCGAGATTGCATCATATAGGGACCCAGTAACCTTTCTTTAACGTCACATTGCTCACAGTCTTTAAGCCGTCGAAAGTGATTATTCCCCGAACGGTGACTTGAGCGTGTTGAACGTGATTGGGCTGGCTACCGTATTATGATAGCGGGAGTCTCTTTCCTCCCTGAACTTGAGAGAGTGGTGGCAGTTTATTTACCCGATTTCCAGCGCGAAATCGATATTTTTAGTTTACCGATTGTATATACAATCAGAATTGTACATGTATGGGCACCTCCAACCAATCTTAACCGTTTACTACGCACACAGTGAATTTGCCTCCAGCAGTCTCTAGTGCATGAGACCTGCATGGCAACAGTGGCCTAGTAATATGGGATTGGTGGATGTTTGTCCCATTACATATTGTCGGCAGCTGCGCGACCAATCTTTATTGTCAGTCTGTTCACCGTACTTCCTGCGTATGCTAACGGGAGCAGATTAGACGGGATTGGCATGCTCTGTCGCCCTTTTCTTCTTACCTCTGATGATCCAGCAACCGGTCTCGTTGTCCGTCTGCGCCCGTACTTCCTGCGTACGCTAACGGGAGCAGATCTCGACGGGATCGCGGGGCTGGATTGTCACATTGGTGGGCAGTGGTGGTCATAGCACACCCCAAAACCAGGCATAGCCAGCTTTTGGGAAATCAGAGCGCAAAGATCTGACAAACTCAGTCTTTGCAACCAGAATAATAAAACAGTGATCACTAAGTATCCTGTCTTGCAGAACCGGAGTTCTGGGCTCAAAACGGTACACATTGATAGCGAATAGATTGGTCTACATTTCCTAACTTTTTCTTTGCTATACCCTATTTTTTCTCTTCTGAATGTCTGATTCAGTTCAGTTTCACCAAAATTGGTCAGTTCCTGACGTGCAAGCCCTCTGCAAATCGTACGGCATTGCTGCTTGCAGCACAAACAAGGCTGAGCTGGTGGCATTACTCCAGAGATGGATTCCTTGTCGCCACCTTGCTTAATGCCTCTATTACCTGCAATCCTGATACCCCCGGAGTGGTTGGCAAACCTGACCGGCGAGGATCTGCGCATGTACCAGGAGTTCCAGAGAAAACGTCAGGAGCGACGACTCCAGCATGAGGCAGAGATGCTCCGGCTAAAAGCAGAGCACCAAGAGCGACTGCGCCAGATCAAGCTCCAGAACAAAGAGCCACGGCTCCCACATGAATTGGAGTTGGCCCAGCTAACCCAATCGAATCTGCACTCTTCACTATGTGTTTCGGTGGAGAGATGCGAACCTCTACCCGTGACCCCCACAGCAAAACTTCCTGCCATGAAAGAGGGCACGGACCGAGACTTTCCTGTATGCACCTCTGAGAGGGCGTACCATCAGGTTCCTGTACCTGACAGCCAGAGAACTCTGGTGCTGGACAGTCACAGAACACTGTCCCAAGACTTGGAAGGAGGTAAGCCTACTGCATTCACTCCTCCTGGTCCGGTGAGCGTTGCGCCACCGAGACCTGCAGCTTCTGCTATTGCTGCATCCCAGTCTGACACACCTGCCATTCGCATGTGTAATCTTTGTGGCTCGACCGGCCACATACAGTTCTTCTGTCCCAAGAGGAAAAGAACGACCGTCCCTAGCCCGAAGATGGCTAGCAACCCTGATCCGTCACCTGCATCACCCTCTGCACTGCCTGTCAGCGTGTCAGATATGCTCTACGGTTCCGGAAATCGTCACAGTGCTTCAGTGGACGACCAGATCATCTTTTGCTCCAGTGCTCCAGAAGCAGATGTTTCCTTGGTCTGTTCCGACCTTGCCACAGAGGAAGATATTCTCCCACAAAAGCTCCTCACCCTGACTGAAGTCAGGCCCAACCACCACAACCCTGTTATCCCAGGTCCCGAGAAGGCCGGATGGGGGATGGGTTTTCCAGAGTGGGCTGTTGCTGAGTTTCCCTCTCCTCCTGTGCTTGGCACTGATCTAGGCACGCTTGTGTGCCCTTTGGAATTTTCTGCTGATATGCAGGAGTTCCCAGCAGGACTCCCTGACCACCAGGTACTGTACAAGCCTTGGGGAAAACAGGGAGATGTCAAACCCTTACCTGCTATTGCTACTGTACCTAATGCCGCTGGGCGGGAGGTACCCTCAGATTTACATGTACCAGCAACTGACTGTCTTTTATCTCTTTCTGCACCTGTTATTACTAATGAAATTGCATGTGTCAGTGATAATTGTGATAGAAACGCTGTACATTCTTTGGCCATTACATGCCCTATGGCCAGCCGCATGAACTCAGAGCTGACAGCAGGGATTCCCTCTGACAATTCTGACTTTCAGGCGGGTGACACTCATGCTAAAAATGACATATCATGTTATGCAAATGCTTTTGATAATGTTGTGCATGTTTGTGAGAGTACGCTGGATGACGCTTTCAGTTTCACCGGTAGTCCGGACTCAGGACTATCTGGAGAAGTCTCGACTTCCCCTGATATCTCTGACCCCCAGACCAATGTCAATATTGACGTGATTTTGATTTACCCAAAAGGTGATGTTTATTGTGGTATACCTGTGCAGACAGACACACACAGTACTGTTGGTAACCTGAGCTCAGAGCCTGCAGGCATTCCTGTCAGCTCTGACCCCAGAGAGTTTGATTTTCAGCAGCTGACCTCAGATCACACTAGGCAGCTGGCTGAGACTTGTAGTCCCACATCTGTGAGGATACTACAGAGCGACTCCAACCTGCGTGCGCTTAGTGGCCAGACTGCTAAGCCGCCAGCAGTGGAAGCTCCACTACAGGTGTACAGGGAGAATGGTAACTACTCCAGTGAACCCATTCCCCATGTATCTGACACCCCAGGTGAAAGCACGGTCCATGTGGATCTGTTAGAAGCCCAGTCAGATAGAATGCAGTTAGTTCTGGGAGAGCACGGCCAATTAGAACAGGAAGACACAGGTCCCCTGCCAGGCTTGATAGCTCCCACACGAGAATTGGCGGATGATGTGAAAGTCACCCCCCACCTCTCGTACTCCCCGAAGGCCTCGCTGAAGCGCACTGCGCCCCCACAGCGAAATCTTCGCAGCAACCCTGGGCAGGATACAGCAGTTCACAGAAGGGACCCGGGGACTCACAAGCCCTTATGGCAGATCCCCTACAGCGCCTCTCCGGAGGTGCAAGCAAAAGTGAAGATGAAGTATGAGGAGATGTTACAGATGTCTGTCCTCCGCAAATCCTCTAGCTCACAGACCACCATGTCCTGTGAGGCCTATAGGATGCCGGACGACATCCCAATAACCGTTGCGTATCCCATGACTCCCCTCGGTGATCTGTTGGATTGGCTGGCATCCGCCAACTACCTAACGATCATAGATCGGAGCTACGGATACTGGCAGATTCCAACCGTGCCCAAGGCACGCCTGGAATCCACATTCACCCTGCCCTTGGACTTAAACGCCTCGATGCGAATGTCTTTTGGCATGATGAATGACCAAGCCACCTTTCTCCAGGCGTGGAACGACCTGTGGAAGAGCAAGCACGGTTGTACAGTCACGTACCCGGATGACATCCCTGTGTTCCCCCCGACTTGGGAGCAACACTACGATCACTCGTCCCTAGTACTAGGACAGCTGTCAGCTGACAATCTGACCGTTGAACCAGACGCAGATCAGATTGTCATGACAGAGGTACAGGCCTCTCTGGGAACAGCGGGATACTACAGGACGTTTGCGAAGCCCTGTAGCCTCCTGGCTAAACCACTGACCAACACAAAAAGGGCAACCCCCAAGGTCATGTGGAACCCAGGCTGCCCCGCTGTACTGAGCCCAAGTAGCAAGTTGGTATTGCTTCAGTTAAGGTCCTGCTAACCGATCCTTCCCCAATCTTGTAAAGGGGGGAGATGTGACGCCGTCGATATGACATATCGAATGCGTCATGGAGTTACGAACGCTAGTTCTTCGCAAACCAACCAAACTGACAGTTTTTGGTTTAAATACACTTTTTTTTCCCTTCGCCAAAGGGCTGGAGGAATCTTTTCATGGTCAGTTAATTAGCCTCCTGTGAAAAGATTCTCTGCCAGCACAGGGGACCCCCTGAGGTGTTTATGACCTCATCCATCAGGTGAAGGGTAGATATCAGTTGACAGAAGCTCATAAATTGTAGCTTTCTCCAGCCTGATCGGCCCCAGTCTCAGCATGAGATATGACACCTCGGCTGCTCCCTGAGCTTCAAAAGACTTCTGACCTTAGGAAAACCTGCTGTGACCTCAGGAATCCCAATATTCATATGTTCTCCATATTTCCTTCATAATTCCTGGCATAGCAGATCTCCCTGGCCATGAAATCTGCACAGGTTATGGGATTCCACAGGGCGCTGGTTCTGACAGGTTTACGGACCAATCGGACTGCCAGATCTAGCGTAAGATTGTTTTAAAATAACCCTCTAATACCCCAGGGGTCTGATCCCCCAAGTTTGGTATCAAACGTTCTTGATAAATTCTGACAAACCTAAAAATGTTATTAGATTTAACCTAACTTGTACGATTTGCAGATGAGCACACTTATCATGATTCAGGTAAATTTTTGTCTCTATGAGAGGGGCAGAGATCTCCTATTCCAAAGAGGTGTGTGATCCACGCCCCCTAACCCCTCCTTGCTGGAGTGGGGGCTATAACCAGACAGAGCCCAGAAAGCTCTGGGTCCTTTACCTTCAATCTGATGCCTAGTAACATCCTGGCAGCCCGCAAGGACACGGGCCAAAACCTCCATCTTTGAACTTTCTAACAAAGGCCTGTTGGCCGCATGGCAACCGCCATTTTGGGACTTTCGCCAAAGACTTGCGATTGCCGCATGGACTACCAATAACGGTATTTGAACTGTATATAATCGGACATTCTGTTCCTTTTCTTCCCTTCTCTCTGTCAATCAATCTGTTCTAAAATAAGCTGTGTGTATGTAGTTTAGAAATAAACTAACGATTTTATCGTTCAGTTGTGTGCCTTTTCTGGTCATCTGATTGCTGCTATAACGAATCTGCCCTCTAAAGAGTCAGTCATACTACCGCATTGTTTTATGATTTGCTTATAAATTGTTGATTTGCTAGCTAGGTTGTAAATAATCGTTTCTTCCTTCTAGGATTAGCTAGTACCAGATTTCCTGTGCGAAATCGATAACTTTCGTTTCTCGATTGTAAATACAATTCGAGATTGCATCATATAGGGACCCAGTAACCTTTCTTTAACGTCACATTGCTCACAGTCTTTAAGCCGTCGAAAGTGATTATTCCCCGAACGGTGACTTGAGCGTGTTGAACGTGATTGGGCTGGCTACCGTATTATGATAGCGGGAGTCTCTTTCCTCCCTGAACTTGAGAGAGTGGTGGCAGTTTATTTACCCGATTTCCAGCGCGAAATCGATATTTTTAGTTTACCGATTGTATATACAATCAGAATTGTACATGTATGGGCACCTCCAACCAATCTTAACCGTTTACTACGCACACAGTGAATTTGCCTCCAGCAGTCTCTAGTGCATGAGACCTGCATGGCAACAGTGGCCTAGTAATACGGGATTGGTGGATGTTTGTCCCATTACATATTGTCGGCAGCTGCGCGACCAATCTTTATTGTCAGTCTGTTCACCATACTTCCTGCGTATGCTAACGGGAGAAGATTAGACGGGATTGGCACGCTCTGTCGCCCTTTTCTTCTTACCTCTGATGATCCAGCAACCGGTCTCGTTGTCCGTCTGCGCCCGTACTTCCTGCGTACGCTAACGGGAGCAGATCTCGACGGGATCGCGGGGCTGGATTGTCACACATATAAAATGCAGGATATACTGATAAAATACATTGTACCATAATTGAATTCAAATGTCAATCAACTAGCTAGGATAGATGGACATATCTAGGGAGACGCAAAAAATGTTTACCATGTTTTTAAACTTTAAGTTGTGCTTCTCATTGTATTAACTACCCAGTTTTTTTATACTTCGTACTTGAATGCCTTGGCAAACTGACTGTTAGTGTACTAATCTCTTAGTCACTGAAATAACAGCTTGTTTTACTAATTATATACATGAAGCAGGCAGGGGTAATCTTGGCTCATGGGACTTACCTTGGCAGCACATTTCATTCTGTATTTTTTTCATTCTCTGTTTTGATGATATTGCCTAATGGGATATATTGTATTCTTGCAGGAATTGCATTAATTTTACTTTGAAAATATATATGTATATTAAAGTATTAAGTGAGTTTGGTAATTGTTGTGTGCTTAAAGCAAACCTGAACTGAAAATTAAAAGTCAAAATAAACATACACGTGTAATACTTACCTCCCATGTAGTCTACTCATCAATCTCTATCTCCTCTCCTGAGTATTGTTTGTCCACTGTGATCAATGGAATTCTCCATCCTCCATTTTGAAAGTGGGCACTACCCCATAACAGCTTCCTGGTCAGCACACTGTTAAACTGTAATATTGCCCACGTGAGCCATAGGGCAACATGGATATTACCTTGCTCATTAGTTGTCCTTTCAGTTATAACTGACAGTAACTGATCTATAACGGACAGCAACTGATATATTTCAGTTCTGACTAAATCTTCTCAGAACTGGAAGGAATCATTGTAAGAAGAAAATGGTGAGTTTCTGAGAGGAACTGGTGGTGAGGTAAGTATGTAATATTGCAGGTGCATCATGTGTTTATTTTAAATAATTTTACTCAGTTCAGGCTCCCTTTAAGTGTCACAGTAAAATGTATGCAGTTTGCTTATTGAATTTGTTATATTTTGTCTCATCACCTTTAGACTTAGCAGAGGCATCCAGTATAATCCTATGTCTGTACTGTCTAATATAAATAGGCATAAATATTCTACCGTCCACTGTGTCCTCTTTATTCACTGACATAAACACAAACACTTGCTCAAGCCAAGTCTTGTTCACAGGGAAATAATTTTTCCAGAGTTTTAGACAGACTGCTTAGAAAAGAGAAATTTCACCCTTTCTACTACTCCTCTGGGCTTGTGAACTTGAAGTGAACCTGAACTTAAGTAAACCTGAAGTGAAAATAAACTAACATAATTCATTTTATTAGAACATTAGTAATATGGAAATGAGTCTTATATTTTTTATTTTCAGCTTAATAGCTTAATTTTTAAGATTGTATCCGACTGTCGCAGTTGTTATTTAAAATGCTCTGCCTTCTTAAGCTGAAAGAGAAGTATAATAATGACCCATTGAACTGTCCCACACTTAAACTCATGAGAATCGTTATGTGACTGTTTCTCAGCTGTTTTAGCCTCTATTTACTTTTCAGGAAACTGGGCTGAATTCAACAAGGTTTAAACCCTTGCTGTATTAGAAAACAGAAAGGGACTTCAGAGAATTTCTTACTAGGGTTAGTATTATTTTTACCTTTGTTTATCACATCATGTCACATGTCAATTCAGGTACTCTTTAACCACTTAAGTACCAGTGGTTTCTGCCCCTTAAAGTGAACCTCCGGACTAAAAATCTACTCAGCAAAACTGAAAAGGCTTGGTGTTTCTTTAACAGTTTCACAGCATCAGAATTTTTTTTTCTTACCAAAGCATAATTTTTAGCTGCATTTTTAGCTAAGCTCCACCCATCGAAGAAAACTGCCCCGGGCTTTTTTTCCCTGATGCTGTGCAAAGCATGATGGGATTTCCTATGTTGTTATTCATGTTGCCTAGCAACTGGGAGGGGTGATCAGAACACAGGACAGTTGGAACTCTGTCTCATGCTCCCTGTCACCTCCTTTCAACCAAAAAGATGGCTGCCCTCATGAAATCAAACATTTGCCTGTTCTTTTAAAACAGGGTGGGTAAGAGATTATATTACCTATCTATTTTAATTAACATAACTAATGTAACTTAATGACAGTATGTTTGTTTAGGCTGAAGTTCCTCTTTAAGGACCAGAGACCGATGATACAGAAACGGCAGAATCCAGCCAAATCGCCGCACATACCCGCCGCAACCGCAGCACGTCGGGAACCTGGGCCACCCACTCTGCTGTCTCTATGACGGCAGAGTTCCTGTGAGCCGGTCAGGAGCCGCTTTCATTGTAAGCCAATGGGAGTTGCTTACGTTGATAGACAGGGTTAGGGCTAGGAGCCAATGAAATCGGCTCCTGACCTGCTCACAGGGCTCTGCCATCATAGAGACATGCAGAGAGAGTAAGCTGTGACAGGAGATGGTGGGGATTCAGCGCCGAGATCGGCGGGAACGACAAAAATGACGAATGCGCGCATCGGCGGTGAGTTGAAATCTACGCCCTGGCAGCCAGATAGCCATCAAAACAGGGCGTAGATTTCAACTAGCGTGGTCCTTAGTAGTTAAAATTGGTAAGTATAACACACCATTAATTGTAGTCTTCATTCTGTTATTTCTGGCTTTCTCTGCTAGATGTCATATCTTCCTTTATTTACTTCTTTGCTCTCTCTATAGGCATAACCAATTCACTTTTTCCCCTCCAGTTTTCTCACAGGAAAAACATTTTTATTATTGTTTAATCATTCAAGCCTTTTGGACGTAGAGGCTACGTCCAGAAGGCCATGTGCGCTCCTGCGGCCGATCTCGCGCATGCACATGCGCTGCCGGCCCGCGGTTTGTTAGCCGAGGGGTCAATGAATCGGACCATGGTGCCCGATCAGTGATCCCTTTCCCCTGCAGAAAAAGCGACGGGTTCTCTCGGAAGCCCCGCTTTTTCTGCCTCTTATGTCCCCCTACGACCCTCAAAGCGTACATGTTACGCTTAGAGTGACATAATTGTAAACAAACTCATGGCTGCCATCTTGTGGCCAAATAGTAAAACTACAACTACATGTAAAAAATGTAAAAAAAAATAAATAAAAAATAAACACATATTTACATAAAAAAAATACAATTTACATCACACCCTCTCAAAAATACCCATATAAAATGTTTAATAAAAAAACAAACAAAAAACATTACAATAAAAAAAAGTAAATATTTACCTAAGGGTCTAAACTTTTTAAAT
Organism: Hyperolius riggenbachi; assembly: GCF_040937935.1. Taxonomy (NCBI): domain Eukaryota; kingdom Metazoa; phylum Chordata; class Amphibia; order Anura; family Hyperoliidae; genus Hyperolius; species Hyperolius riggenbachi. Next base: position 152,921,109 of record NC_090656.1, on the reverse strand, counting down.
ATGCATGTAAAGATGAAATATTTCTATTTTTTTTTTTTTATTATAAGCTTGTAAATAGTGATGGATGCGAAACGGAAAAAATGCACTTTTATTTCCAAATAAAATATTGTCGCCATACATTGTGATAGGGACATAATTTAACTGGTGTAATGCCCGGGACTATTAGGCAAATACAATACGTGGGTTTTAATTATGGAGACATGTATTATTTTAAAACTATAATGGCCGAAAACTGAGAAATAATGAATTGTTTCCATTTTTTTCTTATTCTTCCTGTTAAAATGCATTTACAGTAAAGTAGCTCCTAGCAAAATGTACCACCCAAAGAAAGCCTAATTGATGGCGGAAAAAACAAGCTATAGATCAGTTCATTGTGATAAGTAGTGATAAAGTTATAGGCTAAGGAGTGGGAGGTGAACATTGCTCGGATGCATAAAGTGAAAACGACTGAAGGCTTACCGTAAGTGGTTAAAATAACTTTTCAGCACTCTGAAATTGAAAAAGTACCAAAAGGTTGGTTAAAAAATACAGTCAAAATTATTTGAGTATTTTTATTTTGTGTATTTTCTTTCTTGCTGGTGGTTTAAAAGACATTTGTGATAAGGTGTAAAAATATCACCTTTGAGAAAACTTGACGACTTGAAGAAAAAATGAATTGGCCCAATGTGTGATTCTAACAACTTTTGCTCTCTTTTCCAGACCCTTTACAGTGAGGTGGTCTTCCGAACATGCTACATTTTAAGCTTTCATGTACTATGGTGTCTAATATATCCTCGCAGGAGATAAAAAAAAACCCGTGAGATAATTATACTGTTTGTAATTTTTATTTTTTCTATCTGAAAAGCTTTTCGACTAAACAGGATATTACATTATTGAGCTAAATGGAAGCTTTCAGTATGCTTACTGTGATCAGGGGGGAATTGTGATTTTCACATAAATTACACTACACTACCTTGAGTCTGAAGCCCCTTTCACACATAATAGAATTAACACGTGATTTGCATTCTCGGGAATCGTGTTCGCCGCACATCTAATGCAAGGCAATGGCATTGCTATTTTCTGCAGAAACATAACGGCCCCTCTCTCTGCAGTCTCTATGATGGCAGAGCTCTGTGCGTCGATCAGGAGCCGATTTCATGGGATTTGCTCACAGTGATCACGGGGTCAGGAGCCAATGAAATCAGCTCCTGACCGACTTAAAGAGCTCCGCTATCATACTGATGGCAGGGGACGAGTGGGCTGCGGCGAGGGCAGTGCGGCGGGGCCGCGCGGTGGCAATTTTGAAATCTACGTCCTGTCAGAGCTGCACAGCTACCAGCAGGACATAGATTTCAACCAGCACGGTCCAGAAATGGTTAAACTCGTCATCATTACCTTTATACAGCTAAAAACAAGGTAAAGATTTATTTAATAGGACCATGCAATTCTTTCAGCACCAGTTGGTAGTTGTACATCCAGAACCACTGGTAGACACACTTACAGCCTTTAATCTGAACTAAGCAAAACTGCATTTTTGTAGCTACTGGTTTCTCCATTTTGCATCATTTCTTCTAAAACCTCCATCCCACATCAAAAGCCAACTGTTTTGAATGTAGATCAACTTTAGAAATTTGCAAGACATAATAGTGATGCATTTATGAGCTTAGTCTTGGCTTATGCACTTATTCATACGGTCAACATGTCCTTAATTAACGACTATTTTGTGGGAAACTGCAGGAGATTATAACTGAATTGGGAATGTTACTAAAAACAACATGTTTTTATTATTTGCCTAAGCTTGTGCTAATGTTTCGTGACCGTAAACTTCATATATTTTTTATTTATTTTCTTTGAGGTAAAACCCACTTCCAGTCACATCCAAACATGCCAAGTCCTAGCTGATCAACCAGAACACACATAATTTTACATTTGGCTATATTAAACAAGGTTTCTGCAAGTAGAAATCCTTTTTTTTAACTGTCTATGTGACCTGAAACCAGGGCTGTTTCTGGCCATTTTGGTGCCGCAGGCAGGGCAGTTTTTGTCTCTCTACCCCAATCTAGTAAACGGGAAGATCACAACCTGCTAGTTGTGTGGGCACCAATAAGAATTGATAGTTTACAATGAAATAATGTTGTTTCTCAAAATAAGTTTGTAAAGGATACACAAATTATTACCAGGCCATATACACCTCACTGGCCCAAACTCACTAAATCCATATAGCAAACCCTTCCAATAAGGGTTTTGATGGGTGTGTATCCACTTCATAAACATTATACTGTTTGTGTGAAGCCTGGGTCTGTACAGTTTAGAATATTGTCCTGGAAATCAAATCAGAGTTGCAACAATCCACACAGCAGTACCTGTCACGGAACAGCCGTGAGAAACGAGAACGCAATCGCAATCGGTTTATTGCACCGATTGCCATTGATGTGCTAGACCTAGATTGGTTGTGTAGGAGCATCTGCAGTCAATCTGGGCTCTCTGGTTTCTCAGCAGAGAGCTAGCAGGACTTAGGTGCAGGATGTCTTTTGATTTGTTAATTAGCTTGGGCCAGGCTTGTGTTCAAGGGAATGTTTATTTTTAATCACCTCAGGCAGATGTCAATTGCCCACCATTTGGGTGAGCCCTTTTCATACAAGGAGAGCCAGGAAGCTACTCACAGCAGGAGGCTATTCAAAACCTGCTTTCACACAGACTTCATGGCACCTATGAAGGGCAGATGCAGATGCAGGTATTATATGATTTTTTGCCTATTTACAGAATACCGTAGATAGGGTAGTTATGAGATTGGATCATTGGATCCGTAGGGTCCTGCTGAATCTCTTGATTTGAGTTGAGAGGGGCCCGGGGCCCCTACAACCCAGTTATTAAACTTCTCAGGAACTGAATCCTCTACCCTAATCAAGTTTGGCTATCATCTGAACTGGCATGTTCTGAGGTATATGAATATGTGATGGTCGTGTGTGCGGGAAGCGTAAGCCGAGATATGACAAATGTCATATTTGGTGGGCATGGGGAACCCATCCAGGGAGCTAACCGCCCCTGACCAACCCCTGGGCTGTACTTGAGACGCCACCCAAAGATGTACATTGTTCAAAAGTGTCTGCGAGGGACTCCTCCCTCATTCCTCCATTTTCCACCTTCCTGAAAGCTGCTGCCACTTTGAAGAACAAGTGGTAGCCATTTTGTTTGGACTCTGAACTTTGAACTGAAACAAAAGGAACTTTACAAGTTTTCCCACAACAGGACATCTTTCCATGAACCTAAGTAGTTTTTTCCTTTTCTTTTCATACTGCGCTATTAATGTCTCAATAATTGTTGATTTTAATAATTTTCTGTATATATTAATTATTTATATTGCACGTAAATAAAGACTTTATCAAAGTCGTTTACTGTTCCGCTACACCTGCTATACAGCCATTCACAGAAACTGAACTCAGGTCTCTGAGAGTCGCTACTATTAGTGATATCTAGACAGAATACAGCGTGTTTTAACCGTTTTATTTGCAGGATCAGTCAGTCAGTCGGTAGGGACCACTGGCAGATATACCCTGAAATAGTGTGTAAAGTGTATTTCCATAACCCACAGGCTCCTTTCTGGTTTGTCTGCGGACAACTCCCAACGGATTCTGCGCATTGACTGCGACCACAGTTTGCACGATCTGTGCGCTGGAACCGTTTGGAAGGCAGTTCGCGTTCCAGCCACCAGGGCTCCTGTGACAGTGCTTGGCAGTGGTTGGGATCTGTGTTGTGCTGAAAGTATCTAAGATAGCGCTAGCGCTATCAAGAAACAAACTAATTTGTTGGTGTAGCTGGAGTGCAATATATTTTTTATATATACAGAGAGACTGTGTAGCCAGTACCCCTCCCCAAACATTTTATTTTATTTGGCATGGAAATGTCCGGGAACTACCAGAACATGTGCCTAGCAGACCTGAAAAATCTTTGTGAAGAGAGGGGCATTGACATCCTCCGCAAGAAAAAACAGGACCTGATAGCAGACTTGTCCAGATGGTATAGCCAGCAACTACGGGAGCTGGATGTGTCCGCTGAAGTGGACGTCGGCCTATCTGACTCAAGTTGAAGGGAACCAGCGACTGAAGTTCCTAGGCGTACAGAGGTTGAGCAACCTGCGGGCAATGTGGCAACAGTTACGCAGGAGACTGTCAGTGTGGTCCCCAATCTCAGAATTCCTGAAAGTACTCGCCCGGAACCGGTCAGTACTGGACTGTCCGTTTGTGCTGACCCAGTAATGCAGCAGGCATTACGGAGGCTGATGGACAATGACCTGGAAAAGTACCTGCAGTACATGCAAGCACGAGAGGAGCGCCAGACTACGGAACGGGACCTCCAACGACAGCATGAGCTAAACATGGCAAACGTTCAACAGGCCAGCCGGAGTTCCCCGCCCATCCTCCCTGCTGAAGGAGCATCACCCGTAAGTGCAAAATTTAAATTTGCTAATATTGAAAAAGACACTGACATTGACATGTTTTTGCGGTCTATTGATAAAGCATGCCGTCAGTATCGTCTGTCCCAAGACCAGTGGGCCAGACATCTGACAGCTTTGCTGCGCTACAAAGCGCTTGATGCTTTCGCAGAGTTACCTGCGCAAAAGGAGAATGATTATGCAGCTATAAAAGATGCTATACCAGCTGACGCCAGAAGCCTATCGCAAAAAGTTCAGGTCCTGGCAGAAAAAGTCTTCTGATTCTTACTGAGATGTGGTCCGCAGCTTGCTCACCACACTCCACCAGTGGACTCTAGGCCTCACCAAAGGGTCTTATGATGTCCTGGAGGACTTGATAGTCCTAGAACAACTTCTGAACATTTGCCCTGCTGATGTACGACAGCTTGTGCTGGAGCGCAAGCCTGTGTCAGCAACTGTCGCGGCAGACCTTGCTGAAACTTTTGCGACTACCCGGGTGCCTGACACATACAGAACTGCACCATCCAGCTGGAGGGGAGGTCAGCCCAATACTCTGGCAGACTCTCCTGCTCCTGTGAGCCGTCAGCCACAGAGGCCACCCAGCGCAGCTGCTGCGCCCAGGCCTGCAGCACCTGAGGGGGTCACCTGTCACTACTGCCGCCAGCCCGGACACATGAAATTCGACTGTCCGGAGTGGAGGCAGACACCACCAGCACCTGGATCATCTGTATCACCTTTACCCCCTGTACCTCACCCACAGCAGAGGCAACCAGCCAGCGAACCACAGCCTGGATCATTCTGTTTGCCCACGGAAAGGAAATCCGCGACCGAACCGACCAGCAGCAGCCTGTTAGAGTGAACGACAAGGTTGTCACTGGATTTCGAGACACCGGAGCTGACATCACGTTAGTTCACTCACACCTTGTGCCAGATGAGAGCATCCTTACTGGAGTAGAGGGCACCCTTTTACACGTAGCCCACACGAGAGTGAAGCTCGACTGGGGGGTAGGGGTCCAAGAAAGGGTTGTTGGGGTTGTGAAGGATCTCCCAGTCCCTGTGTTGCTGGGGACTGATTTGGGCAAGCTTGTGTCCTATTATGAACCTCCCACAACCGCCTTGTCGCTCCCGGAAGGAGACGGACTCTCCGCCCACCAACAGGTACTTTATACACTTGGTGGGGCACCAGGGGGAGGTGGGTTGAATGTGCCCAGTTCAAGGGTACCAGGTTCAATAGTGTCTGCTTCAAAGGCACCTGAGTTTGATGCACGAACTGTCTGTCGTGATGATGTAACTGTACCTGAGTTTAATGTACAACCTGTCTGCAATGAAAATGTGTCTATACCTGTCAATGTCATTAATGCATGTGTCAATGATGTGAAGAATGTTGATTATTGTAATGACAATGATGTGCCTGTACTAGCAGTCACCCAGGGTGCTGCCAGAATTGTGGGCTCAGCGCCGAACTCCTCGTTCAGTACTGACCCCAGCAAAGAGACCTTTCAGCCGCTGACTTCATGTGTCATAGGCGAGCTGGTTTAAATTGACAGCGCTGTACTCACAACAGGACTACAAAGTGACCCAAGCCTGGAGGCGATCAGGCAGCAAGCCTCTGAGTCCCTCGCAGACAGGGCCGCTTTCAAGGTGTACTGGGAAGGTGGGAGACTGTACAGTGAGTCTGTACAGTCCCCTACAGGTAGATCACATGCGAATACCAAATGGCTTGTGGTCCCTAGTGCGTTCAGGGGACATGTGCTGAAATTCGCACATGGTAATCCTCTGACAGGGCACTCAGGTGTCTGCAAGACACTTGCCTGTATTCGGAAACAGTTTTATTGGCCCAGGATGAACAGGGATGTAGCCAAATACTGCAAAACATGTGCCGTCTGTCAGGAACTGGGAAGGTCCAGGGATTCCCGCGGGGTTTCTCAGCAGAGAGCTAGCAGGACTTAGGTGCAGGATGTCTTTTGATTTGTTCATTAGCTTTGGCCAGGCTTGTGTTCAAGAGAATGTTTATTTTTAATTACCTCAGGCAGATGTCAATTGCCCACCATTTGGGTGAGCCCTTTTCATACAGGGAGAGCCAGGAAGCTACTCACAGCAGGAGGCTATTCAAAACCTGCTTTCACACAGACTTCATGGCACAGATGAAGGGCAGATGCAGATGCAGGTATTATATGATTTTTTGCCTATTTACAGAATACCGTAGATAGGGTAGTTATGAGAGCGGTATCATTGGATCCGTAGGGTCCTGCTGAATCTCTTTATTCCAATTATTAAACTTCTCAGGAACTGAATCCTCTACCCTAATCAAGTTTGGTATCATCTGAACTGGCATGTTCTGAGGTATATGAATATGTGATGGTCATGTGTGTGCGGGAAGCGTAAGCTGAGATATGACAAATGTCATATTTGGTGGGCATGGGGAACCTATCCAGGGAGCTAACCGCCCCTGTCCAACCCCTGGGCTGTACTTGAGACGCCACCCAAAGATGTACATTGTTCAAAAGTGTCTGCGGGGGACTCCTCCCTCATTCCTCCATTTTCCACCTTCCTGAAAGCTGCTGCCACTTTGAGGAACAAGTGGTAGCCATTTTGTTTGGACTCTGAACTTTGAACTGAAGCAAAAGGAACTTTACAAGTTTTCCCACAACAGGACATCTTTCCATGAACCTAAGTATTTTTTTTCCTTTTCTTTTCATACTGCGCTATTAATGTCTCAATAATTGTTAATTTTAATAATTTTCTGTATATATTAATTATTTATATTGCACGTAAATAAAGACTTTATCAAAGTCGTTTACTGTTCCGCTACACCTGCTATACAGCCATACACAGAAACTGAACTCAGGTCTCTGAGAGTTGCTACTATTATTGATATCTAGACAGAATACAGCGTGTTTAACTGTTTTATTTGCAGGATCAGTCAGTCAGTCGGTAGGGACCACTGGCCCATACCAGTGGTGGTGGCAGATATACCCTGAAATAGTGTGTAAAGTGTATTTCCGTAACCCACAGGCTCCCTTCTGGTTTGTCTGCGGACAACTCCCAACGGTTTCTGCGCATTGACTGCGACCACAGTTTGCACGATCTGTGCGCTGGAACCGTTTGGAAGGCAGTTCGCGTTCCAGCCACCAGGGCTCCTGTGACAGTACCCATTTAGTTTTACCATCCATCCCTTTCTTAGTGGAACTAGCTGTTGGCTCTAAAAATTACAGTGGGCTAAGATTAGCTCTGTGCTCCCTCCAACTGTTGTCAACCCAGACATTTTCCTGGTTTGCTCATGCCTAAAAAATGCCCTGTCTGAAACAGCCTAGCTGAAGGTGTTAATAGTACACTCTATAAGTGGGCTTGCTGTTTGGCTCAGTAATATTATTGTAGTCAGGCCTGGATTTACATCACAGGAGTCTATAGGCACAGATGTGATGGCACCTTAGACTTTACCCTCCACAGACCTATGAACCTCTGCCAAACTGCACCATAAGCTACTGGGTAGCTCAGCTGTTGCCTCTCCCTTATTTCTCCTGCCCGTCAGGTGTCCCTTAGTATTAGGTAGCCAGAGCTATCCTCAGTATTAAGGAGCTAGAGGTGCCTGCGAATGAAGGGAGATCTCATCATCAGTAGAATGTCGAGAGCAGGGTGAGCAACCACTCATTTACACTCTGCTCCAGACTCTGTATAGGTAAGGAGGGAGAAAGGCGCTCGGGGAGAGGAGTGAGCCACCTTTCCATCATCAGGCGCCTGTAGGCACGTGCCTACAGTGCCTTATGGTAAATTCGGCCCTGATTGTAGGGGAAGACAAAGCAATGAAAGTCGGCACTGCAAGCAATCCAGTTTATTCAGTATAAAAAGCGGCAATCAGCGACATAATAAAGTGCTGTCCAGTGCAACAAGAAACGTAAGGTGCACATACTGGTCCCGGTGGGCAGTCAGTGGGAGATGGGTGCTGGGTGCTGGGCACAGCTGCCTGATGGCCATTTCGCGCAAAAATGCTGTCAGGCAGCTGTGCCCACCCACCACCCATCTCCCACTGACTGCCTACCGGGACCGGTATGTGCACCTTTACGTTTCTTGTTGCACTGGACAACACTGTATTATGTCGCTGATTGCCACTTTTTATACTGAATAAACTGGATTGCTTGCCGTGCCGACTTCCATTGCTTTGTCTTCCACTACAACATTGTATTTTGTGGTCAGAGCACGCTAAGCTTGGTCTCCAGGCTGACCAGCCGGCCCCGAGTGGTATAGTTGCTATCCTCCACTAGCACACAGCAGAGCCAACGCTTGATTTTCGACTTCCTATCTCCTACTCAGTATTATTATGCTATTCAGACTGCAAGGGCTTAGATAGAGCTATGTGACAAGTCTGTACCTTTGCAGCACTGGAGAACTCTGCTGCTTGAAGTGCACTTAGGCAGTGGTGGTCATCACAAGTTCGTGATCACGAGTAACTTGTGATCACGAGCTGTTTTTTGCAATCATAAGTTCGTGATCGGCAACCGTTATCAGCTCTCGAACACGAATGCACTCGTGATCGCACTTGTTACCCGACTCGTGATCGCGAGTTACTTGAGATCAAGAGTCGGTATTCGTGATTAAAAACCAGCCGACTTAGCGGTTAATAGCAAATCCCCTTTACATGCTAGAAACACCAAATTTGCAGGTTATGTTAAGAAAAACAGTGGGAACAAGGGGACATTTTTTTTCAAAAAGACCTTATAGTTTTTGAGAAAATCTATTTTGAAGTTTCAAAGGAAAAAAGTATACATTTAAATGCGGTAAATGACAGTTAATGTAGCAAACCTAACAGTATTGTAAATTTACATATATCAAAAGAAAGAGCAATGAATTTCATGACGGGGTTTCCAGGGGGTCCGTACGCAGTGCGTACGAACCCCCTGGAAACCCCTCCGGAGCTGCAACGCTTTGGCTAAGGATCCATATACAGCCGCAATATGGCTGTATAAAGATCCCTGGCATCTTTTCCTATTTTTTTAAACTTTTTCTTTTAATGTTCAGAGGGTGGAAAATTAAAAAAAAATGTTGTGGGGTCCCCCCTACTGAGACTTTTTAACCCCTTGTCCCCCATGCAGGCTGGGATAGCCAGAATGCTAGGCCCCAGCCAAATGGGGCTTTGCACCCTGAGCTATACCAGCCCGCATGGTCCATGGTATGGGGGGCCTCCGGGAGAGAGGGGTGGCCAAGTTTTCCCCTCCCCCCGGAGCCCTTGTCCAATCCATGGACAAGGGGCTCTGCCCCACCACCGGTGCCCCAGGAGGAGGTGGGGGCATCAACTCCCTGTAGGGGGGTTCATGGTGGCATCTGGGAGACCACTTGAGAAAGGGGACCCCAGATGCCTGCCCCCCTCCCAGGAGAAATGAATATAGGGTATATGAGTACCCCTTACCCATTTCCACAAAGGGTTAAACGAAATAAAAACACAACCACGCGAAAAGTCCTTTATTTATCTTAATTAACCAGAAATACTAACCTGTACCTTTAAAAAAAAATTCCCACACCAATATCCTCTCATCTTGTGATCTTCGTTACATTGATTGAAGATCTTTGCACAAAACCACCGACACACAGCGCTGCTCCCCGAAGCATAGCACACAGCTCTAGCTAGACTCTGTATAGCTAGAGCAAAAGTATTTTTGAAATTTGGCTCCAAGTCTCCCCATTGGTCTATTAACAGACCAATGGGGATCCTCCTGACCCCACGAATAATAGATATAAAACACGCACACCATGGATTCAATGCAAATGTATTGAACAAATGGGTCAGAGAACAAAGTGCTATACAAATACAAAATATATACAACAACATAGGTGCAACATCGTCCAACTAATGTATGACATACAGCATGTAATAAAGAGGCTCAGAAGAGAATACAGGCAGCGTGGTGTATACACAAAAGAGCTGCTGTATATTCAATTTACAGTGCTGGCATGTGCCCTAAAGCAATGTCCAAATATATGCATTTGAGGAGCAAAAATGTCCAAAAGAACGTGATAGAGAGAGTGAGGCACAAACACCGCCAATTTACCCAGACGTGGCGTTTTAGACGAATGTCCGGGGGGACATCGCCGCTTGCTATCTGCTCCAGTTGCCAACTATTGCTCACCTGCCCATTGAGAAAGGACATTCGTCCTTGCTGGAATAGGCACGCAGGAATAGGCACGCTGCAGTAATGGCGTGTGATATCAGGACGAGTGACGATTGCGATGAAACCCCCCGCGCTGTCCTCCCTGATGTAAAATGTCCCCCCCCCACGGTGCTCACTGCAGTATACTTAACCTGTCTGTCGCTAGCTCCAGGCTCTGTCCGCATAAACGCACCCCGCATGGTTGTTAGTGAATATATGGGCACATGTGCTCGCTGCTATGTAGGAGCGTGCCGTCCCTTAGTTACGCGCATTGCTTCCTTAGCAATAGCTTTCAATGAAAGCGATCCTGTGAAGTATTGCTACTGTGATATTTCACTAAAGGTGCCCATACATGTAATGTATAATGCACACATGGGGGGGGGCACATTTATACATTACAGCGGCGGGGTCTCATCGTTTCAGCACTTGTTACGAAATCGGCCACTCACCCGAGCAACCAACTTCGGCCCGACATCTTGCACTAGGGCCTACACTTGGTGGCACCGATTGTCAACCAATTCGATAATAATCGAATTGGTTGGTCGATCGGCCGCCAATGTCGCCTGATGCATGGGCACCTTAACAGCCGCTACTATCACAATTAACATGAATCAAGCCCAATGACTGTTATTTATTTACTATAATGTAAATCAAAGTAACACCTTTTATTGGCTAATTCTGAATAGATCACGACTATAATTTCAAAGCTCAGGTGTGTCCTTTTGGCAAGTGTAATACAGAAACTTCTGTTTGATAATGCTCACAAGACTCCATTGGTAGCTGAAGGAACATATTTCCATAACATATGTTTATCTTGCATTCTAAATACTGTTTATGCTGAAAGCTTCATTCTATGTGCAGTTGCACTTGTAGTTTATACACACTAGATCATGATAAGATAATCTTATTGACATCCCTGAGTAAAAAAAAAAACATTCTGTATAGATAATGATCAAAATTAGATTAATATTCCTAAAACATATAAATGGAGATATGAAAACAGTTAACTCTACAGCCATTTTGGTTGGATTGTGCAATCAACAAGTAGATGCAGACTGAGTTGATCTGAGAAAGATATGAGCAGATACGTTTCAAAACCCGTTTTATTGGTATTGTTTCCTCACACATGAAGAAGTGATACAGCAATCTGTTCCTGTTAATAGGCTACATTGACATAAACAGGAATAATGATTTAAATTGCTAAATCATTGTTACGAGGTACCCAGAAACCTTTTCTACATGTGACAATCTTTTCTTGTCTTCTAATACGGTTGTGCCTGCTTTGGCACATGAGAAGGCACACAACATAAGAAAACTGTCTAACATATGACCAGAGCCGGGACAAGGTCTTCCAGCACCCAAGGCTGAGACACCAAAGTGCGCCCCTCCCTCCCTCCCACCCCAGCCGTCACACACTGATTGCTATTAGACTAAGATGCGTCCCAGGGCCCCCAACACCTTAAGATGAGTGAATGATAGGATGTGGAGTTTAGTGCAAGCACTTACTGTGCACATGACTAAGAGGCACCTTTACCTAAGAAAGTGGCCGAGACTGATGAAAGGCATTGTATGTAGTTCTACATTAAAGTTGTTTCTGCTAATTAAGCTACATACAATCATTTATGGAGGTAAGTGCCCAGCAGTATACACTCCTTTTTATACCCATACCTCTTGGCACTTGTGGTGACTCAATTTCTTTCCTGAGCAGTTGGTGGTGTAGACAGAATACTAACCTATGTCTAGCAAGTGGGCATTAGTGTTGGGCGAACAGTGTTCGCCACTGTTCGGGGTTCTGCAGAACATCACCCTGTTCGGGTGATGTTCGAGTTCGGCCGAACACCTGACGGTGCTCGGCCAAACCGTTCGGCCACATGGCCGAACTAAGAGCGCATGGCCGAACGTTCCCCGAACGTTTGGCTAGCGCTGTGATTGGCCGAACGGGTCACGTGGTTCGGGCCCGAACGCACTCTGATTGGCCGAACGGTCACGTGGTTCGGGTAAATAAATACCCGAACCACGTCATATCTCCGCCATTTGTCTGTGGGTTTAGCTTTGGGTAGGCAGGCGGGGTAGTTCGCTCTCCAGCCACGCTAGCCAGGGTCCCCCCCAGTCATTGTGTGTCGCTGCTGGGAACAGTAGTACACCGCTCGCTCAGCCACACTATATATATAGCATTGTTTACTGCCACTGTGTACCTCACTCAGCCACGCTATATATAGCATTGTGTTTTCTGACACTCTGTGTACACGGCTTAGCCTGGCTATATAGCATTGTGTGTACTGCCACTGTGCACCTCGCTCAGCCACGCTATATATAGCATTGTGTGTACTGCCACTGTGTACCTCGCTCAGCCACGCTATATATAGCATTGTGTTTTCTGACACTCTGTGTACACGGCTTAGCCTGGCTATATAGCATTGTGTGTACTGCCACTGTGCACCTCGCTCAGCCACGCTATATATAGCATTGTGTTTTCTGACACTCTGTGTACACGGCTTAGCCTGACTATATAGCATTGTGTGTACTGCCACTGTGTACCTCGCTCAGCCACGCTATATATAGCATTGTGTTTACTGCCACTCTGTGTACACGGCTCAGCCAGACTATATAGCATTGTGTGTACTGCCACTGTGCACCTCGCTCAGCCACGCTATATATAGCATTGTGTTTTCTGACACTCTGTGTACACGGCTTAGCCTGACTATATAGCATTGTGTGTACTGCCACTGTGCACCTCGCTCAGCCACGCTATATATAGCATTGTGTTTACTGCCACTCTGTGTACACCGCTCAGCCAGACTATATACCATTGTTTACTGACACTCTGTGTACACCGCTCAGCCAGACTATATACCATTGTTTACTGACACTCTGTGTACACGGCTCAGCCTGACTATATAGCATTGTGTGTACTGCCACTGTGTACCTCGCTCAGCCACGCTATATATAGCATTGTTTACTGACACTCTGTGTACACGGCTCAGCCAGACTATATAGCATTGTGTGTACTTCCACTCTGTGTACACCGCTAAGCCAGACTATATAGCATTGTGTGTACTGCCACTCTGTGTACACCGCTCAGCCAGACTATATAGCATTGTGTGTACTGCCACTCTGTGTACACGGCTCAGCCAGACTATATAGCATTGTGTGTACTGCCACTCTGTGTACACCGCTCAGCCAGACTATATAGCATTGCGTACTCTGCCAGTCAGTGTGTATATTGCTGGGATCAGTAATACTCCACTCACCGCCAACCACTATATGAGCTCACCATGAGTTCCTCAGAGACCTCCGCTGTGAGCAGCACTCCCAACAACAGCAACAGCCAACGCCCCACGCAAGCTATAACATCCACCCCAGCAGCCAGTGGTCAGCAGCAGCCCTCTCCGGAGGAGAATGTTGTGTCCATCGGTCCGTCGCCAGAACGATTAATGAGGGCTGCCATTGAGGAGATGATGGGGCCTGATGTGGAGGAGGAGGTCGGGCTCAGGCCAGCATCCCAAGTTAATGTTGAGGATGATGAGGGGTCTGTGTCTGGGGATGTTGGGGTGGCAGAGGTGGTGGGTGGGTCAGACTCAGGAGAAGAGTTGTATGATGAGGATGATGATCGGGACCATCTGTATGTGCCTCAGAGTCCGACCCCGGAAAACATGTTGTATCGTGTGTTTAGGTACTAAAATCTGCGTTCCCACTTCCCAGTACTGCCCGCAGTGCCCGGGTCCACGGATCCATATAATTTTTTGGGCAGCACTATCAAACTGTGGTACTATGAGTGAGTTGCCATGGTCCTTCTGTGCTGCCTGTCACACTCACCGTCTGTCTGCAGATGGATTGTTCAACACAGCTACGCCATCTGACATGTAGTCCTGGACCTTGACCATCTTCTCTAGGCGATTGGTGTTGGAGGACGTAGAACTGCCCGATTGCTGTTCTGTGGGCTGCTGCATGGGTGTCAGAAAATGTTCCCACTCCAAGGACACTGCCAATACCATTCCCTTTTGGGCACTAGCAGCAGCTTGTGTTCTTTGCTGCCCTCCTGGTCCTCCTGGGTTTGCTGAAGTCAGTCTGTCGGCGTACAACTGGCTAGAGAAGGAGGAGGATGTCAATCTCCTCTCTAAAATCTCCATCCTCAAGGGCCTGCTGGAATTGTTCCATTTTTGACCTGTCTGACACTTTCTTCAATCAGTTTTTTAACATTGTGTTTGTATAAACTGGGTATAAACCCAGTAATTGGTGTTGTCCAGATTCCAGAATAATGAATAATAATGAATAGTGAATAATGCGCGGGCCGCGTTCAATGCAGTCTAGCATGAATTGAGCCATGTGTGCCAGACTCCTCTATCTTCATGTTCTTGTAAGCGTTGTGATTGTTGTGATGCACCATATTCGTCACCAGCATCACTTTCTTCCTCTTCTGCTGTCCTTTCCCGCTAAATTGTGGAAGTCCAACGTGCACCGCTCTGTCCCTCGGCAGTGGGGGCATCCAATTCCTGCTCCAACTCCAGCTGTTCCTCGTCCTGTTCTTTATCATAGCTGGGACCAGCGTTTCCTGAGGCAGGTTGCCTGATGTTGGTATCATCACGCTGATCGTTTTCATCTTCAGAATCCCCCACTTGCATCATGCCAGCGGTTTCCATCTTCAACATTGATTTCTTCAGTAAACACAGCAGTGGTATTGTAATGCTGACTGTAGAGTTGTCACTGCTCAGTCACGCAAAGTGGATTGCTCAAAATTTTGGAGGACTTGGCAGAGATCCAACATGGTGGCCCAATCAGATCCACAGAAGCTTGGTAGCTACTAGCTGCTGGAATGCGCCTCGGCACTGCGCAAAAGCGTGCTAGCATGTGCAGCGTAGAATTCCAGCGCGTAGGCAGGGACATCACCCAGCGAGCGATGGTGCGCTAGATTGAAGCGCTCCTGCATCTCTTGGTGAGTCCTTCAGAAGCGGTACTGGACTTTTAACAATGTTTGTTTTTTTTCCTTCAACAGAAGATCTGCCACGTTGGAGTGAGGAGGACGCCGCCGACCCCGACACCAAGCTGAACCCCGGCGAACTCCAAGCAGAGGATCTTCAGGAACCCTCAAGGCTTTGAGCAAGCTGAGGAGGATCAGCAGTCCCGACGAGACCTCTCCTCATATGCGACTGAGTGCAGTGGAGCTCCCCAGAACAACCTCTCAGTTGTCACTTTGTCACTGGTCACTTTGTCACTTTGTCACTTTGTCATTTTGTCACTTTGTCAGTTGTCACTTTGTCACTGGTCACTTTGTCACTTGTCACTTTGTCACTTGTCACTTGTCACTTTGTCACTTGTCACTTTGTCATTTTGTCACTTTGTCACTTGTCACTTCTCACTTTGTCACTTGTCACTTTGTCATTTTGTCACTTGTCACTTTGTCACTTGTCACTTTGTCATTTTGTCACTTTGTCATTTTGTCACTTTGTCACTTTGTCACTGGTCACTTTGTCACTTGGTCACTTGTCCAGATGATCTCGGTACACCTCCTGAGATTCAAATTCCTGCACACATTGCTCTGGGATTTGGGTGTGATGAATGATGCATCTAACTGGCCACCGGAGGCAATTAAGGCCTTCAAAACATTGAAAGCAGCTTTCTGTTCCGCCCCCATTTTGCGTCATGTTGAGTTGTTGACGTCATGTTCATCCTCGGGCTCGCCTTGCATTTCAGTGTGAGGTGCATTTTCCACAGAAAAAGGTTGTGAATCCGGGCACAACATTTGTGGCTGTTCCATTGACCTTTCACAGGTAGAAGATTGTGGGGGTGGGAATAGCTCCTCCGAATAGCCCATTGTGTCCTGAAAACTACTCATTGCATTGCTTTGCGCACACATTTTTTTGTCCTCATGCAAGGCCTGAGTTGCACCTGAAAGCGTGGCCTTCTCCTCCTGCGCCTCCTCCTGTTCCATCACGTCTGCTGCTGCTGGGTTAGCGTTGCCGGTCCCTGTTTATGGAACCTCTCATCTTTATTACATTTATGACTGCATGGCGGTAAAAAGCATGCTATCCGCACACTTCTTGTCCTCATGCAAGGCCTGGGTTGTTGTGTCTCAAAAAGCGTGGCCTTCTCCTCCTGCGCCTCCTCCTCCTGTTCCATCACGTGTGCTGCTGCTGGTGCTGGGTTAGCGTTACCGGTCCCTTTTCCTGGAACCTCTTCTCTGTATTACATTTATGACTGCATGGCGACAAAAAGCATGTTACCTGTGCAAAGAAACATGACATTTTCCACATTTAAAAGACAGTTTTTCCTTTGAAACTTTACAATCAATTTTCTCAAAAACTATAAGCTCTTTTTCAAATATTTTTTTTCCTTTTGTACCCACTCCCAAGGTGCACATACCCTGATAATTTGGGGTATGTAGCATGTAAGGAAGCTTTACAAAGCATGAAAGTTCGGGTCCCCATTGACTTCCATTATGTTCGGAGTTCGGCGCGAACACCCGAACATCGCGGCGATGTTCGGCGAACGTTCGCGAACCCGAACATCTAGGTGTTCGCCCAACATTAGTGGGCATTAGTGCTGTTTGGACCATGCAAGATCTTCTCCTGCCTGCTGGTGTCAGTGTTTATATGGACCGCTGGGACTTTCTTTGTGCCACCAGCACAGGGCTCTGTGGACTGTGAGCAGCCCTGATTTTCTGTAATTCACCACATGCATTATCACATGTGCTATTTAAAGGGACTCAGAGCTAAAAAAAATAAAGTTTTATACATACCTGGGGCTTCCTCCAGCCCCATCCTCTTGGATCGCTCCCACGCCGCCGTCCTCCGCTGCCCGCAGAGGGCACACTTCTCCGGCGTAGACTGGCTGAAGTGACAGGACCTGGTTCCCGAAGCTGCAGACAGTGGGGGACGGCATCGTGCGAGCGATCCGAGAGGATGGGGCTGGAGGAAGCCCCAGCTATGTATAAAACTTTTTATTTTTTTCAGTTTTGGCACACTTTAAGGACTGCCTCCTTCTCCAGCCAGTGCCAGAACTTTGTGCTTCCAGGACTGAGCTTCTGGACATCCTGTTTCCGGTTACTGTTCCTTGCCCTGAAATCTTTATTTGCCTTCCTGTTTCTGAAATATGTATATCCTGTCTGACCCAGATTTTTGCCTGCTCCTTTGTACTGCGAGTGGGTTGTTGCTGAATCTGTATTATGTTCTGACCGTGATTCCTGCCTGCTCCCTTTTGTACTGCGATTGGTTGTATATATATATATATATATATATATATATATATACATATATATATATATATATATATATATATCTATATATATATATATATATATATATATATATATATATTGATCCTGTGTATATTTCCAGTTAGTTAGATAGATTTGGTCCTTGTTGTATGGCACATTGATTATCTTTGTATGGTGATTCTTCTGTTATGGCGAGCAGCTGCTTCCTGATTAATTAGCCTGCAGCCGGCGACGCAGAACTGCGTCGCTGGTCCTGCAGCTGCCACTTTGCCGACGCGCGGTATGAGTGCGCGGTCGGCAAGTGGTTAAAAAAAGGAATAAAAGTCTCTGTTAGAGGTTCCTTGCAAATGCTTCCAATACAGAATTTATAGCACAGAATTTATCGTAGACTTAATGCAATTTTAGAAAACGGCAACGACACGCTCGTTTCGGGCACAAAATGGCCCTTCATCAGGCCAAGTTGCAGAAAGTGCTGTCTGCTAATCCTGTGAGCAATGCATGGTTAGAACACCAAGGAGGCAAGGAAGCATCTGAACCAACCAGATGCAAAATACAGGATCCCAATGGCTGACATAACCCTCATGTGGCAAGCTGCAAACATGGGAGTATCACTCCCACTCCCATCTTTGCAGCTTGCCACATGAGGGTTAAGTCTACAATAAATTCTGTGCTATAAATTCTGTATTGGAAGCATTTGCAAGGAACCTCTAACAGAGACTTTTATTCCTTTTTTTCATGTATGTCAATAAAGTTTTTGATATTTTTGCATCTAAGAGATCCTGTATGAATTTTTTCTATTTATGGTCCTTTCTATAAATGTGAAGTTCTGAAGAGGTAAAGTGGATGACCCTAAAAAGGATCAAAGGTTTTTTCTTTTTCCTTTTGTTGTAAAAAGATTATACTCCCAATTGTACAAAAAAAAGAAGAGCTGAATAAGACAGACTCCGGGTAGTAGGCAGATCAGTTCTTTTTGATTTGTGTCTGAGCAGGATGTTTGATTTGATTGGCAGCCAGGGATCAGTTCTAAAGATGGCCAATAATGCTACAATTTTTCCTTCAGATTCGATTTTTCAACGCAATTTTTATGATGGAATTGTAAAGAAAATTGCACCGTGTGTGTTGCACAAATGTGAAACGGTTCTTTGGTTGATTGGAAAAGGAAAAAATATTGATCCGAACGTTGGATTTTATGATTGAATTCGATTGGTATGGAAAACCTTCTTAAATCATTCCGTTAATGGGAACAATAGATATTTGCATTCTGATTAGTTTGATCGTTCAAATCGCGTCGAAAGAGCAAATCTGAAGGGAAAATTGTACCATTAATGGGCACCTTAACACTGATGTATGTATGTTATTTTGTTTCCAAGAAATTACTTCTGCTTTTCATTGCTAAGTAGCTGTCAAGCCTGGAACCCACTTGCAGCGCTAAACAGCTGTCAAGCCTGGAACCCACTTGCAGCGCTTTTTTAAGCGCTTGCGCTTTTTTAAGCTCTTGCTAATATAATGTGAGTGATCCCATTTGAGGGATGTGATTTTTTTTTAAATCCCCCATAGCATTACAATAGAAAGAGCTTTTCAAATCACAAGCGCTTAGAAAAGGCTACTTTTGGGTCCAAGGCCTCGGTTTGTCATGTAACCCTTCCCGCTGATCATTCTGGAGTCTTGCAAAGACAGCTACTACAATCAGGAATGCAAATAAGATTGTCTTCTTCATTAACCTGTGTCACAGAGCCCCTGGTGGCCAGACCGCAAATTGCCTTCCAATCGGTTTCAGCACACAGACCATGCAAGCTGTGGTCGCGATCAGTGGGCAGAAACCGACAGAATTTGGGCAGCAGCCCGACCAGAAGGGAGCCTGTGAGGTACGGTAATTACAACTTACACACTATTTCAGGGTATAACTGCCACCACTTCTGCTTTCCTGGGCCAGAAGCACCCACTGACTAGCTATTTCTAGACCTGTAATTAAAACGATTAAACACTCTATTCTGTCTAGCTAACAACAATACAATAGTAGCGTCTCTCCAGAAGTCTGGGTTCAGTTTCTGTGTATAGCTGAATAATAGGGTAGCTGAATAAACAAAGGACGTTTGAACGTTGTTTATTAATGCAACATAAATAGTTAATATATACAGTCAATCATTAAAATCAACAATTATTGAGACATTAATAGCACAGTATGAAAAGAGAAGGATAAAATACATGGATTCATGGAAAGATGTCCTTTTGTGGGAAAACGTGTAAAGTTCAGTTTCAGTAAAGTCTTTGGTTTCAGCTCAGTTCAAACAAAATGGCTACCACTTGTTCCTCAAAGTGGCAGCAGCTCTCATGAAGTTGGAAAATGGAGGAATGAGGAATCCCTCGCAGACACTTTGAACAATGTACATCTTTGGGTGGAGTCTCAAGTACAGCCCAGGGGTTGGACAGGGGCCGTTAGCTCCCTGGATGGGTTCCCCATGCCCACCAAATATGACATTTGTCATATCTCGGCTTACGCTTTACGCACACACATGACTGTGAGGAAACGCGGAAAAGCCGCCGCAAGTGCTCTAAGTGAGGCGGCTGTTTCCGCGTCCAACATGGCGGCACAACGCGAAGAAACCGCCACATGCAGCATGGGCAGAGCGGTGGAGTCCGCGTTGGATGCGGCGGATTGCACGCATAGCAATGCTACTGACACTGTGGTTGGACGCAGGGAAGCCGCCGCTTGCTTGGAGAGCGGTGCGGCGGCTCCAGCGCCTGAATCAGCGGATACATTACAAAACATGTCTGGTGTGGCTGGGACTGCTAGTCCACACAGGTTCAGAAGGACGCGCGCGCGCGCTGAGAGGCAAAGTTTATATGACAGCCAGAGAAGGGTCAGCTGACCAAGCTGGTCAGCTGACATTTTCACCACCTTCCATTGGTCCAGCACTTAGGGGTGGCGCTGGAGAGCGCTATAGTATATATACTGGGTGCTGGTCATTTCTCTGGTGTCTGGCATTGTGATCACTACGTGGTAGCACTCAGACCTTGTCAGTATCTGTGTTCTAGCATAGTTTCCAAAGGTGTTGATGATCAAGGAGCTCACACCTTAGCATTAGGAATATTGAACTGTATTATTTGTTATGACCTTCTGCCTGCCTGACTATTCCTCTGAACTCTGATTCTGTACCTTGCTATTTCTGATATCCTGTTGCCAAACTCTGCTCGTTCCTGGACTCTGCATCTGTCTCCTGATTCTGTACCTTGCTATTCTGATACTCCGTTGCCAGACCCTGCCTGTTCATTGGATTCCGTATCTGTCTCCTGAATCTGTACCTTATCTGTCTGTGTGTTAATGACCTGGCTTGCCCGACCTCGAGAACTGGCCTTACTGTTAGAGGCAGTTCCCAGAACTGTTAGTGACACCCCCTCACTGGTCACTCACTCTCTGTCCTTCCCACGTCCTGCCTAGCTCCTCTCCCGGGAGAGTCTAGGCTATCGGAAGGAACTTTCTCCTGTGCAGTACTCCTTACTGCTTCTGTACCTATTCCTGAGGTACAGTCCACAAAGTGTTACTGTTACATCAAACACTCACTTCTCACTCAGGTGTCCAGAGGTTAGAGATATATCTGATTATCGGTGATACTGCAGATCATCAATAATCGGGTATATATCTGTATTCTCGGTGATACTGCAGATCACCGGTAATCAGACCCTCTCTGTGTTACACCGATCGTTACAGAACGCCAGACCAAAATGCAAATGGACGCACACACTGACCGTCTGGGCGCACTTACCACTTCGGTGGAAAACATCAACCAAGTGCTGGGTAGTCACAAGACTATGATTGACGCCTTGTCTGGTTCTTTACAAACCCTCCAGACAGCAGTGGATGAGGTGCGATCCCCTCCTAGCTCTGACATACGTTTGCCTGTACCTGAGAAATTAGAGTAGAGTGTTATCTTACTTTGAGTTGAGACCCCGATCTTCTGGAACTGTGGCCCAAAGGGTCACATTTATTAAAACTTTGTTATCGGGTGATTCTCAGACCTGGGCGTACAGTTTGCCCACCAGAGACTTAGCCCTCACCTCAGTGGGTGAATTCTTTAAAGCTATGGCAGTAATTTACGATGACCCAGACCTTGCTGCGACTTCTGAGCGGAAGCTCAAGCTTTTGCGTCAAGGCAAGGGTCCGGTCGAGGATTACGCAGCAGAATTTAGGAGGTGGTCCAGTTTCAGCCAGGTGGGACACCTATGCCCTCTTAGATTGTTTCTTATCGGGATTGTCAGATGAGGTCTCAGATCTCATGTTAAGTCTCCCTGAACCAAAAACAGTCGATGAGGCCATTTCATCGGCCATTCGAGTCGACCGCAGGCTGCGCTATCAGAAACAGACCCGGGTTAGTAGTCATGTAAGAATGGTGTCCTACGCTGCGCCTCCCATAACTCCACCTCCTCCCGTCTCGGTCGAAACTATCTCAAGTGGAGCGAAGACGTAGAATGCACTAGACAATTGTAAAGAGGCGCCCTAATCGTAGATAAAAGCATCTAAAAACAGTTTAAAATTGACAAAAACGTGAGGTAGCTTACCTCAATGACGACAAATCTTTGTAATAAACAAAAGATTTATTATAGCACAGGCAACGCGTTTCACGGGTCCAAGCCCGCTTCCTCAGGCCAATACAAGTGCCTACATCAGCAAAAACAAGACTCCTCAATATACTAGTACTAATAGGGTACATACATTTATAACATCAGTGTCACATATGCATTTAAATCATTATATTGTTTAACATTTGGGATACCATAGCTCCTGGCACTAAGAAGCGCCAAGAGCCATAATAGCTGTATTTTAGGAGGATACGTTGCATTATGTATATCAGGAGATTATAAACCTTAGCGTATATTATAGAGCTACTGGTGGTTGTCTGCCATAAGAAATATATGCATATATAAAATATAATAGCGCAAGATAAATAAATAGATATTACCAATTCATAAGAAATATATACATATATATAAAATACATGCATATAATAGTATATAATAAATAAATAAATATTAATAATTCATCAGTCATTACCTAGGACGCAAATCCATACATATGCACACACATATTTCTGCAAGTATTATTATTAAAAGAATTTCTTTAAGAGAATAGAACTGCATAAAAATATATATACATAATAGGTTATTAGATAAACACACATAAAAAGATTCTGGAAAGACTTGGCCAGCTACTCAGGGGTTAAACAAAAGCGCTGGGCTCTATTTGGCTGCTCTTGCCCATATATTAAAAGGTAGACAGGTCACTAGAAATAAAAACAAGTCAGTGCAGCTTAATAAAGAATAACAGCAGGGGGAGCACTATGGTAAGAATAGAGAGGATAACGTGAATATGCATCACTTACCAAGCCAAATGGAATATTTAGCCAAGGGAGCCTCTAGCGGGGGGAATCCCTTGCTGTGCTTTATAAGATTGTTACATTACTGGCAGCTGCTGGAAAAACGTGCTTGCCGTGGGTAAGGGGGGTTGTGGCCTGTGTGTGATGATCTCATCACGCAGGTCGCCCTGACAGGAAGTTAGGGCAGCACCATTTTGATTGTGGGCATCTCGTAGCCTGATCTTATAATCTGCCACTAGTTCTATGCACAGAGTGCATAGAACAGAGGTGTATGAATAATTTTTAGACACTAGATGGCAGCAAAGGATAAGGAATTGAATTTTGTATACACACACACACACAAAAAATTGGCAAACTGTAGAAAATATAATTGAATTTATTTGGTGTTGTGGATCTAATGTGGTGTTATATACTTTATATGTATATAGTTAACTAATAATTATGGTAATATAATAAAATTATAATGACATAAATTATAATAAAAATGATAGAGCATAATTATGAATGACCTTTTTATTTATGGGTATCAAACTAACTGAGGTGATTTTGGTGTAATTGTCAATCATTGATTGACATAGATTTCTTACCTTTCATCCACATAAGAGGGGGGTCATAGAGTACGTAATTGTCCTAACAAGTCGGGAAACGCTACCGCCTAGGAGTTGTAGGGGGTAACACCCTAGGCGCGCGACTTTTACCCCTAGAAGATAAACGGTTACTTCTTCCTTGTACTGTTACATGGAAAGATAAAACTGAGGCTTCTGAGGCTTTTGTTGATTCAGGCTCTGCAGCTAATTTTATGGATTTCGAATTTGCAAAGAAATTGGGTATTCCGCTCACCCCGGTAAAACCACCCATTCAAGTTTACGGCAGTAGATGATTCCCCCCTGCAAAGTAATCATCCGCTGTCTCAGACACCAGAGGTGGAAGTCACTATAGGGGTGCTACATAAGGAGAAACTACAGTTTTTTGTATTACACATGACCACCTCCACAGTCATCCTTGGCATGCCATGGTTGCACCTTCACTCCCCACAGATCAATTGGGCCACTGGTCAGTTAACTAGCTGGTCAACTCATTGTTTTCAGCAGTGTTTAGGGAGGGTGACACTGGGCCAGACCAGGGTTCATTTGGAGGGTGTACCAGTACAATATTCCGAGTATTCTGATGTGTTCTGTCCCAAGGCTGCTGATAAGTTACCTCTACATCGCCCTTTCGATTGTCCCATCGATCTCCGATCTGGTTGTATGCCCCCTAGGGGTCACCTCTACAATTTGTCTGGGCCAGAGAAAGTGGCCATGCAGGAGTACATTCGTGAAAATTTAGCCAAGGGGTTCATTCGCCCTTCCCGGTGGCCCGCTGGCGCAGGTTTCTTTTTTGTTAAGAAAAAAGACGGAGGCCTGCGGCCATGCATTGATTACCGGGGCCTGAATAAAATCACAGTGAAGAATCGCTACCCCTTGCCCCTAAAAGATGACTTGTTCACACAGGTTACCGATGCTAAGATCTTTTCAAAATTGGATTTACGGGGTGCATACAACCTGGTGCGGATTAGAAAGGGCGATGAATGGAAGACGGCCTTTAACACGCCCGACGGGCATTACGAGTACCTAGTGATGCCCTTCGGGCTGTGTAACGCCCCGGCTGTCTTCCAAGAACTAATTAATGAGGTGTTCAGGGAGGTGTTGGGCAAATTTGTGCTAGTATACCTCGATGATATACTTATTTTCTCAAATAACCTCTCTGAACACAGGACACACGTCAAGTTTGTATTGGACCAACTAAGGCAAAACATGCTTTACGCTAAATTGGAAAAGTGCATCTTCGAGGTAACATCTGTCACCTTTTTAGGGTACATAATTTCCACCTCGGGCCTGTCTATGGATCCTGCCAAGGTTTCTGCTGTGCTGGAGTGGCCTCAACCAGTAGGGTTAAAATCTCTTTAGAGATTTTTAGGCTTTGCTAATTACTATAGAAGGTTCATAAAGGGGTACTCCACTGTCATTACACCCCTCACCAGTCTCACTAAGAAAGGGGCAGATACTACCCACTGGTCTCCAGAAGCTCTGCATGCATTCTCCACATTGAAAGATTTGTTTTGCTCTGCACCCATCCTAAGACACGTTGACACCTCCTATCCCTTTATTGTTGAGGTGGATGCCTCGGAGGTCGGGGTAGGGGCTGTGCTGTCTCAGCGGTCGGGGTTGCAGGGTAGATTGCACCCATGTGCCTATTTTTCTCGTAGGTTCTCTCCGGCAGAGAGAAACTACGATATAGGCAACAGGGAGCTCCTGGCCATCAAATTGGCCTTTGAAGAATGGCGTCATTGGTTGGAAGGAGCAGAACATACGATTACAGTTTACACTGATCACAAAAATTTGGAATACATCGAGGGAGCTAAGAGATTAAGCCCCCTCAGCCTCAATGGTCATTGTTGTTCTCGAGGTTCAGATTTATAATTACGTACACCCCGGGTAGCAAAAACATTAAGGCAGATGCCCTGTCCAGATGCTTTGAGCCGGAGACAGCACAGCCCTCCGCCCCAGAGACCATTGTCCCACAGAAACTGGTGCTAGCAACAACAGAGACTTGGGAAGACTGGGTAGAGACGTTAGGTCCCTTTCAACAGGACATCCCGGAGGGGAAGCCCTAAGGGGTTATGTTTACACCACTGCCATTCCATCTTCAGATTTTACAGATGTTCCACTCACACAAAAATGCGGGACACCCTGGGGCCTCCAGAACACAGGATCTGGTTGCCAGGTGCGCTTGGTGGCCTTCTCTGGCAACAGATTGCAAGGAGTATGTTAGAGAGTGTGCGGTGTGTGCGAAAAGTAAGTCCTCCCGGCTGGCACCTGTGGGAACGTTGCAGCCCTTGCCCACCCCGAGTGAGCCGTAGACCCACTTGTCCATGGATTTTGTGGGTGAGCTTCCCAGGTCTGAGGGC
Organism: Hyperolius riggenbachi; assembly: GCF_040937935.1. Taxonomy (NCBI): domain Eukaryota; kingdom Metazoa; phylum Chordata; class Amphibia; order Anura; family Hyperoliidae; genus Hyperolius; species Hyperolius riggenbachi. The sequence goes on along the minus strand of NC_090656.1, from coordinate 152,895,023 downwards.
ATGACGGTCATTTGGGTGGTAGTCGACCGCTTTAGTAAAATGGCCCATTTTGTGCCCTTGAAAGGACTCCCCTCGGCTCAGGAGTTGGCCGATTTGTTCATCATCCACGTTTTCCGATTGCATGGCATTCCGGAAAACATAGTGTAAGATCGGGGAGTCCAATTTGTTTCGAGATTTTAAGGGCATTTTGTCACCAAATGGGCATGGAACTGTCATTTTCGTCGGGCTACCACCCACAGACCAATGGTCAGACTGAGAGAGTCAATCAATCATTGGAACAGTTTTTGAGGTGTTACGTTGCAGAAGCGCAAAATTAAATGATTGGGTCAAGTTTTTGCCCTTCGCAGAATTTGCGCACAATAATTTGAAAAGTTCTTCCTCGGGATTTTGTCCATTTCAGGTAGTGACTGGGAAATTGCCTAAATTCTCCCCATTGTCAGTCGCCTCCACTCCGTTTCCAGCTCTGGAGGCCTGGCAAAGGTCATTTAAAGACATATGGTGGATCGTGAAAAATAATTTGGAGAAGGCGTTTCAAAGTCAAAAAGGTCAAGCTGACAAAAAACGTTCCTTAGAGTGGAAGTTTCAACCAGGAGACTTAGTCTGGGTGTCCACACGTCACTTGACCCTGAAACAGCCCTCAGCCAAGTTGGGGCCCAGGTTTGTGGGTCCGTTTCCAGTAACTAGAAAGATCAACAATGTTACTTATGCCATTGATCTTCCTGCCAGTATGCGTGGCGTAAGATCCTTTCATGTGTCCCTGCTTAAGCGAGCAGTCCATGTGGGTCCCACTCCTCCTCCTCCTGTGATGGTAGATGACCAACCTGAGTACGAAGTAGAGAAGATTTTAGACTCACGCATAGTTCAGAACTCAGTACAATATCTGGTTCATTGGAAAGGGTATGGTATTGAGGAGAGAACATGGGTACCTGAATGTCGCATGCATGCTGACAAATTAAGAAGGGAGTTCCACGCGTTGCATCCTGAGAAGCCTGGTAGGAGCTGTCCGGAGTCCACTCCTCAGGGGGGGGATACTGTGAGGAAACGCGGAAAAGCCGCCGCAAGTGCTCTGAGTGAGGCGGCTGTTTCTGCGTCCAACATGGCGGCACAAAGCGAAGAAACCGCCGCATGCCGCATGGGCAGAGCGGTGGAGTCCGCGTTGGATGCGGCGGATTGCACGCATAGCAATGCTACTGACACTGTGGTTGGACGCAGGGAAGCCGCCGCTTGCTTGGAGAGCGGTGCATCGGCTCCCGCGCCTGAATCAGCGGATACATTACAAAACATGTCTGGTGTGGCTGGGACTGCTAGTCCACACAGGTTCAGAAGGACGCGCGCGCGCGCTGAGAGGCAAAGTTTATATGACAGCCAGAGAAGGGTCAGCTGACCAAGCTGGTCAGCTGACATTTTCACCACCTTCCATTGGTCCAGCACTTAGGGGTGGCGCTGGAGAGTGCTATAGTATATATACGGGGTGCTGGTCATTTCTCTGGTGTCTGGCGTTGCGATCACTACGTGGTAGCACTCAGACCTTGTCAGTATCTGTGTTCTAGCATAGTTTCCAAAGGTGTTGATGATCAAGGAGCTCACACCTTAGCATTAGGAATATTGAACTGTATTATTTGTTATGACCTTTTGCCTGCCTGACTATTCCTCTGAACTCTGATTCTGTACCTTGCTATTTCTGATATCCTGTTGCCAAACTCTGCTCGTTCCTGGACTCTGCATCTGTCTCCTGATTCTGTACCTTGCTATTCTGATACTCCGTTGCCAGACCCTGCTTGTTCATTGGATTCCGTATCTGTCTCCTGAATCTGTACCTTCTCCCCCTCACTGGTGTCACTCACTCTCTGTCCTTCCCACGTCCTGCCTAGCTCCTCCCCCGGGAGAGTCTAGGCTTTTGGAAGGAACTTTCTCCTGTGCAGTACTCCTTACTGCTTCTGTACCTATTCCTGAGGTACAGTCCACAAAGTGTTACTGTTACATCAAACACTCACTTCTCACTCAGGTGTCCAGAGGTTAGAGATATATCTGATTATCGGTGATACTGCAGATCATCAATAATCGGGTATATATCTGTATTCTCGGTGATACTGCAGATCACCGGTAATCAGACCCTCTCTGTGTTACACCGATCGTTACAATGACCATCACATATTCATATACCTCAGAATATGCCAGTTCAGATGATACCAAACTTGATTAAGGTAGAGGATTCAGTTCCTGTGAAGTTTAATAACTGGGTTGTAGGGGCCCCGGGCCCCTCCCGACTGGTATCAAGAGATTCAGCATGATCCTAAAAATCCACTGATACCGCTCTCATAACTAGCCTATTTACGGTATTCTGTAAATATGCAAAAAAACATATACAACATTCATTTCTTCCTGCTAATGCTGCAACCAGGCTGTCTGGTGTCAAGCTGTGACTCGCTTCCTGGCTCTCCCTGTATGAAAAGGGCTCTCCAAATGGTGGGCAATTGGCATCTGCCTAAGGTAATTAAAAAGTAAACATTCTTCTGGGACACAAGCCTTGTCCAAGCTAATTAACAAATCAAAAGACATCCTAAGTACTGCTATCTCTCTGCTGAGAAGAGAGAGAGCCCAGATTGACTGCAGATGCTCCTACACAACCAATCTAGATTCTATCGATCTTAATCGCAGTCGATGCAAAGAATCGATGGCGATCGCATGTTCTGCACGGACGGTTCAAGGACGCGGCTGCGGTCACGCAACCGTCCGTCACAACCTAGGTAAAAGGGGGATAATAAAAATATATGCAGTACTAGCAACCTCCATGTGCAGAAATGTAGAGGTTTCTGTTTTCATGACAACTCTTCCACCTCCAGTCCTTCTGGCTGATGAGGTATGTACTTTCCTCTCTATGCGGGTAGATGTTTATTTCCTTAAATAACCTCCCCACACTTTCAACTTGATTCTTAGTGTAAACTTATTTTTAAATGAATGCAAAATGTCTTTTGAGGGCTTTCATAGACGTTGGCGTGTGACTGCTGTGCTGGTAGTTCTGCCCAAACATACCTGAAAAACCTTCATTTTGTTACATAATTTCTTTCTTTCAGCCTAGGCCAGCAAAATTGTCAGAAACAGATGTACTTTCAAAACAGACACAGTCTTGCTTGAAAGGACTGTTATCCACTTCACACGTTTTACTGTTAGCAAATACTTTCGAGTTGGTGCAATATTTTGCAAATTTTGTATGTAAATCTATGGAGCTTGTAAAAGGTACAGATTGAATTCCTCCTAGGTGGGATTCAATTGGTCCATTTTCAGGTGGCATAAATTTGCCTAATTCTGCATCAACTCAGAATAATTTGCATCTCATTGAAAGGGGCAGTTCTATACTTTTTGCCGCTTCAGGCAAACTTGTGAGGGTGCCGCCCGCCCCATAGGTAGTATAATTGCCCCCCATTATAGATAGCCTGGAGGGGGTAGCAGCAAGGGGGGGAGCAGTTGGCACAGAGGTGGGGCGCCCCCAAACTTCCGCCGCCTGAGGAACCTGCCTCACCCCGCCTCGTGGGCGGCCCGGGGCTTCTCATTGACTAACCCTAATGTCTAGTCTGTACAATTGGGTAGGGATATATATCCCTTTTTTCAAACCATACAGTTGTGTTCAAAATTATTCAACCCCCACTGGAATTGAGTGTTTTGGCCAGTTTGACATTGATTTTGATCATTTCAGTCATCTTGCTTACAATTAAATCAAAGGGGCACTTGTAAGTCAGACAAATATAACATAACATTTATAATGAAATAACCACAAATGTATTTTCTGTGCTCACATCATTATCAGTTTTATTCAACCCCCAAGTGACATTCATTCTTAGTACTTAGTACAACATCCTTTTCCAGTTATAACAGCTTTTAAACGTGAAGCATAGCTTGACACAAGTGTCTTGCAGCGATCTACGGGTATCTTAGCCCATTCTTCATGGGCAAAATCCTCCAGTTCAGTCTCATTCTTAGGCTTGCGCGCTGCAACTGCTTTCTTTAAGTCCCACCAGAGGTTCTCAATCGTATTTAAGTGTAGTGACTGCGATGGCCACTCCAAAATGTTCCAGCCTTTAATCTGCAACCATACTCTAGTCTAGTGGACTTGGAGGTATGCGTAGGATCATTGTCCTGTTGAAAGGTCCAACGTCTCCCAAGACTGCATCACATTTTCATCCAATATCTCTTGGTACTGAAGAGAATTCATGGTACCTTGCGCCCGCTGAAGCGTCCCTGTACCTGCAGAAGCAAAACAGCCCCAAAGCATGATTGACCCCCCGCCATGCTTCAAAGTAGGCAAGGTGTTCTTTTCTTCATAGGCCTTATTCTTCCTCCTCCAAACATAGTGTTGATCCATGGGCCCAAACAGTTCTAATTTTGTTTCATCAGTCCACAGAACACTATCCCCAAACTTTTGTGGTAGTGTTCTGTGGACTGATGAAACAAAATTAGAACTGTTAGGTTCACTATGCACAATATACTATACACTAGCAGTTCTGGGTGTGTGTTTGGCTTTCATGGGCATGAAGAGATGATTTGCATATTCTGGAGAGATGCATTATGGGAAACCACACTTGCTCACTTAAAGCTGAATTATTTCAAATACCTTGTTTTAAGAAGGCAAAATTATATTTAAACTTTTAACTCACAGCGTTAACCTGCTCCTATCCACTATAATGTATGTGTGTGTATAATATGTTGGTGCCAGGGTTTGTTTGACCTTTAAAGAAAACCTGTAACTAAAAAAAGTTCCCCTGGGGGATACTCACCTCAGGTGGGGGAAGCCTCCGGGTTCCTATCGAGGCTCCCCCCATCCTCCTGTGTCCCACGGCGGCAGCGATAAAGCTTCCGAACGGTGGGGATGTAAATATTTTCTTTCCCGGCTCCAGCGCAGGCACAGTATCAGCTCTCCGCTCGGAGTTAGGCGGAAATAGCCGATTGCTGTCGGTGCGCTCTACTGAGCAGGCACAAGTCTCCTGCGCCTGCGTAGTAGAGCAGAACCGACAGAGATCGCCTATTTTCGTCTATCTCCGTGCTGAGAGCTGCAACCGCGCCCCCGCTGGAGCCAGGGAAGGTAAATATATCAAGCCTTGTAAGGCTTGTCGAGCCAGGATTGTGGGGTGCTTCGGGAGAGCCAGTGCTGGATTGCCTGCAGCTACAGGGATGGGGAAGCCTCAATTGGGACCCTGAGGCTCCCCCCACCCCCCTCCCCACAGAGTCTCTTTAAAGTATATCTGAACTGACATGTTACATGATGAGATAAATGTAAATCAGACTTTGCCTGTGTTCATGTTTTATTTATTTTTTTCAGTGCATGGGGCTGATAGACCAGTGTTTTATATATGCAAATGAAGCAGTCAAAAGTAATAGAAGGGCAAATCAAAAAAGCATGATCCATCTACTTTAGCAGTTTGCATACTAGGCTCTGCTGATAGGCATGTTCTGCACTTTGGAGACTGGGGACGAGGGACATCTATGCAGCCACCCGGCTATCACTTGAAACAATCCAAACAAACATTCCAATTCACATAAGTCTAAAGGTAGCCATACACTGGTCGATTTGCCATTAGATCGACCAACTGACAGATCCCTATCTGATCGAATATGATCAGAGAGGGATCGTATGGCTGCCTTTACTGCAAACAGATTGTGAATCGATTTCAGCCTGAAACCGATCACAATCTGTTGAGCTGCTCCTGCAGCCTGCCCCCCCCCCCCCCCGTATACATTACCTGAAGCTGGCCCCGGGTCCTCTTCTCCGCGCTGCACCACATCCCGCACCGCATTCCCAGCGTACACTGTGTCACTCCGTGACCAGGAAGTTCAAATAGAGCGCCCTCTATTTGAACTTCCTGGTCACTGCAGTGACACAGGAAGCGCTGGGATGGAGCAGGAACAGAGCGGTGCAGCGCGAAGAAGATGCCCGGGAGCCAGCGTCAGGTAATGTATACCTCTATTGGATCGGCCGCCGCTAGCCTGGGAGGTAAGGGACCCCCGTTTAGCCGCGGGATAGCGGCGTTTTAGCAGGGGCACACATGCCCCTGCTGAATATAAGCTCTGAAGCGAGTTTTATTCTCGCTTCAGAGTCTCTTTAAGTACAGCTCAGGATCCCTTTAAATAACGTAGAAGAAAAAGTTAACTGCATATGGACCATGATCTCAGGGTTAGTTACTAATGCTTACATTCAGTTTACTGAGGATGCAGGATGGCGGCTATGTCAGTGGAAATATATTGAATGTTTGAATGCGTTATCTAACTCTAAATACTTTCCCACGAGACCCCTGACCATAATCCTGTAAAAACTCATGATGTCATGAGTCCCAAGACCCAAAACACCATCATACCTAAAAGCTGGTGTACAGGTACTATCACAAGTATTTTGAGTATTTTCTTGTTTGCTGGTGGTTTAAAAGACATTTTAAGACAAGGTGTGACAATATCACCTAAGAGAAAACATAGGAGAAAAAGTGAATTCCATATGGCCCCAAGGTCTATTAAGTGGGCTAGGGAGAGGTTTTTTTTAAAAGGGAGTCTGAAGTCTAAATAAAAAAAAACAACAAAAAGCAGATACTCATCTAAGGAGATAGAAGGCTCTGGGTCCTATAGAGCCTTCCCATTCCTCCTACGGTCCTCGTGTTCCAGCCCTGGATTCTCAATGGGTTGGAGACTGCTCACTTCCGCTACTGTGAGAGGCTTCGGCAGTGTTCGGGAGCCAGAGTGCTCCCAAAGATGCGCCGATCTATCCAGCGCATGCGCTAGCACTCTTTCAAGTGCACTCACTGATGTGCAGTACGGATCGGCCAGTCTTCAGGGAGCACTGGTGCTCCCAGAGATTTGACAAAGCCTCCCACAGCGGCTGATGAGTAGTCTCCGAACCATCGGTTGGAGACTGCTAACGGGGAATCCAGCACTGAAACGCGGGGCCCCCAGTGCTGGGCCGAAATTACGCATGAGCGTAATTATGCATCGTAATTCAATATAAATTTACGCGTAAGAGCTATGCGTAAATTACGGTCTTACGCGTAATTATTTACGCGTAAGCAGTAAAGTGGTATCGTAATTACACTGTCTACCGTAATTGCTAGGTATGCGTAATTTTACGAACACTTACGCGTAATTTTATGCGTAATTACTAACGTACTAACATCCTAAGCAACCAATAGTATCTTCTCCCGCCCTTCAGTATAAGCGTACGTTTTGACGCATACGAATGATATGTACGCAATAACTGTCACATTCACTGCTATTGCGTACATATCGTCCGTATGCGTAAAAAATACGCATTAATGGGTATTACGGCACTACGCGTAACATCATAGTGTAAGCGCCTACATTACGGTATCCTTACGCGTAACTGCGTAAGTTTACACGTAATTACAGTGATGTACCGTAGATAATTTCCTACGCCGTAACCGTAATTGCGTAATGCGTAATAGCGTAAAATTACGCGTAATGATCCGTAAGCGTAGATTTTTCCATTACGACCAGCACTGGGGGCCCCTATGAGGAACGGGAAGGCTCTGTAGGACCCAGAGCCTTAGCTTTCCTTAGGTGAGTATCTGTTTTTTTCTTTTATTTACACTTCAGGCTCTCTTTTAACTAAATCACCTGTGATAAATACATTTCAGATTGTAAATCAGGGTGAGGAAATTTTGAACAATAGCAAACACTGACTAAACACTTTATAAAGAACCTGTAATATTGTAAAAAAAAAAAAATAAGCAAATGTATTAATTATGTGGTTTTCACTACAGTTCCTCTTTAATGATATTGTTTTTCCAGTGTTAAGCTTATGTCAGCCTGGATACCACATTGTAAGACCATTGTTATACAGTCCGAGCTCAGTTCTTCTCTCTTTTTCAGATACTTTAATGTAAAACTGATATTTTATTAAAACACAGCTCTCAACATGATACAGCGATACCAAACTGAGCAACTAAAAGAGGCAATCAAACATACACAGATGGAGTGATGAAATGATGTTGTAGAAACTCAGATTCTTATCAGTCTCCATAGGGCACACAGTGTAGATGATTTACTAAGATAGGAGAACAGTAGAAAATACTGATGAACATAACTGATCCTGCAAACCTGGATGACATATTTTTAAATTGTCTGCTTTTAGATAGAAAAACATCTCAGAATGTAGAGTGGTTGCTGAAAGGCCAGTAAGTTTGCAGTTGTGTGATTGCGGTCATGAGCACGCACCTACAGCAAGGAGTGCTTTTTGAGTTACTAAAGGTGTAGGCTGTTCAAACTCTGACTCACTCATTTTCTAGCGATTCCAACTATACTCTGTTATGATCCAGGCGATGGTTGTAAACGTTTGTCATGCAGTTGCAGGCACTTTTTAAAAAGCCAGTCCCGATTCTCTTGCATGTGTTTGCCAATTTTAAGGATTTTTAAGGATTTTTTAAAAATACCAAACTGTGATAACATATTTCCTTTACCAACCTACTTTGCATTCTAAAATGTAACTGCACCCACAATGTTTGCTTAATTCCTGAAAAATTTACTATAGCAGATGCCTTCCTCCTACTACAACAACATTTGGCCTATGAAAGCCAGAACAGTTATCATGACTTTACAGTTCATGTCCAAAATGAGGAAAATAATTTGCTAGAAGATTCTGTTGTTTTGATTATGAATCAATTAACTTAATTATATTCCCTTTGAGATAAAACACAAATACTAAAAGTACGACACTAAGTATGCCTCTGCTGGTCACCCTGATCATGGAACCACTGGCAGCTGCTACCCAACAAATCCCAATATCCATGTATATGTAAAATGTGAGTGTTAGTATAAAATGTATTTTTATACAGATATCAGTTTTACTATTTCTGTCTCAACCAGACACCTCATTGCCAATGCTTTTTGAAATGATTGGGGAGTTTGGGGAAATAAGGGGGAAAGGGGAGCGGGGTTTAATGGTCAGTTCTTGTAAGTCCAGGTCCATGCCAACTACAAATTTGCTTGACCATTTGGTTAGTCTAGCCAAGAAAGGAAGCGATTGAGTCTCTACCTGGATTCAGCAATTATAGCTCAATGTATTGGTAGTATCATAGCCACAAAACAGCACAACGACAAAGCTTTTGACGAAGGCTTCACAGGGTCCAGGTTGCCCCTCACTGGGTCCAGGTGCTGACTGGTTGCCTCCCTGGTACTGACTGCAAGCAGTTTGAGCATTCGGACACCTCTTTGTACTTTCACATTTGGTTAAATTACTCAAAGCCAATTTTGATCTTTCCTGATGTAAACAAAAAATTAAATATCTTAGTACACTTAGTACACTCCTGACTTGGGTTTTAGGCTAGTAACCCACCTATTAAAAAAAAATAAAAAACATACGGTACTTAAATACTGAAAGATTTGAGTCATATAGTTTCTTTACTTGACCGACCGATTTGACCGATCGTAAAATATATATGTGTTATTATGAATCTCAATCCAATGAACATCTAATTCATTCTGTAGATATGTTGTACTGTATATTAATTAAACTCTTATGAATACAGACAACTTTAAAAAGACCCCATACAATTTTGACTTCTATACAGACAGGGTACTGCATAATTGAATTAAAATAGAATACTTTATTAGAGCTAATCCATAAACTCACACAAAACAACAAAAACATAGTGGAATATGATGCATATAAACATGTAGTCACATGTTCAGTGTGTTCAAAAATCTGATACCACCAACCAGCTCTAAAGAGTACAAAAGACACAGAAGTACCTACTGCTACTGTATGTGTGCAATCAGAACCATCATGTACTAACCAATACCCTACTGGTAGTTCTAAAAAACAGGATGCACCACAAAAAGTTAGTATTTGTAGTAAACTTTATTTGAATCCACAAGTTTTAGTTAGACACAAATTTAGGTTAAAAATCAAATTGGAAACTTGCTGTGAAGTATAACAACTATCCAAAAAAACAATATACTAATGTGAACAGAATTATTGCTGCTTTGCTGCAAATCAAATAAATGTACAGTATACAATACATTTTAAAAATCATGTGTATTGCTGGTTCTATTATTAATGAAGGTAAAGTGATCAAAAACTTGAATAACCCACTAACCAAGTTTATACAATAATATTGCTGGGATGCAATTCAAGTACTCTATAATGACAACATGGGCTTCTGCAATAAAATATAAACTTTATAACAACATGCTAAAACATTGTTATATTAAAATCCCTATAAGGGATAATGAGCAATGTCCCCACGCATTGTCTGTGGCCCACCCTGTCTGTGGCCTACAGACGTAGAAAAAATCATGACAAAAAATAGTTCCATACAAGAAGCAAAGTTTCTTCTGCGTACTATTAAATTGTGATCACATTCCACATTTCTAGATCCATATCTCTTGTGTAACTATTCAGCCATGACTTATTTGTATAACTATAGTCGTGTAGGAAGGGTATTAATCCATTAATCTTACTCTCTGCTGCGTCACGCCAGGACGATATCCATCCAGTTTGCCTTAGTGCAAATGTGTATAACAGAAACGGTCTCACTAAATACCTTCCACTGCTCCGTATGTCGCCAAGATGGTGTCTCATCGGCTGGGACAGATGTATACCATATAGCTGCGGGTGACGTCTCACCCTATTGTTAGTTCCACTGTGAGGCATTGCATTGCACAGCATTCTCAGTAGATAGATAGATAGATAGATAGATAGATAGATAGATAGTCATAAATAAAACATAATTGAAAATATCACTATATATTATCCACTTCCCAACTGAGGGGTTTTACCACTTGACCACCAGAGAAATTTTCACCTTTCAGCGCTCCTTCCATTCATTCGTCTATAACTTTATCATTACTTATCGCAATGAAATGAACTATATCTTGTTTTTTTTCGCCACCAATTAGGCTTTCTTTAGGTGGGACATTATGCCAAGAATTATTTTATTCTAAATGTGTTTTAATGGGAAAATAGGAAAAAATGTATTATTTTTCAGTTTTCGTCTTTTATAGTTTTTAAATAATGCATGCTACTGTAATTAAAACCCATTAAATGTATTTGCCCATTTGTCCCGGTTATAAAACCATTTAAATTATGTCCCTATCACAATGTTTGGCGCCAATATTTTAATTGGAAATAAAGGTGCATTTTTTTCAGTTTTGCGTCCATCCCTAATTACAAGCCCATAATTTATAAAGTAACAGTGTTATACCCTCCTGACATGAATATTTAAAAAGTTCAGTCCCTAAAGTAACTATTTATGTATTTTTTTTAATTGTACATTTTTTTTATTTTTTTTTTAATTACAAAAAAAAAAATTGGGGAGTATGGAAGGTAAGGAGTTAATTTTTGTGTACAACTAGTTTATTTGTATGTAAAAAATGCTTTAGGGTGTAGTTTTACAACAGTAACTTTTTGTATAATGCGACCTGCAAGCGTCCTTCCGGACGCTTGCAGGAAGAACTAGGAGGCTGGGAGTTTGTTTTTTTCTCACAATGATCGCGCTGCTTATCGGATAAGCAGCGCGATCATTGTGGGGCTTAGATCAACGAACGGGAATGGATTTTCCCGTTCATTGATCTCCGGGCGAGCGGCCGGCAGCGTGTTTACCCGCGGGAGTGCGCGCTAGAGCGAGCGGGAGCGCGGGCAGCGGTGGGAGCGCGGAAAGTACGGATTTCTCAGTCCCTGGGGGTTAAAGGATGGAATAAGGGACGGAGAAATTCGTACGCGTGGGGGTAAAGTGGTTATATTTGGTACTGTAGAATCTTGAATGGTATAATATAAGACAAGACAAGACAAATAACATTTATATTGCGCTTTTCTCCTTGCGGACTCAAAGCGCCAGAGCAGAGCAGCAGCCACTAGGGCGCGCTCTATTGGCAGTAGCAGTGTAAGGGAGACTTGCCAAAGGTCTCCTACTGAATTAGTGCTGGCTTACTGAACAGGCAGAGCCGAGATTCGAACCCTGGTCTCCTGTGTCAGAGGCAGAGCCCTTAACCATTACACCATCAGCCATGCCGCATTGAAAAAGCAAGAAGTTTTGAATCAGGATGATACCATTTATTGGCTAATTTAGAGATGGATAAACAGTGAGCTTTCGACTTATAAAAAGCCTTCGTCGGACTGGTTCCTGACCAGAACTGAAAAACACAGCTTATATACACTGACATACAGAGGAGAAACATTCTTTAGCAAACATAAATGTAATTAGATGCCTTAACTGTTACTGAGGAGGCTTTCCCAGGCATCCTATCTAAATTGATAAGATTAATAGCAACCTCAACATGACATAAAGCAGACTCTGGTGATGAAGAGACATCGTAAATTCCGAATTCAAATGGTAACTGGCCTGGTTACATGCACCATTAATTCTAAGCTTAAGAGAATTGTGGCATTTAAAGCCAGCACCTGAAAGGAAATAAAATGAATAGTGACAGTGAATTCCATCTTACACAGCATATGGCACAAAAATGAATGAAAAGATAGAAAAATTAAAATTAAAAGAATTGTGGCATTTAAAACCCATCGTACCAGCACAAGAAGTTAGAGTCCTTGTTTAAACCATCTTCTACGGTTTTGAACCAATGTATAAACTTAGTTTCTTGTGTTAGTCTCATGTTTCCCGATTTGAAGCCACCCATTAATACAGTGACTCGAAAATCGCTTAAACTGTGTCCAGGTAAACAAAAGTGTGTTGGTATTGGGAGATCAGTATATTTTGTAATATCCTTTTTCCTGCTGTTAATAGTGGATCTGTGGTGTGTCATGCGATCACGCAGTGGTTGACTTGTTTCTCCCACATAAATTCCTTTGGGGCATTTTGCACACATGATCACGTATACCACATTAGATGAGTCGCAGGAAAAGGTGCCTTGTACTTTGTATTCCTGTTGTGTACCCGGTATTAGTATCCTGTCAGTGGAATGGATGTGTTCACAGGTCCCACACTTTTTCCCTCGGCAGGGGAATGTTCCATTCTGTTCTTGCCTATTTAAGGCACTCCTCACTATCATCTGCTTAAGATTGGGTGGCTGTCGGAACGCAAGGAGGGGAGGTTCAGGGAATATCTTTTTCAGTCTCTGATCCTTGTGTAGAACAGGATGAAGTTCTTTTGCAATCTTTCTTAAGATTTCCAGGCGTGGGTTGTAGGTTACTACCAGTGGGACACGGCTCTCTTCCTGGCTCTGCTTGTACTCCAGGAGCTGAGTCCTAGGGATGTTGTTAGCTTTCTTGATTTGGGTCTCAGCCATTAGAGGATTGTATCCCTGTTTTATGAAATTCTTCTTCAGGTAATCCAGGTGTTTGTCTTTGTCATCCTTGTCAGAACAGATCTGATTGCATCTTATTGCCTGGCTGTAAATTATGGAATTTTTTATATGTTTGGGGTGGAAACTGTCATACCTGAGGTATGTGGGACGATCCGTCGGTTTGCGGTACATGGACGTTTGTAAGCTGTTCTCTCTGATGTATATGGTGGTGTCAAGAAAGTTAATCTCCTTGTGAGAGTAGCTCAATTTCAGTTTGATTGTGGGATGGAAGGCATTGAATTTCCTGTGAAATTGGACAAGATCCTCCTCACTTGCAGACTAGATGATCAAGATGTCGTCGATAAAACGGAAGTAGGCCATGGGTTTTATATGACAAGTATTCAGGTATTCTTCTTCAATCTTTGCCATGAAGAGATTTGCGTACTGTGGTGCAAACCGTGAGCCCATTGCCACTCCCATTTGCTGTAAATAGAGGTCCTCCCCAAAAGTGAAATAATTGTGGGTGAGAACGAATCTCATTAGTCCAGCAATTGAGTTTATAGGTGTGCCCAAACCTTGAAGATATTTGTGACAGGCCACAATACCATCGTTGTGGGGAATGTTGGTGTACAGAGACTCTACATCCATAGTGGCAAGAATGGTGCCTCCAGGCACTGGGCCAATGGCTGCCAGTTGGTTCAGGAGGTGTGTAGTATGTATCCTGTATGTAGCTGGGTCTTTTACAGACTAGAGGCTTCAAAATGTTTTCCAACCACCCTGAGATATTCTCTGTGAGAGTTCCATTCCCTGAGATTATGGGCCTGCCTGGGTTCCCCTCTTTGTGGACTTTGGGAAGCATGTAAAAGCAGGCGGTTCTCAGCTTTTCCGGGATAAGAGTCTGTACATGAAGCCTGGTGTTTACGGGCAATTTCTTTACCATCCTATTGAGTGCCCTCCTGTACCTTTTTGTTGGGTCCTCCTGTAATTTGGCATAGTGCATGGTGTTAGACAACTGTCTTTGTGCCTCCTGGATATAGTCACCGGTGTTCATGATGACTATGGCACCCCCTTTATCCGCTGGTTTAATAATAATGTCCTTATTCTCCTTAAGGGATGTGATAGCTTGTTGCTCTTGCAATGTTATGTTATGAGCCAGTGTTTTTCTTTTATTCAGAACCCTGTCAGAGATTTGGCATCTAAATTTATTGATGTATTTGTCCAGGGTAGGATTTTTTCCAGCTACAGGGGTCCATCCGCGTTTTTTTGTGGATCTGGTGTGTGTTGGCTCATTATCAGTAGTGTTGCAAGATTCCTTGTCATAGTAGTGTTCCTTGAGACGTAGCTTCCTGAAGAATTGTTCCATATCACCACAGAGTGCAATCTTGTCTATGGGCTTTGCAGGGCAAAATGACAGGCCTTTGGACAGTACTGCCATTTCAGCTTCAGTGGCCTGATAAGAGGAAAGGTTAATGACACCTGTGGGTTGCTCTTTCTCTGCTGCTGCGGTATCCAGGTGTCCACTCTTTATTTTGAGTCTCTGAAGTTTTTTCTTCTTGTTTTTAATTAAGATCCTCTGCAATTTCCTATAAAAGGTCTGTAGCTGTTCCCATGCTCCTGTGGGGTCATCAGTTAAAGATGATTTCAGACTTTGTATATGGTCCTTCACAATCCTCTTCATGTTATAGCAGATTTTTATTAGGTTGTTTCGTACTCTCTCCGAGCTCCTCCTGCAGATTTGTTCTGCAAACCTGCTATTGTATGTATGCAGGGTGGGATTCTGTATCCTCAGTCCTTGTGGTATAAGGTTCTCCTTTTTGCATGTAGTCAAGAAAAAGATGTCGCTGTCCAGCTGTGCAAGTTTCTTTAGGTCTTTTTTCAGTTCCAGGAATATGCGGTACATTGCGGTATCTTTTAGCATAGTAGAAGCAGTAAAGTGCACTGAGGGCACTGAAAAAGCAAATATGCATACTTAAGTCGCCAATTAAGTGTCAAATTAATTAGCTGGCTAATTAACACAGTTATTCAGTTTTCATTAAGTGGCTCTCTTTTGTTACTGGATTAGTGAATATTTTCATGCTTCATACTAGTACTTTTACACTATACCCTTTGTGTTGTGTATCCTGAAAAATAGGATGGCAATGCAACAGTGATGAAAAGTTACAATGCATGCTGCCAGTGCAATACTATGCATGCAGTGCAGCATACAGCCCATAGACTTATGCCTGTACTCAACCATGACCAGGCACTTCAGCCGCCAGAAATTATTGCACCATAACGCAAATGCACTAGTGTGGAAGCGCCATTGGAATATAATTGTGATGTGATTATATGGTCCACTGGACCAGGGTAGGTTCTAGGCTTTTTGCTCCCTGAAGCAAAGTTGTGAGGATGTGCAACCACCCCCCATTGCCCAGGGAAAACACTGCCTTATACAGTATATATATATATATATATATATATATATATATATATATATATATATATATATATATATATGTGTGTGTGTGTGTGTGTGTGTGTGTGTGTGTGTGTGTGTGTGTGTGTGTGTGTGTGTGTGTGTGTGTAGGTGTGTGTAGGTGGGTGGCTGGGTTCTAATAGGCAAGTGAATGGGTGCTGATAGGTGTACGGCTGAGTGTGGAGGTGGAGGTGGGCGGCTGGATGATGATGGGCGAGTGAATGGGTGCTGATAGGGGTACGGCTGAGTGTGGAGGTGTAGGTGGGCGGCTGGATGATGATGAGCGAGTGAATGGGTGCTGATAGGGGTACGGCTGAGTGTGGATGTATAGGTGGATGGCTGGATGATGATGGGCGAGTGAGTGGGTGCTGATAGGTGTACGGCTGAGTATGGATGTGTGAGTGGCTGGCTGGATGATGACAGATGAATGAGTGGGTACTGATAGGTGTATGGCTGAGGGCAGATGTGTGGGTAGGTGAGTGCCAGCAGCTAAACAAGCTGAGTGCTAGCTGGGTGCTGATAGTGTGCTGTGGAGTGCTGATTAGTGGCTGGCTGGGGCAGCATGCAACCACACTATACACATCCAGTGCACAAAAACACACACACGTACACACAGTGGGGGCAGCATGCAACCACACTATAAATACCCAGTGCACAAACAGAGCACACACATACACACTGTACACACTGTACATACATATAGACACTACACATACACACACACACACTGCAAAAACACAGTGTACATACACACATACTGCACACACACACACATATATATATATATATATATAAATATATATATATATACACACACACGCAGTACATACACACACACTGTACATACACGCACACTGTACGCACACTGTACACACACGCACACACACATGCACACTGCACACACGCGCGCACACACACACACACACACACACACACACACACACACACACACACACTGTACACAAAGTGAGTGCAGCATGCAACCACACTATAAATACCCAGTGCACAAATAGTGCACACACACACACACACACAAATACACACTGTACATGCGTACACATTCAAACATTGTACACACACTGTACATATATTATTATTATTATTATTTTTTATTTATATAGCACCTCATGGTGTTCGGGAGGGTGCTCGGCCACGCTGCCCGAACCCGAACAGGCCTTCTGTGTTTGGCCGAAGTACCGCGATGACGCGTACGAGGGTACGTGTCATCATGTAGATGACGCGTACGCGTCATTGCGGTACTTCTGCTCTCTCTTGATGCGACTTACAAATGTAAACAGGAAGTGCGTCAGAGAGAGGGCGGAAGTACCAGATGGTACTAGCGCCTGTGATCTCCGACTGCCCGCTTCCTGCCCTCCTCCTGCCAGGTACTTTGGGGGACTTCAATGTAATTTTATAGGGTCCAGCAGAAGGGAGAGCTTAGCGGGGAGGGGTGGGGGGCATTTCCGACCCCCCCTCCACGCTCGGGGCATGCTCTCCCTTTATGCTGGGACCCTATAGGGGGTCCCAAAGGGACATGTTCGGGTTGGGTTTGGGGTTCGGCTCGAACATGCCGAATATCGGGGGCATGTTCGGCCGAACCACCCCGAACCCGAACATCTGGATGTTCACCCAACACTAGTTGGAAGATGGATGAGGCAGTGATTCTTTGCCTCTGATTACATTGTGACAGATAAGTAAATAAAGGGCTATAGAATGTTATAAGCTTGTCTGAAAAGGTGTGTTTTAAGAGTGTGTTTGAAGATGTCCAGGTTTGGAGCATGACGTACAGGCTGTGGAAGAGAGTTCCAGATAAGGGATGATGCTCGCGTAATGTTCTGGATGCGAGCATGAGAGGAGGTGATCAGCTTAGAGGCCAGGAGGATTTCTTGGGAGGAACGAAGGTTGCGGGAGGGACAATATCTTGAGATTAGTGAGGAGATGTATGGAGGAGACAACTCGTGGAGGGCTTTGTATGTTAGAGTCAGGAGTTTGAACTGGATCCTCTGGGTAATGGGTAACCAGTGGAGAGAATGGCACAGTGGGGCTGTATCGGAAGAGCGTGTGGAAAGGAGAATGAGGCGGGCCGCTGAATTTAGAAGGGATTGGAGAGGTGCTAGCCTGTTTTTTGGTAGGCCACAGAGCAGGGTGTTGCAGTAGTCTAGGCGGGAGATGATTAAGGCATGAACAAGCATTTTGGTGGCTTCTTGTGTGAGGAAGGGACGGATACGGAATATATTTTTGAGCTGGAAATAGCAGGTGGTGGTTAATGAGGCAATGTGAGGTTTAAAGGAGAGCTCTGAGTCAAGTATAACCCCCAAGCAGTGGGCCTTAGTGGTTGAGGTTATTGGGGTGTTGTCTACCGTTATGGTTGCAATTGGGGGGGGTGTAGATAGTGATGGTGGAAAAATCACAATTTCCGTTTTAGTCATGTTGAGTTTGAGGAAGCGGGAGGACATGAATGCAGAAACGGCACGTAGACAGTCGGGGACTCTGGATAGTAGTGAGGACAGGTCAGGAGCTGAGAGATAGATTTGGGTGTCATCCGCATAGAGGTGATACTGGAAGCCAAAAGAGTTAATTAGTTGTCCCAGGCCACGGGTGTAGATTGAGAAAAGAAGTGGCCCAAGAACAGAGTCTTGAGGTACACCAACAGACAGTGGGTGTGGAGAGGAATTGGTGTTAGAGAAGGAAACAGTGTAAGAGCGTCCAGAGAGATAGGAGGAGATCCAGGAATGTGCTTGTCCCTTGATTCCTAAAGATGACAGTTTCTGCAGAAGCAGAGTATGATCAACCGTGTCAAAGGCAAAGGAAAGGTCAAGGAGTATTAGAATGGAGAACTGGCCTTTGGATTTAGCTACCAGTAGGTCATTAGCAACTTTAGTGAGGCCAGTTTCAGTGGAATGGTGTGTGCGGAATCCAGATTGAAAGGGGTCAAGTAAGGAGTTTGTAGAGAGAAAGGCAGACAATTCTGAATGGAAGTGACGTTCCAGCAGTTTAGAAGCAAAGGGGAGGAGAGAGACAGGACGGTAGTTGGAAAGAGAAGTTGGATCAAGAGAGGGTTTTTTGATGTATACATATACAGACACTGCGCACACATACACACACACACACACACACACACACACAGCAAAAACAGTGTACATGCACACATACTACACACACACACACACATACATACACACACTGTACACACACACACATACTACAAACAAACAGCACTTGGGTCGGCTTATAATCGAGTATATACAGTAGTTTAAGTTAAATTGATTGACACATTTTGTAGGGCTGTACCCACTTCTTTAGGACCAGGCAAGCATGCAAGTCATGTACGAAATGCTCTCTGATAATAAATGAGTTCCCCAAATTGCAGGGAATGAATAATAGATAAAAAATCTGAAAATCTTAACGTGCCTCCCCACACTAATAAGGAAAAAATAACTATGGTTGATCCTCACAGTTCTTATGGAATCCGGGAACATGGGAGAGGAAAAGATGGAACAGGGTTACTGTCCCCAGCTTTATGTGAAATATTATGCCAAATCCTTTAATGGGGCAAGGCGGGAGGAGGGGGGGGGGGGGTTAGAATTCTTTGCTAAATGAGTACAAGGAACTGGTAGAGTTTAATAGAGCAAAATATAGACAATTGGGTGAAGCGAATGCAAGCTCAAGCATATTGGTACATTTCAAACCCATCTCATCTGTCTCAGATGCAGAAGCTAGAAGCCAACTGCTTATGATTATTTCACCAATAGCTACATATGCCTGATAAATGATAAATGCCTGATTTCCTTGTTAGAGCAACACAATATTAGAGTATGATCAGATTACAGAAAGCGAGAATGAAAAAAAGCATAGCACAAATTTTTAGCATGGTAAAATGGTAACTGCTAAGTACTTACTCTATTTTTTATCTCATTTTGCAGATGAAAGCATTTAGGACAAACACCATGCAATTTTCCATTCTTACATCCCAGACTCAATAATTAGAGATAGAACAGTTGTGTAAAGAAAAAAAGACAGCATTGGCGTCAATTCATCAAGCATTACCGCATTCGGTAATGGTAAAAACAACTGAGTTTACAGAGCATTTAGTAAAATGTCCATTCATCAAAGCTGTTACAGCATGAGAAGCTGAAATTACCGAGCAGTGAGGTAAATTACCGACTTGTGCGGTAAACACCTCCAACACATGTCAGCAAATGCCAATTCATGAAGATCAGAGCATGCGGTTAAACACAGTAACCTACTTCATATTTACCGGCTGCTCTCCTCTGTCGAAAACCAGGTTCGATTGCCTTCCGTGTGGATATCCCCATGATTGACAGGAGCAGAGAGCAAATAGGAACAACCTCCATCTCCTGCAAGTCCCTGTGATTGCATCTGAAGCCTGCTCCGGCAGGTCCAGCTTTTCTACCCCCCAGGCAGCGAGCAGAGAGATCAAAACAAAATAGGCCTGTGGCCGTTCTGCCGTTTAACCCCTTAGGTTCCTGTTTGAAGATGGAGAGTAGCTAGTGGGAAAATCACCTAAGCAAGTTCATCTAAGGTGGGGCACTTAAATAAAATATTAAGAAAGACTAATAGACACAGATTTAGAGCGAGCAGAGGCAGTATAACAAACATGTACAGTACATCCATCTGAAAACGTTTGGTCCCAGAGCCTTCTGTCATGCTGCTCCTACATTATGGAACTCCTCACCTCAGCAGATCAGGACAGCTCCATCTCTTGACGTGTTTAAATCCAGACTCAACGCCCACTTGTTCAGTTTGGCATTTGCAGAAATATAATTTTTGTTGTGTGAATACTTCATCCTACTACCAACTACTGAATCTGTGAGAGCCTAAGCTCTTTGAGTCCTATGGGAATGGGAGAAAAGCACTATATTATTATTTTTATTATTATTATTTAGTATTTATATAAATACTAAAGAATACTATAGAAATGTTATTGTTATTGTTGTTGTTAAAGGGATGTGGGGATGCGTCTTACTATTGTAATGCTGTCTCTGCACAGAGAACAGCATGTAACAACACAGACAACTTACACTGCTCTGCTGTTGCTTTATGAATGGGCTTCAGTAAATTAATGAACTTCTACCGCACCTGTGAAAATATTAATGAATTAGCAAAAAAGGCTAAAATACCGAATGCAGTATTTTCACGACTTTTTCTTTATTGTACAGCATTTGATGTATTGACGCCATTGTGCCAAGAAGAGGACTTGAATCAAACTGAATCTTTTCTTATTTACTAAGGTAAGGAGAATAAGCGCAAACAATAAAAATGTTTGTTATCCTTCAGTAAGCAGGGGTTTTTTTTGCACTGATAATTTTTAGGGATTTTTTTGATTTCTTACAGTGTACCTAAGACAAAAAGCATCTCAGGTACCATACTTACCTGGGGCTACCTTAAGCCTCCTTGAGGCCGCTCGTCCCTTGGTGTCTCCCAGGTGGCTCCTGTCCCCTGCAATTCGTCCCAAAAGCTTGCCCAAGCTGTGAACGCGCACTCGTCGTGCTCTCGTGGGCCGGGAGCTTTCTGCATGGTTGGTGACCTCCGACCCAGACATACTACACTGCACATGTACAGTATGACCGCGTGCGTGTTCATGTCATATGGAGTTGCCATGCACCGCAGTCGCAAGCTGGCATACTGGGCATGTGCAGTCTAGCATGTCTGGGTCGGAGGTCACCAACCGTAGAAAAATGGTGTGTCTCTGGGTCCTAGTAGTGGCTGGATAGTGTAATGGTTAAGGGCTCTGCCTCTGACACAGGAGACCTGGGTTCGAATCTGGGCTCTGCCTGTTCAGTAAGCCAGCACCTATTCAGTAGGAGACCTTAGGCAAGTCTCCCTAACACTGCTACTGCCTATAGAGCGCGTCCTAGTGGCTGCAGCTCTGGCGCTTTGAGTCCGCCAGGAGAAAAGCGCAATATAAGTGTTTGTCTTTGTTTTGTCTTTGTCTCTTTTGTTCTTTTTGCTTCATTTTTGCATTGTAATACAAAGCCTGAACAATTACCACTTTAGTCCTCTAGAGGGTGCGTGATAACTTTGATTGCTAGCAGTGCATTTATGACAATGCAGGTTTCTGTACATTTTAGGGTCATGCTTTTACCACTTTTTCTGGACATTGACATATAATATGCTAAAGCAAAGGTCTGGTGTCATCTCTTACTATGCATATGCCTTTTTCTGCATGGGGGTGATAATTGTTTACTATATTTTATACTGCTTTTTCTACTTACAAAGCTGAAGAGTATACTGTTGATTTCTTAGTAGAATTGGAGGTTAGAAAGGGGTGGTGGTGATGGTGGTGGTGGTGGGGAATAGGTCTATTGGTCCAGTTACGTATGCCACAATTAATTAGTGCAGTAGGAGTTTTGCAACCCTGCCCTTGCTGGGCATTGCACTTTTAAGGGGTATGGGGGGGGGGGATTTGGGTAGTGGGAACAGGGTGGGGTGGGTGGGTGTTTTCTCCTGGTGGATGTTGCAATGATTTGTATTTGGAACACATGTACTCACTCCTGTTTTTATCAGCTGGTTATAATTTTGTTATTATTTAACATGTGATCATAATCTGGGTAAATTGTTTCTTTCATATAATAGTATTACATTTTTTTTTTGTAATAAAATTGTATCTTGATTTTGTATGAAAAGTTATAAACATCAAGAGAGGTGCAGGCAGGGCCATTTCGAGACTTTTTGCTGCCTGAGGCAAACTTGTGAGAATGCGCCCCCCCCCCCCCCACACACACACACACACACCCGATTTGGAATGATCGCACAGCACCCGACAATTTGCTTTGCTTCATTCAATGTTCTCACATGACGTGCTGCAGCTCAACACAATAACACACTGGCTGGCTGTTAGAGTGTGAGCCTCGTTCTCTTCCTACTCTGTCTACATGCTGTTAGTGTAAACACAGTACAAAAATGCTACCCCTGTAATCTCTGCGGCCTGATGCAAATGTTTCACCTTGCCTCATGAGAGAACCGGCCCTGGGTGCAGGCAGATTTCCAACCAGGTAACCAAATCAATTGCTTGGGAGCCTGCAGGAGGTTAAAAGGGCCCCATAAAGATGTATTTCCTCTGGTCATGTAGTCCTTAAAGGGAACTTGTACGGAGTAAAAATATTTAAAATAAACACATGAGGTAACTTCAAATGAACATTACATAGTTACCTTGCCATCAGTTCCTCTCAGAAGCTCACTATTTTCTTCTGACAATGATCCCTTCCAGTTCTGACAACATTTTGTCAGAACTGAAATATATCAGTTGCTGTCAGTTATATATCAGTTGCTGTCAGTTACAGCTCAGAGGAGAACTGATGTGTCCATGTTTCCCTATGGCTCAAGTGGGCAATGTTACAGTTCAACAGTGTGCTGCCCAGGAAGCTGTTAGGGAGTAATGGCCATTTTCAAAATGGAGGATGGAGAATTACATTGATCACAGTTTATAAACAGGACGCAGGAGAGGAAAAAGAGATTGATGAGTAGACTACACAAGAGGTAAGTATGACTTGTGTATGTTTATTTTGACTTTTAATTTTCAGTTCAGGT
Organism: Hyperolius riggenbachi; assembly: GCF_040937935.1. NCBI lineage: Eukaryota > Metazoa > Chordata > Amphibia > Anura > Hyperoliidae > Hyperolius > Hyperolius riggenbachi. Next base: position 152,871,784 of record NC_090656.1, on the reverse strand, counting down.
TTTCTTTAAAGGACCACTGTCACAAATGCTTTTTTTTTTTTTTCACAAATAGATACCTTTATTGCTAGTGCAGTCTGAGTAGAGGTTGCCAGCAAAGTGTTTTTTTTTTTACTGCTCAATGTAATACATAAACTCACTTTATTAATTGAATCTCCCACTGCATTGGACACAGTAACGCACAGTAGGGGTGCACAAACGGCAGTATTTTATATTTTACACCATTTTATTTTATATTTCATCCATTAGCAATTGGGTATTTGAGATACCCTTAACCAAAGAGACCTAAAATGGGGAAGAAGGGAGAAGAAGGGATGAGACTCACGATAATTCAGCTTTGGAATAATGGACTGTGGTGCTAAATAGCTATATATTTTTTAATGTAAAAATATGACTGTTGTGTATGTGAATATGCTTTATGGAAGGTTGTGAGTTTTTTTTAATTATTTTTTTCTTAGACAAGCTATTTTAATGCAATAATGATTTCATTCTCTGTGCATTATAAAGGAAAAAATTAAAAAAAAAAATTCCTTCTCAGTTTTCACCTATCATAGTTTAAAAGTAAAATGTACTATTGTAGATGAAAATCACAAAATGTATTCAGCTATTTATCCCATTTATTATAAATCTTAAATTATGTTATTGTGGTAATGATAACTGATTCTCAAAAAAATACGTATTTTGCAACATTGTCTACTTTATTTCACTTTAAACTGTAAAAATAATATATATTTTTTTAATTTCAGGATAATGTTATATATTTATGGGAAAGTGAGGGAGATGGGTTAAAAGGAAAATGCCTATGCCAGGATTTGATTAGGCTAGCACTGTGATTGGTGGCTAGGCCAGTGACAAAACAAATGTCAGACATAGCAGAGAAGGTGCTCTTAATTTTATAAATGTGTACTCCATCACAGGTAAAGACTCCAAAAGGTGCCCATACACTACATCACTGTGAACAAACCTGCTGTGGATGGATGCCCCAACTTGCCACTTGATCATCATTTAGATCAATTTGTGGCCTAAATTAACTGACATTATGGACAGGATGGGTCTTGTGGTGGTCAAAATTGGGGGGGGGGGGGGGGGCAGCAGTATCCTCAGGTGCCCCCTGCTAATACTGTTCTCCTTGGTGCCCATGCAGAGTATTAGTGCATCGGAGCGAAGTCACGCTCACCTATCCAGCCGACACACTCCTTCCTGTCTACCATTGTGCTGAAATCTATTAAAAATTGATGTGCAGTGTGTGGAACTGATAAATGATGTTGATCAGAGACGGATCTGTATTTTGGGCACGTTGGAAGAAAGCTACAGCTAATCACTGGAATCCTTTAGGGGCTATGGAAGGCATCTAAAATCAAAATCTTGTTTGTTTTGATAAGTCAGGTAGTCCACATTGCCTATGTACAGTTGCATGCATCTGTTGGTCACCACTCACCACCCTCCAGCTGCACTGAACCCCCTTTCCAAGTTTCAGCATGCTTGTTCAGCAACTCTTTTGCAAGCTTCAAGTGCAAGATCATCCTTTAGGCCAAGTGTTCCCTCTGCTGCTGAGTTTGTGCACCTGGTGCCATTTATCGATCTTGCATCATTTCAAATTCAGAGCACCGATTTTGCAGTTGAGAGTTTTGTCAAAGGCTTAGGTATAAGAACATGTAGGCAGTAAATATCTTGTAAGTGTACTTTGTCTTAGTAGTGCTGGGTTACAGCTTTTCCAGCACATCTCTGCTGATATAGATTAGAATGGTTTGATGTGGATGCTAACTGATGACTTCTGTTGTCCTGTGGCACCATGCTCTCCATCCCTACTTGTGTGCAATTTATTCCTCCTTCTTCCCCTACTACCCCCTGTTGCTCTGTTAATTCATGCATTTAACCCTTGTTAGGTCAAGTACCTTATTATGTACCAGTACCATACCTTTTCTTCTTCCTCGGGACCAGGCCAAGCATACAGTGTATGGAACAGTTCATTTGGGCACCTGGTTTGGCATCGGGCTTTCTGCATACATACCTCTCTTTCTGCATACCATTAGCCTTCCGCATGGTTTGTGAATGGCTGACAGCACACCAGGGGCGTAGCAATAGGGGGTGCAGAGGTAGCGACCGCATCGGGGCCCCGTAGGGCCCTCCCTGAACTTCAGCATTAGCTCTCTATTGGTCCTGTGCTCATAATAATCAGTTCTATAGATACTTCAAATAGTGGTAATCATTAACAAACTGTTCCCCATCCCCTTATTGCACCTCTGACACTGTAGTTGCCATTGGCAGGTTTTGGCACGCCATATCATTTGTTATGTACAGAGTGCTTGGGGGGCCCCATGTAAAACTTGCATCGGGGCCCACAGCTCCTAAGCTACGCCACTGCAGCACACACTGACCTACTTTGTTCTTCTTTCCTTGGCAGGCATGCCTTCTCTCCCTCCTCAGGGGAAAGGACAGTTGAGTTAAGCTAGAAAATAGCAGTTATTTAAAGCAAACCTGAAGGGAAAATAAACTTATGAGATAAAGGGCCTTATGCAATTCACTTTATCTCCAAAATTTTCTCCTAAATGAAATTTTCACAACTTAGTAATACAAAGGCTTAAGCCACCAGCAAGAGAGAGCATACTCAGAATAAATTTGACAGTACATTTTCACCTCCATTGTCGTATTTTTTCAATTGCAAATTGCTGAAAAGTTAGCCAAAACAGAAGATGAAAAATGAACTCCTAGGAGAAAACTTAGGAGGGAAAGTGAATTGCATAAGGCCCAATGAATTGTATGTGTAGTACAGCTAAGAAACAGAACATTAGCAGTAAAGAAAAGTCTCAGTGTTTTTAGTACAAGAATAGTTAAGAAACTTCAGTTGTTATCTATGCAAAAGAGCTTCTCTGAGCTATTTGACCAAACTTTGGTCAAATACTGTCCTGTTTTCTGAAGCACTTAAACAACCAAGAAACAGTGAGAGACAGGTTGAGATAAGGTTTCACCGCAGGGAAGTTCAATGGGTCTTTAGCTCTGCTCTGTTTTATAGTTTAAAATACAGAGTGTGGTTTGTAAACTGCAAATATGACAGAATGATGCAATGTTATAAAAAAAATCCTATATAACTGAAAATAAAAATATGAGACTCTTTTGCTACTAATGTTCTATTCATTATCCATACTACACGACCAATTCATTGTATCATACATTTTTTTCACTTCAGGTTTGCTTCAAAGGCCTTGGGTGGGGGATTTTGTGGCTTCCAAGTCCACTTGTAGAAGACAGCCATTGACAAATCTTCCTGTGAATATCACAATGTTTAGGTTCAGACTTTCTGGAATTGAATAACCATGATGCAGGGAGAATTTCACTTTTACCTGAATTAGAAGAGGAACAGTAGCAATGATTTATGTTACATCAAACTTTCAATTAATGTTTAGATACTATTAAAGGTGAAGTTTCACGTTTCCTCCAAAATACAACCATAATAGTAGTTAACATATTAACTCCACCAGCTGTACCCTGGTGCTTGGACTAGCCAGTGGTTGGGCAATCATCTATGTGCACCATATTTACAGGTGCACTGTGGACATACACCACACTCATAGGTTGTTACATACAGATCTGGACCCAGTGGTGTGGACGTACTGATGTGCTACAATATCCTCAGTATAAATTCTGAACAAAGAAGGATGGAAGGGCTTGATGTACCTGTCCGCTAGCTAGGATGGGCACCAAAGTCAACTGGAAGGCAGCCAAGAAGATAACATGCTAACCTATATTATGCATGCATGGGGCAAGGGGGTTGCAACTGTAAAAATTCCACTAACTCTTGGTTTTAGCACAGAGCTATGATGGATGTTTGTTGGAACAGGATTTTTCACGCGTACAATCCACTAAAGCTTCATGGGTTTTTTGTTGTTTTTTCTTCAATATTTTTCAGTGTAGGTACTCTAGGTATGGAAATGTCAATGGCTTCTAAACGTAGCATTTTCCTGCATGACAGATATCCTCTCTTTTTTTTAAAGTGTAAAGCTCTAGCTTTTTTTTGGCATTTTAAGAAGTAGGAGGTAAGTAGAAAGTAAAGGTACAGCACTTAGCAAGCCAAATCTCAAGAAATGGTAAAATAATCACATGCCAAAATGCATTTATTTTATTTCACATGAAGTATAGAAAAATAAATGTAGTTATTGACACAGCATAAGCAAGTGATTACAAACAAAGGTATTTGACTTTGCCGACATTTACTGTTCATTTCCTAGTAATTACGAAGCTGTTAGAAATGATTTCCGACTCTAGTACTCTTGCTTCTGATCACATTGTAACATAATGATAAAGTACACAGTCTCTCAATGTGCTTGTCAAATAGGGTAGCTAATTATGTGTATGGAAATGACTATTTATGCACCACACCACTCTGAGTCATATTTGCACCCTTCTATGCCTGCCAGCTCTGCACTGCTTCTGGAAAGGTTACTATGCAAATAACAAGTGATGCATCTCCTGAATAACACATAGTGGGCAGGTATACCTACAAGAAGGCATTATCATTTTATCGAGACATCTGTGGCTAGCCATAGGTATTAGTAGTTTTATTTCCATGCCAGAAAAATGTAAAATAAAATTTACAAAGGTTTAAAAATATAACATTAAGTCCTACAAGAGCAGGAAAATGGTTAGTGCGTGTTATGTGTGTGCGCGCAAGGGCACTGGTGGTGGGAGGTGGGGGTGGGGGTCAGTGCAGTGCTTTCCTTTACAGTCACCTTTGCTATGCAAATCAGGAGATTTGTCATATGAACATCATCACGATTTACATATATACAACAACATACCCAGTATGGAAGGTGGGAGGCACATACTTAATAGCTAATAATAACAAGCAGAATGGTGAGAAGAAGCAACTAATATAATAACAAGTGACACTTTAAGGTAAATTACTCATTGAGTCCAAATGTTTCCTGTTCGTTAGTTAAAACATTTTCCTACTGTGGGTTTGTTTCTGGATCATGCCCTTCTGGAAACGTAACCTCCTTAAAGGAACAGCATATACAATTAACTTTTTCTCTTGAGTTTTCTCCTAGGTGGTATTTTTACCTTGTCAATAAAAAGCATTTTAAGCCACCAGAAAGCAAGAAAAATAGTCAAAATAATTTTGATTGCAATTTTTTATTTTACTTTTTTTGTACTTTTTTAGTTTAAAAGTACTGGAATGTTATTTTAAATAGGTGATGAAAAATATCTCCTAGGAGAAAACTCAGATGAAAAAGTGAATTGCATATGGCCCCCTGTCTGTTATCCACTGCAGTATAATTAATCCCTTTATAGTAAACTCCAACGGACTGAGCAGGGTAGTTTACTTTATCAGGAGTTTACTATATTAACCCCCCCTGCATCTTACATTCTTGTATTCTCAAGTACTAACTTTGAAGTATTACATGGCCCTCCCCCATTTTACGATAAAGACAGCCCTGTCCCATGACATATGTGTAAAAAGAGAACCGAGAGCCCAAGATAGTGTAGTAAGTATTGACTATTGGGTAAATGAAACAAGTATAATACTGTATATACTCACAAACCAGGGTTACCTCCAAGCAACCACTGTATAGGCAGGTGACGAGATTAGCCTGTCCTCACTCAGGATTAAGAAGTCGCTCTCTGTAGACAGGAGAAAGAAAGGGGTATCCTCCTCCACCAGGGGTGGATATCAATTATAACGTAATGAAGAACAGAGAGAACAGAGGCGCCAACAGGATAAAATCAATTCTTAAAACTTTTAAAATTGCTTAGGAGGTAGTGATGGACTTACCCCCGCAAGTAGACACAAAAACTCTGACAGAGGCGCTTATCATGACCTTGAGACTGTACTGTGTGTACTCCTATTTTTTATTGCCTGAGGAAGTGGGAATATACCTGCGAAACGCGTTGCAAAAACCCCTGGAGTGTACCAATAAATGTGATTGTTTTGAACACACAGTTTTTGTGTCTGCTTGCAGGGGGTAAGTCCACCACTGCCTCCTAAGCAATTTTAAAAGTTTTAAGAATTTATTTTATCCTGTTGGCACCTCGGTTCTTCATTCCGTCCCATGAGATGAATGAAGATTATATGTGGGTATAAGTGGCCATGCTTGATGTTGGTAAGTACCCGGCACAATCTGTCTGGTAGTGGTATACTAGGGCATGTAATAGGATAAGGGAATAGCTCATTTACATCATTTATAATAATAATAAGTAACATTTTAAGTGTGAAAAAATTATTTCCTTCATCTTTTGTTCCTTTGAGCTAATTTATATATAAACAGCAAATCATGATGCAACTGTTTGCCCAACATTAGGAGTGAGCTGATGAGGCCTATTCTACTCGCCAGGCCACTAGCACCTAGTGTGGCTGATGTTTGTGAAACAAGAAGAAGTTTACTGTATCAGGATTTGTCATACATAGTATAGTCATACATGGCCAGGATCTGGAGACTGAGTTTACTATAGCCAGAGGTTTACAACATCAGAATTTACTATACAGAGATTCTACTGTATTGCAATTCACTACAGCAAAATGTTCTTCCTTGAAGTATCCCTCGTTCTGACCCTACCCCTACTTCTCCCCACTACTACCAGCACTAATGCTCTTTCCCTAGTTTCATCTGAGGTGATGCAACCATGTAATGGTTAGGTTACCAGAAGGAACTTATGTTATTTGTAAATATCTTGGTTGCGGTATCCTATAATTTTGTTAAATTTTATTGACTATGCACTCCCTCCTGTTTGGATGTGCTTTTACAGTATGTATATTTGAGTGGATATGTTGCTCATTTTACAGGGCACCTAAGGAAGGTTGTGAATTCCCCAAAACTGCAGTAAATAGTATATTGCAGATTGATTAGGCTATTGATTGATTAGGCTATTAGGTGGTTGTTATAGTGTCCCTTTTTTGGGTCAAAGACTTCAAATACATTATTTCTTATTCAAAATCCGCAACTATTAAGTAGAGTTCACCACTATTGCATGGAATATTACTGAGGGGAGATTACCATGGGATAATTATTCAGTACAAATAACCATGGATGCTTAAACCCTTTAAACAAACACTTCCCTAATAAACGTGTGCTGTATGTCAAGGAAAACATGGCATGAAATCTTCATTAAAGGAAAGGTCCGAGGAAAACAAAAATCTACTTACCTGGGGCTTCCTCCAGCCCCAGGCAGCCTATCTGTCTTTCTCCACAGCTCAGGGTCCCGGGGTCCCCACCGTTGCAGATGCTGACCTCGCCAGATCAGCATCTTCTGGGCCTGCACGAGCGTGCGGCCACGTTGCTCGCGATCACGCTCACATGGCCTCAGAGGATGCCAACCTGGCGAGGTCGGCATCTGCACCTGAGGAGACCCCAGGACCCTGGAGCTGCGGCAAAGGACAGATCGACTGCCAGGGGCTGGAGGAAGCCCCAGTGTAACGATCGGTGTAACACAGAGAGGGTCTGATTACCGGTGATCTGCAGTATCACTGAGAATGCAGATATATACCCGATTATTGATGATCTGCAGTATCACCGATAATCAGATATATCTCTAACCTCTGGACACCTGAGTAATGAGAGTGTTTTGATGCAACAGTAGTACTTTGAGGAAGGATTGCACCTGAGTGGCAGGTGCAAGGCAGTAACAAGTACTGCACAAAAGACAAGTTCCTTCCGCCAGCCTGAGACTCTCCCGAGGGAGGAGTCAGGCTGGAAGTGGGAAGGACAGAGTGTGAGTGACACCAGTGAGGGATGTCACCAACAGATCTGTGAGCTATCTCTAGGTAGGGAGATAGCTCTCGAGGTCGGACAAGCCAGGTCGTTAACAGACAGATCAGGTACAGAGACAGGAGACAGATATGGAATTCTAAGACAAGCAGAGTTTGGCAACAGAGTATCAGATATACAGGATCTTCTCAAAAAATTAGCATATTGTGATAAAGTTCATTATTTTCTGTAATTAGACTTTAATATATTTTAGATTCAAATACACACAACTGAAGTAGTTCAAACCTTTTATTGTTTTAATATTGATGATTTTGGCATACAGCTCATGAAAACCCAAATTTCCTATCTCAAAAAATTTGCATATTTCATCCGACCAATAAAAGAAAAGTGTTTTTAAAACAAAAAAAGTCAACCTTCAAATAATTATGTTCAGTTATGCACTCAATACTTGGTAGGGAATCCTTTTGCAGAAATGACTGCTTCAATGCGGCGTGGCATGGAGGCAATCAGCCTATGGCACTGCTCAGGTGTTATGGAGGCCCAGGATGCTTCGATAGTGGCCTTAAGCTCATCCAGAGTGTTGGGCCTTGCGTCTCTCAACTTTCTCTTCACAATATCCCACAGATTCTCTATGGGGTTCAGTTCAGGAGAGTTGGCAGGCCAATTGAGCACAGTAATACCATGGTCAGTAAACCATTTACCAGTGGTTTTGGCACTGTGAGCAGGTTCCAGGTCGTGCTGAAAAATGAAATCTTCATCTCCATAAAGCTTTTCAGCAGATGGAAGCATGAAGTGCTCCAAAATCTCCTGATAGCTAGCTGCATTGACCCTGCCCTTAATAAAACACAGTGGACCAACACCAGCAGCTGACATGGCACCCCAGACCATCACTGACTGTGGGTACTTGACACTGGACTTCAGGCATTTTGGCATTTCCCTCTCCCCAGTCTTCCTTCAGACTCTGGCACCTTGATATCTGAATGACATGTAAAAGTTGCTTTCATCCGAAAAAAGTACTTTGGACCACTGAGCAACAGTCCAGTGCTGCTTCTCTGTAGCCCAGGTCAGGCGCTTCTGCCGCTGTTTCTGGTTCAAAAGTGGGTTCATGCTTCCATCTGCTGAAAAGCTTTATGAAGATGAAGATTTCATTTTTCAGCACGACTTGGTACCTGCTCACAGTGCCAAAACCACTGATAAATGGTTTACTGACCATGGTATTACTGTGCTCAATTGGCCTGCCAACTCTCCTGACCTGAACCCCATAGATAATCTGTGGGATATTATGAAGAGAAAGTTGAGAGACACAAGACCTAACACTCTGGATGAGCTTAAGACCGCTATCAAAGCATCCTGAGCCTCCATAACACCTGAGCAGAGCCGCAGGCTGATTGCCTCCATGCCACGCCGCATTGAAACAGTCATTTCTGCAAAAGGATTCCCGACCAAGTATTGATTGCATAACTGAATATAATTATTTGAAGGTTGACTTTTTTTGTTTTAAAAACACTTTTCTTTTATTGGTCGGATGAAATATGCTAATTTTTTGAGATAGGAAATTTGGGTTTTCATGAGCTGTATGCCAAAATCATCAATATTAAAACAATAAAAGGCTTGAACTACTTCAGTTGTGTGTATTTGAATCTAAAATATATTAAAGTCTAATGTTTATCAGTACATTACAGAAAATAATGAACTTTATCACAATATGCTAATTTTTTGAGAAGATCCTGTAGTGAAGTACCAAATCAGAGATCAGAAGAGTAGTCAGGAAAGCAGAAGGTCATAACAAATAATCAACAATGCCTAATCTTGGTTGTGAGCTCCTTGACCATCAACACCCTGGAGCTAGCCTGACTAATAACTGGATGGTAAAGCTATTCCTAATCTGAGGTGTGAGGTCCTTGATCATCAACACCCAGGAACTGGTCTAGATAATAACACAGATAATACACAGATGCTGACAAGGTCTGAGTGCTACCACGTAGTGATCGCAACGCCAGACACCAGAGAAATGACCAGCACCCAGTATATATACTCAAGCGCTCTTCAGCGCCTCCCCTAAGTGCTGGACCAATGAAACCTGATGGAATTGTCAGCAAACCGGCTTGGTCAGCTGACACCCTTCTGACTGTCATAAAGGCTCTGCCTCTCAGCGCGCGCGCACGTCCTTCTGAACCTGTGTGGACTATCAGTCCCAGCCACACCAGACATGTGTTGTAATGCTTCCGCTGTTTTGAACGCGGGGCCAGCCGCACCGCTATTAGAGCATGCGGCGGTTTCTCCGAGCTCCGTCAGGCTAGTGGATGCAGGCCCACGCGTACCAGCCGCCATGTTGGACGCGGAATCAGCCGCCTTGCTCTGAGTACTCGTGGCGGCTTTTCCGCGTTTTCTCACAGTACCCCCCCCTGAGGAGTGGACTCCGGACAGCTCCTACCCGCTTTCTCAGGATACAAAGCGTGGAACTCCCTCCTTAATTTATCCGCATGCATGCGGCACTCAGGTACCCATGTTCTTTCCTCAATACCATACCCTTTCCAGTGAACCAAATACTGTACTGAGTTCTGTACAACACGTGAGTCTAAAATCTTTTCTACTTCGTACTCAGGTTGGTCATCTACCATCACAGGAGGAGGAGGAATGGAACCCACATGTACTGCTGGCTTTAGCAGGGACACATGAAAGGATCTTACACCACGCATGCTGGCAGGAAGATCAATGGCATAAATAACATCGTTGATCTTCTTGGTTACTGGGAAAGGGCCCACAAATCTGGGTCCTAACTTGGGTGAGGGCTGTTTCAGAGTCAAATGACGCGTGGACACCCAAACCAAGTCTCCTGGCCGGAACTTCCACTCTAAAGAGCGTCTTTTGTCAGCTTGACCCTTCTGATTTTGAAAAGCCTTCTCTAAATTCTTTTTCACGATCCCCCACATGTTCTTAAATGATTTTTGCCAGGCCTCCAAAGCTGGAAACGGAGTGGAAGCTACTGCAATGGGGAGAATTTAGGCAACTTTCCAGTCACCACTTGAAATGGGGAAAACCCAGAGGAAGAGCTTTTCAAATTATTGTGTGCAAATTCTGCAAATGGCAAGAACTTGACCCAATCATTTTGCGCATCCGCGACATAACATCTTAGAAACTGTTCCAATGACTGATTAATTCTCTCAGTCTGGCCATTGGTCTGTGGGTGGTAGCCCGACGAAAATGACAGTTCCATGCCCATTTGATGACAAAATGCCCTCCAAAATCTGGAAACAAATTGGACTCCCCGATCTGACACTATGTTTTCCGGAATGCCATGCAGCCAGAAAATATGTATGATGAAAAGATCGGCCAACTCCTGGGCCGAGGGGAGTCCTTTCAGGGGCACAAAATGGGCCATTTTACTGAAACGGTTGACTACCACCCAAATGACCGACATCCCTTCAGACCTTGGAAGCTCACCCACAAAATCCATGGACAAATGGGTCCATGGTTCACTCGGGGTGGGCAAAGGCTGCAACGTTCCCACAGGTGCCAGACGGGAGGGTTTGCTTTTAGCACATACCGCACACTCTCTAACATACTCCTTGCAGTCTGTTGCCAATGAAGGCCACCAAGCACACCTAGCCACAAGATCTTGTGTTCTAGAGGCCCCCAGGTGTCCAGCATTCTTGTGGGAGTGGAACAACTGCAATATCTGGAGACGAAATGGCAACGGTACAAACATAACCCCTTCAGGTTTTCCCTCAGGGACATCCTGCTGAAAGGGACTTAAAGTCTCCGTCCAATTTTTCCAGGTCTCAGTAGCTGCCAACACTACTTTCTGTGGGACAATAGTTTCTGGGTCTGAGGGCTGTGCTGTCTCTGGCTCAAAGCATCTAGATAAAGCATCTGCCTTAATGTTTTTACTACCCGGAGTGTACGTAATTACAAATCTGAATCTCGAGAAGAACAATGACCATCGAGTCTGACGGGGGGCTTAATCTTTTAGCCCTCTCAATGTATTCCAAATTTTTTTGATCAGTGTAAACTGTAATCGTATGTTCTGCTCATTCTAGCCAATGACGCCATTCTTCAAAGGCCAATTTAATGGCTAAGAGCTCCCTGTTGCCTATATCGTAGTTTTTCTCTGCTGGTGAAAACCTACGAGAGAAATAGGCACACGGGTGTAATCTTCCCTGCAGCCCAGAGCGTTGAGACAGCACAGCCCCTACCACGACCTCCGAGGTGTCAACCTCTACAATAAATGGATAAGAGGTGTTGACGTGTCTCAAAATGGGTGCAGAGCAAAACAAATCTTTTAAAATGGAGAAAGCCGCAAGAGCTTCGGGGGGCCAGTGGTTGGTATCTGCCCCTTTCTTAGTAAGACTGGTGAGGGGTGCTATAACTGTGGAGTACCCCTTTATGAACCTTCTATAGTAATTAGCGAACCCTAGAAATATCTGGAGAGATTTTAGTCCCACTGGCTGCGGCCATTCTAGGACAGCAGAGACTTTGGCAGGATCCATAGAAAGGCCCAAGGTGGAAATTATGTATCCCAGAAAAGCGACAGATGTCACCTCAAAAATGCATTTCTCCAATTTAGCATAAAGCATGTTTTGTCTAAGCTTGTGCAGCACGAATTTGACATGAGACCTGTGCTCAGAGAGGTTGTCTGAGAAGATTAGTATATCGTCCAGATATACCAGGACAGATTTACCCAACACCTCCCTGAAAACTTCATTAATGAGTTCCTGAAAGACGACCGGGGCGTTACACAACCCGAAGGGCATCACCAGGTACTCGTAATGCCCGTCGGGTGTGTTGAAGGCCGTCTTCCACTCATCGCCCTCTCTGATCCACACCAGGTTGTATGCACCCCGCAAATCCAATTTCGAGAAAATCTTAGGTGACTTGAGTGAATAAATCGTCTATCAAAGGTAATGGATAGCGATTTTTTTTACTGTGATCTTATTCAGACTCCGGTAATCAATGCATGGCCGAAGGCCTCCGTCCTTCTTTTTAACAAAAAAGAAGCCTGCTCCAGCAGGTGACCGGGAAGGACGAATGAATCCCTTAGCTAAGTTTTCACGGATGTACTCTTGCATGGCCACTTTTTCTGGCCCAGATAAATTGTAGAGATGACCTCTAGGGGGCATACAACCAGATCGGAGATCAATGGGGCAATCGAAAGGGCGATGTTGAGGTAACTTATCGGCAGCTTTGGGACAAAACACGTACGAAAATTCAGCATATTGATCTGGTACTCCCTCCACGTGAATCTTGGTCTGGCCCAAGGTCACCTTCACTAGACAATGATGGAAACAGTGGGCAGACCAGTTAGTTAACTGACCAGTGGCCCAATTTATCTGAGGAGAGTGAAGGTGTAACCACGGCATGCCAAGGATGACTGTGGAGGTAGTAATGTGTAACACAAAAAAATGTAACTTCTCCCTATGCAGCACCCCTATAGTGACTTCCACCTCTGGTGTCTGAGACAGAGGACGGTTACGTTGCAGAGGGGAATCATCCACTGCCGTAACTTGGATGGGTGGTTTTACTGGGGTGAGCGGAATACCCAATTTCTTTGCAAATTCGTAATCCATAAAATTAGCCGCTGAGACTGAATCAACAAAGGCCTCAGTGACTTCAGATTTATCCTCCCATGCAATTGTACAAGGAAGGAGCAACCGTTTATCATCTAGGGGTAAAAATTGTGCGCCTAGGGTATTACCCCTAACTACTCCTAGGCAGTAGCGTTTCCCGACTTCTTAGGGCAATTCTGTACTCTATGACCCCCTTCTGCACAATAAAGACACAGCTGTTCTGAAATCCTGCGTTTCCGCTCCACTTGAGACAACTTTGACCGGCCAATCTGCATCGGCTCGGGTGGAGGCGAGACGGGAGGAGGTGGAGTCACAGGGGGCGCAGCATAGGATACCATTCTCACATGGTTTCTACCCCGGGTCTGTCTCTGATAGTGCAGCCTACGATCGATCCTGATGGCTGATGAAATGGCCTCATCGATGGTCTTAGGTTCAGGCTGACTTAACATAAGATCAGAGACCTCATCTGACAACCCCGATAAGAAACAGTCTAACAGGGCAAAGGTCCCCCACCTGGCTGATACTGACCACCTCCTAAATTCAGCAGCATACTCTTCTACCGGACTCTTGCCTTGACGTAACAGCTTGAGCTTCCGCTCAGCAGTCGAGGCAATGTCTGGGTCGTCATAAATTATAGCCATGGCTTTAAAAAAATTATTCTACCGAAGTCAGGGCTAAGTCTCCGGTGGGCAGACTGTACGCCCAGGTCTGAGAATCGCTCGATAACAAAGTTTTAATAAATGTGACCTTTTGGGCCATAGTTCCTGAAGATCTAGGTCTCAACTCAAAGTATGACAACACTCTACTCCTAAAATTTCGGAAGTCAGATCTGTGACCAGAAAATTTTTCAGGTACAAGCATACGTATGTCTGTGCTAGGAGGAGATCGCACTTCATCCACAGCCGTCTGGAGGGTTTGTAAAGACCCGGACAATGCATCAGTTAATGCCCGGTGATTACCTAGCACTTGTCAGTGGGTGCGTCCATTTGTGTTTTGGTCTGGCGTTCTGTAACGATCGGTGTAACACATCGGTGTTTGGATGTGCTTTTACAGTATGTATATTTGAGTGGATATGTTGCTCATTTTACAGGGCACCTAAGGAAGGTTGTGAATTCCCCAAAACTGCAGTAAATAGTATATTGCAGATTGATTAGGCTATTGATTGATTAGGCTATTAGGTGGTTGTTATAGTGTCCCTTTTTTGGGTCAAAGACTTCAAATACATTATTTCTTATTCAAAATCCGCAACTATTAAGTAGAGTTCACCACTATTGCATGGAATATTACTGAGGGGAGATTACCATGGGATAATTATTCAGTACAAATAACCATGGATGCTTAAACCCTTTAAACAAACACTTCCCTAATAAACGTGTGCTGTATGTCAAGGAAAACATGGCATGAAATCTTCATTAAAGGAAAGGTCCGAGGAAAACAAAAATCTACTTACCTGGGGCTTCCTCCAGCCCCAGGCAGCCTATCTGTCTTTCTCCACAGCTCAGGGTCCCGGGGTCCCCACCGTTGCAGATGCTGACCTCGCCAGATCAGCATCTTCTGGGCCTGCACGAGCGTGCGGCCACGTTGCTCGCGATCACGCTCACATGGCCTCAGAGGATGCCAACCTGGCGAGGTCGGCATCTGCACCTGAGGAGACCCCAGGACCCTGGAGCTGCGGCAAAGGACAGATCGACTGCCAGGGGCTGGAGGAAGCCCCAGTGTAACGATCGGTGTAACACAGAGAGGGTCTGATTACCGGTGATCTGCAGTATCACCGAGAATGCAGATATATACCCGATTATTGATGATCTGCAGTATCACCGATAATCAGATATATCTCTAACCTCTGGACACCTAAGTAATGAGAGTGTTTTGGTGCAACAGTAGTACGTTGAGGATTGCACCTGAGTGGCAGGTGCAAGGCAGTAACAAGTACTGCACAAAAGACAAGTTCCTTCCGCTAGCCTGAGACTCTCCCGAGGGAGGAGTCAGGCTGGAAGTGGGAAGGACAGACTGTGAGTGACACCAGTGAGGGATGTCACCAACAGATGTGTGAGCTATCTCTAGGTAGGGAGATAGCTCTCGAGGTCGGACAAGCCAGGTCGGTAACAGATAGACAGATCAGGTACAGAGACAGGAAACAGATACGGAATCCAAAGACAAGCAGAGTTTGGCAACAGAGTATCAGATATAGCGAAGTACCAAATCAGAGATCAGAAGAGTAGTCAGGAAAGCAAAAGGTCATAACAAATAATCAACAATGCCTAATCTTGGGTGTGAGCTCCTTGACCATCAACACCCTGGAGCTAGCCTGACTAATAACTGGATGGTGAAGCTATTCCTAGTCTGTGGTGTGAGGTCTTTGATCATCAACACCCAGGAACTGGTCTAGATAATAACACAGATGATACACAGTTTCCCTAATCTGAGGTGTGAGGTCCTTGATCATCAACACCCAGGAACTGGTCTAGATAATAACACAGATAATACACAGATGCTGACAAGGTCTGAGTGCTACCACGTAGTGATCGCAACACCAGACACCAGAGAAATGACCAGCACCCAGTAAATATACTCAAGCGCTCTCCAGCGCCTCCCCTAAGTCCTGGACCAATGAAACCTGATGGAAATGTCAGCAAACCGGCTTGGTCAGCTGACACCCTTCTGACTGTCATAAAGGCTCTGCCTCTCAGCGCGCGCGCGCGCGTCCTTCTCAACCTGTGTGGACTATCAGTCCCAGCCACACCAGACATGTGTTGTAATGCTTCCGCTGTTTTGAACACGGGGCCAGCCACACCGCTATTAGAGCATGCGGCGGTTTCCCCGTGTTTAGCCATACTGTTGGTAGTGGGCCCTTGCGTGCAAACCGCCGCGTTGCACGCGGAATCCACCGCCTTGCTCACAGGGCATGCGGCGGTTTCTCCGCGCTCCGTCAGGCTAGTGGATGCAGGCCCACGCGTACCAGCCGCCATGTTGGACGCGGAATCAGCCGCCTTACTCTGAGTACTCGCGGCGGCTTTTCCGCCTTTTCTCACACCCAGGTAAGTAGATTTTTTAGGGGGAAGTATCCTTTGATTACATACAAATTTACCGCATGTTAAACCCACCATATACAAAAAGCTATAGAAGGAAAACTAGCCAATACACCCACATATACAGCACCTAGGTTTTAACCCCCATACAAAATGACTATCTCTGCAAACTACATCTAAATACAACCAAATCTGCTGAACTACACATACACCCACATATACAGCACCTAGGTTTCAACCCCCATACAAAATGACTATCTCTGCAAACTACATCTAAATACAACCAAATCTGCTGAACTACCAAATGTGCTGTGGTGGTATAAGTAGTATTGTTTTGGTATCCTCCTACCTATCCTCATTGGGGGTACCGAAGTCTCTAGGGTGACATCCGTGCGGTTCCTTGGCACAACTCTCACTAACAACCTGAAGTGGGGACAGAACACCTCCATAATACAGAAGAAATCACATCAGAGATTGTTCTTCCTGCGCCAACTGAAGAGATTCGGCATGCCCAGGGAACTGCTGACCAGCTTCTATACTGCCACTATAGAATCCATTCTCTGCTCCTCAGTCATTGTCTGGTACGCAGGCGTAGTTTTGGACAAACAGTGTTCGCCACTGTTCGGGTTCTGCAGAACATCACCCTGTTCGGGTGATGTTCGGGTTCGGCCGAACACCTGATGGTGTTCGGCCAAACTGTTCGGCCATATGGCCGAACTAAGAGCGCATGGCCGAACGTTACCCGAACGTTCGGCTAGCGCTGTGATTGGCCGAACGGGTCACGTGTAGTGTTGGGCGAACATCTAGATGTTCGGGTTCGGGCCGAACATGGCCGAACTCCGAACATAATGGAAGTCAATGGGGACCCGAACTTTCGTGCTTTGTAAAGCCTCCTTATATGCTACATACCCCAAATTTACAGGGTATGTGCACCTTGGGAGTGGGTACAAGAGGAAAAAAAAATTAGCAAAAAGAGCTTATAGTTTTTGAGAAAATCGATTTTAAAGTTTCAAAGGGAAAACTGTCTTTTAAATGCGGGAAATGTCTGTTTTCTTTGCACAGGTAACATGCTTTTTGTCGGCATGCAGTCATAAATGTAATACATATAAGAGGTTCCAGGAAAAGGGACCGATGGCTCAGCAGTACCAAATTTTCTAGCATTGTAGGGACCCTTAGGGGGATCATGACTGGTGAGTTTTGCCACTGCTGAGCCATTGCTCTTTGAAATGGTGTGAGATTTTGGAACGGTAAATAGGAGGCCCAATGAAAGCCTATGGGGGATTTTACCAATTTTGGACCCCTGTAACTCTGGTTTGCAGAGATGTAGGGACCCCATCTTTGGAATCCAAGTCTAACAATATGTCTTCTACCTGCATGAGACATTTCGTGAGATTCAGACGTTGCTAACGGCCATGGCTGAGATTTATGTACGCCACCATCACTACCATTGAAATAGCCCAAATAAACAGGTTTTTGTGACCCTAGGCTATGACCTCTTCGGCCTAGGGGCCCGAAACTCACCAGTCATGTTCCCCCTAAGGGTCCCTACAATGCTAGACAATTTGGTACTGCTGAGCCATTGCCCTTTGAAAAGATGTGAGATTTTGGAAAGTGTAATAGGGAGGCAATGAAATCCTATGGGGGATTTTACCAATTTTTGACCCCTGTAACTCTGGTTTGCAGAGATGTAGGGACCCCATCTTTGGAATCCAAGTCTAACAATATGTCTTCTACCTGCATGAGACATTTCGTGAGATTCAGACGTTGCTAACGGCCATGGCTGAGATTTATGTACGCCACCATCACTACCATTGAAATAGCCCAAATAAACAGGTTTTTGTGACCCTAGGCTATGACCTCTTCGGCCTAGGGGCCCGAAACTCACCAGTCATGTTCCCCCTAAGGGTCCCTACAATGCTAGAAAATTTGGTACTGCTGAGCCATTGCCCTTTGAAAAGATGTGAGATTTTGGAAAGTGAAATAGGGAGGCAATGAAATCCTATGGGGGATTTTACCAATTTTGGACCCCTGTAACTCTGGTTTGCAGAGATGTAGGGACCCCATCTTTGGAATCCAAGTCTAACAATATGTCTTCTACCTGCATGAGACATTTCGTGAGATTCAGACGTTGCTAACGGCCATGGCTGAGATTTATGTACGCCACCATCACTACCATTGAAATAGCCCAAATAAACAGGTTTTTGTGACCCTAGGCTATGACCTCTTCGGCCTAGGGGCCCGAAACTCACCAGTCATGTTCCCCCTAAGGGTCCCTACAATGCTAGAAAATTTGGTACTGCTGAGCCATTGCCCTTTGAAAAGATGTGAGATTTTGGAAAGTGAAATAGAGAGGCAATGAAATCCTATGGGGGATTTTACCAATTTTGGACCCCTGTAACTCTGGTTTGCAGAGATGTAGGGACCCCATCTTTGGAATCCAAGTCTAACAATATGTCTTCTACCTGCATGAGACATTTCGTGAGATTCAGACTTTGCTAACGGCCATTGCTGCGATTTATGTACGTCACCATCACTACCATTGAAATAGCCCAAATAAACAGGTTTTTGTGACCCTAGGCTATGACCTCTTCGGCCTAGGGGCCCGAAACTCACCAGTCATGTTCCCCCTAAGGGTCCCTACAATGCTAGAAAATTTGGTACTGCTGAGCCATTGCCCTTTGAAAAGATGTGAGATTTTGGAAAGTGAAATAGGGAGGCAATGAAATCCTATGGGGGATTTTACCAATTTTGGACCCCTGTAACTCTGGTTTGCAGAGATGTAGGGACCCCATCTTTGGAATCCAAGTCTAACAATATGTCTTCTACCTGCATGAGACATTTCGTGAGATTCAGACGTTGCTAACGGCCATTGCTGCGATTTATGTACGCCACCATCACTACCATTGAAATAGCCCAAATAAACAGGTTTTTGTGACCCTAGGCTATGACCTCTTCGGCTTAGGGGCCCGAAACTCACCAGTCATGTTCCCCCTAAGGGTCCCTACAATGCTAGAAAATTTGGTACTGCTGAGCCATTGCCCTTTGAAAAGATGTGAGATTTTGGAAAGTGAAATAGAGAGGCAATGAAATCCTATGGGGGATTTTACCAATTTTGGACCCCTGTAACTCTGGTTTGCAGAGATGTAGGGACCCCATCTTTGGAATCCAAGTCTAACAATATGTCTTCTACCTGCATGAGACATTTCGTGAGATTCAGACTTTGCTAACGGCCATTGCTGCGATTTATGTACGTCACCATCACTACCATTGAAATAGCCCAAATAAACAGGTTTTTGTGACCCTAGGCTATGACCTCTTTGGCCTAGGGGCCCGAAACTCACCAGTCATGTTCCCCCTAAGGGTCCCTACAATGCTAGAAAATTTGCCACTGCTGAGTAATTGCCCTTTGAAAAGATGTGAGATTTTGGAACTGTAAATAGGAGGCCCAATGAAAGCCTATGGGGGATTTTACCAAATTTGGAGCCCTGTAACTCTGGTTTGCAGAGATGTAGGGAACCCATCTTTGGAGCCCAAGTCTAACAATATGTCTTCTACCTGCATGAGACATTTCGTGAGATTCAGACGTTGCTAACGGCCATTGCTGCGATTTATGTACGTCAGACTCGTCACCATTGAAATTGCCCAAATAAACAGGTTTTGTGACCCTAGGCTATGACCTCTTCGGCCTAGGACTGCATTGAATGCGACCCACGCATTGTGCGCATTCTGGACAAAACCAATTACTGGGTTTATACCCTTCTGGATCCACGGTACAAACACAATGTTCCAAAACTGCTTGAAGAAAGAGCCAGACAGGTCAAAATGGAAGAATACCAGCAGGCCCTTGTGGAGACTTTAGAGAGGAGATTGACATCCTCCCCCTCCTCTAGCCAGTTGTACGCCGACAGACTGACTTCCGCAAACCCAGGACGACCAGGAGGGCAGCAAACAACACAAGCCGCAGCTAGTGCCCAAAAGGGAATGGTATCGGCAGTGTCCTTGGAGTGGGAAAATTTTCTGACACCCATGCAGCAGCACACAGAACAGCAAGCGTGCAGATCCACCTCCAACACCGATCGCCTGGAGAAGATGGTCAAGGACTACATGTCAGATGGCGTAGCTGTGTTGAACAATCCATCTGCACCCTTCAACTATTGGGTATCGAAGCTAGACACCTGGCACAAACTGGCAATGTACGCAATAGAGGTGCTGGCTTGCCCGGCAGCCAGCGTTATGTCGGAACGCTGTTTCAGTGCTGCTGGAGGCATCGTCACAGATCGGCGGCGTATCCGCCTCTCCACAGAAAATGCAGACCGTCTGACTCAAATTAAAATGAATCAATCCTGGATTGGAAACGACTACGCAACACTCCCGGACCCCAACCAAGTAACATGAACAATGAACATCTGTGATGGGTTAGCGTTTCCGGTCCCTGTTTATTGAACCTCTCATCTGTATTACATTTATGACTGCATGGCGACAAAATGCAAATTGCTATCCGCACGCTTCTTGTCCTCATGCAAGGCCTGGGTTGTTGTGTCTCAAAGCGTGGCCTTCTCCTCCTGCGCCACCCTCCTCCTTTTCCATCACGTGTGCTGCTGCTGGGTTAGCGTTACCGGTCCCTTTTCCTGGAACCTCTTATATGTATTACATTTATGACTGCATGCCGACAAAAAGCATGTTACCTGTGCAAAGAAAACAGACATTTCCCGCATTTAAAAGACAGTTTTCCCTTTGAAACTTTAAAATCGATTTTCTCAAAAACTATAAGCTCTTTTTGCTAAATTTTTTCCTCTTGTACCCACTCCCAAGGTGCACATACCCTGTAAATTTGGGGTATGTAGCATGTAAGGAGGCTTTACAAAGCACAAAAGTTCGGGTCCCCATTGACTTCCATTATGTTCTGAGTTCGGGTCGAACACCCGAACATCGCGGCCATGTTCGGCCTGTTCGGCCCGAACCCGAACATCTAGATGTTCGCCCAACACTACGCAGGCGCAACGGCCAGCGACAAACACTAGCTGCAGAGAGTCATAGCTGATGCAGAGAGAATCATCGGGTCTCCTCTTCCACCTCTTGATCTCCTCCACTCCGCTAGGATGAGGAAGAGGGCCACTGTGATCTCCCGTGACCCCTACCACCCAGGCAGTCGCTACTTCAAGCTCCTCCCATTGGGCCGCCGCTACAGGTCTATACCATGCAAAACCACCAGACGGATGAACACCTTCTTCCCCCAAGCGGTTCGGCTGCTTAACTCCAACCTTCCCCCACCGGGCCTGCCTACTGGCATGCCCTAGCGGGGTCTCTCAGTCAGCTCTCGCCGCTGCCCGTCCTCGTTCTCAACTGCCCAGGGTCTGTACTGGGGCCACCATCACCATCATCATTATTACTATTATTATTACTATTATTGGACTGCTCCTGCACGGCAGGATTTAACACTAACCTACGACCCAGCTCTGGCTCAGAGGGGGGAGACGCCTAGGGGTCCTTCCCTTTGCGAAGGACCCAGAGGGCGCCGCATGCCCGGTTTTGTGGCGGTGTACAATGCATCGCCATTTTTTCCGAGCATGTGGCCTTAAGCCTTTGATCTTTGAACGGGATTTCCTGATCGCAGATCGCCGGAGGCGATCGAAGCGGGTGGAGAGATGCCGCTGCACAGCGGCTATCATGTAGCGAGCCCCCTGGCGGTTTTTAACCATTTCCGCCGCCCGGACTTGAAGCTCACGTCCGGGCGGCAGCTCTGCAGCGCTCCCGCGCTTGGGCGCTCTCCCGCCCGCGATAGCGAGCGCGCCCCCGCATCCCCGCTGTGTCCCCCGGTAGCCCTGGGATCAGTGAAAGGGAACATGGTTCCCGATCACCGATCCCTTTCCCCCGCAGAAAAACCGAAGCGCTCACCTGTGAGGATCCGGCTCTTCTGCCCGGACAGATTTCCGCATCCCCCTTGTACTTCCGCTTAGAGAGAAGTACAAGGAGGGAAACTAAAAACGAAGGTGGCCATCTTGTGGCCAAATAGTAAAACTACATCTGCACATTTTTACATTACAATTACACATTTGACAACATTAAAAATTAACTGTTTATGTCCCACACTAAAATATTACCCAAATAAAAGTTTTAATAGTAAAAAAAAAAAAAATTACAATTAGAAAAAAAAAAAAAAAGACATAAATAGTTACCTAAGGGTCTGAACTTTTAAAATATGCATTTGAAGGGGGTATACTACAAACATTTTTAAAATTATAAGCTTGTAAATAGTGATGGACGCAAAACGAAAACGATGCACCTTTATTTTCAAATAAAATATTGGCGCCATACATTGTGATAGGGACAAAATTTAAATGGTATAATAATCGAGGCATACGGGCAAATAAAATACATAGGTTTTAATTATGGTAGCATGGATTATTTTAAAGCTATAATGGCCGAAAACTGAGAAATAATGAATTTTTTCCATTTTTTTCGTATTAATCCTGTTAAAATGCATTTACGGTAAAGTGGCTCTTAGCAAAATGTACCACCCACAGAAAGCCTAATTAGTGGCGGAAAAAACAAGATATAGATCAATAAATTGTGATAAGTAGTGATAAAGTTATTAGCGAATGAATGGGAGGTGAAAATTGCTCTGATGCATAAGGCGAAAAATCCCTGCGGGCTGAAATGGTTAATAGACCGCCAGGAGGGTTAAAATCAAAATTGGGACTTACCTGGGTCCTCCTCCAGCCCTCCGTAGCCCACAAGCTCTCCCAGCATCTTCCTGGCCTATTTCGTGGTCCTGCTGTCTGGTCCGGTAATCCGGTGACTTCCAATCAAGTCACCCGTGCGCACTCCCAAAGCGCGACCACCACGTCATCACGCTGGGCGCTGTCAGCCTCCTGCACATGCGTGGTTCTCTAAACACTGTACTGGGCATGTGCAGGAGGCTGACTGCACCTGGCTTGATGATGTGGCGGGTGCGCTTCAGGAGCGCGCACGGGTGACTTGCTCGGAAGAAGCCAGAATACCGGACCAATTTGGATTTTAAGAACAGCTCAGGGTCCCTTTAAGCTAAAGGGTTGTCAAGCTTAGCATAGCCCTGTCATAGTTGAGTAGGATATGGACAACTGCACTTTACTACACACCAAGGTCCACAACTGGCTCAATTGAAATGAATAAGAACTTGGCATCTGAGTGCATGCTGCTCTATGCTTTGGACTGCATAGTGGACAAGATGTTCACATTTTTTATGCTGCAGCCATGCGTGAGTGAGCATGTTTTCTCAATAACTGGGCAACAGCACATGCTGAGAAATATGAAGAGGGTGTGTGTCCCTCTTCTCCAGAGATGTAAACCATTCTCGTAGACTATAAGTCATTTTATTCAGTAAAGTTCCTCTTTGAGCCAAAGACTAAATATGCCATTTAATTAACTATCTGATGGGCAGCTGGCTCCGATTTGCTCAATCAATTACATTCACATCTTGGGTCAGTACGAATCCACATATTAGGAGACTTTTTTCCCATATAACTGTTGCTAACGTATGCAGTACAGTGTGCGTCTCCAGCTAATTTACCATGGCAAACATCCATCTGGATTATGTACGGTTTTAATCACTTTTTTATATAAAAACCATAGTAGTTAGCATTTGTATTATGCCATTTATAAATCCAGAAATAATAATTGGCTACATCAGTTAAATGCAGCTAGTTTGTCTGCTTCCTTTCTTTAGCAATCATCTCACTCATGGAGCTGTAATTGCTGCTGATGGAATAAATGGCTTAGTTGTCACGTCTAAGACGCAAAATATAACTTATATTAAGTCATTTCATTTGCAAGGTCTAGGACTCCATAGGAGTAAACACTTATAGAATACTATACTTAAAATAGAAGACAGTAATAATAGTGACTCATCAAATCATCTTAACATTATTCTTAAAAAAGTAGTGTTTCTGGCACAGACGTATCGCACCAACAATGTATGTTATGACATTTCCTCTAAGTCAAAATGTGAATGTACCAAAACTTAAAGGACTTGCAACAACCCATAATAAAACAAAAATATTTTTAATTTAAAGTGGTATGAAACTCAGCATTTCTCCTTTGCTTTCAAAGATTATTTACAGCATAAAATCGCCTTCCACAAAAAAAAAAATTGGAGCAGAACAGCATTCAAACAGTTAAACACAGCTCTTTCTTCTTCAATGGAAAGCTTGCTGCCGCATCCGAAGAGGTGATAACATAATCTTGTGTTTACATTCCTTTGTCTGCTACAATTAATATACTGTGTACAATGTATAATGAATCATGTGTGTGTATATATATATATATACACACACATGATTCATCATGATTTTCCGGTATAAATTGTTGGTTGTTACGATAAAAAATGTCAGCTAATTATATCATGGAGGAGACACACACAGTGATATTTGAGACATGAAATTAAGTGTATTGGATTTACAGAAAGTGTGCAATAATTGTTTAAATAAAATTAGGCAGGTGCATAAATTTGGGCAACACAAAAAAGAAATAAAATCAAAATTTAGTAGGTCCTCCTTTTGCAGAAATTACAGCCACTAAACGCTTCCTGTAGGTACCAATGAGAGTCTGGATTCTGGTTGAAGGTATTTTGGACCATTCCTCGTTACACAACATCTCTAGTTCACTGCTAATAAGAACAGGTTCGCCCTACTGGATGTGAGATACTATCTCTCTACACCCTAGTGGCGGCCTAAGGAAGTACAGGTATACAGTGCTAGTCTTGGGTATGAGGTCCGTAGTCACGACACCCTGGAACTAGTCTATCTCATAACATAGAAACAGTAGCCTAGACTTGGGTGTGAGGTTCGTAGTCACAACACCCCGGAACTGGTCTATTACATATCATAGCATTAACACAGTTTCCTAAGCTTGCGTGTGAGGTCCGTAGTCACAACACCCTGGAGCTAGTCTATAGCATAACATAGCATTGAGACAGTTTCCTAAGCTTGGGTGTGAGGTCCGTAGTCACGACACCCTGGAACTAGTCTATAGCATAACATAGCATTGAGACAGTTTCCTAAGCTTGGGTGTGAGGTCCGTAATCACAACACCCTGGAACTAGTCTATAGCATAACATAGCATTGAGACAGTTTCCTAACCTTGGGTGTGAGGTCCGTAGTCACAACACCCTGGAACTAGTCTATAGCATAACATAGCATAACATAGCATAACATGAGAAGGTAAACTAGCTCAGTGTGAATTCCCAGGTCCTTCCTGGTTCAAACGCACTGTTGGATCTGACTGAGGTCTGTGTGCTAACACATGAAGCATTTGCAACGGCAGACGATGTGAGACTGAGGTACGAGTGGTTATATAGTGCAGCGCTGGCCAGCGCCGCCCAGTCCCTTCCAGCCAATCCGCATACATCCTTGGATCAGCTGACTAAGGGAGTCAGCGGATCCCTCTCTGCTTCCCATAAAGCTCCTGTTTTGCCGCGCGCGCGCGCGTGTATTCCTCAGCCTATGTGCACAGGAAGGCTGTACCACATCAGACACATGTCGCTGTGCGTAAACCGCCGGACTAGACGCAGAAACAGCCGCCACGCCGTCAGAGCATGCGGCGGCCATTCCGCAATCCTTCACAGTACACCCCCCCCCCCCCCCGAGGAGTGGACTCTGGACACTTCCCACCAGGCTTCCCAGGATGTAAGTCATGAATCTCTTTCCTCAAATCATCTGCGTGCATGCGGCACTCTGGTACCCAAGTTCTATCTTCCACACCATAACCTTTCCAGTGTACCAAATATTGCACAGAATTTTGCACCAGCCGGGAGTCCAGAATCTTCTCAACCTCATACTCAGGTTGATCATCAATCAGTACGGGAGGGGGGGGGGGGAGTGGAATCCACCTGCACTGCCGGCTTGAGTGATGACACATGGAATGATCTTACACCACGCATACTGGTAGGAAGATCAACGGCATAGATGACAGCATTAATTCTCTTGGTGACTGGAAATGGCCCCACAAATCTAGGCCCTAATTTGGGGGACAGTTGTTTCAATGCCAGATGCCGCGTAGACACCCAGACCAAATCTCCCGGTGAAAAGTCCCATTCAGCAGTGCGTCTCTTATCGGCCTGCTTTTTCTGAGACTTGAAAGCCTTTCCCAAATTTGTTTTCACCAGAGCCCAAATTTGGTTCAACGCCAGCTGCCAATCCTCCAATGCTGGGAAAGGAGTAGATGCCACTGGCAAAGGAGCAAACTTAGGGGACCTCCCCGAAACTACCTGAAAAGGGGAAAACCCAGAGGAAGAACTTTTCAGTTTATTGTGCGCAAACTCTGCGTCAGGTAAAAATTTGACCCAGTCAATTTGTGCATCAGCCACGTAGCATCTGAGAAACTGTTTCATGGATTGGTTGATCCTCTCAGTCTGGCCATTCGTCTGTGGGTGGTAGCCTGATGAGAATGAAAGATCCATACCCATGGAATGACAAAATGCCCTCCAGAACTTAGATATGAATTGGACTCCCCTGTCTGACACTACATTTTCCGGAATGCCATGCAGCCGGAAAATGTGCAGGATGAGGAGATTAGCCAGCTCTTGAGCGGAGGGGAGTCCCTTTAGAGGGATAAAATGGGCCATCTTGCTGAATCTGTCTATCACCACCCAGATGACAGTCATGCCTTCAGATCTGGGGAGTTCACCCACAAAATCCATGGACAGGTGAGTCCACGGTTCACTTGGAACCGGCAGAGGCTGGAAGGTTCCCACCGGAGCCTGTCGGGAAGGTTTGCTCCTAGCACACACAGCACACTCTCTCACAAACTCCTTACAGTCTGTGGCCAACGACGGCCACCACGCACACCTGGCAAGGAGATCCTGTGTCCTGGTGGCCCCTGGATGACCAGCATTCTTATGGGAGTGAAACAGCTGCAAGAGCTGTAAGCGGAAGGGCAGGGGCACAAACAACACTCCCTCGGGCTTTCCTTCTGGGACATCCTGCTGATATGGGGCCAAAGTGGCAGCCCAATCCTTCCAGGTTTCTGTGGCTGCCAAAACCACCTTCCGAGGTAGAATAGTCTTGGGTGCCGAAGGCTGTGCCGTCTCGGGTTCAAAACACCTGGACAAGGCATCAGCCTTAACGTTTTTACTACCAGGAGTATACGTAATTACAAAAGAGAATCTGGAAAAGAACAGTGACCACCGGGCCTGTCGGGGACTGAGTCTCTTAGTGTTCTCAATGTACTCCAAGTTTTTGTGATCTGTGTAAACTGTAATAACATGTTCTGCTCCCTCCAAGCAATGTCGCCATTCCTCAAAGGCTAACTTGATAGCCAGGAGTTCTCGGTTGCCTATATCGTAGTTTCTCTCCACTGGGGAAAACCTACGGGAGAAGTAGGCGCATGGATGAAGCTTACCCTGCAAACCAGAACGCTGAGACAGCACAGCCCCCACCCCCACCTCAGAGGCATCAACCTCTATTATGAACGGGAAGGTGACATCGACGTGTCTCAGAATAGGAGCAGAACAGAACCGTTTCTTTAGGGTATCAAAAGCCGTGAGAGCTTCCTCGGACCAGTGGTAAGTATCAGCCCCTTTCTTAGTGAGACTAGTGAGGGGCGCAACCACTGTAGAGTACCCCTTAATAAATTTCCTGTAGTAATTCGCAAAACCCAGGAATCTCTGGAGGGCCTTCAGACCTACAGGCTGTGGCCAGTCCAGTACAGCAGAGAGTTTCCCAGGGTCCATAGAGAGGCCCGAGGTAGATATTACATACCCCAAAAAAGCAACAGAGGTCACCTCAAAAATGCACTTTTCCAGTTTGGCGTACAATTGATTCTGTCTTAGTCTTTCCAGCACATACTTGACATGTCTCCGATGTTCGGCAAGAGTGGCTGAAAAGACTAGTATATCATCAAGATATACTAATGCAAATTTACCCAAAATTGGTCTGAAAACCTCGTTAATTAGCTCCTGGAAGACGGCCGGGGCGTTGCACAACCCGAAGGGCATCACTAAGTACTCGTAATGCCCATCGGGTGTATTAAAGGCCGTCTTCCACTCGTCACCATCCCTAATCCGCACCAGGTTCTATGAACCCCTTAAGTCCAATTTTGAGAAAATTTTAGCGTTGGTGATCTAGGGGGAATAAATCATCAATCAGAGGTAGTGGGTAACGATTTTTCACAGTGATCTTATTTAGACCCCGATAGTCTATGCAGGGACGGAGGTCTCCATCTTTTTTCTTAACAAAAAAGAACCCAGCGCCCGCAGGTGACCGGGAGGGGCAGATAAAACCCTTAGCTAAATTTTCTTTGATGTACTCCTGCATTGCCAACTTCTCGGGCCCGGACAGGTTATAAAGGTGACCCCTAGGAGGCATACAACCAGATCTTAAATCAATTGGACAATCAAAGGGACGGTGAGGGGGTAATCTGTCTGCTGATTTAGGACAAAAGACATCAGCAAAATCTTTATACTGTTCCGGCAATCCTTCCACCTGGATTCTGGTGTTACCCATGGTTACCTTCGCCAAACAATGATGATAACAGCGGGTAGAGCAGCTCGTTAGCTGACCAGAGGCCCAATCAATCTGAGGGGCGTGAAGTCGCAACCATGGCAGACCAAGGATGATGGTGGAAGTTGCCATTCGTAACACAAAAAACTGCAGACTCTCTCTATGTAAAACCCCTATGGTGACCCCCAACTCCGGAGTCTGAGACAGAGGGTATTTACTCTGCAGAGGAGAGTCATCCACCGCAGTAACTAACACTTTTTGACTCAATGGGACAATAGGAATTCCCAGTCTTTTAGCAAAGTCATAGTCAATAAAATTGGAGTCGAGAAAGGCCTCAGTAGAAACAGTCTGGTCTTCCCATGAAATGGTGCATGGGAGGAGCAGTCGATCGTCTTTGAGAGGTAAACTCTGTGTGCTTAGGGTGTTACCTCTGACCACTCCTAAGCGACAGCGTTTCCCGACTTTTTGGGACAGCTCTGTGCTTTATGACCCTCCTCTGCACAGTACAAGCAGGGCTGCTCAGTCTTTCTACGAGTCTGCTCGACCTGGGACAATTTTGAACGTCCAATCTGCATGGGTTCAGGGGAAGGTGAGGTAGGTGGTGAGGAAGCGTAGGAAACGTATCTCACACTACTCCTACCCCGACTTTGTCTCTGATACCGTAGGCGACGGTCTACTCTGATCGCTAGTGAAATGGCTTCATCAATGGTTTTAGATTCAGGATATCCTAACATCAGATTAGACACTGCATCTGATAATCCTGATAAAAAACAATCCAATAATGCAAATGAGCCCCATCTAGCTGACACTGCCCACTTCCTGAACTCCGCTGCATAAGTTTCTACCGAATCCTTGCCTTGCCACAACATCTTGAGCTTCCGCTCAGCGGTCAAGGCAGAGTCCGGATCATCGTAAATTATAGCCATAGCTTTGAAAAATTCCTCCACAGAGGTCAGGGCCCCATCACCTGGCTGAAGGCCATATGCCCAGGTCTGGGAATCCCCAGTCAACAGTGTCTTAATGAAGGTAATTCTCTGGGCCACAGTACCTGAAGCATTAGGTCTCAACTCAAAGTAAGAAAACACTCGATTTTTAAAGTTTCGAAAGTCAGATCAATGACCAGAAAACTTCTCAGGCACAGGCATACGTAAGTCTGTAACAAGAAGGGATCACACTGTGTTAACAGTCGTCTGAAGGGCTTGTATAGACCCAGACAAAGCATTAATCTGGGTCTGATGACTATCCAGCACGCTGATGCAATTCTCCACCGAGGTGGTGAGTGCAAGCAGACGACTGTTAAGTGCATCCATATTGTTTTGGTCTGCCGTTCTGTAGCGATTGGTGTCAACACGCAGAGAGAATCTGATTATTGGTGATCTGCAGATTCACCAGTAATGCAGATATACACCAGATTATGAATGATCTGCAGAATCACTAATAATCCAGGTATGTCTAACCTCTGGACGCGTACGTTAAAAAAGGGCGTCAGGAAAAAAGGGCGCAGGGTTTTAAACGATAAGCATGAATAACGTTTAAAAAAAATTGTGATATATTTCGTTTAAAAATAATGTTTTATAAAGTTATAAATCATTAAATAATGTGTATGAAATCGGCAATTGTAAAAACGTTAATCTTCTCTGTTTAAAAAGTGAAATGTATAATAACGTTTTCTAAAGGATTAATAAGAATTTTACTAAAACTATACCTAACCTTACTCTCACACAGAACCCTCCCTGTACCTACCCCTAACCCCTAGACCCCCCTGGTGGTGCCTAAACCTAAGACCCCCCTGGTGGTGCCTAAACCTAAGACCCCCCTGGTGGTGCCTAAACCTAAGACCCCCCTGTGATAAGCATTAATTAATAACGTTTTAAAAAAATATTGTGCTGTTTTTCGTTTAAAAATAATGTTTAAAAAATATTGTACTGTTTTCATTTAAAAATAATGTTTAAAAAATTATAAATCATTAAATAATGTGTAATTATGAGAAGCAGTTATAAAACATTAAAAGTCTCCGGGCGCCGCTTATAAAACGTTATTTTTCTCCGGCGCCCTTTTTTCCTGTTGGGCGCCCATTAAACGATATTTATTATGGGAGTGAATGGCGGCGCCCTTTTTGTCCTCCTGCCTCATGCGCCCAAATTTCCTGTTACCCATCTGGACACCTGAGGTATGAGTGTATGGTGTAACAGTAACCCTTTGAGAGAGAACCGCCAGGGGAACTGGAGGCAGGAAGAAGAAGGGAATTCACCCCAGACTGTGGGTGAATCCCTTAGGCCAGAGGCTCCCTAGGAGAGGGGCCTAGGCCTGGTTGCAGGAAGCCCTGCTGCTAATAAGAACAGGTTCACCCTACTGGATGTGAGATACTATCTCTCTACACCCTAGTGGCGGGCTAAGGAAGTACAGGTATACAGTGCTAGTCTTGGGTGTGAGGTCCGTAGTCATGACACCCTGGAACTAGTCTATCTCATAACATAGAAACAGTAGCCTAGACTTGGGTGTGAGGTTCGTAGTCACAACACCCCAGAACCGGTCTATTACATATCATAGCATTAACACAGTTTACTAAGCTTGGGTGTGAGGTCCGTAGTCACAACACCCTGGAGCTAGTCTATAGCATAACATAGCATTGAGACAGTTTCCTAAGCTTGGGTGTGAGGTCCGTAGTCACAACACCCTGGAACTAGTCTATAGCATAACATAGCATAACCTGAGAAGGTAATCTAGCTCAGTGTGAATTCCCAGGTCCTTCCTGGTTCAAACGCACTGTTGGATCTGACTGAGGTCTGTGTGCTAACACATGAAGCATTTGCAACGGCAGACGATGTGAGACTGAGGGACGAGTGGTTATATAGTGCAGCGCTGGCCAGCGCCGCCCAGTCCCTTCCAGCCAATCCGCATACATCCTTGGATCAGCTGACTAAGGGAGTCAGCTGATCCCTCTCTGCTTCCCATAAAGCTTCTGTCTTGCCGCGCGCGCACGTGTATTCCTCAGCCTATGTGCACAGGAAGGCTGTACCACATCAGACACATGTCGCCGCGCGTAAACCGCCGGACTAGACGCGGAAACAGCCGCCACGCCGTCAGAGCACGCGGCGGCCATTCCGCAATCCTTCACACAAATACATTAGTTTTACACTAAAAATTAACTCATTACCTCCCACACTCCCCAATTTTTTTTTTTGTAATAAAAAAAAAATACAATTAAAAAAATACATAAATAGTTACCGTAGGGACTGAACTTTTTAAATATTTATGTCAAGAGGGTATAACACTGTTACTTTATAAACTATGGGCTTGTAATTAGGGATGGACGCAAAACTGAAAAATAAAATATTGGCGCCAAACATTGTGATAGGGACATCATTTAAACGGTTTTATAACCGGGACAAATGGGCAAATAAATTGCATGGGTTTTAATTACAGTAGCATGCATTATTTAAAAACTATAATGGCCGAAAACTGAAAAATAATGCATTTTTTACCACATTTTTTCCTATTTTCCCATTAAAACACATTTAGAATAAAATAATTCTTGGCATAATGTCCCACCTAAAGAAAGCCTAGTTGGTGGCGAAAAAAAACAAGATATAGTTCATTTCATTGTGATAAGTAATGATAAAGTTATAGACGAATGAATGGAAGGAGCGCTGAAAGGTGAAAATTGCTCTGGTGCTCAAGGGGTAAAACCCCTCAGTTGTGAAGTGGTTAATGTTACCTTTAATGTATGTAAAGCATAAATTGTGCTTAATATCAGTTCAAACTTGCCAAACAGCATAAAGGAAATGTTTTTACATCTCTATTTCACAGTTGAACTGTACTTATGTATAACCGTAATTTGTATCCCAAAATATATTCTATTGTTGCTTTAACATAACGGTATTGTACTTTGTTATAGCTTTGACTTCCTTCTGTCCAAACTCAAAGATGGATTGCAGCACCAAGATACCCAGATGCGCAAAGCCATTTCACCAACCGAAAGATTACTGCTAACCTTGAGGTAAGTACTGTGTGCACATACAGTATGTATACACCTTTTTTTTTCTAAAGTAACATATAACTTGCTACAGTGAAATATTAACATTAGTCACCTATGTAATGATTGCTTCACATGTTTGAAATAACATTGTTTATGAAAGCATACATCAGCACTTTTACATGACACCCTACTGCAGCCAAATACAACAGTATGGATGCCAGGCAATTAGTACAGCGACAACATAACAAAATATGGCTGCATACATATCCCTTCCAATTACTGTAGAGCTTTATTGTTTGTTTGTAAAAATATGTAACATAAGGTATGGATTAGTTCTTGTGTATGGTTTGTGAGAACATCATTTACTGGACATATGTCTGACATTGTCTACTGTTTGTTACTATATTTTTTTTTGTGTAAAGTAATAGAAGAGTAAGGTTATGTTAGAAATATGGAATGGGTTTACAATTTGCGCCCATCAAGGCCACCTCAACAACATTTAGAAAAAAATAGAATTGTGTTGAAGTCTGCACACAGAACTAATCTTTCGTCTCGTCTTATCATTTCCAGAAAAGAGGTTTGTTTGGAGGCAGGATTCTCACTTGGTTGTTGAGGCCTGGTTTATGGGAAATCTGTATATAACACAGCCTCTTGGCTTTATGGATTATCAGTAGATGGCCCTTGGTAAGGGGGGTAATAGCCCATGTTGGTTGGTGGCCTAATAGGATAATTTGGGTAACCATACTCATTTTCATGTTGATAATAGCTGTTATGGTAGTTGAAGTTGCCATAAGGGACGCATACTGGAACGAAGGTGGCGCAAACATCAGTCTCCTGATGACAAACTTTCCCTAATTGCTCACCTGAAAAAATATCAAATGATGATTAACAAAAAGAAGTCCTTATTCCTGTCTCACGAAATTGCAAATGCAGCCAACAGACCTGCCCAACTCTTCCGCACGGTTGACAGTCTCTGCAATCCATCTTGCAGGAAATCCATCCATCTTGCAGGAAATCCAGCTTCAGACCTTCACAGGAACTGTGCGAGAAATTTGCCCACTTCTTCTCAGACAAAGTCTCCTCCATACGATCTGCCATTCAATTCACAGCCCCAGAAACCCATGCAGAGCCATATAACAGGTGCAAAAATAGCCTACAACCATGGTCTGATTTTAAGGTAATCACTGGAAAAGACATCTTGGATATCCTCTCAAACCTTCGCCAGACTACCTGCGATCTGGACCCTGGCCCCACTAAGTTCATGTTGAAATGCCCTGAACTATTTACACCGGCATTCCACAAAATAGTCAATGGCTCCTTACAAGAAGGGTGGTTTCCCTCTACTCTGAAAGAAGCAATTGTCAGGCCACTACTCAAGAAACCATCCTTAGACCCAGATGCTCTAAACAGCTACAGACCTGTCTCAAACCTCCCCTTTCTGGGAAAAGTTATTGAAAAGGCTGTCTACCTCCAACTTGAAGCCAGGCTCTCCAGAAACAACATCCTTGACCCTCTTCAATCTGGCTTCAGGAAATATCACAGCTGTAAAACAGCCCTCACCCAGATTTGCAATGATCTGCTCATTGCAAGAGACAAGGGTCAATGTTCCATCCTGATTTTGCTCGACCTCTCAGCGGCTTTTGACACAGTCGATCATGAAATCTTGCTCAACAGGCTACAAGAGTACTATGGCATAGATGGCATTGTTCTCCGGTGGTTCAACTCCTTCCTGGCTGGCAGAACACAAAGGGTAGCCTTAGGGCCCTTCCTCTCCAACCCTGTACCACTAAAATACGGTGTACCTCAGGGCGCAATATTATCCCCTTTACTTTTCACCATATACATGCTGCCACTTGGAGAAATCATACAAAAACATGGCCTGACATATCATTGCTATGCTGATGACACCCAGCTATATTTGTCATTCAAACCTGACGTCACAGACCCTATTCCACAAATAAACGCATGCTTAGCTGAGCTTCAGGAGTGGATGAATAATAATTGGCTAAAACTTAATGCTGACAAAACTGAGGTTCTTGTTATCGAGGGCCAGGGCTCAACAGCAAAGCAGCCCCAGTCTCAACCAACACCGCTAAGGATAGGGAGCTCAGACCTGAACAACTCAGACTGTGTGCGCAGCCTGGGAGTACAGATTGATGGGAAATTAAGCTTCAGGAATCAAATCTCAGCTGTTGTGAAACATTCCTTCTTTCACCTAAGGAATATTGCAAGGATTAAACACCTAATTCCTTCAGAGGATCTTCCAACCCTAATTCATGCCTTCATCACATCAAGGTTAGACTACTGCAACGTCCTCTACACAGGCCTGCATAAGAAAGACGTACGCCACCTGCAATTAGTACAGAATAATAATAATAATCCGAACATTTGTATAGCGCTTTTCTCCTGTCGGACTCAAAGCGCTCAAGAGCTGCAGCCACTGGGACGCGCTCAAGAGGCCACCTTGCAGTGTTAGGGAGTCTTGCCTTGAACTCCTTACTGAATAGGTACTTGACCTAGCCAGGATTCGAACCCTGGTCTCCCATGTCAAAGGCAGAACCCTTGACCAGTACTCTATCCAGCCTGCCGCCGCAAGGCTGTTAACGAGCCAACCCCGCCATTGCCACATAACACCAACCCTGTGCTCACTCCACTGGCTACCGATAAAATGGAGAATTCTGTTTATGATTGGCTTACTGACATTCAAATCCTTGCACAATCTGGGCCCTGGATACCTGAAGGACTTGTTGCAACTGCATCACACCCCCCACAATCTTAGATCAAAAGGACGTAACACCTTGGTCACCCCCAGAGTCCACCTCAAAACCTTTGGAGACAGAGCCTTTTGTCATGCTGCCCCTACACTTTGGAACTCCCTGCCACACCCAATCAGGACAGCTCCATCCCTGGAAGCATTTAAGTCTAAACTGAAAACCTAAACTGAAAACCATGTCATGACGGCGGCCGGCGTGACAGCACGGCGCATGCGCGATTAAACCGCGCATGCGCCGTGCTGTCATGCCGGCCGCCGTCATGACGCGCGGCGGCCGGCGTGTGACGTCATTCGTGACGTATAAGGAAGGAGAAGGCCCGACACTCTCCAGTGTCGCCCGGGGGACCGGCCTGTCAGCGCTATGCGGACAGCCGCCGGGAGAAGAGCCTTGAGGCCGGCGTGGGACGTCCCGACCAGGGCTGGCATGGAGAAAGCCCCGGGTAAGTTCAAATTTTATTTTTACTCTGAGCTCGGAGTCCCTTTAAGATCTAAAATTCTATCTTCTGGCACTTTTTTCATATATGGAACTAGACTAACTGCAAAATTGTGGTGACCACAGCTAGCATGATGTAATACACCTACAGCTTCCTGCATAGAACTCAATACACCACTCTCAAAACTGCTTTGTGATCTTCCAACTACACCTTGGCGCCTTCCTCTTCCTGTTTGTTTTGTGTTTTTTGTTGTGGAGGTAGTAGGCTGGTCAACACTGCATGTATTTGACGTTTCATCACTTGGTGTGTCTGATGTACTTAATAAAGACACAGTCGTTTTTTCCATGCCTTCTTGTGCATCATCTTCATCAACTCTGACCACAGGATCAGCAGGAATGTTATCTTCTGTCCTATGGAAGGACAAAGGTTGGTAAGTATTGCAAGTGTGATCAATATATCTGTTTACATATGTGTGTATTGCCCTATAAAAAAAAAGGTAATGTAACTTACAAACATTGAACACAATGAGAGATGCAGAGCTCTCCTGCAACCTATTCACAGTTACTAATATGGCAGTTTGATGTGTTTTATTAGCAGTTTCATTATGTAGAAGCTTTCCAGAGGCGCCAATAGAATAAAAGTCACTTAAACGAGCTTAAAACCGAGGGGACAGTGGTGGACTTATCCCATCCATGCGGACAAAGCAAACAAAGGAAGGACTGTGGCATCAATTCAATTCAATTCACTTTATCGTCATTGTGTAACACAACGAAATTACTTTTCATGACAACCCCATGGTGCATATAGGGAACATAGTGCTAGTAACAAGAAAGAGAAGAAATTATACAAGTATGCCACGTATTACAGATGTTTAAACAATTTGTACACAG
The DNA here is from genome assembly GCF_040937935.1 of Hyperolius riggenbachi. Taxonomy (NCBI): domain Eukaryota; kingdom Metazoa; phylum Chordata; class Amphibia; order Anura; family Hyperoliidae; genus Hyperolius; species Hyperolius riggenbachi. The sequence continues at coordinate 152,834,939 of NC_090656.1, read as the reverse complement.
GGTTAATTATTTCAGAGAGGATTCAGAGTTCATCAAGTTTATGGTGGATGGGAAAAAGCTGTCTTTCAGTCTGTTTGTGTGTGTGCGGATTGATCTGAAACGTTTACCTGATGGAAGGAGCTCAAACAAGGCATTTCCAGGGTGAGTGTTGTCCTTGATAATGTTTTTGGCCCTTCTCACGCTGCGAGTATTATACAAAAGTTCCAGTGATGGTAGTTCAGTGCCAATAATGGCTTCTGCTGAGCTCGGGATAACCGGCAAGGAGGTTAACGCCGCCTCGGAGTTTAGCGGCAGCAGGAAGAGCTGTCATTCGGCTCTCCCCGTGCCGAACTGAGTGGCGCTGATATGACAGCACCTGGGAAAAGGGCCTTACATGTAAAATTGGTTGTTCTGTTAATCAATGTACAACACTGACATCTTGTGGAAGTGGAGTGAACAGTGTCTTTCATTCTTTTGTGATAAATTAATTGTGTAGTTTCCATTTTATTCTTTAGCCTGCTGGGCATTTCAATTCCCGCGGCCACATGGCCGCGCGAGGGTTTTTTTTCGCCCGATTTTTTTTTCTTATGTAGCTAGCCTAGCGCTAGCTACATGATTCTCCCCTTCCTCCTCTCTCCCTCCCACCCTTCTGATTGTGGCCGGCGATCACGCCCATAAGGAAATCCCGTTCTGAACGGGATTTCCTTTAGGGCTTCCCCCGTCGCCATGGCGACGAACGTCGTGACGTCATCGACGTCGTGACGTCACTGGGACTCCCGATCCACCCCAAAGCGCAGCCTGGCGGCAATTGGCCAGGCTGCGCACGGGGTCTGCGGGGGGGCCCTCTTTCGTGTCGGGTAGCGGCGGATCGGTGGCGAACGGCAGCGATCGGGGCAAACACGCAGCTAGCAAAGTGCTAGCTGCGTGTAAAAAACAAAACAAAACATCAAAATCGGCCCAGCGGGGCCCGAGCAGTGCCCTCTAGCGTCTCTAGACGAGCTCAGCTCGTTCAGAACGCTAGGGAGGTTAAAGTGAACCTGAACTCTTGCACAGGACAGAGGGAAAACAGAGAGAAATGCACCCTGTGTGTATTTAAAGAGCGTAGCCTGTCTAATTTGCCCTCATCTGTGTCTAATCAGAATAGCCAAGCAGCTCAGGGTGACCCAAACTACTAAGAATGTATAGGGGGATAAAAGGAACCAAAAAGCCCTCCTACTAAAAAAGCAAAGCTTGGTGTAATTGCCTTCTTAAAACAGAAGGAAATTTGCAATAATTCAGTTATAAATGAACATTTGTGGTTACCCACAATGCACACCTACTAAATATGCAAATTATCCCTTTTTGCCCTTGTTAAGCCAAGCAAGCATCCAGATCCGCTGGTTTATAGCAAGCCTATAGCTTTAAGTTTTACACAGCCATATCAAACCCACATGTAGACAGCCTGTTTCGGACTTTTGGTCCTCATCAGTACATGGCAGGGATTGATAAGGCTGTATGAGATAGGGCTTGGACGAGTACAACAGAATAACCAAGCAGCTCAGGGTGACCCAAACTACTAAGAATGTATAATCACAAGTTGTCATTTCATATCTCCCCTGTGTCAGCTGACTGCCATGGCAGATAAGCTCATGTGAAAGCACAGGATGGTTAACAATATGTCTGCTTCCATGAAAGCAGGAAGTAGAAACACTGGAGATTTATTGTAGGATTTGTATCAGCTGTAACACAGAAATGTTTTTTGTTTAAAGGTTATTATGTTGTTGCATATATGTTAGAGCAGAGAGGAAGTTCTGAGTTCAGGTCCGCATTAAACCATCAATCTACTGATGCAAGCCATAACTACGGCACATGCACAGCAGCAGTCCATCAGTGATTACCACATGCCGACAGTCAATTAGATGCATATCCTGCATCCTGAGTCCTCCTCAGTAAGGCCTGGAACCCACTACAAAGCGCTATTGGTAATCGCAGGGGATCTAATTAACATGTATAAATACATCAGAGGGCAATATAATAGCTTGGCGGATGAGCTTTTTGTCCCTAGGCCTTCTCAAAGAACTAAAGAACATGATCTGCGCATGGAGGAAAAACGTTTTAGCCATTTATTTAGGAAAGGGTTCTTTACAGTAAGAGTGATTAAGATGTGGAATGCGTTGCCAGGGTCGTGGAGTCGAGGTCGTGGAGTCGGGCAAATTTGGGTGCCTGGAGTCGGAGTCGTGGAGTCGGGCAAATTTGGGTGCCTGGAGTCGGAGTCGGAAAAAAATGCACCGACTCTGACTCCTAATGAATTTGTAACTGTAATTTAAATAGAAAATATGATAAAATGTTATATTTCTCAGATAATAGTAATTAAAAATAATGTATATATACAGTATATATACAGTAATAGCTGTGCTTAGTCCACAAAAATGAAATAAACCAATCAAAATTAGTTACTTGTGCTGCTTCAATAAAGCAGTCCCCGTATTTTTAAGGTCAGATATACATATCTGATTGTGACTGTATATATGATGTGTACAGGAATCTCTTATATATGTTACGGCCAGAACCCGAAGTGTGGCCACTTCTAGTTCTGGCCGGCCACTTCGGGTTCTGGCCGGCCAATGTGCAAAGTGGCCGCAGCGCAGCGGCCAATGTTAGAAATATAATGTTTCCTTTTAATATTAATGTAGTTTTCCGGCCGTCTCTGGCCAAATGTAGCAAAACAGTTCGTTCATTGAATGAAATGAAGCTGGCGGCTCCGCCTCCTCTCCTCCGCCCCTGCCTCTCTCTCTCTTCTTCGGGCAGCCGGCGGGGACACGCGTGTCCCCGAGAGTCGTTCGTGGCGCCAGGAAAGCAGAGCGGGGAGGCTGCAGACATTGCTTCTGCCAGCACCCGCTCTGCAGGGACGAACGACAGGGTTGCCTGCCGTGACGAACGACTCTGGGGGGACACGCATGTCCCCTGCTGCCAGTATCGGGGAGAAGAGAGAGAGGCAGGGGCGGAGGAGAGGAGGCGGAGCAGAAGCCGGGCGGCTTCATCCTTCTACATTGCCGCCAGCTTCATTTCATTCAATGAACTAACTGTTTTGCTACATTTGGCCAGAGACGGCCGGAAAACTACATTAATAATAAAAGGAAACATTCCATTTCTAACATTGGCCGCTGCGCATCGGCCACTTCGCACATTGGCCGGCCAGAACCCGAAGTGGCCGGCCAGAACTAGAAGTGGCCACACTTCGGGTTCTGGCCGTAACATATATACTAAATAACATCTATGCTGTAAGAATAAAGCCTGATGTGTAGCTGTGTCACTAATAGAGATGGTCAATGAGATGGAAATAATTCTGCATTGATGCTGATTTATGCAAATGTATGCACTCCCTTTGCTGATGAAATCAAATAATTTGATATGTTGTTAAAATTGGGTTTGGTGACTACAAATTAAAGGGTACCTGAGACGGATGAAAAGTAAAGTTTTATACATACCTGGGGCTTCCTCCAGCCCCCTTCAGGCTAATCAGTCCCTCGCTGTCCTCCACCACCCGGATCTTCTGCTATGAGTCCTGGTAATTCAGCCAGTCATCGCTGTCCGGCCGCATGCCGCTCCCACAGCCAGGAACATTCTGCACCTGCGCAATAGTGCTGCACAGGTGTAGTATGCTCCTGGCGGCGGAGTGTGTGCATGCGCACTACGCCCGACTGGCTCAAGTACCTGGACTCATAGCAGAAGATCCAGGTGGTGGAGGAGGACAACGAGGGATTGATTATCCTGAAGGCGGCTGGAGGAAGCCCCAGGTATGTATAAAACTTTAATTTCATCTGTCTCAGGTTTACTTTGTTACACAGTAGTACTATACTCTACATATGCACTCCCCACCGAGCTGCAAGGAATCCACTGAGAATGCTGTACACATTGAACACAGAGGGGTTGTTTGTCACCCATAAACCTTGTTCAGATTGTGCATGAAGAATGTGTAATAGAGGAAGAATCTCCTCATTCCCCTGCAGAGTACCTGCACATCATTCTTACATGTACCCACACTTACATTGCCTAGGGCCTGATAGATATTCTTTGTTCCGGTTTGTACCTTTTACAAGTACTCTTACCAAGGACTAGTTTTAGTCTAAAGGGAATAAATATAGTAGTCTACATATCCTTCTCACTTCAGTTGTCTTGTAAAAATCCTAAGCGTTGGCAGTTAAGAGACAAATTTCATGTTACATACTTTTAATCAACAAAATTGTAATATGCAAATTAGAGGAGTCGGAGTCGAGGAGTCGGTGGAATCCTAAACTGAGGAGTCTGAGTCGGTGGATTTTTGGACCGACTCCACAGCCCTGTGTGTTGCCACAGGAAGTAGTTATGGCAAACTCTATGGCTATCATTCATAAAGCATTTCCGCATGCGGAAATGCTTAAAACAGCTGACTTTACCAAACACTTAGCAAAATCTGCATTCATAAAGGCTCTTTCCGCATGAAAAGCTGACATTGCCGAGCAGAGTGATAAATCACCGCCTTGTGCGGTGATTATCGTAAAAAATGTAACAAAATGTTAATTCATAAAGATTACCGCAAGCGGTGTGAGGTCAGGAAGTACCGCTCCCTTGGATGTGGCGATAACAATGTTAAAGGGATACTGTAGGGGGGTCGGGGGAAAATGAGCTGAACTTACCCGGGGCTTCTAATGGTCCCCCGCAGACATCCTGTGTTGGCGCAGCCACTCACCGATGCTCCGGCCCCGCCTCCAGTTCACTTCTGGAATTTCTGACTTTAAAGTCAGAAAACCACCGCGCCTGCACGCCCGTGTCCTCGCTCCCGCTGATGTCACCAGGAGCGTACTGCGCAGACACAGACCATACTGGGCCTGCGCTGTGCGCTCTTGATGACATCAGCGGGATCGAGGACACGGCAATGCAGGCGCAGTGGTTTTCAGACTTTAAAGTCTGAAATTCCAGAAGTGAACCGGAGGCGGGGCCGGAGCATCGGTGAGTGGCTGCGCCAACACAGGATGTCTGTGGGGGAACAATAGAAGCCCCGGGTAAGTTCAACTCATTTTCCCCCGACCCCCCTACAGTATCCCTTTAAGTTAATGGAGACACAGACCTCCCAGGCAGCTGCAGTAGAGCGGAACACAGAGAAATGTATCAACTCGGCAGCTTACTATGCTTCCGCAAGCCTACCGACAGCCTAGTTGGGGGAATCTCCGCACTGCTATCGCAACTGTATACATTTTTATGAATGAGCAGCCAGAAGTCTAAAATACCGCCAGCGGGGTTTTCCCACATGGATTTACTTTACTGACAACCCTTTCATGAATGATAGCCAAAACCTGCATTTAAAGGGTGCTTAGATGCTTTCCTTGCATTGAAAGACATCCAGGGCTACAATTACTAGGTAATGCCTAATTATGTTGATCCAGGGATTTTATCTGATTTCCATCTGGAGTCGGGAAGGAATTTTTTCCCTTTTGGGGCTAATTGGACCATGCCTTGTAAGGGTTTTTCGTCTTCCTCTGGATCAACAGGGAGTTGATGTGAGGGAGTAGGCTGGTGTTGTACTTTGTTCTTTGGATGAACTCGATGGACGTATGTCATTTTTCAACCCAAATAACTATGTAACTATGCAATCGCTAGCGTTTTCTAAGTGAAGTCATGAGCGTTTTCTGGCGATTTTGGTAGCGATTTTAAAAAGTAAGCATTTTGCCAGCGATTGTGTAGCGATTTGCGATTAGCATTTTTAATTCTGATTGGTCCTTTCAATTAATTTTAATTTTTTTACAGTGTGCAGTAATTTAAAAACGCTAGCAAAATCGCTCTGAGTAGGTTTTGACGAGTGATTACGCCCGCGTTTATATACTTGACATTGCAGAAACACTAAAAACTCTAAAAAGCTGCATGTCCTGCGTTTGCGATTTTAATAATCGAAATCGCTCTAGTGGAATTTGGCTCATCCATTAACATTAGCTGAGTGTTTAGGGAAATCTTTTGAAAACCTCCCTAAACGCTAAAAAAAGCACTCTAGTGGGTTCCAGCCCTTAGGGCTGGTTCACACTGCAAGAGTTTTTTTTAGTGCCAGTGATTTGAAAAGCACTTTCAAATGCAATGCTATGGGGGATTTTTACAAAAGCACATTGCTCCAGTAAGAACACACAAATTAGCAAGAGTTTTTAAAATCACAAAGCATTGAGAAAAGCTCTTGTAGTGTGAACCAGCCCTAAGCCAAATAGAACAGTGCTTGACCAAATAGAGTCATAATATCGAATCTGGGAGACACAGACAGACGTACAAACCCAGGGAGGAGAGACTATGCAAGCACTGTGAGCAGAAGACCCTCGAGGACGAGAATCACTTCCTGCTGCACTGCCCCAAATATACCACAACCAAGGAAACCTTCTTTAAAGGAGAACTGTAGTAAGAAGAATATGGAGGCTGCCATATTTATTTCCTTTTAAAGGGAACCTAAACTGAGAGGGATATGAATGTTTTCTTTTAAACAATACCAGTTGCCTGACTCTTCTGCTGATCAATTTGCTGCAGTAGTATCTGGCTCTCACACCTGAAACAAGCATCCAGTCTGACTTCAGTCAGAGCACCTGATCTGCATGCTTGTTGAGGGGCTGTGGCTAAAAGTATTAGAGACACAGAATCAGCTGGAGAGTCAGGCAACTATTATTTTAAAAGGAAAAATCCATATCCTTCTCAGTTTAGGTTCCCTTTAAACAATATCAGTTGCCTGGCAGCCCTGCTGATCTATTTGGCTGCAGTAGTGTCTGAATTACGCCAGAAACAAGCATGCAACTAATCTTGTCAGATCTGACAATAATGTCAGAAACTCCTGATCTGCTGCATGCCTGTTCAGGATCTATGGCTAAAAGTATTAGAGGCAGTGTATCAGCAGGATAGCCAGGCAACTGGTATTGCTTAACCTTTTGAGGACCGCGTGCATTAGATTCTACGCCGCACTTGTGGCTGTTCTAGCCTGATGCAGCGTAGAATCTACGCCGGCCCGCCGTTTCCGCTCCCAACGCGATCCCGGAGGGGGAGATTAAGCTGTCATATGTGATCAGCAGCCATCACCGCTCTTTCTGGCATCTCTGCTCGTTGTAACCTAAGTCCCCGGCCACGGCTTGAAGACGTCATCAAGCCGCGACCCAGAACTTAGAGGCAGTACGAGTGGGGATTGTTATAATTTAAGTAGGCCTCAGTTATCTGGACTGAGTTTTAGGTAAAAGGCTTGTTCGCAGAGTATACCTTTAAAGGGTTTTCAAAGATGCAGGCAGGAGCATCTCAGTGTCTGCTTGAAGCAGATGATACAAGCAGATACTGAGAACATGTTCCTGAAGGAAGGCCACAGGCCTACACTGCCCCAGACATATGGACTACGAGAACAATCAACATAGGCCATATTTACAAAATATCACATTCTTGTAAGTAAGTGAAAAGTGGCATTAAATATTAATCGAGTAAGTGTGTATTATGACACCACGAGGGCTCTAAGCCAATAGTCGGGTCTGAGGGAAGGCTCAGATGAGGTCATATTTAACTCTTTCCTAGTCAGTATTAAAGGGCTGGATGGGCCAGCGGAGCACACTCTGATTCCTACTTTCATGCTCTCTATATGCTAACTGGAACACCTAATTATTTCCTTTCCTTATGTAATCTGATATAATGTATGCTGTACATAGGTAGTCTAGAAGATGTAACTTAGAATAGACATAAGAAGACCTGATTATCTTCAGCAGGAAGGTAATCACGCAGCTGTAACGCAAGGCAAGAATCTGCTTGGCTAGGATATGTCGAACTGTATCTGTATATTTGTTTCCTGAATAAACTTCATCATACTTTGAAGATGCCTAAGAAAGTCTATCTCCTGCTTGCTGTGATGAGTCGTGTTTGCAACGCTTGCTGATGAGTTTGCTGGTGTCGAAGAAAAAAAGGTGATTTATAACAGGGATGTCGGAGAGAACGGTGGTGTCCGCAGCGGCTCATCGCTGGAGCCTGGAAGGTGAGTGATGGCTGCTGCTGAAAGGGGGGACACCTGGCCACAAAGGGGGGGCACACACCAGCAACAGGATCCGGCTGACCCCCCAAATGCATGCCCCCCCCCTCCAATGCAAAAGTGCCTGGTCCTTAAGGGGGGGTTAGGCGGCCGGTCCTAGAAGGGTTAACCTCCTTAGCGGTAACCCCGTGCTGGACACGGGGTAAGCCGCCGGAGGGTGCCGCTCAGGCCCTGCTGGGCCGATTTACATAATTTTTTTTTTGCTACACGCAACTAGCACTTTACTAGCTGCATGTGCAAAACTATCGCCGCCGCCTCCCGCCGATTCAACCCGCCGCGTCGCTACCCCCCCCCCCCCCCGACCGCTTGCGCTGCCTGGCCAATATTATATAAGAGAGAACAGAGGCACCAAAAGGATAAAAAGGGTTTTAAAAGGAGCTTAAAAGCCAAAACTTGGTAATTAGAGAAGGCAGTGGTGGACTTACCCCCTCCAAGCAGACACAACACGACTGTACATTCAGTCTATTTATTAACGAACTCCAGATAAAAAAAGCAACGCGTTTCACGGGTCAGCTCCCGCTTCCTCAGGCAATAGAAAAAGGAGTTACAGCATCTAGCAAAACAAACGACACTCAGCGCCTCTGTCGATTCTAGCAATTATAATTATTTATTCACAAATACTCCAACAAGTAACTGGCAACGCGTTTCACGGGCACAATCCCGCTTCATCAGGCAACATAAAAGCGGAGTATTACACAGCAAAGAGTCAAGTGTCAGCTTGGCACCTCTGTGTATTTGTGAATAAATAATTATGATTGCCAGAATCGACAAGCATCGTGTCTGCTTCTAGTAGCTGGTCCACCACCGCCTACTGATCATTTTAACAATTTTAGTCCTTTTTACCCTATTGGCGCCTCTGTACAGCCTTACAGATCCAATTTATCCACCCTTGGTGGAAGGGTGATACACCCTTTTTTTCCCCTATCTACAGAGAGCGACATCTTAATCCTGAGTGGGGACAGGTCTAATCTCCCCACCTGCCTATACAGTGGTTGCCTGCGTGGTGACCCTTGTTTGTAAGTATAATACTTACTTTTCATTTTCCATCTCATTATCCAGTACATACTACACTATATTGGGCTCTCGGTTTTTCTGCTTTGTACTCTTGCTACAGTTGTCCTTTAAGAAACTTATGGAACTATTTCCAGACTTTCACACATTAAAGCAGTGGTCCTCAAACTAAGGCCCACAGGCCGAATGCGGCCCCCCAAGGCTTTTTCACTGGCCCCCAAACACAATGTAGAACCTATAGATGTGTCTCATTGCACCTTTAAATATCGGTGACCCCGCATATAGAATACCAGTGCTGGCACCACCCATCCACATACTATAGAAGCCAGCAAGCACTAAGGGCCGGAGTTCAAACACTTTTAGCATACCCGACAGAATAGCATGGGTTGCTTGGGTTGCAAGGTTAATGCTGCTGATGGTCATTATGGGGTTAATGTATGACCTGCATCACTTTGCACATGCTCAGTAGCATTTGTATGCTATTGTCGGGTATGCTAAAATGTTGGAACACCGGTTCACATTGAGCTTATGAACCCAGCGCATCCGCTCCTGTGCTGCGTTCTGCTCGGTCAAGCGGAAGGATCGTGCATGTCGGGAACGTCCGCTCCAGTCATCAGAACGCAGGGAGCGGAAGGGAGCGCAACGCAGCAATGTGAATTTTCCCATCGGGAAAGCATAGCTTCCACTGCTACGTTCCGCTCATCGGAGCGGAACGTAAGCTCAATGTGGACCGGCCCTAATTCACTGGCTTCCAATCCAATTTTGCATCAGGTGACACTGCTTTCCAACTGGACTGTAGGTTATCACCTGGGTATGCTTCACTGGTGCACAAAGATATTCTATGGCACCGCATGACTCAATGGCTGCTGCTCGGAGTTCTATTCCGGCCCTCCAGCAGTCTGAAGTATATTGATCCGGCCCTTGAATGAAAAAGTTTGAGGACCCCTGCTTTAGACTGCTGGGGGGCCAGAGTGTACATAAAATGATGTAGAAAAACATTACATTGAACCTAAGTGGTGTAAACAGCACCTAAAACACAATCCCCCTCACTCAAAGCAAACAGTGTTCAAAATACAAGCAAAAAAGTTCAATACATACTGTATTTTTGAAAGTCCCCCCAAAACAACCCCTTTCCCCAGAAATTGCAAGGACTGCAAATTATCCACCCCTACACACGTACTATATTATCTCAAACCACACTACCACCACCACTACCAGTGTTTTTGCGCACCAGACAGGGAAGCATACCCAGGTGACAACCTGCCATACAATTGGACAGCAGTGCCACCTAATGCGGAATTGGATTGGAAGCCAATGAATGACTTCTTGCTGGCTTCCATGAGGAAACGTGGTGCCAGCACTGCTGCCGAATCTATAAGTAATACATTTCGTGTGTGGAGAGTCGGTAATAAGCCTCAGAGGGCCGCATTCGACCCGTGGGCCTTAGTTTGAGGACCACTGGTCTAAAGTATGTTGACCCGGCCCTTCACTAAAAAAGTTTGGGGACGCCTGATCTAGTTGGACGAGTAATTGGATGGTGACCGGCGGTAGAGGATGGCGCGGGCACATGACAGCTGCAGGGGCCCGGTAGAGACCCCAGGTAAGCGTCAGTTTTTGTTTATAAAAAAAAACAAAAACAAACAAACAACAGAACCCCTTTAAACACTTAGTAATATATCAATTAAAGGATGGGAATAAAGTTTAGAGCCAAACACATTTTTTAGTAGAGAAAAAAAATATATTAGAAAGAGGGACAAAGTCCTGAAAGAGGTGCAAATGAGGAGGAAAGAGGGACAGGGCTCCCAAAGAGGGTCAGTACCTCCAAAAGAGGAACAGTTGAGAGCTATGATTATTCTGTCCGGGTTTGCTGCTCGTCTAGGTAGACTTTTGCAGGTGCTGTATCCGGTTGTGCCCTAACATTTACGCTGCCTACATGCATGCAATGAATGCATGCACATTGTACAATCGTGCTGCGAGATTTCCTTTTTTATGCTGCAGTGCAGACGATATCTCTGCAGCCACGCCTACTACATGTCTTCAAAATTTGGGGCGTGTGGGAGGCATGGCCGTTGAGATTATTTGGGGGTAATTTGTTTCAAGTATCCACTGAGCACGCATGTTACTAAGAGTGGCAAGCAGCTCTAGGGTAGCAAGATCGGATACTGCATCTGAAAATGTTAAAAATCCCTGCCCTCTTCCAATATGGAGGAACTGGAAGAACATTCAGCACATGACTATACAGGGAACCTCAGTGATTCAAATCACTCTCCCGCCCCTTCAGCTTCTTGTATGTAATAGTTTCCTTCTTGTGCTGCCTCAAGCAATGCCCGCTTAAAACTCAAAGGTGTTTGGAAACGTAGACCACCAAAGATATGAGGCAGTTTAGGCGGCATAGTACGTAATCCCGTAGTTATAGTATGCGAATAATTTTCTGACGTTATCTCAGGTCCACTATGAATTTTGCCTAAGAACGATCAGGCATTATTGGGACAGCTCAGAGGTCTTTACAACGTCTGGTGCAGAAATTGCAAGGACTGCAAATTATCCACCCCTACACACGTACTATATTATCTCAAACCACACTACCACCACCACTACCAGTGTTTTTGCGCACCAGACAGTGAAGCATACCCAGGTGACAACCTGCCATACAATTGGACAGCAGTGCCACCTAATGCGGAATTGGATTGGAAGCCAACAAATGACTTCTTGCTGGCTTCCATGAGGAAACGTGGTGCCAGCACTGCTGCCGAATCTATAAGTAATACATTTTGTATGTGGAGAGCCGGTAATAAGCCTCAGAGGGACGCATTCGACCCGTGGGCCTTAGTTTGAGGACCACTGGTCTAAAGTATGTTGACCCGGCCCTTCACTAAAAAAGTTTGGGGACCCCTGATCTAGTTGGACGAATAATTGGACGGTGACCGGCGGTAGAGGATGGCACGGGCACATGACAGCTGCAGGGGCCCAGTAGAGACCCCAGGTAAGCGTCAGTTTTTGTTTATAAAAAAAAACAAAAATAAACAAACAACAGAACCCCTTTAAAAACTTAGTAATATATCAATTAAAGGATGGGAATAAAGTTTAGAGCCAAACACATTTTTTAGTAGAGAAAAAAAATATATTAGAAAGAGGGACACAGTCCAGAAAGAGGTGCAAATGAGGAGGAAAGAGGGACAGGGCTCCCAAAGAGGGTCAGTACCTCCAAAAGAGGAACCGTTGAGAGCTATGATTGTTCTGTCCGTGTTTGCTGCTCGTCTAGCTAGACCTTTGCAGGTGCTGTATCCGGTTGTGCCCTAACATTTACGCTGCCTACATGCATGCAATGACAGCATGCAAATTGTACAATCGTGCTGCGAGATTTCCTTTTTTATGCTGCAGTGCAGACGATATCTCTGCAGCCACGCCTCCTACATGTCTTCAAAATTTGGGGCGTGTGGGAGGCATGGCCGTTGAGATTATTTGGGGGTAATTTGTTTCAAGTATCCACTGAGCACGCATGTTACTAAGAGTGGCAAGCAGCTCTAGGGTAGCAAGATTGGATACTGCATCTGAAAATGTTAAAAATCCCTGCCCTCTTCCAATATGGAGGAACTGGAAGAACATTCAGCACATGACTATACAAGGAACCTCAGTGATTCAAATCACTCTCCCGCCTCTTCAGCTTCTTGTATGTAATAGTTTCCTTCTTGTGCTGCCTCAAGCAATGCCCGCTTAAAACTCAAAGGTGTTTGGAAACGTAGACCACCAAAGATATGAGGCAGTTTAGGCGGCATAGTACGTAATCCCGTAGTTATAGTATGCGAATAATTTTCTGACGTTATCTCAGGTCCACTATGAATTTTGCCTAAGAACGATCAGGCATTATTGGGACAGCTCAGAGGTCTTTACAACGTCTGGTGCAGAAATTGCAAGGACTGCAAATTATCCACCCCTACACACGTACTATATTATCTCAAACCACACTACCACCACCACTACCAGTGTTTTTGCACACCAGACAGTGAAGCATACCCAGGTGACAACCTGCCATACAATTGGACAGCAGTGCCACCTAATGCGGAATTGGATTGGAAGCCAACGAATGACTTCTTGCTGGCTTCCATGAGGAAACGTGGTGCCAGCACTGCTGCCGAATCTATAAGTAATACATTTTTGTGTGTGGAGAGCCGGTAATAAGCCTCAGAGGGCCGCATTCGACCCGTGGGCCTTAGTTTGAGGACCACTAGTCTAAAGTATGTTGACCCGGCCCTTCACTAAAAAAGTTTGGGGACCCCTGATCTAGTTGGACGAATAATTGGACGGTGACCGGCGGTAGAGGATGGCGCGGGCACATGACAGCTGCAGGGGCTGGTAGAGACCCCAGGTAAGTGTCAGTTTTTGTTTATAAAAAAAACAAAAACAAACAAACAACAGAACCCCTTTAAAAACTTAGTAATATATCAATTAAAGGATGGGAATAAAGTTTAGAGCCAAACACATTTTTTAGTAGAGAAAAAAAATATATTAGAAAGAGGGACAAAGTCCTGAAAGAGGTGCAAATGAGGAGGAAAGAGGGACAGGGCTCCCAAAGACGGTCAGTACCTCCAAAAGAGGAACAGTTGAGAGCTATGATTGTTCTGTCCGTGTTTGCTGCTCGTCTAGCTAGACCTTTGCAGGTGCTGTATCCGGTTGTGCCCTAACATTTACGCTGCCTACATGCATGCAATGAATGCATGCACATTGTACAATCGTGCTGCGAGATTTCCTTTTTTATGCTGCAGTGCAGACGATATCTCTGCAGCCACGCCTACTACATGTCTTCAAAATTTGGGGTGTGTGGGAGGCATGGCCGTTGAGATTATTTGGGGGTAATTTGTTTCAAGTTTCCACTGAGCACGCATGTTACTAAGAGTGGCAAGCAGCTCTAGGGTAGCAAGATCGGATACTGCATCTGAAAATGTTAAAATTCCCTGCCCTCTTCCAATATGGAGGAACTGGAAGAACATTCAGCACATGACTATACAGGGAACCTCAGTGATTCAAATCACTCTCCCGCCCCTTCAGCTTCTTGTATGTAATAGTGTCCTTCTTGTGCTGCCTCAAGCAATGCCCGCTTAAAACTCAAAGGTGTTTGGAAACGTAGACCACCAAAGATATGAGGCAGTTTAGGCGGCATAGTACGTAATCCCGTAGTTATAGTATGCGAATAATTTTCTGACGTTATCTCAGGTCCACTATGAATTTTGCCTAAGAACGATCAGGCATTATTGGGACAGCTCAGAGGTCTTTACAACGTCTGGTGCAGAAATTGCAAGGACTGCAAATTATCCACCCCTACACACGTACTATATTATCTCAAACCACACTACCACCACCACTACCAATGTTTTTGTGCACCAGACAGTGAAGCATACCCAGGTGACAACCTGCCATACAATTGGACAGCAGTGCCACCTAATGCGGAATTGGATTGGAAGCCAACGAATGACTTCTTGCTGGCTTCCATGAGGAAACGTGGTGCCAGCACTGCTGCCAAATCTATAAGTAATACATTTTGTGTGTGGAGAGCGGGTAATAAGCCTCAGAGGGCCGCATTCGACCCGTGGGCCTTAGTTTGAGGACCACTGGTCTAAAGTATGTTGACCCGGCCCTTCACTAAAAGAGTTTGGGGACCCTGATCTAGTTGGACGAATAATTGGACGGTGACCGGCGGTAGAGGATGGCACGGGCACATGACAGCTGCAGGGGCCCGGTAGAGACCCCAGGTAAGCGTCAGTTTTTGTTTATAAAAAAAAAACAAAAATAAACAAACAACAGAACCCCTTTAAAAACTTAGTAATATATCAATTAAAGGATGGGAATAAAGTTTAGAGCCAAACACATTTTTTAGTAGAGAAAAAAAATATATTAGAAAGAGGGACACAGTCCAGAAAGAGGTGCAAATGAGGAGGAAAGAGGGACAGGGCTCCCAAAGAGGGTCAGTACCTCCAAAAGAGGAACAGTTGAGAGCTATGATTGTTCTGTCCGTGTTTGCTGCTCGTCTAGCTAGACCTTTGCAGGTGCTGTATCCGGTTGTGCCCTAACATTTACGCTGCCTACATGCATGCAATGACAGCATGCAAATTGTACAATCGTGCTGCGAGATTTCCTTTTTTATGCTGCAGTGCAGACGATATCTCTGCAGCCACGCCTCCTACATGTCTTCAAAATTTGGGGCGTGTGGGAGGCATGGCCGTTGAGATTATTTGGGGGTAATTTGTTTCAAGTATCCACTGAGCACGCATGTTACTAAGAGTGGCAAGCAGCTCTAGGGTAGCAAGATTGGATACTGCATCTGAAAATGTTAAAAATCCCTGCCCTCTTCCAATATGGAGGAACTGGAAGAACATTCAGCACATGACTATACAAGGAACCTCAGTGATTCAAATCACTCTCCCGCCTCTTCAGCTTCTTGTATGTAATAGTTTCCTTCTTGTGCTGCCTCAAGCAATGCCCGCTTAAAACTCAAAGGTGTTTGGAAACGTAGACCACCAAAGATATGAGGCAGTTTAGGCGGCATAGTACGTAATCCCGTAGTTATAGTATGCGAATAATTTTCTGACGTTATCTCAGGTCCACTATGAATTTTGCCTAAGAACGATCAGGCATTATTGGGACAGCTCAGAGGTCTTTACAACGTCTGGTGCAGAAATTGCAAGGACTGCAAATTATCCACCCCTACACACGTACTATATTATCTCAAACCACACTACCACCACCACTACCAATGTTTTTGTGCACCAGACAGTGAAGCATACCCAGGTGACAACCTGCCATACAATTGGACAGCAGTGCCACCTAATGCGGAATTGGATTGGAAGCCAACGAATGACTTCTTGCTGGCTTCCATGAGGAAACGTGGTGCCAGCACTGCTGCCAAATCTATAAGTAATACATTTTGTGTGTGGAGAGCGGGTAATAAGCCTCAGAGGGCCGCATTCGACCCGTGGGCCTTAGTTTGAGGACCACTGGTCTAAAGTATGTTGACCCGGCCCTTCACTAAAAGAGTTTGGGGACCCTGATCTAGTTGGACGAATAATTGGACGGTGACCGGCGGTAGAGGATGGCGCGGGCACATGACAGCTGCAGGGGCCCGGTAGAGACCCCAGGTAAGCGTCAGTTTTTGTTTATAAAAAAAAAAAAAACAAACAACAGAACCCCTTTAAAAACTTAGTAATATATCAATTAAAGGATGGGAATAAAGTTTAGAGCCAAACACATTTTTTAGTAGAGAAAAAAAATATATTAGAAAGAGGGACAAAGTCCTGAAAGAGGTGCAAATGAGGAGGAAAGAGGGACAGGGCTCCCAAAGTGGGTCAGTACCTCCAAAAGAGGAACAGTTGAGAGCTATGATTGTTCTGTCCGTGTTTGCTGCTCGTCTAGCTAGACCTTTGCAGGTGCTGTATCCGGTTGTGCCCTAACATTTACGCTGCCTACATGCATGCAATGAATGCATGCAAATTGTACAATCGTGCTGCGAGATTTCCTTTTTTATGCTGCAGTGCAGACGATATCTCTGCAGCCACGCCTCCTACATGTCTTCAAAATTTGGGGCGTGTGGGAGGCATGGCCGTTGAGATTATTTGGGGGTAATTTGTTTCAAGTATCCACTGAGCACGCATGTTACTAAGAGTGGCAAGCAGCTCTAGGGTAGCAAGATTGGATACTGCATCTGAAAATGTTAAAAATCCCTGCCCTCTTCCAATATGGAGGAACTGGAAGAACATTCAGCACATGACTATACAGGGAACCTCAGTGATTCAAATCACTCTCCCGCCTCTTCAGCTTCTTGTATGTAATAGTTTCCTTCTTGTGCTGCCTCAAGCAATGCCCGCTTAAAACTCAAAGGTGTTTGGAAACGTAGACCACCAAAGATATGAGGCAGTTTAGGCGGCATAGTACGTAATCCCGTAGTTATAGTATGCGAATAATTTTCTGACGTTATCTCAGGTCCACTATGAATTTTGCCTAAGAACGATCAGGCATTATTGGGACAGCTCAGAGGTCTTTACAACGTCTGGTGCAGAAATTGCAAGGACTGCAAATTATCCACCCCTACACACGTACTATATTATCTCAAACCACACTACCACCACCACTACCAGTGTTTTTGCACACCAGACAGTGAAGCATACCCAGGTGACAACCTGCCATACAATTGGACAGCAGTGCCACCTAATGCGGAATTGGATTGGAAGCCAACGAATGACTTCTTGCTGGCTTCCATGAGGAAACGTGGTGCCAGCACTGCTGCCGAATCTATAAGTAATACATTTTGTGTGTGGAGAGCGGGTAATAAGCCTCAGAGGGCTGCATTCGACCCGTGGGCCTTAGTTTGAGGACCACTGGTCTAAAGTATGTTGACCCGGCCCTTCACTAAAAGAGTTTGGGGACCCTGATCTAGTTGGACGAATAATTGGACGGTGACCGGCGGTAGAGGATGGCGCGGGCACATGACAGCTGCAGGGGCCCGGTAGAGACCCCAGGTAAGCGTCAGTTTTTGTTTATAAAAAAAAACAAAAACAAACAACAGAACCCCTTTAAAAACTTAGTAATATATCAATTAAAGGATGGGAATAAAGTTTAGAGCCAAACACATTTTTTAGTAGAGAAAAAAAATATATTAGAAAGAGGGACAAAGTCCTGAAAGAGGTGCAAATGAGGAGGAAAGAGGGACAGGGCTCCCAAAGTGGGTCAGTACCTCCAAAAGAGGAACAGTTGAGAGCTATGATTGTTCAGTCCGTGTTTGCGGCTCGTCTAGCTAGACCTTTGCAGGTGCTGTATCCGGTTGTGCCCTAACATTTACGCTGCCTACATGCATGCAATGAATGCATGCAAATTGTACAATCGTGCTGCGAGATTTCCTTTTTTATGCTGCAGTGCAGACGATATCTCTGCAGCCACGCCTCCTACATGTCTTCAAAATTTGGGGCGTGTGGGAGGCATGGCCGTTGAGATTATTTGGGGGTAATTTGTTTCAAGTATCCACTGAGCACGCATGTTACTAAGAGTGGCAAGCAGCTCTAGGGTAGCAAGATTGGATACTGCATCTGAAAATGTTAAAAATCCCTGCCCTCTTCCAATATGGAGGAACTGGAAGAACATTCAGCACATGACTATACAGGGAACCTCAGTGATTCAAATCACTCTCCCGCCTCTTCAGCTTCTTGTATGTAATAGTTTCCTTCTTGTGCTGCCTCAAGCAATGCCCGCTTAAAACTCAAAGGTGTTTGGAAACGTAGACCACCAAAGATACGAGGCAGTTTAGGCGGCATAGTACGTAATCCCGTAGTTATAGTATGCAAATAATTTTCTGACGTTATCTCAGGTCCACTATGAATTTTGCCTAAGAACGATCAGGCATTATTGGGACAGCTCAGAGGTCTTTACAACATCTGGTGCAGAAATTGCAAGGACTGCAAATTATCCACCCCTACACACGTACTATATTATCTCAAACCACACTACCACCACCACTACCAGTGTTTTTGCGCACCAGACAGTGAAGCATACCCAGGTGACAACCTGCCATACAATTGGACAGCAGTGCCACCTAATGCGGAATTGGATTGGAAGCCAACGAATGACTTCTTGCTGGCTTCCATGAGGAAACGTGGTGCCAGCACTGCTGCCGAATCTATAAGTAATACATTTTGTGTGTGGAGAGCCGGTAATAAGCCTCAGAGGGCCGCATTCGACCCGTGGGCCTTAGTTTGAGGACCACTGGTCTAAAGTATGTTGACCCGGCCCTTCACTAAAAAAGTTTGGGGACCCCTGATCTAGTTGGACGAATAATTGGACGGTGACCAGCGGTAGAGGATGGCACGGGCACATGACAGCTGCAGGGGCCCGGTAGAGACCCCAGGTAAGCGTCAGTTTTTGTTTATAAAAAAAAACAAAAAAAAAAAACAACAGAACCCCTATAAAAACTTAGTAATATATCAATTAAAGGATGGGAATAAAGTTTAAAGCCAAACACATTTTTTAGTAGAAAAAAAAATATATTAGAAAGAGGGACACAGTCCTGAAAGAGGTGCAAATGAGGAGGAAAGAGGGACAGGGCTCCGAAAGAGGGTCAGTACCTCCAAAAGAGGAACAGTTGAGAGCTATGATTGTTCTGTCCGTGTTTGCTGCTCGTCTAGCTAGACCTTTGCAGGTGCTGTATCCGGTTGTGCCCTAACAGTTACGCTGCCTACATGCATGCAATGAATGCATGCACATTGTACAATCGTGCTGCGAGATTTCCTTTTTTATGCTGCAGTGCAGACGATATCTCTGCAGCCACGCCTCCTACATGTCTTCAAAATTTGGGGCGTGTGGGAGGCATGGCCGTTGAGATTATTTGGGGGTAATTTGTTTCAAGTATCCACTGAGCACGCATGTTACTAAGAGTGGCAAGCAGCTCTAGGGTAGCAAGATCGGATACTGCATCTGAAAATGTTAAAAATCCCTGCCCTCTTCCAATATGGAGGAACTGGAAGAACATTCAGCATATGACTATACAGGGAACCTCAGTGATTCAAATCACTCTCCCGCCTCTTCAGCTTCTTGTATGTAATAGTTTCCTTCTTGTGCTGCCTCAAGCAATGCCCGCTTAAAACTCAAAGGTGTTTGGAAACGTAGACCACCAAAGATATGAGGCAGTTTAGGTGGCATAGTACGTAATCCCGTAGTTATAGTATGCAAATAATTTTCTGACGTTATCTCAGGTCCACTATGAATTTTGCCTAAGAACGATCAGGCATTATTGGGACAGCTCAGAGGTCTTTACAACGTCTGGTGCAGAAATTGCAAGGACTGCATATTATCCACCCCTACACACGTACTATATTATCTCAAATCACACTACCACCACCACTACCAGTGTTTTTGCGCACCAGACAGTGAAGCATACCCAGGTGACAACCTGCCATACAATTGGACAGCAGTGTCACCTAATGCGGAATTGGATTGGAAGCCAACAAATGACTTCTTGCTGGCTTTCATGAGGAAACGTGGTGCCAGCACTGCTGGCGAATCTATAAGTAATACATTTTGTGTGTGGAGAGCCGGTAATAAGCCTCAGAGGGCCGCATTCGACCCGTGGGCCTTAGTTTGAGGACCACTGGTCTAAAGTATGTTGACCCGGCCCTTCACTAAAAAAGTTTGGGGACCCCTGATCTAGTTGGACGAATAATTGGACGGTGACCGGCGGTAGAGGATGGCGCGGGCACATGACAGCTGCAGGGGCCTGGTAGAGACCCCAGGTAAGCGTCAGTTTTTGTTTATAAAAAAACAAAAAAAAAACAAACAACAGAACCCCTTTAAAAACTTAGTAATATATCAATTAAAGGATGGGAATAAAGTTTAGAGCCAAACACATTTTTTAGTAGAGAAAAAAAATATATTAGAAAGAGGGACAAAGTCCTGAAAGAGGTGCAAATGAGGAGGAAAGAGGGACAGGGCTCCCAAAGAGGGTCAGTACCTCCAAAAGAGGAACAGTTGAGAGCTATGATTGTTCTGTCCATGTTTGCTGCTCGTCTAGCTAGACCTTTGCAGGTGCTGTATCCGGTTGTGCCCTAACATTTATGCTGCCTACATGCATGCAATGAATGCATGCACATTGTACAATCGTGCTGCGAGATTTCCTTTTTTATGCTGCAGTGCAGACGATATCTCTGCAGCCACGCCTCCTACATGTCTTCAAAATTTGGGGCGTGTGGGAGGCATGGCCGTTGAGATTATTTGGGGGTAATTTGTTTCAAATTTCCACTGAGCACGCATGTTACTAAGAGTGGCAAGCAGCTCTAGGGTAGCAAGATCAGATACTGCATCTGAAAATGTTAAAAATCCCTGCCCTCTTCCAATATGGAGGAACTGGAAGAACATTTAGCACATGACTATACAGGGAACCTCAGTGATTCAAATCACTCTCCCGCCCCTTCAGCTTCTTGTATGTAATAGTTTCCTTCTTGTGCTGCCTCAAGCAATGCCCGCTTAAAACTCAAAGGTGTTTGGAAACGTAGACCACCAAAGATATGAGGCAGTTTAGGCGGCATAGTACGTAATCCCGTAGTTATAGTATGTGAATAATTTTCTGACGTTATCTCAGGTCCACTATGAATTTTGCCTAAGAACGATCAGGCATTAATGGGACAGCTCAGAGGTCTTTACAACGTCTGGTGCAGAAATTGCAAGGACTGCAAATTATCCACCTCTACACACGTACTATATTATCTCAAACCACACTACCACCACCACTACCAGTGTTTTTGCGCACCAGACAGTGAAGCATACCCAGGTGACAACCTGCCATACAATTGGACAGCAGTGCCACCTAATGCGGAATTGGATTGGAAGCCAACGAATGACTTCTTGCTGGCTTCCATGAGGAAACGTGGTGCCAGCACTGCTGCCGAATCTATAAGTAATACATTTTGTGTGTGGAGAGCCGGTAATAAGCCTCAGAGGGCCGCATTCGACCCGTGGGCCTTAGTTTGAGGACCACTGGTCTAAAGTATGTTGACCCGGCCCTTCACTAAAAAAGTTTGGGGACCCCTGATCTAGTTGGACGAACAATTGGACGGTGACCGGCGGTAGAGGATGGCGCGGGCACATGACAGCTGCAGGGGCCGGTAGAGACCCCAGGTAAGTGTCAGTTTTTGTTTATAAAAAAAACAAAAACAAACAAACAACAGAACCCCTTTAAAAACTTAGTAATATATCAATTAAAGGATGGGAATAAAGTTTAGAGCCAAACACATTTTTTAGTAGAGAAAAAAAATATATTAGAAAGAGGGACAAAGTCCTGAAAGAGGTGCAAATGAGGAGGAAAGAGGGACAGGGCTCCCAAAGACGGTCAGTACCTCCAAAAGAGGAACAGTTGAGAGCTATGATTGTTCTGTCCGTGTTTGCTGCTCGTCTAGCTAGACCTTTGCAGGTGCTGTATCCGGTTGTGCCCTAACAATTACGCTGCCTACATGCATGCAATGAATGCATGCACATTGTACAATCGTGCTGCGAGATTTCCTTTTTTATGCTGCAGTGCAGACGATATCTCTGCAGCCACGCCTACTACATGTCTTCAAAATTTGGGGTGTGTGGGAGGCATGGCCGTTGAGATTATTTGGGGGTAATTTGTTTCAAGTTTCCACTGAGCACGCATGTCACGCAAAGTTACAGCTTCAGTGAAATCCGTTTGCAAATCTGAGTGATAGATTAGAATCTAGAGCCAACGGTAAGTTTTCTATGTTAAACCATTACACCATTGAAAAACTGGTTACGTTTGCAATTGAAAGAAAAATGACTATAGTTGAAGAAGTAATGGCCCCTAAACTATGTTCTGGGATGAAAGTTACAGCTTCAGTGAAATCCGTTTGCAAATCGGAGTGATAGATTAGAATCTAGAGCCAACGGTAAGTTTTCTATGTTAAACCATTACACCATTGAAAAACTGGTTACGTTTGCAATTGAAAGAAAAATGACTATAGTTGAAGAAGTAATGGCCCCTAAACTATGTTCTGGGATGAAAGTTACAGCTTCAGTGAAATCCGTTTGCAAATCTGAGTGATAGATTAGAATCTAGAGCCAACGGTAAGTTTTCTATGTTAAACCATTACACCATTGAAAAACTGGTTACGTTTGCAATTGAAAGAAAAATGACTATAGTTGAAGAAGTAATGGCCCCTAAACTATGTTCTGGGATGAAAGTTACAGCTTCAGTGAAATCCGTTTGCAAATCGGAGTGATAGATTAGAATCTAGAGCCAACGGTAAGTTTTCTATGTTAAACCAATTCCATTTATTTTTATTGAAAAAATTTGTTTCAAGTATCCACTGAGCACGCATGTTACTAAGAGTGGTAAGCAGCTCTAGGGTAGCAAGATCGGATACTGCATCTGAAAATGTTAAAAATCCCTGCCCTCTTCCAATATGGAGGAACTGGAAGAACATTCAGCACATGACTATACAGGGAACCTCAGTGATTCAAATCACTCTCCCGCCCCTTCAGCTTCTTGTATGTAATAGTTTCCTTCTTGTGCTGCCTCAAGCAATGCCCGCTTAAAACTCAAAGGTGTTTGGAAACGTAGACCACCAAAGATATGAGGCAGTTTAGGCGGCATAGTACGTAATCCCGTAGTTATAGTATGCGAATAATTTTCTGACGTTATCTCAGGTCCACTATGAATTTTGCCTAAGAATGATCAGGCATTATTGGGACAGCTCAGAGGTCTTTACAACGTCTGGTGCAGAAATTGCAAGGACTGCAAATTATCCACCCCTACACACGTACTATATTATCTCAAACCACACTACCACCACCACTACCAGTGTTTTTGCGCACCAGACAGTGAAGCATACCCAGGTGACAAC
Source organism: Hyperolius riggenbachi (assembly GCF_040937935.1). NCBI lineage: Eukaryota > Metazoa > Chordata > Amphibia > Anura > Hyperoliidae > Hyperolius > Hyperolius riggenbachi. The sequence goes on along the minus strand of NC_090656.1, from coordinate 152,811,536 downwards.
CTGCCATACAATTGGACAGCAGTGCCACCTAATGCGGAATTGGATTGGAAGCCAACAAATGACTTCTTGCTGGCTTCCATGAGGAAACGTGGTGCCAGCACTGCTGCCGAATCTATAAGTAATACATTTTGTATTACTACAAAATAGAAAAACTGGTTACGTTTGCAATTGATAGAAAAATGACTATAGTTGAAGAAGTAATGGCCCCTAAACTATGTTCTGGGATGAAAGTTACAGCTTCAGTGAAATCCGTTTGCAAATCGGAGTGATAGATTAGAATCTAGAGCCAATGGTAAGTTTTCTATGTTAAACCATTACACCATTGAAAAACTGGTTACGTTTGCTATTGAAAGAAAAATGACTATAGTTGAATCAGAATCAGAATCAGAATCAATCAGAATCAATTTATTTTCGCCAAGTAAGTTTGCACCTACAAGGAATTTGTCTTGGCAGTTGCTTAACAAACACAAACAAAAAACAATACAAGGACAGACAGTGTGAATATTACAAGTTAAGGACATTATAAGTATAGTGGCAGTAAGCAATGTGAGAATTGTTCATGTTTAGTTCTGTGCTGATTACTTTCAGTCCTAGCAGCTCTAACGTGGTTCAGCATTAAGTATGGCTACCGCTTGAGGAAAAAAACTGTTCCTGTGTCTGGAGGTTTTGGTAGCGATTGAGTAAGCAGGGTGAGAGGGGTCAGAGGCAATTTTGGTCGCTCTCTTTCTGCACCTGCTAGTGTAAAGATCCTGCAGGGAAGGTAAGCTACAGCCAATTATCCTTTCCGCTGATCGGATGATGCGCTGCAGCCTCCCCTTTTCTAATGCTGAGCAGGAGCTGAACCATACAGTCATGGATGATGTTATGGTGGATTCGATAATTGCAGTGTAGAACTGCACCATTAGCTTTTGAGGTAGGCCAAACTTTTTCAGCTGCCGCAGATGGTACATTCTCTGTTGTGCTTTCTTGACAATAGTGGCAGTGTTGTTGTCCCATTTTAAGTCGTTTGAGATCGTGGACCCAAGAAACTTGAATTACTCTACTTGGGTTATTGTGGATCCATTTATGGTTAAGGGGAGGTGCTGGGGGGGAGATCTCCTAAAGTCTATTATCATCTCCATGGTTTTGAGAGCATTTAGTTCTAAGTTGTTGCTGCTGCACCAGGAGGAAAGCTGTCCCACCACATGCCTGTATGCAGACTCATCCCCGTTTTGAATGAGACCAACAACTGTTGTGTCGTCTGCAAACTTCAGAACCTTAACAGATGGATCTGTGGAGATGCAGTCATTGGTGTAAAGTGAGTACAGCAGTGGGGAAAGCACACAGCCCTGGGGTGCACCAGTACTGACTGTCAGAGAACTTGATGTGAGTTTACCAAGTCTAACACGCTGTCTTCTGTCAGTTAAGAAGTCGGTTATCCATTTGCAGAGGGATTCTGATATGTGTAGCTGGGAGAGCTTGCTGTGCAGCAGTGATGGAATTATGGTATTAAATGCAGAGCTGAAATCTATAAATAAAATCCTGGTGTAGGTTCCTGGGTTATCTAAATGCTGTAGTACGTAATGCATACACATGTTCACGGCATCGTCTGCGGATCTGTTAGGTCTGTAGGCAAATTGCAAAGAGTCCAGCAGGGGATCTGTGATGGATTTCAGATAAGTCATTATCAGTTTTTCAAATGCTTTCATGACCAGTGATGTCAGGGCAACCGGCCTGTAATCATTTAAACATGTAGGTTTTTGTTTTTTTTTTAATTGGTACAATAGTTGCGCATTTAAAACAGGCAGGAACAATTGAGAGTTCTAGAGATGCTTTGAATATGTCTGTAAATACAGGCGCTAATTGGTCGGCACAGAGATTCAAGCATTTCGCAGACACAGCGTCTGGTCCCATTGCTTTCCTGGTGTTTTGTTTTTTAAAGAGTCTATTTACATCTGATTGGCATATTGTTAGAGCATGCACATCTGGGGACAGGTTAGCAGATTGTGTCTGGTGAAGAAGTAATGGCCCCTAAACTATGTTCTGGGATGAAAGTTACAGCTTCAGTGAAATCCGTTTGCAAATCGGAGTGATAGATTAGAATCTAGAGCCAACGGTAAGTTTTCTATGTTAAACCATTACACCATTGAAACACTGGTTACGTTTGCAATCAAAAGAAAATGACTATAGTTGAAGAAGTAATGGCCCCTAAAATATGTTCTGGGATGAAAGTTACAGGTTCAGTGAAATCCGTTTGCAAATCGAAGTGATAGATTAGAATCTAGAGCCAACGGTAAGTTTTCTATGTTAAACCATTACACCATTGAAAAACTGGTTACGTTTGCAATTGAAAGAAAAATGATTATAGTTGAAGAAGTAATGGCCCCTAAACTATGTTCTGGGATGAAAGTTACAGCTTCAGTGAAATCCGTTTGCAAATCGGAGTGATAGATTAGAATCTAGAGCCAACGGTAAGTTTTCTATGTTAAACCATTATACCATTGAAAAACTGGTTACGTTTGCAATTGAAAGAAAAATGACTATAGTTGAAGAAGTAATGGCCCCTAAACCATGTTCTGGGATGAAAGTTACAGCTTCAGTGAAATCCGTTTGCAAATCGGAGTGATAGATTAGAATCTAGAGCCAACGGTAAGTTTTCTATGTTAAACCATTACACCATTGAAAAACTGGTTACGTTTGCAATTGAAAGAAAAATGACTATAGTTGAAGAAGTAATGGCCCCTAAAATATGTTCTGGGATGAAAGTTACAGCTTCAGTGAAATCCGTTTGCAAATCGGAGTGATAGATTAGAATCTAGAGCCAACGGTAAGTTTTCTATGTTAAACCATTACACCATTGAAAAACTGGTTACGTTTGCAATCAAAAGAAAATGACTATAGTTGAAGAAGTAATGGCCCCTAAAATATGTTCTGGGATGAAAGTTACAGCTTCAGTGAAATCCGTTTGCAAATCGGAGTGATAGATTAGAATCTAGAGCCAACGGTAAGTTTTCTATGTTAAACCATTACACCATTGAAAAACTGGTTACGTTTGCAATTGAAAGAAAAATGATTATAGTTGAAGAAGTAATGGCCCCTAAACTATGTTCTGGGATGAAAGTTACAGCTTCAGTGAAATCCGTTTGCAAATCGGAGTGATAGATTAGAATCTAGAGCCAACTGTAAGTTTTCTATGTTAAACCATTACACCATTGAAAAACTGGTTACGTTTGCAATTGAAAGAAAAATGACTATAGTTGAAGAAGTAATGGCCCCTAAACTATGTTCTGGGATGAAAGTTACAGCTTCAGTGAAATCCGTTTGCAAATCGGAGTGATAGATTAGAATCTAGAGCCAACGGTAAGTTTTCTATGTTAAACCATTACACCATTGAAAAACTGGTTACGTTTGCAATCGAAAGAAAAATGACTATAGTTGAAGAAGTAATGGCCCCTAAACTATGTTCTGGGATGAAAGTTACAGCTTCAGTGAAATCCGTTTGCAAATCGGAGTGATAGATTAGAATCTAGAGCCAACGGTAAGTTTTCTATGTTAAACCATTACACCATTGAAAAACTGGTTACGTTTGCAATCAAAAGAAAATGACTATAGTTGAAGAAGTAATGGCCCCTAAAATATGTTCTGGGATGAAAGTTACAGGTTCAGTGAAATCCGTTTGCAAATCGAAGTGATAGATTAGAATCTAGAGCCAACGGTAAGTTTTCTATGTTAAACCATTACACCATTGAAAAACTGGTTACGTTTGCAATTGAAAGAAAAATGATTATAGTTGAAGAAGTAATGGCCCCTAAACTATGTTCTGGGATGAAAGTTACAGCTTCAGTGAAATCCGTTTGCAAATCGGAGTGATAGATTAGAATCTAGAGCCAACGGTAAGTTTTCTATGTTAAACCATTATACCATTGAAAAACTGGTTACGTTTGCAATTGAAAGAAAAATGACTATAGTTGAAGAAGTAATGGCCCCTAAACTATGTTCTGGGATGAAAGTTACAGCTTCAGTGAAATCCGTTTGCAAATCTGAGTGATAGATTAGAATCTAGAGCCAACGGTAAGTTTTCTATGTTAAACCATTACACCATTGAAAAACTGGTTACGTTTGCAATTGAAAGAAAAATGACTATAGTTGAAGAAGTAATGGCCCCTAAACTATGTTCTGGGATGAAAGTTACAGCTTCAGTGAAATCCGTTTGCAAATCGGAGTGATAGATTAGAATCTAGAGCCAACGGTAAGTTTTCTATGTTAAACCATTACACCATTGAAAAACTGGTTACGTTTGCAATTGAAAGAAAAATGACTATAGTTGAAGAAGTAATGGCCCCTAAACTATGTTCTGGGATGAAAGTTACAGCTTCAGTGAAATCCGTTTGCAAATCAGAGTGATAGATTAGAATCTAGAGCCAACGGTAAGTTTTCTATGTTAAACCATTACACCATTGAAAAACTGGTTACGTTTGCAATCAAAAGAAAATGACTATAGTTGAAGAAGTAATGGCCCCTAAAATATGTTCTGGGATGAAAGTTACAGGTTCAGTGAAATCCGTTTGCAAATCGAAGTGATAGATTAGAATCTAGAGCCAACGGTAAGTTTTCTATGTTAAACCAATTCCATTTATTTTTATTGAAAAATTTTTTACAGTAGAGAAGAAAAAGTTATGGTTAGATTAGAACAGTGTACATGAATTCTTACATAAATTCTTATATGTTAATATAGGCAATATATAATACAATATTACACGAACCATATAATAATATAATATAACAACTATAATATAACAAGAATAATATAATAAGTGACCAGCTTTATTAGTAGACATCGCAAGTTCAGATGTTTATTGCAATAATCTAAACACTGTCCCAATAAGTGGGGATAGTCAAGAACAATACTTGACGCAGGTTGCTATAGAATAAATACTGTGAAGTAAGGGGATTACAATATGACAGTACTATATCTAATCTATCAATTCCACCAATGTTTTTGGGTAAGGAGTCTCGTTCCCAAAGAGTATACTGTGTCTGATTTTGGATATCGTATTGGAGTTTCTACTCCATAGGATTTACATGTGTGATGCTTTGTATGATCCTCTCAACCTGAAGAATGGGGGAATCTCACCGCCCTACAGAGACTCCAGGGAGTGGTATTGACATATCTAGGGTATCGTATATCACACATGAGTTCATGTGGATACAAGTCTATAGGGACCAAGGAGTTTCTAGTGGTTGATTGTGTGAGTCTATAAATGTTCCAAGTTATCATTCTGTAATAATGATTGTAAGTTGGAAGGTCAATTATTCCTAAATATAAGTGTTAAAATACTAACAAAAACTATACTAGGTAAAACCTAGGGAACAACTAAACTATTCTATCCTACAAGCTGTGTTGTGTTGCCTTTGTAGATCCGAAGGTCCAGCGTGCGGGGATGTGTGGACTGAGGTGTGTGTACACATTAGGTATTGTTAGATACAGTCACAACATTCCCAGTATGCATATTGTCCATATTTTCCAGAGGTGAAAGGAGGTTGGTCTCGTGAGGTAGACACATAACTGTTCATTGGTTGATCCGTGAGAGGATCTATACACTCAAAATTTCAAAATTTCAAGAGTTTTGAGCTCTTGTAAACTGTAGGCCAGAGTCGAGCCCTGCTCAGGAAAGACTTCAGTCCACCACTTCGAATTGCCCAAGCTTTTTCGGCTAATAGGTTTGATTCGACAATTCGTAGGATTTCTCCAGTTGTTGGAATAACTACAGATTTCCAATTTACAGCAATTTGATTTCTAGTTACGATAAATATATGGTTGTATATAAGTCTCTCCTGAGGGGGCAGGTCCCTAATCCCTAAGTGTAGTAAAGCCATGCCCGAAGGGATAGCTTGTAAGGACACAGGCAATTTCTTCAGGAATCCCTCTATATTGTTTCTTAGTGTTTTTAGTTTTGGACAATCCCAGGGTATATGACCGATGGAACCCGTCATGTTGCATCCTCTCCAGCAAAGAGGTGAGGTATTCATATCAAATTTGGCTATCTTCTCTGGGGACATGTACCACAGCCATATAGTTTTTATTAGGCCCTCGTAATGGTTTACACAGTGTGAAGATTGCTTTACTGACTTCATAGTCAATTCCAATTCTTCCAGGTCTATCTCAGATCCCAAGTAATCCTGCCAGCTTTCTACTTGCCATTTGGGGAATTTTTCCTTTAGAGTTAGTAAGGCTCTATAAAAAATGGATGTGCCTTTAATGTTTTTTCCTTCTGGTTGAAGTAATTTCTTAATTTGTGGGGTAATAGTGATGGGATTATGTCGGTATTTCATTAAAAATTTGTTGATTTTGGGATATATGAGAATATCTGTGGAGGGGATATTATAGATTGACATTAGGTCTTCGAATGACTTGATTTCATGTGTATCCAATAGGTCTGTAATATCCTTTATACCCAAGTCAACCCAATCTTGTAGATCAATATTTCTGATAACTGAGTTAAGAGCAGTTAGAGGGGTATTTATTTCAATGGCTAAAGATTCTTCCTTGGATAGTTTTAGAAACTCTTTCCATAATTTTACTGTGTTGGCTGTAATAGGATTGTAGCTACTTTGTCTGAACTCCCAGACCAACCTTGAATGTAGGAAAAGTCTGTAAGAGTTGTTTGGGAGTTGTTCTTCTTCTATAGAGAGCCATTGTTTAGTTTTATCTTCTAGCCATATTGCTCTAGATTGATCTAGTAGGGTTGCCTTGTAATAAAGCTCGATATTGGGAACTCCCAGGCCTAAATTGGATGTGTGTGTAGTTAAAATTTTGTTGGAAAATCTAGATTTTTTGTTCAGTAATATAAATTGGTTGAGTAATTTTTGAAGATTGTTAAAAAAGGTTTGAGGGGCTTTGATTGGTAAGTTCCTGAATAGGTAGAGTAGCTGAGGAAGTATTATCATCTTAAAAGCTGCTGCTCTACCCATCCAGGAATACTCCACTTTGGCCAATGCTTCTAGTTTAGTTTTAAATTTCTTCAACCAGGGATTGTAATTTTCTTTGTATAATTGGTTTATTTGTGGGGTCAAGTATATACCCAGGTATTTTATTGCTGTATCATTCCAAGAGAAGCTGCAGGATTCCTTGAGAATAATTTTAGTTTTCTGGGGGATAAAACATGGAAGAATAACTGTTTTTGATTGATTGAGTTTATAAAAGGAGATACGAGAAAAGTTATTGAGTTCTGTGGTAGCGACAGGTAGAGATAATAATGGTTTCTGAAGAAATAAAATGATATCGTCTGCATATAAACTTAGTTTGGTAGTTGATTGGTTTAATTTTATGCCATGGATTTGGGGATTGTCTCTTATACTCTGGGCTAAGGGTTCTATAGATAAATTGAAAATTAGTGGCGAGAGGGGGCATCCCTGACGGGTTCCATTCTTAATGTTAAAAGTCTGGGATAGAGAACCGGAAGAGAGGACCTTCGCAGAGGGCTGAGTATATAAGGCTAATATCGCCTTATGTAAGAAGTTGGGGATTCCGAATTTTGTCAGTACCCTTGATAGGTATAGCCAGTTGACTCTGTCGAACGCCTTCTCCGCATCAAGTGATACTAATAGAGTAGGTGTTCGACAGAGCCCAATTCTGTGGATCAAAGCAAGTGCCTTGCGTGTGCCATCAGAAGTTGATCTGTTTCTTGTAAAACCTACCTGGTCGGAATGGAGAAGTTGCGGCATAAAGGGGGTTAACCTATTTGCTATGACTTTAGCATATATTTTTATGTCGGAGTTGAGTAGGGAGATGGGTCTATAGTTGGCAGGGTCGGAGGGATCTTTGTCTTCCTTGGGAATGGTAGAAGTTAAGGCAGAAAGGGACTTTTTAGGGAAAACACCAGTGATTGCTACATCATTGAACATCTCAGTGAGTGGTTTTGCTAAGATAGTTATAAATTTCTTGAAATATTCATTGATATACCCATCTGGGCCAGGGGCTTTGTCATTCTTGAGAGAATTTATAGCATAGATTATTTCTTGTTGATTGAAGGGGGGCCCTAGTACCTTCTTCTCAAAATCAGGTAAAGAAGGAAGATTAATTTTATCCAAATAGTTATCTATCTCTTGAGTGTTTGGGTTATGGGTGTTTGGGTCTAGTTCTAAATTATAAAGTTTCTCATAATATATAGCAAGGGAGTCTACAATGTCTTGTGGGTGATATACAGCAGTATTTGATTGGGGATGGATTATTTTAACTATTCTATGGTGTATTCTTTTGCCCTTAATCTTTCTTGCCATAGCCTTTCCTGCTCTATTGTTATCGTAGTACCAGTTTTCCCGGAGAATAGTTTGCCACTTATCGTAGTAATAATACATAATATCTGCCAGTTCTTGCCTAGTTTCTTCTAGAATTTTAGTCAAATGGTGTTTTTTATTATTAAAAATTTTTTTTTCTAGGGACTTAATTTTGTGTAGTAATCTGTCTGTAGTTTCTTTTCTTTTTTTCTTTTGTATGGAGCTCAATTTTATGATTACACCTCGTATAACAGCCTTGTGGGCGTTCCACAAGGTTGTTTTGGAGACATCTTTAGTATCGTTTAACTCAAAATACTCAGCAAGTTCCTTCTTTATAGTGGGTAGAGTGTGTTCAGAATTAAGGATGAATTTATTCAATTTCCACAATTGGGGCAAGCAGTAGAGTTTTGTAATTTAAATTTTGTGATTAGAGGAGAGTGGTCTGACCATATTCTGGGTAGTATTTCTGTTTCAGTGATCAAAGGCAAAGTGAATCTGTCGACCAGGCAGTAGTCAATGCGAGTAAAGGATTTCTGGACTGGAGAGTAATATGTATATTCACGTGATTTGGGGTGAAAACATCTCCATGAATCATAGAGTTCAAAGGACATCAATGCAGGTTGAAGGATGGAGTGTGCTCTCCTGCTACTAGCTGTACAATCTGTCTGAAAATCTGCTACTGCATTGAAATCTCCAGACACGAATAGATGTCCTTTTTGGAGAGTGTTGATTTTTTTCAATTTTTTATTAATAAATTTCAGTTGGTGAGAATTTGGAGCATATATATTTGCGAAAGTATATTCCTGAGAGTTGATCTTTCCCTGTACTATCACTAGTCTACCGTCTTCACTGGTGAAAGTCTCCTCAATCACTAAGCCTAGAGTATCTTTAAAAGCAATACTTACTCCAGCTTTCTTTTTATTACCTTTTAGGGTGGAATGAAAAATATTTGAAAATTGATGGAGTTTGAACTTACTTGCTGAGATTTAGGTTAAATGAGTCTCCTGAATACATATAATGTCTGCCTTATGTTCCTTGATTAATTTCTGTAGTAGAAAACGTTTTCTGTAAGAGTTCAGTCCTCTCACGTTAATAGATAAGATGTTACAGTCTTGCATCATTGTTATTAATGAATTTGCAGTTATACATACCATACCAATTTGTCTTACCATCACGAGACCTCCCTGGGTTGTTCATAGGACTACTGCATGACAGATCTCTATATTCAGAAAGAGTAGTTAGGCAATACAACACTTTACACAGCATATCAAAACAAGCTAAAAACTGAAGAAGAAAAAGCAAAAAACTGGTGGGCATCCGGTTCTACCCTCCAATTAGTTGCTGGCCCAGAGAATGGGGGTCCGAAGAGCCTCCCTGCTGGGACTCCAGGCAAAGGAGCCTTAAGTAGGCAATTAAACTAATCAACCAAAAACCAAAAGTTAACAGTTAACAGGACTCAGAACTATCAGTTCCAAGAATAGGACTTGATTGGTGGAGCAACCACAAGTGGTTCAGAATCAAGCCGATTCCCTCAGGGGGAAGAAGTGTAGGCCCTAAGGAAAGAGGCTACTTGGGGGAAAAAAGTATGTGGTGAATACCCATCTGCTCATGTGTCCGAAGAAGCCCCGGCAGAATTTTCTTTTTCCGCTTGGTCAGGAGGTGGAGCAGTGTCCATCTGTTGGGTGGTGGCATTCCTGGGAGCTTGTCTTGGAGAAGCCAGCTGTTTGGACAGGGAGACCTGGTATATTGGCTTATCCTTCCTGGGGTCCCTTGGGATGAAAATTGGGATGTCCCATCTAGCCAACAAGTCGCGTGCTTCCTTTGGGCTTCTGGCAGCGTAGATTGTTCCATTGTCATTTATTAGAAGCTTGGGAGGGAATCCTCAGGAGTAATCTATCTTCCTGTGGCGCAAAGTGGTGGTAACTTCTGAAAATTGCCTCCTGGCATGGAGTGTAGCTTGGGAGAGGTCCTGGTAAAGAATAAGGTCCTGATAAGGGCTAGGCAATTTCCTTCCTCCTCTTGTAGCTGAGAGCATTTTTTCCTTAGCATGGAAAAAATGAATTTTTGTGATTACATCACGAGGGAGGTGTTTGGCCACATGTGAAGGTTTTGGCAGTCGGTGGGCCCTATCAATTACTAGCTCGTTCTCTGGGAGGTCTGGAGCGGTGCATTTAAGAATGTCTTTGACATAATCCTTGAGTTCATTGGTGCTTACCGACTCTGGTACTCCTCTAATTTTGACATTGTTCCGGCGATTCCGGTCTTCATTGTCGGATATCTTCTCCTTCATGAACTTATTTTGTTCTTGGAGTTCCTTATGTGCTCCGACAAGATGGTTGTGTGCTATGGTCATCTCCTCCATCCTTCTTTCCAGTTTAAGGAGTCTGGAATCTGTTTCACCAGCAATCTGCGCGACATGGCCTGCTAGTGATTGTAAATCTCTCCTGACATCTCTTATGTCTTCCTGAATGCCAGCTCTAAAGGAAAGCATAAAGTCTTTTAGGAATTGTTGAGTGACCGGTTGGTCTGACACCGGAAAAGATCCCATAGGATCAACCATCTGTAGCTGTCTATCACTCTTTTGGGGACGTTGGGGGAGAGAGTTGACATTTTGCAATGCTAATGCGACCGTTTGTTCGTTTGGAGAGGAGTATTGCGAACTTCTGGCATGGTTGGATGCGAACGTTCGTTCGCCTGGAACAGTGGGATGCGAACTTTGCGAAGGATCGGATGCGTCAAAACGTTCGTCTGGATCAGGGGAACGTTCGCGTACCTGCTTCCCGGCGCTCTGGAAGTCCGCATCGGCCTGCTGCTGTACTACAGGTCCCGGCTTCAGTGGGCTCCGCTCGCGGGACTTCTTGGCCTGCCGCTGCCGCTGGAAGGCATCCTCGTCGCTGTCCTCTTCATACAGCGCTTCATGGTCCCTGGGGAATGGTGTGAGAAGAGGATTGTACCTGTTTTTTAGCGGTATGGGAGATGGAGTCCTGTAGCTGGATCTCTCCAGGGCCTCTCCTCTGTGATAGCGGTGGCCATCTTGGTTTTCATCCTCATAGAAGGAAGACAGTTTTCTCAGCGCTGGGGAGCTGTAATTCCTCCCTGTTTTCGCTCTTCTGTACTCCCAGTCGTTTCCAGGGTGTCCTGCCATCTTTCTGGGAAAAATTGGGGCTTCTCAGGATGCTTTTAGTCGCTTTTCTAAGGGTTCCAGGCAGAGAGCTCTGGTCTTACACAGCCAAGCAGCTCAGCAGCCAGCCACGCCCCTCTTTCTATGTTAAACCATTACACCATTGAAAAACTGGTTACGTTTGCAATTGAAAGAAAAATGATTATAGTTGAAGAAGTAATGGCCCCTAAACTATGTTCTGGGATGAAAGTTACAGCTTCAGTGAAATCCGTTTGCAAATCGGAGTGATAGATTAGAATCTAGAGCCAACGGTAAGTTTTATATTTTAAACCATTACACCATTGAAAAACTGGTTACGTTTGCAATTGAAAGAAAAATGACTATAGTTGAAGAAGTAATGGCCCCTAAACTATGTTCTGGGATGAAAGTTACAGCTTCAGTGAAATCCGTTTGCAAATCGGAGTGATAGATTAGAATCTCGAGCCAATGGTAAGTTTTCTATGTTAAACCATTACACCATTGAAAAACTGGTTACGTTTGCAATTGAAAGAAAAATGACTATAGTTGAAGAAGTAATGGCCCCTAAACTATGTTCTGGGATGAAAGTTACAGCTTCGGTGAAATCCGTTTGCAAATCGGAGTGATAGATTAGAATCTAGAGCCAACGGTAAGTTTTCTATGTTAAACCATTACACCATTGAAAAACTGGTTACGTTTGCAATTGAAAGAAAAATGACTATAGTTGAAGAAGTAATGGCCCCTAAACTATGTTCTGGGATGAAAGTTACAGCTTCCGTGAAATCCGTTTGCAAATCGGAGTGATAGATTAGAATCTAGAGCCAACGGTAAGTTTTCTATGTTAAACCATTACACCATTGAAAAACTGGTTACGTTTGCAATTGAAAGAAAAATGACTATAGTTGAAGAAGTAATGGCCCCTAAACTATGTTCTGGGATGAAAGTTACAGCTTCAGTGAAATCCGTTTGCAAATCGGAGTGATAGATTAGAATCTAGAGCCAACGGTAAGTTTTCTATGTTAAACCATTACACCATTGAAAAACTGGTTACGTTTGCAATTGAAAGAAAAATGACAATAGTTGAAGAAGTAATGGCCCCTAAACAATGTTCTGGGATGAAAGTTACAGCTTCAGTGAAATCCGTTTGCAAATCGGAGTGATAGATTAGAATCTAGAGCCAACGGTAAGTTTTCTATGTTAAACCATTACACCATTGAAAAACTGGTTACGTTTGCAATCGAAAGAAAAATGATTATATATGTTCTGGGATGAAAGTTACAGCTTCAGTGAAATCCGTTTGCAAATCGGAGTGATAAATTAGAATCTAGAGCCAACGGTAAGTTTTCTATGTTAAACCATTACACCATTAAAAAACTGGTTACGTTTGCAATTGAAAGAAAAATTACTATAGTTGAAGAAGTAATGGCCCCTAAACTATGTTCTGGGATGAAAGTTACAGCTTCAGTGAAATCCGTTTGCAAATCGGAGTGATAGATTAGAATCTAGAGCCAACGGTAAGTTTTCTATGTTAAACCATTACACCATTGAAAAACTGGTTACGTTTGCAATTGAAAGAAAAATGACTATAGTTGAAGAAGTAATGGCCCCTAAACTATGTTCTGGGATGAAAGTTACAGCTTCAGTGAAATCCGTTTGCAAATCGGAGTGATAGATTAGAATCTAGAGCCAACGGTAAGTTTTCTATGTTAAACCATTACACCATTGAAAAACTGGTTACGTTTGCAATCGAAAGAAAAATGACTATAGTTGAAGAAGTAATGGCCCCTAAACTATGTTCTGGGATGAAAGTTACAGCTTCAGTGAAATCCGTTTGCAAATCGGAGTGATAGATTAGAATCTAGAGCCAACGGTAAGTTTTCTATGTTAAACCATTACACCATTGAAAAACTGGTTACGTTTGCAATCGAAAGAAAATGACTATAGTTGAAGAAGTAATGGCCCCTAAAATATGTTCTGGGATGAAAGTTACAGCTTCAGTGAAATCCGTTTGCAAATCGGAGTGATAGATTAGAATCTAGAGCCAACGGTAAGTTTTCTATGTTAAACCATGACACCATTGAAAAACTGGTTACGTTTGCAATTGAAAGAAAAATGACTATAGTTGAAGAAGTAATGGCCCCTAAACTATGTTCTGGGATGAAAGTTACAGCTTCAGTGAAATCCGTTTGCAAATCGGAGTGATAGATTAGAATCTAGAGCCAACGGTAAGTTTTCTGTTAAACCATTACACCATTGAAAAACTGGTTACGTTTGCAATTGAAAGAAAAATGACTATAGTTGAAGAAGTAATGGCCCCTAAACTATGTTCTGGGATGAAAGTTACAGCTTCAGTGAAATCCGTTTGCAAATCGGAGTGATAGATTAGAATCTAGAGCCAACGGTAAGTTTTCTATGTTAAACCATTACACCATTGAAAAACTGGTTACGTTTGCAATTGAAAGAAAAATGACTATAGTTGAAGAAGTAATGGCCCCTAAACTATGTTCTGGGATGAAAGTTACAGCTTCAGTGAAATCCGTTTGCAAATCGGAGTGATAGATTAGAATCTAGAGCCAACGGTAAGTTTTCTATGTTAAACCATTACACCATTGAAAAACTGGTTACGTTTGCAATTGATAGAAAAATGACTATAGTTGAAGAAGTAATGGCCCTTAAACTATGTTCTGGGATGAAAGTAACAGCTTCAGTGAAATCCGTTTGCAAATCGGAGTGATAGATTAGAATCTAGAGCCAACGGTAAGTTTTCTATGTTAAACCATTACACCATTGAAAAACTGGTTACGTTTGCAATTGAAAGAAAAATGACTATAGTTGAAGAAGTAATGGCCCCTAAACTATGTTCTGGGATGAAAGTTACAGCTTCAGTGAAATCCGTTTGCAAATCGGAGTGATAGATTAGAATCTAGAGCCAACGGTAAGTTTTCTATGTTAAACCATTACACCATTGAAAAACTGGTTACGTTTGCAATTGAAAGAAAAATGACTATAGTTGAAGAAGTAATGGCCCCTAAACAATGTTCTGGGATGAAAGTTACAGCTTCAGTGAAATCCGTTTGCAAATCGGAGTGATAGATTAGAATCTAGAGCCAACGGTAAGTTTTCTATGTTAAACCATTACACCATTGAAAAACTGGTTACGTTTGCAATTGAAAGAAAAATGACTATAGTTGAAGAAGTAATGGCCCCTAAACTATGTTCTGGGATGAAAGTTACAGCTTCAGTGAAATCCGTTTGCAAATCGGAGTGATAGATTAGAATCTCGAGCCAATGGTAAGTTTTCTATGTTAAACCATTACACCATTGAAAAACTGGTTACGTTTGCAATTGAAAGAAAAATGACTATAGTTGAAGAAGTAATGGCCCCTAAACTATGTTCTGGGATGAAAGTTACAGCTTCAGTGAAATCCGTTTGCAAATCGGAGTGATAGATTAGAATCTAGAGCCAACGGTAAGTTTTCTATGTTAAACCATTACACCATTGAAAAACTGGTTACGTTTGCAATTGAAAGAAAAATGACTATAGTTGAAGAAGTAATGGCCCCTAAACTATGTTCTGGGATGAAAGTTACAGCTTCAGTGAAATCCGTTTGCAAATCGGAGTGATAGATTAGAATCTCGAGCCAATGGTAAGTTTTCTATGTTAAACCATTACACCATTGAAAAACTGGTTACGTTTGCAATTGAAAGAAAAATGACTATAGTTGAAGAAGTAATGGCCCCTAAACTATGTTCTGGGATGAAAGTTACAGCTTCGGTAAAATCCGTTTGCAAATCGGAGTGATAGATTAGAATCTAGAGCCAACGGTAAGTTTTCTATGTTAAACCATTACACCATTGAAAAACTGGTTACGTTTGCAATTGAAAGAAAAATGACTATAGTTGAAGAAGTAATGGCCCCTAAACTATGTTCTGGGATGAAAGTTACAGCTTCAGTGAAATCCGTTTGGAAATCGGAGTGATAGATTAGAATCTAGAGCCAACGGTAAGTTTTCTATGTTAAACCATTACACCATTGAAAAACTGGTTACGTTTGCAATTGAAAGAAAAATGACTATAGTTGAAGAAGTAATGGCCCCTAAACTATGTTCTGGGATGAAAGTTACAGCTTCAGTGAAATCCGTTTGCAAATCGGAGTGATAGATTAGAATCTAGAGCCAACGGTATGTTTTCTATGTTAAACCATTACACCATTGAAAAACTGGTTACGTTTGCAATTGAAAGAAAAATGACAATAGTTGAAGAAGTAATGGCCCCTAAACAATGTTCTGGGATGAAAGTTACAGCTTCAGTGAAATCCGTTTGCAAATCGGAGTGATAGATTAGAATCTAGAGCCAACGGTAAGTTTTCTATGTTAAACCATTACACCATTGAAAAACTGGTTACGTTTGCAATCGAAAGAAAAATGACTATAGTTGAAGAAGTAATGGCCCCTAAACTATGTTCTGGGATGAAAGTTACAGCTTCAGTGAAATCCGTTTGCAAATCGGAGTGATAGATTAGAATCTAGAGCCAACGGTATGTTTTCTATGTTAAACCATTACACCATTGAAAAACTGGTTACGTTTGCAATTGAAAGAAAAATGACAATAGTTGAAGAAGTAATGGCCCCTAAACAATGTTCTGGGATGAAAGTTACAGCTTCAGTGAAATCCGTTTGCAAATCGGAGTGATAGATTAGAATCTAGAGCCAACGGTAAGTTTTCTATGTTAAACCATTACACCATTGAAAAACTGATTACGTTTGCAATTGAAAGAAAAATGACTATAGTTGAAGAAGTAATGGCCCCTAAACTATGTTCTGGGATGAAAGTTACAGCTTCAGTGAAATCCGTTTGCAAATCGGAGTGATAGATTAGAATCTCGAGGCAATGGTAAGTTTTCTATGTTAAACCATTACACCATTGAAAAACTGGTTACGTTTGCAATTGAAAGAAAAATGACTATAGTTGAAGAAGTAATGGCCCCTAAACTATGTTCTGGGATGAAAGTTACAGCTTCGGTGAAATCCGTTTGCAAATCGGAGTGATAGATTAGAATCTAGAGCCAACGGTAAGTTTTCTATGTTAAACCATTACACCATTGAAAAACTGGTTACGTTTGCAATTGAAAGAAAAATGACTATAGTTGAAGAAGTAATGGCCCCTAAACTATGTTCTGGGATGAAAGTTACAGCTTCAGTGAAATCCGTTTGCAAATCGGAGTGATAGATTAGAATCTCGAGCCAATGGTAAGTTTTCTATGTTAAACCATTACACCATTGAAAAACTGGTTACGTTTGCAATTGAAAGAAAAATGACTATAGTTGAAGAAGTAATGGCCCCTAAACTATGTTCTGGGATGAAAGTTACAGCTTCGGTGAAATCCGTTTGCAAATCGGAGTGATAGATTAGAATCTAGAGCCAACGGTAAGTTTTCTATGTTAAACCATTACACCATTGAAAAACTGGTTACGTTTGCAATTGAAAGAAAAATGACTATAGTTGAAGAAGTAATGGCCCCTAAACTATGTTCTGGGATGAAAGTTACAGCTTCAGTGAAATCCGTTTGCAAATCGGAGTGATAGATTAGAATCTAGAGCCAACGGTAAGTTTTCTATGTTAAACCATTACACCATTGAAAAACTGGTTACGTTTGCAATTGAAAGAAAAATGACTATAGTTGAAGAAGTAATGGCCCCTAAACTATGTTCTGGGATGAAAGTTACAGCTTCAGTGAAATCCGTTTGCAAATCGGAGTGATAGATTAGAATCTAGAGCCAACGGTATGTTTTCTATGTTAAACCATTACACCATTGAAAAACTGGTTACGTTTGCAATTGAAAGAAAAATGACAATAGTTGAAGAAGTAATGGCCCCTAAACAATGTTCTGGGATGAAAGTTACAGCTTCAGTGAAATCCGTTTGCAAATCGGAGTGATAGATTAGAATCTAGAGCCAACGGTAAGTTTTCTATGTTAAACCATTACACCATTGAAAAACTGGTTACGTTTGCAATCGAAAGAAAAATTATTATAGTTGAAGAAGTAATGGCCCCTAAACTATGTTCTGGGATGAAAGTTACAGCTTCAGTGAAATCCGTTTGCAAATCGGAGTGATAAATTAGAATCTAGTGCCAACGGTAAGTTTTCTATGTTAAACCATTACACCATTAAAAAACTGGTTACGTTTGCAATTGAAAGAAAAATGACTATAGTTGAAGAAGTAATGGCCCCTAAACTATGTTCTGGGATGAAAGTTACAGCTTCAGTGAAATCCGTTTGCAAATCGGAGTGATAGATTAGAATCTAGAGCCAACGGTATGTTTTCTATGTTAAACCATTACACCATTGAAAAACTGGTTACGTTTGCAATCGAAAGAAAAATGACTATAGTTGAAGAGGTAATGGCCCCTAAACTATGTTCTGGGATGAAAAATACAGCTTCAGTGAAATCCGTTTGCAAATCGGAGTGATAGATTAGAATCTAGAGCCAACGGTACGTTTTCTATGTTAAACCACTACACCATTGAAAAACTGGTTACGTTTGCAATCGAAAGAAAAATTACTATAGTTGAAGAGGTAATGGCCCCTAAACTATGTTCTGGGATGAAAAATACAGCTTCAGTAAAATCCGTTTGCAAATCGGAGTGATAGATTAGAATCTAGAGCCAACGGTAAGTTTTCTATGTTAAACCATTACACCATTGAAAAACTGGTTACGTTTGCAATCGAAAGAAAAATGACTATAGTTGAAGAGGTAATGGCCCCTAAACTATGTTCTGGGATGAAAAATACAGTTTCAGTGAAATCCGTTTGCAAATCGGAGTGATAGATTAGAATCTAGAGCCAACGGTAAGTTTTCTATGTTAAACCATTACACCATTGAAAAACTGGTTACGTTTGCAATCGAAAGAAAAATGACTATAGTTGAAGAGGTAATGGCCCCTAAACTATGTTCTGGGATGAAAGTTACAGCTTCAGTGAAATCCGTTTGCAAATCGGAGTGATAGATAAGAATCTAGAGCCAACGGTACGTTTTTTATGTTAAACCACTACACCATTGAAAAACTGGTTAAGTTTGCAATCGAAAGAAAAATGACTATAATTGAAGAGGTAATGGCCCCTAAACTATGTTCTGGGATGAAAAATACAGCTTCAGTGAAATCCGTTTGCAAATCGGAGTGATAGATTAGAATCTAGAGCCAACGGTACGTTTTCTATGTTAAACCATTACACCATTGAAAAACTGGTTACGTTTGCAATCGAAAGAAAAATGACTATAGTTGAAGAGGTAATGGCCCCTAAACTATGTTCTGGGATGAAAGTTACAGCTTCAGTGAAATCCGTTTGCAAATCGGAGTGATAGATTAGAATCTAGAGCCAACGGTACGTTTTCTATGTTAAACCATTACACCATTGAAAAACTGGTTACGTTTGCAATCGAAAGAAAAATGACTATAGTTGAAGAGGTAATGGCCCCTAAACTATGTTCTGGGATGAAAAATACAGCTTCAGTGAAATCCGTTTGCAAATCGGAGTGATAGATTAGAATCTAGAGCCAACGGTACGTTTTCTATGTTAAACCATTACACCATTGAAAAACTGGTTACGTCTGCAATCGAAAGAAAAATGACTATAGTTGAAGAGGTAATGGCCCCTAAACTATGTTCTGGGATGAAAGTTACAGCTTCAGTGAAATCCGTTTGCAAATCGGAGTGATAGATTAGAATCTAGAGCCAACGGTAAGTTTTCTATGTTAAACCATTACACCATTGAAAAACTGGTTACGTTTGCAATCGAAAGAAAAATGACTATAGTTGAAGAGGTAATGGCCCCTAAACTATGTTCTGGGATGAAAGTTACAGCTTCAGTGAAATCCGTTTGCAAATCGGAGTGATAGATTAGAATCTAGAGCCAACGGTACGTTTTCTATGTTAAACCATTACACCATTGAAAAACTGGTTACGTTTGCAATCGAAAGAAAAATGACTATAGTTGAAGAGGTAATGGCCCCTAAACTATGTTCTGGGATGAAAGTTACAGCTTCAGTGAAATCCTTTGCAAATCGGAGTGATAGATTAGAATCTAGAGCCAACGGTAAGTTTTCTATGTTAAACCATTACACCATTGAAAAACTGGTTACGTCTGCAATCGAAAGAAAAATGACTATAGTTGAAGAGGTAATGGCCCCTAAACTATGTTCTGGGATGAAAGTTACAGCTTCAGTGAAATCCGTTTGCAAATCGGAGTGATAGATTAGAATCTAGAGCCAATGGTAAGTTTTCTATGTTAAACCATTACACCATTGAAAAACTGGTTACGTTTGCAATCGAAAGAAAAATGACTATAGTTGAAGAGGTAATGGCCCCTAAACTATGTTCTGGGATGAAAGTTACAGCTTCAGTGAAATCCGTTTGCAAATCGGAGTGATAGATTAGAATCTAGAGCCAACGGTACGTTTTTTATGTTAAACCACTACACCATTGAAAAACTGGTTAAGTTTGCAATCGAAAGAAAAATGACTATAATTGAAGAGGTAATGGCCCCTAAACTATGTTCTGGGATGAAAAATACAGCTTCAGTGAAATCCGTTTGCAAATCGGAGTGATAGATTAGAATCTAGAGCCAACGGTACGTTTTCTATGTTAAACCATTACACCATTGAAAAACTGGTTACGTTTGCAATCGAAAGAAAAATGACTATAGTTGAAGAGGTAATGGCCCCTAAACTATGTTCTGGGATGAAAGTTACAGCTTCAGTGAAATCCGTTTGCAAATCGGAGTGATAGATTAGAATCTAGAGCCAACGGTACGTTTTCTATGTTAAACCATTACACCATTGAAAAACTGGTTACGTTTGCAATCGAAAGAAAAATGACTATAGTTGAAGAGGTAATGGCCCCTAAACTATGTTCTGGGATGAAAAATACAGCTTCAGTGAAATCCGTTTGCAAATCGGAGTGATAGATTAGAATCTAGAGCCAACGGTACGTTTTCTATGTTAAACCACTACACCATTGAAAAACTGGTTAAGTTTGCAATCGAAAGAAAAATGACTATAATTGAAGAGGTAATGGCCCCTAAACTATGTTCTGGGATGAAAAATACAGCTTCAGTGAAATCCGTTTGCAAATCGGAGTGATAGATTAGAATCTAGAGCCAACGGTACGTTTTCTATGTTAAACCATTACACCATTGAAAAACTGGTTACGTTTGCAATCGAAAGAAAAATGACTATAGTTGAAGAGGTAATGGCCCCTAAACTATGTTCTGGGATGAAAAATACAGCTTCAGTGAAATCCGTTTGCAAATCGGAGTGATAGATTAGAATCTAGAGCCAACGGTAAGTTTTCTATGTTAAAACATTACACCATTGAAAAACTGGTTACGTTTGCAATCGAAAGAAAAATGACTATAGTTGAAGAGGTAATGGCCCCTAAACTATGTTCTGGGATGAAAAATACAGCTTCAGTGAAATCCGTTTGCAAATCGGAGTGATAGATTAGAATCTAGAGCCAACGGTACGTTTTCTATGTTAAACCATTACACCATTGAAAAACTGGATACGTTTGCAATCGAAAGAAAAATGACTATAGTTGAAGAGGTAATGGCCCCTAAACTATGTTCTGGGATGAAAGTTACAGCTTCAGTGAAATCCGTTTGCAAATCGGAGTGATAGATTAGAATCTAGAGCCAACGGTAAGTTTTCTATGTTAAACCATTACACCATTGAAAAACTGGTTACGTTTGCAATCGAAAGAAAAATGACTATAGTTGAAGAGGTAATGGCCCCTAAACTATGTTCTGGGATGAGAAATACAGCTTCAGTGAAATCCGTTTGCAAATCGGAGTGATAGATTAGAATCTAGAGCCAACGGTACGTTTTCTATGTTAAACCATTACACCATTGAAAAACTGGTTACGTCTGCAATCGAAAGAAAAATGACTATAGTTGAAGAGGTAATGGCCCCTAAACTATGTTCTGGGATGAAAGTTACAGCTTCAGTGAAATCCGTTTGCAAATCGGAGTGATAGATTAGAATCTAGAGCCAACGGTAAGTTTTCTATGTTAAACCATTACACCATTGAAAAACTGGTTACGTTTGCAATCGAAAGAAAAATGACTATAGTTGAAGAGGTAATGGCCCCTAAACTATGTTCTGGGATGAAAGTTACAGCTTCAGTGAAATCCGTTTGCAAATCGGAGTGATAGATTAGAATCTAGAGCCAACGGTACGTTTTCTATGTTAAACCATTACACCATTGAAAAACTGGTTACGTTTGCAATCGAAAGAAAAATGACTATAGTTGAAGAGGTAATGGCCCCTAAACTATGTTCTGGGATGAAAGTTACAGCTTCAGTGAAATCCTTTGCAAATCGGAGTGATAGATTAGAATCTAGAGCCAACGGTAAGTTTTCTATGTTAAACCATTACACCATTGAAAAACTGGTTACGTCTGCAATCGAAAGAAAAATGACTATAGTTGAAGAGGTAATGGCCCCTAAACTATGTTCTGGGATGAAAGTTACAGCTTCAGTGAAATCCGTTTGCAAATCGGAGTGATAGATTAGAATCTAGAGCCAATGGTAAGTTTTCTATGTTAAACCATTACACCATTGAAAAACTGGTTACGTTTGCAATCGAAAGAAAAATGACTATAGTTGAAGAGGTAATGGCCCCTAAACTATGTTCTGGGATGAAAGTTACAGCTTCAGTGAAATCCGTTTGCAAATCGGAGTGATAGATTAGAATCTAGAGCCAACGGTACGTTTTTTATGTTAAACCACTACACCATTGAAAAACTGGTTAAGTTTGCAATCGAAAGAAAAATGACTATAATTGAAGAGGTAATGGCCCCTAAACTATGTTCTGGGATGAAAAATACAGCTTCAGTGAAATCCGTTTGCAAATCGGAGTGATAGATTAGAATCTAGAGCCAACGGTACGTTTTCTATGTTAAACCATTACACCATTGAAAAACTGGTTACGTTTGCAATCGAAAGAAAAATGACTATAGTTGAAGAGGTAATGGCCCCTAAACTATGTTCTGGGATGAAAGTTACAGCTTCAGTGAAATCCGTTTGCAAATCGGAGTGATAGATTAGAATCTAGAGCCAACGGTACGTTTTCTATGTTAAACCATTACACCATTGAAAAACTGGTTACGTTTGCAATCGAAAGAAAAATGACTATAGTTGAAGAGGTAATGGCCCCTAAACTATGTTCTGGGATGAAAAATACAGCTTCAGTGAAATCCGTTTGCAAATCGGAGTGATAGATTAGAATCTAGAGCCAACGGTACGTTTTCTATGTTAAACCACTACACCATTGAAAAACTGGTTAAGTTTGCAATCGAAAGAAAAATGACTATAATTGAAGAGGTAATGGCCCCTAAACTATGTTCTGGGATGAAAAATACAGCTTCAGTGAAATCCGTTTGCAAATCGGAGTGATAGATTAGAATCTAGAGCCAACGGTACGTTTTCTATGTTAAACCATTACACCATTGAAAAACTGGTTACGTTTGCAATCGAAAGAAAAATGACTATAGTTGAAGAGGTAATGGCCCCTAAACTATGTTCTGGGATGAAAAATACAGCTTCAGTGAAATCCGTTTGCAAATCGGAGTGATAGATTAGAATCTAGAGCCAACGGTAAGTTTTCTATGTTAAAACATTACACCATTGAAAAACTGGTTACGTTTGCAATCGAAAGAAAAATGACTATAGTTGAAGAGGTAATGGCCCCTAAACTATGTACTGGGATGAAAAATACAGCTTCAGTGAATTCCGTTTGCAAATCGGAGTGATAGATTAGAATCTAGCGCCAACGGTACGTTTTCTATGTTAAACCATTACACCATTGAAAAACTGGTTACGTTTGCAATCGAAAGAAAAATGACTATAGTTGAAGAGGTAATGGCCCCTAAACTATGTTCTGGGATGAAAGTTACAGCTTCAGTGAAATCCGTTTGCAAATCGGAGTGATAGATTAGAATCTAGAGCCAACGGTACGTTTTCTATGTTAAACCATTACACCATTGAAAAACTGGTTACGTTTGCAATCGAAAGAAAAATGACTATAGTTGAAGAGGTAATGGCCCCTAAACTATGTTCTGGGATGAAAAATACAGTTTTAGTGAAATCCGTTTGCAAATCGGAGTGATAGATTAGAATCTAGAGCCAACGGTACGTTTTCTATGTTAAACCACTACACCATTGAAAAACTGGTTACGTTTGCAATCCAAAGAAAAATGACTATAGTTGAAGAGGTAATGGCCCCTAAACTATGTTCTGGGATGAAAAATACAGCTTCAGTAAAATCCGTTTGCAAATCGGAGTGATAGATTAGAATCTAGAGCCAACGGTACGTTTTCTATGTTAAACCATTACACCATTGAAAAACTAGTTACGTTTGCAATCGAAAGAAAAATGACTATAGTTGAAGAGGTAATGGCCCCTAAACTATGTTCTGGGATGAAAGTTACAGCTTCAGTGAAATCCGTTTGCAAATCGGAGTGATAGATTAGAATCTAGAGCCAACGGTACGTTTTCTATGTTAAACCATTACACCATTGAAAAACTGGTTACGTTTGCAATCGAAAGAAAAATGACTATAGTTGAAGAGGTAATGGCCCCTAAACTATGTTCTGGGATGAAAAATACAGCTTCAGTAAAATCCGTTTGCAAATCGGAGTGATAGATTAGAATCTAGAGCCAACGGTACGTTTTCTATGTTAAACCATTACACCATTGAAAAACTGGTTACGTCTGCAATCGAAAGAAGAATGACTATAGTTGAAGAGGTAATGGCCCCTAAACTATGTTCTGGAATAAAAAATACAGCTTCAGTGAAATCCGTTTGCAAATCGGAGTGATAAATTAGAATCTAGAGCCAACGGTACGTTTTCTATGTTAAACCATTACACCATTGAAAAACTGGTTACGTTTGCAATCGAAAGAAAAATGACTATAGTTGAAGAGGTAATGGCCCCTAAACTATGTTCTGGGATGAAAAATACAGCTTCAGTGAAATCCGTTTGCAAATCGGAGTGATAGATTAGAATCTAGAGCCAACGGTAAGTTTTCTTTGTTAAATCATTACACCATTGAAAAACTGGTTACGTTTGCAATCGAAAGAAAAATGACTATAGTTGAAGAGGTAATGGCCCCTAAACTATGTTCTGGGATGAAAAATACAGCTTCAGTGAAATCCGTTTGCAAATCGGAGTGATAGATTAGAATCTAGAGCCAACGGTACGTTTTCTATGTTAAACCATTACACCATTGAAAAACTGGTTACGTCTGCAATCGAAAGAAAAATGACTATAGTTGAAGAGGTAATGGCCCCTAAACTATGTTCTGGGATGAAAGTTACAGCTTCAGTGAAATCCGTTTGCAAATCGGAGTGATAGATTAGAATCTAGAGCCAACGGTAAGTTTTCTATGTTAAACCATTACACCATTGAAAAACTGGTTACGTTTGCAATCGAAAGAAAAATGACTATAGTTGAAGAGGTAATGGCCCCTAAACTATGTTCTGGGATAAAAAATACAGCTTCAGTGAAATCCGTTTGCAAATCGGAGTGATAGATTAGAATCTAGAGCCAACAGTAAGTTTTCTATGTTAAACCATTACACCATTGAAAAACTGGTTACGTTTGCAATTGAAAGAAAAATGACTATAGTTGAAGAAGTAATGGCCCCTAAACTATGTTCTGGGATGAAAGTTACAGCTTCAGTGAAATCCGTTTGCAAATCGGAGTGATAGATTAGAATCTAGAGCCAACGGTACGTTTTCTATGTTAAACCATTACACCATTGAAAAACTGGTTACGTTTGCAATCGAAAGAAAAATGACTATAGTTGAAGAGGTAATGGCCCCTAAACTATGTTCTGGGATGAAAGTTACAGCTTCAGTGAAATCCGTTTCCAAATCGGAGTGATAGATTAGAATCTAGAGCCAACGGTACGTTTTCTATGTTAAACCATTACACCATTGAAAAACTGGTTACGTTTGCAATCGAAAGAAAAATGACTATAGTTGAAGAGGTAATGGCCCCTAAACTATGTTCTGGGATGAAAAATACAGCTTCAGTGAAATCCGTTTGCAAATCGGAGTGATAGATTAGAATCTAGAGCCAACGGTAAGTTTTCTATGTTAAACCATTACACCATTGAAAAACTGGTTACGTTTGCAATCGAAAGAAAAATGACTATAGTTGAAGAGGTAATGGCCCCTAAACTATGTTCTGGGATGAAAAATACAGTTTCAGTGAAATCCGTTTGCAAATCGGAGTGATAGATTAGAATCTAGAGCCAACGGTAAGTTTTCTATGTTAAACCATTACACCATTGAAAAACTAGTTACATTTGCAATCGAAAGAAAAATGACTATAGTTGAAGAGGTAATGGCCCCTAAACTATGTTCTGGGATGAAAAATACAGCTTCAGTGAAATCCGTTTGCAAATCGGAGTGATAGATTAGAATCTAGAGCCAACAGTAAGTTTTCTATGTTAAACCATTACACCATTGAAAAACTGGTTACGTTTGCAATTGAAAGAAAAATGACTATAGTTGAAGAAGTAATGGCCCCTAAACTATGTTCTGGGATGAAAGTTACAGCTTCAGTGAAATCCGTTTGCAAATCGGAGTGATAGATGAGAATCTAGAGCCAACGGTACGTTTTCTATGTTAAACCATTACACCATTGAAAAACTGGTTACGTCTGCAATCGAAAGAAAAATGACTATAGTTGAAGAGGTAATGGCCCCTAAACTATGTTCTGGGATGAAAGTTACAGCTTCAGTGAAATCCGTTTGCAAATCGGAGTGATAGATTAGAATCTAGAGCCAACGGTACGTTTTCTATGTTAAACCATTACACCATTGAAAAACTAGTTACGTTTGCAATCGAAAGAAAAATGACTATAGTTGAAGAGGTAATGGCCCCTAAACTATGTTCTGGGATGAAAAATACAGCTTCAGTGAAATCCGTTTGCAAATCGGAGTGATAGATTAGAATCTAGAGCCAACGGTACGTTTTCTATGTTAAACCATTACACCATTGAAAAACTGGTTACGTTTGCAATCGAAAGAAAAATGACTATAGTTGAAGAGGTAATGGCCCCTAAACTATGTTCTGGGATGAAAAATACAGCTTCAGTAAAATCCGTTTGCAAATCGGAGTGATAGATTAGAATCTAGAGCCAACGGTACGTTTTCTATGTTAAACCATTACACCATTGAAAAACTGGTTACGTTTGCAATCGAAAGAAAAATGACTATAGTTGAAGAGGTAATGGCCCCTAAACTATGTTCTGGGATGAAAAATACAGCTTCAGTAAAATCCGTTTGCAAATCGGAGTGATAGATTAGAATCTAGAGCCAACGGTACGTTTTGTATGTTAAACCATTACACCATTGAAAAACTGGTTACGTCTGCAATCGAAAGAAAAATGACTATAGTTGAAGAGGTAATGGCCCCTAAACTATGTTCTGGGATGAAAAATACAGCTTCAGTGAAATCCGTTTGCAAATCGGAGTGATAAATTAGAATCTAGAGCCAACGGTACGTTTTCTATGTTAAACCATTACACCATTGAAAAACTGGTTACGTTTGCAAGCGAAAGAAAAATGACTATAGTTGAAGAGGTAATGGCCCCTAAACTATGTTCTGGGATGAAAAATACAGCTTCAGTGAAATCCGTTTGCAAATCGGAGTGATAGATTAGAATCTCGAGCCAACGGTAAGTTTTCTATGTTAAATCATTACACCATTTAAAAACTGGTTACGTTTGCAATCGAAAGAAAAATGACTATAGTTGAAGAGGTAATGGCCCCTAAACTATGTTCTGGGATGAAAAATACAGCTTCAGTGAAATCCGTTTGCAAATCGGAGTGATAGATTAGAATCTAGAGCCAACGGTACGTTTTCTATGTTAAACCATTACACCATTGAAAAACTGGTTACGTCTGCAATCGAAAGAAAAATGACTATAGTTGAAGAGGTAATGGCCCCTAAACTATGTTCTGGGATGAAAGTTACAGCTTCAGTGAAATCCGTTTGCAAATCGGAGTGATAGATTAGAATCTAGAGCCAACGGTAAGTTTTCTATGTTAAACCATTACACCATTGAAAAACTGGTTACGTTTGCAATCGAAAGAAAAATGACTATAGTTGAAGAGGTAATGGCCCCTAAACTATGTTCTGGGATGAAAGTTACAGCTTCAGTGAAATCCGTTTGCAAATCGGAGTGATAGATTAGAATCTAGAGCCAACGGTACGTTTTCTATGTTAAACCATTACACCATTGAAAAACTGGTTACGTTTGCAATCGAAAGAAAAATGACTATAGTTGAAGAGGTAATGGCCCTTAAACTATGTTCTGGGATGAAAGTTACAGCTTCAGTGAAATCCATTTGCAAATCGGAGTGATAGATTAGAATCTAGAGCCAACGGTACGTTTTCTATGTTAAACCATTACACCATTGAAAAACTGGTTACGTCTGCAATCGAAAGAAAAATGACTATAGTTGAAGAGGTAATGGCCCCTAAACTATGTTCTGGGATGAAAGTTACAGCTTCAGTGAAATCCGTTTGCAAATCGGAGTGATAGATTAGAATCTAGAGCCAACGGTACGTTTTCTATGTTAAACCATCACACCATTGAAAAACTGGTTACGTTTGCAATCGAAAGAAAAATGACTATAGTTGAAGAGGTAATGGCCCCTAAACTATGTTCTGGGATGAAAAATACAGCTTCAGTGAAATCCGTTTGCAAATCGGAGTGATAGATTAGAATCTAGAGCCAACGGTACATTTTCTATGTTAAACCATTACACCATTGAAAAACTGGTTACGTTTGCAATCGAAAGAAAAATGATTATAGTTGAAGAGGTAATGGCCCCTAAACTATGTTCTGGGATGAAAGTTACAGCTTCAGTGAAATCCGTTTGCAAATCGGAGTGATAGATTAGAATCTAGAGCCAACGGTACGTTTTCTATGTTAAACCATTACACCATTGAAAAACTGGTTACGTTTGCAATCGAAAGAAAAATGACTATAGTTGAAGAGGTAATGGCCCCTAAACTATGTTCTGGGATGAAAAATACAGCTTCATTGAAATCCGTTTGCAAATCGGAGTGATAGATTAGAATCTAGAGCCAACGGTAAGTTTTCTATGTTAAACCATTACACCATTGAAAAACTGGTTACGTTTGCAATCGAAAGAAAAATGACTATAATTGAAGAGGTAATGGCCCCTAAACTATGTTCTGGGATGAAAAATACAGCTTCAGTGAAATCCGTTTGCAAATCGGAGTGATAGATTAGAATCTAGAGCCAACGCTAAGTTTTCTATGTTAAACCATTACACCATTGAAAAACTGGTTACGTTTGCAATCGAAAGAAAAATGACTATAATTGAAGAGGTAATGGCCCCTAAACTATGTTCTGGGATGAAAAATACAGCTTCAGTGAAATCCGTTTGCAAATCGGAGTGATAGATTAGAATCTAGAGCCAACGGTACGTTTTCTATGTTAAACCATTACACCATTGAAAAACTGGTTACGTCTGCAATCGAAAGAAAAATGACTATAGTTGAAGAGGTAATGGCCCCTAAACTATGTTCTGGGATGAAAGTTACAGCTTCAGTAAAATCCGTTTGCAAATCGGAGTGATAGATTAGAATCTAGAGCCAACGGTACGTTTTCTATGTTAAACCATTACACCATTGAAAAACTGGTTACGTTTGCAATCGAAAGAAAAATGACTATAGTTGAAGAGGTAATGGCCCCTAAACTATGTTCTGGGATGAAAGTTACAGCTTCAGTGAAATCCGTTTGCAAATCGGAGTGATAGATTAGAATCTAGAGCCAACGGCACGTTCTCTATGTTAAACCATTACACCATTGAAAAACTGGTTACGTTTGCAATCGAAAGAAAAATGACTATAGTTGAAGAGGTAATGGCCCCTAAACTATGTTCTGGGATGAAAAATCCAGCTTCAGTAAAATCCGTTTGCAAATCGGAGTGATAGATTAGAATCTAGAGCCAACGGTACGTTTTCTATGTTAAACCATTACACCATTGAAAAACTAGTTACGTTTGCAATCGAAAGAAAAATGACTATAGTTGAAGAGGTAATGGCCCCCTAAACTATGTTCTGGAATGAAAAATACAGCTTCAGTGAAATCCGTTTGCAAATCGGAGTGATAGATTAGAATCTAGAGCCAACGGTAAGTTTTCTATGTTAAACCATTACACCATTGAAAAACTGGTTACGTTTGCAATTGAAAGAAAAATGACTATAGTTGAAGAAGTAATGGCCCCTAAACTATGTTCTGGGATGAAAGTTACAGCTTCAGTGAAATCCGTTTGCAAATCGGAGTGATAGATTAGAATCTAGAGCCAACGATACGTTTTCTAAGTTAAACCATTACACCATTGAAAAACTGGTTACGTTTGCAATCGAAAGAAAAATGACTATAGTTGAAGAGGTAATGGCCCCTAAACTATGTTCTGGGATGAAAGTTACAGCTTCAGTGAAATCCGTTTGCAAATCGGAGTGATAGATTAGCATCTAGAGCCAACGATACGTTTTCTATGTTAAACCATTACACCATTGAAAAACTAGTTACGTTTGCAATCGAAAGAAAAATGACTATAGTTGAAGAGGTAATGGCCCCTAAACTATGTTCTGGGATGAAAAATACAGCTTCAGTGAAATCCGTTTGCAAATCGGAGTGATAGATTAGAATCTAGAGCCAACGGTACGTTTTCTATGTTAAACCATTACACCATTGAAAAACTGGTTACGTTTGCAATCGAAAGAAAAATGACTATAGTTGAAGAGGTAATGGCCCCTAAACTATGTTCTGGGATGAAAAATACAGCTTCAGTGAAATCCGTTTGCAAATCGGAGTGATAGATTAGAATCTAGAGCCAACGGTACGTTTTCTATGTTAAACCATTACACCATTGAAAAACTGGTTACGTTTGCAATCGAAAGAAAAATGACTATAGTTGAAGAGGTAATGGCCCCTAAACTATGTTCTGGGATGAAAGTTACAGCTTCAGTGAAATCCGTTTGCAAATCGGAGTGATAGATTAGAATCTAGAGCCAACGGTACGTTTTCTATGTTAAACCATTACACCATTGAAAAACTGGTTACGTTTGCAATCGAAAGAAAAATGACTATAGTTGAAGAGGTAATGGCCCCTAAACTATGTTCTGGGATGAAAAATACAGCTTCAGTGAAATCCGTTTGCAAATCAGAGTGATAGATTAGAATCTAGAGCCAACGGTACGTTTTCTATGTTAAACCATTACACCATTGAAAAACTGGTTACGTCTGCAATCGAAAGAAAAATGACTATAGTTGAAGAGGTAATGGCCCCTAAACTATGTTCTGGGATGAAAGTTACAGCTTCAGTGAAATCCGTTTGCAAATCGGAGTGATAGATTAGAATCTAGAGCCAACGGTAAGTTTTCTATGTTAAACCATTACACCATTGAAAAACTGGTTACGTTTGCAATCGAAAGAAAAATGACTATAGTTGAAGAGGTAATGGCCCCTAAACTATGTTCTGGGATGAAAGTTACAGCTTCAGTGAAATCCGTTTGCAAATCAGAGTGATAGATTAGAATCTAGAGCCAACGGTACGTTTTCTATGTTAAACCATTACACCATTGAAAAACTGGTTACGTTTGCAATCGAAAGAAAAATGACTATAGTTGAAGAGGTAATGGCCCCTAAACTATGTTCTGGGATGAAAGTTACAGCTTCAGTGAAATCCGTTTGCAAATAGGAGTGATAGATTAGAATCTAGAGCCAACGGTACGTTTTCTATGTTAAACCATTACGCCATTGAAAAACTGGTTACGTTTGCAATCAAAAGAAAAATGACTATAGTTGAAGAGGTAATGGCCCCTAAACTATGTTCTGGGATGAAAAATACAGCTTCAGTGAAATCCGTTTGCAAATCGGAGTGATAGATTAGAATCTAGAGCCAACGGTACGTTTTCTATGTTAAACCATTACACCATTGAAAAACTGGTTACGTTTGCAATCGAAAGAAAAATGACTATAGTTGAAGAGGTAATGGCCCCTAAACTATGTTCTGGGATGAAAAATACAGCTTCAGTGAAATCCGTTTGCAAATCGGAGTGATAGATTAGAATCTAGAGCCAACGGTACGTTTTCTATGTTAAACCATTACACCATTGAAAAACTGGTTACGTTTGCAATCGAAAGAAAAATGACTATAGTTGAAGAGGTAATGGCCCCTAAACTATGTTCTGGGATGAAAGTTACAGCTTCAGTGAAATCCGTTTGCAAATCGGAGTGATAGATTAGAATCTAGAGCCAACAGTACGTTTTCTATGTTAAACCATTACACCATTGAAAAACTGGTTACGTTTGCAATCGAAAGAAAAATGACTATAGTTGAAGAGGTAATGGCCCCTAAACTATGTTCTGGGATGAAAAATACAGCTTCAGTGAAATCCGTTTGCAAATCGGAGTGATAGATTAGAATCTAGAGCCAACGGTAAGTTTTCTATGTTAAACCATTACACCATTGAAAAACTGGTTACGTTTGCAATCGAAAGAAAAATGACTATAGTTGAAGAGGTAGTGGCCCCTAAACTATGTTCTGGGATGAAAAATACAGCTTCAGTGAAATCCGTTTGCAAATCGGAGTGATAGATTAGAATCTAGAGCCAACGGTAAGTTTTCTATGTTAAACCATTACACCATTGAAAAACTGGTTACGTTTGCAATTGAAAGAAAAATGACATTGTGCGAATATATCTTACACTCATACTACACTTAGGGTACACTGATGAAGTTGTGTGTCGATGAACTGGGTTTCAATCCATAAGATGTTAATTTTGACAAGTTATTAATGTTTTCATTTTTTCTTGCACAATATATTCCCCTGTCCCGTCTTATCCCCCTTCCCCTCATTTCTTCCCTCTCTACCTCCCCCTAATCTGTGCAGGTGCGAGAGACCCTTGGCATGTTGTGGAATCCCCACTCAGGGCTCTTGCCACCCACACTTACCCCACCCCCCCACCCTCTCTCCCTTTTCCTTCCCCAATCTCACCTTATTCCCTACCTCCTATCCCTTGCCCCCTAAATGATATGGAAGTGTGTAATGTGAAGCAATCATTAGCAACTTTCTTATACTAATTACATGTGAATATTTCACTGAATAAATAATGTTATGTAGAGCTATAAATATGTTCCCCTAAGGGGGGTAATCTTAAATATACCACATTGTTGTTATTATATTTTACACTTTCTGTCAATAAACACCCTTGAAACGAAAGAAAAATGACTATAGTTGAAGAAGTAATGGCCCCTAAACTATGTTCTGGGATGAAAGTTACAGCTTCAGTGAAATCCGTTTGCAAATCGGAGTGATAGATTAGAATCTAGAGCCAACGGTAAGTTTTCTATGTTAAACCATTACACCATTGAAAAACTGGTTACGTTTGCAATCGAAAGAAAAATGACTATAGTTGAAGAGGTAATGGCCCCTAAACTATGTTCTGGGATGAAAGTTACAGCTTCAGTGAAATCCGTTTGCAAATCGGAGTGATAGATTAGAATCTAGAGCCAACGGTACGTTTTCTATGTTAAACCATTACACCATTGAAAAACTGGTTACGTTTGCAATCGAAAGAAAAATGACTATAGTTGAAGAGGTAATGGCCCCTAAACTATGTTCTGGGATGAAAGTTACAGCTTCAGTGAAATCCGTTTGCAAATCGGAGTGATAGATTAGAATCTAGAGCCAACGGTACGTTTTCTATGTTAAACCATTACACCATTGAAAAACTGGTTACGTTTGCAATCGAAAGAAAAATGACTATAGTTGAAGAGGTAATGGCCCCTAAACTATGTTCTGGGATGAAAGTTACAGCTTCAGTGAAATCCGTTTGCAAATCGGAGTGATAGATTAGAATCTAGAGCCAACGGTACGTTTTCTATGTTAAACCATTACACCATTGAAAAACTGGTTACGTTTGCAATCGAAAGAAAAATGACTATAGTTGAAGAGGTAATGGCCCCTAAACTATGTTCTGGGATGAAATTTACAGCTTCAGTGAAATCCGTTTGCAAATCGGAGTGATAGATTAGAATCTAGAGCCAACGGTACGTTTTCTATGTTAAACCATTACACCATTGAAAAACTAGTTACGTTTGCAATCAAAAGAAAAATGACTATAGTTGAAGAGGTAATGGCCCCTAAACTATGTTCTGGGATGAAAAATACAGCTTCCGTGAAATCCGTTTGCAAATCGGAGTGATAGATTAGAATCTAGAGCCAACGGTACGTTTTCTATGTTAAACCATTACACCATTGAAAAACTGGTTACGTTTGCAATCGAAAGAAAAATGACTATAGTTGAAGAGGTAATGGCCCCTAAACTATGTTCTGGGATGAAAGTTACAGCTTCAGTGAAATCTGTTTGCAAATCGGAGTGATAGATTAGAATCTAGAGCCAACGGTACGTTTTCTATGTTAAACCATTACACCATTGAAAAACTGGTTACGTTTGCAATCGAAAGAAAAATGACTATAGTTGAAGAGGTAATGGCCCCTAAACTATGTTCTAGGATGAAAAATACAGCTTCAGTGAAATCCGTTTGCAAATCGGAGTGATAGATTAGAATCTAGAGCCAACGGTAAGTTTTCTATGTTAAACCATTACACCATTGAAAAACTGGTTACGTTTGCAATCGAAAGAAAAATGACTATAGTTGAAGAAGTAATGGCCCCTAAACTATGTTCTGGGATGAAAGTTACAGCTTCAGTGAAATCCGTATGCAAATCGGAGTGATAGATTAGAATCTAGAGCCAACGGTAAGTTTTCTATGTTGAACCATTACACCATTGAAAAACTGGTTACGTTTGCAATCGAAAGAAAAATGACTATAGTTGAAGAGGTAATGGCCCCTAAACTATGTTCTGGGATGAAAAATACAGCTTCAGTGAAATCCGTTTGCAAATCGGAGTGATAGATTAGAATCTAGAGCCAACGGTACGTTTTCTATGTTAAACCATTACACCATTGAAAAACTGGTTACGTCTGCAATCGAAAGAAAAATGACTATAGTTGAAGAGGTAATGGCCCCTAAACTATGTTCTGGGATGAAAGTTACAGCTTCAGTGAAATCCGTTTGCAAATCGGAGTGATAGATTAGAATCTAGAGCCAACGGTAAGTTTTCTATGTTAAACCATTACACCATTGAAAAACTGGTTACGTTTGCAATTGAAAGAAAAATGACTATAGTTGAAGAAGTAATGGCCCCTAAACTATGTTCTGGGATGAAAGTTACAGCTTCAGTGAAATCCGTTTGCAAATCGGAGTGATAGATTAGAATCTAGAGCCAACGGTACGTTTTCTATGTTAAACCATTACACCATTGAAAAACTGGTTACGTTTGCAATTGAAAGAAAAATGACTATAGTTGAAGAAGTAATGGCCCCTAAACTATGTTCTGGGATGAAAGTTACAGCTTCAGTGAAATCCGTTTGCAAATCGGAGTGATAGATTAGAATCTAGAGCCAACGGTACGTTTTCTATGTTAAACCATTACACCATTGAAAAACTGGTTACGTCTGCAATCGAAAGAAAAATGACTATAGTTGAAGAGGTAATGGCCCCTAAACTATGTTCTGGGATGAAAGTTACAGCTTCATTGAAATCCGTTTGCAAATCGGAGTGATAGATTAGAATCTAGAGCCAACGGTACGTTTTCTATGTTAAACCATTACACCATTGAAAAACTGGTTACGTTTGCAATCGAAAGAAAAATGACTATAGTTGAAGAGGTAATGGCCCCTAAACTATGTTCTGGGATGAAAAATACAGCTTCAGTAAAATCCGTTTGCAAATCGGAGTGATAGATTAGAATCTAGAGCCAACGGTACGTTTTCTATGTTAAACCATTACACCATTGAAAAACTAGTTACGTTTGCAATCGAAAGAAAAATGACTATAGTTGAAGAGGTAATGGCCCCTAAACTATGTTCTGGGATGAAAAATACAGCTTCAGTGAAATCCGTTTGCAAATCGGAGTGATAGATTAGAATCTAGAGCCAACGGTACGTTTTCTATGTTAAACCACTACACCATTGAAAAACTGGTTACGTTTGCAATCGAAAGAAAAATTACTATAGTTGAAGAGGTAATGGCCCCTAAACTATGTTCTGGGATGAAAAATACAGCTTCAGTAAAATCCGTTTGCAAATCGGAGTGATAGATTAGAATCTAGAGCCAACGGTAAGTTTTCTATGTTAAACCATTACACCATTGAAAAACTGGTTACGTTTGCAATCGAAAGAAAAATGACTATAGTTGAAGAGGTAATGGCCCCTAAACTATGTTCTGGGATGAAAGTTACAGCTTCAGTGAAATCCGTTTGCAAATCGGAGTGATAGATTAGAATCTAGAGCCAACGGTACGTTTTCTATGTTAAACCATTACACCATTGAAAAACTGGTTATGTCTGCAATCGAAAGAAAAATGACTATAGTTGAAGAGGTAATGGCCCCTAAACTATGTTCTGGGATGAAAGTTACAGCTTCATTGAAATCCGTTTGCAAATCGGAGTGATAGATTAGAATCTAGAGCCAACGGTACGTTTTCTATGTTAAACCATTACACCATTGAAAAACTGGTTACGTTTGCAATCGAAAGAAAAATGACTATAGTTGAAGAGGTAATGGCCCCTAAACTATGTTCTGGGATGAAAAATACAGCTTCAGTAAAATCCGTTTGCAAATCGGAGTGATAGATTAGAATCTAGAGCCAACGGTACGTTTTCTATGTTAAACCATTACACCATTGAAAAACTAGTTACGTTTGCAATCGAAAGAAAAATGACTATAGTTGAAGAGGTAATGGCCCCTAAACTATGTTCTGGGATGAAAAATACAGCTTCAGTGAAATCCGTTTGCAAATCGGAGTGATAGATTAGAATCTAGAGCCAACGGTACGTTTTCTATGTTAAACCATTAGACCATTGAAAAACTGGTTACGTTTGCAATCGAAAGAAAAATGACTATAGTTGAAGAGGTAATGGCCCCTAAACTATGTTCTGGGATGAAAGTTACAGCTTCAGTGAAATCTGTTTGCAAATCGGATGGATAGATTAGAATCTAGAGCCAACGGTACGTTTTCTATGTTAAACCATTACACCATTGAAAAACTGGTTACGTTTGCAATCGAAAGAAAAATGACTATAGTTGAAGAGGTAATGGCCCCTAAACTATGTTCTGGGATGAAAAATACAGCTTCAGTGAAATCCGTTTGCAAATCGGAGTGATAGATTAGAATCTAGAGCCAACGGTAAGTTTTCTATGTTAAACCATTACACCATTGAAAAACTGGTTACGTTTGCAATCGAAAGAAAAATGACTATAGTTGAAGAAGTAATGGCCCCTAAACTATGTTCTGGGATGAAAGTTACAGCTTCAGTGAAATCCGTATGCAAATCGGAGTGATAGATTAGAATCTAGAGCCAACGGTAAGTTTTCTATGTTGAACCATTACACCATTGAAAAACTGGTTACGTTTGCAATCGAAAGAAAAATGACTATAGTTGAAGAGGTAATGGCCCCTAAACTATGTTCTGGGATGAAAAATACAGCTTCAGTGAAATCCGTTTGCAAATCGGAGTGATAGATTAGAATCTAGAGCCAACGGTACGTTTTCTATGTTAAACCATTACACCATTGAAAAACTGGTTACGTCTGCAATCGAAAGAAAAATGACTATAGTTGAAGAGGTAATGGCCCCTAAACTATGTTCTGGGATGAAAGTTACAGCTTCAGTGAAATCCGTTTGCAAATCGGAGTGATAGATTAGAATCTAGAGCCAACGGTAAGTTTTCCATGTTAAACCATTACACCATTGAAAAACTGGTTACGTTTGCAATTGAAAGAAAAATGACTATAGTTGAAGAAGTAATGGCCCCTAAACTATGTTCTGGGATGAAAGTTACAGCTTCAGTGAAATCCGTTTGCAAATCGGAGTGATAGATTAGAATCTAGAGCCAACGGTACGTTTTCTATGTTAAACCATTACACCATTGAAAAACTGGTTACGTTTGCAATTGAAAGAAAAATGACTATAGTTGAAGAAGTAATGGCCCCTAAACTATGTTCTGGGATGAAAGTTACAGCTTCAGTGAAATCCGTTTGCAAATCGGAGTGATAGATTAGAATCTAGAGCCAACGGTACGTTTTCTATGTTAAACCATTACACCATTGAAAAACTGGTTACGTCTGCAATCGAAAGAAAAATGACTATAGTTGAAGAGGTAATGGCCCCTAAACTATGTTCTGGGATGAAAGTTACAGCTTCATTGAAATCCGTTTGCAAATCGGAGTGATAGATTAGAATCTAGAGCCAACGGTACGTTTTCTATGTTAAACCATTACACCATTGAAAAACTGGTTACGTTTGCAATCGAAAGAAAAATGACTATAGTTGAAGAGGTAATGGCCCCTAAACTATGTTCTGGGATGAAAAATACAGCTTCAGTAAAATCCGTTTGCAAATCGGAAAGATAGATTAGAATCTAGAGCCAACGGTACGTTTTCTATGTTAAACCATTACACCATTGAAAAACTAGTTACGTTTGCAATCGAAAGAAAAATGACTATAGTTGAAGAGGTAATGGCCCCTAAACTATGTTCTGGGATGAAAAATACAGCTTCAGTGAAATCCGTTTGCAAATCGGAGTGATAGATTAGAATCTAGAGCCAACGGTACGTTTTCTATGTTAAACCATTACACCATTGAAAAACTGGTTACGTTTGCAATCGAAAGAAAAATGACTATAGTTGAAGAGGTAATGGCCCCTAAACTATGTTCTGGGATGAAAGTTACAGCTTCAGTGAAATCTGTTTGCAAATCGGATGGATAGATTAGAATCTAGAGCCAACGGTACGTTTTCTATGTTAAACCATTACACCATTGAAAAACTGGTTACGTTTGCAATCGAAAGAAAAATGACTATAGTTGAAGAGGTAATGGCCCCTAAACTATGTTCTGGGATGAAAAATACAGCTTCAGTGAAATCCGTTTGCAAATCGGAGTGATAGATTAGAATCTAGAGCCAACGGTAAGTTTTCTATGTTAAACCATTACACCATTGAAAAACTGGTTACGTTTGCAATCGAAAGAAAAATGACTATAGTTGAAGAAGTAATGGCCCCTAAACTATGTTCTGGGATGAAAGTTACAGCTTCAGTGAAATCCGTATGCAAATCGGAGTGATAGATTAGAATCTAGAGCCAACGGTAAGTTTTCTATGTTGAACCATTACACCATTGAAAAACTGGTTACGTTTGCAATCGAAAGAAAAATGACTATAGTTGAAGAGGTAATGGCCCCTAAACTATGTTCTGGGATGAAAAATACAGCTTCAGTGAAATCCGTTTGCAAATCGGAGTGATAGATTAGAATCTAGAGCCAACGGTACGTTTTCTATTTTAAACCATTACACCATTGAAAAACTGGTTACGTCTGCAATCGAAAGAAAAATGACTATAGTTGAAGAGGTAATGGCCCCTAAACTATGTTCTGGGATGAAAGTTACAGCTTCAGTGAAATCCGTTTGCAAATCGGAGTGATAGATTAGAATCTAGAGCCAACGGTAAGTTTTCCATGTTAAACCATTACACCATTGAAAAACTGGTTACGTTTGCAATTGAAAGAAAAATGACTATAGTTGAAGAAGTAATGGCCCCTAAACTATGTTCTGGGATGAAAGTTACAGCTTCAGTGAAATCCGTTTGCAAATCGGAGTGATAGATTAGAATCTAGAGCCAACGGTACGTTTTCTATGTTAAACCATTACACCATTGAAAAACTGGTTACGTTTGCAATTGAAAGAAAAATGACTATAGTTGAAGAAGTAATGGCCCCTAAACTATGTTCTGGGATGAAAGTTACAGCTTCAGTGAAATCCGTTTGCAAATCGGAGTGATAGATTAGAATCTAGAGCCAACGGTACGTTTTCTATGTTAAACCATTACACCATTGAAAAACTGGTTACGTCTGCAATCGAAAGAAAAATGACTATAGTTGAAGAGGTAATGGCCCCTAAACTATGTTCTGGGATGAAAGTTACAGCTTCATTGAAATCCGTTTGCAAATCGGAGTGATAGATTAGAATCTAGAGCCAACGGTACGTTTTCTATGTTAAACCATTACACCATTGAAAAACTGGTTACGTTTGCAATCGAAAGAAAAATGACTATAGTTGAAGAGGTAATGGCCCCTAAACTATGTTCTGGGATGAAAAATACAGCTTCAGTAAAATCCGTTTGCAAATCGGAGTGATAGATTAGAATCTAGAGCCAACGGTACGTTTTCTATGTTAAACCATTACACCATTGAAAAACTAGTTACGTTTGCAATCGAAAGAAAAATGACTATAGTTGAAGAGGTAATGGCCCCTAAACTATGTTCTGGGATGAAAAATACAGCTTCAGTGAAATCCGTTTGCAAATCGGAGTGATAGATTAGAATCTAGAGCCAACGGTACGTTTTCTATGTTAAACCACTACACCATTGAAAAACTGGTTACGTTTGCAATCGAAAGAAAAATTACTATAGTTGAAGAGGTAATGGCCCCTAAACTATGTTCTGGGATGAAAAATACAGCTTCAGTAAAATCCGTTTGCAAATCGGAGTGATAGATTAGAATCTAGAGCCAACGGTAAGTTTTCTATGTTAAACCATTACACCATTGAAAAACTGGTTACGTTTGCAATCGAAAGAAAAATGACTATAGTTGAAGAGGTAATGGCCCCTAAACTATGTTCTGGGATGAAAGTTACAGCTTCAGTGAAATCCGTTTGCAAATCGGAGTGATAGATTAGAATCTAGAGCCAACGGTACGTTTTCTATGTTAAACCATTACACCATTGAAAAACTGGTTACGTCTGCAATCGAAAGAAAAATGACTATAGTTGAAGAGGTAATGGCCCCTAAACTATGTTCTGGGATGAAAGTTACAGCTTCATTGAAATCCGTTTGCAAATCGGAGTGATAGATTAGAATCTAGAGCCAACGGTACGTTTTCTATGTTAAACCATTACACCATTGAAAAACTGGTTACGTTTGCAATCGAAAGAAAAATGACTATAGTTGAAGAGGTAATGGCCCCTAAACTATGTTCTGGGATGAAAAATACAGCTTCAGTAAAATCCGTTTGCAAATCGGAGTGATAGATTAGAATCTAGAGCCAACGGTACGTTTTCTATGTTAAACCATTACACCATTGAAAAACTAGTTACGTTTGCAATCGAAAGAAAAATGACTATAGTTGAAGAGGTAATGGCCCCTAAACTATGTTCTGGGATGAAAAATACAGCTTCAGTGAAATCCGTTTGCAAATCGGAGTGATAGATTAGAATCTAGAGCCAACGGTACGTTTTCTATGTTAAACCACTACACCATTGAAAAACTGGTTACGTTTGCAATCGAAAGAAAAATTACTATAGTTGAAGAGGTAATGGCCCCTAAACTATGTTCTGGGATGAAAAATACAGCTTCAGTAAAATCCGTTTGCAAATCGGAGTGATAGATTAGAATCTAGAGCCAACGGTAAGTTTTCTATGTTAAACCATTACACCATTGAAAAACTGGTTACGTTTGCAATCGAAAGAAAAATGACTATAGTTGAAGAGGTAATGGCCCCTAAACTATGTTCTGGGATGAAAAATACAGTTTCAGTGAAATCCGTTTGCAAATCGGAGTGATAGATTAGAATCTAGAGCCAACGGTAAGTTTTCTATGTTAAACCATTACACCATTGAAAAACTGGTTACGTTTGCAATCGAAAGAAAAATGACTATAGTTGAAGAGGTAATGGCCCCTAAACTATGTTCTGGGATGAAAGTTACAGCTTCAGTGAAATCCGTTTGCAAATCGGAGTGATAGATAAGAATCTAGAGCCAACGGTACGTTTTTTATGTTAAACCACTACACCATTGAAAAACTGGTTAAGTTTGCAATCGAAAGAAAAATGACTATAATTGAAGAGGTAATGGCCCCTAAACTATGTTCTGGGATGAAAAATACAGCTTCAGTGAAATCCGTTTGCAAATCGGAGTGATAGATTAGAATCTAGAGCCAACGGTACGTTTTCTATGTTAAACCATTACACCATTGAAAAACTGGTTACGTTTGCAATCGAAAGAAAAATGACTATAGTTGAAGAGGTAATGGCCCCTAAACTATGTTCTGGGATGAAAGTTACAGCTTCAGTGAAATCCGTTTGCAAATCGGAGTGATAGATTAGAATCTAGAGCCAACGGTACGTTTTCTATGTTAAACCATTACACCATTGAAAAACTGGTTACGTTTGCAATCGAAAGAAAAATGACTATAGTTGAAGAGGTAATGGCCCCTAAACTATGTTCTGGGATGAAAAATACAGCTTCAGTGAAATCCGTTTGCAAATCGGAGTGATAGATTAGAATCTAGAGCCAACGGTACGTTTTCTATGTTAAACCATTACACCATTGAAAAACTGGTTACGTCTGCAATCGAAAGAAAAATGACTATAGTTGAAGAGGTAATGGCCCCTAAACTATGTTCTGGGATG
This sequence comes from Hyperolius riggenbachi, assembly GCF_040937935.1. Classification (NCBI taxonomy): domain Eukaryota; kingdom Metazoa; phylum Chordata; class Amphibia; order Anura; family Hyperoliidae; genus Hyperolius; species Hyperolius riggenbachi. The sequence goes on along the minus strand of NC_090656.1, from coordinate 152,769,493 downwards.
AAAGTTACAGCTTCAGTGAAATCCGTTTGCAAATCGGAGTGATAGATTAGAATCTAGAGCCAACGGTAAGTTTTCTATGTTAAACCATTACACCATTGAAAAACTGGTTACGTTTGCAATCGAAAGAAAAATGACTATAGTTGAAGAGGTAATGGCCCCTAAACTATGTTCTGGGATGAAAGTTACAGCTTCAGTGAAATCCGTTTGCAAATCGGAGTGATAGATTAGAATCTAGAGCCAACGGTACGTTTTCTATGTTAAACCATTACACCATTGAAAAACTGGTTACGTTTGCAATCGAAAGAAAAATGACTATAGTTGAAGAGGTAATGGCCCCTAAACTATGTTCTGGGATGAAAGTTACAGCTTCAGTGAAATCCTTTGCAAATCGGAGTGATAGATTAGAATCTAGAGCCAACGGTAAGTTTTCTATGTTAAACCATTACACCATTGAAAAACTGGTTACGTCTGCAATCGAAAGAAAAATGACTATAGTTGAAGAGGTAATGGCCCCTAAACTATGTTCTGGGATGAAAGTTACAGCTTCAGTGAAATCCGTTTGCAAATCGGAGTGATAGATTAGAATCTAGAGCCAATGGTAAGTTTTCTATGTTAAACCATTACACCATTGAAAAACTGGTTACGTTTGCAATCGAAAGAAAAATGACTATAGTTGAAGAGGTAATGGCCCCTAAACTATGTTCTGGGATGAAAGTTACAGCTTCAGTGAAATCCGTTTGCAAATCGGAGTGATAGATTAGAATCTAGAGCCAACGGTACGTTTTTTATGTTAAACCACTACACCATTGAAAAACTGGTTAAGTTTGCAATCGAAAGAAAAATGACTATAATTGAAGAGGTAATGGCCCCTAAACTATGTTCTGGGATGAAAAATACAGCTTCAGTGAAATCCGTTTGCAAATCGGAGTGATAGATTAGAATCTAGAGCCAACGGTACGTTTTCTATGTTAAACCATTACACCATTGAAAAACTGGTTACGTTTGCAATCGAAAGAAAAATGACTATAGTTGAAGAGGTAATGGCCCCTAAACTATGTTCTGGGATGAAAGTTACAGCTTCAGTGAAATCCGTTTGCAAATCGGAGTGATAGATTAGAATCTAGAGCCAACGGTACGTTTTCTATGTTAAACCATTACACCATTGAAAAACTGGTTACGTTTGCAATCGAAAGAAAAATGACTATAGTTGAAGAGGTAATGGCCCCTAAACTATGTTCTGGGATGAAAAATACAGCTTCAGTGAAATCCGTTTGCAAATCGGAGTGATAGATTAGAATCTAGAGCCAACGGTACGTTTTCTATGTTAAACCACTACACCATTGAAAAACTGGTTAAGTTTGCAATCGAAAGAAAAATGACTATAATTGAAGAGGTAATGGCCCCTAAACTATGTTCTGGGATGAAAAATACAGCTTCAGTGAAATCCGTTTGCAAATCGGAGTGATAGATTAGAATCTAGAGCCAACGGTACGTTTTCTATGTTAAACCATTACACCATTGAAAAACTGGTTACGTTTGCAATCGAAAGAAAAATGACTATAGTTGAAGAGGTAATGGCCCCTAAACTATGTTCTGGGATGAAAAATACAGCTTCAGTGAAATCCGTTTGCAAATCGGAGTGATAGATTAGAATCTAGAGCCAACGGTAAGTTTTCTATGTTAAAACATTACACCATTGAAAAACTGGTTACGTTTGCAATCGAAAGAAAAATGACTATAGTTGAAGAGGTAATGGCCCCTAAACTATGTTCTGGGATGAAAAATACAGCTTCAGTGAAATCCGTTTGCAAATCGGAGTGATAGATTAGAATCTAGAGCCAACGGTACGTTTTCTATGTTAAACCATTACACCATTGAAAAACTGGATACGTTTGCAATCGAAAGAAAAATGACTATAGTTGAAGAGGTAATGGCCCCTAAACTATGTTCTGGGATGAAAGTTACAGCTTCAGTGAAATCCGTTTGCAAATCGGAGTGATAGATTAGAATCTAGAGCCAACGGTAAGTTTTCTATGTTAAACCATTACACCATTGAAAAACTGGTTACGTTTGCAATCGAAAGAAAAATGACTATAGTTGAAGAGGTAATGGCCCCTAAACTATGTTCTGGGATGAGAAATACAGCTTCAGTGAAATCCGTTTGCAAATCGGAGTGATAGATTAGAATCTAGAGCCAACGGTACGTTTTCTATGTTAAACCATTACACCATTGAAAAACTGGTTACGTCTGCAATCGAAAGAAAAATGACTATAGTTGAAGAGGTAATGGCCCCTAAACTATGTTCTGGGATGAAAGTTACAGCTTCAGTGAAATCCGTTTGCAAATCGGAGTGATAGATTAGAATCTAGAGCCAACGGTAAGTTTTCTATGTTAAACCATTACACCATTGAAAAACTGGTTACGTTTGCAATCGAAAGAAAAATGACTATAGTTGAAGAGGTAATGGCCCCTAAACTATGTTCTGGGATGAAAGTTACAGCTTCAGTGAAATCCGTTTGCAAATCGGAGTGATAGATTAGAATCTAGAGCCAACGGTACGTTTTCTATGTTAAACCATTACACCATTGAAAAACTGGTTACGTTTGCAATCGAAAGAAAAATGACTATAGTTGAAGAGGTAATGGCCCCTAAACTATGTTCTGGGATGAAAGTTACAGCTTCAGTGAAATCCTTTGCAAATCGGAGTGATAGATTAGAATCTAGAGCCAACGGTAAGTTTTCTATGTTAAACCATTACACCATTGAAAAACTGGTTACGTCTGCAATCGAAAGAAAAATGACTATAGTTGAAGAGGTAATGGCCCCTAAACTATGTTCTGGGATGAAAGTTACAGCTTCAGTGAAATCCGTTTGCAAATCGGAGTGATAGATTAGAATCTAGAGCCAATGGTAAGTTTTCTATGTTAAACCATTACACCATTGAAAAACTGGTTACGTTTGCAATCGAAAGAAAAATGACTATAGTTGAAGAGGTAATGGCCCCTAAACTATGTTCTGGGATGAAAGTTACAGCTTCAGTGAAATCCGTTTGCAAATCGGAGTGATAGATTAGAATCTAGAGCCAACGGTACGTTTTTTATGTTAAACCACTACACCATTGAAAAACTGGTTAAGTTTGCAATCGAAAGAAAAATGACTATAATTGAAGAGGTAATGGCCCCTAAACTATGTTCTGGGATGAAAAATACAGCTTCAGTGAAATCCGTTTGCAAATCGGAGTGATAGATTAGAATCTAGAGCCAACGGTACGTTTTCTATGTTAAACCATTACACCATTGAAAAACTGGTTACGTTTGCAATCGAAAGAAAAATGACTATAGTTGAAGAGGTAATGGCCCCTAAACTATGTTCTGGGATGAAAGTTACAGCTTCAGTGAAATCCGTTTGCAAATCGGAGTGATAGATTAGAATCTAGAGCCAACGGTACGTTTTCTATGTTAAACCATTACACCATTGAAAAACTGGTTACGTTTGCAATCGAAAGAAAAATGACTATAGTTGAAGAGGTAATGGCCCCTAAACTATGTTCTGGGATGAAAAATACAGCTTCAGTGAAATCCGTTTGCAAATCGGAGTGATAGATTAGAATCTAGAGCCAACGGTACGTTTTCTATGTTAAACCACTACACCATTGAAAAACTGGTTACGTTCGCAATCGAAAGAAAAATGACTATAATTGAAGAGGTAATGGCCCCTAAACTATGTTCTGGGATGAAAAATACAGCTTCAGTGAAATCCGTTTGCAAATCGGAGTGATAGATTAGAATCTAGAGCCAACGGTACGTTTTCTATGTTAAACCATTACACCATTGAAAAACTGGTTACGTTTGCAATCGAAAGAAAAATGACTATAGTTGAAGAGGTAATGGCCCCTAAACTATGTTCTGGGATGAAAAATACAGCTTCAGTGAAATCCGTTTGCAAATCGGAGTGATAGATTAGAATCTAGAGCCAACGGTAAGTTTTCTATGTTAAAACATTACACCATTGAAAAACTGGTTACGTTTGCAATCGAAAGAAAAATGACTATAGTTGAAGAGGTAATGGCCCCTAAACTATGTACTGGGATGAAAAATACAGCTTCAGTGAATTCCGTTTGCAAATCGGAGTGATAGATTAGAATCTAGCGCCAACGGTACGTTTTCTATGTTAAACCATTACACCATTGAAAAACTGGTTACGTTTGCAATCGAAAGAAAAATGACTATAGTTGAAGAGGTAATGGCCCCTAAACTATGTTCTGGGATGAAAGTTACAGCTTCAGTGAAATCCGTTTGCAAATCGGAGTGATAGATTAGAATCTAGAGCCAACGGTACGTTTTCTATGTTAAACCATTACACCATTGAAAAACTGGTTACGTTTGCAATCGAAAGAAAAATGACTATAGTTGAAGAGGTAATGGCCCCTAAACTATGTTCTGGGATGAAAAATACAGTTTCAGTGAAATCCGTTTGCAAATCGGAGTGATAGATTAGAATCTAGAGCCAACGGTACGTTTTCTATGTTAAACCACTACACCATTGAAAAACTGGTTACGTTTGCAATCCAAAGAAAAATGACTATAGTTGAAGAGGTAATGGCCCCTAAACTATGTTCTGGGATGAAAAATACAGCTTCAGTAAAATCCGTTTGCAAATCGGAGTGATAGATTAGAATCTAGAGCCAACGGTACGTTTTCTATGTTAAACCATTACACCATTGAAAAACTAGTTACGTTTGCAATCGAAAGAAAAATGACTATAGTTGAAGAGGTAATGGCCCCTAAACTATGTTCTGGGATGAAAAATACAGCTTCAGTGAAATCCGTTTGCAAATCGGAGTGATAGATTAGAATCTAGAGCCAACGGTAAGTTTTCTATGTTAAACCATTACACCATTGAAAAACTGGTTACGTTTGCAATTGAAAGAAAAATGACTATAGTTGAAGAAGTAATGGCCCCTAAACTATGTTCTGGGATGAAAGTTACAGCTTCAGTGAAATCCGTTTGCAAATCGGAGTGATAGATTAGAATCTAGAGCCAACGGTACGTTTTCTATGTTAAACCATTACACCATTGAAAAACTGGTTACGTCTGCAATCGAAAGAAAAATGACTATAGTTGAAGAGGTAATGGCCCCTAAACTATGTTCTGGGATGAAAGTTACAGCTTCAGTGAAATCCGTTTGCAAATCGGAGTGATAGATTAGAATCTAGAGCCAACGGTAAGTTTTCTATGTTAAACCATTACACCATTGAAAAACTGGTTACGTTTGCAAGCGAAAGAAAAATGACTATAGTTGAAGAGGTAATGGCCCCTAAACTATGTTCTGGGATGAAAGTTACAGCTTCAGTGAAATCCGTTTGCAAATCGGAGTGATAGATTAGAATCTAGAGCCAACGGTACGTTTTCTATGTTAAACCATTACACCATTGAAAAACTGGTTACGTCTGCAATCGAAAGAAAAATGACTATAGTTGAAGAGGTAATGGCCCCTAAACTATGTTCTGGGATCAAAGTTACAGCTTCAGTGAAATCCGTTTGCAAATCGGAGTGATAGATTAGAATCTAGAGCCAACGGTACGTTTTCTATGTTAAACCATTACACCATTGAAAAACTGGTTACGTTTGCAATCGAAAGAAAAATGACTATAGTTGAAGAGGTAATGGCCCCTAAACTATGTTCTGGGATGAAAGTTACAGCTTCAGTGAAATCCGTTTGCAAATCGGAGTGATATATTAGAATCTAGAGCCAACGGTACGTTTTCTATGTTAAACCATTACACCATTGAAAAACTGGTTACGTTTGCAATCGAAAGAAAAATGACTATAGTTGAAGAGGTAATGGCCCCTAAACTATGTTCTGGGATGAAAAATACAGCTTCAGTGAAATCCGTTTGGTAAATCGGAGTGATAGATTAGAATCTAGAGCCAACGGTACGTTTTCTATGTTAAACCATTACACCATTGAAAAACTGGTTACGTCTGCAATCGAAAGAAAAATGACGATAGTTGAAGAGGTAATGGCCCCTAAACTATGTTCTGGGATGAAAGTTACAGCTTCAGTGAAATCCGTTTGCAAATCGGAGTGATAAATTAGAATCTAGAGCCAACGGTACGTTTTCTATGTTAAACCATTACACCATTGAAAAACTGGTTACGTTTGCAATCGAAAGAAAAATGACTATAGTTGAAGAGGTAATGGCCCCTAAACTATGTTCTGGGATGAAAAATACAGCTTCAGTGAAATCCGTTTGCAAATCGGAGTGATAGATTAGAATCTCGAGCCAACGGTAAGTTTTCTATGTTAAATCATTACACCATTTAAAAACTGGTTACGTTTGCAATCGAAAGAAAAATGACTATAGTTGAAGAGGTAATGGCCCCTAAACTATGTTCTGGGATGAAAAATACAGCTTCAGTGAAATCCGTTTGCAAATCGGAGTGATAGATTAGAATCTAGAGCCAACGGTACGTTTTCTATGTTAAACCATTACACCATTGAAAAACTGGTTACGTCTGCAATCGAAAGAAAAATGACTATAGTTGAAGAGGTAATGGCCCCTAAACTATGTTCTGGGATGAAAGTTACAGCTTCAGTGAAATCCGTTTGCAAATCGGAGTGATAGATTAGAATCTAGAGCCAACGGTAAGTTTTCTATGTTAAACCATTACACCATTGAAAAACTGGTTACGTTTGCAATCGAAAGAAAAATGACTATAGTTGAAGAGGTAATGGCCCCTAAACTATGTTCTGGGATGAAAGTTACAGCTTCAGTGAAATCCGTTTGCAAATCGGAGTGATAGATTAGAATCTAGAGCCAACGGTACGTTTTCTATGTTAAACCATTACACCATTGAAAAACTGGTTACGTTTGCAATCGAAAGAAAAATGACTATAGTTGAAGAGGTAATGGCCCTTAAACTATGTTCTGGGATGAAAGTTACAGCTTCAGTGAAATCCGTTTGCAAATCGGAGTGATAGATTAGAATCTAGAGCCAACGGTACGTTTTCTATGTTAAACCATTACACCATTGAAAAACTGGTTACGTCTGCAATCGAAAGAAAAATGACTATAGTTGAAGAGGTAATGGCCCCTAAACTATGTTCTGGGATGAAAGTTACAGCTTCAGTGAAATCCGTTTGCAAATCGGAGTGATAGATTAGAATCTAGAGCCAACGGTACGTTTTCTATGTTAAACCATCACACCATTGAAAAACTGGTTACGTTTGCAATCGAAAGAAAAATGACTATAGTTGAAGAGGTAATGGCCCCTAAACTATGTTCTGGGATAAAAAATACAGCTTCAGTGAAATCCGTTTGCAAATCGGAGTGATAGATTAGAATCTAGAGCCAACGGTACATTTCCTATGTTAAACCATTACACCATTGAAAAACTGGTTACATTTGCAATCGAAAGAAAAATGATTATAGTTGAAGAGGTAATGGCCCCTAAACTATGTTCTGGGATGAAAGTTACAGCTTCAGTGAAATCCGTTTGCAAATCGGAGTGATAGATTAGAATCTAGAGCCAACGGTACGTTTTCTATGTTAAACCATTACACCATTGAAAAACTGGTTACGTTTGCAATCGAAAGAAAAATGACTATAGTTGAAGAGGTAATGGCCCCTAAACTATGTTCTGGGATGAAAAATACAGCTTCATTGAAATCCGTTTGCAAATCGGAGTGATAGATTAGAATCTAGAGCCAACGGTAAGTTTTCTATGTTAAACCATTACACCATTGAAAAACTGGTTACGTTTGCAATCGAAAGAAAAATGACTATAATTGAAGAGGTAATGGCCCCTAAACTATGTTCTGGGATGAAAAATACAGCTTCAGTGAAATCCGTTTGCAAATCGGAGTGATAGATTAGAATCTAGAGCCAACGCTAAGTTTTCTATGTTAAACCATTACACCATTGAAAAACTGGTTACGTTTGCAATCGAAAGAAAAATGACTATAATTGAAGAGGTAATGGCCCCTAAACTATGTTCTGGGATGAAAAATACAGCTTCAGTGAAATCCGTTTGCAAATCGGAGTGATAGATTAGAATCTAGAGCCAACGGTACGTTTTCTATGTTAAACCATTACACCATTGAAAAACTGGTTACGTCTGCAATCGAAAGAAAAATGACTATAGTTGAAGAGGTAATGGCCCCTAAACTATGTTCTGGGATGAAAGTTACAGCTTCAGTAAAATCCGTTTGCAAATCGGAGTGATAGATTAGAATCTAGAGCCAACGGTACGTTTTCTATGTTAAACCATTACACCATTGAAAAACTGGTTACGTTTGCAATCGAAAGAAAAATGACTATAGTTGAAGAGGTAATGGCCCCTAAACTATGTTCTGGGATGAAAGTTACAGCTTCATTGAAATCCGTTTGCAAATCGGAGTGATAGATTAGAATCTAGAGCCAACGGTACGTTTTCTATGTTAAACCATTACACCATTGAAAAACTGGTTACGTTTGCAATCGAAAGAAAAATGACTATAGTTGAAGAGGTAATGGCCCCTAAACTATGTTCTGGGATGAAAGTTACAGCTTCAGTGAAATCTGTTTGCAAATCGGATGGATAGATTAGAATCTAGAGCCAACGGTACGTTTTCTATGTTAAACCATTACACCATTGAAAAACTGGTTACGTTTGCAATCGAAAGAAAAATGACTATAGTTGAAGAGGTAATGGCCCCTAAACTATGTTCTGGGATGAAAAATACAGCTTCAGTGAAATCCGTTTGCAAATCGGAGTGATAGATTAGAATCTAGAGCCAACGGTAAGTTTTCTATGTTAAACCATTACACCATTGAAAAACTGGTTACGTTTGCAATCGAAAGAAAAATGACTATAGTTGAAGAAGTAATGGCCCCTAAACTATGTTCTGGGATGAAAGTTACAGCTTCAGTGAAATCCGTATGCAAATCGGAGTGATAGATTAGAATCTAGAGCCAACGGTAAGTTTTCTATGTTGAACCATTACACCATTGAAAAACTGGTTACGTTTGCAATCGAAAGAAAAATGACTATAGTTGAAGAGGTAATGGCCCCTAAACTATGTTCTGGGATGAAAAATACAGCTTCAGTGAAATCCGTTTGCAAATCGGAGTGATAGATTAGAATCTAGAGCCAACGGTACGTTTTCTATGTTAAACCATTACACCATTGAAAAACTGGTTACGTCTGCAATCGAAAGAAAAATGACTATAGTTGAAGAGGTAATGGCCCCTAAACTATGTTCTGGGATGAAAGTTACAGCTTCAGTGAAATCCGTTTGCAAATCGGAGTGATAGATTAGAATCTAGAGCCAACGGTAAGTTTTCCATGTTAAACCATTACACCATTGAAAAACTGGTTACGTTTGCAATTGAAAGAAAAATGACTATAGTTGAAGAAGTAATGGCCCCTAAACTATGTTCTGGGATGAAAGTTACAGCTTCAGTGAAATCCGTTTGCAAATCGGAGTGATAGATTAGAATCTAGAGCCAACGGTACGTTTTCTATGTTAAACCATTACACCATTGAAAAACTGGTTACGTTTGCAATTGAAAGAAAAATGACTATAGTTGAAGAAGTAATGGCCCCTAAACTATGTTCTGGGATGAAAGTTACAGCTTCAGTGAAATCCGTTTGCAAATCGGAGTGATAGATTAGAATCTAGAGCCAACGGTACGTTTTCTATGTTAAACCATTACACCATTGAAAAACTGGTTACGTTTGCAATCGAAAGAAAAATGACTATAGTTGAAGAGGTAATGGCCCCTAAACTATGTTCTGGGATGAAAAATACAGCTTCAGTGAAATCCGTTTGCAAATCGGAGTGATAGATTAGAATCTAGAGCCAACGGTAAGTTTTCTATGTTAAACCATTACACCATTGAAAAACTGGTTACGTTTGCAATCGAAAGAAAAATGACTATAGTTGAAGAAGTAATGGCCCCTAAACTATGTTCTGGGATGAAAGTTACAGCTTCAGTGAAATCCGTATGCAAATCGGAGTGATAGATTAGAATCTAGAGCCAACGGTAAGTTTTCTATGTTGAACCATTACACCATTGAAAAACTGGTTACGTTTGCAATCGAAAGAAAAATGACTATAGTTGAAGAGGTAATGGCCCCTAAACTATGTTCTGGGATGAAAAATACAGCTTCAGTGAAATCCGTTTGCAAATCGGAGTGATAGATTAGAATCTAGAGCCAACGGTACGTTTTCTATGTTAAACCATTACACCATTGAAAAACTGGTTACGTCTGCAATCGAAAGAAAAATGACTATAGTTGAAGAGGTAATGGCCCCTAAACTATGTTCTGGGATGAAAGTTACAGCTTCAGTGAAATCCGTTTGCAAATCGGAGTGATAGATTAGAATCTAGAGCCAACGGTAAGTTTTCCATGTTAAACCATTACACCATTGAAAAACTGGTTACGTTTGCAATTGAAAGAAAAATGACTATAGTTGAAGAAGTAATGGCCCCTAAACTATGTTCTGGGATGAAAGTTACAGCTTCAGTGAAATCCGTTTGCAAATCGGAGTGATAGATTAGAATCTAGAGCCAACGGTACGTTTTCTATGTTAAACCATTACACCATTGAAAAACTGGTTACGTTTGCAATTGAAAGAAAAATGACTATAGTTGAAGAAGTAATGGCCCCTAAACTATGTTCTGGGATGAAAGTTACAGCTTCAGTGAAATCCGTTTGCAAATCGGAGTGATAGATTAGAATCTAGAGCCAACGGTACGTTTTCTATGTTAAACCATTACACCATTGAAAAACTGGTTACGTCTGCAATCGAAAGAAAAATGACTATAGTTGAAGAGGTAATGGCCCCTAAACTATGTTCTGGGATGAAAGTTACAGCTTCATTGAAATCCGTTTGCAAATCGGAGTGATAGATTAGAATCTAGAGCCAACGGTACGTTTTCTATGTTAAACCATTACACCATTGAAAAACTGGTTACGTTTGCAATCGAAAGAAAAATGACTATAGTTGAAGAGGTAATGGCCCCTAAACTATGTTCTGGGATGAAAAATACAGCTTCAGTAAAATCCGTTTGCAAATCGGAGTGATAGATTAGAATCTAGAGCCAACGGTACGTTTTCTATGTTAAACCATTACACCATTGAAAAACTAGTTACGTTTGCAATCGAAAGAAAAATGACTATAGTTGAAGAGGTAATGGCCCCTAAACTATGTTCTGGGATGAAAAATACAGCTTCAGTGAAATCCGTTTGCAAATCGGAGTGATAGATTAGAATCTAGAGCCAACGGTACGTTTTCTATGTTAAACCATTACACCATTGAAAAACTGGTTACGTTTGCAATCGAAAGAAAAATGACTATAGTTGAAGAGGTAATGGCCCCTAAACTATGTTCTGGGATGAAAGTTACAGCTTCAGTGAAATCTGTTTGCAAATCGGATGGATAGATTAGAATCTAGAGCCAACGGTACGTTTTCTATGTTAAACCATTACACCATTGAAAAACTGGTTACGTTTGCAATCGAAAGAAAAATGACTATAGTTGAAGAGGTAATGGCCCCTAAACTATGTTCTGGGATGAAAAATACAGCTTCAGTGAAATCCGTTTGCAAATCGGAGTGATAGATTAGAATCTAGAGCCAACGGTAAGTTTTCTATGTTAAACCATTACACCATTGAAAAACTGGTTACGTTTGCAATCGAAAGAAAAATGACTATAGTTGAAGAAGTAATGGCCCCTAAACTATGTTCTGGGATGAAAGTTACAGCTTCAGTGAAATCCGTATGCAAATCGGAGTGATAGATTAGAATCTAGAGCCAACGGTAAGTTTTCTATGTTGAACCATTACACCATTGAAAAACTGGTTACGTTTGCAATCGAAAGAAAAATGACTATAGTTGAAGAGGTAATGGCCCCTAAACTATGTTCTGGGATGAAAAATACAGCTTCAGTGAAATCCGTTTGCAAATCGGAGTGATAGATTAGAATCTAGAGCCAACGGTACGTTTTCTATGTTAAACCATTACACCATTGAAAAACTGGTTACGTCTGCAATCGAAAGAAAAATGACTATAGTTGAAGAGGTAATGGCCCCTAAACTATGTTCTGGGATGAAAGTTACAGCTTCAGTGAAATCCGTTTGCAAATCGGAGTGATAGATTAGAATCTAGAGCCAACGGTAAGTTTTCCATGTTAAACCATTACACCATTGAAAAACTGGTTACGTTTGCAATTGAAAGAAAAATGACTATAGTTGAAGAAGTAATGGCCCCTAAACTATGTTCTGGGATGAAAGTTACAGCTTCAGTGAAATCCGTTTGCAAATCGGAGTGATAGATTAGAATCTAGAGCCAACGGTACGTTTTCTATGTTAAACCATTACACCATTGAAAAACTGGTTACGTTTGCAATTGAAAGAAAAATGACTATAGTTGAAGAAGTAATGGCCCCTAAACTATGTTCTGGGATGAAAGTTACAGCTTCAGTGAAATCCGTTTGCAAATCGGAGTGATAGATTAGAATCTAGAGCCAACGGTACGTTTTCTATGTTAAACCATTACACCATTGAAAAACTGGTTACGTCTGCAATCGAAAGAAAAATGACTATAGTTGAAGAGGTAATGGCCCCTAAACTATGTTCTGGGATGAAAGTTACAGCTTCATTGAAATCCGTTTGCAAATCGGAGTGATAGATTAGAATCTAGAGCCAACGGTACGTTTTCTATGTTAAACCATTACACCATTGAAAAACTGGTTGCGTTTGCAATCGAAAGAAAAATGACTATAGTTGAAGAGGTAATGGCCCCTAAACTATGTTCTGGGATGAAAAATACAGCTTCAGTAAAATCCGTTTGCAAATCGGAGTGATAGATTAGAATCTAGAGCCAACGGTACGTTTTCTATGTTAAACCATTACACCATTGAAAAACTAGTTACGTTTGCAATCGAAAGAAAAATGACTATAGTTGAAGAGGTAATGGCCCCTAAACTATGTTCTGGGATGAAAAATACAGCTTCAGTGAAATCCGTTTGCAAATCGGAGTGATAGATTAGAATCTAGAGCCAACGGTACGTTTTCTATGTTAAACCACTACACCATTGAAAAACTGGTTACGTTTGCAATCGAAAGAAAAATTACTATAGTTGAAGAGGTAATGGCCCCTAAACTATGTTCTGGGATGAAAAATACAGCTTCAGTAAAATCCGTTTGCAAATCGGAGTGATAGATTAGAATCTAGAGCCAACGGTAAGTTTTCTATGTTAAACCATTACACCATTGAAAAACTGGTTACGTTTGCAATCGAAAGAAAAATGACTATAGTTGAAGAGGTAATGGCCCCTAAACTATGTTCTGGGATGAAAGTTACAGCTTCAGTGAAATCCGTTTGCAAATCGGAGTGATAGATTAGAATCTAGAGCCAACGGTACGTTTTCTATGTTAAACCATTACACCATTGAAAAACTGGTTACGTCTGCAATCGAAAGAAAAATGACTATAGTTGAAGAGGTAATGGCCCCTAAACTATGTTCTGGGATGAAAGTTACAGCTTCATTGAAATCCGTTTGCAAATCGGAGTGATAGATTAGAATCTAGAGCCAACGGTACGTTTTCTATGTTAAACCATTACACCATTGAAAAACTGGTTACGTTTGCAATCGAAAGAAAAATGACTATAGTTGAAGAGGTAATGGCCCCTAAACTATGTTCTGGGATGAAAAATACAGCTTCAGTAAAATCCGTTTGCAAATCGGAGTGATAGATTAGAATCTAGAGCCAACGGTACGTTTTCTATGTTAAACCATTACACCATTGAAAAACTAGTTACGTTTGCAATCGAAAGAAAAATGACTATAGTTGAAGAGGTAATGGCCCCTAAACTATGTTCTGGGATGAAAAATACAGCTTCAGTGAAATCCGTTTGCAAATCGGAGTGATAGATTAGAATCTAGAGCCAACGGTACGTTTTCTATGTTAAACCACTACACCATTGAAAAACTGGTTACGTTTGCAATCGAAAGAAAAATTACTATAGTTGAAGAGGTAATGGCCCCTAAACTATGTTCTGGGATGAAAAATACAGCTTCAGTAAAATCCGTTTGCAAATCGGAGTGATAGATTAGAATCTAGAGCCAACGGTAAGTTTTCTATGTTAAACCATTACACCATTGAAAAACTGGTTACGTTTGCAATCGAAAGAAAAATGACTATAGTTGAAGAGGTAATGGCCCCTAAACTATGTTCTGGGATGAAAAATACAGTTTCAGTGAAATCCGTTTGCAAATCGGAGTGATAGATTAGAATCTAGAGCCAACGGTAAGTTTTCTATGTTAAACCATTACACCATTGAAAAACTGGTTACGTTTGCAATCGAAAGAAAAATGACTATAGTTGAAGAGGTAATGGCCCCTAAACTATGTTCTGGGATGAAAGTTACAGCTTCAGTGAAATCCGTTTGCAAATCGGAGTGATAGATAAGAATCTAGAGCCAACGGTACGTTTTTTATGTTAAACCACTACACCATTGAAAAACTGGTTAAGTTTGCAATCGAAAGAAAAATGACTATAATTGAAGAGGTAATGGCCCCTAAACTATGTTCTGGGATGAAAAATACAGCTTCAGTGAAATCCGTTTGCAAATCGGAGTGATAGATTAGAATCTAGAGCCAACGGTACGTTTTCTATGTTAAACCATTACACCATTGAAAAACTGGTTACGTTTGCAATCGAAAGAAAAATGACTATAGTTGAAGAGGTAATGGCCCCTAAACTATGTTCTGGGATGAAAGTTACAGCTTCAGTGAAATCCGTTTGCAAATCGGAGTGATAGATTAGAATCTAGAGCCAACGGTACGTTTTCTATGTTAAACCATTACACCATTGAAAAACTGGTTACGTTTGCAATCGAAAGAAAAATGACTATAGTTGAAGAGGTAATGGCCCCTAAACTATGTTCTGGGATGAAAAATACAGCTTCAGTGAAATCCGTTTGCAAATCGGAGTGATAGATTAGAATCTAGAGCCAACGGTACGTTTTCTATGTTAAACCATTACACCATTGAAAAACTGGTTACGTCTGCAATCGAAAGAAAAATGACTATAGTTGAAGAGGTAATGGCCCCTAAACTATGTTCTGGGATGAAAGTTACAGCTTCAGTGAAATCCGTTTGCAAATCGGAGTGATAGATTAGAATCTAGAGCCAACGGTACGTTTTCTATGTTAAACCATTACACCATTGAAAAACTGGTTACGTTTGCAATCGAAAGAAAAATGACTATAGTTGAAGAGGTAATGGCCCCTAAACTATGTTCTGGGATGAAAGTTACAGCTTCAGTGAAATCCTTTGCAAATCGGAGTGATAGATTAGAATCTAGAGCCAACGGTAAGTTTTCTATGTTAAACCATTACACCATTGAAAAACTGGTTACGTCTGCAATCGAAAGAAAAATGACTATAGTTGAAGAGGTAATGGCCCCTAAACTATGTTCTGGGATGAAAGTTACAGCTTCAGTGAAATCCGTTTGCAAATCGGAGTGATAGATTAGAATCTAGAGCCAATGGTAAGTTTTCTATGTTAAACCATTACACCATTGAAAAACTGGTTACGTTTGCAATCGAAAGAAAAATGACTATAGTTGAAGAGGTAATGGCCCCTAAACTATGTTCTGGGATGAAAGTTACAGCTTCAGTGAAATCCGTTTGCAAATCGGAGTGATAGATTAGAATCTAGAGCCAACGGTACGTTTTTTATGTTAAACCACTACACCATTGAAAAACTGGTTAAGTTTGCAATCGAAAGAAAAATGACTATAATTGAAGAGGTAATGGCCCCTAAACTATGTTCTGGGATGAAAAATACAGCTTCAGTGAAATCCGTTTGCAAATCGGAGTGATAGATTAGAATCTAGAGCCAACGGTACGTTTTCTATGTTAAACCATTACACCATTGAAAAACTGGTTACGTTTGCAATCGAAAGAAAAATGACTATAGTTGAAGAGGTAATGGCCCCTAAACTATGTTCTGGGATGAAAGTTACAGCTTCAGTGAAATCCGTTTGCAAATCGGAGTGATAGATTAGAATCTAGAGCCAACGGTACGTTTTCTATGTTAAACCATTACACCATTGAAAAACTGGTTACGTTTGCAATCGAAAGAAAAATGACTATAGTTGAAGAGGTAATGGCCCCTAAACTATGTTCTGGGATGAAAAATACAGCTTCAGTGAAATCCGTTTGCAAATCGGAGTGATAGATTAGAATCTAGAGCCAACGGTACGTTTTCTATGTTAAACCACTACACCATTGAAAAACTGGTTAAGTTTGCAATCGAAAGAAAAATGACTATAATTGAAGAGGTAATGGCCCCTAAACTATGTTCTGGGATGAAAAATACAGCTTCAGTGAAATCCGTTTGCAAATCGGAGTGATAGATTAGAATCTAGAGCCAACGGTACGTTTTCTATGTTAAACCATTACACCATTGAAAAACTGGTTACGTTTGCAATCGAAAGAAAAATGACTATAGTTGAAGAGGTAATGGCCCCTAAACTATGTTCTGGGATGAAAAATACAGCTTCAGTGAAATCCGTTTGCAAATCGGAGTGATAGATTAGAATCTAGAGCCAACGGTAAGTTTTCTATGTTAAAACATTACACCATTGAAAAACTGGTTACGTTTGCAATCGAAAGAAAAATGACTATAGTTGAAGAGGTAATGGCCCCTAAACTATGTTCTGGGATGAAAAATACAGCTTCAGTGAAATCCGTTTGCAAATCGGAGTGATAGATTAGAATCTAGAGCCAACGGTACGTTTTCTATGTTAAACCATTACACCATTGAAAAACTGGTTACGTTTGCAATCGAAAGAAAAATGACTATAGTTGAAGAGGTAATGGCCCCTAAACTATGTTCTGGGATGAAAGTTACAGCTTCAGTGAAATCCGTTTGCAAATCGGAGTGATAGATTAGAATCTAGAGCCAACGGTAAGTTTTCTATGTTAAACCATTACACCATTGAAAAACTGGTTACGTTTGCAATCGAAAGAAAAATGACTATAGTTGAAGAGGTAATGGCCCCTAAACTATGTTCTGGGATGAGAAATACAGCTTCAGTGAAATCCGTTTGCAAATCGGAGTGATAGATTAGAATCTAGAGCCAACGGTACGTTTTCTATGTTAAACCATTACACCATTGAAAAACTGGTTACGTCTGCAATCGAAAGAAAAATGACTATAGTTGAAGAAGCAATGGCCCCTAAACTATGTTCTGGGATGAAAGTTACAGCTTCAGTGAAATCCGTTTGCAAATCGGAGTGATAGATTAGAATCTAGAGCCAACGGTAAGTTTTCTATGTTAAACCATTACACCATTGAAAAACTGGTTACGTTTGCAATCGAAAGAAAAATGACTATAGTTGAAGAGGTAATGGCCCCTAAACTATGTTCTGGGATGAAAGTTACAGCTTCAGTGAAATCCGTTTGCAAATCGGAGTGATAGATTAGAATCTAGAGCCAACGGTACGTTTTCTATGTTAAACCATTACACCATTGAAAAACTGGTTACGTTTGCAATCGAAAGAAAAATGACTATAGTTGAAGAGGTAATGGCCCCTAAACTATGTTCTGGGATGAAAGTTACAGCTTCATTGAAATCCGTTTGCAAATCGGAGTGATAGATTAGAATCTAGAGCCAACGGTACATTTTCTATGTTAAACCATTACACCATTGAAAAACTGGTTACGTTTGCAATCGAAAGAAAAATGACTATAGTTGAAGAGGTAATGGCCCCTAAACTATGTTCTGGGATGAAAGTTACAGCTTCAGTGAAATCCGTTTGCAAATCGGAGTGATAGATTAGAATCTAGAGCCAACGGTACGTTTTCTATGTTAAACCATTACACCATTGAAAAACTGGTTACGTTTGCAATCGAAAGAAAAATGACTATAGTTGAAGAGGTAATGGCCCCTAAACTATGTTCTGGGATGAAAGTTACAGCTTCAGTGAAATCCGTTTGCAAATCGGAGTGATAGATTAGAATCTAGAGCCAACGGTACGTTTTCTATGTTAAACCATTACACCATTGAAAAACTAGTTACGTTTGCAATCGAAAGAAAAATGACTATAGTTGAAGAGGTAATGGCCCCTAAACTATGTTCTGGGATGAAAAATACAGCTTCAGTGAAATCCGTTTGCAAATCGGAGTGATAGATTAGAATCTAGAGCCAACGGTAAGTTTTCTATGTTAAACCATTACACCATTGAAAAACTGGTTACGTTTGCAATCGAAAGAAAAATGACTATAGTTGAAGAAGTAATGGCCCCTAAACTATGTTCTGGGATGAAAGTTACAGCTTCAGTGAAATCCGTATGCAAATCGGAGTGATAGATTAGAATCTAGAGCCAACGGTAAGTTTTCTATGTTGAACCATTACACCATTGAAAAACTGGTTACGTTTGCAATCGAAAGAAAAATGACTATAGTTGAAGAGGTAATGGCCCCTAAACTATGTTCTGGGATGAAAAATACAGCTTCAGTGAAATCCGTTTGCAAATCGGAGTGATAGATTAGAATCTAGAGCCAACGGTACGTTTTCTATGTTAAACCATTACACCATTGAAAAACTGGTTACGTCTGCAATCGAAAGAAAAATGACTATAGTTGAAGAGGTAATGGCCCCTAAACTATGTTCTGGGATGAAAGTTACAGCTTCAGTGAAATCCGTTTGCAAATCGGAGTGATAGATTAGAATCTAGAGCCAACGGTAAGTTTTCTATGTTAAACCATTACACCATTGAAAAACTGGTTACGTTTGCAATTGAAAGAAAAATGACTATAGTTGAAGAAGTAATGGCCCCTAAACTATGTTCTGGGATGAAAGTTACAGCTTCAGTGAAATCCGTTTGCAAATCGGAGTGATAGATTAGAATCTAGAGCCAACGGTACGTTTTCTATGTTAAACCATTACACCATTGAAAAACTGGTTACGTTTGCAATTGAAAGAAAAATGACTATAGTTGAAGAAGTAATGGCCCCTAAACTATGTTCTGGGATGAAAGTTACAGCTTCAGTGAAATCCGTTTGCAAATCGGAGTGATAGATTAGAATCTAGAGCCAACGGTACGTTTTCTATGTTAAACCATTACACCATTGAAAAACTGGTTACGTCTGCAATCGAAAGAAAAATGACTATAGTTGAAGAGGTAATGGCCCCTAAACTATGTTCTGGGATGAAAGTTACAGCTTCATTGAAATCCGTTTGCAAATCGGAGTGATAGATTAGAATCTAGAGCCAACGGTACGTTTTCTATGTTAAACCATTACACCATTGAAAAACTGGTTACGTTTGCAATCGAAAGAAAAATGACTATAGTTGAAGAGGTAATGGCCCCTAAACTATGTTCTGGGATGAAAAATACAGCTTCAGTAAAATCCGTTTGCAAATCGGAGTGATAGATTAGAATCTAGAGCCAACGGTACGTTTTCTATGTTAAACCATTACACCATTGAAAAACTAGTTACGTTTGCAATCGAAAGAAAAATGACTATAGTTGAAGAGGTAATGGCCCCTAAACTATGTTCTGGGATGAAAAATACAGCTTCAGTGAAATCCGTTTGCAAATCGGAGTGATAGATTAGAATCTAGAGCCAACGGTACGTTTTCTATGTTAAACCACTACACCATTGAAAAACTGGTTACGTTTGCAATCGAAAGAAAAATTACTATAGTTGAAGAGGTAATGGCCCCTAAACTATGTTCTGGGATGAAAAATACAGCTTCAGTAAAATCCGTTTGCAAATCGGAGTGATAGATTAGAATCTAGAGCCAACGGTACGTTTTCTATGTTAAACCATTACACCATTGAAAAACTAGTTACGTTTGCAATCGAAAGAAAAATGACTATAGTTGAAGAGGTAATGGCCCCTAAACTATGTTCTGGGATGAAAAATACAGCTTCAGTGAAATCCGTTTGCAAATCGGAGTGATAGATTAGAATCTAGAGCCAACGGTACGTTTTCTATGTTAAACCATTACACCATTGAAAAACTGGTTACGTTTGCAATCGAAAGAAAAATGACTATAGTTGAAGAGGTAATGGCCCCTAAACTATGTTCTGGGATGAAAGTTACAGCTTCAGTGAAATCTGTTTGCAAATCGGAGTGATAGATTAGAATCTAGAGCCAACGGTACGTTTTCTATGTTAAACCATTACACCATTGAAAAACTGGTTACGTTTGCAATCGAAAGAAAAATGACTATAGTTGAAGAGGTAATGGCCCCTAAACTATGTTCTGGGATGAAAAATACAGCTTCAGTGAAATCCGTTTGCAAATCGGAGTGATAGATTAGAATCTAGAGCCAACGGTAAGTTTTCTATGTTAAACCATTACACCATTGAAAAACTGGTTACGTTTGCAATCGAAAGAAAAATGACTATAGTTGAAGAAGTAATGGCCCCTAAACTATGTTCTGGGATGAAAGTTACAGCTTCAGTGAAATCCGTATGCAAATCGGAGTGATAGATTAGAATCTAGAGCCAACGGTAAGTTTTCTATGTTGAACCATTACACCATTGAAAAACTGGTTACGTTTGCAATCGAAAGAAAAATGACTATAGTTGAAGAGGTAATGGCCCCTAAACTATGTTCTGGGATGAAAAATACAGCTTCAGTGAAATCCGTTTGCAAATCGGAGTGATAGATTAGAATCTAGAGCCAACGGTACGTTTTCTATGTTAAACCATTACACCATTGAAAAACTGGTTACGTCTGCAATCGAAAGAAAAATGACTATAGTTGAAGAGGTAATGGCCCCTAAACTATGTTCTGGGATGAAAGTTACAGCTTCAGTGAAATCCGTTTGCAAATCGGAGTGATAGATTAGAATCTAGAGCCAACGGTAAGTTTTCTATGTTAAACCATTACACCATTGAAAAACTGGTTACGTTTGCAATTGAAAGAAAAATGACTATAGTTGAAGAAGTAATGGCCCCTAAACTATGTTCTGGGATGAAAGTTACAGCTTCAGTGAAATCCGTTTGCAAATCGGAGTGATAGATTAGAATCTAGAGCCAACGGTACGTTTTCTATGTTAAACCATTACACCATTGAAAAACTGGTTACGTTTGCAATTGAAAGAAAAATGACTATAGTTGAAGAAGTAATGGCCCCTAAACTATGTTCTGGGATGAAAGTTACAGCTTCAGTGAAATCCGTTTGCAAATCGGAGTGATAGATTAGAATCTAGAGCCAACGGTACGTTTTCTATGTTAAACCATTACACCATTGAAAAACTGGTTACGTCTGCAATCGAAAGAAAAATGACTATAGTTGAAGAGGTAATGGCCCCTAAACTATGTTCTGGGATGAAAGTTACAGCTTCATTGAAATCCGTTTGCAAATCGGAGTGATAGATTAGAATCTAGAGCCAACGGTACGTTTTCTATGTTAAACCATTACACCATTGAAAAACTGGTTACGTTTGCAATCGAAAGAAAAATGACTATAGTTGAAGAGGTAATGGCCCCTAAACTATGTTCTGGGACGAAAAATACAGCTTCAGTAAAATCCGTTTGCAAATCGGAGTGATAGATTAGAATCTAGAGCCAACGGTACGTTTTCTATGTTAAACCATTACAGCATTGAAAAACTAGTTACGTTTGCAATCGAAAGAAAAATGACTATAGTTGAAGAGGTAATGGCCCCTAAACTATGTTCTGGGATGAAAAATACAGCTTCAGTGAAATCCGTTTGCAAATCGGAGTGATAGATTAGAATCTAGAGCCAACGGTACGTTTTCTATGTTAAACCATTACACCATTGAAAAACTGGTTACGTCTGCAATCGAAAGAAAAATGACTATAGTTGAAGAGGTAATGGCCCCTAAACTATGTTCTGGGATGAAAGTTACATCTTCAGTGAAATCCGTTTGCAAATCGGAGTGATAGATTAGAATCTAGAGCCAACGGTACGTTTTCTATGTTAAACCATTACACCATTGAAAAACTGGTTACGTTTGCAATCGAAAGAAAAATGACTATAGTTGAAGAGGTAATGGCCCCTAAACTATGTTCTGGGATGAAAGTTACAGCTTCAGTGAAATCCGTTTGCAAATCGGAGTGATAGATTAGAATCTAGAGCCAACGGTACGTTTTCTATGTTAAACCATTACACCATTGAAAAACTGGTTACGTTTGCAATCGAAAGAAAAATGACTATAGTTGAAGAGGTAATGGCCCCTAAACTATGTTCTGGGATGAAAAATACAGTTTCAGTGAAATCCGTTTGCAAATCGGAGTGATAGATTAGAATCTAGAGCCAACGGTACGTTTTCTATGTTAAACCACTACACCATTGAAAAACTGGTTACGTTTGCAATCGAAAGAAAAATGACGGGGGCGCTAGTGAGGCGCTTACTGAAGTGGATGCATCTCCAGTGAGCTCCTGCTTCCCAGCTTGATTGCCACAGCAATACTGCACCGATCGGGGCAAGATATATATCCCCGGATTCATAAGGATCCCAGGAATGCTTGGATCTCCACAACAATATCCCATCAGAAGTCGTTCATCCTCCAAGCCACTTCTTTCGCCGCTCAAGTTTAGGAGAAGATTCTCCAAGATGGCTGCCAAGGCCCACACAGAGGGAGAGGCCAGAAGCCTTTCACCAGAAGGTATGTGCCATCCTGACAGCCCACCTATCTCAGGATCCTCTAAGAGGTCCCCCCAGGCCCCCGCACCCCTGGAGACCCCAAAACGAGCACCCCAAACCTCCCCAAAGCCCACAGCAAGTCAAGCCGCGCGGGCCGCCGCACCGCCGAAAAATACGCATGCCGCATCCAAAAGTACGCATGCCAATAGTAAAAATACGCATCCTACACATGGCAGTACGCATAGCGGGCATGAACGTACGCATTCCGGCAAGCCCGAAAATACGCGTCAGCGGCATGAACGTACGCATGGCGGGCATGAAAGTACGCATAGCGGCAAACCCGAAAGTACGCATCATCAGCATGAATGTACGCATAAAAGTACGCATAGCAGCAATCTCGAAAGTACGCATCAGCAGCATGAACATACGCATAGCGGGCATGAAAGTACGCGTTCCAACCAAGCCAAAAGTCCACTAAACCTGGAGGACAGTACGCATAAGGGCCAAGGAAATACGCATCCTCAACAGATCTCTGGACTCCCTCCACATGCAGAAAATTTGCCAACCGGAATGTCTACGGAGCAACTGATGGCAATGATGCGGTCTGTATTTAAAGAAGAGCTTCGTGGGGCGGTCAATGAGCTATCTGAACAGATTGCGGATGTAGGTCAACGAGTTGATATTTTAGAACACCAATCAGACGAGATGGTAAAAGCAATCAATGAGGACAGGCTCAAAATAGATGAACACGACGAACGCCTGGACGAGGCGGAAGCCAAACTGGAGGATTTGGAGAACAGGAGCCGTCGCTCCAATGTACGTCTGCGGGGTCTCCCGGAATCGTTCACGGACCTAGAAGCGGTAGCAGCGAACCTCTTTGGGGCCCTCCTGCCACATCTCGACTCTGCGCAACTCCGAGTGGTCCGCATCCATAGATCCTTGGTTAAAATGCGCAATCCAGAGCTACCCAGAGACATCATTGCAAAATTTTACTCTGAGGCTATCCGAGACAAGATCCTGTTGGCTGCTCGGGGCTTGACAACTCTTCCGGACGTCCCGACCTCCGTTCAAATATTTGCGGATCTGGCCCCAACCACCATACTCAAGCGACGAGAGATGAGGCCATACACACTAGCCTTACAACAACAAGACATACGCTACAGATGGGGATTCCCCTTCATGATCACCTTCAAAATCAACAATAAAATCCATACCTGCAAGAGGCCAGAAGAGGTCGCCAAACCAAAATTCTAACAGAAGCGGACATACCCTTTACCCTACCTACGCCTCCGAACCAACAGCCTAAACCCAGACGTACTGGGAGGCCAGTCCAATCTTGGACCACTGCAAGAGGATCCTCATCCATACGACCAAGGGCCCTTGATATGGATGCCGCCTGACCAGAGCTGGTTCGATCTTATAAGCCTCTCTTGACGTAATTCTCTCCTGGGATATTCGATAATGAAACCCCTTTATGATGTGGGTAATGCTCTCATAGCATATTTATCGGATGACATTCCCTACATTTTCATCTAAGACTATATTGTTTCCTTCGGTTTTTTAATAACCGGATGACGCCCTCTTCTAGGCTGTTGGGCATAACACTCTCATCACTGCTTCAACACGAGCTACCAAGTTCGAATCTGGAAGGACGGTTTCTCCAGACTATATATGATCCTCGCCCTCTTGGGTGATATATGTTGTATTATGCTTAAGTTAACAGTTAATTAGTTGTCCTCAGGACGTGTTGGTGCCACATATGCCCCGATGCCTGGTGTATTGACTTAATATGTTTTTTTTTTCTCTAGGTTATAAGGCAGATCAAGCTGGGACCACTGTTGCTGTCCCCCAAGCTTAGGGTGATGCCTGGACTACGGCCCACGCTGATAGTGTGGGCTCTTTTTCAGTCATTACTTCTGCACACTTGTGCTTCTCCTTCCCCCCCAGATTGTACACTGGTATGTATAACTCATTCCCATTCCCCAAGAGTTGAGAATTCACTTTCCTCCCCCCTTTGCTGCCGCTTGCTTCCCACCCGGGGCTCGATAGTTCGCAATGCCTTAATATGCTCTGGTACATGTGCTCATAACACAACTACTTGGATATATCACTACCCATGACGAGCACTAAACCATATAATGTGATTAGCCATAACGTCAGAGGCCTCAATTCTCCCCACAAAAGGAAAAAGGCAATCACAGAACTAGTAAGACTCCACCCAGATGTGATATGCATTCAAGAAACCCATTTCACCGATAAGTCCCATCCCAAATTCTTTCACACCCAATATCAGAGGATATTCCTCTCTAATTATGGCAAAAAACAGAGAGGAGTTATGACCATGTTGGCAAACTCTTTCCCGTTCGAATTAATAACACATATCAAAGATGATGAAGGCACCCATAATATTCCACTGGGGCGGCACCAAGACAAAATTTTGTGCATAGTCAACATGTATGCCCCCCCAGATAAATCTCTTCTAGTAGCCTCTAAGATATCGGACCTCTTGGTAACGCTAAATTATGATTCCCTCATTTGGGCAGGGGACTTTAATATGGCCCCTAATAATTCTCGAGATAGAACACACCCTGTACGCCCCTCTGATGCCAAAAGAATTACCCAATTCTTTGACAAATTACTAAAGCTTCATTCACTCACGGACATATGGAGGGAATATAATGGCGAAAAAAAGGGGTACACGCACATGTCCGCACCACACAATTCTTACTCAAGAATCGACCTGATCTTAGTTTCTGCTCACTCAGTTCCTTCTTTAATATGCTCCAGGATATTATTGTGCCCATGGTCAGACCATGATCCTGTCCTAGCATCATTCCACTCCTTGACCCCCACAACTCAAAAATCACCCTGGCGATTGAATGAATCATTATTATATAATACGGAAATCTTTGCGAAAGTGGAATCCTCTCTGGATGACTACTTCCTCCATAATGCCTCGGATGAGATTTCACCGGCCATGGTGTGGCTTGCCCATAAGGCCGTCATAAGAGGCAACTTCATCCAGATTGCCTCCAAATGTAAAAAAGAAAGGAAGGAAGTCCTATCCAATTTAGAGTATAAAATCTTAAAACTCCATTTGGCCAATCAGATTCAACCCTCTAGATACCTACTCAAGCAGATACAGGATCTCCAACTCCAACTAGACGTCATACTCAATTCTGAGGTAGAAAAAGCCCTACGCTGGTCAGCAGCTACAGCATATGACCAGATCAATAAACCGAAAAGATGGTTAGCATCCAAGCTAAGAGCGCAGCATTCTATCAATAGAGTGGTTAAAATTAGGGACAAGAATGGGAAGATTACATCTAGCCCCGACAAAATCTATGACACCTTCTCAGAATACTACAAGAATCTATATTCTGATGACTCCCCAAACTCCCACTCCCGACAAAGACAACAGTACTTAGATGACACCGTTAAAAAAAGACTAACTGACGCCACATTAACTATGCTCAATGCAGACATCTCCCTAGAGGAACTTCACCAAGCGATTAAAAAGACTAAGCGCTCAAAGGCTCCCGGACCAGACGGCCTAACGGCCCTTTATTACAAAAAATTTGAGACAACTCTTTCACCCCACTTACTTAAATTCTATAATCATATTCTGAAAGGCAATACTCCCCCATCCGAATTCCTATCCTCGGCAATTGTCGTCATTCCAAAACCCCAGAGAGACCCACTACTCCCCAAAAACTATCGTCCTATCTCCCTTTTGGGAGTGGACTACAAAATTGTTACCTCCATCCTAGCAGAGAGAATCAACAAAATTTTGCCAGCACTTATTAATAGGGATCAAGTAGGCTTCATCCCAATGAGACAAGCACCTGACAATATCAGGAAAATTGTAAACTTACAACACTTTTGTAAACGAACGGCAACATGTATGGCCACCCTATCTTTAGATATGGAAAAGGCCTTTGACCTTATTAAGTGGCCATACATGTTGGCGGTATTGCAACAGTACGGAATTGGGGGAAACTACCTAAACGCGATAAGGGCCCTATACTCTTCCCCCTCGGCTGCCCTCAAAATGCCTGCCTCTTTGAGAACCACATTCCCAATCCAGAGAGGTACAAGGCAGGGATGCCCTCTCTCCCCAGGGATCTTTGCACTGGTCATGGAGCCTTTGGCGGAGAAAATAAGGAGAACACCTGAGATCTCGGGGGTGAAAATCAAATCAAAGGAATACAAACTATCACTCTTCGCCGACGATATACTCCTGACCTTGACGTCTCCTCATACGTCAATCCCAAAACTTATAGACGAAATAAAGCACTTTTCGACCTTCTCCGGATTTAAATTAAATTTAGACAAATCCGAATTAATGATGTCCCACACCCCCCAAGCCCAGGCAACAGCTTTGGCAAACTCTTTCGGACTCACCTATCAACCTAAATACATTAATTACCTGGGCATTAAATTAACAGTAGATCCACAAAATTTATATCCTACTAATTATCCACCCATGTATACTAAATTAGCCAAGGACTTGGAGACCTGGACTGACTATCCCCTTTCAATGTTGGGAAGAGTAGCAGCGGTCAGGATGACATTATTACCAAGATTGTTGTACCTCTTTAGAACCATACCTATCTCAATTACGAAAGGACCGATACAACGTTTGCAAACATTAATTCAACGTTTCATCTGGAGAAACCGAAAGGCCAGGATCAAGTACATAACTTTGGCTAGATCCAGGGATCTCGGGGGCCTGAATGCCCCACTACTCTTTAACTACTATAAAGCAGCGAGACTCACCCAGCTAGCAAGTGTCAATGTCCCCACAGAGGTGGCTCCTCTATGGGTCGAAATAGAATCTCTTTTGGTGACCCCCTCATCCATGGCAGGACTCATGTGGGCGCGCACCATTCCCTTACATAAGATTGCTAAAGCCTCCCCTATCTCAGCATATGCCCTAAGTCTATGGTCTAAATCCAGACACATATACACTTTACAATCACAGGTCTCTTGCATGACTAGTATTATATCTAACCCTGATTTCCCTCCAGGCCTAAAACCAGCTCAATATAAATGGTGGATCCAAAATGGGCTGACCAGGGTGGGAAAATTCTTATTAGCTTTTAAGATATGCACACCGAGACAATTCTGTGAAAAATATGGAATCCCTAAGGCAGAGTTGGACAGGCTTTATGAGATCTTTAAATATCTGAACACCTTAGATCCTTACAAGACTATTTTAACATACTCGCCATTTGAAATCAGGTGTAAAAATCGACCCATGGATAGAGGATTCATATCAGACGTATATTCCATGCTCTCTCACCCGGTCCTGGATGGCAAACTTAAGCCCCAGCTTGACTGGGAGAGAGAGTGTGGATTCGAGCTCACTGAAGCTAGATGGGCCCACTGCTGTACCTCATTGATGCGAGGCTCCTTGTTCTACTCGTCAATCGAGACATCCCTGAAGCTGCTCCACAGAGTTTATCTTACTCCTTATAAGCTAAATCTTTTTAATCCTTCCTCCACGGATCTATGCTTTCGCAAATGCAATCAAACTGGAGATCTATGGCACACTTGGTGGGCCTGCCCAAAAGCACAACAATTTTGGAAGGGTGTGTGGTCTAAGATCAAATTAATCACCAAAATCCAAACAGATCTAGACCCCTCCGTCCAACTGCTTGGAAATAGACCTGCTGCGCTTAAATATGCCACACATAAATTCATTCAATATACTGCAGCACAGGCTAAAAGGCATTTAGCACGTAATTGGAGGAAAAAATGCTTATCGGTGGAAGCAGTCTTCAGGGAACTCAACAACACCATGGCATCGGAGCACATACGGGCTAAGATCTTTGACACCCTAGAAAACTTTTATAAAGTGTGGGATCCATGGATTGACTGGCAGGAGAATCTTGGCCTTTTCCATGTTCTCCATACATTCTAATTTCCTATACACTCTCGTTGGAGTTATAAATTTTACTAATATGCTTTTCCTCTGACAGAATGGGGGCGTTGCTTCCTGTTGGGGGCACGGGGGGTGGCATGTCGGCAATGTGATTACTGTTGGAATAACATGCTTTCTCAACTCACTCTTTCCCTACCCCTTCTCTACCCTTTTCTATCCTGGGATGTATCCTAGGGTGGACTTCCACCCTAGGTGCATCCCTATATTCCCCATCCCTCCCCACCCTCAGCTCTTCCTCCCTTCTCCCCACCCATTCTTCCCCTTTTCCATGTTCATAAAGACGAAAAATTTAGAATCTTACAATCAACATTTAGATTTGATATATTCATTACTTTTTAACTTGAAAGTTTTTGATTGGCAATGGTTAGTTCACGTGATAAGCAATTATTTGAAACTCCCCGCATGTGGGGAATATACGATCTCACCTGTATTGTCATGTGATTTTTCTTAATAAACACCCTTGAAACGAAAGAAAAATGACTATAGTTGAAGAGGTAATGGCCCCTAAACTATGTTCTGGGATGAAAGTTACAGCTTCAGTGAAATCCGTTTGCAAATCGGAGTGATAGATTAGAATCTAGAGCCAACGGTAAGTTTTCTATGTTAAACCATTACACCATTGAAAAACTGGTTACGTTTGCAATCGAAAGAAAAATGACTATAGTTGAAGAGGTAATGGCCCCTAAACTATGTTCTGGGATGAAAAATACAGCTTCAGTGAAATCCGTTTGCAAATCGGAGTGATAGATTAGAATCTAGAGCCAACGGTACGTTTTCTATGTTAAACCATTACACCATTGAAAAACTGGTTACGTTTGCAATCGAAAGAAAAATGACTATAGTTGAAGAGGTAATGGCCCCTAAACTATGTTCTGGGATGAAAGTTACAGCTTCAGTGAAATCCGTTTGCAAATCGGAGTGATAGATTAGAATCTAGAGCCAACGGTACGTTTTCTATGTTAAACCATTACACCATTGAAAAACTGGTTACGTTTGCAATCGAAAGAAAAATGACTATAGTTGAAGAGGTAATGGCCCCTAAACTATGTTCTGGGATGAAAAATACAGTTTCAGTGAAATCCGTTTGCAAATCGGAGTGATAGATTAGAATCTAGAGCCAACGGTACGTTTTCTATGTTAAACCACTACACCATTGAAAAACTGGTTACGTTCGCAATCGAAAGAAAAATTACTATAGTTGAACAGGTAATGGCCCCTAAACTATGTTCTGGGATGAAAAATACAGCTTCAGTAAAATCCGTTTGCAAATCGGAATGATAGATTAGAATCTAGAGCCAACGGTAAGTTTTCTATGTTAAACCATTACACCATTGAAAAACTAGTTACGTTTGCAATCGAAAGAAAAATGACTATAGTTGAAGAGGTAATGGCCCCTAAACTATGTTCTGGGATGAAAAATACAGCTTCAGTGAAATCCGTTTGCAAATCGGAGTGATAGATTAGAATCTAGAGCCAACGGTACGTTTTCTATGTTAAACCATTACACCATTGAAAAACTGGTTACGTCTGCAATCGAAAGAAAAATGACTATAGTTGAAGAGGTAATGGCCCCTAAACTATGTTCTGGGATGAAAGTTACAGCTTCAGTGAAATCCGTTTGCAAATCGGAGTGATAGATTAGAATCTAGAGCCAATGGTAAGTTTTCTATGTTAAACCATTACACCATTGAAAAACTGGTTACGTTTGCAATCGAAAGAAAAATGACTATAGTTGAAGAGGTAATGGCCCCTAAACTATGTTCTGGGATGAAAGTTACAGCTTCAGTGAAATCCGTTTGCAAATCGGAGTGATAGATTAGAATCTAGAGCCAACGGTACGTTTTTTATGTTAAACCACTACACCATTGAAAAACTGGTTAAGTTTGCAATCGAAAGAAAAATGACTATAATTGAAGAGGTAATGGCCCCTAAACTATGTTCTGGGATGAAAAATACAGCTTCAGTGAAATCCGTTTGCAAATCGGAGTGATAGATTAGAATCTAGAGCCAACGGTACGTTTTCTATGTTAAACCATTACACCATTGAAAAACTGGTTACGTTTGCAATCGAAAGAAAAATGACTATAGTTGAAGAGGTAATGGCCCCTAAACTATGTTCTGGGATGAAAGTTACAGCTTCAGTGAAATCCGTTTGCAAATCGGAGTGATAGATTAGAATCTAGAGCCAACGGTACGTTTTCTATGTTAAACCATTACACCATTGAAAAACTGGTTACGTTTGCAATCGAAAGAAAAATGACTATAGTTGAAGAGGTAATGGCCCCTAAACTATGTTCTGGGATGAAAAATACAGCTTCAGTGAAATCCGTTTGCAAATCGGAGTGATAGTTTAGAATCTAGAGCCAACGGTACGTTTTCTATGTTAAACCACTACACCATTGAAAAACTGGTTAAGTTTGCAATCGAAAGAAAAATGACTATAATTGAAGAGGTAATGGCCCCTAAACTATGTTCTGGGATGAAAAATACAGCTTCAGTGAAATCCGTTTGCAAATCGGAGTGATAGATTAGAATCTAGAGCCAACGGTACGTTTTCTATGTTAAACCATTACACCATTGAAAAACTGGTTACGTTTGCAATCGAAAGAAAAATGACTATAGTTGAAGAGGTAATGGCCCCTAAACTATGTTCTGGGATGAAAAATACAGCTTCAGTGAAATCCGTTTGCAAATCGGAGTGATAGATTAGAATCTAGAGCCAACGGTAAGTTTTCTATGTTAAAACATTACACCATTGAAAAACTGGTTACGTTTGCAATCGAAAGAAAAATGACTATAGTTGAAGAGGTAATGGCCCCTAAACTATGTTCTGGGATGAAAAATACAGCTTCAGTGAAATCCGTTTGCAAATCGGAGTGATAGATTAGAATCTAGAGCCAACGGTACGTTTTCTATGTTAAACCATTACACCATTGAAAAACTGGTTACGTCTGCAATCGAAAGAAAAATGACTATAGTTGAAGAGGTAATGGCCCCTAAACTATGTTCTGGGATGAAAGTTACAGCTTCAGTGAAATCCGTTTGCAAATCGGAGTGATAGATTAGAATCTAGAGCCAACGGTAAGTTTTCTATGTTAAACCATTACACCATTGAAAAACTGGTTACGTTTGCAATCGAAAGAAAAATGACTATAGTTGAAGAGGTAATGGCCCCTAAACTATGTTCTGGGATGAAAGTTACAGCTTCAGTGAAATCCGTTTGCAAATCGGAGTGATAGATTAGGATCTAGAGCCAATGGTAAGTTTTCTATGTTAAACCATTACACCATTGAAAAACTGGTTACGTTTGCAATCGAAAGAAAAATGACTATAGTTGAAGAGGTAATGGCCCCTAAACTATGTTCTGGGATGAAAAATACAGTTTCAGTGAAATCCGTTTGCAAATCGGAGTGATAGATTAGAATCTAGAGCCAACGGTACGTTTTCTATGTTAAACCACTACACCATTGAAAAACTGGTTACGTTTGCAATCGAAAGAAAAATGACTATAGTTGAAGAGGTAATGGCCCCTAAACTATGTTCTGGGATGAAAAATACAGCTTCAGTGAAATCCGTTTGCAAATCGGAGTGATAGATTAGAATCTAGAGCCAACGGTACGTTTTCTATGTTAAACCATTACACCATTGAAAAACTGGTTACGTTTGCAATCGAAAGAAAAATGACTATAGTTGAAGAGGTAATGGCCCCTAAACTATGTTCTGGGATGAAAGTTACAGCTTCAGTGAAATCCGTTTGCAAATCGGAGTGATAGATTAGAATCTAGAGCCAACGGTAAGTTTTCTATGTTAAACCATTACACCATTGAAAAACTGGTTACGTTTGCAATCGAAAGAAAAATGACTATAGTTGAAGAGGTAATGGCCCCTAAACTATGTTCTGGGATGAAAAATACAGCTTCAGTGAAATCCGTTTGCAAATCGGAGTGATAGATTAGAATCTAGAGCCAACGGTACGTTTTCTATGTTAAACCATTACACCATTGAAAAACTGGTTACGTCTGCAATCGAAAGAAAAATGACTATAGTTGAAGAGGTAATGGCCCCTAAACTATGTTCTGGGATGAAAGTTACAGCTTCAGTGAAATCCGTTTGCAAATCGGAGTGATAGATTAGAATCTAGAGCCAACGGTAAGTTTTCTATGTTAAACCATTACACCATTGAAAAACTGGTTACGTTTGCAATCGAAAGAAAAATGACTATAGTTGAAGAGGTAATGGCCCCTAAACTATGTTCTGGGATGAAAGTTACAGCTTCAGTGAAATCCGTTTGCAAATCGGAGTGATAGATTAGAATCTAGAGCCAACGGTACGTTTTCTATGTTAAACCATTACACCATTGAAAAACTGGTTACGTTTGCAATCGAAAGAAAAATGACTATAGTTGAAGAGGTAATGGCCCCTAAACTATGTTCTGGGATGAAAGTTACAGCTTCAGTGAAATCCTTTGCAAATCGGAGTGATAGATTAGAATCTAGAGCCAACGGTAAGTTTTCTATGTTAAACCATTACACCATTGAAAAACTGGTTACGTCTGCAATCGAAAGAAAAATGACTATAGTTGAAGAGGTAATGGCCCCTAAACTATGTTCTGGGATGAAAGTTACAGCTTCAGTGAAATCCGTTTGCAAATCGGAGTGATAGATTAGAATCTAGAGCCAATGGTAAGTTTTCTATGTTAAACCATTACACCATTGAAAAACTGGTTACGTTTGCAATCGAAAGAAAAATGACTATAGTTGAAGAGGTAATGGCCCCTAAACTATGTTCTGGGATGAAAAATACAGTTTCAGTGAAATCCGTTTGCAAATCGGAGTGATAGATTAGAATCTAGAGCCAACAGTACGTTTTCTATGTTAAACCACTACACCATTGAAAAACTGGTTACGTTTGCAATCGAAAGAAAAATGACTATAGTTGAAGAGGTAATGGCCCCTAAACTATGTTCTGGGATGAAAAATACAGCTTCAGTGAAATCCGTTTGCAAATCGGAGTGATAGATTAGAATCTAGAGCCAACGGTACGTTTTCTATGTTAAACCATTACACCATTGAAAAACTGGTTACGTCTGCAATCGAAAGAAAAATGACTATAGTTGAAGAGGTAATGGCCCCTAAACTATGTTCTGGGATGAAAGTTACAGCTTCAGTGAAATCCGTTTGCAAATCGGAGTGATAGATTAGAATCTAGAGCCAACGGTAAGTTTTCTATGTTAAACCATTACACCATTGAAAAACTGGTTACGTTTGCAATCGAAAGAAAAATGACTATAGTTGAAGAGGCAATGGCCCCTAAACTATGTTCTGGGATGAAAGTTACAGCTTCAGTGAAATCCGTTTGCAAATCTGAGTGATAGATTAGAATCTAGAGCCAACGGTACGTTTTCTATGTTAAACCATTACACCATTGAAAAACTGGTTACGTTTGCAATCGAAAGAAAAATGACTATAGTTGAAGAGGTAATGGCCCCTAAACTATGTTCTGGGATGAAAGTTACAGCTTCAGTGAAATCCTTTGCAAATCGGAGTGATAGATTAGAATCTAGAGCCAACGGTAAGTTTTCTATGTTAAACCATTACACCATTGAAAAACTGGTTACGTCTGCAATACAAAAGAAAAATGACTATAGTTGAAGAGGTAATGGCCCCTAAACTATGTTCTGGGATGAAAGTTACAGCTTCAGTGAAATCCGTTTGCAAATCGGAGTGATAGATTAGAATCTAGAGCCAATGGTAAGTTTTCTATGTTAAACCATTACACCATTGAAAAACTGGTTACGTTTGCAATCGAAAGAAAAATGACTATAGTTGAAGAGGTAATGGCCCCTAAACTATGTTCTGGGATGAAAGTTACAGCTTCAGTGAAATCCGTTTGCAAATCGGAGTGATAGATTAGAATCTAGAGCCAACGGTACGTTTTTTATGTTAAACCACTACACCATTGAAAAACTGGTTAAGTTTGCAATCGAAAGAAAAATGACTATAATTGAAGAGGTAATGGCCCCTAAACTATGTTCTGGGATGAAAAATACAGCTTCAGTGAAATCCGTTTGCAAATCGGAGTGATAGATTAGAATCTAGAGCCAACGGTACGTTTTCTATGTTAAACCATTACACCATTGAAAAACTGGTTACGTTTGCAATCGAAAGAAAAATGACTATAGTTGAAGAGGTAATGGCCCCTAAACTATGTTCTGGGATGAAAGTTACAGCTTCAGTGAAATCCTTTGCAAATCGGAGTGATAGATTAGAATCTAGAGCCAACGGTACGTTTTCTATGTTAAACCATTACACCATTGAAAAACTGGTTACGTTTGCAATCGAAAGAAAAATGACTATAGTTGAAGAGGTAATGGCCCCTAAACTATGTTCTGGGATGAAAAATACAGCTTCAGTGAAATCCGTTTGCAAATCGGAGTGATAGATTAGAATCTAGAGCCAACGGTACGTTTTCTATGTTAAACCACTACACCATTGAAAAACTGGTTAAGTTTGCAATCGAAAGAAAAATGACTATAATTGAAGAGGTAATGGCCCCTAAACTATGTTCTGGGATGAAAAATACAGCTTCAGTGAAATCCGTTTGCAAATCGGAGTGATAGATTAGAATCTAGAGCCAACGGTACGTTTTCTATGTTAAACCATTACACCATTGAAAAACTGGTTACGTTTGCAATCGAAAGAAAAATGACTATAGTTGAAGAGGTAATGGCCCCTAAACTATGTTCTGGGATGAAAAATACAGCTTCAGTGAAATCCGTTTGCAAATCGGAGTGATAGATTAGAATCTAGAGCCAACGGTAAGTTTTCTATGTTAAACCATTACACCATTGAAAAACTGGTTACGTTTGCAATCGAAAGAAAAATGACTATAGTTGAAGAGGTAATGGCCCCTAAACTATGTTCTGGGATGAAAAATACAGCTTCAGTGAAATCCGTTTGCAAATCGGAGTGATAGATTAGAATCTAGAGCCAACGGTACGTTTTCTATGTTAAACCATTACACCATTGAAAAACTGGTTACGTTTGCAATCGAAAGAAAAATGACTATAGTTGAAGAGGTAATGGCCCCTAAACTATGTTCTGGGATGAAAGTTACAGCTTCAGTGAAATCCGTTTGCAAATCGGAGTGATAGATTAGAATCTAGAGCCAACGGTAAGTTTTCTATGTTAAACCATTACACCATTGAAAAACTGGTTACGTTTGCAATCAAAAGAAAAATGACTATAGTTGAAGAGGTAATGGCCCCTAAACTATGTTCTGGGATGAAAAATACAGTTTCAGTGAAATCCGTTTGCAAATCGGAGTGATAGATTAGAATCTAGAGCCAACGGTACGTTTTCTATGTTAAACCACTACACCATTGAAAAACTGGTTACGTTTGCAATCCAAAGAAAAATGACTATAGTTGAAGAGGTAATGGCCCCTAAACTATGTTCTGGGATGAAAAATACAGCTTCAGTAAAATCCGTTTGCAAATCGGAGTGATAGATTAGAATCTAGAGCCAACGGTACGTTTTCTATGTTAAACCATTACACCATTGAAAAACTAGTTACGTTTGCAATCGAAAGAAAAATGACTATAGTTGAAGAGGTAATGGCCCCTAAACTATGTTCTGGGATGAAAAATACAGCTTCAGTGAAATCCGTTTGCAAATCGGAGTGATAGATTAGAATCTAGAGCCAACGGTAAGTTTTCTATGTTAAACCATTACACCATTGAAAAACTGGTTACGTTTGCAATTGAAAGAAAAATGACTATAGTTGAAGAAGTAATGGCCCCTAAACTATGTTCTGGGATGAAAGTTACAGCTTCAGTGAAATCCGTTTGCAAATCGGAGTGATAGATTAGAATCTAGAGCCAACGGTACGTTTTCTATGTTAAACCATTACACCATTGAAAAACTGGTTACGTCTGCAATCGAAAGAAAAATGACTATAGTTGAAGAGGTAATGGCCCCTAAACTATGTTCTGGGATGAAAGTTACAGCTTCAGTGAAATCCGTTTGCAAATCGGAGTGATAGATTAGAATCTAGAGCCAACGGTAAGTTTTCTATGTTAAACCATTACACCATTGAAAAACTGGTTACGTTTGCAAGCGAAAGAAAAATGACTATAGTTGAAGAGGTAATGGCCCCTAAACTATGTTCTGGGATGAAAGTTACAGCTTCAGTGAAATCCGTTTGCAAATCGGAGTGATAGATTAGAATCTAGAGCCAACGGTACGTTTTCTATGTTAAACCAAGTACATTAATTTTTATTGAAGTTTTACATAACAAGTTATTACATTACAGGCATTAGTGATTATGTATTCATATTTGTACAGCTATATAAATGAATACAGTATAACAGTTAACAACATATCTGTAGTACAGAAATTTATATAACAGATAAAATAAGAAGAATAGTCTGGTTAGAGGGTAGGTAGGAGTTATGCATGAGTATTTTATTGGTGTGGAGTTGATATGAGGTGGTAGAAGAAGGTTTGGATGCAGATTGTAAGGTGTAATTTAAGTGGACCACTGTGTGTAGAAATCCGCTACCAGCGCAGGATCCCACACACAGTCCCTGAAACTGCATTTCCGTTTTTTTGGAAATATGTCTGATTTTACCAGTTCTCCACCTAGGTGTGGATACTTCCCAGTGAGGAAGTAAGCAAGTACCTGAGGTTGAGGGTATCTAACCAGATGGTAAATGTATTCTAACCGGGTTTGGTTGGAAAGAAATAGAGCTGGTGAGAAGTCTGATGTGAGGTTAACTTATCAAATAACCTATATATTGTTTAAAGTAATTGAAACTATGTTTGATCTACAGATAGGAATAACAGAAAGATCTCTTGGATCTGTACTCATTTTTTTTATGATAACTAAACCTATTAAGCTAAGAGTTTAATAATTATTAATTTTGTCAAAAAGAATAATCAAATTTTGACGTAACCACGTTTAAACGACATATCTCTGTTTTGTCTAGGCGATGCTTTAAATTACTTCCATAGTTACTAAAGTTGGAATTCTGTATTCCCTAGGATACTGTAGTTCAACCACAGCTCCAGCAGTGAAGAAAGCTGTGTAACAGATCCGTCAAGGATCCTCTCGACCTGGAAAATGGGGGATTTTAACCACCCTACAGAGATTCCAGGGAGCGGATCCTCAACTAAGGAGTCTCATAGGTCTGCCAGAGCTGCAGTGTTTCGTCCAGGTAGGAGAAAGGGAAGAAGAAGATTCCTAACTGACTAACTAACAGTTGTTATGACTTCAATTGTGTATGAGTAGCTGTCATATCAGTTATTTTTGTTGTATATACTACATCTAAAACTAAACTACACATCAAACTATGTACAATTAGAATGTCCCGATTGTGTTTCCAGAGCAAGAGAAATCTACCTATATAAAGATAAGTGAGCAACAGAGCCTTACCTGCGAGTATCCCCTTAGCACATTAAAGTCATACATGAGAGTTACACATGAGAGTACCTCTTATCAAAGAGACCAGAGAACTAAAATTCCATTAGTTTGGATTCCCTGTATGCAACAGGCCACAGAGCAGCCACCTCCAGGAAAGCACCCAGGTTTCCACATCTAATCGCCCAGGATTTCTCTGCAATAAGATTTGAATCAACAATACGCAGGATTTCTCCGATTGTTGGGATGACTTTTGATTTCCAGTTGAAAGCTAATTGATTCCTGATAGTTATAAAGATGTGATTATAGATCAATCTTTCCTGGGGTGGCAGATCAATGGTTCCTAAATGCAACAGTGCCATACCAGAGGGTATAGGATGTATGGACATAGGTAATTGTCCCAAGAAGACTCCTATATCTGTTCTGAGTTTCTTCAGTTTGGGGCAGTCCCATAAGATGTGTCCTACGGTACCCGTCCGGTTGCACCCCCTCCAACACAAGGGTGATGCCTTCATGTCAAACTTGGAAATCCTCTC
The DNA here is from genome assembly GCF_040937935.1 of Hyperolius riggenbachi. NCBI lineage: Eukaryota > Metazoa > Chordata > Amphibia > Anura > Hyperoliidae > Hyperolius > Hyperolius riggenbachi. The sequence continues at coordinate 152,730,952 of NC_090656.1, read as the reverse complement.
AGGTGTCATGTACCACTGCCAAATGCTCTTTAGTAAGCCTTCAAAGTGTCTCACACAGTGTGAAGACTTCTTTACTGATCTCAAGACCTTTTCCCATTCTTCCATGTCTATCTCAGTTTGGAGATACTCCTGCCAACTATCTAGTTGCCATTGTGGGGTGGAATCTTTCATTTTTAGTAAGGTTTTGTAGAAAATAGATGTTCCCTTATAGTGTGAACCCTGAGGGTGGATAATTTTACTAATTTGTGGGGTCAGAGATACAGGGCTGTACGGGTGATATTTACAGAATTTACTGATTTTCCTATATGTGGGGAGTTCTGTTGGTGGGAGACCATAGGTCTGAGTGAAAAATTCAAATGGTCTCAGTTCTGTGTTATCAAGGAGATCTTCTATGGAGTTAATACCAGAATCTGTCCAGGTTTGTAAATTTAAATTATTTATTAAAGTTTGGAGAGTGATTAAGGGTGTGTCAGACTCTATGGATAAAACGTCCTTTTTGCACAGAGCGGTTAGTTCCTTCCAAATTCTAAGTGTGTTAATTGTTAATGGGTTCTGGATGGTCTGTCTAGTTTTCCAGGCCAGTCTGGCTCCAAGAAACAATTTGTAGTCTCCATAGCTAAGTTGATCCTCTTCAATCGAGAACCATTGTTTTGTGTTATCCCCGAGCCAGACTGCCCTGGACTGATCCATTATTGTAGCCTTATAATAGAATTCCAGGTTGGGGACACCTAGGCCCAAATTAGCAGTATCCATCATTAATATTTTGTTGGAGAACCTGGATTTTTTGTTTAATAATATAAATTGATTAAGAGCTTTTTGTAGGGTGTTGAAGAAGGTTTGGGGTACTTTTATAGGCAAGTTTCTAAAGAGGTATAGAAGTTGGGGAAGAATGAACATTTTAAAGGCTGCATTCCTACCCAGCCAGGAGTATTCTACTTTTGCAAGATCTTCCAGTTTCTCTTTGAATTTTTTTAACCATGGGGCGTAGTTTTCTTTATAGATATTATTTAGTGTGGGTGTTATATAGATTCCTAAGTATTTTATGACAGTGTCATTCCATAAGAATTCACAAGAGCTTTTTAAGATATCCCTATCTTTCTGTGGGATAAAACATGGGAGAATGGTTGTCTTATTCTTATTTAATTTGTAATATGAGATTTTGGAGAACTCTTCTAGTTCCAATTGAGCATTTGGCAGTGATACAAGTGGTTTCTGGAGGAGGAGGATCACATCATCAGCGTATAAACCCATTTTATGTATGGTTTGTTTGTTTTTAATGCCAAAAATTTGTGAATTGTCTCTGATTCTTTGAGCGAGCGGTTCAATCGTTAAATTGAATATTAGGGGTGAGAGGGGGCAACCTTGACGGGTACCGTTTTTAATATCGAAGGGTAGAGATAGTGTGCCTGATGATAGGACTCTGGCAGATGGGTGGGTGTATAGGGCTAAAATGGCCTTGTGTAAGAAGGCAGGGATACCAAATTTGGTGAGCACCTTGGAAAGGTACAGCCAGTTGACTCTGTCGAACGCCTTCTCCGCGTCCAAGGAGACAAGGAGGGTAGGCGTCCGACAGAGCCCCACTCTGTGGATCAGAGATAAAACCTTGCGAGTGCCATCACTAGTTGACCTATTCTTTGTAAACCCTACCTGATCTGGATGGATAATTTGGGGCATAAGGGGAGATAACCTATTAGCTATTATTCGGGCGTATAGTTTTATGTCAGTGTTTAGTAGGGAGATGGGCCTATAATTACTAGGGTCAGAGGGGTCCTTACCTTCCTTGGGGATTGTAGTTATAAGTGCCGAAAGTGATTCTCTAGGGAAATTGCCTTTAGTAGCTGCTTCATTAAACATATTTGTTAGGGGGGTTACTAGGATAGAAATAAATTTTTTAAAATAATCGTTAATAAAACCGTCTGGTCCTGGGGCTTTGTCTTTCTTTAGGGATCCTATTGCTGCTATTGTTTCTTGCTCTGTGAAGGGAGTTGCTAGGTAATTTTGCTCAAATTCTGTTAGGGAAGGGAGATTTACTTTATCAAGGTATAGTTCTATTTCCTGTGGTAATGGGGTGTGGGTGTTTGGGTCTTTTTCGAGGTTATAAAGGGCTTCATAGTACTCTGCCAGGGCGTTTACAATATCTTTGGGGTGGTGGACTTCTATTTTTGTTTTGGGGTGTGTGATTTTAATAATTCTCTGACGAATTCTTTTTCCCTTAATTTTTTGGGCCATGGCCTTCCCTGCTCTATTATTATCATAGTACCAATTTTGTTTTAATGTGGTTTGCCATTTGTCGTACTGGTAGTACAATTTGTCTGCTAGGGTCTGTCTAGTTTCCTCTAGTTGGGGTATGAGTTCATTCTTGTGATTGTTGTATATTTCTTTCTCTAGTGATTTAATTTTGTCTAATAAGATGTTAGTTTGTTCCCTAACTTTTTTGTTATGAATGGCACTCAACTTAATAAAGGTTCCTCTGATAAATGCTTTATGAGCATTCCAAAGAGTAGAGTTGGATATATCTCCTGTGTCATTGAGTTTGAAATACTCTATTAGTTCCTTTTTGATTATAGGGGAAGTGTGTTCGGAGTGAAGGATGTATTTGTTAAGTCTCCATGTATACTGTTGTTTCACAGAGTTCTGGATATGAAATTTCACTAAGAGAGGTGAGTGGTCTGACCACACTCTAGTACCAATTTCCATCTCTGAGACCAGTGGCAAGGTGAATTGGTCTGTTAGACAATGGTCAATACGAGTGAAGGATTTATGAATGGTAGAGTAGAATGTGAACTGTTTCTCCTTGGGGTGAATACACCTCCAAGTGTCAAATAGCTCGTTTTTTGTCAAGATTGGTTGTAAAGTGGAGTGTTTAGTTCTTAATTTGGAAGTACAATCTAACTGTGGGTCTGTTATGGAGTTCAGATCTCCAGAGATAAAAAGATATCCTTTCTTGAAATTTGTTATTTTTTTGAGTTTTGAATTGATAAATTTAGTCTGGTGTTGGTTGGGGGCATATAGGTTCACAAAAGTGTAATCCTTAGAGTTCAATTGTCCAGTTATCATTACCATTCTACCATCCTCACTTGAGTATGTGTCTTTTACCACTAGTCCCAGAGAGTCCCTAACTGCTATGAAAGTCCCAGCTTTTTTCTTATTATTCTGTAATGTAGAGTGAAATATATTGGTAAACTGAAATAATTTGTATTTTTTCGCTGCATTTTTGTTCAGGTGAGATTCTTGAACACATATAATATCTGCCTTTTGTTCCTTAATCAGTTTCTGTAAGAGGTATCGCTTCCTGAAAGAATTGAGGCCTCTCACATTAACTGAGAGGAGATTACATTTCTCAGCCATTACACCATGTATATTGCATCACAATTAAATCATACCATTGATTGGGATTTCCGCAGGCAGGCTCTGGAGCATCTCTGATGAAACTTTTTAACTCTACTCTGGTGGAGGGAAACAAGGTTAGTCGGGACATTGACCTATATAGAAATAACCAAAGTAATAGTACAATGAGAGGCATCCGGTTCTACCTCTCAATAGCACTACTGAAAAAAAAAGGAGAGAGAAAAGTGGGTGAGAAAATAGTGAGAACACTAACAGTATAAACAAAACAAAACAGATTGGTCAGATTAGAGTTCAGTTCAGGTGACCAATTCAGTAGAGTCCACCAGTGTGGACTTCAAGTGGTTTTTCCACCTGTAGGGAGAGAAAAATCAGTCCCAGGGGAAAAAACAAATGTGAGGGGGACAAAGTTCCTGGCTGATCACCCCGATTCAGCCTTTTGTCGAAGCCTCACTTGTTGCTGCCTTGTCTGGTGTGATAGGAAGAGTGGTGTCCATAGCAGTAGGCTTAGGCATTAGAGGTGGGCGATAAGGTTTGTCTTTGCTTGAGTCTTTAGATACAAAAAGTGGGATATTCCATCTAGATAAGAGGTCCTGTCCCTCTGTTGGATTCCTGATCACGTGTGTCTCCCCTCCGTCTCTTATGATCAGCTTTGGGGGGAATCCCCATGAGTAGTCGATTCTCTTGTTTCTCAAAGAGGCAGTAATCTGCGAGAATCCGCGTCTGGTTGAGAGAGTAGCTTGTGACAGATCCTGATATAACGCCAGGTTCTGATACGGGTCAGGAAGCTTTTGCCCTTTCCTAGTGGCTCCCAGCAGCTGTTCCTTTACGTGGAAAAAATGTATCCTTGTAATGACATCTCTAGGCAGATGTTTGGCGATGTGGGATGGCTTGGGTAGCCTATGGGCTCTGTCCACTACAAGCTCATTTTTAGGTATGTTAGGACAGGTGACTTTGATAATGTCCATGACGTAGTCCTTTAAATCATCATTCTGTACTGTCTCTGGGATCCCTCTGATCTTCAGGTTGTTTCTCCTGTTTCTATCCTCCCCATCCGCTATTTTTTCCTTCATCTGCCTATTCTCCTTTACAAGTTCCTTGTGAGCATCCACCAATGAATTGTGTGCTGCTGTCATCTCCACAATTCTGTGTTCCAACCTGGCCAGCCTATGGTCTGTTTCTTTAGTGTATACGGTCAGGTGGCCCACCAAAGCGTGCATATCAGCCCTTATTTCCATAGAGTCCTTTCTTAAAATGCTACTGAAAGATATCATGAAATCTTTAAAAAAGGTTTGAGTCATGGGCTGGTCTGTGGCAGAGAATGACATCAGGGGGTCTGTAAATGCCATCGGTGGTGAGGGGTGGATGGATGGATGAGGGAGCTGATCAGATGCTTGGGTATGTGTGTGAGGGGAGGATAGAGGAATCTGTCCTACCTGGGACCTTGTTGTGTCATCTTTCCTGGGTTCCAGAATGTTTTTCCGGAATTCCGGATCCATTTTCCGGAATTCCGAATTGGAATTACGAAATTCCGCGTTTTCCGTGCGGGATACGGAGGCCTGCCTGGGGCTTCTGTCCCTGTTGTCAGCGGTACCTGTAGCGGCTTCATCTTCCTCACTGAGGTCTCCCAGGTAGTCCGCTCTGTTGCCCCTTCGATAGGGAGTCTGGAAAGCTGCAAAGCGATTCCTCTGGGTCACAGGCGGCGGTGTCCTGTAGTCTGCATCATGCCTGGAGCTAGGCCTGTAGTGCCGGGGGCCATCTTGGATATCCTCCTCCTGGAAGAAGTCAGTCAGTTTGCGGGGCAGAGGGGACCTGTAATTCCGCTTGGGTCTCGCTGTAATCCATTCCTGTGGGTCCTCTGCATGTTCACCCATCTTCCTGAGTAAAATGAGGCTTCTTAGTGCGCTGTGAAGTAGCTTTTTAGGGTGAAGACAGCAGGAGCTACAGGCTCAGACAACCATCCAGCTCCAGCGTCAAGCCACGCCCCCTTTCTATGTTAAACCATTACACCATTGAAAAACTGGTTACGTCTGCAATCGAAAGAAAAATGACTATAGTTGAAGAGGTAATGGCCCCTAAACTATGTTCTGGGATCAAAGTTACAGCTTCAGTGAAATCCGTTTGCAAATCGGAGTGATAGATTAGAATCTAGAGCCAACGGTACGTTTTCTATGTTAAACCATTACACCATTGAAAAACTGGTTACGTTTGCAATCGAAAGAAAAATGACTATAGTTGAAGAGGTAATGGCCCCTAAACTATGTTCTGGGATGAAAGTTACAGCTTCAGTGAAATCCGTTTGCAAATCGGAGTGATAGATTAGAATCTAGAGCCAACGGTACGTTTTCTATGTTAAACCATTACACCATTGAAAAACTGGTTACGTTTGCAATCGAAAGAAAAATGACTATAGTTGAAGAGGTAATGGCCCCTAAACTATGTTCTGGGATGAAAGTTACAGCTTCAGTGAAATCCGTTTGCAAATCGGAGTGATAGATTAGAATCTAGAGCCAACGGTACGTTTTCTATGTTAAACCATTACACCATTGAAAAACTGGTTACGTTTGCAATCGAAAGAAAAATGACTATAGTTGAAGAGGTAATGGCCCCTAAACTATGTTCTGGGATGAAAAATACAGCTTCAGTGAAATCCGTTTGCAAATCGGAGTGATAGTTTAGAATCTAGAGCCAACGGTACGTTTTCTATGTTAAACCACTACACCATTGAAAAACTGGTTAAGTTTGCAATCGAAAGAAAAATGACTATAATTGAAGAGGTAATGGCCCCTAAACTATGTTCTGGGATGAAAAATACAGCTTCAGTGAAATCCGTTTGCAAATCGGAGTGATAGATTAGAATCTAGAGCCAACGGTACGTTTTCTATGTTAAACCATTACACCATTGAAAAACTGGTTACGTTTGCAATCGAAAGAAAAATGACTATAGTTGAAGAGGTAATGGCCCCTAAACTATGTTCTGGGATGAAAAATACAGCTTCAGTGAAATCCGTTTGCAAATCGGAGTGATAGATTAGAATCTAGAGCCAACGGTAAGTTTTCTATGTTAAAACATTACACCATTGAAAAACTGGTTACGTTTGCAATCGAAAGAAAAATGACTATAGTTGAAGAGGTAATGGCCCCTAAACTATGTTCTGGGATGAAAAATACAGCTTCAGTGAAATCCGTTTGCAAATCGGAGTGATAGATTAGAATCTAGAGCCAACGGTACGTTTTCTATGTTAAACCATTACACCATTGAAAAACTGGTTACGTTTGCAATCGAAAGAAAAATGACTATAGTTGAAGAGGTAATGGCCCCTAAACTATGTTCTGGGATGAAAGTTACAGCTTCAGTGAAATCCGTTTGCAAATCGGAGTGATAGATTAGAATCTAGAGCCAACGGTAAGTTTTCTATGTTAAACCATTACACCATTGAAAAACTGGTTACGTTTGCAATCGAAAGAAAAATGACTATAGTTGAAGAGGTAATGGCCCCTAAACTATGTTCTGGGATGAAAAATACAGCTTCAGTGAAATCCGTTTGCAAATCGGAGTGATAGATTAGAATCTAGAGCCAACGGTACGTTTTCTATGTTAAACCATTACACCATTGAAAAACTGGTTACGTCTGCAATCGAAAGAAAAATGACTATAGTTGAAGAGGTAATGGCCCCTAAACTATGTTCTGGGATGAAAGTTACAGCTTCAGTGAAATCCGTTTGCAAATCGGAGTGATAGATTAGAATCTAGAGCCAACGGTAAGTTTTCTATGTTAAACCATTACACCATTGAAAAACTGGTTACGTTTGCAATCGAAAGAAAAATGACTATAGTTGAAGAGGTAATGGCCCCTAAACTATGTTCTGGGATGAAAGTTACAGCTTCAGTGAAATCCGTTTGCAAATCGGAGTGATAGATTAGAATCTAGAGCCAATGGTAAGTTTTCTATGTTAAACCATTACACCATTGAAAAACTGGTTACGTTTGCAATCGAAAGAAAAATGACTATAGTTGAAGAGGTAATGGCCCCTAAACTATGTTCTGGGATGAAAAATACAGTTTCAGTGAAATCCGTTTGCAAATCGGAGTGATAGATTAGAATCTAGAGCCAACGGTACGTTTTCTATGTTAAACCACTACACCATTGAAAAACTGGTTACGTTTGCAATCGAAAGAAAAATGACTATAGTTGAAGAGGTAATGGCCCCTAAACTATGTTCTGGGATGAAAAATACAGCTTCAGTGAAATCCGTTTGCAAATCGGAGTGATAGATTAGAATCTAGAGCCAACGGTACGTTTTCTATGTTAAACCATTACACCATTGAAAAACTGGTTACGTTTGCAATCGAAAGAAAAATGACTATAGTTGAAGAGGTAATGGCCCCTAAACTATGTTCTGGGATGAAAGTTACAGCTTCAGTGAAATCCGTTTGCAAATCGGAGTGATAGATTAGAATCTAGAGCCAACGGTAAGTTTTCTATGTTAAACCATTACACCATTGAAAAACTGGTTACGTTTGCAATCGAAAGAAAAATGACTATAGTTGAAGAGGTAATGGCCCCTAAACTATGTTCTGGGATGAAAAATACAGCTTCAGTGAAATCCGTTTGCAAATCGGAGTGATAGATTAGAATCTAGAGCCAACGGTACGTTTTCTATGTTAAACCATTACACCATTGAAAAACTGGTTACGTCTGCAATCGAAAGAAAAATGACTATAGTTGAAGAGGTAATGGCCCCTAAACTATGTTCTGGGATGAAAGTTACAGCTTCAGTGAAATCCGTTTGCAAATCGGAGTGATAGATTAGAATCTAGAGCCAACGGTAAGTTTTCTATGTTAAACCATTACACCATTGAAAAACTGGTTACGTTTGCAATCGAAAGAAAAATGACTATAGTTGAAGAGGTAATGGCCCCTAAACTATGTTCTGGGATGAAAGTTACAGCTTCAGTGAAATCCGTTTGCAAATCGGAGTGATAGATTAGAATCTAGAGCCAACGGTACGTTTTCTATGTTAAACCATTACACCATTGAAAAACTGGTTACGTTTGCAATCGAAAGAAAAATGACTATAGTTGAAGAGGTAATGGCCCCTAAACTATGTTCTGGGATGAAAGTTACAGCTTCAGTGAAATCCTTTGCAAATCGGAGTGATAGATTAGAATCTAGAGCCAACGGTAAGTTTTCTATGTTAAACCATTACACCATTGAAAAACTGGTTACGTCTGCAATCGAAAGAAAAATGACTATAGTTGAAGAGGTAATGGCCCCTAAAATATGTTCTGGGATGAAAGTTACAGCTTCAGTGAAATCCGTTTGCAAATCGGAGTGATAGATTAGAATCTAGAGCCAATGGTAAGTTTTCTATGTTAAACCATTACACCATTGAAAAACTGGTTACGTTTGCAATCGAAAGAAAAATGACTATAGTTGAAGAGGTAATGGCCCCTAAACTATGTTCTGGGATGAAAGTTACAGCTTCAGTGAAATCCGTTTGCAAATCGGAGTGATAGATTAGAATCTAGAGCCAACGGTACGTTTTCTATGTTAAACCATTACACCATTGAAAAACTGGTTACGTTTGCAATTGAAAGAAAAATGACTATAGTTGAAGAAGTAATGGCCCCTAAACTATGTTCTGGGATGAAAGTTACAGCTTCAGTGAAAATCGTTTGCAAATCGGAGTGATAGATTAGAATCTAGAGCCAACGGTACGTTTTCTATGTTAAACCATTACACCATTGAAAAACTGGTTACGTTTGCAATTGAAAGAAAAATGACTATAGTTGAAGAGGTAATGGCCCCTAAACTATGTTCTGGGATGAAAGTTACAGCTTCAGTGAAATCCGTTTGCAAATCGGAGTGATAGATTAGAATCTAGAGCCAACGGTACGTTTTCTATGTTAAACCATTACACCATTGAAAAACTGGTTACGTTTGCAATTGAAAGAAAAATGACTATAGTTGAAGAAGTAATGGCCCCTAAACTATGTTCTGGGATGAAAGTTACAGCTTCAGTGAAATCCGTTTGCAAATCGGAGTGATAGATTAGAATCTAGAGCCAACGGTAAGTTTTCTATGTTAAACCATTACACCATTGAAAAACTGGTTACGTTTGCAATCGAAAGAAAAATGACTATAGTTGAAGAGGTAATGGCCCCTAAACTATGTTCTGGGATGAAAGTTACAACTTCAGTGAAATCCGTTTGCAAATCGGAGTGATAGATTAGAATCTAGAGCCAACGGTACGTTTTCTATGTTAAACCATTACACCATTGAAAAACTGGTTACGTTTGCAATCGAAAGAAAAATGACTATAGTTGAAGAGGTAATGGCCCCTAAACTATGTTCTGGGATGAAAGTTACAGCTTCAGTGAAATCCGTTTGCAAATCGGAGTGATAGATTAGAATCTAGAGCCAACGGTACGTTTTCTATGTTAAACCATTACACCATTGAAAAACTGGTTACGTTTGCAATCGAAAGAAAAATGACTATAGTTGAAGAGGTAATGGCCCCTAAACTATGTTCTGGGATGAAAAATACAGCTTCAGTGAAATCCGTTTGCAAATCGGAGTGATAGATTAGAATCTAGAGCCAACGGTACGTTTTCTATGTTAAACCATTACACCATTGAAAAACTGGTTACGTTTGCAATCGAAAGAAAAATGACTATAGTTGAAGAGGTAATGGCCCCTAAACTATGTTCTGGGATGAAAGTTACAGCTTCAGTGAAATCCGTTTGCAAATCGGAGTGATAGATTAGAATCTAGAGCCAACGGTACGTTTTCTATGTTAAACCATTACACCATTGAAAAACTGGTTACGTTTGCAATCGAAAGAAAAATGACTATAGTTGAAGAGGTAATGGCCCCTAAACTATGTTCTGGGATGAAAAATACAGTTTCAGTGAAATCCGTTTGCAAATCGGAGTGATAGATTAGAATCTAGAGCCAACGGTACGTTTTCTATGTTAAACCACTACACCATTGAAAAACTGGTTACGTTCGCAATCGAAAGAAAAATTACTATAGTTGAACAGGTAATGGCCCCTAAACTATGTTCTGGGATGAAAAATACAGCTTCAGTAAAATCCGTTTGCAAATCGGAATGATAGATTAGAATCTAGAGCCAACGGTAAGTTTTCTATGTTAAACCATTACACCATTGAAAAACTAGTTACGTTTGCAATCGAAAGAAAAATGACTATAGTTGAAGAGGTAATGGCCCCTAAACTATGTTCTGGGATGAAAAATACAGCTTCAGTGAAATCCGTTTGCAAATCGGAGTGATAGATTAGAATCTAGAGCCAACGGTACGTTTTCTATGTTAAACCATTACACCATTGAAAAACTGGTTACGTCTGCAATCGAAAGAAAAATGACTATAGTTGAAGAGGTAATGGCCCCTAAACTATGTTCTGGGATGAAAGTTACAGCTTCAGTGAAATCCGTTTGCAAATCGGAGTGATAGATTAGAATCTAGAGCCAACGGTAAGTTTTCTATGTTAAACCATTACACCATTGAAAAACTGGTTACGTTTGCAATCGAAAGAAAAATGACTATAGTTGAAGAGGTAATGGCCCCCTAAACTATGTTCTGGGATGAAAAATACAGCTTCAGTGAAATCCGTTTGCAAATCGGAGTGATAGATTAGAATCTAGAGCCAACGGTACGTTTTCTATGTTAAACCATTACACCATTGAAAAACTGGTTACGTTTGCAATTGAAAGAAAAATGACTATAGTTGAAGAAGTAATGGCCCCTAAACTATGTTCTGGGATGAAAGTTACAGCTTCAGTGAAATCCGTTTGCAAATCGGAGTGATAGATTAGAATCTAGAGCCAACGATACGTTTTCTAAGTTAAACCATTACACCATTGAAAAACTGGTTACGTTTGCAATCGAAAGAAAAATGACTATAGTTGAAGAGGTAATGGCCCCTAAACTATGTTCTGGGATGAAAGTTACAGCTTCAGTGAAATCCGTTTGCAAATCGGAGTGATAGATTAGAATCTAGAGCCAACGATACGTTTTCTATGTTAAACCATTACACCATTGAAAAACTAGTTACGTTTGCAATCGAAAGAAAAATGACTATAGTTGAAGAGGTAATGGCCCCTAAACTATGTTCTGGGATGAAAAATACAGCTTCAGTGAAATCCGTTTGCAAATCGGAGTGATAGATTAGAATCTAGAGCCAACGGTACGTTTTCTATGTTAAACCATTACACCATTGAAAAACTGGTTACGTTTGCAATCGAAAGAAAAATGACTATAGTTGAAGAGGTAATGGCCCCTAAACTATGTTCTGGGATGAAAAATACAGCTTCAGTGAAATCCGTTTGCAAATCGGAGTGATAGATTAGAATCTAGAGCCAACGGTACGTTTTCTATGTTAAACCATTACACCATTGAAAAACTGGTTACGTTTGCAATCGAAAGAAAAATGACTATAGTTGAAGAGGTAATGGCCCCTAAACTATGTTCTGGGATGAAAGTTACAGCTTCAGTGAAATCCGTTTGCAAATCGGAGTGATAGATTAGAATCTAGAGCCAACGGTACGTTTTCTATGTTAAACCATTACACCATTGAAAAACTGGTTACGTTTGCAATCGAAAGAAAAATGACTATAGTTGAAGAGGTAATGGCCCCTAAACTATGTTCTGGGATGAAAAATACAGCTTCAGTGAAATCCGTTTGCAAATCAGAGTGATAGATTAGAATCTAGAGCCAACGGTACGTTTTCTATGTTAAACCATTACACCATTGAAAAACTGGTTACGTCTGCAATCGAAAGAAAAATGACTATAGTTGAAGAGGTAATGGCCCCTAAACTATGTTCTGGGATGAAAGTTACAGCTTCAGTGAAATCCGTTTGCAAATCGGAGTGATAGATTAGAATCTAGAGCCAACGGTAAGTTTTCTATGTTAAACCATTACACCATTGAAAAACTGGTTACGTTTGCAATCGAAAGAAAAATGACTATAGTTGAAGAGGTAATGGCCCCTAAACTATGTTCTGGGATGAAAGTTACAGCTTCAGTGAAATCCGTTTGCAAATCAGAGTGATAGATTAGAATCTAGAGCCAACGGTACGTTTTCTATGTTAAACCATTACACCATTGAAAAACTGGTTACGTTTGCAATCGAAAGAAAAATGACTATAGTTGAAGAGGTAATGGCCCCTAAACTATGTTCTGGGATGAAAGTTACAGCTTCAGTGAAATCCGTTTGCAAATAGGAGTGATAGATTAGAATCTAGAGCCAACGGTACGTTTTCTATGTTAAACCATTACGCCATTGAAAAACTGGTTACGTTTGCAATCAAAAGAAAAATGACTATAGTTGAAGAGGTAATGGCCCCTAAACTATGTTCTGGGATGAAAAATACAGCTTCAGTGAAATCCGTTTGCAAATCGGAGTGATAGATTAGAATCTAGAGCCAACGGTACGTTTTCTATGTTAAACCATTACACCATTGAAAAACTGGTTACGTTTGCAATCGAAAGAAAAATGACTATAGTTGAAGAGGTAATGGCCCCTAAACTATGTTCTGGGATGAAAAATACAGCTTCAGTGAAATCCGTTTGCAAATCGGAGTGATAGATTAGAATCTAGAGCCAACGGTACGTTTTCTATGTTAAACCATTACACCATTGAAAAACTGGTTACGTTTGCAATCGAAAGAAAAATGACTATAGTTGAAGAGGTAATGGCCCCTAAACTATGTTCTGGGATGAAAGTTACAGCTTCAGTGAAATCCGTTTGCAAATCGGAGTGATAGATTAGAATCTAGAGCCAACAGTACGTTTTCTATGTTAAACCATTACACCATTGAAAAACTGGTTACGTTTGCAATCGAAAGAAAAATGACTATAGTTGAAGAGGTAATAGCCCCTAAACTATGTTCTGGGATGAAAAATACAGCTTCAGTGAAATCCGTTTGCAAATCGGAGTGATAGATTAGAATCTAGAGCCAACGGTAAGTTTTCTATGTTAAACCATTACACCATTGAAAAACTGGTTACGTTTGCAATCGAAAGAAAAATGACTATAGTTGAAGAGGTAGTGGCCCCTAAACTATGTTCTGGGATGAAAAATACAGCTTCAGTGAAATCCGTTTGCAAATCGGAGTGATAGATTAGAATCTAGAGCCAACGGTAAGTTTTCTATGTTAAACCATTACACCATTGAAAAACTGGTTACGTTTGCAATTGAAAGAAAAATGACATTGTGCGAATATATCTTACACTCATACTACACTTAGGGTACACTGATGAAGTTGTGTGTCGATGAACTGGGTTTCAATCCATAAGATGTTAATTTTGACAAGTTATTAATGTTTTCATTTTTTCTTGCACAATATATTCCCCTGTCCCGTCTTATCCCCCTTCCCCTCATTTCTTCCCTCTCTACCTCCCCCTAATCTGTGCAGGTGCGAGAGACCCTTGGCATGTTGTGGAATCCCCACTCAGGGCTCTTGCCACCCACACTTACCCCACCCCCCCACCCTCTCTCCCTTTTCCTTCCCCAATCTCACCTTATTCCCTACCTCCTATCCCTTGCCCCCTAAATGATATGGAAGTGTGTAATGTGAAGCAATCATTAGCAACTTTCTTATACTAATTACATGCGAATATTTCACTGAATAAATAATGTTATGTAGAGCTATAAATATGTTCCCCTAAGGGGGGTAATCTTAAATATACCACATTGTTGTTATTATATTTTACACTTTCTGTCAATAAACACCCTTGAAACGAAAGAAAAATGACTATAGTTGAAGAAGCAATGGCCCCTAAACTATGTTCTGGGATGAAAGTTACAGCTTCAGTGAAATCCGTTTGCAAATCGGAGTGATAGATTAGAATCTAGAGCCAACGGTAAGTTTTCTATGTTAAACCATTACACCATTGAAAAACTGGTTACGTTTGCAATCGAAAGAAAAATGACTATAGTTGAAGAGGTAATGGCCCCTAAACTATGTTCTGGGATGAAAGTTACAGCTTCAGTGAAATCCGTTTGCAAATCGGAGTGATAGATTAGAATCTAGAGCCAACGGTACGTTTTCTATGTTAAACCATTACACCATTGAAAAACTGGTTACGTTTGCAATCGAAAGAAAAATGACTATAGTTGAAGAGGTAATGGCCCCTAAACTATGTTCTGGGATGAAAGTTACAGCTTCATTGAAATCCGTTTGCAAATCGGAGTGATAGATTAGAATCTAGAGCCAACGGTACGTTTTCTATGTTAAACCATTACACCATTGAAAAACTGGTTACGTTTGCAATCGAAAGAAAAATGACTATAGTTGAAGAGGTAATGGCCCCTAAACTATGTTCTGGGATGAAAGTTACAGCTTCAGTGAAATCCGTTTGCAAATCGGAGTGATAGATTAGAATCTAGAGCCAACGGTACGTTTTCTATGTTAAACCATTACACCATTGAAAAACTAGTTACGTTTGCAATCGAAAGAAAAATGACTATAGTTGAAGAGGTAATGGCCCCTAAACTATGTTCTGGGATGAAAAATACAGCTTCAGTGAAATCCGTTTGCAAATCGGAGTGATAGATTAGAATCTAGAGCCAACGGTAAGTTTTCTATGTTAAACCATTACACCATTGAAAAACTGGTTACGTTTGCAATCGAAAGAAAAATGACTATAGTTGAAGAAGTAATGGCCCCTAAACTATGTTCTGGGATGAAAGTTACAGCTTCAGTGAAATCCGTATGCAAATCGGAGTGATAGATTAGAATCTAGAGCCAACGGTAAGTTTTCTATGTTGAACCATTACACCATTGAAAAACTGGTTACGTTTGCAATCGAAAGAAAAATGACTATAGTTGAAGAGGTAATGGCCCCTAAACTATGTTCTGGGATTAAAAATACAGCTTCAGTGAAATCCGTTTGCAAATCGGAGTGATAGATTAGAATCTAGAGCCAACGGTACGTTTTCTATGTTAAACCATTACACCATTGAAAAACTGGTTACGTCTGCAATCGAAAGAAAAATGACTATAGTTGAAGAGGTAATGGCCCCTAAACTATGTTCTGGGATGAAAGTTACAGCTTCAGTGAAATCCGTTTGCAAATCGGAGTGATAGATTAGAATCTAGAGCCAACGGTAAGTTTTCTATGTTAAACCATTACACCATTGAAAAACTGGTTACGTTTGCAATTGAAAGAAAAATGACTATAGTTGAAGAAGTAATGGCCCCTAAACTATGTTCTGGGATGAAAGTTACAGCTTCAGTGAAATCCGTTTGCAAATCGGAGTGATAGATTAGAATCTAGAGCCAACGGTACGTTTTCTATGTTAAACCATTACACCATTGAAAAACTGGTTACGTTTGCAATTGAAAGAAAAATGACTATAGTTGAAGAAGTAATGGCCCCTAAACTATGTTCTGGGATGAAAGTTACAGCTTCAGTGAAATCCGTTTGCAAATCGGAGTGATAGATTAGAATCTAGAGCCAACGGTACGTTTTCTATGTTAAACCATTACACCATTGAAAAACTGGTTACGTCTGCAATCGAAAGAAAAATGACTATAGTTGAAGAGGTAATGGCCCCTAAACTATGTTCTGGGATGAAAGTTACAGCTTCATTGAAATCCGTTTGCAAATCGGAGTGATAGATTAGAATCTAGAGCCAACGGTACGTTTTCTATGTTAAACCATTACACCATTGAAAAACTGGTTACGTTTGCAATCGAAAGAAAAATGACTATAGTTGAAGAGGTAATGGCCCCTAAACTATGTTCTGGGATGAAAAATACAGCTTCAGTAAAATCCGTTTGCAAATCGGAGTGATAGATTAGAATCTAGAGCCAACGGTACGTTTTCTATGTTAAACCATTACACCATTGAAAAACTAGTTACGTTTGCAATCGAAAGAAAAATGACTATAGTTGAAGAGGTAATGGCCCCTAAACTATGTTCTGGGATGAAAAATACAGCTTCAGTGAAATCCGTTTGCAAATCGGAGTGATAGATTAGAATCTAGAGCCAACGGTACGTTTTCTATGTTAAACCACTACACCATTGAAAAACTGGTTACGTTTGCAATCGAAAGAAAAATTACTATAGTTGAAGAGGTAATGGCCCCTAAACTATGTTCTGGGATGAAAAATACAGCTTCAGTAAAATCCGTTTGCAAATCGGAGTGATAGATTAGAATCTAGAGCCAACGGTAAGTTTTCTATGTTAAACCATTACACCATTGAAAAACTGGTTACGTTTGCAATCGAAAGAAAAATGACTATAGTTGAAGAGGTAATGGCCCCTAAACTATGTTCTGGGATGAAAGTTACAGCTTCAGTGAAATCCGTTTGCAAATCGGAGTGATAGATTAGAATCTAGAGCCAACGGTACGTTTTCTATGTTAAACCATTACACCATTGAAAAACTGGTTACGTCTGCAATCGAAAGAAAAATGACTATAGTTGAAGAGGTAATGGCCCCTAAACTATGTTCTGGGATGAAAGTTACAGCTTCATTGAAATCCGTTTGCAAATCGGAGTGATAGATTAGAATCTAGAGCCAACGGTACGTTTTCTATGTTAAACCATTACACCATTGAAAAACTGGTTACGTTTGCAATCGAAAGAAAAATGACTATAGTTGAAGAGGTAATGGCCCCTAAACTATGTTCTGGGATGAAAAATACAGCTTCAGTAAAATCCGTTTGCAAATCGGAGTGATAGATTAGAATCTAGAGCCAACGGTACGTTTTCTATGTTAAACCATTACACCATTGAAAAACTAGTTACGTTTGCAATCGAAAGAAAAATGACTATAGTTGAAGAGGTAATGGCCCCTAAACTATGTTCTGGGATGAAAAATACAGCTTCAGTGAAATCCGTTTGCAAATCGGAGTGATAGATTAGAATCTAGAGCCAACGGTACGTTTTCTATGTTAAACCATTACACCATTGAAAAACTGGTTACGTTTGCAATCGAAAGAAAAATGACTATAGTTGAAGAGGTAATGGCCCCTAAACTATGTTCTGGGATGAAAGTTACAGCTTCAGTGAAATCTGTTTGCAAATCGGAGTGATAGATTAGAATCTAGAGCCAACGGTACGTTTTCTATGTTAAACCATTACACCATTGAAAAACTGGTTACGTTTGCAATCGAAAGAAAAATGACTATAGTTGAAGAGGTAATGGCCCCTAAACTATGTTCTGGGATGAAAAATACAGCTTCAGTGAAATCCGTTTGCAAATCGGAGTGATAGATTAGAATCTAGAGCCAACGGTAAGTTTTCTATGTTAAACCATTACACCATTGAAAAACTGGTTACGTTTGCAATCGAAAGAAAAATGACTATAGTTGAAGAAGTAATGGCCCCTAAACTATGTTCTGGGATGAAAGTTACAGCTTCAGTGAAATCCGTATGCAAATCGGAGTGATAGATTAGAATCTAGAGCCAACGGTAAGTTTTCTATGTTGAACCATTACACCATTGAAAAACTGGTTACGTTTGCAATCGAAAGAAAAATGACTATAGTTGAAGAGGTAATGGCCCCTAAACTATGTTCTGGGATGAAAAATACAGCTTCAGTGAAATCCGTTTGCAAATCGGAGTGATAGATTAGAATCTAGAGCCAACGGTACGTTTTCTATGTTAAACCATTACACCATTGAAAAACTGGTTACGTCTGCAATCGAAAGAAAAATGACTATAGTTGAAGAGGTAATGGCCCCTAAACTATGTTCTGGGATGAAAGTTACAGCTTCAGTGAAATCCGTTTGCAAATCGGAGTGATAGATTAGAATCTAGAGCCAACGGTAAGTTTTCTATGTTAAACCATTACACCATTGAAAAACTGGTTACGTTTGCAATTGAAAGAAAAATGACTATAGTTGAAGAAGTAATGGCCCCTAAACTATGTTCTGGGATGAAAGTTACAGCTTCAGTGAAATCCGTTTGCAAATCGGAGTGATAGATTAGAATCTAGAGCCAACGGTACGTTTTCTATGTTAAACCATTACACCATTGAAAAACTGGTTACGTTTGCAATTGAAAGAAAAATGACTATAGTTGAAGAAGTAATGGCCCCTAAACTATGTTCTGGGATGAAAGTTACAGCTTCAGTGAAATCCGTTTGCAAATCGGAGTGATAGATTAGAATCTAGAGCCAACGGTACGTTTTCTATGTTAAACCATTACACCATTGAAAAACTGGTTACGTCTGCAATCGAAAGAAAAATGACTATAGTTGAAGAGGTAATGGCCCCTAAACTATGTTCTGGGATGAAAGTTACAGCTTCATTGAAATCCGTTTGCAAATCGGAGTGATAGATTAGAATCTAGAGCCAACGGTACGTTTTCTATGTTAAACCATTACACCATTGAAAAACTGGTTACGTTTGCAATCGAAAGAAAAATGACTATAGTTGAAGAGGTAATGGCCCCTAAACTATGTTCTGGGATGAAAAATACAGCTTCAGTAAAATCCGTTTGCAAATCGGAGTGATAGATTAGAATCTAGAGCCAACGGTACGTTTTCTATGTTAAACCATTACACCATTGAAAAACTAGTTACGTTTGCAATCGAAAGAAAAATGACTATAGTTGAAGAGGTAATGGCCCCTAAACTATGTTCTGGAATGAAAAATACAGCTTCAGTGAAATCCGTTTGCAAATCGGAGTGATAGATTAGAATCTAGAGCCAACGGTACGTTTTCTATGTTAAACCACTACACCATTGAAAAACTGGTTACGTTTGCAATCGAAAGAAAAATTACTATAGTTGAAGAGGTAATGGCCCCTAAACTATGTTCTGGGATGAAAAATACAGCTTCAGTAAAATCCGTTTGCAAATCGGAGTGATAGATTAGAATCTAGAGCCAACGGTAAGTTTTCTATGTTAAACCATTACACCATTGAAAAACTGGTTACGTTTGCAATCGAAAGAAAAATGACTATAGTTGAAGAGGTAATGGCCCCTAAACTATGTTCTGGGATGAAAGTTACAGCTTCAGTGAAATCCGTTTGCAAATCGGAGTGATAGATTAGAATCTAGAGCCAACGGTACGTTTTCTATGTTAAACCATTACACCATTGAAAAACTGGTTACGTCTGCAATCGAAAGAAAAATGACTATAGTTGAAGAGGTAATGGCCCCTAAACTATGTTCTGGGATGAAAGTTACAGCTTCATTGAAATCCGTTTGCAAATCGGAGTGATAGATTAGAATCTAGAGCCAACGGTACGTTTTCTATGTTAAACCATTACACCATTGAAAAACTGGTTACGTTTGCAATCGAAAGAAAAATGACTATAGTTGAAGAGGTAATGGCCCCTAAACTATGTTCTGGGATGAAAGTTACAGCTTCAGTGAAATCCGTTTGCAAATCGGAGTGATAGATTAGAATCTAGAGCCAACGGTAAGTTTTCTATGTTAAACCATTACACCATTGAAAAACTGGTTACGTTTGCAATCGAAAGAAAAATGACTATAGTTGAAGAGGTAATGGCCCCTAAACTATGTTCTGGGATGAAAAATACAGCTTCAGTGAAATCCGTTTGCAAATCGGAGTGATAGATTAGAATCTAGAGCCAACGGTACGTTTTCTATGTTAAACCATTACACCATTGAAAAACTGGTTACGTCTGCAATCGAAAGAAAAATGACTATAGTTGAAGAGGTAATGGCCCCTAAACTATGTTCTGGGATGAAAGTTACAGCTTCAGTGAAATCCGTTTGCAAATCGGAGTGATAGATTAGAATCTAGAGCCAACGGTAAGTTTTCTATGTTAAACCATTACACCATTGAAAAACTGGTTATGTTTGCAATCGAAAGAAAAATGACTATAGTTGAAGAGGTAATGGCCCCTAAACTATGTTCTGGGATGAAAGTTACAGCTTCAGTGAAATCCGTTTGCAAATCGGAGTGATAGATTAGAATCTAGAGCCAACGGTACGTTTTCTATGTTAAACCATTACACCATTGAAAAACTGGTTACGTTTGCAATCGAAAGAAAAATGACTATAGTTGAAGAGGTAATGGCCCCTAAACTATGTTCTGGGATGAAAGTTACAGCTTCAGTGAAATCCTTTGCAAATCGGAGTGATAGATTAGAATCTAGAGCCAACGGTAAGTTTTCTATGTTAAACCATTACACCATTGAAAAACTGGTTACGTCTGCAATCGAAAGAAAAATGACTATAGTTGAAGAGGTAATGGCCCCTAAACTATGTTCTGGGATGAAAGTTACAGCTTCAGTGAAATCCGTTTGCAAATCGGAGTGATAGATTAGAATCTAGAGCCAATGGTAAGTTTTCTATGTTAAACCATTACACCATTGAAAAACTGGTTACGTTTGCAATCGAAAGAAAAATGACTATAGTTGAAGAGGTAATGGCCCCTAAACTATGTTCTGGGATGAAAAATACAGTTTCAGTGAAATCCGTTTGCAAATCGGAGTGATAGATTAGAATCTAGAGCCAACGGTACGTTTTCTATGTTAAACCACTACACCATTGAAAAACTGGTTACGTTTGCAATCGAAAGAAAAATGACTATAGTTGAAGAGGTAATGGCCCCTAAACTATGTTCTGGGATGAAAAATACAGCTTCAGTGAAATCCGTTTGCAAATCGGAGTGATAGATTAGAATCTAGAGCCAACGGTACGTTTTCTATGTTAAACCATTACACCATTGAAAAACTGGTTACGTTTGCAATCGAAAGAAAAATGACTATAGTTGAAGAGGTAATGGCCCCTAAACTATGTTCTGGGATGAAAGTTACAGCTTCAGTGAAATCCGTTTGCAAATCGGAGTGATAGATTAGAATCTAGAGCCAACGGTAAGTTTTCTATGTTAAACCATTACACCATTGAAAAACTGGTTACGTTTGCAATCGAAAGAAAAATGACTATAGTTGAAGAGGTAATGGCCCCTAAACTATGTTCTGGGATGAAAAATACAGCTTCAGTGAAATCCGTTTGCAAATCGGAGTGATAGATTAGAATCTAGAGCCAACGGTACGTTTTCTATGTTAAACCATTACACCATTGAAAAACTGGTTACGTCTGCAATCGAAAGAAAAATGACTATAGTTGAAGAGGTAATGGCCCCTAAACTATGTTCTGGGATGAAAGTTACAGCTTCAGTGAAATCCGTTTGCAAATCGGAGTGATAGATTAGAATCTAGAGCCAACGGTAAGTTTTCTATGTTAAACCATTACACCATTGAAAAACTGGTTACGTTTGCAATCGAAAGAAAAATGACTATAGTTGAAGAGGTAATGGCCCCTAAACTATGTTCTGGGATGAAAGTTACAGCTTCAGTGAAATCTGTTTGCAAATCGGAGTGATAGATTAGAATCTAGAGCCAACGGTACGTTTTCTATGTTAAACCATTACACCATTGAAAAACTGGTTACGTTTGCAATCGAAAGAAAAATGACTATAGTTGAAGAGGTAATGGCCCCTAAACTATGTTCTGGGATGAAAGTTACAGCTTCAGTGAAATCCTTTGCAAATCGGAGTGATAGATTAGAATCTAGAGCCAACGGTAAGTTTTCTATGTTAAACCATTACACCATTGAAAAACTGGTTACGTCTGCAATCGAAAGAAAAATGACTATAGTTGAAGAGGTAATGGCCCCTAAACTATGTTCTGGGATGAAAGTTACAGCTTCAGTGAAATCCGTTTGCAAATCGGAGTGATAGATTAGAATCTAGAGCCAATGGTAAGTTTTCTATGTTAAACCATTACACCATTGAAAAACTGGTTACGTTTGCAATCGAAAGAAAAATGACTATAGTTGAAGAGGTAATGGCCCCTAAACTATGTTCTGGGATGAAAAATACAGTTTCAGTGAAATCCGTTTGCAAATCGGAGTGATAGATTAGAATCTAGAGCCAACGGTACGTTTTCTATGTTAAACCACTACACCATTGAAAAACTGGTTACGTTTGCAATCGAAAGAAAAATGACTATAGTTGAAGAGGTAATGGCCCCTAAACTATGTTCTGGGATGAAAAATACAGCTTCAGTGAAATCCGTTTGCAAATCGGAGTGATAGATTAGAATCTAGAGCCAACGGTAAGTTTTCTATGTTAAACCATTACACCATTGAAAAACTGGTTATGTTTGCAATCGAAAGAAAAATGACTATAGTTGAAGAGGTAATGGCCCCTAAACTATGTTCTGGGATGAAAGTTACAGCTTCAGTGAAATCCGTTTGCAAATCGGAGTGATAGATTAGAATCTAGAGCCAACGGTACGTTTTCTATGTTAAACCATTACACCATTGAAAAACTGGTTACGTTTGCAATCGAAAGAAAAATGACTATAGTTGAAGAGGTAATGGCCCCTAAACTATGTTCTGGGATGAAAGTTACAGCTTCAGTGAAATCCTTTGCAAATCGGAGTGATAGATTAGAATCTAGAGCCAACGGTAAGTTTTCTATGTTAAACCATTACACCATTGAAAAACTGGTTACGTCTGCAATCGAAAGAAAAATGACTATAGTTGAAGAGGTAATGGCCCCTAAACTATGTTCTGGGATGAAAGTTACAGCTTCAGTGAAATCCGTTTGCAAATCGGAGTGATAGATTAGAATCTAGAGCCAATGGTAAGTTTTCTATGTTAAACCATTACACCATTGAAAAACTGGTTACGTTTGCAATCGAAAGAAAAATGACTATAGTTGAAGAGGTAATGGCCCCTAAACTATGTTCTGGGATGAAAAATACAGTTTCAGTGAAATCCGTTTGCAAATCGGAGTGATAGATTAGAATCTAGAGCCAACGGTACGTTTTCTATGTTAAACCACTACACCATTGAAAAACTGGTTACGTTTGCAATCGAAAGAAAAATGACTATAGTTGAAGAGGTAATGGCCCCTAAACTATGTTCTGGGATGAAAAATACAGCTTCAGTGAAATCCGTTTGCAAATCGGAGTGATAGATTAGAATCTAGAGCCAACGGTACGTTTTCTATGTTAAACCATTACACCATTGAAAAACTGGTTACGTTTGCAATCGAAAGAAAAATGACTATAGTTGAAGAGGTAATGGCCCCTAAACTATGTTCTGGGATGAAAGTTACAGCTTCAGTGAAATCCGTTTGCAAATCGGAGTGATAGATTAGAATCTAGAGCCAACGGTAAGTTTTCTATGTTAAACCATTACACCATTGAAAAACTGGTTACGTTTGCAATCGAAAGAAAAATGACTATAGTTGAAGAGGTAATGGCCCCTAAACTATGTTCTGGGATGAAAAATACAGCTTCAGTGAAATCCGTTTGCAAATCGGAGTGATAGATTAGAATCTAGAGCCAACGGTACGTTTTCTATGTTAAACCATTACACCATTGAAAAACTGGTTACGTCTGCAATCGAAAGAAAAATGACTATAGTTGAAGAGGTAATGGCCCCTAAACTATGTTCTGGGATGAAAGTTACAGCTTCAGTGAAATCCGTTTGCAAATCGGAGTGATAGATTAGAATCTAGAGCCAACGGTAAGTTTTCTATGTTAAACCATTACACCATTGAAAAACTGGTTACGTTTGCAATCGAAAGAAAAATGACTATAGTTGAAGAGGTAATGGCCCCTAAACTATGTTCTGGGATGAAAGTTACAGCTTCAGTGAAATCCGTTTGCAAATCGGAGTGATAGATTAGAATCTAGAGCCAACGGTACGTTTTCTATGTTAAACCATTACACCATTGAAAAACTGGTTACGTTTGCAATCGAAAGAAAAATGACTATAGTTGAAGAGGTAATGGCCCCTAAACTATGTTCTGGGATGAAAGTTACAGCTTCAGTGAAATCCTTTGCAAATCGGAGTGATAGATTAGAATCTAGAGCCAACGGTAAGTTTTCTATGTTAAACCATTACACCATTGAAAAACTGGTTACGTCTGCAATCGAAAGAAAAATGACTATAGTTGAAGAGGTAATGGCCCCTAAACTATGTTCTGGGATGAAAGTTACAGCTTCAGTGAAATCCGTTTGCAAATCGGAGTGATAGATTAGAATCTAGAGCCAATGGTAAGTTTTCTATGTTAAACCATTACACCATTGAAAAACTGGTTACGTTTGCAATCGAAAGAAAAATGACTATAGTTGAAGAGGTAATGGCCCCTAAACTATGTTCTGGGATGAAAAATACAGTTTCAGTGAAATCCGTTTGCAAATCGGAGTGATAGATTAGAATCTAGAGCCAACGGTACGTTTTCTATGTTAAACCACTACACCATTGAAAAACTGGTTACGTTTGCAATCGAAAGAAAAATGACTATAGTTGAAGAGGTAATGGCCCCTAAACTATGTTCTGGGATGAAAAATACAGCTTCAGTGAAATCCGTTTGCAAATCGGAGTGATAGATTAGAATCTAGAGCCAACGGTACGTTTTCTATGTTAAACCATTACACCATTGAAAAACTGGTTACGTCTGCAATCGAAAGAAAAATGACTATAGTTGAAGAGGTAATGGCCCCTAAACTATGTTCTGGGATGAAAGTTACAGCTTCAGTGAAATCCGTTTGCAAATCGGAGTGATAGATTAGAATCTAGAGCCAACGGTAAGTTTTCTATGTTAAACCATTACACCATTGAAAAACTGGTTACGTTTGCAAGCGAAAGAAAAATGACTATAGTTGAAGAGGTAATGGCCCCTAAACTATGTTCTGGGATGAAAGTTACAGCTTCAGTGAAATCCGTTTGCAAATCGGAGTGATAGATTAGAATCTAGAGCCAACGGTAAGTTTTCTATGTTAAACCATTACACCATTGAAAAACTGGTTACGTCTGCAATCGAAAGAAAAATGACTATAGTTGAAGAGGTAATGGCCCCTAAACTATGTTCTGGGATGAAAGTTACAGCTTCAGTGAAATCCTTTGCAAATCGGAGTGATAGATTAGAATCTAGAGCCAACGGTAAGTTTTCTATGTTAAACCATTACACCATTGAAAAACTGGTTACGTCTGCAATCGAAAGAAAAATGACTATAGTTGAAGAGGTAATGGCCCCTAAACTATGTTCTGGGATGAAAGTTACAGCTTCAGTGAAATCCGTTTGCAAATCGGAGTGATAGATTAGAATCTAGAGCCAATGGTAAGTTTTCTATGTTAAACCATTACACCATTGAAAAACTGGTTACGTTTGCAATCGAAAGAAAAATGACTATAGTTGAAGAGGTAATGGCCCCTAAACTATGTTCTGGGATGAAAAATACAGTTTCAGTGAAATCCGTTTGCAAATCGGAGTGATAGATTAGAATCTAGAGCCAACGGTACGTTTTCTATGTTAAACCACTACACCATTGAAAAACTGGTTACGTTTGCAATCGAAAGAAAAATGACTATAGTTGAAGAGGTAATGGCCCCTAAACTATGTTCTGGGATGAAAAATACAGCTTCAGTGAAATCCGTTTGCAAATCGGAGTGATAGATTAGAATCTAGAGCCAACGGTACGTTTTCTATGTTAAACCATTACACCATTGAAAAACTGGTTACGTTTGCAATCGAAAGAAAAATGACTATAGTTGAAGAGGTAATGGCCCCTAAACTATGTTCTGGGATGAAAGTTACAGCTTCAGTGAAATCCGTTTGCAAATCGGAGTGATAGATTAGAATCTAGAGCCAACGGTAAGTTTTCTATGTTAAACCATTACACCATTGAAAAACTGGTTACGTTTGCAATCGAAAGAAAAATGACTATAGTTGAAGAGGTAATGGCCCCTAAACTATGTTCTGGGATGAAAAATACAGCTTCAGTGAAATCCGTTTGCAAATCGGAGTGATAGATTAGAATCTAGAGCCAACGGTACGTTTTCTATGTTAAACCATTACACCATTGAAAAACTGGTTATGTCTGCAATCGAAAGAAAAATGACTATAGTTGAAGAGGTAATGGCCCCTAAACTATGTTCTGGGATGAAAGTTACAGCTTCAGTGAAATCCGTTTGCAAATCGGAGTGATAGATTAGAATCTAGAGCCAACGGTACGTTTTCTATGTTAAACCATTACACCATTGAAAAACTGGTTACGTTTGCAATCGAAAGAAAAATGACTATAGTTGAAGAGGTAATGGCCCCTAAACTATGTTCTGGGATGAAAAATACAGCTTCAGTGAAATCCGTTTGCAAATCGGAGTGATAGATTAGAATCTAGAGCCAACGGTACGTTTTCTATGTTAAACCACTACACCATTGAAAAACTGGTTAAGTTTGCAATCGAAAGAAAAATGACTATAATTGAAGAGGTAATGGCCCCTAAACTATGTTCTGGGATGAAAAATACAGCTTCAGTGAAATCCGTTTGCAAATCGGAGTGATAGATTAGAATCTAGAGCCAACGGTACGTTTTCTATGTTAAACCATTACACCATTGAAAAACTGGTTACGTTTGCAATCGAAAGAAAAATGACTATAGTTGAAGAGGTAATGGCCCCTAAACTATGTTCTGGGATGAAAAATACAGCTTCAGTGAAATCCGTTTGCAAATCGGAGTGATAGATTAGAATCTAGAGCCAACGGTAAGTTTTCTATGTTAAACCATTACACCATTGAAAAACTGGTTACGTTTGCAATCGAAAGAAAAATGACTATAGTTGAAGAGGTAATGGCCCCTAAACTATGTTCTGGGATGAAAAATACAGCTTCAGTGAAATCCGTTTGCAAATCGGAGTGATAGATTAGAATCTAGAGCCAACGGTACGTTTTCTATGTTAAACCATTACACCATTGAAAAACTGGTTACGTTTGCAATCGAAAGAAAAATGACTATAGTTGAAGAGGTAATGGCCCCTAAACTATGTTCTGGGATGAAAGTTACAGCTTCAGTGAAATCCGTTTGCAAATCGGAGTGATAGATTAGAATCTAGAGCCAACGGTAAGCTTTCTATGTTAAACCATTACACCATTGAAAAACTGGTTACGTTTGCAATCGAAAGAAAAATGACTATAGTTGAAGAGGTAATGGCCCCTAAACTATGTTCTGGGATGAAAAATACAGTTTCAGTGAAATCCGTTTGCAAATCGGAGTGATAGATTAGAATCTAGAGCCAACGGTACGTTTTCTATGTTAAACCACTACACCATTGAAAAACTGGTTACGTTTGCAATCCAAAGAAAAATGACTATAGTTGAAGAGGTAATGGCCCCTAAACTATGTTCTGGGATGAAAAATACAGCTTCAGTAAAATCCGTTTGCAAATCGGAGTGATAGATTAGAATCTAGAGCCAACGGTACGTTTTCTATGTTAAACCATTACACCATTGAAAAACTAGTTACGTTTGCAATCGAAAGAAAAATGACTATAGTTGAAGAGGTAATGGCCCCTAAACTATGTTCTGGGATGAAAAATACAGCTTCAGTGAAATCCGTTTGCAAATCGGAGTGATAGATTAGAATCTAGAGCCAACGGTAAGTTTTCTATGTTAAACCATTACACCATTGAAAAACTGGTTACGTTTGCAATTGAAAGAAAAATGACTATAGTTGAAGAAGTAATGGCCCCTAAACTATGTTCTGGGATGAAAGTTACAGCTTCAGTGAAATCCGTTTGCAAATCGGAGTGATAGATTAGAATCTAGAGCCAACGGTACGTTTTCTATGTTAAACCATTACACCATTGAAAAACTGGTTACGTCTGCAATCGAAAGAAAAATGACTATAGTTGAAGAGGTAATGGCCCCTAAACTATGTTCTGGGATGAAAGTTACAGCTTCAGTGAAATCCGTTTGCAAATCGGAGTGATAGATTAGAATCTAGAGCCAACGGTAAGTTTTCTATGTTAAACCATTACACCATTGAAAAACTGGTTACGTTTGCAAGCGAAAGAAAAATGACTATAGTTGAAGAGGTAATGGCCCCTAAACTATGTTCTGGGATGAAAGTTACAGCTTCAGTGAAATCCGTTTGCAAATCGGAGTGATAGATTAGAATCTAGAGCCAACGGTACGTTTTCTATGTTAAACCATTACACCATTGAAAAACTGGTTACGTCTGCAATCGAAAGAAAAATGACTATAGTTGAAGAGGTAATGGCCCCTAAACTATGTTCTGGGATCAAAGTTACAGCTTCAGTGAAATCCGTTTGCAAATCGGAGTGATAGATTAGAATCTAGAGCCAACGGTACGTTTTCTATGTTAAACCATTACACCATTGAAAAACTGGTTACGTTTGCAATCGAAAGAAAAATGACTATAGTTGAAGAGGTAATGGCCCCTAAACTATGTTCTGGGATGAAAGTTACAGCTTCAGTGAAATCCGTTTGCAAATCGGAGTGATATATTAGAATCTAGAGCCAACGGTACGTTTTCTATGTTAAACCATTACACCATTGAAAAACTGGTTACGTTTGCAATCGAAAGAAAAATGACTATAGTTGAAGAGGTAATGGCCCCTAAACTATGTTCTGGGATGAAAAATACAGCTTCAGTGAAATCCGTTTTGTAAATCGGAGTGATAGATTAGAATCTAGAGCCAACGGTACGTTTTCTATGTTAAACCATTACACCATTGAAAAACTGGTTACGTCTGCAATCGAAAGAAAAATGACTATAGTTGAAGAGGTAATGGCCCCTAAACTATGTTCTGGGATGAAAGTTACAGCTTCAGTGAAATCCGTTTGCAAATCGGAGTGATAGATTAGAATCTAGAGCCAACGGTACATTTTCTATGTTAAACCATTACACCATTGAAAAACTGGTTACGTTTGCAATCGAAAGAAAAATGACTATAGTTGAAGAGGTAATGGCCCCTAAACTATGTTCTGGGATGAAAGTTACAGCTTCAGTGAAATCCGTTTGCAAATCGGAGTGATAGATTAGAATCTAGAGCCAACGGTACGTTTTCTATGTTAAACCATTACACCATTGAAAAACTGGTTACGTTTGCAATTGAAAGAAAAATGACTATAGTTGAAGAAGTAATGGCCCCTAAACTATGTTCTGGGATGAAAGTTACAGCTTCAGTGAAAATCGTTTGCAAATCGGAGTGATAGATTAGAATCTAGAGCCAACGGTACGTTTTCTATGTTAAACCATTACACCATTGAAAAACTGGTTACGTTTGCAATTGAAAGAAAAATGACTATAGTTGAAGAGGTAATGGCCCCTAAACTATGTTCTGGGATGAAAGTTACAGCTTCAGTGAAATCCGTTTGCAAATCGGAGTGATAGATTAGAATCTAGAGCCAACGGTACGTTTTCTATGTTAAACCATTACACCATTGAAAAACTGGTTACGTTTGCAATTGAAAGAAAAATGACTATAGTTGAAGAAGTAATGGCCCCTAAACTATGTTCTGGGATGAAAGTTACAGCTTCAGTGAAATCCGTTTGCAAATCGGAGTGATAGATTAGAATCTAGAGCCAACGGTAAGTTTTCTATGTTAAACCATTACACCATTGAAAAACTGGTTACGTTTGCAATCGAAAGAAAAATGACTATAGTTGAAGAGGTAATGGCCCCTAAACTATGTTCTGGGATGAAAGTTACAGCTTCAGTGAAATCCGTTTGCAAATCGGAGTGATAGATTAGAATCTAGAGCCAACGGTACGTTTTCTATGTTAAACCATTACACCATTGAAAAACTGGTTACGTTTGCAATCGAAAGAAAAATGACTATAGTTGAAGAGGTAATGGCCCCTAAACTATGTTCTGGGATGAAAGTTACAGCTTCAGTGAAATCCGTTTGCAAATCGGAGTGATAGATTAGAATCTAGAGCCAACGGTAAGTTTTCTATGTTAAACCATTACACCATTGAAAAACTGGTTACGTTTGCAATCGAAAGAAAAATGACTATAGTTGAAGAGGTAATGGCCCCTAAACTATGTTCTGGGATGAAAAATACAGCTTCAGTGAAATCCGTTTGCAAATCGGAGTGATAGATTAGAATCTAGAGCCAACGGTACGTTTTCTATGTTAAACCATTACACCATTGAAAAACTGGTTACGTTTGCAATCGAAAGAAAAATGACTATAGTTGAAGAGGTAATGGCCCCTAAACTATGTTCTGGGATGAAAGTTACAGCTTCAGTGAAATCCGTTTGCAAATCGGAGTGATAGATTAGAATCTAGAGCCAACGGTACGTTTTCTATGTTAAACCATTACACCATTGAAAAACTGGTTACGTTTGCAATCGAAAGAAAAATGACTATAGTTGAAGAGGTAATGGCCCCTAAACTATGTTCTGGGATGAAAAATACAGTTTCAGTGAAATCCGTTTGCAAATCGGAGTGATAGATTAGAATCTAGAGCCAACGGTACGTTTTCTATGTTAAACCACTACACCATTGAAAAACTGGTTACGTTCGCAATCGAAAGAAAAATTACTATAGTTGAACAGGTAATGGCCCCTAAACTATGTTCTGGGATGAAAAATACAGCTTCAGTAAAATCCGTTTGCAAATCGGAATGATAGATTAGAATCTAGAGCCAACGGTAAGTTTTCTATGTTAAACCATTACACCATTGAAAAACTGGTTACGTTTGCAATCGAAAGAAAAATGACTATAGTTGAAGAGGTAATGGCCCCTAAACTATGTTCTGGGATGAAAAATACAGCTTCAGTGAAATCCGTTTGCAAATCGGAGTGATAGATTAGAATCTAGAGCCAACGGTACGTTTTCTATGTTAAACCATTACACCATTGAAAAACTGGTTACGTCTGCAATCGAAAGAAAAATGACTATAGTTGAAGAGGTAATGGCCCCTAAACTATGTTCTGGGATGAAAGTTACAGCTTCAGTGAAATCCGTTTGCAAATCGGAGTGATAGATTAGAATCTAGAGCCAACGGTAAGTTTTCTATGTTAAACCATTACACCATTGAAAAACTGGTTACGTTTGCAATCGAAAGAAAAATGACTATAGTTGAAGAGGTAATGGCCCCTAAACTATGTTCTGGGATGAAAGTTACAGCTTCAGTGAAATCCGTTTGCAAATCGGAGTGATAGATTTGAATCTAGAGCCAACGGTACGTTTTTTATGTTAAACCACTACACCATTGAAAAACTGGTTAAGTTTGCAATCGAAAGAAAAATGACTATAATTGAAGAGGTAATGGCCCCTAAACTATGTTCTGGGATGAAAAATACAGCTTCAGTGAAATCCGTTTGCAAATCGGAGTGATAGATTAGAATCTAGAGCCAACGGTACGTTTTCTATGTTAAACCATTACACCATTGAAAAACTGGTTACGTTTGCAATCGAAAGAAAAATGACTATAGTTGAAGAGGTAATGGCCCCTAAACTATGTTCTGGGATGAAAGTTACAGCTTCAGTGAAATCCGTTTGCAAATCGGAGTGATAGATTAGAATCTAGAGCCAACGGTACGTTTTCTATGTTAAACCATTACACCATTGAAAAACTGGTTACGTTTGCAATCGAAAGAAAAATGACTATAGTTGAAGAGGTAATGGCCCCTAAACTATGTTCTGGGATGAAAAATACAGCTTCAGTGAAATCCGTTTGCAAATCGGAGTGATAGATTAGAATCTAGAGCCAACGGTACGTTTTCTATGTTAAACCACTACACCATTGAAAAACTGGTTACGTTTGCAATCGAAAGAAAAATTACTATAGTTGAAGAGGTAATGGCCCCTAAACTATGTTCTGGGATGAAAAATACAGCTTCAGTAAAATCCGTTTGCAAATCGGAGTGATAGATTAGAATCTAGAGCCAACGGTACGTTTTCTATGTTAAACCATTACACCATTGAAAAACTGGTTACGTTTGCAATCGAAAGAAAAATTACTATAGTTGAAGAGGTAATGGCCCCTAAACTATGTTCTGGGATGAAAAATACAGTTTCAGTGAAATCCGTTTGCAAATCGGAGTGATAGATTAGAATCTAGAGCCAACGGTACGTTTTCTATGTTAAACCACTACACCATTGAACAACTGGTTACGTTTGCAATCGAAAGAAAAATGACTATAGTTGAAGAGGTAATGGCCCCTAAACTATGTTCTGGGATGAAAAATACAGCTTCAGTAAAATCCGTTTGCAAATCGGAGTGATAGATTAGAATCTAGAGCCAACGGTACGTTTTCTATGTTAAACCATTACACCATTGAAAAACTAGTTACGTTTGCAATCGAAAGAAAAATGACTATAGTTGAAGAGGTAATGGCCCCTAAACTATGTTCTGGGATGAAAAATACAGCTTCAGTGAAATCCGTTTGCAAATCGGAGTGATAGATTAGAATCTAGAGCCAACGGTAAGTTTTCTATGTTAAACCATTACACCATTGAAAAACTGGTTACGTTTGCAATTGAAAGAAAAATGACTATAGTTGAAGAAGTAATGGCCCCTAAACTATGTTCTGGGATGAAAGTTACAGCTTCAGTGAAATCCGTTTGCAAATCGGAGTGATAGATTAGAATCTAGAGCCAACGGTACGTTTTCTATGTTAAACCATTACACCATTGAAAAACTGGTTACGTCTGCAATCGAAAGAAAAATGACTATAGTTGAAGAGGTAATGGCCCCTAAACTATGTTCTGGGATGAAAGTTACAGCTTCAGTGAAATCCGTTTGCAAATCGGAGTGATAGATTAGAATCTAGAGCCAACGGTACGTTTTCTATGTTAAACCATTACACCATTGAAAAACTGGTTACGTTTGCAAGCGAAAGAAAAATGACTATAGTTGAAGAGGTAATGGCCCCTAAACTATGTTCTGGGATGAAAGTTACAGCTTCAATGAAATCCGTTTGCAAATCGGAGTGATAGATTAGAATCTAGAGCCAACGGTACGTTTTCTATGTTAAACCATTACACCATTGAAAAACTGGTTACGTCTGCAATCGAAAGAAAAATGACTATAGTTGAAGAGGTAATGGCCCCTAAACTATGTTCTGGGATCAAAGTTACAGCTTCAGTGAAATCCGTTTGCAAATCGGAGTGATAGATTAGAATCTAGAGCCAACGGTACGTTTTCTATGTTAAACCATTACACCATTGAAAAACTGGTTACGTTTGCAATCGAAAGAAAAATGACTATAGTTGAAGAGGTAATGGCCCCTAAACTATGTTCTGGGATGAAAGTTACAGCTTCAGTGAAATCCGTTTGCAAATCGGAGTGATAGATTAGAATCTAGAGCCAACGGTACGTTTTCTATGTTAAACCACTACACCATTGAAAAACTGGTTACGTTTGCAATCGAAAGAAAAATTACTATAGTTGAAGAGGTAATGGCCCCTAAACTATGTTCTGGGATGAAAAATACAGCTTCAGTAAAATCCGTTTGCAAATCGGAGTGATAGATTAGAATCTAGAGCCAACGGTAAGTTTTCTATGTTAAACCATTACACCATTGAAAAACTGGTTACGTTTGCAATCGAAAGAAAAATGACTATTGTTGAAGAGGTAATGGCCCCTAAACTATGTTCTGGGATGAAAAATACAGTTTCAGTGAAATCCGTTTGCAAATCGGAGTGATAGATTAGAATCTAGAGCCAACGGTACGTTTTCTATGTTAAACCATTACACCATTGAAAAACTGGTTACGTTTGCAATCGAAAGAAAAATGACTATAGTTGAAGAGGTAATGGCCCCTAAACTATGTTCTGGGATGAAAGTTACAGCTTCAGTGAAATCCGTTTGCAAATCGGAGTGATAGATTAGAATCTAGAGCCAACGGTACGTTTTTTATGTTAAACCACTACACCATTGAAAAACTGGTTAAGTTTGCAATCAAAAGAAAAATGACTATAATTGAAGAGGTAATGGCCCCTAAACTATGTTCTGGGATGAAAAATACAGCTTCAGTGAAATCCGTTTGCAAATCGGAGTGATAGATTAGAATCTAGAGCCAACGGTACGTTTTCTATGTTAAACCATTACACCATTGAAAAACTGGTTACGTTTGCAATCGAAAGAAAAATGACTATAGTTGAAGAGGTAATGGCCCCTAAACTATGTTCTGGGATGAAAGTTACAGCTTCAGTGAAATCCGTTTGCAAATCGGAGTGATAGATTAGAATCTAGAGCCAACGGTACGTTTTCTATGTTAAACCATTACACCATTGAAAAACTGGTTACGTTTGCAATCGAAAGAAAAAATGACTATAGTTGAAGAGGTAATGGCCCCTAAACTATGTTCTGGGATGAAAAATACAGCTTCAGTGAAATCCGTTTGCAAATCGGAGTGATAGATTAGAATCTAGAGCCAACGGTACGTTTTCTATGTTAAACCACTACACCATTGAAAAACTGGTTACGTTTGCAATCGAAAGAAAAATTACTATAGTTGAAGAGGTAATGGCCCCTAAACTATGTTCTGGGATGAAAAATACAGCTTCAGTAAAATCCGTTTGCAAATCGGAGTGATAGATTAGAATCTAGAGCCAACGGTACGTTTTCTATGTTAAACCATTACACCATTGAAAAACTAGTTACGTTTGCAATCGAAAGAAAAATGACTATAGTTGAAGAGGTAATGGCCCCTAAACTATGTTCTGGGATGAAAAATACAGCTTCAGTGAAATCCGTTTGCAAATCGGAGTGATAGATTAGAATCTAGAGCCAACGGTACGTTTTCTATGTTAAACCATTACACCATTGAAAAACTGGTTACGTCTGCAATCGAAAGAAAAATGACTATAGTTGAAGAGGTAATGGCCCCTAAACTATGTTCTGGGATGAAAGTTACAGCTTCAGTGAAATCCGTTTGCAAATCGGAGTGATAGATTAGAATCTAGAGCCAACGGTAAGTTTTCTATGTTAAACCATTACACCATTGAAAAACTGGTTACGTTTGCAATCGAAAGAAAAATGACTATAGTTGAAGAGGTAATGGCCCCTAAACTATGTTCTGGGATGAAAGTTACAGCTTCAGTGAAATCCGTTTGCAAATCGGAGTGATAGATTAGAATCTAGAGCCAACGGTACGTTTTTTATGTTAAACCACTACACCATTGAAAAACTGGTTAAGTTTGCAATCGAAAGAAAAATGACTATAATTGAAGAGGTAATGGCCCCTAAACTATGTTCTGGGATGAAAAATACAGCTTCAGTGAAATCCGTTTGCAAATCGGAGTGATAGATTAGAATCTAGAGCCAACGGTACGTTTTCTATGTTAAACCATTACACCATTGAAAAACTGGTTACGTTTGCAATCGAAAGAAAAATTACTATAGTTGAAGAGGTAATGGCCCCTAAACTATGTTCTGGGATGAAAAATACAGCTTCAGTAAAATCCGTTTGCAAATCAGAGTGATAGATTAGAATCTAGAGCCAACGGTACGTTTTCTATGTTAAACCATTACACCATTGAAAAACTGGTTACGTTTGCAATCGAAAGAAAAATGACTATAGTTGAAGAGGTAATGGCCCCTAAACTATGTTCTGGGATGAAAAATACAGCTTCAGTAAAATCCGTTTGCAAATCGGAGTGATAGATTAGAATCTAGAGCCAACGGTAAGTTTTCTATGTTAAACCATTACACCATTGAAAAACTGGTTACGTTTGCAATCGAAAGAAAAATGACTATAGTTGAAGAGGTAATGGCCCCTAAACTATGTTCTGGGATGAAAGTTACAGCTTCAGTGAAATCCGTTTGCAAATCGGAGTGATAGATTAGAATCTAGAGCCAACGGTACGTTTTTTATGTTAAACCACTACACCATTGAAAAACTGGTTACGTTTGCAATCGAAAGAAAAATGACTATAGTTGAAGAGGTAATGGCCCCTAAACTATGTTCTGAGATGAAAAATACAGTTTCAGTGAAATCCGTTTGCAAATCGGAGTGATAGATTAGAATCTAGAGCCAACGGTAAGTTTTCTATGTTAAATCATTACACCATTGAAAAACTGGTTACGTTTGCAATCGAAAGAAAAATGACTATAGTTGAAGAGGTAATGGCCCCTAAACTATGTTCTGGGATGAAAAATACAGCTTCAGTGAAATCCGTTTGCAAATCGGAGTGATAGATTAGAATCTAGAGCCAACGGTACGTTTTCTATGTTAAACCATTACACCATTGAAAAACTGGTTACGTCTGCAATCGAAAGAAAAATGACTATAGTTGAAGAGGTAATGGCCCCTAAACTATGTTCTGGGATGAAAAATACAGCTTCAGTGAAATCCGTTTGCAAATCGGAGTGATAGATTAGAATCTAGAGCCAACGGTAAGTTTTCTATGTTAAACCATTACACCATTGAAAAACTGGTTACGTTTGCAATCGAAAGAAAAATGACTATAATTGAAGAGGTAATGGCCCCTAAACTATGTTCTGGGATGAAAGTTACAGCTTCAGTGAAATCCGTTTGCAAATCGGAGTGATAGATTAGAATCTAGAGCCAACGGTAAGTTTTCTATGTTAAACCATTACACCATTGAAAAACTGGTTACGTTTGCAATCGAAAGAAAAATGACTATAGTTGAAGAGGTAATGGCCCCTAAACTATGTTCTGGGATGAAAGTTACAGCTTCAGTGAAATCCGTTTGCAAATCGGAGTGATAGATTAGAATCTAGAGCCAACGGTACGTTTTTTATGTTAAACCACTACACCATTGAAAAACTGGTTAAGTTTGCAATCGAAAGAAAAATGACTATAATTGAAGAGGTAATGGCCCCTAAACTATGTTCTGGGATGAAAAATACAGCTTCAGTGAAATCCGTTTGCAAATCGGAGTGATAGATTAGAATCTAGAGCCAACGGTACGTTTTCTATGTTAAACCATTACACCATTGAAAAACTGGTTACGTTTGCAATCGAAAGAAAAATGACTATAGTTGAAGAGGTAATGGCCCCTAAACTATGTTCTGGGATGAAAAATACAGCTTCAGTAAAATCCGTTTGCAAATCAGAGTGATAGATTAGAATCTAGAGCCAACGGTACGTTTTCTATGTTAAACCATTACACCATTGAAAAACTGGTTACGTTTGCAATCGAAAGAAAAATGACTATAATTGAAGAGGTAATGGCCCCTAAACTATGTTCTGGGATGAAAGTTACAGCTTCAGTGAAATCCGTTTGCAAATCGGAGTGATAGATTAGAATCTAGAGCCAACGGTAAGTTTTCTATGTTAAACCATTACACCATTGAAAAACTGGTTACGTTTGCAATCGAAAGAAAAATGACTATAGTTGAAGAGGTAATGGCCCCTAAACTATGTTCTGGGATGAAAGTTACAGCTTCAGTGAAATCCGTTTGCAAATCGGAGTGATAGATTAGAATCTAGAGCCAACGGTACGTTTTTTATGTTAAACCACTACACCATTGAAAAACTGGTTAAGTTTGCAATCGAAAGAAAAATGACTATAATTGAAGAGGTAATGGCCCCTAAACTATGTTCTGGGATGAAAAATACAGCTTCAGTGAAATCCGTTTGCAAATCGGAGTGATAGATTAGAATCTAGAGCCAACGGTACGTTTTCTATGTTAAACCATTACACCATTGAAAAACTGGTTACGTTTGCAATCGAAAGAAAAATTACTATAGTTGAAGAGGTAATGGCCCCTAAACTATGTTCTGGGATGAAAAATACAGCTTCAGTAAAATCCGTTTGCAAATCAGAGTGATAGATTAGAATCTAGAGCCAACGGTACGTTTTCTATGTTAAACCATTACACCATTGAAAATCTGGTTACGTTTGCAATCGAAAGAAAAATGACTATAGTTGAAGAGGTAATGGCCCCTAAACTATGTTCTGGGATGAAAAATACAGCTTCAGTAAAATCCGTTTGCAAATCGGAGTGATAGATTAGAATCTAGAGCCAACGGTAAGTTTTCTATGTTAAACCATTACACCATTGAAAAACTGGTTACGTTTGCAATCGAAAGAAAAATGACTATAGTTGAAGAGGTAATGGCCCCTAAACTATGTTCTGGGATGAAAGTTACAGCTTCAGTGAAATCCGTTTGCAAATCGGAGTGATAGATTAGAATCTAGAGCCAACGGTACGTTTTTTATGTTAAACCACTACACCATTGAAAAACTGGTTACGTTTGCAATCGAAAGAAAAATGACTATAGTTGAAGAGGTAATGGCCCCTAAACTATGTTCTGAGATGAAAAATACAGTTTCAGTGAAATCCGTTTGCAAATCGGAGTGATAGATTAGAATCTAGAGCCAACGGTAAGTTTTCTATGTTAAATCATTACACCATTGAAAAACTGGTTACGTTTGCAATCGAAAGAAAAATGACTATAGTTGAAGAGGTAATGGCCCCTAAACTATGTTCTGGGATGAAAAATACAGCTTCAGTGAAATCCGTTTGCAAATCGGAGTGATAGATTAGAATCTAGAGCCAACGGTACGTTTTCTATGTTAAACCATTACACCATTGAAAAACTGGTTACGTCTGCAATCGAAAGAAAAATGACTATAGTTGAAGAGGTAATGGCCCCTAAACTATGTTCTGGGATGAAAAATACAGCTTCAGTGAAATCCGTTTGCAAATCGGAGTGATAGATTAGAATCTAGAGCCAACGGTAAGTTTTCTATGTTAAACCATTACACCATTGAAAAACTGGTTACGTTTGCAATCGAAAGAAAAATGACTATAATTGAAGAGGTAATGGCCCCTAAAGTATGTTCTGGGATGAAAGTTACAGCTTCAGTGAAATCCGTTTGCAAATCGGAGTGATAGATTAGAATCTAGAGCCAACGGTAAGTTTTCTATGTTAAACCATTACACCATTGAAAAACTAGTTACGTTTGCAATCGAAAGAAAAATGACTATAGTTGAAGAGGTAATGGCCCCTAAACTATGTTCTGGGATGAAAAATACAGCTTCAGTGAAATCCGTTTGCAAATCGGAGTGATAGATTAGAATCTAGAGCCAACGGTAAGTTTTCTATGTTAAACCATTACACCATTGAAAAACTGGTTACGTTTGCAATCGAAAGAAAAATGACTATAGTTGAAGAGGTAATGGCCCCTAAACTATGTTCTGGGATGAAAGTTACAGCTTCAGTGAAATCCGTTTGCAAATCGGAGTGATAGATTAGAATCTAGAGCCAACGGTACGTTTTCTATGTTAAACCATTACACCATTGAAAAACTGGTTACGTTTGCAATCGAAAGAAAAATGACTATAGTTGAAGAGGTAATGGCCCCTAAACTATGTTCTGGGATGAAAAATACAGCTTCAGTGAAATCCGTTTGCAAATCGGAGTGATAGATTAGAATCTAGAGCCAACGGTAAGTTTTCTATGTTAAACCATTACACCATTGAAAAACTGGTTACGTTTGCAATCAAAAGAAAAATGACTATAGTTGAAGAGGTAATGGCCCCTAAACTATGTTCTGGGATGAAAAATACAGTTTCAGTGAAATCCGTTTGCAAATCGGAGTGATAGATTAGAATCTAGAGCCAACGGTACGTTTTCTATGTTAAACCATTACACCATTGAAAAACTGGTTACGTTTGCAATCGAAAGAAAAATGACTATAGTTGAAGAGGTAATGGCCCCTAAACTATGTTCTGGGATGAAAGTTAAAGCTTCAGTGAAATCCTTTGCAAATCGGAGTGATAGATTAGAATCTAGAGCCAACGGTAAGTTTTCTATGTTAAACCATTACACCATTGAAAAACTAGTTACGTTTGCA
This sequence comes from Hyperolius riggenbachi, assembly GCF_040937935.1. Lineage (NCBI taxonomy): Eukaryota > Metazoa > Chordata > Amphibia > Anura > Hyperoliidae > Hyperolius > Hyperolius riggenbachi. Next base: position 152,691,033 of record NC_090656.1, on the reverse strand, counting down.
ATCGAAAGAAAAATGACTATAGTTGAAGAGGTAATGGCCCCTAAACTATGTTCTGGGATGAAAAATACAGCTTCAATGAAATCCGTTTGCAAATCGGAGTGATAGATTAGAATCTAGAGCCAACGGTACGTTTTCTATGTTAAACCATTACACCATTGAAAAACTGGTTACGTCTGCAATCGAAAGAAAAATGACTATAGTTGAAGAGGTAATGGCCCCTAAACTATGTTCTGGGATGAAAGTTACAGCTTCAGTGAAATCCGTTTGCAAATCGGAGTGATAGATTAGAATCTAGAGCCAACGGTAAGTTTTCTATGTTAAACCATTACACCATTGAAAAACTGGTTACGTTTGCAATCGAAAGAAAAATGACTATAGTTGAAGAGGTAATGGCCCCTAAACTATGTTCTGGGATGAAAAATACAGCTTCAGTGAAATCCGTTTGCAAATCGGAGTGATAGATTAGAATCTAGAGCCAACGGTACGTTTTCTATGTTAAACCACTACACCATTGAAAAACTGGTTACGTTTGCAATCGAAAGAAAAATTACTATAGTTGAAGAGGTAATGGCCCCTAAACTATGTTCTGGGATAAAAAATACAGCTTCAGTAAAATCCGTTTGCAAATCGGAGTGATAGATTAGAATCTAGAGCCAACGGTAAGTTTTCTATGTTAAACCATTACACCATTGAAAAACTAGTTACGTTTGCAATCGAAAGAAAAATGACTATAGTTGAAGAGGTAATGGCCCCTAAACTATGTTCTGGGATGAAAAATACAGCTTCAGTGAAATCCGTTTGCAAATCGGAGTGATAGATTAGAATCTAGAGCCAACGGTACGTTTTCTATGTTAAACCATTACACCATTGAAAAACTGGTTATGTCTGCAATCGAAAGAAAAATGACTATAGTTGAAGAGGTAATGGCCCCTAAACTATGTTCTGGGATGAAAGTTACAGCTTCAGTGAAATCCGTTTGCAAATCGGAGTGATATATTAGAATCTAGAGCCAACGGTAAGTTTTCTATGTTAAACCATTACACCATTGAAAAACTGGTTACGTTTGCAATCGAAAGAAAAATGACTATAGTTGAAGAGGTAATGGCCCCTAAACTATGTTCTGGGATGAAAAATACAGCTTCAGTGAAATCCGTTTGCAAATCGGAGTGATAGATTAGAATCTAGAGCCAACGGTACGTTTTCTATGTTAAACCACTACACCATTGAAAAACTGGTTACGTTTGCAATCGAAAGAAAAATTACTATAGTTGAAGAGGTAATGGCCCCTAAACTATGTTCTGGGATGAAAAATACAGCTTCAGTAAAATCCGTTTGCAAATCGGAGTGATAGATTAGAATCTAGAGCCAACGGTACGTTTTCTATGTTAAACCATTACACCATTGAAAAACTGGTTACGTTTGCAATCGAAAGAAAATTGACTATAGTTGAAGAGGTAATGGCCCCTAAACTATGTTCTGGGATGAAAAATACAGCTTCAGTAAAATCCGTTTGCAAATCGGAGTGATAGATTAGAATCTAGAGCCAACGGTATGTTTTCTATGTTAAACCATTACACCATTGAAAAACTGGTTACGTCTGCAATCGAAAGAAAAATGACTATAGTTGAAGAGGTAATGGCCCCTAAACTATGTTCTGGGATGAAAAATACAGCTTCAGTGAAATCCGTTTGCAAATCGGAGTGATAAATTAGAATCTAGAGCCAACGGTACGTTTTCTATGTTAAACCATTACACCATTGAAAAACTGGTTACGTTTGCAATCGAAAGAAAAATGACTATAGTTGAAGAGGTAATGGCCCCTAAACTATGTTCTGGGATGAAAAATACAGCTTCAGTGAAATCCGTTTGCAAATCGGAGTGATAGATTAGAATCTAGAGCCAACGGTAAGTTTTCTATTTTAAATCATTACACCATTGAAAAACTGGTTACGTTTGCAATCGAAAGAAAAATGACTATAGTTGAAGAGGTAATGGCCCCTAAACTATGTTCTGGGATGAAAAATACAGCTTCAGTGAAATCCGTTTGCAAATCGGAGTGATAGATTAGAATCTAGAGCCAACGGTACGTTTTCTATGTTAAACCATTACACCATTGAAAAACTAGTTACGTTTGCAATCGAAAGAAAAATGACTATAGTTGAAGAGGTAATGGCCCCTAAACTATGTTCTGGGATGAAAGTTACAGCTTCAGTGAAATCCGTTTGCAAATCGGAGTGATAGATTAGAATCTAGAGCCAACGGTACGTTTTCTATGTTAAACCATTACACCATTGAAAAACTGGTTACGTTTGCAATCGAAAGAAAAATGACTATAATTGAAGAGGTAATGGCCCCTAAACTATGTTCTGGGATGAAAAATACAGCTTCAGTGAAATCCGTTTGCAAATCGGAGTGATAGATTAGAATCTAGAGCCAACGATACGTTTTCTATGTTAAACCATTACACCATTGAAAAACTGGTTACGTTTGCAATTGAAAGAAAAATGACTATAGTTGAAGAGGTAATGGCCCCTAAACTATGTTCTGGGATGAAAGTTACAGCTTCAGTGAAATCCGTTTGCAAATCGGAGTGATAGATTAGAATCTAGAGCCAACGGTACGTTTTCTATGTTAAACCATTACACCATTGAAAAACTGGTTACGTCTGCAATCGAAAGAAAAATGACTATAGTTGAAAAGGTAATGGCCCCTAAACTATGTTCTGGGATGAAAGTTACAGCTTCAGTGAAATCCGTTTGCAAATCGGAGTGAAAGATTAGAATCTAGAGCCAACGGTACGTTTTCTATGTTAAACCATTACACCATTGAAAAACTGGTTACGTTTGCAATCGAAAGAAAAATGACTATAGTTGAAGAGTTAATGGCCCCTAAACTATGTTCTGGGATGAAAGTTACAGCTTCAGTGAAATCCGTTTGCAAATCGGAGTGATAGATTAGAATCTAGAGCCAACGATACGTTTTCTATGTTAAACCATTACACCATTGAAAAACTGGTTACGTTTGCAATCGAAAGAAAAATGACTATAGTTGACGAGGTAATGGCCCCTAAACTATGTTCTGGGATGAAAAATACAGCTTCAGTGAAATCCGTTTGCAAATCGGAGTGATAGATTAGAATCTAGAGCCAACGTTACATTTTCTATGTTAAACCATTACACCATTGAAAAACTGGTTACGTTTGCAATCGAAAGAAAAATGACTATAGTTGAAGAGGTAATGGCCCCTAAACTATGTTCTGGGATGAAAAATACAGCTTCAGTGAAATCCGTTTGCAAATCGGAGTGATAGATTAGAATCTAGAGCCAACGGTACGTTTTCTATGTTAAACCATTACACCATTGAAAAACTGGTTACGTTTGCAATCGAAAGAAAAATGACTATAGTTGAAGAGGTAATGGCCCCTAAACTATGTTCTGGGATGAAAGTTACAGCTTCAGTGAAATCCGTTTGCAAATCGGAGTGATAGATTAGAATCTAGAGCCAACGGTACGTTTTCTATGTTAAACCATTACACCATTGAAAAACTGGTTACGTTTGCAATCGAAAGAAAAATGACTATAATTGAAGAGGTAATGGCCCCTAAACTATGTTCTGGGATGAAAAATACAGCTTCAGTGAAATCCGTTTGCAAATCGGAGTGATAGATTAGAATCTAGAGCCAACGGTAAGTTTTCTATGTTAAACCATTACACCATTGAAAAACTGGTTACGTTTGCAATCGAAAGAAAAATGACTATAGTTGAAGAGGTAATGGCCCCTAAACTATGTTCTGGGATGAAAAATACAGCTTCAGTGAAATCCGTTTGCAAATCGGAGTGATAGATTAGAATCTAGAGCCAACGGTACGTTTTCTATGTTAAACCACTACACCATTGAGAAACTGGTTACGTTTGCAATCGAAAGAAAAAATACTATAGTTGAAGAGGTAATGGCCCCTAAACTATGTTCTGGGATGAAAAATACAGTTTCAGTGAAATCCGTTTGCAAATCGGAGTGATAGATTAGAATCTAGAGCCAACGGTACGTTTTCTATGTTAAACCACTACACCATTGAAAAACTGGTTACGTTTGCAATCGAAAGAAAAATGACTATAGTTGATGAGGTAATGGCCCCTAAACTATGTTCTGGGATGAAAAATACAGCTTCAGTGAAATCCGTTTGCAAATCGGAGTGATAGATTAGAATCTAGAGCCAACGGTACATTTTCTATGTTAAACCATTACACCATTGAAAAACTGGTTACGTTTGCAATCGAAAGAAAAATGACTATAGTTGAAGAGGTAATGGCCCCTAAACTATGTTCTGGGATGAAAAATACAGCTTCAGTGAAATCCGTTTGCAAATCGGAGTGATAGATTAGAATCTAGAGCCAACGGTACGTTTTCTATGTTAAACCATTACACCATTGAAAAACTGGTTACGTTTGCAATCGAAAGAAAAATGACTATAGTTGAAGAGGTAATGGCCCCTAAACTATGTTCTGGGATGAAAGTTACAGCTTCAGTGAAATCCGTTTGCAAATCGGAGTGATAGATTAGAATCTAGAGCCAACGGTACGTTTTCTATGTTAAACCATTACACCATTGAAAAACTGGTTACGTCTGCAATCGAAAGAAAAATGACTATAGTTGAAGAGGTAATGGCCCCTAAACTATGTTCTGGGATGAAAGTTACAGCTTCAGTGAAATCCGTTTGCAAATCGGAGTGATAGATTAGAATCTAGAGCCAACGGTACGTTTTCTATGTTAAACCATTACACCATTGAAAAACTGGTTACGTTTGCAATCGAAAGAAAAATGACTATAGTTGAAGAGGTAATGGCCCCTAAACTATGTTCTGGGATGAAAGTTACAGCTTCAGTGAAATCCGTTTGCAAATCGGAGTGATAGATTAGAATCTAGAGCCAACGGTACGTTTTCTATGTTAAATCATTACACCATTGAAAAACTGGTTACGTTTGCAATCGAAAGAAAAATGACTATAGTTGAAGAGGTAATGGCCCCTAAACTATGTTCTGGGATGAAAGTTACAGCTTCAGTGAAATCCGTTTGCAAATCGGAGTGATAGATTAGAATCTAGAGCCAACGGTACGTTTTCTATGTTAAACCATTACACCATTGAAAAACTGGTTACGTTTGCAATCAAAAGAAAAATGACTATAGTTGAAGAGGTAATGGCCCCTAAACTATGTTCTGGGATGAAAAATACAGCTTCAGTGAAATCCGTTTGCAAATCGGAGTGATAGATTAGAATCTAGAGCCAACGGTACGTTTTCTATGTTAAACCATTACACCATTGAAAAACTGGTTACGTTTGCAATCGAAAGAAAAATGACTATAGTTGAAGAGGTAATGGCCCCTAAACTATGTTCTGGGATGAAAAATACAGCTTCAGTGAAATCCGTTTGCAAATCGGAGTGATAAATTAGAATCTAGAGCCAACGGTACGTTTTCTATGTTAAACCATTACACCATTGAAAAACTGGTTACGTTTGCAATCGAAAGAAAAATGACTATAGTTGAAGAGGTAATGGCCCCTAAACTATGTTCTGGGATGAAAAATACAGCTTCAGTGAAATCCGTTTGCAAATCGGAGTGATAGATTAGAATCTAGAGCCAACGGTAAGTTTTCTATTTTAAATCATTACACCATTGAAAAACTGGTTACGTTTGCAATCGAAAGAAAAATGACTATAGTTGAAGAGGTAATGGCCCCTAAACTATGTTCTGGGATGAAAAATACAGCTTCAGTGAAATCCGTTTGCAAATCGGAGTGATAGATTAGAATCTAGAGCCAACGGTACGTTTTCTATGTTAAACCATTACACCATTGAAAAACTAGTTACGTTTGCAATCGAAAGAAAAATGACTATAGTTGAAGAGGTAATGGCCCCTAAACTATGTTCTGGGATGAAAAATACAGCTTCAGTGAAATCCGTTTGCAAATCGGAGTGATAGATTAGAATCTAGAGCCAACGGTACGTTTTCTATGTTAAACCATTACACCATTGAAAAACTGGTTACGTTTGCAATCGAAAGAAAAATGACTATAATTGAAGAGGTAATGGCCCCTAAACTATGTTCTGGGATGAAAAATACAGCTTCAGTGAAATCCGTTTGCAAATCGGAGTGATAGATTAGAATCTAGAGCCAACGATACGTTTTCTATGTTAAACCATTACACCATTGAAAAACTGGTTACGTTTGCAATTGAAAGAAAAATGACTATAGTTGAAGAGGTAATGGCCCCTAAACTATGTTCTGGGATGAAAGTTACAGCTTCAGTGAAATCCGTTTGCAAATCGGAGTGATAGATTAGAATCTAGAGCCAACGGTACGTTTTCTATGTTAAACCATTACACCATTGAAAAACTGGTTACGTCTGCAATCGAAAGAAAAATGACTATAGTTGAAGAGGTAATGGCCCCTAAACTATGTTCTGGGATGAAAGTTACAGCTTCAGTGAAATCCGTTTGCAAATCGGAGTGAAAGATTAGAATCTAGAGCCAACGGTACGTTTTCTATGTTAAACCATTACACCATTGAAAAACTGGTTACGTTTGCAATCGAAAGAAAAATGACTATAGTTGAAGAGTTAATGGCCCCTAAACTATGTTCTGGGATGAAAGTTACAGCTTCAGTGAAATCCGTTTGCAAATCGGAGTGATAGATTAGAATCTAGAGCCAACGATACGTTTTCTATGTTAAACCATTACACCATTGAAAAACTGGTTACGTTTGCAATCGAAAGAAAAATGACTATAGTTGACGAGGAAATGGCCCCTAAACTATGTTCTGGGATGAAAAATACAGCTTCAGTGAAATCCGTTTGCAAATCGGAGTGATAGATTAGAATCTAGAGCCAGCGTTACATTTTCTATGTTAAACCATTACACCATTGAAAAACTGGTTACGTTTGCAATCGAAAGAAAAATGACTATAGTTGAAGAGGTAATGGCCCCTAAACTATGTTCTGGGATGAAAAATACAGCTTCAGTGAAATCCGTTTGCAAATCGGAGTGATAGATTAGAATCTAGAGCCAACGGTACGTTTTCTATGTTAAACCATTACACCATTGAAAAACTGGTTACGTTTGCAATCGAAAGAAAAATGACTATAGTTGAAGAGGTAATGGCCCCTAAACTATGTTCTGGGATGAAAGTTACAGCTTCAGTGAAATCCGTTTGCAAATCGGAGTGATAGATTAGAATCTAGAGCCAACGGTACGTTTTCTATGTTAAACCATTACACCATTGAAAAACTGGTTACGTTTGCAATCGAAAGAAAAATGACTATAGTTGAAGAGGTAATGGCCCCTAAACTATGTTCTGGGATGAAAAATACAGCTTCAGTGAAATCCGTTTGCAAATCGGAGTGATAGATTAGAATCTAGAGCCAACGGTACGTTTTCTATGTTAAACCACTACACCATTGAGAAACTGGTTACGTTTGCAATCGAAAGAAAAAATACTATAGTTGAAGAGGTAATGGCCCCTAAACTATGTTCTGGGATGAAAAATACAGTTTCAGTGAAATCCGTTTGCAAATCGGAGTGATAGATTAGAATCTAGAGCCAACGGTACGTTTTCTATGTTAAACCACTACACCATTGAAAAACTGGTTACGTTTGCAATCGAAAGAAAAATGACTATAGTTGATGAGGTAATGGCCCCTAAACTATGTTCTGGGATGAAAAATACAGCTTCAGTGAAATCCGTTTGCAAATCGGAGTGATAGATTAGAATCTAGAGCCAACGGTACATTTTCTATGTTAAACCATTACACCATTGAAAAACTGGTTACGTTTGCAATCGAAAGAAAAATGACTATAGTTGAAGAGGTAATGGCCCCTAAACTATGTTCTGGGATGAAAAATACAGCTTCAGTGAAATCCGTTTGCAAATCGGAGTGATAGATTAGAATCTAGAGCCAACGGTACGTTTTCTATGTTAAACCATTACACCATTGAAAAACTGGTTACGTTTGCAATCGAAAGAAAAATGACTATAGTTGAAGAGGTAATGGCCCCTAAACTATGTTCTGGGATGAAAGTTACAGCTTCAGTGAAATCCGTTTGCAAATCGGAGTGATAGATTAGAATCTAGAGCCAACGGTACGTTTTCTATGTTAAACCATTACACCATTGAAAAACTGGTTACGTCTGCAATCGAAAGAAAAATGACTATAGTTGAAGAGGTAATGGCCCCTAAACTATGTTCTGGGATGAAAGTTACAGCTTCAGTGAAATCCGTTTGCAAATCGGAGTGATAGATTAGAATCTAGAGCCAACGGTACGTTTTCTATGTTAAACCATTACACCATTGAAAAACTGGTTACGTTTGCAATCGAAAGAAAAATGACTATAGTTGAAGAGGTAATGGCCCCTAAACTATGTTCTGGGATGAAAGTTACAGCTTCAGTGAAATCCGTTTGCAAATCGGAGTGATAGATTAGAATCTAGAGCCAACGGTACGTTTTCTATGTTAAATCATTACACCATTGAAAAACTGGTTACGTTTGCAATCGAAAGAAAAATGACTATAGTTGAAGAGGTAATGGCCCCTAAACTATGTTCTGGGATGAAAGTTACAGCTTCAGTGAAATCCGTTTGCAAATCGGAGTGATAGATTAGAATCTAGAGCCAACGGTACGTTTTCTATGTTAAACCATTACACCATTGAAAAACTGGTTACGTTTGCAATCAAAAGAAAAATGACTATAGTTGAAGAGGTAATGGCCCCTAAACTATGTTCTGGGATGAAAAATACAGCTTCAGTGAAATCCGTTTGCAAATCGGAGTGATAGATTAGAATCTAGAGCCAACGGTACGTTTTCTATGTTAAACCATTACACCATTGAAAAACTGGTTACGTTTGCAATCGAAAGAAAAATGACTATAGTTGAAGAGGTAATGGCCCCTAAACTATGTTCTGGGATGAAAAATACAGCTTCAGTGAAATCCGTTTGCAAATCGGAGTGATAGATTAGAATCTAGAGCCAACGTTAAGTTTTCTATGTTAAACCATTACACCATTGAAAAACTGGTTACGTTTGCAATCGAAAGAAAAATGACTATAATTGAAGAGGTAATGGCCCCTAAAGTATGTTCTGGGATGAAAGTTACAGCTTCAGTGAAATCCGTTTGCAAATCGGAGTGATAGATTAGAATCTAGAGCCAACGGTAAGTTTTCTATGTTAAACCATTACACCATTGAAAAACTAGTTACGTTTGCAATCGAAAGAAAAATGACTATAGTTGAAGAGGTAATGGCCCCTAAACTATGTTCTGGGATGAAAAATACAGCTTCAGTGAAATCCGTTTGCAAATCGGAGTGATAGATTAGAATCTAGAGCCAACGGTAAGTTTTCTATGTTAAACCATTACACCATTGAAAAACTGGTTACGTTTGCAATCGAAAGAAAAATGACTATAGTTGAAGAGTTAATGGCCCCTAAACTATGTTCTGGGATGAAAGTTACAGCTTCAGTGAAATCCGTTTGCAAATCGGAGTGATAGATTAGAATCTAGAGCCAACGATACGTTTTCTATGTTAAACCATTACACCATTGAAAAACTGGTTACGTTTGCAATCGAAAGAAAAATGACTATAGTTGACGAGGTAATGGCCCCTAAACTATGTTCTGGGATGAAAAATACAGCTTCAGTGAAATCCGTTTGCAAATCGGAGTGATAGATTAGAATCTAGAGCCAACGTTACATTTTCTATGTTAAACCATTACACCATTGAAAAACTGGTTACGTTTGCAATCGAAAGAAAAATGACTATAGTTGAAGAGGTAATGGCCCCTAAACTATGTTCTGGGATGAAAAATACAGCTTCAGTGAAATCCGTTTGCAAATCGGAGTGATAGATTAGAATCTAGAGCCAACGGTACGTTTTCTATGTTAAACCATTACACCATTGAAAAACTGGTTACGTTTGCAATCGAAAGAAAAATGACTATAGTTGAAGAGGTAATGGCCCCTAAACTATGTTCTGGGATGAAAGTTACAGCTTCAGTGAAATCCGTTTGCAAATCGGAGTGATAGATTAGAATCTAGAGCCAACGGTACGTTTTCTATGTTAAACCATTACACCATTGAAAAACTGGTTACGTTTGCAATCGAAAGAAAAATGACTATAATTGAAGAGGTAATGGCCCCTAAACTATGTTCTGGGATGAAAAATACAGCTTCAGTGAAATCCGTTTGCAAATCGGAGTGATAGATTAGAATCTAGAGCCAACGGTAAGTTTTCTATGTTAAACCATTACACCATTGAAAAACTGGTTACGTTTGCAATCGAAAGAAAAATGACTATAGTTGAAGAGGTAATGGCCCCTAAACTATGTTCTGGGATGAAAAATACAGCTTCAGTGAAATCCGTTTGCAAATCGGAGTGATAGATTAGAATCTAGAGCCAACGGTACGTTTTCTATGTTAAACCACTACACCATTGAGAAACTGGTTACGTTTGCAATCGAAAGAAAAAATACTATAGTTGAAGAGGTAATGGCCCCTAAACTATGTTCTGGGATGAAAAATACAGTTTCAGTGAAATCCGTTTGCAAATCGGAGTGATAGATTAGAATCTAGAGCCAACGGTACGTTTTCTATGTTAAACCACTACACCATTGAAAAACTGGTTACGTTTGCAATCGAAAGAAAAATGACTATAGTTGATGAGGTAATGGCCCCTAAACTATGTTCTGGGATGAAAAATACAGCTTCAGTGAAATCCGTTTGCAAATCGGAGTGATAGATTAGAATCTAGAGCCAACGGTACATTTTCTATGTTAAACCATTACACCATTGAAAAACTGGTTACGTTTGCAATCGAAAGAAAAATGACTATAGTTGAAGAGGTAATGGCCCCTAAACTATGTTCTGGGATGAAAAATACAGCTTCAGTGAATTCCGTTTGCAAATCGGAGTGATAGATTAGAATCTAGAGCCAACGGTACGTTTTCTATGTTAAACCATTACACCATTGAAAAACTGGTTACGTTTGCAATCGAAAGAAAAATGACTATAGTTGAAGAGGTAATGGCCCCTAAACTATGTTCTGGGATGAAAGTTACAGCTTCAGTGAAATCCGTTTGCAAATCGGAGTGATAGATTAGAATCTAGAGCCAACGGTACGTTTTCTATGTTAAACCATTACACCATTGAAAAACTGGTTACGTCTGCAATCGAAAGAAAAATGACTATAGTTGAAGGGGTAATGGCCCCTAAACTATGTTCTGGGATGAAAGTTACAGCTTCAGTGAAATCCGTTTGCAAGTCGGAGTGATAGATTAGAATCTAGAGCCAACGGTACGTTTTCTATGTTAAACCATTACACCATTGAAAAACTGGTTACGTTTGCAATCGAAAGAAAAATGACTATAGTTGAAGAGGTAATGGCCCCTAAACTATGTTCTGGGATGAAAGTTACAGCTTCAGTGAAATCCGTTTGCAAATCGGAGTGATAGATTAGAATCTAGAGCCAACGGTACGTTTTCTATGTTAAATCATTACACCATTGAAAAACTGGTTACGTTTGCAATCGAAAGAAAAATGACTATAGTTGAAGAGGTAATGGCCCCTAAACTATGTTCTGGGATGAAAGTTACAGCTTCAGTGAAATCCGTTTGCAAATCGGAGTGATAGATTAGAATCTAGAGCCAACGGTACGTTTTCTATGTTAAACCATTACACCATTGAAAAACTGGTTACGTTTGCAATCAAAAGAAAAATGACTATAGTTGAAGAGGTAATGGCCCCTAAACTATGTTCTGGGATGAAAAATACAGCTTCAGTGAAATCCGTTTGCAAATCGGAGTGATAGATTAGAATCTAGAGCCAACGGTACGTTTTCTATGTTAAACCATTACACCATTGAAAAACTGGTTACGTTTGCAATCGAAAGAAAAATGACTATAGTTGAAGAGGTAATGGCCCCTAAACTATGTTCTGGGATGAAAAATACAGCTTCAGTGAAATCCGTTTGCAAATCGGAGTGATAGATTAGAATCTAGAGCCAACGGTACGTTTTCTATGTTAAACCATTACACCATTGAAAAACTGGTTACGTTTGCAATCGAAAGAAAAATGACTATAGTTGAAGAGGTAATGGCCCCTAAACTATGTTCTGGGATGAAAAATACAGCTTCAGTGAAATCCGTTTGCAAATCGGAGTGATAGATTAGAATCTAGAGCCAACGGTACGTTTTCTATGTTAAACCACTACACCATTGAAAAACTGGTTACGTTTGCAATCGAAAGAAAAATTACTATAGTTGAAGAGGTAATGGCCCCTAAACTATGTTCTGGGATGAAAAATACAGCTTCAGTAAAATCCGTTTGCAAATCGGAGTGATAGATTAGAATCTAGAGGCAACGGTACGTTTTCTATGTTAAACCATTACACCATTGAAAAACTGGTTACGTTTGCAATCGAAAGAAAAATGACTATAGTTGAAGAGGTAATGGCCCCTAAACTATGTTCTGGGATGAAAGTTACAGCTTCAGTGAAATCCGTTTGCAAATCGGAGTGATAGATTAGAATCTAGAGCCAACGGTACGTTTTCTATGTTAAACCACTACACCATTGAAAAACTGGTTAAGTTTGCAATCGAAAGAAAAATGACTATAATTGAAGAGGTAATGGCCCCTAAACTATGTTCTGGGATGAAAAATACAGCTTCAGTGAAATCCGTTTGCAAATCGGAGTGATAGATTAGAATCTAGAGCCAACGGTACGTTTTCTATGTTAAACCATTACACCATTGAAAAACTGGTTACGTTTGCAATCGAAAGAAAAATGACTATAGTTGAAGAGGTAATGGCCCCTAAACTATGTTCTGGGATGAAAGTTACAGCTTCAGTGAAATCCGTTTGCAAATCGGAGTGATAGATTAGAATCTAGAGCCAACGGTACGTTTTCTATGTTAAACCATTACACCATTGAAAAACTGGTTACGTCTGCAATCGAAAGAAAAATGACTATAGTTGAAGAGGTAATGGCCCCTAAACTATGTTCTGGGATGAAAGTTACAGCTTCAGTGAAATCCGTTTGCAAATCGGAGTGATAGATTAGAATCTAGAGCCAACGGTAAGTTTTCTATGTTAAACCATTACACCATTGAAAAACTGGTTACGTTTGCAATCGAAAGAAAAATGACTATAGTTGAAGAGGTAATGGCCCCTAAACTATGTTCTGGGATGAAAGTTACAGCTTCAGTGAAATCTGTTTGCAAATCGGAGTGATAGATTAGAATCTAGAGCCAACGGTACGTTTTCTATGTTAAACCACTACACCATTGAAAAACTGGTTACGTTTGCAATCGAAAGAAAAATGACTATAGTTGAAGAGGTAATGGCCCCTAAACTATGTTCTGGGATGAAAAATACAGCTTCAGTGAAATCCGTTTGCAAATCGGAGTGATAGATTAGAATCTAGAGCCAACGGTAAGTTTTCTATGTTAAACCATTACACCATTGAAAAACTGGTTACGTTTGCAATCAAAAGAAAAATGACTATAGTTGAAGAGGTAATGGCCCCTAAACTATGTTCTGGGATGAAAAATACAGTTTCAGTGAAATCCGTTTGCAAATCGGAGTGATAGATTAGAATCTAGAGCCAACGGTACGTTTTCTATGTTAAACCATTACACCATTGAAAAACTGGTTACGTTTGCAATCGAAAGAAAAATGACTATAGTTGAAGAGGTAATGGCCCCTAAACTATGTTCTGGGATGAAAGTTACAGCTTCAGTGAAATCCGTTTGCAAATCGGAGTGATAGATTAGAATCTAGAGCCAACGGTAAGTTTTCTATGTTAAACCATTACACCATTGAAAAACTAGTTACATTTGCAATCGAAAGAAAAATGACTATAGTTGAAGAGGTAATGGCCCCTAAACTATGTTCTGGGATGAAAAATACAGCTTCAGTGAAATCCGTTTGCAAATCGGAGTGATAGATTAGAATCTAGAGCCAACGGTACGTTTTCTATGTTAAACCATTACACCATTGAAAAACTGGTTACGTCTGCAATCGAAAGAAAAATGACTATAGTTGAAGAGGTAATGGCCCCTAAACTATGTTCTGGGATGAAAGTTACAGCTTCAGTGAAATCCGTTTGCAAATCGGAGTGATAGATTAGAATCTAGAGCCAACGGTAAGTTTTCTATGTTAAACCATTACACCATTGAAAAACTGGTTACGTTTGCAATCGAAAGAAAAATGACTATAGTTGAAGAGGCAATGGCCCCTAAACTATGTTCTGGGATGAAAGTTACAGCTTCAGTGAAATCCGTTTGCAAATCGGAGTGATAGATTAGAATCTAGAGCCAACGGTAAGTTTTCTATGTTAAACCATTACACCATTGAAAAACTGGTTACGTTTGCAATCAAAAGAAAAATTACTATAGTTGAAGAGGTAATGGCCCCTAAACTATGTTCTGGGATGAAAAATACAGCTTCATTAAAATCCGTTTGCAAATCGGAGTGATAGATTAGAATCTAGAGCCAACGGTACGTTTTCTATGTTAAACCACTACACCATTGAAAAACTGGTTAAGTTTGCAATCGAAAGAAAAATGACTATAATTGAAGAGGTTATGGCCCCTAAACTATGTTCTGGGATGAAAAATACAGCTTCAGTGAAATCCGTTTGCAAATCGGAATGATAGATTAGAATCTAGAGCCAACGGTACGTTTTCTATGTTAAACCATTACACCATTGAAAAACTGGTTACGTTTGCAATCGAAAGAAAAATGACTATAGTTGAAGAGGTAATGGCCCCTAAACTATGTTCTGGGATGAAAGTTACAGCTTCAGTGAAATCCGTTTGCAAATCGGAGTGATAGATTAGAATCTAGAGCCAACGGTACGTTTTCTATGTTAAACCATTACACCATTGAAAAACTGGTTACGTTTGCAATCGAAAGAAAAATGACTATAGTTGAAGAGGTAATGGCCCCTAAACTATGTTCTGGGATGAAAAATACAGCTTCAGTGAAATCCGTTTGCAAATCGGAGTGATAGATTAGAATCTAGAGCCAACGGTACGTTTTCTATGTTAAACCACTACACCATTGAAAAACTGGTTACGTTTGCAATCGAAAGAAAAATTACTATAGTTGAAGAGGTAATGGCCCCTAAACTATGTTCTGGGATGAAAGTTACAGCTTCAGTGAAATCCGTTTGCAAATCGGAGTGATAGATTAGAATCTAGAGCCAACGGTACGTTTTCTATGTTAAACCATTACACCATTGAAAAACTGGTTACGTTTGCAATCGAAAGAAAAATGACTATAGTTGAAGAGGTAATGGCCCCTAAACTATGTTCTGGGATGAAAAATACAGCTTCAGTGAAATCCGTTTGCAAATCGGAGTGATAGATTAGAATCTAGAGCCAACGGTACGTTTTCTATGTTAAACCACTACACCATTGAAAAACTGGTTACGTTTGCAATCGAAAGAAAAATTACTATAGTTGAAGAGGTAATGGCCCCTAAACTATGTTCTGGGATGAAAAATACAGCTTCATTAAAATCCGTTTGCAAATCGGAGTGATAGATTAGAATCTAGAGCCAACAGTACGTTTTCTATGTTAAACCATTACACCATTGAAAAACTGGTTACGTCTGCAATCGAAAGAAAAATGACTATAGTTGAAGAGGTAATGGCCCCTAAACTATGTTCTGGGATGAAAAATACAGCTTCAGTGAAATCCGTTTGCAAATCGGAGTGATAGATTAGAATTTAGAGCCAACGGTAAGTTTTCTATGTTAAATCATTACACCATTGAAAAACTGGTTACGTTTGCAATCGAAAGAAAAATGACTATAATTGAAGAGGTAATGGCCCCTAAACTATGTTCTGGGATGAAAAATACAGCTTCAGTGAAATCCGTTTGCAAATCGGAGTGATAGATTAGAATCTAGAGCCAACGGTACGTTTTCTATGTTAAACCATTACACCATTGAAAAACTGGTTACGTTTGCAATCGAAAGAAAAATGACTATAGTTGAAGAGGTAATGGCCCCTAAACTATGTTCTGGGATGAAAAATACAGCTTCAGTAAAATCCGTTTGCAAATCGGAGTGATAGATTAGAATCTAGAGCCAACAGTACGTTTTCTATGTTAAACCATTACACCATTGAAAAACTGGTTACGTCTGCAATCGAAAGAAAAATGACTATAGTTGAAGAGGTAATGGCCCCTAAACTATGTTCTGGGATGAAAAATACAGCTTCAGTGAAATCCGTTTGCAAATCGGAGTGATAAATTAGAATCTAGAGCCAACGGTACGTTTTCTATGTTAAACCATTACACCATTGAAAAACTGGTTACGTTTGCAATCGAAAGAAAAATGACTATAGTTGAAGAGGTAATGGCCCCTAAACTATGTTCTGGGATGAAAAATACAGCTTCAGTGAAATCCGTTTGCAAATCGGAGTGATAGATTAGAATTTAGAGCCAACGGTAAGTTTTCTATGTTAAATCATTACACCATTGAAAAACTGGTTACGTTTGCAATCGAAAGAAAAATGACTATAATTGAAGAGGTAATGGCCCCTAAACTATGTTCTGGGATGAAAAATACAGCTTCAGTGAAATCCGTTTGCAAATCGGAGTGATAGATTAGAATCTAGAGCCAACGGTACGTTTTCTATGTTAAACCATTACACCATTGAAAAACTGGTTACGTTTGCAATCGAAAGAAAAATGACTATAGTTGAAGAGGTAATGGCCCCTAAACTATGTTCTGGGATGAAAGTTACAGCTTCAGTGAAATCCGTTTGCAAATCGGAGTGATAGATTAGAATCTAGAGCCAACGGTACGTTTTCTATGTTAAACCATTACACCATTGAAAAACTGGTTACGTCTGCAATCGAAAGAAAAATGACTATAGTTGAAGAGGTAATGGCCCCTAAACTATGTTCTGGGATGAAAGTTACAGCTTCAGTGAAATCCGTTTGCAAATCGGAGTGATAGATTAGAATCTAGAGCCAACGGTACGTTTTCTATGTTAAACCACTACACCATTGAAAAACTGGTTACGTTTGCAATCGAAAGAAAAATTACTATAGTTGAAGAGGTAATGGCCCCTAAACTATGTTCTGGGATGAAAAATACAGCTTCAGTAAAATCCGTTTGCAAATCGGAGTGATAGATTAGAATCTAGAGCCAACGGTAAGTTTTCTATGTTAAACCATTACACCATTGTAAAACTAGTTACGTTTGCAATCGAAAGAAAAATGACTATAGTTGAAGAGGTAATGGCCCCTAAACTATGTTCTGGGATGAAAAATACAGCTTCAGTGAAATCCGTTTGCAAATCGGAGTGATAGATTAGAATCTAGAGCCAACGGTACGTTTTCTATGTTAAACCATTACACCATTGAAAAACTGGTTACGTCTGCAATCGAAAGAAAAATGACTATAGTTGAAGAGGTAATGGCCCCTAAACTATGTTCTGGGATGAAAGTTACAGCTTCAGTGAAATCCGTTTGCAAATCGGAGTGATAGATTAGAATCTAGAGCCAACGGTAAGTTTTCTATGTTAAACCATTACACCATTGGAAAAATGGTTACGTTTGCAATCGAAAGAAAAATGACTATAGTTGAAGAGGTAATGGCCCCTAAACTATGTTCTGGGATGAAAGTTACAGCTTCAGTGAAATCCGTTTGCAAATCGGAGTGATAGATTAGAATCTAGAGCCAACGGTACGTTTTCTATGCTAAACCACTACACCATTGAAAAACTGGTTAAGTTTGCAATCGAAAGAAAAATGACTATAATTGAAGAGGTAATGGCCCCTAAACTATGTTCTGGGATGAAAAATACAGCTTCAGTGAAATCCGTTTGCAAATCGGAGTGATAGATTAGAATCTAGAGCCAACGGTACGTTTTCTATGTTAAACCATTACACCATTGAAAAAATGGTTACGTTTGCAATCGAAAGAAAAATGACTATAGTTGAAGAGGTAATGGCCCCTAAACTATGTTCTGGGATGAAAGTTACAGCTTCAGTGAAATCCGTTTGCAAATCGGAGTGATAGATTAGAATCTAGAGCCAACGGTACGTTTTCTATGTTAAACCATTACACCATTGAAAAACTGGTTACGTCTGCAATCGAAAGAAAAATGACTATAGTTGAAGAGGTAATGGCCCCTAAACTATGTTCTGGGATGAAAGTTACAGCTTCAGTGAAATCCGTTTGCAAATCGGAGTGATAGATTAGAATCTAGAGCCAACGGTAAGTTTTCTATGTTAAACCATTACACCATTGAAAAACTGGTTACGTTTGCAATCGAAAGAAAAATGACTATAGTTGAAGAGGTAATGGCCCCTAAACTATGTTCTGGGATGAAAGTTACAGCTTCAGTGAAATCCGTTTGCAAATCGGAGTGATAGATTAGAATCTAGAGCCAACGGTACATTTTCTATGTTAAACCACTACACCATTGAAAAACTGGTTAAGTTTGCAATCGAAAGAAAAATGACTATAATTGAAGAGGTAATGGCCCCTAAACTATGTTCTGGGATGAAAAATACAGCTTCAGTGAAATCCGTTTGCAAATCGGAGTGATAGATTAGAATCTAGAGCCAACGGTACGTTTTCTATGTTAAACCATTACACCATTGAAAAACTGGTTACGTTTGCAATCGAAAGAAAAATGACTATAATTGAAGAGGTAATGGCCCCTAAACTATGTTCTGGGATGAAAAATACAGCTTCAGTGAAATCCGTTTGCAAATCGGAGTGATAGATTAGAATCTAGAGCCAACGGTACGTTTTCTATGTTAAACCATTACACCATTGAAAAACTGGTTACGTTTGCAATCGAAAGAAAAATGACTATAGTTGAAGAGGTAATGGCCCCTAAACTATGTTCTGGGATGAAAGTTACAGCTTCAGTGAAATCCGTTTGCAAATCGGAGTGATAGATTAGAATCTAGAGCCAACGGTACGTTTTCTATGTTAAACCATTACACCATTGAAAAACTGGTTACGTTTGCAATCGAAAGAAAAATGACTATAGTTGAAGAGGTAATGGCCCCTAAACTATGTTCTGGGATGAAAAATACAGCTTCAGTGAAATCCGTTTGCAAATCGGAGTGATAGATTAGAATCTAGAGCCAACGGTACGTTTTCTATGTTAAACCACTACACCATTGAAAAACTGGTTACGTTTGCAATCGAAAGAAAAATTACTATAGTTGAAGAGGTAATGGCCCCTAAACTATGTTCTGGGATGAAAAATACAGCTTCAGTAAAATCCGTTTGCAAATCGGAGTGATAGATTAGAATCTAGAGCCAACGGTAAGTTTTCTATGTTAAACCGTTACACCATTGTAAAACTAGTTACGTTTGCAATCGAAAGAAAAATGACTATAGTTGAAGAGGTAATGGCCCCTAAACTATGTTCTGGGATGAAAAATACAGCTTCAGTGAAATCCGTTTGCAAATCGGAGTGATAGATTAGAATCTAGAGCCAACGGTACGTTTTCTATGTTAAACCATTACACCATTGAAAAACTGGTTACGTCTGCAATCGAAAGAAAAATGACTATAGTTGAAGAGGTAATGGCCCCTAAACTATGTTCTGGGATGAAAGTTACAGCTTCAGTGAAATCCGTTTGCAAATCGGAGTGATAGATTAGAATCTAGAGCCAACGGTAAGTTTTCTATGTTAAACCATTACACCATTGAAAAAATGGTTACGTTTGCAATCGAAAGAAAAATGACTATAGTTGAAGAGGTAATGGCCCCTAAACTATGTTCTGGGATGAAAGTTACAGCTTCAGTGAAATCCGTTTGCAAATCGGAGTGATAGATTAGAATCTAGAGCCAACGGTACGTTTTCTATGTTAAACCACTACACCATTGAAAAACTGGTTAAGTTTGCAATCGAAAGAAAAATGACTATAATTGAAGAGGTAATGGCCCCTAAACTATGTTCTGGGATGAAAAATACAGCTTCAGTGAAATCCGTTTGCAAATCGGAGTGATAGATTAGAATCTAGAGCCAACGGTACGTTTTCTATGTTAAACCATTACACCATTGAAAAACTGGTTACGTTTGCAATCGAAAGAAAAATGACTATAGTTGAAGAGGTAATGGCCCCTAAACTATGTTCTGGGATGAAAGTTACAGCTTCAGTGAAATCCGTTTGCAAATCGGAGTGATAGATTAGAATCTAGAGCCAACGGTACGTTTTCTATGTTAAACCATTACACCATTGAAAAACTGGTTACGTCTGCAATCGAAAGAAAAATGACTATAGTTGAAGAGGTAATGGCCCCTAAACTATGTTCTGGGATGAAAGTTACAGCTTCAGTGAAATCCGTTTGCAAATCGGAGTGATAGATTAGAATCTAGAGCCAACGGTAAGTTTTCTATGTTAAACCATTACACCATTGAAAAACTGGTTACGTTTGCAATCGAAAGAAAAATGACTATAGTTGAAGAGGTAATGGCCCCTAAACTATGTTCTGGGATGAAAGTTACAGCTTCAGTGAAATCTGTTTGCAAATCGGAGTGATAGATTAGAATCTAGAGCCAACGGTACGTTTTCTATGTTAAACCACTACACCATTGAAAAACTGGTTAAGTTTGCAATCGAAAGAAAAATGACTATAATTGAAGAGGTAATGGCCCCTAAACTATGTTCTGGGATGAAAAATACAGCTTCAGTGAAATCCGTTTGCAAATCGGAGTGATAGATTAGAATCTAGAGCCAACGGTACGTTTTCTATGTTAAACCATTACACCATTGAAAAACTGGTTACGTTTGCAATCGAAAGAAAAATGACTATAGTTGAAGAGGTAATGGCCCCTAAACTATGTTCTGGGATGAAAGTTACAGCTTCAGTGAAATCCGTTTGCAAATCGGAGTGATAGATTAGAATCTAGAGCCAACGGTACGTTTTCTATGTTAAACCATTACACCATTGAAAAACTGGTTACGTTTGCAATCGAAAGAAAAATGACTATAGTTGAAGAGGTAATGGCCCCTAAACTATGTTCTGGGATGAAAAATACAGCTTCAGTGAAATCCGTTTGCAAATCGGAGTGATAGATTAGAATCTAGAGCCAACGGTACGTTTTCTATGTTAAACCACTACACCATTGAAAAACTGGTTACGTTTGCAATCGAAAGAAAAATTACTATAGTTGAAGAGGTAATGGCCCCTAAACTATGTTCTGGGATGAAAAATACAGCTTCAGTAAAATCCGTTTGCAAATCGGAGTGATAGATTCGAATCTAGAGCCAACGGTACGTTTTCTATGTTAAACCATTACACCATTGAAAAACTGGTTACGTTTGCAATCGAAAGAAAAATGACTATAGTTGAAGAGGTAATGGCCCCTAAACTATGTTCTGGGATGAAAAATACAGCTTCAGTAAAATCCGTTTGCAAATCGGAGTGATAGATTAGAATCTAGAGCCAACAGTACGTTTTCTATGTTAAACCATTACACCATTGAAAAACTGGTTACGTCTGCAATCGAAAGAAAAATGACTATAGTTGAAGAGGTAATGGCCCCTAAACTATGTTCTGGGATGAAAAATACAGCTTCAGTGAAATCCGTTTGCAAATCGGAGTGATAAATTAGAATCTAGAGCCAACGGTACGTTTTCTATGTTAAACCATTACACCATTGAAAAACTGGTTACGTTTGCAATCGAAAGAAAAATGACTATAGTTGAAGAGGTAATGGCCCCTAAACTATGTTCTGGGATGAAAAATACAGCTTCAGTGAAATCCGTTTGCAAATCGGAGTGATAGATTAGAATCTAGAGCCAACGGTACGTTTTCTATGTTAAACCATTACACCATTGAAAAACTGGTTACGTCTGCAATCGAAAGAAAAATGACTATAGTTGAAGAGGTAATGGCCCCTAAACTATGTTCTGGGATGAAAGTTACAGCTTCAGTGAAATCCGTTTGCAAATCGGAGTGATAGATTAGAATCTAGAGCCAACGGTAAGTTTTCTATGTTAAACCATTACACCATTGAAAAACTGGTTACGTTTGCAATCGAAAGAAAAATGACTATAGTTGAAGAGGTAATGGCCCCTAAACTATGTTCTGGGATGAAAGTTACAGCTTCAGTGAAATCCGTTTGCAAATCGGAGTGATAGATTAGAATCTAGAGCCAACGGTACGTTTTCTATGTTAAACCATTACACCATTGAAAAACTGGTTACGTTTGCAATCGAAAGAAAAATGACTATAGTTGAAGAGGTAATGGCCCCTAAACTATGTTCTGGGATGAAAGTTACAGCTTCAGTGAAATCCGTTTGCAAATCGGAGTGATAGATTAGAATCTAGAGCCAACGGTACGTTTTCTATGTTAAACCATTACACCATTGAAAAACTGGTTACGTTTGCAATCGAAAGAAAAATGACTATAGTTGAAGAAGTAATGGCCCCTAAACTATGTTCTGGGATGAAAGTTACAGCTTCAGTGAAATCCGTTTGCAAATCGGAGTGATAGATTAGAATCTAGAGCCAACGGTACGTTTTCTATGTTAAACCATTACACCATTGAAAAACTGGTTACGTTTGCAATCGAAAGAAAAATGACTATAGTTGAAGAGGTAATGGCCCCTAAACTATGTTCTGGGATGAAAGTTACAGCTTCAGTGAAATCCGTTTGCAAATCGGAGTGATAGATTAGAATCTAGAGCCAACGGTACGTTTTCTATGTTAAACCATTACACCATTGAAAAACTGGTTACGTTTGCAATCGAAAGAAAAATGACTATAGTTGAAGAGGTAATGGCCCCTAAACTATGTTCTGGGATGAAAAATACAGCTTCAGTGAAATCCGTTTGCAATTCGGAGTGATAGATTAGAATCTAGAGCCAACGGTAAGTTTTCTATGTTAAACCATTACACTATTGAAAAACTGGTTACGTTTGCAATCGAAAGAAAAATGACTATAGTTAAAGAGGTAATGGCCCCTAAACTATGTTCTGGGATGAAAAATACAGCTTCAGTGAAATCCGTTTGCAAATCGGAGTGATAGATTAGAATCTAGAGCCAACGGTACGTTTTCTATGTTAAACCATTACACCATTGAAAAACTGGTTACGTTTGCAATCGAAAGAAAAATGACTATAGTTGAAGAGGTAATGGCCCCTAAACTATGTTCTGGGATGAAAGTTACAGCTTCAGTGAAATCCGTTTGCAAATCGGAGTGATAGATTAGAATCTAGAGCCAACGGTAAGTTTTCTATGTTAAACCATTACACCATTGAAAAACTGGTTACGTTTGCAATTGAAAGAAAAATGACTATAGTTGAAGAAGTAATGGCCCCTAAACTATGTTCTGGGATGAAAGTTACAGCTTCAGTGAAATCCGTTTGCAAATCGGAGTGATAGATTAGAATCTAGAGCCAACGGTACGTTTTCTATGTTAAACCATTACACCATTGAAAAACTGGTTACGTTTGCAAGCGAAAGAAAAATGACTATAGTTGAAGAGGTAATGGCCCCTAAACTATGTTCTGGGATGAAAGTTACAGCTTCAGTGAAATCCGTTTGCAAATCGGAGTGATAGATTAGAATCTAGAGCCAACGGTACGTTTTCTATGTTAAACCATTACACCATTGAAAAACTAGTTACGTTTGCAATCGAAAGAAAAATGACTATAGTTGAAGAGGTAATGGCCCCTAAACTATGTTCTGGGATGAAAAATACAGCTTCAGTGAAATCCGTTTGCAAATCGGAGTGATAGATTAGAATCTAGAGCCAACGGTACGTTTTCTATGTTAAACCATTACACCATTGAAAAACTAGTTACGTTTGCAATCGAAAGAAAAATGACTATAGTTGAAGAGGTAATGGCCCCTAAACTATGTTCTGGGATGAAAAATACAGCTTCAGTGAAATCCGTTTGCAAATCGGAGTGATAGATTAGAATCTAGAGCCAACGGTAAGTTTTCTATGTTAAACCATTACACCATTGAAAAACTGGTTACGTTTGCAATCGAAAGAAAAATGACTATAGTTGAAGAAGTAATGGCCCCTAAACTATGTTCTGGGATGAAAGTTACAGCTTCAGTGAAATCCGTTTGCAAATCGGAGTGATAGATTAGAATCTAGAGCCAACGGTACGTTTTCTATGTTAAACCATTACACCATTGAAAAACTGGTTACGTCTGCAATCGAAAGAAAAATGACTATAGTTGAAGAGGTAATGGCCCCTAAACTATGTTCTGGGATGAAAGTTACAGCTTCAGTGAAATCCGTTTGCAAATCGGAGTGATAGATTAGAATCTAGAGCCAACGGTAAGTTTTCTATGTTAAACCATTACACCATTGAAAAACTGGTTTCGTTTGCAAGGGAAAGAAAAATGACTATAGTTGAAGAGGTAATGGCCCCTAAACTATGTTCTGGGATGAAAGTTACAGCTTCAGTGAAATCCGTTTGCAAATCGGAGTGATAGATTAGAATCTAGAGCCAACGGTACGTTTTCTATGTTAAACCATTACACCATTGAAAAACTAGTTACGTTTGCAATCGAAAGAAAAATGACTATAGTTGAAGAGGTAATGGCCCCTAAACTATGTTCTGGGATGAAAAATACAGCTTCAGTGAAATCCGTTTGCAAATCGGAGTGATAGATTAGAATCTAGAGCCAACGGTAAGTTTTCTATGTTAAACCATTACACCATTGAAAAACTGGTTACGTTTGCAATCGAAAGAAAAATGACTATAGTTGAAGAGGTAATGGCCCCTAAACTATGTTCTGGGATGAAAGTTACAGCTTCAGTGAAATCCGTTTGCAAATCGGAGTGATAGATTAGAATCTAGAGCCAACGGTACGTTTTCTATGTTAAACCATTACACCATTGAAAAACTGGTTACGTCTGCAATCGAAAGAAAAATGACTATAGTTGAAGAGGTAATGGCCCCTAAACTATGTTCTGGGATGAAAGTTACAGCTTCAGTGAAATCCGTTTGCAAATCGGAGTGATAGATTAGAATCTAGAGCCAACGGTAAGTTTTCTATGTTAAACCATTACACCATTGAAAAACTGGTTACGTTTGCAATCGAAAGAAAAATGACTATAGTTGAAGAGGTAATGGCCCCTAAACTATGTTCTGGGATGAAAGTTACAGCTTCAGTGAAATCCGTTTGCAAATCGGAGTGATAGATTAGAATCTAGAGCCAACGGTACGTTTTCTATGTTAAACCATTACACCATTGAAAAACTGGTTACGTTTGCAATCGAAAGAAAAATGACTATAGTTGAAGAGGTAATGGCCCCTAAACTATGTTCTGGGATGAAAGTTACAGCTTCAGTGAAATCCGTTTGCAAATCGGAGTGATAGATTAGAATCTAGAGCCAACGGTACGTTTTCTATGTTAAACCATTACACCATTGAAAAACTGGTTACGTTTGCAATCGAAAGAAAAATGACTATAGTTGAAGAAGTAATGGCCCCTAAACTATGTTCTGGGATGAAAGTTACAGCTTCAGTGAAATCCGTTTGCAAATCGGAGTGATAGATTAGAATCTAGAGCCAACGGTACGTTTTCTATGTTAAACCATTACACCATTGAAAAACTGGTTACGTTTGCAATCGAAAGAAAAATGACTATAGTTGAAGAGGTAATGGCCCCTAAACTATGTTCTGGGATGAAAGTTACAGCTTCAGTGAAATCCGTTTGCAAATCGGAGTGATAGATTAGAATCTAGAGCCAACGGTACGTTTTCTATGTTAAACCATTACACCATTGAAAAACTGGTTACGTTTGCAATCGAAAGAAAAATGACTATAGTTGAAGAGGTAATGGCCCCTAAACTATGTTCTGGGATGAAAAATACAGCTTCAGTGAAATCCGTTTGCAAATCGGAGTGATAGATTAGAATCTAGAGCCAACGGTAAGTTTTCTATGTTAAACCATTACACCATTGAAAAACTGGTTACGTTTGCAATCGAAAGAAAAATGACTATAGTTGAAGAGGTAATGGCCCCTAAACTATGTTCTGGGATGAAAAATACAGCTTCAGTGAAATCCGTTTGCAAATCGGAGTGATAGATTAGAATCTAGAGCCAACGGTACGTTTTCTATGTTAAACCATTACACCATTGAAAAACTGGTTACGTTTGCAATCGAAAGAAAAATGACTATAGTTGAAGAGGTAATAGCCCCTAAACTATGTTCTGGGATGAAAGTTACAGCTTCAGTGAAATCCGTTTGCAAATCGGAGTGATAGATTAGAATCTAGAGCCAACGGTAAGTTTTCTATGTTAAACCATTACACCATTGAAAAACTGGTTACGTTTGCAATTGAAAGAAAAATGACTATAGTTGAAGAAGTAATGGCCCCTAAACTATGTTCTGGGATGAAAGTTACAGCTTCAGTGAAATCCGTTTGCAAATCGGAGTGATAGATTAGAATCTAGAGCCAACGGTACGTTTTCTATGTTAAACCATTACACCATTGAAAAACTGGTTACGTTTGCAAGCGAAAGAAAAATGACTATAGTTGAAGAGGTAATGGCCCCTAAACTATGTTCTGGGATGAAAGTTACAGCTTCAGTGAAATCCGTTTGCAAATCGGAGTGATAGATTAGAATCTAGAGCCAACGGTACGTTTTGTATGTTAAACCATTACAGCATTGAAAAACTAGTTACGTTTGCAATCGAAAGAAAAATGACTATAGTTGAAGAGGTAATGGCCCCTAAACTATGTTCTGGGATGAAAAATACAGCTTCAGTGAAATCCGTTTGCAAATCGGAGTGATAGATTAGAATCTAGAGCCAACGGTACGTTTTCTATGTTAAACCATTACACCATTGAAAAACTAGTTACGTTTGCAATCGAAAGAAAAATGACTATAGTTGAAGAGGTAATGGCCCCTAAACTATGTTCTGGGATGAAAAATACAGCTTCAGTGAAATCCGTTTGCAAATCGGAGTGATAGATTAGAATCTAGAGCCAACGGTAAGTTTTCTATGTTAAACCATTACACCATTGAAAAACTGGTTACGTTTGCAATCGAAAGAAAAATGACTATAGTTGAAGAGGTAATGGCCCCTAAACTATGTTCTGGGATGAAAGTTACAGCTTCAGTGAAATCCGTTTGCAAATCGGAGTGATAGATTAGAATCTAGAGCCAACGGTACGTTTTCTATGTTAAACCATTACACCATTGAAAAACTGGTTATGTCTGCAATCGAAAGAAAAATGACTATAGTTGAAGAGGTAATGGCCCCTAAACTATGTTCTGGGATGAAAGTTACAGCTTCAGTGAAATCCGTTTGCAAATCGGAGTGATAGATTAGAATCTAGAGCCAACGGTACGTTTTCTATGTTAAACCATTACACCATTGAAAAACTGGTTACGTCTGCAATCGAAAGAAAAATGACTATAGTTGAAGAGGTAATGGCCCCTAAACTATGTTCTGGGATGAAAGTTACAGCTTCAGTGAAATCCGTTTGCAAATCGGAGTGATAGATTAGAATCTAGAGCCAACGGTACGTTTTCTATGTTAAACCATTACACCATTGAAAAACTGGTTACGTTTGCAATCGAAAGAAAAATGACTATAGTTGAAGAGGTAATGGCCCCTAAACTATGTTCTGGGATGAAAAATACAGCTTCAGTGAAATCCGTTTGCAAATCGGAGTGATAGATTAGAATCTAGAGCCAACGGTAAGTTTTCTATGTTAAACCATTACACCATTGAAAAACTGGTTACGTTTGCAATCGAAAGAAAAATGACTATAGTTGAAGAGGTAATGGCCCCTAAACTATGTTCTGGGATGAAAAATACAGCTTCAGTGAAATCCGTTTGCAAATCGGAGTGATAGATTAGAATCTAGAGCCAACGGTAAGTTTTCTATGTTAAACCATTACACCATTGAAAAACTAGTTACGTTTGCAATCGAAAGAAAAATGACTATAGTTGAAGAGGTAATGGCCCCTAAACTATGTTCTGGGATGAAAAATACAGTTTCAGTGAAATCCGTTTGCAAATCGGAGTGATAGATTAGAATCTAGAGCCAACGGTACGTTTTCTATGTTAAACCATTACACCATTGAAAAACTGGTTACGTTTGCAATCGAAAGAAAAATGACTATAGTTGAAGAGGTAATGGCCCCTAAACTATGTTCTGGGATGAAAGTTACAGCTTCAGTGAAATCCGTTTGCAAATCGGAGTGATAGATTAGAATCTAGAGCCAACGGTAAGTTTTCTATGTTAAACCATTACACCATTGAAAAACTAGTTACGTTTGCAATCGAAAGAAAAATGACTATAGTTGAAGAGGTAATGGCCCCTAAACTATGTTCTGGGATGAAAAATACAGCTTCAGTGAAATCCGTTTGCAAATCGGAGTGATAGATTAGAATCTAGAGCCAACGGTACGTTTTCTATGTTAAACCATTACACCATTGAAAAACTAGTTACGTTTGCAATCGAAAGAAAAATGACTATAGTTGAAGAGGTAATGGCCCCTAAACTATGTTCTGGGATGAAAAATACAGCTTCAGTGAAATCCGTTTGCAAATCGGAGTGATAGATTAGAATCTAGAGCCAACGGTCAGTTTTCTATGTTAAACCATTACACCATTGAAAAACTGGTTACGTTTGCAATCGAAAGAAAAATGACTATAGTTGAAGAGGTAATGGCCCCTAAACTATGTTCTGGGATGAAAGTTACAGCTTCAGTGAAATCCGTTTGCAAATCGGAGTGATAGATTAGAATCTAGAGCCAACGGTACGTTTTCTATGTTAAACCATTACACCATTGAAAAACTGGTTACGTTTGCAATCGAAAGAAAAATGACTATAGTTGAAGAGGTAATGGCCCCTAAACTATGTTCTGGGATGAAAAATACAGCTTCAGTGAAATCCGTTTGCAAATCGGAGTGATAGATTAGAATCTAGAGCCAACGGTACGTTTTCTATGTTAAACCACTACACCATTGAAAAACTGGTTACGTTTGCAATCGAAAGAAAAATTACTATAGTTGAAGAGGTAATGGCCCCTAAACTATGTTCTGGGATGAAAAATACAGCTTCAGTAAAATCCGTTTGCAAATCGGAGTGATAGATTAGAATCTAGAGCCAACGGTACGTTTTCTATGTTAAACCATTACACCATTGAAAAACTGGTTACGTTTGCAATCGAAAGAAAAATGACTATAGTTGAAGAGGTAATGGCCCCTAAACTATGTTCTGGGATGAAAAATACAGCTTCAGTAAAATCCGTTTGCAAATCGGAGTGATAGATTAGAATCTAGAGCCAACAGTACGTTTTCTATGTTAAACCATTACACCATTGAAAAACTGGTTACGTCTGCAATCGAAAGAAAAATGACTATAGTTGAAGAGGTAATGGCCCCTAAACTATGTTCTGGGATGAAAAATACAGCTTCAGTGAAATCCGTTTGCAAATCGGAGTGATAAATTAGAATCTAGAGCCAACGGTACGTTTTCTATGTTAAACCATTACACCATTGAAAAACTGGTTACGTTTGCAATCGAAAGAAAAATGACTATAGTTGAAGAGGTAATGGCCCCTAAACTATGTTCTGGGATGAAAAATACAGCTTCAGTGAAATCCGTTTGCAAATCGGAGTGATAGATTAGAATTTAGAGCCAACGGTAAGTTTTCTATGTTAAATCATTACACCATTGAAAAACTGGTTACGTTTGCAATCGAAAGAAAAATGACTATAGTTGAAGAGGTAATGGCCCCTAAACTATGTTCTGGGATGAAAAATACAGCTTCAGTGAAATCCGTTTGCAAATCGGAGTGATAGATTAGAATCTAGAGCCAACGGTACGTTTTCTATGTTAAACCATTACACCATTGAAAAACTGGTTACGTCTGCAATCGAAAGAAAAATGACTATAGTTGAAGAGGTAATGGCCCCTAAACTATGTTCTGGGATGAAAGTTACAGCTTCAGTGAAATCCGTTTGCAAATCGGAGTGATAGATTAGAATCTAGAGCCAACGGTAAGTTTTCTATGTTAAACCATTACACCATTGAAAAACTGGTTACGTTTGCAATCGAAAGAAAAATGACTATAGTTGAAGAGGTAATGGCCACTAAACTATGTTCTGGGATGAAAAATACAGCTTCAGTGAAATCCGTTTGCAAATCGGAGTGATAGATTAGAATCTAGAGCCAACAGTAAGTTTTGTATGTTAAACCATTACACCATTGAAAAACTGGTTACGTTTGCAATTGAAAGAAAAATGACTATAGTTGAAGAAGTAATGGCCCCTAAACTATGTTCTGGGATGAAAGTTACAGCTTCAGTGAAATCCGTTTGCAAATCGGAGTGACAGATTAGAATCTAGAGCCAACGGTACGTTTTCTATGTTAAACCATTACACCATTGAAAAACTGGTTACGTTTGCAATCGAAAGAAAAATGACTATAGTTGAAGAGGTAATGGCCCCTAAACTATGTTCTGGGATGAAAGTTACAGCTTCAGTGAAATCCGTTTGCAAATCGGAGTGATAGATTAGAATCTAGAGCCAACGGTACGTTTTCTATGTTAAACCATTACACCATTGAAAAACTGGTTACGTTTGCAATCGAAAGAAAAATGACTATAGTTGAAGAGGTAATGGCCCCTAAACTATGTTCTGGGATGAAAAATACAGCTTCAGTGAAATCCGTTTGCAAATCGGAGTGATAGATTAGAATCTAGAGCCAACGGTAAGTTTTCTATGTTAAACCATTACACCATTGAAAAACTGGTTACGTTTGCAATCGAAAGAAAAATGACTATAGTTGAAGAGGTAATGGCCCCTAAACTATGTTCTGGGATGAAAAATACAGCTTCAGTGAAATCCGTTTGCAAATCGGAGTGATAGATTAGAATCTAGAGCCAACGGTAAGTTTTCTATGTTAAACCATTACACCATTGAAAAACTAGTTACGTTTGCAATCGAAAGAAAAATGACTATAGTTGAAGAGGTAATGGCCCCTAAACTATGTTCTGGGATGAAAAATACAGTTTCAGTGAAATCCGTTTGCAAATCGGAGTGATAGATTAGAATCTAGAGCCAACGGTAAGTTTTCTATGTTAAACCATTACACCATTGAAAAACTGGTTACGTTTGCAATCAAAAGAAAAATGACTATAGTTGAAGAGGTAATGGCCCCTAAACTATGTTCTGGGATGAAAAATACAGTTTCAGTGAAATCCGTTTGCAAATCGGAGTGATAGATTAGAATCTAGAGCCAACGGTACGTTTTCTATGTTAAACCATTACACCATTGAAAAACTGGTTACGTTTGCAATCGAAAGAAAAATGACTATAGTTGAAGAGGTAATGGCCCCTAAACTATGTTCTGGGATGAAAGTTACAGCTTCAGTGAAATCCGTTTGCAAATCGGAGTGATAGATTAGAATCTAGAGCCAACGGTAAGTTTTCTATGTTAAACCATTACACCATTGAAAAACTAGTTACATTTGCAATCGAAAGAAAAATGACTATAGTTGAAGAGGTAATGGCCCCTAAACTATGTTCTGGGATGAAAAATACAGCTTCAGTGAAATCCGTTTGCAAATCGGAGTGATAGATTAGAATCTAGAGCCAACGGTACGTTTTCTATGTTAAACCATTACACCATTGAAAAACTAGTTACGTTTGCAATCGAAAGAAAAATGACTATAGTTGAAGAGGTAATGGCCCCTAAACTATGTTCTGGGATGAAAAATACAGCTTCAGTGAAATCCGTTTGCAAATCGGAGTGATAGATTAGAATCTAGAGCCAACGGTCAGTTTTCTATGTTAAACCATTACACCATTGAAAAACTGGTTACGTTTGCAATCGAAAGAAAAATGACTATAGTTGAAGAGGTAATGGCCCCTAAACTATGTTCTGGGATGAAAGTTACAGCTTCAGTGAAATCCGTTTGCAAATCGGAGTGATAGATTAGAATCTAGAGCCAACGGTACGTTTTCTATGTTAAACCATTACACCATTGAAAAACTGGTTACGTCTGCAATCGAAAGAAAAATGACTATAGTTGAAGAGGTAATGGCCCCTAAACTATGTTCTGGGATGAAAGTTACAGCTTCAGTGAAATCCGTTTGCAAATCGGAGTGATAGATTAGAATCTAGAGCCAACGGTAAGTTTTCTATGTTAAACCATTACACCATTGAAAAACTGGTTACGTTTGCAATCGAAAGAAAAATGACTATAGTTGAAGAGGTAATGGCCCCTAAACTATGTTCTGGGATGAAAGTTACAGCTTCAGTGAAATCCGTTTGCAAATCGGAGTGATAGATTAGAATCTAGAGCCAACGGTACGTTTTCTATGTTAAACCATTACACCATTGAAAAACTGGTTACGTTTGCAATCGAAAGAAAAATGACTATAGTTGAAGAGGTAATGGCCCCTAAACTATGTTCTGGGATGAAAGTTACAGCTTCAGTGAAATCCGTTTGCAAATCGGAGTGATAGATTAGAATCTAGAGCCAACGGTAAGTTTTCTATGTTAAACCATTACACCATTGAAAAACTAGTTACATTTGCAATCGAAAGAAAAATGACTATAGTTGAAGAGGTAATGGCCCCTAAACTATGTTCTGGGATGAAAAATACAGCTTCAGTGAAATCCGTTTGCAAATCGGAGTGATAGATTAGAATCTAGAGCCAACGGTACGTTTTCTATGTTAAACCATTACACCATTGAAAAACTAGTTACGTTTGCAATCGAAAGAAAAATGACTATAGTTGAAGAGGTAATGGCCCCTAAACTATGTTCTGGGATGAAAAATACAGCTTCAGTGAAATCCGTTTGCAAATCGGAGTGATAGATTAGAATCTAGAGCCAACGGTCAGTTTTCTATGTTAAACCATTACACCATTGAAAAACTGGTTACGTTTGCAATCGAAAGAAAAATGACTATAGTTGAAGAGGTAATGGCCCCTAAACTATGTTCTGGGATGAAAGTTACAGCTTCAGTGAAATCCGTTTGCAAATCGGAGTGATAGATTAGAATCTAGAGCCAACGGTACGTTTTCTATGTTAAACCATTACACCATTGAAAAACTGGTTACGTCTGCAATCGAAAGAAAAATGACTATAGTTGAAGAGGTAATGGCCCCTAAACTATGTTCTGGGATGAAAGTTACAGCTTCAGTGAAATCCGTTTGCAAATCGGAGTGATAGATTAGAATCTAGAGCCAACGGTAAGTTTTCTATGTTAAACCATTACACCATTGAAAAACTGGTTACGTTTGCAATCGAAAGAAAAATGACTATAGTTGAAGAGGTAATGGCCCCTAAACTATGTTCTGGGATGAAAGTTACAGCTTCAGTGAAATCCGTTTGCAAATCGGAGTGATAGATTAGAATCTAGAGCCAACGGTACGTTTTCTATGTTAAACCAGTACACCATTGAAAAACTGGTTACGTTTGCAATCGAAAGAAAAATGACTATAGTTGAAGAGGTAATGGCCCCTAAACTATGTTCTGGGATGAAAGTTACAGCTTCAGTGAAATCCGTTTGCAAATCGGAGTGATAGATTAGAATCTAGAGCCAACGGTACGTTTTCTATGTTAAACCATTACACCATTGAAAAACTGGTTACGTTTGCAATCAAAAGAAAAATGACTATAGTTGAAGAGGTAATGGCCCCTAAACTATGTTCTGGGATGAAAAATACAGCTTCAGTGAAATCTGTTTGCAAATCGGAGTGATAGATTAGAATCTAGAGCCAACGGTACGTTTTCTATGTTAAACCATTACACCATTGAAAAACTGGTTACGTTTGCAATCGAAAGAAAAATGACTATAGTTGAAGAGGTAATGGCCCCTAAACTATGTTCTGGGATGAAAGTTACAGCTTCAGTGAAATCCGTTTGCAAATCGGAGTGATAGATTAGAATCTAGAGCCAACGGTACGTTTTCTATGTTAAACCATTACACCATTGAAAAACTGGTTATGTTTGCAATCGAAAGAAAAATGACTATAGTTGAAGAGGTAATGGCCCCTAAACTATGTTCTGGGATGAAAAATACAGTTTTTAGTGAAATCCGTTTGCAAATCGGAGTGATAGATTAGAATCTAGAGCCAACGGTACGTTTTCTATGTTAAACCACTACACCATTGAAAAACTGGTTACGTTTGCAATCGAAAGAAAAATTACTATAGTTTAACAGGTAATGGCCCCTAAACTATGTTCTGGGATGAAAAATACAGCTTCAGTAAAATCCGTTTGCAAATCGGAGTGATAGATTAGAATCTAGAGCCAACGGTAAGTTTTCTATGGTAAACCATTACACCATTGAAAAACTAGTTACGTTTGCAATCGAAAGAAAAATGACTATAGTTGAAGAGGTAATGGCCCCTAAACTATGTTCTGGGATGAAAAATACAGCTTCAGTGAAATCCGTTTGCAAATCGGAGTGATAGATTAGAATCTAGAGCCAACGGTACGTTTTCTATGTTAAACCATTACACCATTGAAAAACTGGTTACGTCTGCAATCGAAAGAAAAATGACTATAGTTGAAGAGGTAATGGCCCCTAAACTATGTTCTGGGATGAAAGTTACAGCTTCAGTGAAATCCGTTTGCAAATCGGAGTGATAGATTAGAATCTAGAGCCAACGGTAAGTTTTCTATGTTAAACCATTACACCATTGAAAAACTGGTTACGTTTGCAATCGAAAGAAAAATGACTATAGTTGAAGAGGTAATGGCCCCTAAACTATGTTCTGGGATGAAAGTTACAGCTTCAGTGAAATCCGTTTGCAAATCGGAGTGATAGATTAGAATCTAGAGCCAACGGTACGTTTTCTATGTTAAACCACTACACCATTGAAAAACTGGTTAAGTTTGCAATCGAAAGAAAAATGACTATAATTGAAGAGGTAATGGCCCCTAAACTATGTTCTGGGATGAAAAATACAGCTTCAGTGAAATCCGTTTGCAAATCGGAGTGATAGATTAGAATCTAGAGCCAACGGTACGTTTTCTATGTTAAACAATTACACCATTGAAAAACTGGTTACGTTTGCAATCGAAAGAAAAATGACTATAGTTGAAGAGGTAATGGCCCCTAAACTATGTTCTGGGATGAAAGTTACAGCTTCAGTGAAATCCGTTTGCAAATCGGAGTGATAGATTAGAATCTAGAGCCAACGGTACGTTTTCTATGTTAAACCATTACACCATTGAAAAACTGGTTACGTTTGCAATCGAAAGAAAAATGACTATAGTTGAAGAGGTAATGGCCCCTAAACTATGTTCTGGGATGAAAAATACAGCTTTAGTGAAATCCGTTTGCAAATCGGAGTGATAGATTAGAATCTAGAGCCAACGGTACGTTTTCTATGTTAAACCACTACACCATTGAAAAACTAGTTACGTTTGCAATCGAAAGAAAAATGACTATAGTTGAAGAGGTAATGGCCCCTAAACTATGTTCTGGGATGAAAAATACAGCTTCAGTAAAATCCGTTTGCAAATCGGAGTGATAGATTAGAATCTAGAGCCAACGGTACGTTTTCTATGTTAAACCATTACACCATTGAAAAACTAGTTACGTTTGCAATCGAAAGAAAAATGACTATAGTTGAAGAGGTAATGGCCCCTAAACTATGTTCTGGGATGAAAAATACAGCTTCAGTAAAATCCGTTTGCAAATCGGAGTGATAGATTAGAATCTAGAGCCAACAGTACGTTTTCTATGTTAAACCATTACACCATTGAAAAACTGGTTACGTCTGCAATCGAAAGAAAAATGACTATAGTTGAAGAGGTAATGGCCCCTAAACTATGTTCTGGGATGAAAAATACAGCTTCAGTGAAATCCGTTTGCAAATCGGAGTGATAAATTAGAATCTAGAGCCAACGGTACGTTTTCTATGTTAAACCATTACACCATTGAAAAACTGGTTACGTTTGCAATCGAAAGAAAAATGACTATAGTTGAAGAGGTAATGGCCCCTAAACTATGTTCTGGGATGAAAAATACAGCTTCAGTGAAATCCGTTTGCAAATCGGAGTGATAGATTAGAATTTAGAGCCAACGGTAAGTTTTCTATGTTAAATCATTACACCATTGAAAAACTGGTTACGTTTACAATCGAAAGAAAAATGACTATAGTTGAAGAGGTAATGGCCCCTAAACTATGTTCTGGGATGAAAAATACAGCTTCAGTGAAATCCGTTTGCAAATCGGAGTGATAGATTAGAATCTAGAGCCAACGGTATGTTTTCTATGTTAAACCATTACACCATTGAAAAACTGGTTACGTCTGCAATCGAAAGAAAAATGACTATAGTTGAAGAGGTAATGGCCCCTAAACTATGTTCTGGGATGAAAAATACAGCTTCAGTGAAATCCGTTTGCAAATCGGAGTGATAGATTAGAATCTAGAGCCAACGGTAAGTTTTCTATGTTAAACCATTACACCATTGAAAAACTGGTTACGTTTGCAATCGAAAGAAAAATGACGGGGGGCGCTAGTGAGGCGCTTACTGAAGTGGATGCACCTTCACTGAGCTCCTGCTTCCCAGCTTGACTGCCGCTGAAATACTGCACCGATCGGGGCAAGACATACATCCCCGGATTGCTTAGGACCCCAGGAATGCTTGGGTCCCCACGACATTACCCCATCCGAAGCCGTTCATCCAGCAGACCCCTTCTTTCGCCACTCAGCTTCAAAAGGAGATTCTCCAAGATGGCTGACAGGGCCCAGCCAGAGGAAAAGCCTGCAGGCCCAGCACTAGAAGGTGGGTCTCACCCCGACAATCTAAGCACCCCAGCCCCTTCCCAGAGGTCTGCACAGGCCCCCGCACGCTCGGAGACCCAAAAACGAGGACCCCAAACCTCTCTAAAGACCCTAGCAAGCCAGGCCGCTCGGGCCGCCTCGCAGACGAAAAATTCGCATAACGCTACCAAAAGTTCGCATGCCAGTACTAAAAGTTCGCATCCTCCACAGACAACTTCGCATACAGCGCTGAAAAGTTCGCATGAAGAGCATAAAAGTTCGCATGCCGCTCGCGCGGAAAATTCGCGTCAAGGGCAAGAAAGTTCGCATCAAAGTTCGCATGAAGAGCATAAAAGTTCGCATGCCGCTCCCGCGGAAAATTCGCGTCAAGGGCAAGAAAGTTCGCATCAAAGTTCGCATGAAGAGCATAAAAGTTCGCATGCCGCTCCCGCGGAAAATTCGCGTCAAGGGCAAGAAAGTTCGCATCAAAGTTCGCATGGAGAGCAAGCTGAAAATTCGCATCAACTTCATGAACATGCGCACTCTAGCCCTGAAAGTACGCGTTCACAGCCTGAATACTCCAGCCCACCACGAGCTGAGGCATTGCCAATAGGAATGTCATCCGACCAATTGATGGCGATGATGAGGTCTGTATTTAAGCAAGAGCTTCGTGGGGCGGTCAACGAGCTATCCCAACAGATTGCTGATGTGGGACAAAGGGTTGACTTACTTGAACACCAGTCGGACGAGATGGTCAAAGTCATCAACGAAGATAGGCTCAAGATAGACGAGCATGATGACCGACTAGAGGAAGCTGAAGCAAAATTAGAGGACCTGGAGAACAGGAGCAGAAGGTCAAATGTCCGCTTACGAGGCCTGCCGGAATCATTTACTGATTTGGAGGCGGTCGCAGCTAACCTGTTTGGAGCCCTTCTACCACAAATTGATTCCTCATTGCTTCGAGTGGTGCGTATACATCGCTCCCTAGTCAAAATGCGCAACCCAGAGCTACCAAGGGATGTCATCGCAAAATTCTACTCGGAAGACATCCGGGACAAGATCCTTTTAGCAGCCCGAGGCCTGACATCCCTCCCAGATGTCCCATCATCCGTCCAGATTTTCGCAGATCTGTCACCCATGACCATTCAAAAGAG
The DNA here is from genome assembly GCF_040937935.1 of Hyperolius riggenbachi. Classification (NCBI taxonomy): domain Eukaryota; kingdom Metazoa; phylum Chordata; class Amphibia; order Anura; family Hyperoliidae; genus Hyperolius; species Hyperolius riggenbachi. Next base: position 152,653,115 of record NC_090656.1, on the reverse strand, counting down.
GCGAGAAATGCGGCCCTACACCTTGGCCTTGCAACAAAAAGACATTCGCTACAGGTGGGGTTTCCCATTCATGATTACTTTCAAGATTGACAACAAGGTCTTCACCTGCAAGAAACCAGATGAAGTCAAGGCGATCCTCATAGAGGCTGACATACCATTCACTTTACCCTCTCCACCGACTCAACAGCCCAAGCCCAGACGTACGGGACGTCTGACCCAATCATGGAACACAGCACGAGGCTCTTCATCCTATCGCCCAAGAGCCCTTGACATGGATGCAGCTTGATATTCTTCTTGAAAGACTCAAGAGGACTCACCTCTCCTAGATCGCCGCTGGGAGACTCGAGGACTAACCCCTTTATGATGTGGGTCATTGTCTACCATTAACATTACTGGTTGTTAGAATATGATGGCCCACACGGGACTATATTGCTTCCTCAGACCTCCCCCTGCGGGACTGCAGGCCCCTTTATGATGCTGGGCCTGTCTCCCTCATGCTCGCCCTGTTATGGGTCATACCGTGAGGCTAAGGATGAACGCATATCCTGAAAATCATCGGGACACTGTCTTTACGGGTGATGCTTTTTTCTCTTGTTTATAATAGCTGACTCATTATGAGCTATAGTAATTTACTGTTGATTTATGTGCCCCGAGGCCTGGTGTTTAGGTTATATTATATGTTTTCTTTTTAGGTTTTAAGGCAGTTCAAGCTGGGACCACAGTTGTTGTCCCCCAATATCAGGATGGTGTCTGGATTATGGACCACACTGTTAGCGTGGACCCTTTTCCGGTCATTATCTCTGCACACTTGTGCTACTCCCTTTCCCCTAGTCTATGAATTCGTTTTCATAGATACCCCTTTAACCCCCAGAGTTGAGCGATGTGTTGTTTTATGTTTTTGCAGCCGATACTTATCCACCCCGACGACACGCACCCCCGATGTCTGGACCCTTCCCGGGTTTAGAGCTCATCAATCTACCACTTGGATATATCACTACCCATGACGAGCACTAGAACCTTTAATTTAATTTCACATAATGTCAGAGGCCTTAACTCCCCCCAAAAACGGAAGAAGGCAATTATGGAACTGGTGAGGTCCTCTCCTGATGTGATTTGTATTCAGGAGACGCACTTCACTGACAAGTCCCACCCGAAATTTTTCCACCTCCAATATCAGAGAACGTTCCTTTCAAATTACCATAAAAAACAGAGAGGAGTCCTGACTATGCTGGCTAATTCTTTTCCATTTGAATTATCATCACATCTTCATGATGAGGAGGGAACATACAGCATTTTATTAGGCCAACATCAGGACAAGACCCTATGCATTGTCAACATGTATGCTCCCCCAGGTAGAGCACTCGCTATATCCTCTAAGGTCTCCGACATTCTGTCGACACTCACATATGATTCCCTTATCTGGGCGGGCGACTTTAATGCAGCCCCCAATAATTCGATAGATAGAACACACCCAGCCAGACCTTCAGATGCCAAAAGAATTACACAATTTTTTGATAATCTGTTAAAATTGCATTCCCTCATTGATCTTTGGAGGGAATACAATGGCAATAAAAAAGGATACACCCATATGTCGGCACCATATAACTCTTATGCCAGGATTGACCTGATCTTGGCCTCCTCGAACTTGGTCTCCTCGTTAATATACTCCAGGATACTCCTGTGCCCGTGGTCAGATCATGACCCGGTGCTGGCCTCATTTCATTCTCTGACCCCAAAAACACAGAAATCACCCTGGCGGTTGAATGAATCGCTTCTCTATAATTCAGAGATCTATGAGAAAGTGGAATCCTCCCTAGACGATTATTTTCACCACAACGCATCGGAGGACATCTCCCCAGCTATGGTATGGCTAGCTCATAAGGCTGTGATTAGAGGCACCCTTATACAGATAGCATCTAAATTCAAGAGGGAACGGAAGGAAGTCCTATCTAATCTGGAACACAAATTACATAAATTACATCTAGCTAATCAACTCCACCCGACTAGATACCTCCTTAAACAAACACAAGACCTCCAACTTCAGATGGATGTCATACTGAATTCTGAGGTGGAAAAGGCTTTGCGATGGTCTGCGGCAACCGCATATGATCAAATCAATAAGCCCAAAAGATGGCTGGCGTCCAAACTTAGGGCCCAGCAGGCAGTTAATCGGGTGGTGAAGATTAGAGATAAAAGTGGAATGATCACTTCCAGTCCAGATAAAATATATGAGACCTTCTCCAACTATTATAGAAATTTATACTCGGATACCTCCCCTGACTCTTCCCCTCGACTGAGACAGAACTACCTGGCAGACACCATTAGGAAAACAGTTTCTGAAACTACCCTTACCATGCTTAATGCTGATGTTTCCCAGGAAGAATTACATGACGCAATTAAGAAATCGAAGCGTTCAAAAGCCCCCGGACCGGACGGACTGACTGCCCTATATTATAAAAAATACGAGACCACTCTCTCACCTCATCTTATCAAATTTTATAATCACATCTTGAAGGGAAATGCCCCCCCTCCTGAATTCTTGTCATCGGCCATCGTTGTGATCCCTAAACCCCAAAGAGACCCACTTTTACCTAAGAACTATCGCCCAATCTCCCTTCTTGGAGTGGATTACAAGCTTCTAACCTCTATTTTAGCGGAAAGGGTAAATAAAATCTTGCCGGCCTTGGTCAATAAGGACCAAGTCGGTTTTATTCCCATGAGACAAGCCCCGGACAATATAAGGAAGATTGTCAACTTGCAACAGTACTGCAAGCGGGCAGCCGTATGCATGGCCACCCTGTCGCTAGATATGGAGAAGGCCTTTGACCTTATAAAGTGGCCATACATGCTGGCTGTCCTACGACAATACGGAATTAAAGGTAACTTCTTAAACGCGATAACAGCACTTTACTCGGCCCCTTCTGCCGCATTAAAAATGCCTGCCTCCTTGAGGACTACATTTCCAATACAGAGAGGTACGAGACAAGGCTGCCCTCTCTCACCGGCAATCTTTGCGTTGGTGATGGAGCCTTTGGCAGAGAGGATACGGAGAACGCCTGAAATTACAGGAGTCATGATTAAATCTAAAGAATACAAACTTTCGCTATTCGCGGATGATATCCTCCTGACTCTAACTACACCGCACACTTCCATCCCAAAACTTCTTGAAGAGATTGACCACTTCTCAATGTTCTCCGGATTCAAATTAAATTTGGATAAATCAGAAGTAATGATAGCCGACATGCACCAAAATCAGGCCACAGCTTTAGCAGATTCCCTGGGACTGATATATCAGCCCAAATACATAAATTACTTAGGTATTAAATTAACTGTTGACCCACAGAAATTATATCTCACTAATTACCCGCCAATGTACGCCAAACTAGCAAAAGACTTGGAGACTTGGACTGACTATCCCCTCTCTATGTTGGGTAGAGTGGCGGCGGTCAGGATGACTTTACTTCCTCGACTACTCTATCTCTTTAGGACCATACCGATCCCCGTCACCAAAGGCCCGATACAACATTTACAAACCCTGATACAGCGCTTTATCTGGAGGAATCGGAAGGCTAGGATCAAATATCTGACATTAGCCAGACCCAGAGATCTCGGAGGCCTCAATGCCCCGCTGCTATTTAATTACTACAAGGCTGCCAGACTCACCCAGCTAGCCAGTGTTAATGCCCCTATTGAGACGGCTCCTCTGTGGGTAGAAATTGAATCATTGCTGGTAGCCCCCTTTTCCATGGTAGGACTCATGTGGGCCCGTAATATACCCATTCAGAAGATATCAAAAGTCTCACCCATTTCAGCATATGCCCTAAGCTTATGGTCTAGAACTAGGCAACTCTACTCTCTGCAATCTCCCACTTCGCTTATGACCTCCATACTTGGCAACCCGGATTTCCCTTTAGGGTTAAAGGTAGCGCAATATAAATGGTGGACTTATAATGGATTAACCAGAGTGGGTAAATTCTTGCTGGCCTTCAAAATTTGCACTCCGAAACACTTCTGCGAGAAATACAGAGTACCTCGGGAGGAGTGGGGCAGGCTAGAAGAGATATTCAGATACCTGGATACCATAGATCCACTTAGGACGATCCTCACTTACTCTCCATTCGAGATCAGATGTAAGAGTCGGCCGATTGATAGGGGGTTTATATCGGACACGTACGCCATACTCTCTCAACCAGTTCTGGATGGGAAGATTAAGGCCCAGCTGGACTGGGAGAGGGACTGTGGATTTGAACTATCAGAAACTAGATGGGCTCACTGTTCCACAACTTTAACACGTGGATCCCTGTTTTACTCATCCATAGAGACTTCCCTGAAGCTGCTTCACAGAACTTACCTCACCCCATATAAATTAAATCTCTTCAACCCTTCATCTACAGATTTTTGCTTTCGTAAGTGCAACCAAATTGGAAATTTATGGCACACATGGTGGGCCTGCCCCAAAGCACAAAGATTTTGGAAGGCTATCTGGGCAAAGATCAAATTGATCACCAACATTCAGACGGATTTAGATCCCTCTGTGATACTCCTTGGGAATAGACCAGCCCCAATCAAATATGCCCTCCACAAATTTATTCAATTTGTAATGGCACAAGCCAAGAGACATCTGGCACGCAATTGGAGGGGGAGATCTTTGTCTGTTGAGGCAGTCTTCAGGGAACTCAACAACACCATGGCTTCGGAACACATAAGGGCCAAAATTTTTGATACCATGGAAAGCTTTTATAAGGTGTGGGATCCGTGGATAGACTGGCAAGAGAACCTGGGTCTCTCACATGTTCTCCATGCATTTTGATCCTTGATCCACTCAGGGAGCCCTATGACTCTACGCTTCTACATGTATTAGCTTTTCCTCTGACACCAAGAAGATATCGTGTGGGATTGCATGGCGGGGGGTGGTACCACGGCTGTGTTACCCTGATTGTTAAGTTACGATAGCTCAACTCGTATCTTGCCCTTTCCCCTCTCTTCCCTCTTTTTTCCCCTGGACGTTACCTATGGCATGCTGTGGCTTTTCCACTCTAGGTGCGTCCCTGGATCCCATCCCTTTTCCCCTCGTCCTTCCTGTTCTTATCCTTCCCCCCTATCCCAAACAGTTGATAAAATAAGGGTTAAACAATCTGGGTTATAGTTATGATACATGTTTAGATTACAGAGTTGAAATCTCGGATTGGCAATGATTTGTTCACATGGTAAGCTATTATTTGCTACTCCCCGCATGTGGGGAATATTTGAACGTATTTGTTTGGTTCATGTGACTTTATTTCAATAAACACCCTTGAAACGAAAGAAAAATGACTATAGTTGAAGAGGTAATGGCCCCTAAACTATGTTCTGGGATGAAAAATACAGCTTCAGTGAAATCCGTTTGCAAATCGGAGTGATAGATTAGAATCTAGAGCCAACAGTAAGTTTTCTATGTTAAACCATTACACCATTGAAAAACTGGTTACGTCTGCAATCGAAAGAAAAATGACTATAGTTGAAGAGGTAATGGCCCCTAAACTATGTTCTGGGATGAAAAATACAGCTTCAGTGAAATCCGTTTGCAAATCGGAGTGATAAATTAGAATCTAGAGCCAACGGTACGTTTTCTATGTTAAACCATTACACCATTGAAAAACTGGTTACGTTTGCAATCGAAAGAAAAATGACTATAGTTGAAGAGGTAATGGCCCCTAAACTATGTTCTGGGATGAAAAATACAGCTTCAGTGAAATCCGTTTGCAAATCGGAGTGATAGATTAGAATTTAGAGCCAACGGTAAGTTTTCTATGTTAAATCATTACACCATTGAAAAACTGGTTACGTTTGCAATCGAAAGAAAAATGACTATAGTTGAAGAGGTAATGGCCCCTAAACTATGTTCTGGGATGAAAAATACAGCTTCAGTGAAATCCGTTTGCAAATCGGAGTGATAGATTAGAATCTAGAGCCAACGGTATGTTTTCTATGTTAAACCATTACACCATTGAAAAACTGGTTACGTCTGCAATCGAAAGAAAAATGACTATAGTTGAAGAGGTAATGGCCCCTAAACTATGTTCTGGGATGAAAAATACAGCTTCAGTGAAATCCGTTTGCAAATCGGAGTGATAGATTAGAATCTAGAGCCAACGGTAAGTTTTCTATGTTAAACCATTACACCATTGAAAAACTGGTTACGTTTGCAATCGAAAGAAAAATGACTATAGTTGAAGAGGTAATGGCCCCTAAACTATGTTCTGGGATGAAAAATACAGCTTCAGTGAAATCCGTTTGCAAATCGGAGTGATAGATTAGAATCTAGAGCCAACAGTAAGTTTTCTATGTTAAACCATTACACCATTGAAAAACTGGTTACGTTTGCAATTGAAAGAAAAATGACTATAGTTGAAGAAGTAATGGCCCCTAAACTATGTTCTGGGATGAAAGTTACAGCTTCAGTGAAATCCGTTTGCAAATCGGAGTGATAGATTAGAATCTAGAGCCAACGGTACGTTTTCTATGTTAAACCATTACACCATTGAAAAACTGGTTACGTTTGCAATCGAAAGAAAAATGACTATAGTTGAAGAGGTAATGGCCCCTAAACTATGTTCTGGGATGAAAGTTACAGCTTCAGTGAAATCCGTTTGCAAATCGGAGTGATAGATTAGAATCTAGAGCCAACGGTACGTTTTCTATGTTAAACCATTACACCATTGAAAAACTGGTTACGTTTGCAATCGAAAGAAAAATGACTATAGTTGAAGAGGTAATGGCCCCTAAACTATGTTCTGGGATAAAAAATACAGCTTCAGTGAAATCCGTTTGCAAATCGGAGTGATAGATTAGAATCTAGAGCCAACGGTAAGTTTTCTATGTTAAACCATTACACCATTGAAAAACTGGTTACGTTTGCAATCGAAAGAAAAATGACTATAGTTGAAGAAGTAATGGCCCCTAAACTATGTTCTGGGATGAAAAATACAGCTTCAGTGAAATCCGTTTGCAAATCGGAGTGATAGATTAGAATCTAGAGCCAACGGTAAGTTTTCTATGTTAAACCATTACACCATTGAAAAACTGGTTACGTTTGCAATCAAAAGAAAAATGACTATAGTTGAAGAGGTAATGGCCCCTAAACTATGTTCTGGGATGAAAAATACAGTTTCAGTGAAATCCGTTTGCAAATCGGAGTGATAGATTAGAATCTAGAGCCAACGGTACGTTTTCTATGTTAAACCATTACACCATTGAAAAACTGGTTACGTTTGCAATCGAAAGAAAAATGACTATAGTTGAAGAGGTAATGGCCCCTAAACTATGTTCTGGGATGAAAGTTACAGCTTCAGTGAAATCCGTTTGCAAATCGGAGTGATAGATTAGAATCTAGAGCCAACGGTAAGTTTTCTATGTTAAACCATTACACCATTGAAAAACTAGTTACATTTGCAATCGAAAGAAAAATGACTATAGTTGAAGAGGTAATGGCCCCTAAACTATGTTCTGGGATGAAAAATACAGCTTCAGTGAAATCCGTTTGCAAATCGGAGTGATAGATTAGAATCTAGAGCCAACGGTAAGTTTTCTATGTTAAACCATTACACCATTGAAAAACTGGTTACGTTTGCAATTGAAAGAAAAATGACTATAGTTGAAGAAGTAATGGCCCCTAAACTATGTTTTGGGATGAAAGTTACAGCTTCAGTGAAATCCGTTTGCAAATCGGAGTGATAGATTAGAATCTAGAGCCAACGGTACGTTTTCTATGTTAAACCATTACACCATTGAAAAACTGGTTACGTCTGCAATCGAAAGAAAAATGACTATAGTTGAAGAGGTAATGGCCCCTAAACTATGTTCTGGGATGAAAGTTACAGCTTCAGTGAAATCCGTTTGCAAATCGGAGTGATAGATTAGAATCTAGAGCCAACGGTACGTTTTCTATGTTAAACCATTACACCATTGAAAAACTAGTTACGTTTGCAATCGAAAGAAAAATGACTATAGTTGAAGAGGTAATGGCCCCTAAACTATGTTCTGGGATGAAAAATACAGCTTCAGTGAAATCCATTTGCAAATCGGAGTGATAGATTAGAATCTAGAGCCAACGGTACGTTTTCTATGTTAAACCATTACACCATTGAAAAACTGGTTACGTTTGCAATCGAAAGAAAAATGACTATAGTTGAAGAGGTAATGGCCCCTAAACTATGTTCTGGGATGAAAAATACAGCTTCAGTAAAATCCGTTTGCAAATCGGAGTGATAGATTAGAATCTAGAGCCAACGGTACGTTTTCTATGTTAAACCATTACACCATTGAAAAACTGGTTACGTCTGCAATCGAAAGAAAAATGACTATAGTTGAAGAGGTAATGGCCCCTAAACTATGTTCTGGGATGAAAAATACAGCTTCAGTGAAATCCGTTTGCAAATCGGAGTGATAAATTAGAATCTAGAGCCAACGGTACGTTTTCTATGTTAAACCATTACACCATTGAAAAACTGGTTACGTTTGCAATCGAAAGAAAAATGACTATAGTTGAAGAGGTAATGGCCCCTAAACTATGTTCTGGAATGAAAGTTACAGCTTCAGTGAAATCCGTTTGCAAATCGGAGTGATAGATTAGAATCTAGAGCCAACGGTAAGTTTTCTATGTTAAATCATTACACCATTGAAAAACTGGTTACGTTTGCAATCGAAAGAAAAATGACTATAGTTGAAGAGGTAATGGCCCCTAAACTATGTTCTGGGATGAAAAATACAGCTTCAGTGAAATCCGTTTGCAAATCGGAGTGATAGATTAGAATCTAGAGCCAACGGTACGTTTTCTATGTTAAACCATTACACCATTGAAAAACTGGTTACGTCTGCAATCGAAAGAAAAATGACTATAGTTGAAGAGTTAATGGCCCCTAAACTATGTTCTGGGACGAAAGTTACAGCTTCAGTGAAATCCGTTTGCAAATCGGAGTGATAGATTAGAATCTAGAGCCAACGGTAAGTTTTCTATGTTAAACCATTACACCATTGAAAAACTGGTTACGTTTGCAATCGAAAGAAAAATGACTATAGTTGAAGAGGTAATGTCCCCTAAACTATGTTCTGGGATGAAAAATACAGCTTCAGTGAAATCCGTTTGCAAATCGGAGTGATAGATTAGAATCTAGAGCCAACGGTACGTTTTCTATGTTAAACCATTACACCATTGAAAAACTGGTTACGTTTGCAATCGAAAGAAAAATGACTATAGTTGAAGAGGTAATGGCCCCTAAACTATGTTCTGGGATGAAAGTTACAGCTTCAGCGAAATCCGTTTGCAAATCGGAGTGATAGATTAGAATCTAGAGCCAACGGTACGTTTTCTATGTTAAACCATTACACCATTGAAAAACTGGTTACGTTTGCAATCGAAAGAAAAATGACTATAGTTGAAGAGGTAATGGCCCCTAAACTATGTTCTGGGATGAAAAATACAGCTTCAGTGAAATCCGTTTGCAAATCGGAGTGATAGATTAGAATCTAGAGCCAACGGTAAGTTTTCTATGTTAAACCATTACACCATTGAAAAACTGGTTACGTTTGCAATCGAAAGAAAAATGACTATAGTTGAAGAGGTAATGGCCCCTAAACTATGTTCTGGGATGAAAGTTACAGCTTCAGTGAAATCCGTTTGCAAATCGGAGTGATAGATTAGAATCTAGAGCCAACGGTACGTTTTCTATGTTAAACCATTACACCATTGAAAAACTGGTTACGTTTGCAATCGAAAGAAAAATGACTATAGTTGAAGAGGTAATGGCCCCTAAACTATGTTCTGGGATGAAAGTTACAGCTTCAGTGAAATCCGTTTGCAAATTGGAGTGATAGATTAGAATCTAGAGCCAACGGTACGTTTTCTATGTTAAACCATTACACCATTGAAAAACTGGTTACGTTTGCAATCAAAAGAAAAATGACTATAGTTGAAGAGGTAATGGCCCCTAAACTATGTTCTGGGATGAAAAATACAGTTTCAGTGAAATCCGTTTGCAAATCGGAGTGATAGATTAGAATCTAGAGCCAACGGTACGTTTTCTATGTTAAACCATTACACCATTGAAAAACTGGTTACGTTTGCAATCGAAAGAAAAATGACTATAGTTGAAGAGGTAATGGCCCCTAAACTATGTTCTGGGATGAAAGTTACAGCTTCAGTGAAATCCGTTTGCAAATCGGAGTGATAGATTAGAATCTAGAGCCAACGGTAAGTTTTCTATGTTAAACCATTACACCATTGAAAAACTAGTTACATTTGCAATCGAAAGAAAAATACTATAGTTGAAGAGGTAATGGCCCCTAAACTATGTTCTGGGATGAAAAATACAGCTTCAGTGAAATCCGTTTGCAAATCGGAGTGATAGATTAGAATCTAGAGCCAACGGTAAGTTTTCTATGTTAAACCATTACACCATTGAAAAACTGGTTACGTTTGCAATTGAAAGAAAAATGACTATAGTTGAAGAAGTAATGGCCCCTAAACTATGTTTTGGGATGAAAGTTACAGCTTCAGTGAAATCCGTTTGCAAATCGGAGTGATAGATTAGAATCTAGAGCCAACGGTACGTTTTCTATGTTAAACCATTACACCATTGAAAAACTGGTTACGTCTGCAATCGAAAGAAAAATGACTATAGTTGAAGAGGTAATGGCCCCTAAACTATGTTCTGGGATGAAAGTTACAGCTTCAGTGAAATCCGTTTGCAAATCGGAGTGATAGATTAGAATCTAGAGCCAACGGTACGTTTTCTATGTTAAACCATTACACCATTGAAAAACTAGTTACGTTTGCAATCGAAAGAAAAATGACTATAGTTGAAGAGGTAATGGCCCCTAAACTATGTTCTGGGATGAAAAATACAGCTTCAGTGAAATCCGTTTGCAAATCGGAGTGATAGATTAGAATCTAGAGCCAACGGTACGTTTTCTATGTTAAACCATTACACCATTGAAAAACTGGTTACGTTTGCAATCGAAAGAAAAATGACTATAGTTGAAGAGGTAATGGCCCCTAAACTATGTTCTGGGATGAAAAATACAGCTTCAGTAAAATCCGTTTGCAAATCGGAGTGATAGATTAGAATCTAGAGCCAACGGTACATTTTCTATGTTAAACCATTACACCATTGAAAAACTGGTTACGTCTGCAATCAAAAGAAAAATGACTATAGTTGAAGAGGTAATGGCCCCTAAACTATGTTCTGGGATGAAAAATACAGCTTCAGTGAAATCCGTTTGCAAATCGGAGTGATAAATTAGAATCTAGAGCCAACGGTACGTTTTCTATGTTAAACCATTACACCATTGAAAAACTGGTTACGTTTGCAATCGAAAGAAAAATGACTATAGTTGAAGAGGTAATGGCCCCTAAACTATGTTCTGGGATGAAAGTTACAGCTTCAGCGAAATCCGTTTGCAAATCGGAGTGATAGATTAGAATCTAGAGCCAACGGTACGTTTTCTATGTTAAACCATTACACCATTGAAAAACTGGTTACGTTTGCAATCGAAAGAAAAATGACTATAGTTGAAGAGGTAATGGCCCCTAAACTATGTTCTGGGATGAAAAATACAGCTTCAGTGAAATCCGTTTGCAAATCGGAGTGATAGATTAGAATCTAGAGCCAACGGTAAGTTTTCTATGTTAAACCATTACACCATTGAAAAACTGGTTACGTTTGCAATCGAAAGAAAAATGACTATAGTTGAAGAGGTAATGGCCCCTAAACTATGTTCTGGGATGAAAGTTACAGCTTCAGTGAAATCCGTTTGCAAATCGGAGTGATAGATTAGAATCTAGAGCCAACGGTACGTTTTCTATGTTAAACCATTACACCATTGAAAAACTGGTTACGTTTGCAATCGAAAGAAAAATGACTATAGTTGAAGAGGTAATGGCCCCTAAACTATGTTCTGGGATGAAAGTTACAGCTTCAGTGAAATCCGTTTGCAAATCGGAGTGATAGATTAGAATCTAGAGCCAACGGTACGTTTTCTATGTTAAACCATTACACCATTGAAAAACTGGTTCCGTTTGCAATCAAAAGAAAAATGACTATAGTTGAAGAGGTAATGGCCCCTAAACTATGTTCTGGGATGAAAAATACAGCTTCAGTGAAATCCGTTTGCAAATCGGAGTGATAAATTAGAATCTAGAGCCAACGGTACGTTTTCTATGTTAAACCATTACACCATTGAAAAACTGGTTACGTTTGCAATCGAAAGAAAAATGACTATAGTTGAAGAGGTAATGGCCCCTAAACTATGTTCTGGAATGAAAGTTACAGCTTCAGTGAAATCCGTTTGCAAATCGGAGTGATAGATTAGAATCTAGAGCCAACGGTAAGTTTTCTATGTTAAATCATTACACCATTGAAAAACTGGTTACGTTTGCAATCGAAAGAAAAATGACTATAGTTGAAGAGGTAATGGCCCCTAAACTATGTTCTGGGATGAAAAATACAGCTTCAGTGAAATCCGTTTGCAAATCGGAGTGATAGATTAGAATCTAGAGCCAACGGTACGTTTTCTATGTTAAACCATTACACCATTGAAAAACTGGTTACGTCTGCAATCGAAAGAAAAATGACTATAGTTGAAGAGTTAATGGCCCCTAAACTATGTTCTGGGACGAAAGTTACAGCTTCAGTGAAATCCGTTTGCAAATCGGAGTGATAGATTAGAATCTAGAGCCAACGGTAAGTTTTCTATGTTAAACCATTACACCATTGAAAAACTGGTTACGTTTGCAATCGAAAGAAAAATGACTATAGTTGAAGAGGTAATGTCCCCTAAACTATGTTCTGGGATGAAAAATACAGCTTCAGTGAAATCCGTTTGCAAATCGGAGTGATAGATTAGAATCTAGAGCCAACGGTACGTTTTCTATGTTAAACCATTACACCATTGAAAAACTGGTTACGTTTGCAATCGAAAGAAAAATGACTATAGTTGAAGAGGTAATGGCCCCTAAACTATGTTCTGGGATGAAAGTTACAGCTTCAGCGAAATCCGTTTGCAAATCGGAGTGATAGATTAGAATCTAGAGCCAACGGTACGTTTTCTATGTTAAACCATTACACCATTGAAAAACTGGTTACGTTTGCAATCGAAAGAAAAATGACTATAGTTGAAGAGGTAATGGCCCCTAAACTATGTTCTGGGATGAAAAATACAGCTTCAGTGAAATCCGTTTGCAAATCGGAGTGATAGATTAGAATCTAGAGCCAACGGTAAGTTTTCTATGTTAAACCATTACACCATTGAAAAACTGGTTACGTTTGCAATCGAAAGAAAAATGACTATAGTTGAAGAGGTAATGGCCCCTAAACTATGTTCTGGGATGAAAGTTACAGCTTCAGTGAAATCCGTTTGCAAATCGGAGTGATAGATTAGAATCTAGAGCCAACGGTACGTTTTCTATGTTAAACCATTACACCATTGAAAAACTGGTTACGTTTGCAATCGAAAGAAAAATGACTATAGTTGAAGAGGTAATGGCCCCTAAACTATGTTCTGGGATGAAAGTTACAGCTTCAGTGAAATCCGTTTGCAAATTGGAGTGATAGATTAGAATCTAGAGCCAACGGTACGTTTTCTATGTTAAACCATTACACCATTGAAAAACTGGTTACGTTTGCAATCAAAAGAAAAATGACTATAGTTGAAGAGGTAATGGCCCCTAAACTATGTTCTGGGATGAAAAATACAGTTTCAGTGAAATCCGTTTGCAAATCGGAGTGATAGATTAGAATCTAGAGCCAACGGTACGTTTTCTATGTTAAACCATTACACCATTGAAAAACTGGTTACGTTTGCAATCGAAAGAAAAATGACTATAGTTGAAGAGGTAATGGCCCCTAAACTATGTTCTGGGATGAAAGTTACAGCTTCAGTGAAATCCGTTTGCAAATCGGAGTGATAGATTAGAATCTAGAGCCAACGGTAAGTTTTCTATGTTAAACCATTACACCATTGAAAAACTAGTTACATTTGCAATCGAAAGAAAAATGACTATAGTTGAAGAGGTAATGGCCCCTAAACTATGTTCTGGGATGAAAAATACAGCTTCAGTGAAATCCGTTTGCAAATCGGAGTGATAGATTAGAATCTAGAGCCAACGGTAAGTTTTCTATGTTAAACCATTACACCATTGAAAAACTGGTTACGTTTGCAATTGAAAGAAAAATGACTATAGTTGAAGAAGTAATGGCCCCTAAACTATGTTTTGGGATGAAAGTTACAGCTTCAGTGAAATCCGTTTGCAAATCGGAGTGATAGATTAGAATCTAGAGCCAACGGTACGTTTTCTATGTTAAACCATTACACCATTGAAAAACTGGTTACGTCTGCAATCGAAAGAAAAATGACTATAGTTGAAGAGGTAATGGCCCCTAAACTATGTTCTGGGATGAAAGTTACAGCTTCAGTGAAATCCGTTTGCAAATCGGAGTGATAGATTAGAATCTAGAGCCAACGGTACGTTTTCTATGTTAAACCATTACACCATTGAAAAACTAGTTACGTTTGCAATCGAAAGAAAAATGACTATAGTTGAAGAGGTAATGGCCCCTAAACTATGTTCTGGGATGAAAAATACAGCTTCAGTGAAATCCGTTTGCAAATCGGAGTGATAGATTAGAATCTAGAGCCAACGGTACGTTTTCTATGTTAAACCATTACACCATTGAAAAACTGGTTACGTTTGCAATCGAAAGAAAAATGACTATAGTTGAAGAGGTAATGGCCCCTAAACTATGTTCTGGGATGAAAAATACAGCTTCAGTAAAATCCGTTTGCAAATCGGAGTGATAGATTAGAATCTAGAGCCAACGGTACGTTTTCTATGTTAAACCATTACACCATTGAAAAACTGGTTACGTCTGCAATCAAAAGAAAAATGACTATAGTTGAAGAGGTAATGGCCCCTAAACTATGTTCTGGGATGAAAAATACAGCTTCAGTGAAATCCGTTTGCAAATCGGAGTGATAAATTAGAATCTAGAGCCAACGGTACGTTTTCTATGTTAAACCATTACACCATTGAAAAACTGGTTACGTTTGCAATCGAAAGAAAAATGACTATAGTTGAAGAGGTAATGGCCCCTAAACTATGTTCTGGGATGAAAGTTACAGCTTCAGCGAAATCCGTTTGCAAATCGGAGTGATAGATTAGAATCTAGAGCCAACGGTACGTTTTCTATGTTAAACCATTACACCATTGAAAAACTGGTTACGTTTGCAATCGAAAGAAAAATGACTATAGTTGAAGAGGTAATGGCCCCTAAACTATGTTCTGGGATGAAAAATACAGCTTCAGTGAAATCCGTTTGCAAATCGGAGTGATAGATTAGAATCTAGAGCCAACGGTAAGTTTTCTATGTTAAACCATTACACCATTGAAAAACTGGTTACGTTTGCAATCGAAAGAAAAATGACTATAGTTGAAGAGGTAATGGCCCCTAAACTATGTTCTGGGATGAAAGTTACAGCTTCAGTGAAATCCGTTTGCAAATCGGAGTGATAGATTAGAATCTAGAGCCAACGGTACGTTTTCTATGTTAAACCATTACACCATTGAAAAACTGGTTACGTTTGCAATCGAAAGAAAAATGACTATAGTTGAAGAGGTAATGGCCCCTAAACTATGTTCTGGGATGAAAGTTACAGCTTCAGTGAAATCCGTTTGCAAATCGGAGTGATAGATTAGAATCTAGAGCCAACGGTACGTTTTCTATGTTAAACCATTACACCATTGAAAAACTGGTTCCGTTTGCAATCAAAAGAAAAATGACTATAGTTGAAGAGGTAATGGCCCCTAAACTATGTTCTGGGATGAAAAATACAGTTTCAGTGAAATCCGTTTGCAAATCGGAGTGATAGATTAGAATCTAGAGCCAACGGTAAGTTTTCTATGTTAAACCATTACACCATTGAAAAACTAGTTACATTTGCAATCGAAAGAAAAATGACTATAGTTGAAGAGGTAATGGCCCCTAAACTATGTTCTGGGATGAAAAATACAGCTTCAGTGAAATCCGTTTGCAAATCGGAGTGATAGATTAGAATCTAGAGCCAACGGTAAGTTTTCTATGTTAAACCATTACACCATTGAAAAACTGGTTACGTTTGCAATTGAAAGAAAAATGACTATAGTTGAAGAAGCAATGGCCCCTAAACTATGTTTTGGGATGAAAGTTACAGCTTCAGTGAAATCCGTTTGCAAATCGGAGTGATAGATTAGAATCTAGAGCCAACGGTACGTTTTCTATGTTAAACCATTACACCATTGAAAAACTGGTTACGTCTGCAATCGAAAGAAAAATGACTATAGTTGAAGAGGTAATGGCCCCTAAACTATGTTCTGGGATGAAAGTTACAGCTTCAGTGAAATCCGTTTGCAAATCGGAGTGATAGATTAGAATCTAGAGCCAACGGTACGTTTTCTATGTTAAACCATTACACCATTGAAAAACTAGTTACGTTTGCAATCGAAAGAAAAATGACTATAGTTGAAGAGGTAATGGCCCCTAAACTATGTTCTGGGATGAAAAATACAGCTTCAGTGAAATCCGTTTGCAAATCGGAGTGATAGATTAGAATCTAGAGCCAACGGTACGTTTTCTATGTTAAACCATTACACCATTGAAAAACTGGTTACGTTTGCAATCGAAAGAAAAATGACTATAGTTGAAGAGGTAATGGCCCCTAAACTATGTTCTGGGATGAAAAATACAGCTTCAGTAAAATCCGTTTGCAAATCGGAGTGATAGATTAGAATCTAGAGCCAACGGTACGTTTTCTATGTTAAACCATTACACCATTAAAAAACTGGTTACGTCTGCAATCAAAAGAAAAATGACTATAGTTGAAGAGGTAATGGCCCCTAAACTATGTTCTGGGATGAAAAATACAGCTTCAGTGAAATCCGTTTGCAAATCGGAGTGATAAATTAGAATCTAGAGCCAACGGTACGTTTTCTATGTTAAACCATTACACCATTGAAAAACTGGATACGTTTGCAATCGAAAGAAAAATGACTATAGTTGAAGAGGTAATGGCCCCTAAACTATGTTCTGGGATGAAAGTTACAGCTTCAGTGAAATCCGTTTGCAAATCGGAGTGATAGATTAGAATCTAGAGCCAACGGTAAGTTTTCTATGTTAAATCATTACACCATTGAAAAACTGGTTACGTTTGCAATCGAAAGAAAAATGACTATAGTTGAAGAGGTAATGGCCCCTAAACTATGTTCTGGGATGAAAAATACAGCTTCAGTGAAATCCGTTTGCAAATCGGAGTGATAGATTAGAATCTAGAGCCAACGGTACGTTTTCTATGTTAAACCATTACACCATTGAAAAACTGGTTACGTCTGCAATCGAAAGAAAAATGACTATAGTTGAAGAGGTAATGGCCCCTAAACTATGTTCTGGGATGATAGTTACAGCTTCAGTGAAATCCGTTTGCAAATCGGAGTGATAGATTAGAATCTAGAGCCAACGGTAAGTTTTCTATGTTAAACCATTACACCATTGAAAAACTGGTTACGTTTGCAATCGAAAGAAAAATGACTATAGTTGAAGAGGTAATGTCCCCTAAACTATGTTCTGGGATGAAAAATACAGCTTCAGTGAAATCCGTTTGCAAATCGGAGTGATAGATTAGAATCTAGAGCCAACAGTAAGTTTTCTATGTTAAACCATTACACCATTGAAAAACTGGTTACGTTTGCAATTGAAAGAAAAATGACTATAGTTGAAGAAGTAATGGCCCCTAAACTATGTTCTGGGATGAAAGTTACAGCTTCAGTGAAATCCGTTTGCAAATCGGAGTGATAGATTAGAATCTAGAGCCAACGGTACGTTTTCTATGTTAAACCATTACACCATTGAAAAACTGGTTACGTCTGCAATCGAAAGAAAAATGACTATAGTTGAAGAGGTAATGGCCCCTAAACTATGTTCTGGGATGAAAGTTACAGCTTCAGTGAAATCCGTTTGCAAATCGGAGTGATAGATTAGAATCTAGAGCCAACGGTACGTTTTCTATGTTAAACCATTACACCATTGAAAAACTAGTTACGTTTGCAATCGAAAGAAAAATGACTATAGTTGAAGAGGTAATGGCCCCTAAACTATGTTCTGGGATGAAAAATACAGCTTCAGTGAAATCCGTTTGCAAATCGGAGTGATAGATTAGAATCTAGAGCCAACGGTACGTTTTCTATGTTAAACCATTACACCATTGAAAAACTGGTTACGTTTGCAATCGAAAGAAAAATGACTATAGTTGAAGAGGTAATGGCCCCTAAACTATGTTCTGGGATGAAAAATACAGCTTCAGTAAAATCCGTTTGCAAATCGGAGTGATAGATTAGAATCTAGAGCCAACGGTACGTTTTCTATGTTAAACCATTACACCATTGAAAAACTGGTTACGTCTGCAATCAAAAGAAAAATGACTATAGTTGAAGAGGTAATGGCCCCTAAACTATGTTCTGGGATGAAAAATACAGCTTCAGTGAAATCCGTTTGCAAATCGGAGTGATAAATTAGAATCTAGAGCCAACGGTACGTTTTCTATGTTAAACCATTACACCATTGAAAAACTGGTTACGTTTGCAATCGAAAGAAAAATGACTATAGTTGAAGAGGTAATGGCCCCTAAACTATGTTCTGGGATGAAAGTTACAGCTTCAGCGAAATCCGTTTGCAAATCGGAGTGATAGATTAGAATCTAGAGCCAACGGTACGTTTTCTATGTTAAACCATTACACCATTGAAAAACTGGTTACGTTTGCAATCGAAAGAAAAATGACTATAGTTGAAGAGGTAATGGCCCCTAAACTATGTTCTGGGATGAAAAATACAGCTTCAGTGAAATCCGTTTGCAAATCGGAGTGATAGATTAGAATCTAGAGCCAACGGTAAGTTTTCTATGTTAAACCATTACACCATTGAAAAACTGGTTACGTTTGCAATCGAAAGAAAAATGACTATAGTTGAAGAGGTAATGGCCCCTAAACTATGTTCTGGGATGAAAGTTACAGCTTCAGTGAAATCCGTTTGCAAATCGGAGTGATAGATTAGAATCTAGAGCCAACGGTACGTTTTCTATGTTAAACCATTACACCATTGAAAAACTGGTTACGTTTGCAATCGAAAGAAAAATGACTATAGTTGAAGAGGTAATGGCCCCTAAACTATGTTCTGGGATGAAAGTTACAGCTTCAGTGAAATCCGTTTGCAAATCGGAGTGATAGATTAGAATCTAGAGCCAACGGTACGTTTTCTATGTTAAACCATTACACCATTGAAAAACTGGTTACGTTTGCAATCAAAAGAAAAATGACTATAGTTGAAGAGGTAATGGCCCCTAAACTATGTTCTGGGATGAAAAATACAGTTTCAGTGAAATCCGTTTGCAAATCGGAGTGATAGATTAGAATCTAGAGCCAACGGTAAGTTTTCTATGTTAAACCATTACACCATTGAAAAACTAGTTACATTTGCAATCGAAAGAAAAATGACTATAGTTGAAGAGGTAATGGCCCCTAAACTATGTTCTGGGATGAAAAATACAGCTTCAGTGAAATCCGTTTGCAAATCGGAGTGATAGATTAGAATCTAGAGCCAACGGTAAGTTTTCTATGTTAAACCATTACACCATTGAAAAACTGGTTACGTTTGCAATTGAAAGAAAAATGACTATAGTTGAAGAAGCAATGGCCCCTAAACTATGTTTTGGGATGAAAGTTACAGCTTCAGTGAAATCCGTTTGCAAATCGGAGTGATAGATTAGAATCTAGAGCCAACGGTACGTTTTCTATGTTAAACCATTACACCATTGAAAAACTGGTTACGTCTGCAATCGAAAGAAAAATGACTATAGTTGAAGAGGTAATGGCCCCTAAACTATGTTCTGGGATGAAAGTTACAGCTTCAGTGAAATCCGTTTGCAAATCGGAGTGATAGATTAGAATCTAGAGCCAACGGTACGTTTTCTATGTTAAACCATTACACCATTGAAAAACTAGTTACGTTTGCAATCGAAAGAAAAATGACTATAGTTGAAGAGGTAATGGCCCCTAAACTATGTTCTGGGATGAAAAATACAGCTTCAGTGAAATCCGTTTGCAAATCGGAGTGATAAATTAGAATCTAGAGCCAACGGTACGTTTTCTATGTTAAACCATTACACCATTGAAAAACTGGTTACGTTTGCAATCGAAAGAAAAATGACTATAGTTGAAGAGGTAATGGCCCCTAAACTATGTTCTGGGATGAAAGTTACAGCTTCAGTGAAATCCGTTTGCAAATCGGAGTGATAGATTAGAATCTAGAGCCAACGGTAAGTTTTCTATGTTAAATCATTACACCATTGAAAAACTGGTTACGTTTGCAATCGAAAGAAAAATGACTATAGTTGAAGAGGTAATGGCCCCTAAACTATGTTCTGGGATGAAAAATACAGCTTCAGTGAAATCCGTTTGCAAATCGGAGTGATAGATTAGAATCTAGAGCCAACGGTACGTTTTCTATGTTAAACCATTACACCATTGAAAAACTGGTTACGTCTGCAATCGAAAGAAAAATGACTATAGTTGAAGAGGTAATGGCCCCTAAACTATGTTCTGGGATGATAGTTACAGCTTCAGTGAAATCCGTTTGCAAATCGGAGTGATAGATTAGAATCTAGAGCCAACGGTAAGTTTTCTATGTTAAACCATTACACCATTGAAAAACTGGTTACGTTTGCAATCGAAAGAAAAATGACTATAGTTGAAGAGGTAATGTCCCCTAAACTATGTTCTGGGATGAAAAATACAGCTTCAGTGAAATCCGTTTGCAAATCGGAGTGATAGATTAGAATCTAGAGCCAACAGTAAGTTTTCTATGTTAAACCATTACACCATTGAAAAACTGGTTACGTTTGCAATTGAAAGAAAAATGACTATAGTTGAAGAAGTAATGGCCCCTAAACTATGTTCTGGGATGAAAGTTACAGCTTCAGTGAAATCCGTTTGCAAATCGGAGTGATAGATTAGAATCTAGAGCCAACGGTACGTTTTCTATGTTAAACCATTACACCATTGAAAAACTGGTTACGTTTGCAATCGAAAGAAAAATGACTATAGTTGAAGAGGTAATGGCCCCTAAACTATGTTCTGGGATGAAAGTTACAGCTTCAGCGAAATCCGTTTGCAAATCGGAGTGATAGATTAGAATCTAGAGCCAACGGTACGTTTTCTATGTTAAACCATTACACCATTGAAAAACTGGTTACGTTTGCAATCGAAAGAAAAATGACTATAGTTGAAGAGGTAATGGCCCCTAAACTATGTTCTGGGATGAAAGTTACAGCTTCAGCGAAATCCGTTTGCAAATCGGAGTGATAGATTAGAATCTAGAGCCAACGGTACGTTTTCTATGTTAAACCATTACACCATTGAAAAACTGGTTACGTTTGCAATCGAAAGAAAAATGACTATAGTTGAAGAGGTAATGGCCCCTAAACTATGTTCTGGGATGAAAGTTACAGCTTCAGTGAAATCCGTTTGCAAATCGGAGTGATAGATTAGAATCTAGAGCCAACGGTACGTTTTCTATGTTAAACCATTACACCATTGAAAGACTAGTTACGTTTGCAATCGAAAGAAAAATGACTATAGTTGAAGAGGTAATGGCCCCTAAACTATGTTCTGGGATGAAAAATACAGCTTCAGTGAAATCCGTTTGCAAATCGGAGTGATAGATTAGAATCTAGAGCCAACAGTAAGTTTTCTATGTTAAACCATTACACCATTGAAAAACTGGTTACGTTTGCAATTGAAAGAAAAATGACTATAGTTGAAGAAGTAATGGCCCCTAAACTATGTTCTGGGATGAAAGTTAGAGCTTCAGTGAAATCCGTTTGCAAATCGGAGTGATAGATTAGAATCTAGAGCCAACGGTACGTTTTCTATGTTAAACCATTACACCATTGAAAAACTGGTTACGTTTGCAATCGAAAGAAAAATGACTATAGTTGAAGAGGTAATGGCCCGTATACTATGTTCTGGGATGAAAGTTACAGCTTCAGCGAAATCCGTTTGCAAATCGGAGTGATAGATTAGAATCTAGAGCCAACGGTACGTTTTCTATGTTAAACCATTACACCATTGAAAAACTGGTTACGTTTGCAATCGAAAGAAAAATGACTATAGTTGAAGAGGTAATGGCCCCTAAACTATATTCTGGGATGAAAAATACAGCTTCAGTGAAATCCGTTTGCAAATCGGAGTGATAGATTAGAATCTAGAGCCAACGGTAAGTTTTCTATGTTAAACCATTACACCATTGAAAAACTGGTTACGTTTGCAATCGAAAGAAAAATGACTATAGTTGAAGAGGTAATGGCCCCTAAACTATGTTCTGGGATGAAAAATACAGCTTCAGTGAAATCCGTTTGCAAATCGGAGTGATAGATTAGAATCTAGAGCCAACGGTACGTTTTCTATGTTAAACCATTACACCATTGAAAAACTGGTTACGTTTGCAATCGAAAGAAAAATGACTATAGTTGAAGAGGTAATGGCCCCTAAACTATGTTCTGGGATGAAAGTTACAGCTTCAGTGAAATCCGTTTGCAAATCGGAGTGATAGATTAGAATCTAGAGCCAACAGTAAGTTTTCTATGTTAAACCATTACACCATTGAAAAACTAGTTACATTTGCAATCGAAAGAAAAATGACTATAGTTGAAGAGGTAATGGCCCCTAAACTATGTTCTGGGATGAAAAATACAGCTTCAGTGAAATCCGTTTGCAAATCGGAGTGATAGATTAGAATCTAGAGCCAACGGTAAGTTTTCTATGTTAAACCATTACACCATTGAAAAACTAGTTACATTTGCAATCGAAAGAAAAATGACTATAGTTGAAGAGGTAATGGCCCCTAAACTATGTTCTGGGATGAAAAATACAGCTTCAG
This sequence comes from Hyperolius riggenbachi, assembly GCF_040937935.1. Taxonomy (NCBI): domain Eukaryota; kingdom Metazoa; phylum Chordata; class Amphibia; order Anura; family Hyperoliidae; genus Hyperolius; species Hyperolius riggenbachi. The sequence goes on along the minus strand of NC_090656.1, from coordinate 152,630,121 downwards.
TGAAATCCGTTTGCAAATCGGAGTGATAGATTAGAATCTAGAGCCAACGGTAAGTTTTCTATGTTAAACCATTACACCATTGAAAAACTAGTTACATTTGCAATCGAAAGAAAAATGACTGTAGTTGAAGAGGTAATGGCCCGTATACTATGTTCTGGGATGAAAGTTACAGCTTCAGCGAAATCCGTTTGCAAATCGGAGTGATAGATTAGAATCTAGAGCCAACGGTACGTTTTCTATGTTAAACCATTACACCATTGAAAAACTGGTTACGTTTGCAATCGAAAGAAAAATGACTATAGTTGAAGAGGTAATGGCCCCTAAACTATATTCTGGGATGAAAAATACAGCTTCAGTGAAATCCGTTTGCAAATCGGAGTGATAGATTAGAATCTAGAGCCAACGGTAAGTTTTCTATGTTAAACCATTACACCATTGAAAAACTGGTTACGTTTGCAATCGAAAGAAAAATGACTATAGTTGAAGAGGTAATGGCCCCTAAACTATGTTCTGGGATGTAAAAAAAAAAGCTTCAGTGAAATCCGTTTGCAAATCGGAGTGATAGATTAGAATCTAGAGCCAACGGTACGTTTTCTATGTTAAACCATTACACCATTGAAAAACTGGTTACGTTTGCAATCGAAAGAAAAATGACTATAGTTGAAGAGGTAATGGCCCCTAAACTATGTTCTGGGATGAAAGTTACAGCTTCAGTGAAATCCGTTTGCAAATCGGAGTGATAGATTAGAATCTAGAGCCAACAGTAAGTTTTCTATGTTAAACCATTACACCATTGAAAAACTAGTTACATTTGCAATCGAAAGAAAAATGACTATAGTTGAAGAGGTAATGGCCCCTAAACTATGTTCTGGGATGAAAAATACAGCTTCAGTGAAATCCGTTTGCAAATCGGAGTGATAGATTAGAATCTAGAGCCAACGGTAAGTTTTCTATGTTAAACCATTACACCATTGAAAAACTGGTTACGTTTGCAATTGAAAGAAGAATTACTATAGTTGAAGAAGTAATGGCCCCTAAACTATGTTCTGGGATGAAAGTTACAGCTTCAGTGAAATCCGTTTGCAAATCGGAGTGATAGATTAGAATCTAGAGCCAACGGTACGTTTTCTATGTTAAACCATTACACCATTGAAAAACTGGTTACGTCTGCAATTGAAAGAAAAATGACTATAGTTGAAGAGGTAATGGCCCCTAAACTATGTTCTGGGATGAAAGTTACAGCTTCAGTGAAATCCGTTTGCAAATCGGAGTGATAGATTAGAATCTAGAGCCAACGGTACGTTTTCTATGTTAAACCATTACACCATTGAAAGACTAGTTACGTTTGCAATCGAAAGAAAAATGACTATAGTTGAAGAGGTAATGGCCCCTAAACTATGTTCTGGGATGAAAAATACAGCTTCAGTGAAATCCGTTTGCAAATCGGAGTGATAGATTAGAATCTAGAGCCAACGGTACGTTTTCTATGTTAAACCATTACACCATTGAAAAACTGGTTACGTTTGCAATCGAAAGAAAAATGACTATAGTTGAAGAGGTAATGGCCCCTAAACTATGTTCTGGGATGAAAGTTACAGCTTCAGTGAAATCCGTTTGCAAATCGGAGTGATAGATTAGAATCTAGAGCCAACGGTACGTTTTCTATGTTAAACCATTACACCATTGAAAAACTGGTTACGTTTGCAATCGAAAGAAAAATGACTATAGTTGAAGAGGTAATGGCCCCTAAACTATGTTCTGGGATGAAAGTTACAGCTTCAGCGAAATCCGTTTGCAAATCGGAGTGATAGATTAGAATCTAGAGCCAACGGTACGTTTTCTATGTTAAACCATTACACCATTGAAAAACTGGTTACGTTTGCAATCGAAAGAAAAATGACTATAGTTGAAGAGGTAATGGCCCCTAAACTATGTTCTGGGATGAAAGTTACAGCTTTAGCGAAATCCGTTTGCAAATCGGAGTGATAGATTAGAATCTAGAGCCAACGGTACGTTTTCTATGTTAAACCATTACACCATTGAAAAACTGGTTACGTTTGCAATCGAAAGAAAAATGACTATAGTTGAAGAGGTAATGGCCCCTAAACTATGTTCTGGGATGAAAAATACAGCTTCAGTGAAATCCGTTTGCAAATCGGAGTGATAGATTAGAATCTAGAGCCAACGGTAAGTTTTCTATGTTAAACCATTACACCATTGAAAAACTGGTTACGTTTGCAATCGAAAGAAAAATGACTATAGTTGAAGAGGTAATGGCCCCTAAACTATGTTCTGGGATGAAAAATACAGCTTCAGTGAAATCCGTTTGCAAATCGGAGTGATAGATTAGAATCTAGAGCCAACGGTACGTTTTCTATGTTAAACCATTACACCATTGAAAAACTGGTTACGTTTGCAATCGAAAGAAAAATGACTATAGTTGAAGAGGTAATGGCCCCTAAACTATGTTCTGGGATGAAAGTTACAGCTTCAGTGAAATCCGTTTGCAAATCGGAGTGATAGATTAGAATCTAGAGCCAACAGTAAGTTTTCTATGTTAAACCATTACACCATTGAAAAACTAGTTACATTTGCAATCGAAAGAAAAATGACTATAGTTGAAGAGGTAATGGCCCCTAAACTATGTTCTGGGATGAAAAATACAGCTTCAGTGAAATCCGTTTGCAAATCGGAGTGATAGATTAGAATCTAGAGCCAACGGTAAGTTTTCTATGTTAAACCATTACACCATTGAAAAACTGGTTACGTTTGCAATTGAAAGAAAAATTACTATAGTTGAAGAAGTAATGGCCCCTAAACTATGTTCTGGGATGAAAGTTACAGCTTCAGTGAAATCCGTTTGCAAATCGGAGTGATAGATTAGAATCTAGAGCCAACGGTACGTTTTCTATGTTAAACCATTACACCATTGAAAAACTGGTTACGTCTGCAATCGAAAGAAAAATGACTATAGTTGAAGAGGTAATGGCCCCTAAACTATGTTCTGGGATGAAAGTTACAGCTTCAGTGAAATCCGTTTGCAAATCGGAGTGATAGATTAGAATCTAGAGCCAACGGTACGTTTTCTATGTTAAACCATTACACCATTGAAAGACTAGTTACGTTTGCAATCGAAAGAAAAATGACTATAGTTGAAGAGGTAATGGCCCCTAAACTATGTTCTGGGATGAAAGTTACAGCTTCAGTGAAATCCGTTTGCAAATCGGAGTGATAGATTAGAATCTAGAGCCAACGGTAAGTTTTCTATGTTAAACCATTACACCATTGAAAAACTAGTTACATTTGCAATCGAAAGAAAAATGACGCCCTGAAAGTACGCGTTCACAGCCTGAATACTCCAGCCCACCACGAGCTGAGGCATTGCCAATAGGAATGTCATCCGACCAATTGATGGCGATGATGAGGTCTGTATTTAAGCAAGAGCTTCGTGGGGCGGTCAACGAGCTATCCCAACAGATTGCTGATGTGGGACAAAGGGTTGACTTACTTGAACACCAGTCGGACGAGATGGTCAAAGTCATCAACGAAGATAGGCTCAAGATAGACGAGCATGATGACCGACTAGAGGAAGCTGAAGCAAAATTAGAGGACCTGGAGAACAGGAGCAGAAGGTCAAATGTCCGCTTACGAGGCCTGCCGGAATCATTTACTGATTTGGAGGCGGTCGCAGCTAACCTGTTTGGAGCCCTTCTACCACAAATTGATTCCTCATTGCTTCGAGTGGTGCGTATACATCGCTCCCTAGTCAAAATGCGCAACCCAGAGCTACCAAGGGATGTCATCGCAAAATTCTACTCGGAAGACATCCGGGACAAGATCCTTTTAGCAGCCCGAGGCCTGACATCCCTCCCAGATGTCCCATCATCCGTCCAGATTTTCGCAGATCTGTCACCCATGACCATTCAAAAGAGGCGAGAAATGCGGCCCTACACCTTGGCCTTGCAACAAAAAGACATTCGCTACAGGTGGGGTTTCCCATTCATGATTACTTTCAAAATTGACAACAAGGTCTTCACCTGCAAGAAACCAGATGAAGTCAAGGCGATCCTCATAGAGGCTGACATACCATTCACTTTACCCTCTCCACCGACTCAACAGCCCAAGCCCAGACGTACGGGACGTCTGACCCAATCATGGAACACAGCACGAGGCTCTTCATCCTATCGCCCAAGAGCCCTTGACATGGATGCAGCTTGATATTCTTCTTGCAAGACTCAAGAGGACTCACCTCTCCTAGATCGCCGCTGGGAGACTCGAGGACTAACCCCTTTATGATGTGGGTCATTGTCTACCATTAACATTACTGGTTGTTAGAATATGATGGCCCACACGGGACTATATTGTTTCCTCAGACCTCCCCCTGCGGGACTACAGGCCCCTTTATGATGCTGGGCCTGTCTCCTTCATGTTCGCCCTGTTATGGGTCATACCGTGAGGCTAAGGATGAACGCATATCCTGAAAATCATCGGGACACTGTCTTTACGGGTGATGCTTTTTTCTCTTGTTTATAATAGCTGACTCATTATGAGCTATAGTAATTTACTGTTGATTTATGTGCCCCGAGGCCTGGTGTTTAGGTTATATTATATGTTTTCTTTTTAGGTTTTAAGGCAGTTCAAGCTGGGACCACAGTTGTTGTCCCCCAATATCAGGATGGTGTCTGGATTATGGACCACACTGTTAGCGTGGACCCTTTTCCGGTCATTATCTCTGCACACTTGTGCTACTCCCTTTCCCCTAGTCTATGAATTCGTTTTCATAGATACCCCTTTAACCCCCAGAGTTGAGCGATGTGTTGTTTTATGTTTTTGCAGCCGATACTTATCCACCCCGACGACACGCACCCCCGATGTCTGGACCCTTCCCGGGTTTAGAGCTCATCAATCTACCACTTGGATATATCACTACCCATGACGAGCACTAGAACCTTTAATTTAATTTCACATAATGTCAGAGGCCTTAACTCCCCCCAAAAACGGAAGAAGGCAATTATGGAACTGGTGAGGTCCTCTCCTGATGTGATTTGTATTCAGGAGACGCACTTCACTGACAAGTCCCACCCGAAATTTTTCCACCTCCAATATCAGAGAACGTTCCTTTCAAATTACCATAAAAAACAGAGAGGAGTCCTGACTATGCTGGCTAATTCTTTTCCATTTGAATTATCATCACATCTTCATGATGAGGAGGGAACATACAGCATTTTATTAGGCCAACATCAGGACAAGACCCTATGCATTGTCAACATGTATGCTCCCCCAGGTAGAGCACTCGCTATATCCTCTAAGGTCTCCGACATTCTGTCGACACTCACATATGATTCCCTTATCTGGGCGGGCGACTTTAATGCAGCCCCCAATAATTCGATAGATAGAACACACCCAGCCAGACCTTCAGATGCCAAAAGAATTACACAATTTTTTGATAATCTGTTAAAATTGCATTCCCTCATTGATCTTTGGAGGGAATACAATGGCAATAAAAAAGGATACACCCATATGTCGGCACCATATAACTCTTATGCCAGGATTGACCTGATCTTGGCCTCCTCGAACTTGGTCTCCTCGTTAATATACTCCAGGATACTCCTGTGCCCGTGGTCAGATCATGACCCGGTGCTGGCCTCATTTCATTCTCTGACCCCAAAAACACAGAAATCACCCTGGCGGTTGAATGAATCGCTTCTCTATAATTCAGAGATCTATGAGAAAGTGGAATCCTCCCTAGACGATTATTTTCACCACAACGCATCGGAGGACATCTCCCCAGCTATGGTATGGCTAGCTCATAAGGCTGTGATTAGAGGCACCCTTATACAGATAGCATCTAAATTCAAGAGGGAACGGAAGGAAGTCCTATCTAATCTGGAACACAAATTACATAAATTACATCTAGCTAATCAACTCCACCCGACTGGATACCTCCTTAAACAAATACAAGACCTCCAACTTCAGATGGATGTCATACTGAATTCTGAGGTGGAAAAGGCTTTGCGATGGTCTGCGGCAACCGCATATGATCAAATCAATAAGCCCAAAAGATGGCTGGCGTCCAAACTTAGGGCCCAGCAGGCAGTTAATCGGGTGGTGAAGATTAGAGATAAAAGTGGAATGATCACTTCCAGTCCAGATAAAATATATGAGACCTTCTCCAACTATTATAGAAATTTATACTCGGATACCTCCCCTGACTCTTCCCCTCGACTGAGACAGAACTACCTGGCAGACACCATTAGGAAAACAGTTTCTGAAACTACCCTTACCATGCTTAATGCTGATGTTTCCCAGGAAGAATTACATGACGCAATTAAGAAATCGAAGCGTTCAAAAGCCCCCGGACCGGACGGACTGACTGCCCTATATTATAAAAAATACGAGACCACTCTCTCACCTCATCTTATCAAATTTTATAATCACATCTTGAAGGGAAATGCCCCCCCTCCTGAATTCTTGTCATCGGCCATCGTTGTGATCCCTAAACCCCAAAGAGACCCACTTTTACCTAAGAACTATCGCCCAATCTCCCTTCTTGGAGTGGATTACAAGCTTCTAACCTCTATTTTAGCGGAAAGGGTAAATAAAATCTTGCCGGCCTTGGTCAATAAGGACCAAGTCGGTTTTATTCCCATGAGACAAGCCCCGGACAATATAAGGAAGATTGTCAACTTGCAACAGTACTGCAAGCGGGCAGCCGTATGCATGGCCACCCTGTCGCTAGATATGGAGAAGGCCTTTGACCTTATAAAGTGGCCATACATGCTGGCTGTCCTACGACAATACGGAATTAAAGGTAACTTCTTAAACGCGATAACAGCACTTTACTCGGCCCCTTCTGCCGCATTAAAAATGCCTGCCTCCTTGAGGACTACATTTCCAATACAGAGAGGTACGAGACAAGGCTGCCCTCTCTCACCGGCAATCTTTGCGTTGGTGATGGAGCCTTTGGCAGAGAGGATACGGAGAACGCCTGAAATTACAGGAGTCATGATTAAATCTAAAGAATACAAACTTTCGCTATTCGCGGATGATATCCTCCTGACTCTAACTACACCGCACACTTCCATCCCAAAACTTCTTGAAGAGATTGACCACTTCTCAGTGTTCTCCGGATTCAAATTAAATTTGGATAAATCAGAAGTAATGATAGCCGACATGCACCAAAATCAGGCCACAGCTTTAGCAGATTCCCTGGGACTGATATATCAGCCCAAATACATAAATTACTTAGGTATTAAATTAACTGTTGACCCACAGAAATTATATCTCACTAATTACCCGCCAATGTACGCCAAACTAGCAAAAGACTTGGAGACTTGGACTGACTATCCCCTCTCTATGTTGGGTAGAGTGGCGGCGGTCAGGATGACTTTACTTCCTCGACTACTCTATCTCTTTAGGACCATACCGATCCCCGTCACCAAAGGCCCGATACAACATTTACAAACCCTGATACAGCGCTTTATCTGGAGGAATCGGAAGGCTAGGATCAAATATCTGACATTAGCCAGACCCAGAGATCTCGGAGGCCTCAATGCCCCGCTGCTATTTAATTACTACAAGGCTGCCAGACTCACCCAGCTAGCCAGTGTTAATGCCCCTATTGAGACGGCTCCTCTGTGGGTAGAAATTGAATCATTGCTGGTAGCCCCCTTTTCCATGGTAGGACTCATGTGGGCCCGTAATATACCCATTCAGAAGATATCAAAAGTCTCACCCATTTCAGCATATGCCCTAAGCTTATGGTCTAGAACTAGGCAACTCTACTCTCTGCAATCTCCCACTTCGCTTATGACCTCCATACTTGGCAACCCGGATTTCCCTTTAGGGTTAAAGGTAGCGCAATATAAATGGTGGACTTATAATGGATTAACCAGAGTGGGTAAATTCTTGCTGGCCTTCAAAATTTGCACTCCGAAACACTTCTGCGAGAAATACAGAGTACCTCGGGAGGAGTGGGGCAGGCTAGAAGAGATATTCAGATACCTGGATACCATAGATCCACTTAGGACGATCCTCACTTACTCTCCATTCGAGATCAGATGTAAGAGTCGGCCGATTGATAGGGGGTTTATATCGGACACGTACGCCATACTCTCTCAACCAGTTCTGGATGGGAAGATTAAGGCCCAGCTGGACTGGGAGAGGGACTGTGGATTTGAACTATCAGAAACTAGATGGGCTCACTGTTCCACAACTTTAACACGTGGATCCCTGTTTTACTCATCCATAGAGACTTCCCTGAAGCTGCTTCACAGAACTTACCTCACCCCATATAAATTAAATCTCTTCAACCCTTCATCTACAGATTTTTGCTTTCGTAAGTGCAACCAAATTGGAAATTTATGGCACACATGGTGGGCCTGCCCCAAAGCACAAAGATTTTGGAAGGCTATTTGGGCAAAGATCAAATTGATCACCAACATTCAGACGGATTTAGATCCCTCTGTGATACTCCTTGGGAATAGACCAGCCCCAATCAAATATGCCCTGCACAAATTTATTCAATTTGTAATGGCACAAGCCAAGAGACATCTGGCACGCAATTGGAGGGGGAGATCTTTGTCTGTTGAGGCAGTCTTCAGGGAACTCAACAACACCATGGCTTCGGAACACATAAGGGCCAAAATTTTTGACACCATGGAAAGCTTTTATAAGGTGTGGGATCCGTGGATAGACTGGCAAGAGAACCTGGGTCTCTCACATGTTCTCCATGCATTTTGATCCTTGATCCACTCAGGGAGCCCTATGACTCTACGCTTCTACATGTATTAGCTTTTCCTCTGACACCAAGAAGATATCGTGTGGGATTGCATGGCGGGGGGTGGTACCACGGCTGTGTTACCCTGATTGTTAAGTTACGATAGCTCAACTCGTATCTTGCCCTTTCCCCTCTCTTCCCCCTCTTTTCCCCTGGACGTTACCTATGGCATGCTGTGGCTTTTCCACTCTAGGTGCGTCCCTGGATCCCATCCCTTTTCCCCTCGTCCTTCCTGTTCTTATCCTTCCCCCCTATCCCAAACAGTTGATAAAATAAGGGTTAAACAATCTGGGTTATAGTTATGATACATGTTTAGATTACAGAGTTGAAATCTCGGATTGGCAATGATTTGTTCACATGGTAAGCTATTATTTGCTACTCCCCGCATGTGGGGAATATTTGAACGTATTTGTTTGGTTCATGTGACTTTATTTCAATAAACACCCTTGAAACGAAAGAAAAATGACTATAGTTGAAGAGGTAATGGCCCCTAAACTATGTTCTGGGATGAAAAATACAGCTTCAGTGAAATCCGTTTGCAAATCGGAGTGATAGATTAGAATCTAGAGCCAACGGTAAGTTTTCTATGTTAAACCATTACACCATTGAAAAACTGGTTACGTTTGCAATTGAAAGAAAAATGACTATAGTTGAAGAAGTAATGGCCCCTAAACTATGTTCTGGGATGAAAGTTACAGCTTCAGTGAAATCCGTTTGCAAATCGGAGTGATAGATTAGAATCTAGAGCCAACGGTACGTTTTCTATGTTAAACCATTACACCATTGAAAAACTGGTTACGTCTGCAATCGAAAGAAAAATGACTATAGTTGAAGAGGTAATGGCCCCTAAACTATGTTCTGGGCTGAAAGTTACAGCTTCAGTGAAATCCGTTTGCAAATCGGAGTGATAGATTAGAATCTAGAGCCAACGGTACGTTTTCTATGTTAAACCATTACACCATTGAAAGACTAGTTACGTTTGCAATCGAAAGAAAAATGACTATAGTTGAAGAGGTAATGGCCCCTAAACTATGTTCTGGGATGAAAAATACAGCTTCAGTGAAATCCGTTTGCAAATCAGAGTGATAGATTAGAATCTAGAGCCAACAGTAAGTTTTCTATGTTAAACCATTACACCATTGAAAAACTGGTTACGTTTGCAATCGAAAGAAAAATGACTATAGTTGAAGAAGTAATGGCCCCTAAACTATGTTCTGGGATGAAAGTTACAGCTTCAGTGAAATCCGTTTGCAAATCGGAGTGATAGATTAGAATCTAGAGCCAACGGTACGTTTTCTATGTTAAACCATTACACCATTGAAAAACTGGTTACGTTTGCAATCGAAAGAAAAATGACTATAGTTGAAGAGGTAATGGCCCCTAAACTATGTTCTGGGATGAAAATTACAGCTTCAGCGAAATCCGTTTGCAAATCGGAGTGATAGATTAGAATCTAGAGCCAACGGTACGTTTTCTATGTTAAACCATTACACCATTGAAAAACTGGTTACGTTTGCAATCGAAAGAAAAATGACTATAGTTGAAGAGGTAATGGCCCCTAAACTATGTTCTGGGATGAAAAATACAGCTTCAGTGAAATCCGTTTGCAAATCGGAGTGATAGATTAGAATCTAGAGCCAACGGTAAGTTTTCTATGTTAAACCATTACACCATTGAAAAACTGGTTACGTTTGCAATCGAAAGAAAAATGACTATAGTTGAAGAGGTAATGGCCCCTAAACTATGTTCTGGGATGAAAAATACAGCTTCAGTGAAATCCGTTTGCAAATCGGAGTGATAGATTAGAATCTAGAGCCAACGGTACGTTTTCTATGTTAAACCATTACACCATTGAAAAACTGGTTACGTTTGCAATCGAAAGAAAAATGACTATAGTTGAAGAGGTAATGGCCCCTAAACTATGTTCTGGGATGAAAGTTACAGCTTCAGTGAAATCCGTTTGCAAATCGGAGTGATAGATTAGAATCTAGAGCCAACAGTAAGTTTTCTATGTTAAACCATTACACCATTGAAAAACTAGTTACATTTGCAATCGAAAGAAAAATGACTATAGTTGAAGAGGTAATGGCCCCTAAACTATGTTCTGGGATGAAAAATACAGCTTCAGTGAAATCCGTTTGCAAATCGGAGTGATAGATTAGAATCTAGAGCCAACGGTAAGTTTTCTATGTTAAACCATTACACCATTGAAAAACTGGTTACGTTTGCAATTGAAAGAAAAATTACTATAGTTGAAGAAGTAATGGCCCCTAAACTATGTTCTGGGATGAAAGTTACAGCTTCAGTGAAATCCGTTTGCAAATCGGAGTGATAGATTAGAATCTAGAGCCAACGGTACGTTTTCTATGTTAAACCATTACACCATTGAAAAACTGGTTACGTCTGCAATCGAAAGAAAAATGACTATAGTTGAAGAGGTAATGGCCCCTAAACTATGTTCTGGGATGAAAGTTACAGCTTCAGTGAAATCCGTTTGCAAATCGGAGTGATAGATTAGAATCTAGAGCCAACGGTACGTTTTCTATGTTAAACCATTACACCATTGAAAAACTGGTTACGTCTGCAATCGAAAGAAAAATGACTATAGTTGAAGAGGTAATGGCCCCTAAACTATGTTCTGGGATGAAAGTTACAGCTTCAGTGAAATCCGTTTGCAAATCGGAGTGATAGATTAGAATCTAGAGCCAACGGTACGTTTTCTATGTTAAACCATTACACCATTGAAAGACTAGTTACGTTTGCAATCGAAAGAAAAATGACTATAGTTGAAGAGGTAATGGCCCCTAAACTATGTTCTGGGATGAAAAATACAGCTTCAGTGAAATCCGTTTGCAAATCGGAGTGATAGATTAGAATCTAGAGCCAACAGTAAGTTTTCTATGTTAAACCATTACACCATTGAAAAACTGGTTACGTTTGCAATTGAAAGAAAAATGACTATAGTTGAAGAAGTAATGGCCCCTAAACTATGTTCTGGGATGAAAGTTAGAGCTTCAGTGAAATCCGTTTGCAAATCGGAGTGATAGATTAGAATCTAGAGCCAACGGTACGTTTTCTATGTTAAACCATTACACCATTGAAAAACTGGTTACGTTTGCAATCGAAAGAAAAATGACTATAGTTGAAGAGGTAATGGCCCGTAAACTATGTTCTGGGATGAAAGTTACAGCTTCAGCGAAATCCGTTTGCAAATCGGAGTGATAGATTAGAATCTAGAGCCAACGGTACGTTTTCTATGTTAAACCATTACACCATTGAAAAACTGGCTACGTTTGCAATCGAAAGAAAAATGACTATAGTTGAAGAGGTAATGGCCCCTAAACTATATTCTGGGATGAAAAATACAGCCTCAGTGAAATCCGTTTGCAAATCGGAGTGATAGATTAGAATCTAGAGCCAACGGTAAGTTTTCTATGTTAAACCATTACACCATTGAAAAACTGGTTACGTTTGCAATCGAAAGAAAAATGACTATAGTTGAAGAGGTAATGGCCCCTAAACTATGTTCTGGGATGAAAAATACAGCTTCAGTGAAATCCGTTTGCAAATCGGAGTGATAGATTAGAATCTAGAGCCAACGGTACGCTTTCTATGTTAAACCATTACACCATTGAAAAACTGGTTACGTTTGCAATCGAAAGAAAAATGACTATAGTTGAAGAGGTAATGGCCCCTAAACTATGTTCTGGGATGAAAGTTACAGCTTCAGTGAAATCCGTTTGCAAATCGGAGTGATAGATTAGAATCTAGAGCCAACAGTAAGTTTTCTATGTTAAACCATTACACCATTGAAAAACTAGTTACATTTGCAATCGAAAGAAAAATGACTATAGTTGAAGAGGTAATGGCCCCTAAACTATGTTCTGGGATGAAAAATACAGCTTCAGTGAAATCCGTTTGCAAATCGGAGTGATAGATTAGAATCTAGAGCCAACGGTAAGTTTTCTATGTTAAACCATTACACCATTGAAAAACTGGTTACGTTTGCAATTGAAAGAAGAATTACTATAGTTGAAGAAGTAATGGCCCCTAAACTATGTTCTGGGATGAAAGTTACAGCTTCAGTGAAATCCGTTTGCAAATCGGAGTGATAGATTAGAATCTAGAGCCAACGGTACGTTTTCTATGTTAAACCATTACACCATTGAAAAACTGGTTACGTCTGCAATCGAAAGAAAAATGACTATAGTTGAAGAGGTAATGGCCCCTAAACTATGTTCTGGGATGAAAGTTACAGCTTCAGTGAAATCCGTTTGCAAATCGGAGTGATAGATTAGAATCTAGAGCCAACGGTACGTTTTCTATGTTAAACCATTACACCATTGAAAGACTAGTTACGTTTGCAATCGAAAGAAAAATGACTATAGTTGAAGAGGTAATGGCCCCTAAACTATGTTCTGGGATGAAAAATACAGCTTCAGTGAAATCCGTTTGCAAATCGGAGTGATAGATTAGAATCTAGAGCCAACGGTACGTTTTCTATGTTAAACCATTACACCATTGAAAAACTGGTTACGTTTGCAATCGAAAGAAAAATGACTATAGTTGAAGAGGTAATGGCCCCTAAACTATGTTCTGGGATGAAAAATTCAGCTTCAGTAAAATCCGTTTGCAAATCGGAGTGATAGATTAGAATCTAGAGCCAACGGTAAGTTTTCTATGTTAAACCATTACACCATTGAAAAACTGGTTACGTTTGCAATCGAAAGAAAAATGACTATAGTTGAAGAGGTAATGGCCCCTAAACTATGTTCTGGGATGAAAAATACAGCTTCAGTGAAATCCGTTTGCAAATCGGAGTGATAGATTAGAATCTAGAGCCAACGGTACGTTTTCTATGTTAAACCATTACACCATTGAAAAACGGGTTACGTCTGCAATCGAAAGAAAAATGACTATAGTTGAAGAGGTAATTGCCCCTAAACTATGTTCTGGGATGAAAGTTACAGCTTCAGTGAAATCCGTTTGCAAATCGGAGTGATAGATTAGAATCTAGAGCCAACGGTACGTTTTCTATGTTAAACCATTACACCATTGAAAAACTAGTTACGTTTGCAATCGAAAGAAAAATGACTATAGTTGAAGAGGTAATGGCCCCTAAACTATGTTCTGGGATGAAAAATACAGCTTCAGTGAAATCCGTTTGCAAATCGGAGTGATAGATTAGAATCTAGAGCCAACGGTACGTTTTCTATGTTAAACCATTACACCATTGAAAAACTGGTTACGTTTGCAATCGAAAGAAAAATGACTATAGTTGAAGAGGTAATGGCCCCTAAACTATGTTCTGGGATGAAAGTTACAGCTTCAGTGAAATCCGTTTGCAAATCGGAGTGATAGATTAGAATCTAGAGCCAACGGTACGTTTTCTATGTTAAACCATTACACCATTGAAAAACTGGTTACGTTTGCAATCGAAAGAAAAATGACTATAGTTGAAGAGGTAATGGCCCCTAAACTATGTTCTGGGATGAAAAATACAGCTTCAGTGAAATCCGTTTGCAAATCGGAGTGATAGATTAGAATCTAGAGCCAACGGTACTTTTTCTATGTTAAACCATTACACCATTGAAAAACTGGTTACGTTTGCAATCAAAAGAAAAATGACTATAGTTGAAGAGGTAATGGCCCCTAAACTATGTTCTGGGATGAAAGTTACAGCTTCAGTGAAATCCGTTTGCAAATCGGAGTGATAGATTAGAATCTAGAGCCAACGGTACGTTTTCTATGTTAAACCATTACACCATTGAAAAACTGGTTACGTTTGCAATCGAAAGAAAAATGACTATAGTTGAAGAGGTAATGGCCCCTAAACTATGTTCTGGGATGAAAAATACAGTTTCAGTGAAATCCGTTTGCAAATCGGAGTGATAGATTAGAATCTAGAGCCAACGGTACGTTTTCTATGTTAAACCACTACACCAATGAAAAACTGGTTACGTTTGCAATCGAAAGAAAAATTACTATAGTTGAACAGGTAATGGCCCCTAAACTATGTTCTGGGATGAAAAATACAGCTTCAGTAAAATCCGTTTGCAAATCGGAGTGATAGATTAGAATCTAGAGCCAACGGTAAGTTTTCTATGTTAAACCATTACACCATTGAAAAACTAGTTACGTTTGCAATCGAAAGAAAAATGACTATAGTTGAAGAGGTAATGGCCCCTAAACTATGTTCTGGGATGAAAAATACAGCTTCAGTGAAATCCGTTTGCAAATCGGAGTGATAGATTAGAATCTAGAGCCAACGGTAAGTTTTCTATGTTAAACCATTACACCATTGAAAAACTGGTTACGTTTGCAATTGAAAGAAAAATGACTATAGTTGAAGAGGTAATGGCCCCTAAACTATGTTCTGGGATGAAAGTTACAGCTTCAGTGAAATCCGTTTGCAAATCGGAGTGATAGATTAGAATCTAGAGCCAACGGTACGTTTTCTATGTTAAACCATTACACCATTGAAAAACTGGTTACGTTTGCAATCGAAAGAAAAATGACTATAGTTGAAGAGGTAATGACCCGTAAACTATGTTCTGGGATGAAAGTTACAGCTTCAGCGAAATCCGTTTGCAAATCGGAGTGATAGATTAGAATCTAGAGCCAACGGTACGTTTTCTATGTTAAACCATTACACCATTGAAAAACTGGTTACGTTTGCAATCGAAAGAAAAATGACTATAGTTGAAGAGGTAATGGCCCCTAAACTATGTTCTGGGATGAAAAATACAGCTTCAGTGAAATCCGTTTGCAAATCGGAGTGATAGATTAGAATCTAGAGCCAACGGTAAGTTTTCTATGTTAAACCATTACACCATTGAAAAACTGGTTACGTTTGCAATCGAAAGAAAAATGACTATAGTTGAAGAGGTAATGGCCCCTAAACTATGTTCTGGGATGAAAAATACAGCTTCAGTGAAATCCGTTTGCAAATCGGAGTGATAGATTAGAATCTAGAGCCAACGGTACGTTTTCTATGTTAAACCATTACACCATTGAAAAACTGGTTACGTTTGCAATCGAAAGAAAAATGACTATAGTTGAAGAGGTAATGGCCCCTAAACTATGTTCTGGGATGAAAGTTACAGCTTCAGTGAAATCCGTTTGCAAATCGGAGTGATAGATTAGAATCTAGAGCCAACAGTACGTTTTCTATGTTAAACCATTACACCATTGAAAAACTAGTTACATTTGCAATCGAAAGAAAAATGACTATAGTTGAAGAGGTAATGGCCCCTAAACTATGTTCTGGGATGAAAAATACAGCTTCAGTGAAATCCGTTTGCAAATCGGAGTGATAGATTAGAATCTAGAGCCAACGGTACGTTTTCTATGTTAAACCATTACACCATTGAAAAACTGGTTACGTTTGCAATCGAAAGAAAAATGACTATAGTTGAAGAGGTAATGGCCCCTAAACTATGTTCTGGGATGAAAAATACAGCTTCAGTAAAATCCGTTTGCAAATCGGAGTGATAGATTAGAATCTAGAGCCAACGGTACGTTTTCTATGTTAAACCATTACACCATTGAAAAACTGGTTACGTTTGCAATCGAAAGAAAAATGACTATAGTTGAAGAGGTAATGGCCCCTAAACTATGTTCTGGGATGAAAAATACAGCTTCAGTGAAATCCGTTTGCAAATCGGAGTCATAGATTAGAATCTAGAGCCAACGGTACGTTTTCTATGTTAAACCATTACACCATTGAAAAACGGGTTACGTCTGCAATCGAAAGAAAAATGACTATAGTTGAAGAGGTAATTGCCCCTAAACTATGTTCTGGGATGAAAGTTACAGCTTCAGTGAAATCCGTTTGCAAATCGGAGTGATAGATTAGAATCTAGAGCCAACGGTACGTTTTCTATGTTAAACCATTACACCATTGAAAAACTAGTTACGTTTGCAATCGAAAGAAAAATGACTATAGTTGAAGAGGTAATGGCCCCTAAACTATGTTCTGGGATGAAAAATACAGCTTCAGTGAAATCCGTTTGCAAATCGGAGTGATAGATTAGAATCTAGAGCCAACGGTACGTTTTCTATGTTAAACCATTACACCATTGAAAAACTGGTTACGTTTGCAATCGAAAGAAAAATGACTATAGTTGAAGAGGTAATGGCCCCTAAACTATAGTTGAAGAGGTAATGGCCCCTAAACTATGTTCTGGGATGAAAAATACAGCTTCAGTGAAATCCGTTTGCAAATCGGAGTGATAGATTAGAATCTAGAGCCAACGGTAAGTTTTCTATGTTAAACCATTACACCATTGAAAAACTGGTTACGTTTGCAATTGAAAGAAAAATGACTATAGTTGAAGAGGTAATGGCCCCTAAACTATGTTCTGGGATGAAAGTTACAGCTTCAGTGAAATCCGTTTGCAAATCGGAGTGATAGATTAGAATCTAGAGCCAACGGTACGTTTTCTATGTTAAACCACTACACCATTGAAAAACTGGTTAAGTTTGCAATCGAAAGAAAAATGACTATAATTGAAGAGGTAATGGCCCCTAAACTATGTTCTGGGATGAAAAATACAGCTTCAGTGAAATCCGTTTGCAAATCGGAGTGATAGATTAGAATCTAGAGCCAACGGTACGTTTTCTATGTTAAACCATTACACCATTGAAAAACTAGTTACGTTTGCAATCGAAAGAAAAATGACTATAGTTGAAGAGGTAATGGCCCCTAAACTATGTTCTGGGATGAAAAATACAGCTTCAGTGAAATCCGTTTGCAAATCGGAGTGATAGATTAGAATCTAGAGCCAACGGTACGTTTTCTATGTTAAACCACTACACCATTGAAAAACTGGTTACGTTTGCAATCGAAAGAAAAATGACTATAGTTGAAGAGGTAATGGCCCCTAAACTATGTTCTGGGATGAAAAATACAGCTTCAGTGAAATCCGTTTGCAAATCGGAGTGATAAATTAGAATCTAGAGCCAACGGTACGTTTTCTATGTTAAACCATTACACCATTGAAAAACTGGTTACGTTTGCAATCGAAAGAAAAATGACTATAGTTGAAGAGGTAATGGCCCCTAAACTATGTTCTGGGATGAAAGTTACAGCTTCAGTGAAATCCGTTTGCAAATCGGAGTGATAGATTAGAATCTAGAGCCAACGGTAAGTTTTCTATGTTAAATCATTACACCATTGAAAAACTGGTTACGTTTGCAATCGAAAGAAAAATGACTATAGTTGAAGAGGTAATGGCCCCTAAACTATGTTCTGGGATGAAAAATACAGCTTCAGTGAAATCCGTTTGCAAATCGGAGTGATAGATTAGAATCTAGAGCCAACGGTACGTTTTCTATGTTAAACCATTACACCATTGAAAAACTGGTTACGTCTGCAATCGAAAGAAAAATGACTATAGTTGAAGAGGTAATGGCCCCTAAACTATGTTCTGGGATGAAAGTTACAGCTTCAGTGAAATCCGTTTGCAAATCGGAGTGATAGATTAGAATCTAGAGCCAACGGTAAGTTTTCTATGTTAAACCATTACACCATTGAAAAACTGGTTACGTTTGCAATCGAAAGAAAAATGACTATAGTTGAAGAGGTAATGTCCCCTAAACTATGTTCTGGGATGAAAAATACAGCTTCAGTGAAATCCGTTTGCAAATCGGAGTGATAGATTAGAATCTAGAGCCAACAGTAAGTTTTCTATGTTAAACCATTACACCATTGAAAAACTGGTTACGTTTGCAATTGAAAGAAAAATGACTATAGTTGAAGAAGTAATGGCCCCTAAACTATGTTCTGGGATGAAAGTTACAGCTTCAGTGAAATCCGTTTGCAAATCGGAGTGATAGATTAGAATCTAGAGCCAACGGTACGTTTTCTATGTTAAACCATTACACCATTGAAAAACTGGTTACGTTTGCAATCGAAAGAAAAATGACTATAGTTGAAGAGGTAATGGCCCCTAAACTATGTTCTGGGATGAAAGTTACAGCTTCAGCGAAATCCGTTTGCAAATCGGAGTGATAGATTAGAATCTAGAGCCAACGGTACGTTTTCTATGTTAAACCATTACACCATTGAAAAACTGGTTACGTTTGCAATCGAAAGAAAAATGACTATAGTTGAAGAGGTAATGGCCCCTAAACTATGTTCTGGGATGAAAGTTACAGCTTCAGCGAAATCCGTTTGCAAATCGGAGTGATAGATTAGAATCTAGAGCCAACGGTACGTTTTCTATGTTAAACCATTACACCATTGAAAAACTGGTTACGTTTGCAATCGAAAGAAAAATGACTATAGTTGAAGAGGTAATGGCCCCTAAACTATGTTCTGGGATGAAAGTTACAGCTTCAGTGAAATCCGTTTGCAAATCGGAGTGATAGATTAGAATCTAGAGCCAACGGTAAGTTTTCTATGTTAAACCATTACACCATTGAAAAACTAGTTACATTTGCAATCGAAAGAAAAATGACTATAGTTGAAGAGGTAATGGCCCCCAAACTATGTTCTGGGATGAAAAATACAGCTTCAGTGAAATCCGTTTGCAAATCGGAGTGATAGATTAGAATCTAGAGCCAACGGTAAGTTTTCTATGTTAAACCATTACACCATTGAAAAACTGGTTACGTTTCCAATTGAAAGAAAAATGACTATAGTTGAAGAAGTAATGGCCCCTAAACTATGTTCTGGGATGAAAGTTACAGCTTCAGTGAAATCCGTTTGCAAATCGGAGTGATAGATTAGAATCTAGAGCCAACGGTACGTTTTCTATGTTAAACCATTACACCATTGAAAAACTGGTTACGTCTGCAATCGAAAGAAAAATGACTATAGTTGAAGAGGTAATGGCCCCTAAACTATGTTCTGGGATGAAAGTTACAGCTTCAGTGAAATCTGTTTGCAAATCGGAGTGATAGATTAGAATCTAGAGCCAACGGTACGTTTTCTATGTTAAACCATTACACCATTGAAAGACTAGTTACGTTTGCAATCGAAAGAAAAATGACTATAGTTGAAGAGGTAATGGCCCCTAAACTATGTTCTGGGATGAAAAATACAGCTTCAGTGAAATCCGTTTGCAAATCGGAGTGATAGATTAGAATCTAGAGCCAACAGTAAGTTTTCTATGTTAAACCATTACACCATTGAAAAACTGGTTACGTTTGCAATTGAAAGAAAAATGACTATAGTTGAAGAAGTAATGGCCCCTAAACTATGTTCTGGGATGAAAGTTACAGCTTCAGTGAAATCCGTTTGCAAATCGGAGTGATAGATTAGAATCTAGAGCCAACGGTACGTTTTCTATGTTAAACCATTACACCATTGAAAAACTGGTTACGTTTGCAATCGAAAGAAAAATGACTATAGTTGAAGAGGTAATGGCCCCTAAACTATGTTCTGGGATGAAAGTTACAGCTTCAGCGAAATCCGTTTGCAAATCGGAGTGATAGATTAGAATCTAGAGCCAACGGTACGTTTTCTATGTTAAACCATTACACCATTGAAAAACTGGTTACGTTTGCAATCGAAAGAAAAATGACTATAGTTGAAGAGGTAATGGCCCCTAAACTATGTTCTGGGATGAAAAATACAGCTTCAGTGAAATCCGTTTGCAAATCGGAGTGATAGATTAGAATCTAGAGCCAACGGTAAGTTTTCTATGTTAAACCATTACACCATTGAAAAACTGGTTACGTTTGCAATCGAAAGAAAAATGACTATAGTTGAAGAGGTAATGGCCCCTAAACTATGTTCTGGGATGAAAAATACAGCTTCAGTGAAATCCGTTTGCAAATCGGAGTGATAGATTAGAATCTAGAGCCAACGGTACGTTTTCTATGTTAAACCATTACACCATTGAAAAACTGGTTACGTTTGCAATCGAAAGAAAAATGACTATAGTTGAAGAGGTAATGGCCCCTAAACTATGTTCTGGGATGAAAGTTACAGCTTCAGTGAAATCCGTTTGCAAATCGGAGTGATAGATTAGAATCTAGAGCCAACAGTAAGTTTTCTATGTTAAACCATTACACCATTGAAAAACTAGTTACATTTGAAATCGAAAGAAAAATGACTATAGTTGAAGAGGTAATGGCCCCTAAACTATGTTCTGGGATGAAAAATACAGCTTCAGTGAAATCCGTTTGCAAATCGGAGTGATAGATTAGAATCTAGAGCCAACGGTAAGTTTTCTATGTTAAACCATTACACCATTGAAAAACTGGTTACGTTTGCAATTGAAAGAAAAATTACTATAGTTGAAGAAGTAATGGCCCCTAAACTATGTTCTGGGATGAAAGTTACAGCTTCAGTGAAATCCGTTTGCAAATCGGAGTGATAGATTAGAATCTAGAGCCAACGGTACGTTTTCTATGTTAAACCATTACACCATTGAAAAACTGGTTACGTCTGCAATCGAAAGAAAAATGACTATAGCTGAAGAGGTAATGGCCCCTAAACTATGTTCTGGGATGAAAGTTACAGCTTCAGTGAAATCCGTTTGCAAATCGGAGTGATAGATTAGAATCTAGAGCCAACGGTACGTTTTCTATGTTAAACCATTACACCATTGAAAGACTAGTTACGTTTGCAATCGAAAGAAAAATGACTATAGTTGAAGAGGTAATGGCCCCTAAACTATGTTCTGGGATGAAAGTTACAGCTTCAGTGAAATCCGTTTGCAAATCGGAGTGATAGATTAGAATCTAGAGCCAACGGTAAGTTTTCTATGTTAAACCATTACACCATTGAAAAACTAGTTACATTTGCAATCGAAAGAAAAATGACTATAGTTGAAGAGGTAATGGCCCCTAAACTATGTTCTGGGATGAAAAATACAGCTTCAGTGAAATCCGTTTGCAAATCGGAGTGATAGATTAGAATCTAGAGCCAACGGTAAGTTTTCTATGTTAAACCATTACACCATTGGAAAACTGGTTACGTTTGCAATTGAAAGAAAAATGACTATAGTTGAAGAAGTAATGGCCCCTAAACTATGTTCTGGGATGAAAGTTACAGCTTCAGTGAAATCCGTTTGCAAATCGGAGTGATAGATTAGAATCTAGAGCCAACGGTACGTTTTCTATGTTAAACCATTACACCATTGAAAAACTGGTTACGTCTGCAATCGAAAGAAAAATGACTATAGTTGAAGAGGTAATGGCCCCTAAACTATGTTCTGGGATGAAAGTTACAGCTTCAGTGAAATCCGTTTGCAAATCGGAGTGATAGATTAGAATCTAGAGCCAACGGTACGTTTTCTATGTTAAACCATTACACCATTGAAAGACTAGTTACGTTTGCAATCGAAAGAAAAATGACTATAGTTGAAGAGGTAATGGCCCCTAAACTATGTTCTGGGATGAAAAATACAGCTTCAGTGAAATCCGTTTGCAAATCAGAGTGATAGATTAGAATCTAGAGCCAACAGTAAGTTTTCTATGTTAAACCATTACACCATTGAAAAACTGGTTACGTTTGCAATCGAAAGAAAAATGACTATAGTTGAAGAAGTAATGGCCCCTAAACTATGTTCTGGGATGAAAGTTACAGCTTCAGTGAAATCCGTTTGCAAATCGGAGTGATAGATTAGAATCTAGAGCCAACGGTACGTTTTCTATGTTAAACCATTACACCATTGAAAAACTGGTTACGTTTGCAATCGAAAGAAAAATGACTATAGTTGAAGAGGTAATGGCCCCTAAACTATGTTCTGGGATGAAAGTTACAGCTTCAGCGAAATCCGTTTGCAAATCGGAGTGATAGATTAGAATCTAGAGCCAACGGTACGTTTTCTATGTTAAACCAGTAACAATAGTATTTTTATTGGAATTTTCAAATTTTAACAGTGAGTGCAAAAACAAGTAGATAGGCATATCATAAATCAAATGCAGATCAATTGCAGTGAAATTGAAATTAAGCATTGATGTAGATTACTTACATTTGTTTTTTGAGCAGGTGTTTCTAGTTGTTTTTAAGAGGACTTATCTTTATTGGTACAAAGTATAATATGAAAATATGAACATAAATCTTTATAACCTTCATAAGAAAAAAGAAGAGAATAGTTAAGGAGGAGTAATAAAGTATTGAGTTATTAAAGTTTTACTTTGAAGAGGATAGTGGAGGTATCTAATTGTTGGGAAAATACGCGTAGAACCGGTTTAGAACGCGTATTTGATATGTAGCTACTTGTAGTGATTGTACATTATACGTAATGAGCATTGTCAAAGAGCGCGTATATGCGTATAATGCGTTCTGAACAATTCCTCATATTCTTATGTTGAGCTATGTTTAATTTTTCCAACTATCATTGAGTACTATCATTGTGTATTATTTTAGTATTAATTTATGCAAAGTAATTTTAGTTATTTTAAATTGTATACTATGGGTTTCTGATTCTCTGTGGGGTCTTGTTAATCAAAAAATTGTTAAATTATTGTTAAATGTGGTATACTGCAATTGTGTTGGAGTTAGTAATGTTTGGTTGTAATGACTGACATATCTGACTACTTGGGTTGGGGTCAATTGGTTAGTCTAAATGCCAAATATCCATTTGACATGTAGAAATCAGAGAAATGATTATGAAGGGGAAGTAGCTCCTACTCAAGGTGTGCATGGCAAGATGGTGGAAGTAGATTTTGTGATTAGCAGGTCTCTCTCAACCTGGGAAATGAGGGACTAACCCTCCACATAGATCCCAGGGAGTAAGACCCGTATATAGGTTTACCATATTGCCTCAGGTTGCACACCAGGAATAGGCAATGCATGGGGGTGACTTCCTATGTCGTATGGTTGGTTGGTTGGGATTCCAAATATTGTGTTGATGTACAATACTGATTACTAACTACCTAAACCTAAACCTAAACCTAACCTATTCTATTCAACTACTCTACTATGCACACTGTCATGTCCAGATAATTTAGAGCTTTAGAAGGAAAATAGAGATATAGGATGAACCAAATGGGATGGATGTGCTGGTAAGATCATACGAGTAACATACACACTTATCCTGATGCCACATAAGGAAGAGAAGTGAGATTGTTTAAAAATCTGATAGTTTGGAACTTAAATAAACTGTTGGCCAGAGAGCGGCTTTCTTAAGAAAGGAATTTACATTTCCACACCTGATGGACCAGGCCTTTTCGGCCAAAAGATTGGACTCTACTCTTCTGAGGATTTCCTCCAAAGTTGGTATGTAGGGGGATTTCCAGTATAGAGCTAACAATCCTCTCACCACTATAAATACATGAGTGATGATCATTCTTTCCTGAGGGGGAAGAGAATGAGCACCCAAATTTAACACCGCTAAGCCTGGGGGGATAGTTTGTAAAGACATTGGGAGTTGTTGGAGAAAGGTCCCAATATCTTTCCACATGTTCTGGAGCTTGGGGCACTCCCAAAGGATATGTTCCATGGTACCCGCCAGGTTGCAGCCCCTCCAACATAGGGGGGATGTATGGGTATCAAATTTGCTTATCTTTTCGGGGGTTAGATACCACCGCCAAATGCTTTTAAGTAAACTCTCATGGTGTCCCACACAGTGAGAAACCTTTTTGAGTGCTTTGACGGCCATCTCCCATTCCTCCACACCCACTTCAGCTTCATCTCCCAGCCAGTCCTGCCACCTGGTTAGTTGCCATTTGGGGAAAGTTTCTTTTAGGTCTAGTAAAGTTCTATAAAATATTGAGGTTCCTTTTAAATGAGTGTTTTCTAATTGAATGAGTTTTATAATTTTGGGTTCTAAGGTGATGGGGGTATAAGGATGTTTATTAAAAAATCTAGCTACTCTATCATAGGTGGGTTTCTCTGTTGATGGGATTCCATATGTTTCTGTTAAGTCTTCAAAGGATCTTATTCCGGAATCTCCCAACAGATCTTCCATGGATTTTAATCCATGGTCAGTCCAGTTCTCCAAATTCAAGTTCTTTATAGCTGCATGCAAAGTGTCTAGGGAAGTTGGTACTGTCACTGCCATCGTCTCGTTTTTGCTCAAGTTAGTTAGTTCTTTCCATAGTCTAAGAGAGTTGGCAGTGACAGGGTTCTGGATATGTTGTTGGATTTTCCAGGTCAATCTGGATTCTAGAAACTCTCTAAATGATTTTAGTGGTAGTTGCTCTTCTTCAATAACAACCCATTGTTTTGTGGAATCTTTTATCCAGATTGACCTGGATTGGTCCAGAACTGTGGCCTTGTAATAAAGTTCCACATTTGGTGCACCTAGACCCATATTGGAGATGTGTGATGTTAATATTTTATTGGAGAACCTGGCCTTTCTGTTTCTTAGAAAATATCGATTTAATTGTTTTTGTAATTCTGTGAAGAATTTTTGGGGAACTCTTATTGGGAGATTCCGGAACAGGTAGAGGAGTTGGGGAAGGATCATCATTTTAAATGCTGCAATTCTACCTAGCCATGAAAATTCTACTTTGGAAAGGGATTCTAACTTATCTTTAATTTTGGATAACCAAGGGCCGTAGTTTTCTCTATAAATCTGTGCAATGGTTGGGGTGAGCTGGATACCAAGATATTTAATGGATTTCTCGTTCCAGGTGTACTGGCAGGACTGCTTAAGAGTTTCTTTCATCTTAGCAGGTATGAAGCAAGGGAGAATGACCGTCTTTTGCTCATTGAGCTTGTAATATGATACTGTTGAAAACTCATCAAGTTCCTCTGTTGCATTTGGCAGTGATATCGAGGGTTTTTGGATAAATAGTATCACATCGTCTGCGTAGAGGCCTAATTTAGTGGAATAGTTACCAATCTTAATACCGTGGATATTGGGATTATTTCTAATTTTTTGTGCTAGGGGTTCCAATGTCAAATTAAAAATTAAGGGGGAGAGAGGACAACCCTGGCGGGTACCATTGGTGATGTTAAAAGGTGAGGAGACAGAGCCAGAAGAGGCAACACAAGCGGATGGGCAGGTATATAACGCTAGGATGGCACCATGGAGGAAGTCTGGTATTCCAAATTTGGAAAGAACTCTGGACATATATAGCCAGTTAACTCTGTCGAACGCCTTCTCCGCGTCTAAAGAGACGAGGAGGGTAGGCGTCCGACAGAGCTTGATCTGATGGAGTATGGCGAGGGCCTTTCTTGTGCCGTCGTTTGTTGACCTACCTCTAATAAAACCTACCTGGTCTGAATTAATAAGCTGGGGCATTAGGGGGGATAATCTGTTAGCAATAATTTTGGCATATATCTTTACGTCAGTGTTGAGGAGTGAAATAGGTCTGTAGCTACTGGGGTCTGCAGGGTTTTTGTCTTCTTTAGGGATAGTGGATATGAAGGCGGTTAAAGATTCTTTGGGGAAACTACGTTGGGTGGCTATTTCGTTAAACATATTAGTTAGGGGCTTGGATAGGATACTGACAAATTTTTTATAATAATCGTTTATGTAACCATCTGGGCCTGGGGCTTTATCTCTTTTTAAGGTGTTAATGACATTTTCTACTTCAGCTTGGGAAAAGGGGGTGGAGAGATATTTCTTTTCAAAATCAGATAGTGAGGGGAGGTTTACTTTATCTAAATATTTATCAATTTTTTGTGGGGTTGGGGAGGGGATGTTGGGGTCTAATTCTAAATTATATAGGCCTTCATAATACTTGGCTAACGCTTCTACTATATCTTTAGGGTGATGCACTTCTGTTTTTGTTAGGGGATGTTTCATCTTCAAAATTCTTTGGGAAATTCTTTGGCCTTTGATCTTCCGGGCCATTGCTTTACCAGCTTTGTTTCCTCCATGGTACCAATCCTCTCTTAGTCTAGTCTGCCATTTATCATACTCATAGTACATACACTCTGCCAGCTCCTGTCTCCTCTCCTCCAGTTCCTTGGTCAGTCCTTTTTTATTTTTGCTGAATATCTCCACTTCCAATGATCTGATTTTGTTTAATAAAAGGTCTGTTTTTTCTCTTACTTTCTTTTTGTGTATAGCTCCTTGTTTCATGAGAACTCCTCTCATGAATGCCTTGTGTGCATTCCATAAGGAGACCCTGGAGGTTACACTAGCATCATTAAAGTGGAAATATTCCAGCAATTCGTTTTTTATAAGGGGAAAAATGTGTTCTGAGTTAATTAGGAATTTGTTTAGTTTCCAGTTGGTCTGTTTGGGGGAAGCGTCTTTTAAGTAAAATTTGACTGTGAGAGGGGAGTGATCGGACCAAATTCTTGAACCAATAGTAATGTCTGAGACCAGTGGTAGAGAGAATCTGTCGGTTAAACAATGGTCTATCCTAGTGAAGGACTGGTAGACCGGCGAATAAAAACTGTAACCCTTTTCCTTGGGGTGAATACACCTCCAAGTGTCAAATAATTCATTCTTGATTAGTGAGGGCAGGAGTATGGATTGGGCTCTTCTTGTTTGTGATGTTGAGTCTAATAGGGGGTCGACTACTGCATTCATGTCTCCTACTATAAATAAATTACCTTTTTGGAATTTTTGTATTTTTTGGAATGTTTTATTAAGAAATTTTACTTGATGGTGATTGGGGGCATAAATATTGGCAAACGTAAAATTTTGGGAGTTAATAGTCCCAGCAATCATCACCAATCTACCGTCCTCACCACAATGTGACCTCTCTACCACCAGTCCCAGAGTATCCCTGATTGCGATACAAACTCCCGCTTTCCTTTTGTCTCTGAATGTTGAGTGGAAAACCGTAGAATAGTTGTGTATTTTTAATCTAGATGCAGATATTTTTGATAAATGAGTTTCTTGTAGACAAATAATGTCTGGTTTTTGTTCTTTGGTTAGCTTATTCAGTAAATATCTTTTCCTATAAGAGTTTAACCCTCTAACATTCAGAGACAAAAGTTGGCAATCACTCATGATACCTCATATTATGCTGTAAAATACCTATGAAGCAAACGTCCCCTTTATCAAACAGATAAAATAGAAAAAGCAGAAAACATGAGTTGTTATCATAAAACCTTATCTTACCAGAACGTCCGTATATCTCGGCTCTGAGGAAAAAGAGTTTAGTTAGTGGACATGACAGTGTGCAAACCTTAATACTAATAAAAAATAATAAAAGAAACAGAAGAGAAGTCAGGGTAAGGCCGAGGTGGGCACGCAGAGGCATCCGGTTCTACCCGTGCGTACCCCCCTTAAATTGACCCAACCCTGTGTCTCTACTCCTTAAAGAGGGGTAGAGAAAGGATAAGAAATAACTATAACAATAAACTTAATAGGAAGTACAGAAAAAGAACAGGAAGTCTAAACTTCCAAAAAACAGTCAATGACCTTACGGTCAGTGTCCACCGGTGTGGACGTCCAGTGTGACTGACCACCTACAGGAAAGGAATTCCTAAGGGGGTAAGTCTAGTTGGGGGGAAAGTTCCGTGGGGGATCACCCATAGTTCAGGTGGTACCCGTGGCTTCCCCAGCTTTGAGTTGTTCTTCTACGTTCAAAGGTGGGGTGGTGTCCATCGATGTTTGGAGTGGTCTCGGCTTGGGAGAGATAGGAGGGCGGAATGGTCTGTCTCTGACTGGATCTCTTGGGATGAAAACAGGGATCTCCCACTTGGCCAGCAAATCAAGGCCTTCATCAGGGGTTTTAACAATGTGTGTGGTACCATGGTCAAAAATTATCAGTTTGGGGGGGAACCCCCAATTGTAAGGAATCTTTCTGTACCTCAGTGTAGTTGTCACCTGTGAGAAGTCTCTTCTGGTTTTCAATGTAGCCTGAGATAGATCCTGGAACAGGGAAAGGTCTTTGTACTCTCCTGGAAGTTTCTTTCCCTCTCTTGTTGCCGCCAGTAACTTCTCCTTGACATGAAAGAAATGGATCCTTGTTATGACGTCTCTTGGTAGGTTCTTTCCAAGATGGGCCGGTTTGGGAAGTCTGTGGGCCCTATCCACTGTGAGCTCGCTTTGATTGAGGTCAGGAAGTGTGGCGTGTAGGATGTCTGCTACATAAGCATTCAGCTGATCGTTGGCGACAGTTTCAGGGACCCCTCTTATTTTTATGTTATTCCTCCTGTTTCTGTCTTCCCCATCTGCTATCTTTTCCTTCATCCACTTGTTCTCATCCGCTAGTTGTTTATGTGCATCCACCAGGACATTATAATTTTTGGACATTTCAATCACCTTATTTTCCAGCAGGCAGATCCTCTGGTCTGTGTCAGCAGCGAATACCTCAACATTGCCTGCGAGTGTGTTTAGGTCTGCTCTGGTGCCTGTAATATTGTCACTTAGCATCTGGCTGAAGGAAAGCATAAAGTTTTTGAAGAATTGCTGTGACATAGGTTCTTCAGATGCAGGGAATGCGGCCAGTGTGCTAAATATGTTTTCTGGTGGGTGACGTTGTGCAGTTGGGGATGGATGGATGGGTGGATGAGGTTGTTGCTCAGCGAGCGTCTGCTGTTCGGGATAGGTGGTTGGGTGGGACTGCTGTTCAGATGGGCTAGGAGTAGAGTGCGGTGTGAGTCCTACCTTGGGGTCTCCAGATTCGGATTTCCGTATGCGGTCGGATTCGAAATTCCGAATATAGTCGGATTTCCGTACGGAATCGCGTTGTAATCCGGAAGTTTGTGGCGTCTTCAGCGGGCTTCGCTCTCTGTTGTCCTCTGCCGATCTCCGCATGCCATATTCCTCCTCACTTTCCTCCTCCAGTATGTCCGCTCTGTCTCTCCTTCCCTGGGGAGTGAATAAAAGGCTGTACCTGTTCCTCTGGTCTAGCGGTGGAGGGGTCCTGTAGTTAGCCTCCTGATGCAGGCTGGGCCTGTAATGGCCGGCGCCATCTTGGTTTTCCTCAGTAAAGAACGTGGAGAGCTTCCTGGGGACTGAATTGCTCTGTTTCTGCTGTCTTTGAGACACTCTCCGGTAGCCTGAAGCCATCCTGGGATGTTCACCCACCTTTTAGTGCTGTTTTGGGGCTTTCTGGGTTGCTTTAGGTCGCTCTAAAGGGTGATCACAGCAGGAGCTCAGGGATCAAGCCTCCATTCAGCTCTGCTGCGTAGCCACGCCCCCCTTTTCTATGTTAAACCATTACACCATTGAAAAACTGGTGACGTTTGCAATCGAAAGAAAAATGACTATAGTTGAAGAGGTAATGGCCCCTAAACTATGTTCTGGGATGAAAGTTACAGCTTCAGCGAAATCCGTTTGCAAATCGGAGTGATAGATTAGAATCTAGAGCCAACGGTACGTTTTCTATGTTAAACCATTACACCATTGAAAAACTGGTTACGTTTGCAATCGAAAGAAAAATGACTATAGTTGAAGAGGTAATGGCCCCTAAACTATGTTCTGGGATGAAAAATACAGCTTCAGTGAAATCCGTTTGCAAATCGGAGTGATAGATTAGAATCTAGAGCCAACGGTAAGTTTTCTATGTTAAACCATTACACCATTGAAAAACTGGTTACGTTTGCAATCGAAAGAAAAATGACTATAGTTGAAGAGGTAATGGCCCCTAAACTATGTTCTGGGATGAAAAATACAGCTTCAGTGAAATCCGTTTGCAAATCGGAGTGATAGATTAGAATCTAGAGCCAACGGTACGTTTTCTATGTTAAACCATTACACCATTGAAAAACTGGTTACGTTTGCAATCGAAAGAAAAATGACTATAGTTGAAGAGGTAATGGCCCCTAAACTATGTTCTGGGATGAAAGTTACAGCTTCAGTGAAATCCGTTTGCAAATCGGAGTGATAGATTAGAATCTAGAGCCAACAGTAAGTTTTCTATGTTAAACCATTACACCATTGAAAAACTGGTTACATTTGCAATCGAAAGAAAAATGACTATAGTTGAAGAGGTAATGGCCCCTAAACTATGTTCTGGGATGAAAAATACAGCTTCAGTGAAATCCGTTTGCAAATCGGAGTGATAGATTAGAATCTAGAGCCAACGGTAAGTTTTCTATGTTAAACCATTACACCATTGAAAAACTGGTTACGTTTGCAATTGAAAGAAAAATTACTATAGTTGAAGAAGTAATGGCCCCTAAACTATGTTCTGGGATGAAAGTTACAGCTTCAGTGAAATCCGTTTGCAAATCGGAGTGATAGATTAGAATCTAGAGCCAACGGTACGTTTTCTATGTTAAACCATTACACCATTGAAAAACTGGTTACGTCTGCAATCGAAAGAAAAATGACTATAGTTGAAGAGGTAATGGCCCCTAAACTATGTTCTGGGATGAAAGTTACAGCTTCAGTGAAATCCGTTTGCAAATCGGAGTGATAGATTAGAATCTAGAGCCAACGGTACGTTTTCTATGTTAAACCATTACACCATTGAAAGACTAGTTACGTTTGCAATCGAAAGAAAAATGACTATAGTTGAAGAGGTAATGGCCCCTAAACTATGTTCTGGGATGAAAGTTACAGCTTCAGTGAAATCCGTTTGCAAATCGGAGTGATAGATTAGAATCTAGAGCCAACGGTACGTTTTCTATGTTAAACCATTACACCATTGAAAAACTGGTTACGTTTGCAATCGAAAGAAAAATGACTATAGTTGAAGAGGTAATGGCCCCTAAACTATGTTCTGGGATGAAAAATACAGCTTCAGTGAAATCCGTTTGCAAATCGGAGTGATAGATTAGAATCTAGAGCCAACAGTAAGTTTTCTATGTTAAACCATTACACCATTGAAAAACTGGTTACGTTTGCAATTGAAAGAAAAATGACTATAGTTGAAGAAGTAATGGCCCCTAAACGATGTTCTGGGATGAAAGTTAGAGCTTCAGTGAAATCCGTTTGCAAATCGGAGTGATAGATTAGAATCTAGAGCCAACGGTACGTTTTCTATGTTAAACCATTACACCATTGAAAAACTGGTTACGTTTGCAATCGAAAGAAAAATGACTATAGTTGAAGAGGTAATGGCCCCTAAACTATGTTCTGGGATGAAAGTTACAGCTTCAGCGAAATCCGTTTGCAAATCGGAGTGATAGATTAGAATCTAGAGCCAACGGTACGTTTTCTATGTTAAACCATTACACCATTGAAAAACTGGTTACGTTTGCAATCGAAAGAAAAATGACTATAGTTGAAGAGGTAATGGCCCCTAAACTATGTTCTGGGATGAAAAATACAGCTTCAGTGAAATCGGTTTGCAAATCGGAGTGATAGATTAGAATCTAGAGCCAACGGTAAGTTTTCTATGTTAAACCATTACACCATTGAAAAACTGGTTACGTTTGCAATCGAAAGAAAAATGACTATAGTTGAAGAGGTAATGGCCCCTAAACTATGTTCTGGGATGAAAAATACAGCTTCAGTGAAATCCGTTTGCAAATCGGAGTGATAGATTAGAATCTAGAGCCAACGGTACGTTTTCTATGTTAAACCATTACACCATTGAAAAACTGGTTACGTTTGCAATCGAAAGAAAAATGACTATAGTTGAAGAGGTAATGGCCCCTAAACTATGTTCTGGGATGAAAGTTACAGCTTCAGTGAAATCCGTTTGCAAATCGGAGTGATAGATTAGAATCTAGAGCCAACAGTAAGTTTTCTATGTTAAACCATTACACCATTGAAAAACTAGTTACATTTGCAATCGAAAGAAAAATGACTATAGTTGAAGAGGTAATGGCCCCTAAACTATGTTCTGGGATGAAAAATACAGCTTCAGTGAAATCCGTTTGCAAATCGGAGTGATAGATTAGAATCTAGAGCCAACGGTAAGTTTTCTATGTTAAACCATTACACCATTGAAAAACTGGTTACGTTTGCAATTGAAAGAAGAATTACTATAGTTGAAGAAGTAATGGCCCCTAAACTATGTTCTGGGATGAAAGTTACAGCTTCAGTGAAATCCGTTTGCAAATCGGAGTGATAGATTAGAATCTAGAGCCAACGGTACGTTTTCTATGTTAAACCATTACACCATTGAAAAACTGGTTACGTCTGCAATCGAAAGAAAAATGACTATAGTTGAAGAGGTAATGGCCCCTAAACTATGTTCTGGGATGAAAGTTACAGCTTCAGTGAAATCCGTTTGCAAATCGGAGTGATAGATTAGAATCTAGAGCCAACGGTACGTTTTCTATGTTAAACCATTACACCATTGAAAGACTAGTTACGTTTGCAATCGAAAGAAAAATGACTATAGTTGAAGAGGTAATGGCCCCTAAACTATGTTCTGGGATGAAAAATACAGCTTCAGGGAAATCCGTTTGCAAATCGGAGTGATAGATTAGAATCTAGAGCCAACGGTACGTTTTCTATGTTAAACCATTACACCATTGAAAAACTGGTTACGTTTGCAATCGAAAGAAAAATGACTATAGTTGAAGAGGTAATGGCCCCTAAACTATGTTCTGGGATGAAAAATACAGCTTCAGTAAAATCCGTTTGCAAATCGGAGTGATAGATTAGAATCTAGAGCCAACGGTACGTTTTCTATGTTAAACCATTACACCATTGAAAAACTGGTTACGTTTGCAATCGAAAGAAAAATGACTATAGTTGAAGAGGTAATGGCCCCTAAACTATGTTCTGGGATGAAAAATACAGCTTCAGTGAAATCCGTTTGCAAATCGGAGTGATAGATTAGAATCTAGAGCCAACGGTACGTTTTCTATGTTAAACCATTACACCATTGAAAAACGGGTTACGTCTGCAATCGAAAGAAAAATGACTATAGTTGAAGAGGTAATTGCCCCTAAACTATGTTCTGGGATGAAAGTTACAGCTTCAGTGAAATCCGTTTGCAAATCGGAGTGATAGATTAGAATCTAGAGCCAACGGTACGTTTTCTATGTTAAACCATTACACCATTGAAAAACTAGTTACGTTTGCAATCGAAAGAAAAATGACTATAGTTGAAGAGGTAATGGCCCCTAAACTATGTTCTGGGATGAAAAATACAGCTTCAGTGAAATCCGTTTGCAAATCGGAGTGATAGATTAGAATCTAGAGCCAACGGTACGTTTTCTATGTTAAACCATTACACCATTGAAAAACTGGTTACGTTTGCAATCGAAAGAAAAATGACTATAGTTGAAGAGGTAATGGCCCCTAAACTATGTTCTGGGATGAAAGTTACAGCTTCAGTGAAATCCGTTTGCAAATCGGAGTGATAGATTAGAATCTAGAGCCAACGGTACGTTTTCTATGTTAAACCATTACACCATTGAAAAACTGGTTACGTTTGCAATCGAAAGAAAAATGACTATAGTTGAAGAGGTAATGGCCCCTAAACTATGTTCTGGGATGAAAAATACAGCTTCAGTGAAATCCGTTTGCAAATCGGAGTGATAGATTAGAATCTAGAGCCAACGGTACGTTTTCTATGTTAAACCATTACACCATTGAAAAACTGGTTACGTTTGCAATCAAAAGAAAAATGACTATAGTTGAAGAGGTAATGGCCCCTAAACTATGTTCTGGGATGAAAGTTACAGCTTCAGTGAAATCCGTTTGCAAATCGGAGTGATAGATTAGAATCTAGAGCCAACGGTACGTTTTCTATGTTAAACCATTACACCATTGAAAAACTGGTTACGTTTGCAATCGAAAGAAAAATGACTATAGTTGAAGAGGTAATGGCCCCTAAACTATGTTCTGGGATGAAAAATACAGTTTCAGTGAAATCCGTTTGCAAATCGGAGTGATAGATTAGAATCTAGAGCCAACGGTACGTTTTCTATGTTAAACCACTACACCAATGAAAAACTGGTTACGTTTGCAATCGAAAGAAAAATTACTATAGTTGAACAGGTAATGGCCCCTAAACTATGTTCTGGGATGAAAAATACAGCTTCAGTAAAATCCGTTTGCAAATCGGAGTGATAGATTAGAATCTAGAGCCAACGGTAAGTTTTCTATGTTAAACCATTACACCATTGAAAAACTAGTTACGTTTGCAATCGAAAGAAAAATGACTATAGTTGAAGAGGTAATGGCCCCTAAACTATGTTCTGGGATGAAAGTTACAGCTTCAGTGAAATCCGTTTGCAAATCGGAGTGATAGATTAGAATCTAGAGCCAACGGTACGTTTTCTATGTTAAACCACTACACCATTGAAAAACTGGTTAAGTTTGCAATCGAAAGAAAAATGACTATAATTGAAGAGGTAATGGCCCCTAAACTATGTTCTGGGATGAAAAATACAGCTTCAGTGAAATCCGTTTGCAAATCGGAGTGATAGATTAGAATCTAGAGCCAACGGTACGTTTTCTATGTTAAACCATTACACCATTGAAAAACTAGTTACGTTTGCAATCGAAAGAAAAATGACTATAGTTGAAGAGGTAATGGCCCCTAAACTATGTTCTGGGATGAAAAATACAGCTTCAGTGAAATCCGTTTGCAAATCGGAGTGATAGATTAGAATCTAGAGCCAACGGTACGTTTTCTATGTTAAACCACTACACCATTGAAAAACTGGTTACGTTTGCAATCGAAAGAAAAATGACTATAGTTGAAGAGGTAATGGCCCCTAAACTATGTTCTGGGATGAAAGTTACAGCTTCAGTGAAATCCGTTTGCAAATCGGAGTGATAGATTAGAATCTAGAGCCAACGGTACGTTTTCTATGTTAAACCACTACACCATTGAAAAACTGGTTAAGTTTGCAATCGAAAGAAAAATGACTATAATTGAAGAGGTAATGGCCCCTAAACTATGTTCTGGGATGAAAAATACAGCTTCAGTGAAATCCGTTTGCAAATCGGAGTGATAGATTAGAATCTAGAGCCAACGGTAAGTTTTCTATGTTAAACCATTACACCATTGAAAAACTGGTTACGTTTGCAATCGAAAGAAAAATGACTATAGTTGAAGAGGTAATGGCCCCTAAACTATGTTCTGGGATGAAAGTTACAGCTTCAGTGAAATCCGTTTGCAAATCGGAGTGATAGATTAGAATCTAGAGCCAACGGTACGTTTTCTATGTTAAACCATTACACCATTGAAAAACTAGTTACGTTTGCAATCGAAAGAAAAATGACTATAGTTGAAGAGGTAATGGCCCCTAAACTATGTTCTGGGATGAAAAATACAGCTTCAGTGAAATCCGTTTGCAAATCGGAGTGATAGATTAGAATCTAGAGCCAACGGTACGTTTTCTATGTTAAACCACTACACCATTGAAAAACTGGTTACGTTTGCAATCGAAAGAAAAATGACTATAGTTGAAGAAGTAATGGCCCCTAAACTATGTTCTGGGATGAAAGTTACAGCTTCAGTGAAATCCGTTTGCAAATCGGAGTGATAGATTAGAATCTAGAGCCAACGGTACGTTTTCTATGTTAAACCATTACACCATTGAAAAACTAGTTACGTTTGCAATCGAAAGAAAAATGACTATAGTTGAAGAGGTAATGGCCCCTAAACTATGTTCTGGGATGAAAAATACAGCTTCAGTGAAATCCGTTTGCAAATCGGAGTGATAGATTAGAATCTAGAGCCAACGGTACGTTTTCTATGTTAAACCATTACACCATTGAAAAACTGGTTACGTTTGCAATTGAAAGAAAAATGACTATAGTTGAAGAGGTAATGGCCCCTAAACTATGTTCTGGGATGAAAGTTACAGCTTCAGTGAAATCCGTTTGCAAATCGGAGTGATAGATTAGAATCTAGAGCCAACGGTACGTTTTCTATGTTAAACCACTACACCATTGAAAAACTGGTTAAGTTTGCAATCGAAAGAAAAATGACTATAATTGAAGAGGTAATGGCCCCTAAACTATGTTCTGGGATGAAAAATACAGCTTCAGTGAAATCCGTTTGCAAATCGGAGTGATAGATTAGAATCTAGAGCCAACGGTACGTTTTCTATGTTAAACCATTACACCATTGAAAAACTGGTTACGTTTGCAATCGAAAGAAAAATGACTATAGTTGAAGAGGTAATGGCCCCTAAACTATGTTTTGGGATGAAAGTTACAGCTTCAGTGAAATCCGTTTGCAAATCGGAGTGATAGATTAGAATCTAGAGCCAACGGTACGTTTTCTATGTTAAACCATTACACCATTGAAAAACTAGTTACGTTTGCAATCGAAAGAAAAATGACTATAGTTGAAGAGGTAATGGCCCCTAAACTATGTTCTGGGATGAAAAATACAGCTTCAGTGAAATCCGTTTGCAAATCGGAGTGATAGATTAGAATCTAGAGCCAACGGTACGTTTTCTATGTTAAACCACTACACCATTGAAAAACTGGTTACGTTTGCAATCGAAAGAAAAATGACTATAGTTGAAGAAGTAATGGCCCCTAAACTATGTTCTGGGATGAAAGTTACAGCTTCAGTGAAATCCGTTTGCAAATCGGAGTGATAGATTAGAATCTAGAGCCAACGGTACGTTTTCTATGTTAAACCATTACACCATTGAAAAACTGGTTACGTCTGCAATCGAAAGAAAAATGACTATAGTTGAAGAGGTAATGGCCCCTAAACTATGTTCTGGGATGAAAGTTACAGCTTCAGTGAAATCCGTTTGCAAATCGGAGTGATAGATTAGAATCTAGAGCCAACGGTACGTTTTCTATGTTAAACCATTACACCATTGAAAAACTGGTTAAGTTTGCAATCAAAAGAAAAATGACTATAATTGAAGAGGTAATGGCCCCTAAACTATGTTCTGGGATGAAAAATACAGCTTCAGTGAAATCCGTTTGCAAATCGGAGTGATAGATTAGAATCTAGAGCCAACGGTACGTTTTCTATGTTAAACCATTACACCATTGAAAAACTGGTTACGTTTGCAATCGAAAGAAAAATGACTATAGTTGAAGAGGTAATGGCCCCTAAACTATGTTCTGGGATGAAAGTTACAGCTTCAGTGAAATCCGTTTGCAAATCGGAGTGATAGATTAGAATCTAGAGCCAACGGTACGTTTTCTATGTTAAACCATTACACCATTGAAAAACTAGTTACGTTTGCAATTGAAAGAAAAATGACTATAGTTGAAGAGGTAATGGCCCCTAAACTATGTTCTGGGATGAAAAATACAGCTTCAGTGAAATCCGTTTGCAAATCGGAGTGATAGATTAGAATCTAGAGCCAACGGTACGTTTTCTATGTTAAACCACTACACCATTGAAAAACTGGTTACGTTTGCAATCGAAAGAAAAATGACTAGTGCGCATGAGCGGCGCCACAGGACACATGCTGGCACTGTGAGCTCCGCATTACAGGCGTCCAAACTGCCGCTATAACGCACAGATCCGGACAGGACACATATCCACGGAAAGCTGAGGAACTAAGCTATGCAGCGGGCCCCCCTGGGATATCCAATAAGAAGCAGAACAAACTATATTCCCCTTCGTTCGCCACTCCGCTTTAACAGGAGGTTCAGCAAGATGGCCGCCACAGCCCAGCACCAGGAAGCAGGCCTCGGCCAGCCACAGACTACCGAAGAGCCTCTAGCAAGAAAAGCACCGCCTGGCCCGGTGCTAGCAAGCCAGATCTCCCCTCGACCAGGTATGTCACACGCAGAACTGTGGTCTACCCCCCCTAAACAAGACCTCGCCAGAATCCCCGCTGAAGCCAGTGACGCAGTTTCCCGCCAATGCGTACAATCAGCCGCATGGTCCCATAGCCCACGCGTAAATACCGCGATACCAGCTGACGCGAAGTACGCATTCTGCCCATACACAGGAATACGCTTGGACGCATCATCTGCAGCACCCACCCAAAGCGTAGGCGTAACTTTGGACGCGTCAACCCCTATAGTAACACTGAACTCAAGCGTACCCTCAGACGCATCACACGCGACCTTGGCACATGGGTCAGATAACCCCACAGAACCAAGGCTGGATAATTCTGGAAGTGACCTTGGAGTACAAATAGGCGGAATGTCCGCAGAACAACTAATTGCCTCTATAACAAACGTGTTCAGAAAAGAACTCAAGGCTGAACTAAAACTGGCTGTCACAGAACTTTCTGACCGTATAGGGGATATTGGAGATAGGGTGACCACGCTTGAAAATCAAGCTGATGATCTCGTCCTGGTGACCAATGCTAACACTGCAACATTAGAAGTCCACGATGAGAGGCTGGACGTGGTAGAGGACAAATTAGAAGACCTCGAGAATAGGAGCAGGAGGGGAAATGTAAGAATTCGAGGCGTCCCCGAATCAGTGGAGGATCTTCAAGCTCTGGCAGCGAATCTTTTTCACGCTCTTCTACCCCAGATAGATCCCTCCAGATTGGGAGTAGTCAGAATCCACAGAGCACTGGTCCGACCTAAGAACTCAACATTACCAAGAGATATCATTGCAAAGCTCAATAGTGAGGATATTAGAGACAAAATCTTACTAGCGGCACGAGATCTACATTGTCTCCCAGATCAACCACAATCTGTCCAACTATTCGCAGACTTGGCTCCCATAACCATCCAAAAGAGGAGGAACATGAAGCCGTATACAAGCGCACTGCAGCAGGCATCCATCAGGTACAAGTGGGGGTTTCCCTTTGCCCTCATATTTAAGAAGAACAATAAACAATTTGTTTGTAAAACCCCTGATGGAGCAGCGGATGCCTTAACGGAGGCAAACATCCCCTTTGTGATTCCAGATCCAAAGCTCCCCCAAGGGAGCCAATCACCGAAGCCCAGGAGAGAACTTCGACAAAATCGTGCATGGTCCTCTTCAAGGAATCTTGCCTTGAGAAGAGACTCACCTGATCAAGGTCCAATGGGAGAGTGAGCCGTCTGGTTTGATTTTTGCTTTATTTTTCAGAGTTCTTCATATATGGACTTTTATAAAAGTGAGAACATAGTAATTGTTTTACTTGTTTCTTAGTTTAGACTAAAAAGCCTGAATATGATTAGATAACCTTAGTAGATACCTGTTTTATTGAATGATCAATATAGATGTGTTGTTCGGAAATGTTTATCTTTAGATAGTTTCAAATTTAAGCTAGGCAGCTATGCCTGTATGTCATGTTGTACTCCAAATGAGTAGAGTATGGTGGCTTGCTACTTATTTATTGGCAGCTACCCTCTTACTTCTCTTAGTGGTGTTTGGTAGGCCCACTAAGACCATATATGTAATACCTAACAGAATTCTCATGTGTAATCTCTCACTAAATTTATCCTTTCAAACAGCCGTCTCCCAGACTTCCCCTTTGATTTCTTATAACCACCTACTGAATATAATTCGAGTCCTTTAATATACTGACACACAATGCCAGGGGTCTTTGCTCCCCTGCAAAAAGAAATAAAGCATTCAAGGCATATGCAAAACATGCCCCGGATGTTATTTGTATTCAAGAGTCTCATTTTTCTCCATCTAATCCTCCTAAACAATTTCACAAGCATTATAATAGGTCGTTTCTATCATCATACCAAAAAAGAAGACGGGGAGTAATTACATTAATCTCTGACAAGTTCCCAATAGAAATCACAGCCCACCTAGAAGATGACTCGGGGACATATGTTATCCTCTTAGGATCATATGAGTCAAAAGTCTTATGTATAGTCAACATCTATGCTCCCCCAGAAAACCCCCACATAGTCATTAAAAAGATCTCAGAAATCTTATTAACCCTAAAGTTTGACAGTCTCATTTGGGCAGGAGATTTTAATATCTCTCCCAACGATCAATTAGATAGAACGCACCCGTCTAGGCCTTCAATTATTAAGAAGAATAAGCTTCTAATCCAAGATCTCCTTAAGACCCATTCATTAATAGATTCATGGAGAGAGCACAATGGAGGAAAGAGGGGCTATTCTCACTTCTCAATTCCCCATAACTCGTACTCTCGAATCGATCTCATATTGATTCCGTCCCTGGGTGCCTCCTCCATGGCATATTCTCGATTCATTCTATGCCCTTGGTCTGACCATGAAATTCTTCTCACGGCCATGACTTCGCCCATGCCGAAACTTCCTAGGGTCCAGTGGAGATTAAATGAATCACTAATTATTAACCCGAACGTCTGCTCTAACATTGAAGACACCCTTAACAATTATTTCAAAGAAAACGACACGGAGGACGTATCGGCAGGAACCTGTTGGATGGCCCATAAGGCTGTCTTAGGGGGGGAGCTTATGAGGATGTCTGCTAAGGCAAAAAGAGAAAGAGGCAGGGTCTTCTCAGACTTAGAGAGAAAGATCCATATGCTCCATACTCTTAATCAAAATAATCCTTCCAGATATCTTCATAGGCAAATATTAGAACTTCAAACACAGCTAGACACACTCCTGGGACAGGATATCGAAAAGGCTATGAGATGGACAGGGGCATTGGCCTACGAACAATTAAATAAACCAAATAGGTGGTTAGCTCGTCGACTTAGGGCAAAACAAGTTTCCAATAAAATAATTAAGATTAGGCAAAAATCGGGCATAATTACCACTAATCCAGACAAGATTTATAATACCTTTTTAGAGTATTACCAAGAGCTTTATAGCGATCAAGATCCAAATGTAGATAAAGATAAAAAAGACACATTCCTAAAAGAAAATATAGGAATCAAACTGACCCAAGAAACGGCTAAGACCCTCAATGCTCCTATTGATTTAGAAGAACTTCATGAGGCTATAAAAAGGCTAAAGAGAGCTAAGGCCCCAGGACCGGATGGATTCCCTTCTCTTTATTACAAAAAATTTGAAGGGATACTCAGCCCACATCTACTTAAGTTTTATAACTCATTATTAAAAGGTAAGCCCCCCCCCCCTGAATTTTTAGACTCAGCAATATGTATAATACATAAGCCTCCAAGAGATCCACTCAACCCCAAAAATTATAGGCCAATCTCCTTATTAGGAGTGGACTACAAAATATTCACATCCATTTTAGCTAACAGACTAAACACAGTATTACCGGCCCTGATTCATAAGGATCAAGTTGGCTTTGTCCCACAGCGGCAGGCCCCGGATAATATTAGAAAAGTCCTGGATATTCAATATTATTGTTTGAAAAACTCCCAAACTTTAGCCTTACTCTCATTGGATATGGAGAAGGCATTTGATAAGATCAAATGGACATATATGTTTTCTGTCCTCCAAAAATTTGGGTTCTGCGGAGAATTTTTAAACGCAATTAAAATCTTATACTCCTTCCCTTCCGCTTATTTAAAACTCCCTTCTTATACACAATCCAGACTACCCATTCGCAGAGGTACAAGACAGGGCTGCCCTTTATCTCCGGGCATATTCGCACTAGTTATAGAGCCTCTGGCAACCAAGATACGCAAATCTTCAGAAGTCCTGGGTATCCAAATTGGAGCAAGACAATGTAAACTGAACTTATTTGCGGATGACATCTTGCTCACTCTTTCCTCCCCACACACCTCAATCCCAAATCTCTTGAAAATCATCCGGGACTTTTCTACTTTTTCGGGGTTCCAGCTAAATAGGGACAAATCGGAACTTATGGTCTCCCAAATGACAAGATGGAGTGCTAGGGCTCTCTCAGAGTCCCTAGGCTTACAATATCAGCCTAAAACAATTAAGTACTTAGGTATAAATCTTCCATTAAACCCCAATAACTTATATGAAGTAAATTACCCAGCCCTTTATAGAAGATTATCTGCAGATTTGGATTCTTGGGCCAAAATGCCCCTGTCCCTCATAGGAAAAGTACATGCGGTCAAGATGACTTTATTCCCAAGACTTCTATACCTTTTTAGAGTTTTGCCTATTCCGGTTAAGGCTTCTTGCCTTAGGGACTTCCAAAATAAAATACATAAGTTTCTCTGGTCCAATAGAAAGGCAAGAATAAAATACTCCACTTTGGCCAAAACAAAGGATAGAGGAGGTTTGAGGATGCCAATGCTAATGACCTATTATAGAGCAGCAAGGCTTTCACAGCTAGCCTTAGTTAATTTAGGAAACATGGCTCCGCTATGGGTCGACATCGAAACACGCCTAATTCACCCACTAACTACTATAGGAGTGATGTGGGCCAAGAAAATTCCGCTTAAAAATATTCGGATGCAGGCCCCAATACTGGGTTTTGCTCTCAAGATGTGGTTAAGCATCAGATATGCGTACAAACTACAATCCCCACTCAGTCTTATGACCTCTATAATAGGAAATCCGGATTTCCCTCCGGGACAAAATGCACAAACATTCTCATGGTGGATATCCAAAGGTTACACGAGACTGGGTAAATTCACATATGCATTCAAACTTATGAACAAGAGACAATTCTATGCTGAGAGGGAGGTGCCTCCCCATGAGTTCTCCAGGGCTTCGCTAATTTTTGAATTTATAGACAAAATAGATAAAGAGAAAGAGGCAAATATCTATACGCTTTTTGAGACGAGGTGCAGAGGTGG
Organism: Hyperolius riggenbachi; assembly: GCF_040937935.1. NCBI lineage: Eukaryota > Metazoa > Chordata > Amphibia > Anura > Hyperoliidae > Hyperolius > Hyperolius riggenbachi. The sequence goes on along the minus strand of NC_090656.1, from coordinate 152,587,153 downwards.
CTCACTAAACAAGGGACTTATCTCTGACTTTTATTTTATGTTGACGAGAGACGATATAGAAGAGAAAAGCAAATTCCAGTTAGACTGGGAAAAGGAAACTGGCAAAACCATGTCAGCAAGCAAATGGGGTCATTGTTGCTCCACTATGTTAAAGAATAGCCTCTTCTATTCGTCGATCGAAACATCGCTTAAACTCCTGCACCGAACATATTTTACCCCGGCAAGAATACATACCTTTGACCCATCTCAAACGGAGCTTTGCCCCAGAAAATGTGGACACAAAGGTACACTCTGGCATATGTGGTGGGAATGCCCAGTGATAAAAGCCTTCTGGAGGAGTGTGTGGCGACGTGCCTCCCTCATTCTCAGCATCAGATCTCCTATAGACCCAACAATAGCATTACTGGGGAACAAACCTCATAAGATCTCCCCTGCTAACAATAAACTCCTACATCACATAATGGCCTTGGCCCGTAGACATGTAGCATTTAATTGGAAATCCACCCACCTACATGACAATCAAGTCTTCATAAAGCTTAATGAAGCTATGTTAGCGGAACACATACTCGCCAAGGTACACGATACGCTAGATTCCTTCTTTGCTATCTGGACCCCATGGATTGAGACCCAAGATAATGAAGGTCTTGGATATGTTCTACATTCATTTTGAAAGAGCATTATACTCTGGTAGTGGTGTGTCACAAAGAACTTGAAATGTGTTACATAAAATAGCTCTGGGGAAATAGGTTGAGACGGCTTGCACTATATATGATTACAACTTAATGATATACCATTTTAGACAACGTGAAGACTGTGACTATGTTTCATTAGAACTTTCTGCCCTACCTTTCCCTTCCCTCTTCCCGCCCCCTTTCCTTAGTCTTCCCTCCCCTTGAAACCCCCTTGGGTCCATCTCACTGGCATGATGTGGTATTCCCACCCGTGAGATCCCCGAGAATTACCACCTTTCCCCTCTCCTCCCCCCCCCTACTCACCCTCCCCTGTGACCCTTATAGCTTTCCTTCCCCCTCCCACTGAATAAAATTAAAAATACTTGGGTTTAATAAGATCTCTCAGTATACAATGATATACCTAAAAGAGTTTAAGATTTGATATTGTTGAAATAACAAAGCTATTTTAAGCAATTACTAGTATGTTCACACGTAGTATGTGATATTAGTTTATTTTCTTTCCCTCAAGGGGGATGTAATGTTTGTACAACAAATGATATCATTGTAATATTATTTTGTGATTAATAAACACCCTTGAAATGAAAGAAAAATGACTATAGTTGAAGAAGTAATGGCCCCTAAACTATGTTCTGGGATGAAAGTTACAGCTTCAGTGAAATCCGTTTGCAAATCGGAGTGATAGATTAGAATCTAGAGCCAACGGTACGTTTTCTATGTTAAACCATTACACCATTGAAAAACTGGTTACGTCTGCAATCGAAAGAAAAATGACTATAGTTGAAGAGGTAATGGCCCCTAAACTATGTTCTGGGATGAAAGTTACAGCTTCAGTGAAATCCGTTTGCAAATCGGAGTGATAGATTAGAATCTAGAGCCAACGGTACGTTTTCTATGTTAAACCATTACACCATTGAAAGACTAGTTACGTTTGCAATCGAAAGAAAAATGACTATAGTTGAAGAGGTAATGGCCTCTAAACTATGTTCTGGGATGAAAAATACAGCTTCAGTGAAATCCGTTTGCAAATCGGAGTGATAGATTAGAATCTAGAGCCAACGGTACGTTTTCTATGTTAAACCATTACACCATTGAAAAACTGGTTACGTTTGCAATCGAAAGAAAAATGACTATAGTTGAAGAGGTAATGGCCCCTAAACTATGTTCTGGGATGAAAAATACAGCTTCAGTAAAATCCGTTTGCAAATCGGAGTGATAGATTAGAATCTAGAGCCAACGGTACGTTTTCTATGTTAAACCATTACACCATTGAAAAACTGGTTACGTTTGCAATCGAAAGAAAAATGACTATAGTTGAAGAGGTAATTGCCCCTAAACTATGTTCTGGGATGAAAAATACAGCTTCAGTGAAATCCGTTTGCAAATCGGAGTGATAGATTAGAATCTAGAGCCAACGGTACGTTTTCTATGTTAAACCATTACACCATTGAAAAACGGGTTACGTCTGCAATCGAAAGAAAAATGACTATAGTTGAAGAGGTAATTGCCCCTAAACTATGTTCTGGGATGAAAGTTACAGCTTCAGTGAAATCCGTTTGCAAATCGGAGTGATAGATTAGAATCTAGAGCCAACGGTACGTTTTCTATGTTAAACCATTACACCATTGAAAAACTGGTTACGTCTGCAATCGAAAGAAAAATGACTATAGTTGAAGAGGTAATGGCCCCTAAACTATGTTCTGGGATGAAAGTTACAGCTTCAGTGAAATCCGTTTGCAAATCGGAGTGATAGATTAGAATCTAGAGCCAACGGTAAGTTTTCTATGTTAAACCATTACACCATTGAAAAACTGGTTACGTTTGCAATCGAAAGAAAAATGACTATAGTTGAAGAGGTAATGGCCCCTAAACTATGTTCTGGGATGAAAGTTACAGCTTCAGTGAAATCCGTTTGCAAATCGGAGTGATAGATTAGAATCTAGAGCCAACGGTACGTTTTCTATGTTAAACCATTACACCATTGAAAAACTGGTTACGTTTGCAATTGAAAGAAAAATGACAATAGTTGAAGAAGTAATGGCCCCTAAACTATGTTCTGGGATGAAAGTTACAGCTTCAGTGAAATCCGTTTGCAAATCGGAGTGATAGATTAGAATCTAGAGCCAACGGTACGTTTTCTATGTTAAACCATTACACCATTGAAAAACTGGTTACGTTTGCAATCGAAAGAAAAATGACTATAGTTGAAGAGGTAATGGCCCCTAAACTATGTTCTGGGATGAAAGTTACAGCTTCAGTGAAATCCGTTTGCAAATCGGAGTGATAGATTAGAATCTAGAGCCAACGGTACGTTTTCTATGTTAAACCATTACACCATTAAAAAACTGGTTACGTTTGCAATCGAAAGAAAAATGACTATTGTTGAAGAGGTAATGGCCCCTAAACTATGATCTGGGATGAAAGTTACAGCTTCAGTGAAATCCGTTTGCAAATCGGAGTGATAGATTAGAATCTAGAGCCAACGGTATGTTTTCTATGTTAAACCATTACACCATTGAAAAACTGGTTACGTTTGCAATCGAAAGAAAAATGACTATAGTTGAAGAGGTAATGGCCCCTAAACTATGTTCTGGGATGAAAAATACAGCTTCAGTAAAATCCGTTTGCAAATCGGAGTGATAGATTAGAATCTAGAGCCAACGGTACGTTTTCTATGTTAAACCATTACACCATTGAAAAACTAGTTACGTTTGCAATCGAAAGAAAAATGACTATAGTTGAAGAGGTAATGGCCCCTAAACTATGTTCTGGGATGAAAAATACAGCTTCAGTGAAATCCGTTTGCAAATCGGAGTGATAGATTAGAATCTAGAGCCAACGGTACGTTTTCTATGTTAAACCACTACACCATTGAAAAACTGGTTACGTTTGCAATCGAAAGAAAAATGACTATAGTTGAAGAAGTAATGGCCCCTAAACTATGTTCTGGGATGAAAGTTACAGCTTCAGTGAAATCCGTTTGCAAATCGGAGTGATAGATTAGAATCTAGAGCCAACGGTACGTTTTCTATGTTAAACCATTACACCATTGAAAAACTGGTTACGTCTGCAATCGAAAGAAAAATGACTATAGTTGAAGAGGTAATGGCCCCTAAACTATGTTCTGGGATGAAAGTTACAGCTTCAGTGAAATCCGTTTGCAAATCGGAGTGATAGATTAGAATCTAGAGCCAACGGTACGTTTTCTATGTTAAACCATTACACCATTGAAAGACTAGTTACGTTTGCAATCGAAAGAAAAATGACTATAGTTGAAGAGGTAATGGCCCCTAAACTATGTTCTGGGATGAAAAATACAGCTTCAGTGAAATCCGTTTGCAAATCGGAGTGATAGATTAGAATCTAGAGCCAACGGTACGTTTTCTATGTTAAACCATTACACCATTGAAAAACTGGTTAAGTTTGCAATCGAAAGAAAAATGACTATAATTGAAGAGGTAATGGCCCCTAAACTATGTTCTGGGATGAAAAATACAGCTTCAGTAAAATCCGTTTGCAAATCGGAGTGATAGATTAGAATCTAGAGCCAACGGTACGTTTTCTATGTTAAACCATTACACCATTGAAAAACTGGTTACGTTTGCAATCGAAAGAAAAATGACTATAGTTGAAGAGGTAATGGCCCCTAAACTATGTTCTGGGATGAAAGTTACAGCTTCAGTGAAATCCGTTTGCAAATCGGAGTGATAGATTAGAATCTAGAGCCAACGGTACGTTTTCTATGTTAAACCATTACACCATTGAAAAACTAGTTACGTTTGCAATCGAAAGAAAAATGACTATAGTTGAAGAGGTAATGGCCCCTAAACTATGTTCTGGGATGAAAAATACAGCTTCAGTGAAATCCGTTTGCAAATCGGAGTGATAGATTAGAATCTAGAGCCAACGGTACGTTTTCTATGTTAAACCACTACACCATTGAAAAACTGGTTACGTTTGCAATCGAAAGAAAAATGACTATAGTTGAAGAAGTAATGGCCCCTAAACTATGTTCTGGGATGAAAGTTACAGCTTCAGTGAAATCCGTTTGCAAATCGGAGTGATAGATTAGAATCTAGAGCCAACGGTACGTTTTCTATGTTAAACCATTACACCATTGAAAAACTGCTTACGTCTGCAATCGAAAGAAAAATGACTATAGTTGAAGAGGTAATGGCCCCTAAACTATGTTCTGGGATGAAAGTTACAGCTTCAGTGAAATCCGTTTGCAAATCGGAGTGATAGATTAGAATCTAGAGCCAACGGTACGTTTTCTATGTTAAACCATTACACCATTGAAAGACTAGTTACGTTTGCAATCGAAAGAAAAATGACTATAGTTGAAGAGGTAATGGCCCCTAAACTATGTTCTGGGATGAAAAATACAGCTTCAGTGAAATCCGTTTGCAAATCGGAGTGATAGATTAGAATCTAGAGCCAACGGTACGTTTTCTATGTTAAACCATTACACCATTGAAAAACTGGTTACGTTTGCAATCGAAAGAAAAATGACTATAGTTGAAGAGGTAATGGCCCCTAAACTATGTTCTGGGATGAAAAATACAGCTTCAGTAAAATCCGTTTGCAAATCGGAGTGATAGATTAGAATCTAGAGCCAACGGTACGTTTTCTATGTTAAACCATTACACCATTGAAAAACTGGTTACGTTTGCAATCGAAAGAAAAATGACTATAGTTGAAGAGGTAATGGCCCCTAAACTATGTTCTGGGATGAAAAATACAGCTTCAGTGAAATCCGTTTGCAAATCGGAGTGATAGATTAGAATCTAGAGCCAACGGTACGTTTTCTATGTTAAACCATTACACCATTGAAAAACGGATTACGTCTGCAATCGAAAGAAAAATGACTATAGTTGAAGAGGTAATTGCCCCTAAACTATGTTCTGGGATGAAAGTTACAGCTTCAGTGAAATCCGTTTGCAAATCGGAGTGATAGATTAGAATCTAGAGCCAACGGTACGTTTTCTATGTTAAACCATTACACCATTGAAAAACTGGTTACGTTTGCAATCGAAAGAAAAATGACTATAGTTGAAGAGGTAATGGCCCCTAAACTATGTTCTGGGATGAAAAATACAGCTTCAGTGAAATCCGTTTGCAAATCGGAGTGATAGATTAGAATCTAGAGCCAACGGTACGTTTTCTATGTTAAACCATTACACCATTGAAAAACTGGTTACGTCTGCAATCGAAAGAAAAATGACTATAGTTGAAGAGGTAATGGCCCCTAAACTATGTTCTGGGATGAAAGTTACAGCTTCAGTGAAATCCGTTTGCAAATCGGAGTGATAGATTAGAATCTAGAGCCAACGGTACGTTTTCTATGTTAAACCATTACACCATTGAAAAACTGGTTAAGTTTGCAATCGAAAGAAAAATGACTATAATTGAAGAGGTAATGGCCCCTAAACTATGTTCTGGGATGAAAAATACAGCTTCAGTGAAATCCGTTTGCAAATCGGAGTGATAGATTAGAATCTAGAGCCAACGGTACGTTTTCTATGTTAAACCATTACACCATTGAAAAACTGGTTACGTTTGCAATCGAAAGAAAAATGACTATAGTTGAAGAGGTAATGGCCCCTAAACTATGTTCTGGGATGAAAAATACAGCTTCAGTAAAATCCGTTTGCAAATCGGAGTGATAGATTAGAATCTAGAGCCAACGGTACGTTTTCTATGTTAAACCATTACACCATTGAAAAACTGGTTACGTTTGCAATCGAAAGAAAAATGACTATAGTTGAAGAGGTAATGGCCCCTAAACTATGTTCTGGGATGAAAAATACAGCTTCAGTGAAATCCGTTTGCAAATCGGAGTGATAGATTAGAATCTAGAGCCAACGGTACGTTTTCTATGTTAAACCATTACACCATTGAAAAACGGGTTACGTCTGCAATCGAAAGAAAAATGACTATAGTTGAAGAGGTAATTGCCCCTAAACTATGTTCTGGGATGAAAGTTACAGCTTCAGTGAAATCCGTTTGCAAATCGGAGTGATAGATTAGAATCTAGAGCCAACGGTACGTTTTCTATGTTAAACCATTACACCATTGAAAAACTGGTTACGTTTGCAATCGAAAGAAAAATGACTATAGTTGAAGAGGTAATGGCCCCTAAACTATGTTCTGGGATGAAAAATACAGCTTCAGTGAAATCCGTTTGCAAATCGGAGTGATAGATTAGAATCTAGAGCCAACGGTACGTTTTCTATGTTAAACCATTACACCATTAAAAAACTGGTTACGTCTGCAATCGAAAGAAAAATGACTATAGTTGAAGAGGTAATGGCCCCTAAACTATGTTCTGGGATGAAAGTTACAGCTTCAGTGAAATCCGTTTGCAAATCGGAGTGATAGATTAGAATCTAGAGCCAACGGTACGTTTTCTATGTTAAACCATTACACCATTGAAAAACTGGTTACGTTTGCAATCGAAAGAAAAATGACTATAGTTGAAGAGGTAATGGCCCCTAAACTATGTTCTGGGATGAAAAATACAGCTTCAGTGAAATCCGTTTGCAAATCGGAGTGATAGATTAGAATCTAGAGCCAACGGTAAGTTTTCTATGTTAACCACTTCGGGACCACAGTCTTTTCGCCCCTTAAGGACCAGAGCCTTTTTCTCCATTCAGACCACTGCAGCTTTCACGGTTTATTGCTCGGTCATACAACCTACCACCTAAATGAATTTTACCTCCTTTTCTTGTCACTAATACAGCTTTCTTTTGATGCTATTTGATTGCTGCTGCGAGTTTTACTTTTTATTATATTCATCAAAAAAGACATGAATTTTGTCAAAAAAATGACTTTTTTAACTTTCTGTGCTGACATTTTTCAAATAAAGTAAAATTTCCTATACATTTGAGCGCGAAAGTTATTCTGCTACATGTCTTTGATAAAAAAAAAAAATTCAGTGTATATTTATTGGATTGGGTAAAAGTTATAGCGTTTACAAACTATGGTGCCAAAAGTGAATTTTCCCATTTTCAAGCATCTCTGACTTTTCTGCGCACCTGTCATGTTTCATGAGGGGCTAAAATTCCAGGATAGTACAAATACCCCCCAAATGACCCCATTTTGGAAAGAAGACATCCCAAAGTATTCAGTGAGAGGCATGGTGAGTTCATAGAAGATTTTATTTTTTGTCACAAGTTAGCGGAAAATGACAGTTTGTGACAAAAAAAAAAAAAAAAAAAAGTTTCCATTTCTTCTAACTTGCGACAAAAAAAAATGAAATCTGCCACGGACTCACTATGCTCCTCTCTGAATACCTTGAAGTGTCTACTTTCCAGAATGGGGTCATTTGTGGGGTGTGTTTACTGTCCTGGCATTTGGGGGGTGCCTAATTGTAAGCACCCCTGTAAAGCCTAAAGATGCTCATTGGACTTTGGGCCCCTTAGCGCAGTTAGGCCGCAAAAAAGTGCCACACATGTGGTATTGCCGTACTCAGGAAAAGTAGTATAATGTGTTTTGGGGTGTATTTTTACACATACACATGCTGGGTGGGAGAAATATCTCCGTAAATGACAATTTTTTTTTTTTTTTACACACAATTGTCTATTTATAGAGATATTTCTCCCACTCAGCATGGGTATGTGGAAAAATACACCCCAAAACACATTATACTACTTCTCCTGAGTACGGCGATACCACATGTGTGGCACTTTTTTGCACCCTAACTGCGCTAAGGGGCCCAAAGTCCAATGAGTACCTTTAGGATTTCACAGGTCATTTTGAGACATTTCGTTTCAAGACTACTCCTCACGGTTTAGGGCCCCTAAAATGCCAGGACAGTATAGGAACCCCACAAATTACCCCATTTTAGAAAGAAGACACCCCAAGGTATTCCGTTAGATGTATGGTGAGTTCATAGAAGATTTTTTTTTTTTGTCACAAGTTAGCGGAAATTGATTGTAATTGTTTTTTTTCACAAAGTGTCATTTTCCGCTAACTTGTGACAAAAAATAAAATCTTCTATGAACTCGCCATTCTCCTAACGGAATACCTTGGGGTGTCTTCTTTCTAAAATGGAGTCATTTGTGGGGTTCCTATACTGCCCTGGCATTTTAGGGGCCCTAAACCGTGAGGAGTAGTCTTGAAACCAAATGTGGCAAAATGACCTGTGAAATCCTAAAGGTACTCATTGGACTTTGGGCCCCTTAGCGCACTTAGGGTGCAAAAAAGTGCCACACATGTGGTACCGCCGTACTCAGGAGAAGTAGTATAATGTGTTTTGGGGTGTATTTTTACACATACCCATGCTGGGTGGGAGAAATATCTCTGTAAATGACAATTATTTGATTTTTTTTACACACAATTGTCCATTTACAGAGAGATTTCTCCCACCCAGCATGGGTATGTATAAAAATACACCCCAAAACACATTATACTACTTCTTCTGAGTACGGCGATACCACATGTGTGACACTTTTTTGCAACCTAGGTGCGCTAAGGGGCCTAACGTCCTATTCACAGGTCATTTTGAGGCATTTGGATTCTAGACTACTCCTCACGGTTTAGGGCCCCTAAAATGCCAGGGCAGTATAGGAACCCCACAAGTGACCCCATTTTAGAAAGAAGACACCCCAAGGTATTCTGTTAGGAGTATGGTGAGTTCATAGAAGATTTTTTTTTTGTCACAAGTTAGCGGAAAATGACACTTTGTGAAAAAAAAAACAATACATATCAATTTCCGCTAACTTGTGACAAAAAATAAAATCTTCTATGAACTCATCATACACCTAAAAGAATACCTTGGGGTGTCTTCTTTCTAAAATGGGGTCACTTGTGGGGTTCCTATACTGCCCTGGCATTTTAGGGGCCCTAAACCGTGAGGAGTAGTCTTGAACCCAAATGTCTCAAAATGACCTGTGAAATCCTAAAGGTACTCATTGGACTTTGGGCCCCTTAGCACAGTTAGGCTGCAAAAAAGTGTCACACATGTGGTATCGCCGTACTCAGAAGAAGTAGTATAATGTGTTTTGTGGTGTATTTTTACATATAACCATGCTGGGTGGGAGAAATATCTCTGTAAATGACACATTTTTGATTTTTTTTACACACAATTGTCCATTTACAGAGAGATTTCTCCCACCCAGCATGGGTATGTGTAAAAATACACCACAAAACACATTATACTACTTCTCCTGAGTATGGCGATACCACATGTGTGACACTTTTTTGCAGCCTAGGTGCGCTAAGGGGCCCAACGTCCTATTCACAGGTCATTTTGAGGCATTTGTTTTCTAGACTACTCCTCACGGTTTAGGGCCCCTAAAATGCCAGGGCAGTATAGGAACCCCACAAGTGACCCCATTTTAGAAAGAAGACACCCCAAGGTATTCCGTTAGGGGTATGGTGAGTTCATAGAAGATTTTATTTTTTCTCACAAGTTAGTGAAAAATGACACTTTGTGAAAAAAACAATAACAATCCAATTTCCGCTAACTTTTGACAAAAAATAAAATATTCTATGAACTCATCATACACCTAACAGAATACCTTGGGGTGTCTTCTTTCTAAAATGGGGTCACTTGTGGGGTTCCTATACTGCCCTGGCATTTTACGGGCCCAAAACTGTGAGTAGTCTGGAAACCAAATTTCTCAAAATGACTGTTCAGGGGTATAAGCATCTGCAAATTTTGATGACAGGTGGTCTATGAGGGGGCAAATTTTGTGGAATCGGTCATAAGCAGGGTGGCCTCTTAGATGACAGGATGTATTGGGCCTGATCTGATGGATAGGAGTGCTAGGGGGGTGACAGGAGGTGATTGATGGGTGTCTCAGGGGGCGGTTAGAGGGGAAAATAGATGCAATCAATGCACTGGGGAGGTGATCGGAAGGGGGTCTGAGGGGGATCTGAGGGTTTGGCCGAGTGATCAGGAGCCCACACGGGGCAAATTAGGGCCTGATCTGATGGGTAGGTGTGCTAGGGGGTGACAGGAGGTGATTGATGGGTGTCTCAAGGTGTGATTAGAGGGGGGAAATAGATGCAAGCAATGCACTGGCGAGGTGATCAGGGCTGGGGTCTGAGGGCGTTCTGAGGTGTGGGCGGGTGATTGGGTGCCCGCAAGGGGCAGATTAGGGTCTAATCTGATGGGTAACAGTGACAGGTGGTGATAGGGGGTGATTGATGGGTAATTAGTGGGTGTTTAGAGGAGAGAATAGATGTAAACAATGGATTTGGGAGGTGATCTGATGTCGGATCTGCGGGCGATCTATTGGTGTGGGTGGGTGATCAGATTGCCCGCAAGGGGCAGGTTAGGGGCTGATTGATGGGTGGCAGTGACAGGGGGTGATTGATGGGTGGCAGTGACAGGGGGTGATTGATGGGTGATTGACAGGTGATCAGTGGGTTATTACCCGGAATAACAGATGTAAATATTGCACGGGCAAATTGATAAGGGGGGGGGTCTGAGGGCAATCTGAGCGTGTGGGCGGGTGATTGGGTGCCCGCAAGGGGCAGATTAGGGTCTAATCTGATGGGTAACAGTGACAGGTGGTGATAGGGGGTGATTGATGGGTAATTAGTGGGTGTTTAGAGGAGAGAATAGATGTAAACAATTGATTTGGGAGGTGATCTGATGTCGGATCTGCGGGCGATCTATTGGTGTGGGTGGGTGATCAGATTGCCCGCAAGGGGCAGGTTAGGGGCTGATTGATGGGTGGCAGTGACAGGGGGTGATTGATGGGTGGCAGTGACAGGGGGTGATTGATGGGTGATTGACAGGTAATCAGTGGGTTATTACAGGGGAGAACAGATGTAAATATTGCACGGGCGAATTGATAAGGGGGGGGTCTGAGGGCAATCTGAGCGTGTGGGCAGGTGATTGGGTGCCCGCAAGGGGCAGATTAGGGTCTAATCTGATGGGTAACAGTGACAGGTGGTGATAGGGGGTGATTGATGGGTAATTAGTGGGTGTTTAGAGGAGAGAATAGATGTAAACAATGGATTTGGGAGGTGATCTGATGTCGGATCTGCGGGCGATCTATTGGTGTGGGTGGGTGATCAGATTGCCCGCAAGGGGCAGGTTAGGGGCTGATTGATGGGTGGCAGTGACAGGGGGTGATTGATGGGTGGCAGTGACAGGGGGTGATTGATGGGTGATTGACAGGTAATCAGTGGGTTATTACAGGGGAGAACAGATGTAAATATTGCACGGGCGAATTGATAAGGGGGGGGTCTGAGGGCAATTGAGCGTGTGGGCAGGTGATTGGGTGCCCGCAAGGGGCAGATTAGGGTCTAATCTGATGGGTAACAGTGACAGGTGGTGATAGGGGGTGATTGATGGGTAATTAGTGGGTGTTTAGAGGAGAGAATAGATGTAAACAATGGATTTGGGAGGTGATCTGATGTCGGATCTGCGGGCGATCTATTGGTGTGGGGGGGTGATCAGATTGCCCGCAAGGGGCAGATCAGGGGCTGATTGATGGGTGGCAGTGACAGGGGGTGATTGACGGGTGATTGACAGGTGATTGACAGGTGATTGACAGGTGATTGACAGGTGATCAGGGGGGATAGATGCATACAGTACACGGGGGGGGGGGGGGGGTCTGGGGGGGGTCTGGGGAGAATCTGAGGGGTGGGGGGGTGATCAGGAGGGAGTAGGGGGCAGATTAGGGACTTAAAAAAAAAATAGCGTTGACAGATAGTGACAGGGAGTGATTGATGGGTGATTAGGAGGGTGACTGGGTGCAAACAGTGGTCTAGGGGGTGGGCAGGGGGGGGTCTGAGGGGTGCTGTGGGCGATCAGGGGGCAGGGGGGGGGAAATCAGTGTGCTTGGGTGCAGACTAGGGTGGCTGCAGCCTGCCCTGGTGGTCCCTCGGACACTGGGACCACCAGGGCAGGAGGCAGCCAGTATAATAGGCTTTGTATACATTACAAAGCCTATTATACACTGTTGCAGCGGCGATCCGGATGCCAGTAACCCGCCGGCGCTTCCGAACGGCCGGCGGGTTACGGCGAACGGGGGGCGGAGCCAGTCCCCGGCGGCTGATCGCGTCACGAATGACGCGATCGCCGCATAGCCACTCCCGCAGCCGCCCCCGCCGATGGGCGTATTGCGGTCGTTTGGGACCGGTCTTTGCCGCCGCCCATCGGCTGGGGGCGGTCGGCAAGTGGTTAAACCATTACACCATTGAAAAACGGGTTACGTCTGCAATCGAAAGAAAAATGACTATAGTTGAAGAGGTAATTGCCCCTAAACTATGTTCTGGGATGAAAGTTACAGCTTCAGTGAAATCCGTTTGCAAATCGGAGTGATAGATTAGAATCTAGAGCCAACGGTACGTTTTCTATGTTAAACCATTACACCATTGAAAAACTGGTTACGTTTGCAATCGAAAGAAAAATGACTATAGTTGAAGAGGTAATGGCCCCTAAACTATGTTCTGGGATGAAAAATACAGCTTCAGTGAAATCCGTTTGCAAATCGGAGTGATAGATTAGAATCTAGAGCCAACGGTACGTTTTCTATGTTAAACCATTACACCATTAAAAAACTGGTTACGTCTGCAATCGAAAGAAAAATGACTATAGTTGAAGAGGTAATGGCCCCTAAACTATGTTCTGGGATGAAAGTTACAGCTTCAGTGAAATCCGTTTGCAAATCGGAGTGATAGATTAGAATCTAGAGCCAACGGTACGTTTTCTATGTTAAACCATTACACCATTGAAAAACTGGTTACGTTTGCAATCGAAAGAAAAATGACTATAGTTGAAGAGGTAATGGCCCCTAAACTATGTTCTGGGATGAAAAATACAGCTTCAGTGAAATCCGTTTGCAAATCGGAGTGATAGATTAGAATCTAGAGCCAACGGTAAGTTTTCTATGTTAAACCATTACACCATTGAAAAACTGGTTACGTTTGCAATCGAAAGAAAAATGACTATAGTTGAAGAGGTAATGGCCCCTAAACTATGTTCTGGGATGAAAGTTACAGCTTCAGTGAAATCCGTTTGCAAATCGGAGTGATAGATTAGAATCTAGAGCCAACGGTACGTTTTCTATGTTAAACCATTACACCATTGAAAAACTGGTTACGTTTGCAATTGAAAGAAAAATGACTATAGTTGAAGAAGTAATGGCCCCTAAACTATGTTCTGGGATGAAAGTTACAGCTTTAGTGAAATCCGTTTGCAAATCGGAGTGATAGATTAGAATCTAGAGCCAACGGTACGTTTTCTATGTTAAACCATTACACCATTGAAAAACTGGTTACGTTTGCAATCGAAAGAAAAATGACTATAGTTGAAGAGGTAATGGCCCCTAAACTATGTTCTGGGATGAAAGTTACAGCTTCAGTGAAATCCGTTTGCAAATCGGAGTGATAGATTAGAATCTAGAGCCAACGGTACGTTTTCTATGTTAAACCATTACACCATTAAAAAACTGGTTACGTTTGCAATCGAAAGAAAAATGACTATTGTTGAAGAGGTAATGGCCCCTAAACTATGTTCTGGGATGAAAGTTACAGCTTCAGTGAAATCCGTTTGCAAATCGGAGTGATAGATTAGAATCTAGAGCCAACGGTATGTTTTCTATGTTAAACCATTACACCATTGAAAAACTGGTTACGTTTGCAATCGAAAGAAAAATGACTATAGTTGAAGAGGTAATGGCCCCTAAACTATGTTCTGGGATGAAAAATACAGCTTCAGTAAAATCCGTTTGCAAATCGGAGTGATAGATTAGAATCTAGAGCCAACGGTACGTTTTCTATGTTAAACCATTACACCATTGAAAAACTGGTTACGTTTGCAATCGAAAGAAAAATGACTATAGTTGAAGAGGTAATGGCCCCTAAACTATGTTCTGGGATGAAAAATACAGCTTCAGTGCAATCCGTTTGCAAATCGGAGTGATAGATTAGAATCTAGAGCCAACTGTACGTTTTCTATGTTAAACCATTACACCATTGAAAAACGGGTTACGTCTGCAATCGAAAGAAAAATGACTATAGTTGAAGAGGTAATTGCCCCTAAACTATGTTCTGGGATGAAAGTTACAGCTTCAGTGAAATCCGTTTGCAAATCGGAGTGATAGATTAGAATCTAGAGCCAACGGTACGTTTTCTATGTTAAACCATTACACCATTGAAAAACTGGTTACGTTTGCAATCGAAAGAAAAATGACTATAGTTGAAGAGGTAATGGCCCCTAAACTATGTTCTGGGATGAAAAATACAGCTTCAGTAAAATCCGTTTGCAAATCGGAGTGATAGATTAGAATCTAGAGCCAACGGTACGTTTTCTATGTTAAACCATTACACCATTGAAAAACTGGTTACGTTTGCAATCGAAAGAAAAATGACTATAGTTGAAGAGGTAATGGCCCCTAAACTATGTTCTGGGATGAAAAATACAGCTTCAGTGAAATCCGTTTGCAAATCGGAGTGATAGATTAGAATCTAGAGCCAACGGTACGTTTTCTATGTTAAACCATTACACCATTGAAAAACGGGTTACGTCTGCAATCGAAAGAAAAATGACTATAGTTGAAGAGGTAATTGCCCCTAAACTATGTTCTGGGATGAAAGTTACAGCTTCAGTGAAATCCGTTTGCAAATCGGAGTGATAGATTAGAATCTAGAGCCAACGGTACGTTTTCTATGTTAAACCATTACACCATTGAAAAACTGGTTACGTTTGCAATCGAAAGAAAAATGACTATAGTTGAAGAGGTAATGGCCCCTAAACTATGTTCTGGGATGAAAAATACAGCTTCAGTGAAATCCGTTTGCAAATCGGAGTGATAGATTAGAATCTAGAGCCAACGGTACGTTTTCTATGTTAAACCATTACACCATTGAAAAACTGGTTACGTCTGCAATCGAAAGAAAAATGACTATAGTTGAAGAGGTAATGGCCCCTAAACTATGTTCTGGGATGAAAGTTACAGCTTCAGTGAAATCCGTTTGCAAATCGGAGTGATAGATTAGAATCTAGAGCCAACGGTACGTTTTCTATGTTAAACCATTACACCATTGAAAAACTGGTTAAGTTTGCAATCGAAAGAAAAATGACTATAATTGAAGAGGTAATGGCCCCTAAACTATGTTCTGGGATGAAAAATACAGCTTCAGTGAAATCCGTTTGCAAATCGGAGTGATAGATTAGAATCTAGAGCCAACGGTACGTTTTCTATGTTAAACCATTACACCATTGAAAAACTGGTTACGTTTGCAATCGAAAGAAAAATGACTATAGTTGAAGAGGTAATGGCCCCTAAACTATGTTCTGGGATGAAAAATACAGCTTCAGTAAAATCCGTTTGCAAATCGGAGTGATAGATTAGAATCTAGAGCCAACGGTACGTTTTCTATGTTAAACCATTACACCATTGAAAAACTGGTTACGTTTGCAATCGAAAGAAAAATGACTATAGTTGAAGAGGTAATGGCCCCTAAACTATGTTCTGGGATGAAAAATACAGCTTCAGTGAAATCCGTTTGCAAATCGGAGTGATAGATTAGAATCTAGAGCCAACGGTACGTTTTCTATGTTAAACCATTACACCATTGAAAAACGGGTTACGTCTGCAATCGAAAGAAAAATGACTATAGTTGAAGAGGTAATTGCCCCTAAACTATGTTCTGGGATGAAAGTTACAGCTTCAGTGAAATCCGTTTGCAAATCGGAGTGATAGATTAGAATCTAGAGCCAACGGTACGTTTTCTATGTTAAACCATTACACCATTGAAAAACTGGTTACGTTTGCAATCGAAAGAAAAATGACTATAGTTGAAGAGGTAATGGCCCCTAAACTATGTTCTGGGATGAAAAATACAGCTTCAGTGAAATCCGTTTGCAAATCGGAGTGATAGATTAGAATCTAGAGCCAACGGTACGTTTTCTATGTTAAACCATTACACCATTGAAAAACGGGTTACGTCTGCAATCGAAAGAAAAATGACTATAGTTGAAGAGGTAATTGCCCCTAAACTATGTTCTGGGATGAAAGTTACAGCTTCAGTGAAATCCGTTTGCAAATCGGAGTGATAGATTAGAATCTAGAGCCAACGGTACGTTTTCTATGTTAAACCATTACACCATTGAAAAACTGGTTACGTTTGCAATCGAAAGAAAAATGACTCCCCCTTGGCGTTGATGCGTCAAACTTTTACACAACAAGCACAAGAGTTAGGTCTGGATGAGGAGAGACGGGACATCTCTGTTAAAGTTTTTATAAGTCGTATAGCTATTATCTAATAGGGGCTCTCTCTCCCATATGGGAGACTTTCCTTTTTCCTACCCCTATCCCCACCCCTGCTCCCCCTCCTCCCTTAGCCCCTTTCCCCCTCCTCCCTCCCCCTTCCCCCCCCCCTACCTCCCCTTTCTCCATATGCCATCCCGTTGGCATGTTGTGGCATCCCCACTCACGGGACGGCGTTACTCCTACACCTCCTCTCCCCCCCCTCCTTCCTCCCCCCCTCCCCCCTCCCAATAAAAGATTAGAAAAATTTGGTTGTTTCCATATATTTGCTTATAAAGTTAACGTTTTACAAGATTCGTAAGATTATAAATTCATGTTTCTTTGTAGTTTATACCAACTTCAGTTGGAATGTTTCTGTTATTGTGATTTCAAACTATGACATTCCCCCATGGGGGACTTGATATGTGATTGATGTACGCTATCATTGTGAATTTATTTCTTACACAATAAACACCCTTGAAACGAAAGAAAAATGACTATAGTTGAAGAGGTAATGGCCCCTAAACTATGTTCTGGGATGAAAAATACAGCTTCAGTGAAATCCGTTTGCAAATCGGAGTGATAGATTAGAATCTAGAGCCAACGGTACGTTTTCTATGTTAAACCATTACACCATTAAAAAACTGGTTACGTCTGCAATCGAAAGAAAAATGACTATAGTTGAAGAGGTAATGGCCCCTAAACTATGTTCTGGGATGAAAGTTACAGCTTCAGTGAAGTCCGTTTGCAAATCGGAGTGATAGATTAGAATCTAGAGCCAACGGTACGTTTTCTATGTTAAACCATTACACCATTGAAAAACTGGTTACGTTTGCAATCGAAAGAAAAATGACTATAGTTGAAGAGGTAATGGCCCCTAAACTATGTTCTGGGATGAAAAATACAGCTTCAGTGAAATCCGTTTGCAAATCGGAGTGATAGATTAGAATCTAGAGCCAACGGTAAGTTTTCTATGTTAAACCATTACACCATTGAAAAACTGGTTACGTTTGCAATCGAAAGAAAAATGACTATAGTTGAAGAGGTAATGGCCCCTAAACTATGTTCTGGGATGAAAGTTACAGCTTCAGTGAAATCCGTTTGCAAATCGGAGTGATAGATTAGAATCTAGAGCCAACGGTACGTTTTCTATGTTAAACCATTACACCATTGAAAAACTGGTTACGTTTGCAATTGAAAGAAAAATGACTATAGTTGAAGAAGTAATGGCCCCTAAACTATGTTCTGGGATGAAAGTTACAGCTTCAGTGAAATCCGTTTGCAAATCGGAGTGATAGATTAGAATCTAGAGCCAACGGTACGTTTTCTATGTTAAACCATTACACCATTGAAAAACTGGTTACGTTTGCAATCGAAAGAAAAATGACTATAGTTGAAGAGGTAATGGCCCCTAAACTATGTTCTGGGATGAAAGTTACAGCTTCAGTGAAATCCGTTTGCAAATCGGAGTGATAGATTAGAATCTAGAGCCAACGGTACGTTTTCTATGTTAAACCATTACACCATTAAAAAACTGGTTACGTTTGCAATCGAAAGAAAAATGACTATTGTTGAAGAGGTAATGGCCCCTAAACTATGTTCTGGGATGAAAGTTACAGCTTCAGTGAAATCCGTTTGCAAATCGGAGTGATAGATTAGAATCTAGAGCCAACGGTATGTTTTCTATGTTAAACCATTACACCATTGAAAAACTGGTTACGTTTGCAATCGAAAGAAAAATGACTATAGTTGAAGAGGTAATGGCCCCTAAACTATGTTCTGGGATGAAAAATACAGCTTCAGTAAAATCCGTTTGCAAATCGGAGTGATAGATTAGAATCTAGAGCCAACGGTACGTTTTCTATGTTAAACCATTACACCATTGAAAAACTGGTTACGTTTGCAATCGAAAGAAAAATGACTATAGTTGAAGAGGTAATGGCCCCTAAACTATGTTCTGGGATGAAAAATACAGCTTCGGTGCAATCCGTTTGCAAATCGGAGTGATAGATTAGAATCTAGAGCCAACTGTACGTTTTCTATGTTAAACCATTACACCATTGAAAAACGGGTTACGTCTGCAATCGAAAGAAAAATGACTATAGTTGAAGAGGTAATTGCCCCTAAACTATGTTCTGGGATGAAAGTTACAGCTTCAGTGAAATCCGTTTGCAAATCGGAGTGATAGATTAGAATCTAGAGCCAACGGTGCGTTTTCTATGTTAAACCATTACACCATTGAAAAACTGGTTACGTTTGCAATCGAAAGAAAAATGACTATAGTTGAAGAGGTAATGGCCCCTAAACTATGTTCTGGGATGAAAAATACAGCTTCAGTAAAATCCGTTTGCAAATCGGAGTGATAGATTAGAATCTAGAGCCAACGGTACGTTTTCTATGTTAAACCATTACACCATTGAAAAACTGGTTACGTTTGCAATCGAAAGAAAAATGACTATAGTTGAAGAGGTAATGGCCCCTAAACTATGTTCTGGGATGAAAAATACAGCTTCAGTGAAATCCGTTTGCAAATCGGAGTGATAGATTAGAATCTAGAGCCAACTGTACGTTTTCTATGTTAAACCATTACACCATTGAAAAACGGGTTACGTCTGCAATCGAAAGAAAAATGACTATAGTTGAAGAGGTAATTGCCCCTAAAATATGTTCTGGGATGAAAGTTACAGCTTCAGTGAAATCCGTTTGCAAATCGGAGTGATAGATTAGAATCTAGAGCCAACAGTACGTTTTCTATGTTAAACCATTACACCATTGAAAAACTGGCTACGTTTGCAACCGAAAGAAAAATGACTATAGTTGAAGAGGTAATGGCCCCTAAACTATGTTCTGGGATGAAAAATACAGCTTCAGTGAAATCCGTTTGCAAATCGGAGTGATAGATTAGAATCTAGAGCCAACGGTACGTTTTCTATGTTAAACCATTACACCATTGAAAAACTGGTTACGTCTGCAATCGAAAGAAAAATGACTATAGTTGAAGAGGTAATGGCCCCTAAACTATGTTCTGGGATGAAAGTTACAGCTTCAGTGAAATCCGTTTGCAAATCGGAGTGATAGATTAGAATCTAGAGCCAACGGTACGTTTTCTATGTTAAACCATTACACCATTGAAAAACTGGTTACGTTTGCAATCGAAAGAAAAATGACTATAGTTGAAGAGGTAATGGCCCCTAAACTATGTTCTGGGATGAAAGTTACAGCTTCAGTGAAATCCGTTTGCAAATCGGAGTGATAGATTAGAATCTAGAGCCAACGGTACGTTTTCTATGTTAAACCACTACACCATTGAAAAACTGGTTACGTTTGCAATCGAAAGAAAAATGACTATAGTTGAAGAAGTAATGGCCCCTAAACTATGTTCTGGGATGAAAGTTACAGCTTCAGTGAAATCCGTTTGCAAATCGGAGTGATAGATTAGAATCTAGAGCCAACGGTACGTTTTCTATGTTAAACCATTACACCATTGAAAAACTGGTTACGTCTGCAATCGAAAGAAAAATGACTATAGTTGAAGAGGTAATGGCCCCTTAACTATGTTCTGGGATGAAAGTTACAGCTTCAGTGAAATCCGTTTGCAAATCGGAGTGATAGATTAGAATCTAGAGCCAACGGTACGTTTTCTATGTTAAACCATTACACCATTGAAAAACTGGTTAAGTTTGCAATCAAAAGAAAAATGACTATAATTGAAGAGGTAATGGCCCCTAAACTATGTTCTGGGATGAAAAATACAGCTTCAGTGAAATCCGTTTGCAAATCGGAGTGATAGATTAGAATCTAGAGCCAACGGTACGTTTTCTATGTTAAACCATTACACCATTGAAAAACTGGTTACGTTTGCAATCGAAAGAAAAATGACTATAGTTGAAGAGGTAATGGCCCCTAAACTATGTTCTGGGATGAAAGTTACAGCTTCAGTGAAATCCGTTTGCAAATCGGAGTGATAGATTAGAATCTAGAGCCAACGGTACGTTTTCTATGTTAAACCATTACACCATTGAAAAACTAGTTACGTTTGCAATCGAAAGAAAAATGACTATAGTTGAAGAGGTAATGGCCCCTAAACTATGTTCTGGGATGAAAAATACAGCTTCAGTGAAATCCGTTTGCAAATCGGAGTGATAGATTAGAATCTAGAGCCAACGGTACGTTTTCTATGTTAAACCACTACACCATTGAAAAACTGGTTACGTTTGCAATCGAAAGAAAAATGACTATAGTTAAAGAAGTAATGGCCCCTAAACTATGTTCTGGGATGAAAGTTACAGCTTCAGTGAAATCCGTTTGCAAATCGGAGTGATAGATTAGAATCTAGAGCCAACGGTACGTTTTCTATGTTAAACCATTACACCATTGAAAAACTGGTTACGTCTGCAATCGAAAGAAAAATGACTATAGTTGAAGAGGTAATGGCCCCTAAACTATGTTCTGGGATGAAAGTTACAGCTTCAGTGAAATCCGTTTGCAAATCGGAGTGATAGATTAGAATCTAGAGCCAACGGTACGTTTTCTATGTTAAACCATTACACCATTGAAAGACTAGTTACGTTTGCAATCGAAAGAAAAATGACTATAGTTGAAGAGGTAATGGCCTCTAAACTATGTTCTGGGATGAAAAATACAGCTTCAGTGAAATCCGTTTGCAAATCGGAGTGATAGATTAGAATCTAGAGCCAACGGTACGTTTTCTATGTTAAACCATTACACCATTGAAAAACTGGTTACGTTTGCAATCGAAAGAAAAATGACTATAGTTGAAGAGGTAATGGCCCCTAAACTATGTTCTGGGATGAAAAATACAGCTTCAGTAAAATCCGTTTGCAAATCGGAGTGATAGATTAGAATCTAGAGCCAACGGTACGTTTTCTATGTTAAACCATTACACCATTGAAAAACTGGTTACGTTTGCAATCGAAAGAAAAATGACTATAGTTGAAGAGGTAATTGCCCCTAAACTATGTTCTGGGATGAAAAATACAGCTTCAGTGAAATCCGTTTGCAAATCGGAGTGATAGATTAGAATCTAGAGCCAACGGTACGTTTTCTATGTTAAACCATTACACCATTGAAAAACGGGTTACGTCTGCAATCGAAAGAAAAATGACTATAGTTGAAGAGGTAATTGCCCCTAAACTATGTTCTGGGATGAAAGTTACAGCTTCAGTGAAATCCGTTTGCAAATCGGAGTGATAGATTAGAATCTAGAGCCAACGGTACGTTTTCTATGTTAAACCATTACACCATTGAAAAACTGGTTACGTCTGCAATCGAAAGAAAAATGACTATAGTTGAAGAGGTAATGGCCCCTAAACTATGTTCTGGGATGAAAGTTACAGCTTCAGTGAAATCCGTTTGCAAATCGGAGTGATAGATTAGAATCTAGAGCCAACGGTAAGTTTTCTATGTTAAACCATTACACCATTGAAAAACTGGTTACGTTTGCAATCGAAAGAAAAATGACTATAGTTGAAGAGGTAATGGCCCCTAAACTATGTTCTGGGATGAAAGTTACAGCTTCAGTGAAATCCGTTTGCAAATCGGAGTGATAGATTAGAATCTAGAGCCAACGGTACGTTTTCTATGTTAAACCATTACACCATTGAAAAACTGGTTACGTTTGCAATTGAAAGAAAAATGACAATAGTTGAAGAAGTAATGGCCCCTAAACTATGTTCTGGGATGAAAGTTACAGCTTCAGTGAAATCCGTTTGCAAATCGGAGTGATAGATTAGAATCTAGAGCCAACGGTACGTTTTCTATGTTAAACCATTACACCATTGAAAAACTGGTTACGTTTGCAATCGAAAGAAAAATGACTATAGTTGAAGAGGTAATGGCCCCTAAACTATGTTCTGGGATGAAAGTTACAGCTTCAGTGAAATCCGTTTGCAAATCGGAGTGATAGATTAGAATCTAGAGCCAACGGTACGTTTTCTATGTTAAACCATTACACCATTAAAAAACTGGTTACGTTTGCAATCGAAAGAAAAATGACTATTGTTGAAGAGGTAATGGCCCCTAAACTATGTTCTGGGATGAAAGTTACAGCTTCAGTGAAATCCGTTTGCAAATCGGAGTGATAGATTAGAATCTAGAGCCAACGGTATGTTTTCTATGTTAAACCATTACACCATTGAAAAACTGGTTACGTTTGCAATCGAAAGAAAAATGACTATAGTTGAAGAGGTAATGGCCCCTAAACTATGTTCTGGGATGAAAAATACAGCTTCAGTAAAATCCGTTTGCAAATCGGAGTGATAGATTAGAATCTAGAGCCAACGGTACGTTTTCTATGTTAAACCATTACACCATTGAAAAACTAGTTACGTTTGCAATCGAAAGAAAAATGACTATAGTTGAAGAGGTAATGGCCCCTAAACTATGTTCTGGGATGAAAAATACAGCTTCAGTGAAATCCGTTTGCAAATCGGAGTGATAGATTAGAATCTAGAGCCAACGGTACGTTTTCTATGTTAAACCACTACACCATTGAAAAACTGGTTACGTTTGCAATCGAAAGAAAAATGACTATAGTTGAAGAAGTAATGGCCCCTAAACTATGTTCTGGGATGAAAGTTACAGCTTCAGTGAAATCCGTTTGCAAATCGGAGTGATAGATTAGAATCTAGAGCCAACGGTACGTTTTCTATGTTAAACCATTACACCATTGAAAAACTGGTTACGTCTGCAATCGAAAGAAAAATGACTATAGTTGAAGAGGTAATGGCCCCTAAACTATGTTCTGGGATGAAAGTTACAGCTTCAGTGAAATCCGTTTGCAAATCGGAGTGATAGATTAGAATCTAGAGCCAACGGTACGTTTTCTATGTTAAACCATTACACCATTGAAAGACTAGTTACGTTTGCAATCGAAAGAAAAATGACTATAGTTGAAGAGGTAATGGCCCCTAAACTATGTTCTGGGATGAAAAATACAGCTTCAGTGAAATCCGTTTGCAAATCGGAGTGATAGATTAGAATCTAGAGCCAACGGTACGTTTTCTATGTTAAACCATTACACCATTGAAAAACTGGTTAAGTTTGCAATCGAAAGAAAAATGACTATAATTGAAGAGGTAATGGCCCCTAAACTATGTTCTGGGATGAAAAATACAGCTTCAGTAAAATCCGTTTGCAAATCGGAGTGATAGATTAGAATCTAGAGCCAACGGTACGTTTTCTATGTTAAACCATTACACCATTGAAAAACTGGTTACGTTTGCAATCGAAAGAAAAATGACTATAGTTGAAGAGGTAATGGCCCCTAAACTATGTTCTGGGATGAAAGTTACAGCTTCAGTGAAATCCGTTTGCAAATCGGAGTGATAGATTAGAATCTAGAGCCAACGGTACGTTTTCTATGTTAAACCATTACACCATTGAAAAACTAGTGACGTTTGCAATCGAAAGAAAAATGACTATAGTTGAAGAGGTAATGGCCCCTAAACTATGTTCTGGGATGAAAAATACAGCTTCAGTGAAATCCGTTTGCAAATCGGAGTGATAGATTAGAATCTAGAGCCAACGGTACGTTTTCTATGTTAAACCACTACACCATTGAAAAACTGGTTACGTTTGCAATCGAAAGAAAAATGACTATAGTTGAAGAAGTAATGGCCCCTAAACTATGTTCTGGGATGAAAGTTACAGCTTCAGTGAAATCCGTTTGCAAATCGGAGTGATAGATTAGAATCTAGAGCCAACGGTACGTTTTCTATGTTAAACCATTACACCATTGAAAAACTGCTTACGTCTGCAATCGAAAGAAAAATGACTATAGTTGAAGAGGTAATGGCCCCTAAACTATGTTCTGGGATGAAAGTTACAGCTTCAGTGAAATCCGTTTGCAAATCGGAGTGATAGATTAGAATCTAGAGCCAACGGTACGTTTTCTATGTTAAACCATTACACCATTGAAAGACTAGTTACGTTTGCAATCGAAAGAAAAATGACTATAGTTGAAGAGGTAATGGCCCCTAAACTATGTTCTGGGATGAAAAATACAGCTTCAGTGAAATCCGTTTGCAAATCGGAGTGATAGATTAGAATCTAGAGCCAACGGTACGTTTTCTATGTTAAACCATTACACCATTGAAAAACTGGTTACGTTTGCAATCGAAAGAAAAATGACTATAGTTGAAGAGGTAATGGCCCCTAAACTATGTTCTGGGATGAAAAATACAGCTTCAGTAAAATCCGTTTGCAAATCGGAGTGATAGATTAGAATCTAGAGCCAACGGTACGTTTTCTATGTTAAACCATTACACCATTGAAAAACTGGTTACGTTTGCAATCGAAAGAAAAATGACTATAGTTGAAGAGGTAATGGCCCCTAAACTATGTTCTGGGATGAAAAATACAGCTTCAGTGAAATCCGTTTGCAAATCGGAGTGATAGATTAGAATCTAGAGCCAACGGTACGTTTTCTATGTTAAACCATTACACCATTGAAAAACGGGTTACGTCTGCAATCGAAAGAAAAATGACTATAGTTGAAGAGGTAATTGCCCCTAAACTATGTTCTGGGATGAAAGTTACAGCTTCAGTGAAATCCGTTTGCAAATCGGAGTGATAGATTAGAATCTAGAGCCAACGGTACGTTTTCTATGTTAAACCATTACACCATTGAAAAACTGGTTACGTTTGCAATCGAAAGAAAAATGACTATAGTTGAAGAGGTAATGGCCCCTAAACTATGTTCTGGGATGAAAAATACAGCTTCAGTGAAATCCGTTTGCAAATCGGAGTGATAGATTAGAATCTAGAGCCAACGGTACGTTTTCTATGTTAAACCATTACACCATTGAAAAACTGGTTACGTCTGCAATCGAAAGAAAAATGACTATAGTTGAAGAGGTAATGGCCCCTAAACTATGTTCTGGGATGAAAGTTACAGCTTCAGTGAAATCCGTTTGCAAATCGGAGTGATAGATTAGAATCTAGAGCCAACGGTACGTTTTCTATGTTAAACCATTACACCATTGAAAAACTGGTTAAGTTTGCAATCGAAAGAAAAATGACTATAATTGAAGAGGTAATGGCCCCTAAACTATGTTCTGGGATGAAAAATACAGCTTCAGTGAAATCCGTTTGCAAATCGGAGTGATAGATTAGAATCTAGAGCCAACGGTACGTTTTCTATGTTAAACCATTACACCATTGAAAAACTGGTTACGTTTGCAATCGAAAGAAAAATGACTATAGTTGAAGAGGTAATGGCCCCTAAACTATGTTCTGGGATGAAAAATACAGCTTCAGTAAAATCCGTTTGCAAATCGGAGTGATAGATTAGAATCTAGAGCCAACGGTACGTTTTCTATGTTAAACCATTACACCATTGAAAAACTGGTTACGTTTGCAATCGAAAGAAAAATGACTATAGTTGAAGAGGTAATGGCCCCTAAACTATGTTCTGGGATGAAAAATACAGCTTCAGTGAAATCCGTTTGCAAATCGGAGTGATAGATTAGAATCTAGAGCCAACGGTACGTTTTCTATGTTAAACCATTACACCATTGAAAAACGGGTTACGTCTGCAATCGAAAGAAAAATGACTATAGTTGAAGAGGTAATGGCCCCTAAACTATGTTCTGGGATGAAAAATACAGCTTCAGTGAAATCCGTTTGCAAATCGGAGTGATAGATTAGAATCTAGAGCCAACGGTACGTTTTCTATGTTAAACCATTACACCATTGAAAAACTGGTTACGTCTGCAATCGAAAGAAAAATGACTATAGTTGAAGAGGTAATGGCCCCTAAACTATGTTCTGGGATGAAAGTTACAGCTTCAGTGAAATCCGTTTGCAAATCGGAGTGATAGATTAGAATCTAGAGCCAACGGTACGTTTTCTATGTTAAACCATTACACCATTGAAAAACTGGTTAAGTTTGCAATCGAAAGAAAAATGACTATAATTGAAGAGGTAATGGCCCCTAAACTATGTTCTGGGATGAAAAATACAGCTTCAGTGAAATCCGTTTGCAAATCGGAGTGATAGATTAGAATCTAGAGCCAACGGTACGTTTTCTATGTTAAACCATTACACCATTGAAAAACTGGTTACGTTTGCAATCGAAAGAAAAATGACTATAGTTGAAGAGGTAATGGCCCCTAAACTATGTTCTGGGATGAAAAATACAGCTTCAGTGAAATCCGTTTGCAAATCGGAGTGATAGATTAGAATCTAGAGCCAACGGTACGTTTTCTATGTTAAACCATTACACCATTGAAAAACTGGTTACGTTTGCAATCGAAAGAAAAATGACTATAGTTGAAGAGGTAATGGCCCCTAAACTATGTTCTGGGATGAAAAATACAGCTTCAGTGAAATCCGTTTGCAAATCGGAGTGATAGATTAGAATCTAGAGCCAACGGTACGTTTTCTATGTTAAACCATTACACCATTGAAAAACGGGTTACGTCTGCAATCGAAAGAAAAATGACTATAGTTGAAGAGGTAATTGCCCCTAAACTATGTTCTGGGATGAAAGTTACAGCTTCAGTGAAATCCGTTTGCAAATCGGAGTGATAGATTAGAATCTAGAGCCAACGGTACGTTTTCTATGTTAAACCATTACACCATTGAAAAACTGGTTACGTTTGCAATCGAAAGAAAAATGACTATAGTTGAAGAGGTAATGGCCCCTAAACTATGTTCTGGGATGAAAAATACAGCTTCAGTGAAATCCGTTTGCAAATCGGAGTGATAGATTAGAATCTAGAGCCAACGGTACGTTTTGTATGTTAAACCATTACACCATTAAAAAACTGGTTACGTCTGCAATCGAAAGAAAAATGACTATAGTTGAAGAGGTAATGGCCCCTAAACTATGTTCTGGGATGAAAGTTACAGCTTCAGTGAAATCCGTTTGCAAATCGGAGTGATAGATTAGAATCTAGAGCCAACGGTACGTTTTCTATGTTAAACCATTACACCATTGAAAAACTGGTTACGTTTGCAATCGAAAGAAAAATGACTATAGTTGAAGAGGTAATGGCCCCTAAACTATGTTCTGGGATGAAAAATACAGCTTCAGTGAAATCCGTTTGCAAATCGGAGTGATAGATTAGAATCTAGAGCCAACGGTAAGTTTTCTATGTTAAACCATTACACCATTGAAAAACTGGTTACGTTTGCAATCGAAAGAAAAATGACTATAGTTGAAGAGGTAATGGCCCCTAAACTATGTTCTGGGATGAAAGTTACAGCTTCAGTGAAATCCGTTTGCAAATCGGAGTGATAGATTAGAATCTAGAGCCAACGGTACGTTTTCTATGTTAAACCATTACACCATTGAAAAACTGGTTACGTTTGCAATTGAAAGAAAAATGACTATAGTTGAAGAAGTAATGGCCCCTAAACTATGTTCTGGGATGAAAGTTACAGCTTCAGTGAAATCCGTTTGCAAATCGGAGTGATAGATTAGAATCTAGAGCCAACGGTACGTTTTCTATGTTAAACCATTACACCATTGAAAAACTGGTTACGTTTGCAATCGAAAGAAAAATGACTATAGTTGAAGAGGTAATGGCCCCTAAACTATGTTCTGGGATGAAAGTTACAGCTTCAGTGAAATCCGTTTGCAAATCGGAGTGATAGATTAGAATCTAGAGCCAACGGTACGTTTTCTATGTTAAACCATTACACCATTAAAAAACTGGTTACGTTTGCAATCGAAAGAAAAATGACTATTGTTGAAGAGGTAATGGCCCCTAAACTATGTTCTGGGATGAAAGTTACAGCTTCAGTGAAATCCGTTTGCAAATCGGAGTGATAGATTAGAATCTAGAGCCAACGGTATGTTTTCTATGTTAAACCATTACACCATTGAAAAACTGGTTACGTTTGCAATCGAAAGAAAAATGACTATAGTTGAAGAGGTAATGGCCCCTAAACTATGTTCTGGGATGAAAAATACAGCTTCAGTAAAATCCGTTTGCAAATCGGAGTGATAGATTAGAATCTAGAGCCAACGGTACGTTTTCTATGTTAAACCATTACACCATTGAAAAACTGGTTACGTTTGCAATCGAAAGAAAAATGACTATAGTTGAAGAGGTAATGGCCCCTAAACTATGTTCTGGGATGAAAAATACAGCTTCGGTGCAATCCGTTTGCAAATCGGAGTGATAGATTAGAATCTAGAGCCAACTGTACGTTTTCTATGTTAAACCATTACACCATTGAAAAACGGGTTACGTCTGCAATCGAAAGAAAAATGACTATAGTTGAAGAGGTAATTGCCCCTAAACTATGTTCTGGGATGAAAGTTACAGCTTCAGTGAAATCCGTTTGCAAATCGGAGTGATAGATTAGAATCTAGAGCCAACGGTACGTTTTCTATGTTAAACCATTACACCATTGAAAAACTGGTTACGTTTGCAATCGAAAGAAAAATGACTATAGTTGAAGAGGTAATGGCCCCTAAACTATGTTCTGGGATGAAAAATACAGCTTCAGTAAAATCCGTTTGCAAATCGGAGTGATAGATTAGAATCTAGAGCCAACGGTACGTTTTCTATGTTAAACCATTACACCATTGAAAAACTGGTTACGTTTGCAATCGAAAGAAAAATGACTATAGTTGAAGAGGTAATGGCCCCTAAACTATGTTCTGGGATGAAAAATACAGCTTCAGTGAAATCCGTTTGCAAATCGGAGTGATAGATTAGAATCTAGAGCCAACTGTACGTTTTCTATGTTAAACCATTACACCATTGAAAAACGGGTTACGTCTGCAATCGAAAGAAAAATGACTATAGTTGAAGAGGTAATTGCCCCTAAACTATGTTCTGGGATGAAAGTTACAGCTTCAGTGAAATCCGTTTGCAAATCGGAGTGATAGATTAGAATCTAGAGCCAACAGTACGTTTTCTATGTTAAACCATTACACCATTGAAAAACTGGCTACGTTTGCAACCGAAAGAAAAATGACTATAGTTGAAGAGGTAATGGCCCCTAAACTATGTTCTGGGATGAAAAATACAGCTTCAGTGAAATCCGTTTGCAAATCGGAGTGATAGATTAGAATCTAGAGCCAACGGTACGTTTTCTATGTTAAACCATTACACCATTGAAAAACTGGTTACGTCTGCAATCGAAAGAAAAATGACTATAGTTGAAGAGGTAATGGCCCCTAAACTATGTTCTGGGATGAAAGTTACAGCTTCAGTGAAATCCGTTTGCAAATCGGAGTGATAGATTAGAATCTAGAGCCAACGGTACGTTTTCTATGTTAAACCATTACACCATTGAAAAACTGGTTACGTTTGCAATCGAAAGAAAAATGACTATAGTTGAAGAGGTAATGGCCCCTAAACTATGTTCTGGGATGAAAGTTACAGCTTCAGTGAAATCCGTTTGCAAATCGGAGTGATAGATTAGAATCTAGAGCCAACGGTACGTTTTCTATGTTAAACCATTACACCATTGAAAAACTGGTTACGTTTGCAATCAAAAGAAAAATGACTATAGTTGAAGAGGTAATGGCCCCTAAACTATGTTCTGGGATGAAAAATACAGCTTCAGTGAAATCCGTTTGCAAATCGGAGTGATAGATTAGAATCTAGAGCCAACGGTACGTTTTCTATGTTAAACCATTACACCATTGAAAAACTGGTTACGTTTGCAATTGAAAGAAAAATGACTATAGTTGAAGAAGTAATGGCCCCTAAACTATGTTCTGGGATGAAAGTTACAGCTTCAGTGAAATCCGTTTGCAAATCGGAGTGATAGATTAGAATCTAGAGCCAACGGTACGTTTTCTATGTTAAACCATTACACCATTGAAAGACTAGTTACGTTTGCAATCGAAAGAAAAATGACTATAGTTGAAGAGGTAATGGCCCCTAAACTATGTTCTGGGATGAAAAATACAGCTTCAGTGAAATCCGTTTGCAAATCGGAGTGATAGATTAGAATCTAGAGCCAACGGTACGTTTTCTATGTTAAACCATTACACCATTGAAAAACTGGTTACGTTTGCAATCGAAAGAAAAATGACTATAGTTGAAGAGGTAATGGCCCCTAAACTATGTTCTGGGATGAAAAATACAGCTTCAGTAAAATCCGTTTGCAAATCGGAGTGATAGATTAGAATCTAGAGCCAACGGTACGTTTTCTATGTTAAACCATTACACCATTGAAAAACTGGTTACGTTTGCAATCGAAAGAAAAATGACTATAGTTGAAGAGGTAATGGCCCCTAAACTATGTTCTGGGATGAAAAATACAGCTTCAGTGAAATCCGTTTGCAAATCGGAGTGATAGATTAGAATCTAGAGCCAACGGTACGTTTTCTATGTTAAACCATTACACCATTGAAAAACGGGTTACGTCTGCAATCGAAAGAAAAATGACTATAGTTGAAGAGGTAATTGCCCCTAAACTATGTTCTGGGATGAAAGTTACAGCTTCAGTGAAATCCGTTTGCAAATCGGAGTGATAGATTAGAATCTAGAGCCAACGGTACGTTTTCTATGTTAAACCATTACACCATTGAAAAACTGGTTACGTTTGCAATCGAAAGAAAAATGACTATAGTTGAAGAGGTAATGGCCCCTAAACTATGTTCTGGGATGAAAAATACAGCTTCAGTGAAATCCGTTTGCAAATCGGAGTGATAGATTAGAATCTAGAGCCAACGGTACGTTTTCTATGTTAAACCATTACACCATTGAAAAACTGGTTACGTCTGCAATCGAAAGAAAAATGACTATAGTTGAAGAGGTAATGGCCCCTAAACTATGTTCTGGGATGAAAGTTACAGCTTCAGTGAAATCCGTTTGCAAATCGGAGTGATAGATTAGAATCTAGAGCCAACGGTACGTTTTCTATGTTAAACCATTACACCATTGAAAAACTGGTTAAGTTTGCAATCGAAAGAAAAATGACTATAATTGAAGAGGTAATGGCCCCTAAACTATGTTCTGGGATGAAAAGTACAGCTTCAGTGAAATCCGTTTGCAAATCGGAGTGATAGATTAGAATCTAGAGCCAACGGTACGTTTTCTATGTTAAACCATTACACCATTGAAAAACTGGTTACGTTTGCAATCGAAAGAAAAATGACTATAGTTGAAGAGGTAATGGCCCCTAAACTATGTTCTGGGATGAAAAATACAGCTTCAGTAAAATCCGTTTGCAAATCGGAGTGATAGATTAGAATCTAGAGCCAACGGTACGTTTTCTATGTTAAACCATTACACCATTGAAAAACTGGTTACGTTTGCAATCGAAAGAAAAATGACTATAGTTGAAGAGGTAATGGCCCCTAAACTATGTTCTGGGATGAAAAATACAGCTTCAGTGAAATCCGTTTGCAAATCGGAGTGATAGATTAGAATCTAGAGCCAACGGTACGTTTTCTATGTTAAACCATTACACCATTGAAAAACGGGTTACGTCTGCAATCGAAAGAAAAATGACTATAGTTGAAGAGGTAATTGCCCCTAAACTATGTTCTGGGATGAAAGTTACAGCTTCAGTGAAATCCGATTGCAAATCGGAGTGATAGATTAGAATCTAGAGCCAACGGTACGTTTTCTATGTTAAACCATTACACCATTGAAAAACGGGTTACGTCTGCAATCGAAAGAAAAATGACTATAGTTGAAGAGGTAATTGCCCCTAAACTATGTTCTGGGATGAAAGTTACAGCTTCAGTGAAATCCGTTTGCAAATCGGAGTGAAAGATTAGAATCTAGAGCCAACGGTACGTTTTCTATGTTAAACCATTACACCATTGAAAAACTGGTTACGTCTGCAATCGAAAGAAAAATGACTATAGTTGAAGAGGTAATGGCCCCTAAACTATGTTCTGGGATGAAAGTTACAGCTTCAGTTAAATCCGTTTGCAAATCGGAGTGATAGATTAGAATCTAGAGCCAACGGTACATTTCTATGTTAAACCATTACACCATTGAAAAACTGGTTACGTTTGCAATCGAAAGAAAAATGACTATAGTTGAAGAGGTAATGGCCCCTAAACTATGTTCTGGGATGAAAAATACAGCTTCAGTGAAATCCGTTTGCAAATCGGAGTGATAGATTAGAATCTAGAGCCAACGGTAAGTTTTCTATGTTAAACCATTACACCATTGAAAAACTGGTTACGTTTGCAATCGAAAGAAAAATGACTATAGTTGAAGAGGTAATGGCCCCTAAACTATGTTCTGGGATGAAAGTTACAGCTTCAGTGAAATCCGTTTGCAAATCGGAGTGATAGATTAGAATCTAGAGCCAACGGTACGTTTTCTATGTTAAACCATTACACCATTGAAAAACTGGTTACGTTTGCAATTGAAAGAAAAATGACTATAGTTGAAGAAGTAATGGCCCCTAAACTATGTTCTGGGATGAAAGTTACAGCTTCAGTGAAATCCGTTTGCAAATCGGAGTGATAGATTAGAATCTAGAGCCAACGGTACGTTTTCTATGTTAAACCATTACACCATTGAAAAACTGGTTACGTTTGCAATCGAAAGAAAAATGACTATAGTTGAAGAGGTAATGGCCCCTAAACTATGTTCTGGGATGAAAGTTACAGCTTCAGTGAAATCCGTTTGCAAATCGGAGTGATAGATTAGAATCTAGAGCCAACGGTACGTTTTCTATGTTAAACCATTACACCATTAAAAAACTGGTTACGTTTGCAATCGAAAGAAAAATGACTATTGTTGAAGAGGTAATGGCCCCTAAACTATGTTCTGGGATGAAAGTTACAGCTTCAGTGAAATCCGTTTGCAAATCGGAGTGATAGATTAGAATCTAGAGCCAACGGTATGTTTTCTATGTTAAACCATTACACCATTGAAAAACTGGTTACGTTTGCAATCGAAAGAAAAATGACTATAGTTGAAGAGGTAATGGCCCCTAAACTATGTTCTGGGATGAAAAATACAGCTTCAGTAAAATCCGTTTGCAAATCGGAGTGATAGATTAGAATCTAGAGCCAACGGTACGTTTTCTATGTTAAACCATTACACCATTGAAAAACTGGTTACGTTTGCAATCGAAAGAAAAATGACTATAGTTGAAGAGGTAATGGCCCCTAAACTATGTTCTGGGATGAAAAATACAGCTTCAGTGCAATCCGTTTGCAAATCGGAGTGATAGATTAGAATCTAGAGCCAACTGTACGTTTTCTATGTTAAACCATTACACCATTGAAAAACGGGTTACGTCTGCAATCGAAAGAAAAATGACTATAGTTGAAGAGGTAATTGCCCCTAAACTATGTTCTGGGATGAAAGTTACAGCTTCAGTGAAATCCGTTTGCAAATCGGAGTGATAGATTAGAATCTAGAGCCAACGGTACGTTTTCTATGTTAAACCATTACACCATTGAAAAACTGGTTACGTTTGCAATCGAAAGAAAAATGACTATAGTTGAAGAGGTAATGGCCCCTAAACTATGTTCTGGGATGAAAAATACAGCTTCAGTAAAATCCGTTTGCAAATCGGAGTGATAGATTAGAATCTAGAGCCAACGGTACGTTTTCTATGTTAAACCATTACACCATTGAAAAACTGGTTACGTTTGCAATCGAAAGAAAAATGACTATAGTTGAAGAGGTAATGGCCCCTAAACTATGTTCTGGGATGAAAAATACAGCTTCAGTGAAATCCGTTTGCAAATCGGAGTGATAGATTAGAATCTAGAGCCAACGGTACGTTTTCTATGTTAAACCATTACACCATTGAAAAACGGGTTACGTCTGCAATCGAAAGAAAAATGACTATAGTTGAAGAGGTAATTGCCCCTAAACTATGTTCTGGGATGAAAGTTACAGCTTCAGTGAAATCCGTTTGCAAATCGGAGTGATAGATTAGAATCTAGAGCCAACGGTACGTTTTCTAGGTTAAACCATTACACCATTGAAAAACTGGTTACGTTTGCAATCGAAAGAAAAATGACTATAGTTGAAGAGGTAATGGCCCCTAAACTATGTTCTGGGATGAAAAATACAGCTTCAGTGAAATCCGTTTGCAAATCGGAGTGATAGATTAGAATCTAGAGCCAACGGTACGTTTTCTATGTTAAACCATTACACCATTGAAAAACGGGTTACGTCTGCAATCGAAAGAAAAATGACTATAGTTGAAGAGGTAATTGCCCCTAAACTATGTTCTGGGATGAAAGTTACAGCTTCAGTGAAATCCGTTTGCAAATCGGAGTGATAGATTAGAATCTAGAGCCAACGGTACGTTTTCTATGTTAAACCATTACACCATTGAAAAACTGGTTACGTTTGCAATCGAAAGAAAAATGACTATAGTTGAAGAGGTAATGGCCCCTAAACTATGTTCTGGGATGAAAAATACAGCTTCAGTGAAATCCGTTTGCAAATCGGAGTGATAGATTAGAATCTAGAGCCAACGGTACGTTTTCTATGTTAAACCATTACACCATTGAAAAACTGGTTACGTCTGCAATCGAAAGAAAAATGACTATAGTTGAAGAGGTAATGGCCCCTAAACTATGTTCTGGGATGAAAGTTACAGCTTCAGTGAAATCCGTTTGCAAATCGGAGTGATAGATTAGAATCTAGAGCCAACGGTACGTTTTCTATGTTAAACCATTACACCATTGAAAAACTGGTTAAGTTTGCAATCGAAAGAAAAATGACTATAATTGAAGAGGTAATGGCCCCTAAACTATGTTCTGGGATGAAAAGTACAGCTTCAGTGAAATCCGTTTGCAAATCGGAGTGATAGATTAGAATCTAGAGCCAACGGTACGTTTTCTATGTTAAACCATTACACCATTGAAAAACTGGTTACGTTTGCAATCGAAAGAAAAATGACTATAGTTGAAGAGGTAATGGCCCCTAAACTATGTTCTGGGATGAAAAATACAGCTTCAGTAAAATCCGTTTGCAAATCGGAGTGATAGATTAGAATCTAGAGCCAACGGTACGTTTTCTATGTTAAACCATTACACCATTGAAAAACTGGTTACGTTTGCAATCGAAAGAAAAATGACTATAGTTGAAGAGGTAATGGCCCCTAAACTATGTTCTGGGATGAAAAATACAGCTTCAGTGAAATCCGTTTGCAAATCGGAGTGATAGATTAGAATCTAGAGCCAACGGTACGTTTTCTATGTTAAACCATTACACCATTGAAAAACGGGTTACGTCTGCAATCGAAAGAAAAATGACTATAGTTGAAGAGGTAATTGCCCCTAAACTATGTTCTGGGATGAAAGTTACAGCTTCAGTGAAATCCGATTGCAAATCGGAGTGATAGATTAGAATCTAGAGCCAACGGTACGTTTTCTATGTTAAACCATTACACCATTGAAAAACGGGTTACGTCTGCAATCGAAAGAAAAATGACTATAGTTGAAGAGGTAATTGCCCCTAAACTATGTTCTGGGATGAAAGTTACAGCTTCAGTGAAATCCGTTTGCAAATCGGAGTGAAAGATTAGAATCTAGAGCCAACGGTACGTTTTCTATGTTAAACCATTACACCATTGAAAAACTGGTTACGTCTGCAATCGAAAGAAAAATGACTATAGTTGAAGAGGTAATGGCCCCTAAACTATGTTCTGGGATGAAAGTTACAGCTTCAGTTAAATCCGTTTGCAAATCGGAGTGATAGATTAGAATCTAGAGCCAACGGTACATTTCTATGTTAAACCATTACACCATTGAAAAACTGGTTACGTTTGCAATCGAAAGAAAAATGACTATAGTTGAAGAGGTAATGGCCCCTAAACTATGTTCTGGGATGAAAAATACAGCTTCAGTGAAATCCGTTTGCAAATCGGAGTGATAGATTAGAATCTAGAGCCAACGGTAAGTTTTCTATGTTAAACCATTACACCATTGAAAAACTGGTTACGTTTGCAATCGAAAGAAAAATGACTATAGTTGAAGAGGTAATGGCCCCTAAACTATGTTCTGGGATGAAAGTTACAGCTTCAGTGAAATCCGTTTGCAAATCGGAGTGATAGATTAGAATCTAGAGCCAACGGTACGTTTTCTATGTTAAACCATTACACCATTGAAAAACTGGTTACGTTTGCAATTGAAAGAAAAATGACTATAGTTGAAGAAGTAATGGCCCCTAAACTATGTTCTGGGATGAAAGTTACAGCTTCAGTGAAATCCGTTTGCAAATCGGAGTGATAGATTAGAATCTAGAGCCAACGGTACGTTTTCTATGTTAAACCATTACACCATTGAAAAACTGGTTACGTTTGCAATCGAAAGAAAAATGACTATAGTTGAAGAGGTAATGGCCCCTAAACTATGTTCTGGGATGAAAGTTACAGCTTCAGTGAAATCCGTTTGCAAATCGGAGTGATAGATTAGAATCTAGAGCCAACGGTACGTTTTCTATGTTAAACCATTACACCATTAAAAAACTGGTTACGTTTGCAATCGAAAGAAAAATGACTATTGTTGAAGAGGTAATGGCCCCTAAACTATGTTCTGGGATGAAAGTTACAGCTTCAGTGAAATCCGTTTGCAAATCGGAGTGATAGATTAGAATCTAGAGCCAACGGTATGTTTTCTATGTTAAACCATTACACCATTGAAAAACTGGTTACGTTTGCAATCGAAAGAAAAATGACTATAGTTGAAGAGGTAATGGCCCCTAAACTATGTTCTGGGATGAAAAATACAGCTTCAGTAAAATCCGTTTGCAAATCGGAGTGATAGATTAGAATCTAGAGCCAACGGTACGTTTTCTATGTTAAACCATTACACCATTGAAAAACTGGTTACGTTTGCAATCGAAAGAAAAATGACTATAGTTGAAGAGGTAATGGCCCCTAAACTATGTTCTGGGATGAAAAATACAGCTTCAGTGCAATCCGTTTGCAAATCGGAGTGATAGATTAGAATCTAGAGCCAACTGTACGTTTTCTATGTTAAACCATTACACCATTGAAAAACGGGTTACGTCTGCAATCGAAAGAAAAATGACTATAGTTGAAGAGGTAATTGCCCCTAAACTATGTTCTGGGATGAAAGTTACAGCTTCAGTGAAATCCGTTTGCAAATCGGAGTGATAGATTAGAATCTAGAGCCAACGGTACGTTTTCTATGTTAAACCATTACACCATTGAAAAACTGGTTACGTTTGCAATCGAAAGAAAAATGACTATAGTTGAAGAGGTAATGGCCCCTAAACTATGTTCTGGGATGAAAAATACAGCTTCAGTAAAATCCGTTTGCAAATCGGAGTGATAGATTAGAATCTAGAGCCAACGGTACGTTTTCTATGTTAAACCATTACACCATTGAAAAACTGGTTACGTTTGCAATCGAAAGAAAAATGACTATAGTTGAAGAGGTAATGGCCCCTAAACTATGTTCTGGGATGAAAAATACAGCTTCAGTGAAATCCGTTTGCAAATCGGAGTGATAGATTAGAATCTAGAGCCAACGGTACGTTTTCTATGTTAAACCATTACACCATTGAAAAACGGGTTACGTCTGCAATCGAAAGAAAAATGACTATAGTTGAAGAGGTAATTGCCCCTAAACTATGTTCTGGGATGAAAGTTACAGCTTCAGTGAAATCCGTTTGCAAATCGGAGTGATAGATTAGAATCTAGAGCCAACGGTACGTTTTCTAGGTTAAACCATTACACCATTGAAAAACTGGTTACGTTTGCAATCGAAAGAAAAATGACTATAGTTGAAGAGGTAATGGCCCCTAAACTATGTTCTGGGATGAAAAATACAGCTTCAGTGAAATCCGTTTGCAAATCGGAGTGATAGATTAGAATCTAGAGCCAACGGTACGTTTTCTATGTTAAACCATTACACCATTGAAAAACTGGTTACGTCTGCAATCGAAAGAAAAATGACTATAGTTGAAGAGGTAATGGCCCCTAAACTATGTTCTGGGATGAAAGTTACAGCTTCAGTGAAATCCGTTTGCAAATCGGAGTGATAGATTAGAATCTAGAGCCAACGGTACGTTTTCTATGTTAAACCATTACACCATTGAAAAACTGGTTAAGTTTGCAATCGAAAGAAAAATGACTATAATTGAAGAGGTAATGGCCCCTAAACTATGTTCTGGGATGAAAAATACAGCTTCAGTGAAATCCGTTTGCAAATCGGAGTGATAGATTAGAATCTAGAGCCAACGGTACGTTTTCTATGT
The DNA here is from genome assembly GCF_040937935.1 of Hyperolius riggenbachi. Taxonomy (NCBI): domain Eukaryota; kingdom Metazoa; phylum Chordata; class Amphibia; order Anura; family Hyperoliidae; genus Hyperolius; species Hyperolius riggenbachi. The sequence goes on along the minus strand of NC_090656.1, from coordinate 152,548,090 downwards.
TAAACCATTACACCATTGAAAAACTGGTTACGTTTGCAATCGAAAGAAAAATGACTATAGTTGAAGAGGTAATGGCCCCTAAACTATGTTCTGGGATGAAAAATTCAGCTTCAGTAAAATCCGTTTGCAAATCGGAGTGATAGATTAGAATCTAGAGCCAACGGTACGTTTTCTATGTTAAACCATTACACCATTGAAAAACTGGTTACGTTTGCAATCGAAAGAAAAATGACTATAGTTGAAGAGGTAATGGCCCCTAAACTATGTTCTGGGATGAAAAATACAGCTTCAGTGAAATCCGTTTGCAAATCGGAGTGATAGATTAGAATCTAGAGCCAACGGTACGTTTTCTATGTTAAACCATTACACCATTGAAAAACTGGTTACGTTTGCAATCGAAAGAAAAATGACTATAGTTGAAGAGGTAATGGCCCCTAAACTATGTTCTGGGATGAAAGTTACAGCTTCAGTGAAATCCGTTTGCAAATCGGAGTGATAGATTAGAATCTAGAGCCAACGGTACGTTTTCTATGTTAAACCATTACACCATTGAAAAACTGGTTACGTTTGCAATCGAAAGAAAAATGACTATAGTTGAAGAGGTAATGGCCCCTAAACTATGTTCTGGGATGAAAGTTACAGCTTCAGTGAAATCCGTTTGCAAATCGGAGTGATAGATTAGAATCTAGAGCCAACGGTACGTTTTCTATGTTAAACCATTACACCATTGAAAAACTGGTTACGTTTGCAATTGAAAGAAAAATGACTATAGTTGAAGAAGTAATGGCCCCTAAACTATGTTCTGGGATGAAAGTTACAGCTTCAGTGAAATCCGTTTGCAAATCGGAGTGATAGATTAGAATCTAGAGCCAACGGTACGTTTTCTATGTTAAACCATTACACCATTGAAAAACTGGTTACGTCTGCAATCGAAAGAAAAATGACGGGGGCGCTAGTGAGGCGCTTACTGAAGTGGATGCACCTTCACTGAGCTCCTGCTTCCCAGCTTGACTGCCGCTGAAATACTGCACCGATCGGGGCAAGACATACATCCCCGGATTGCTTAGGACTCCAGGAATGCTTGGGTCCCCACGACATTACCCCATCCGAAGCCGTTCATCCAGCAGACCCCTTCTTTCGCCACTCAGCTTCAAAAGGAGATTCTCCAAGATGGCCGACAGGGCCCAGCCAGAGGAAAAGCCTGCAGGCCCAGCACTAGAAGGTGGGTCTCACCCCGACAATCTAAGCACCCCAGCCCCTTCCCAGAGGTCTGCACAGGCCCCCGCACGCTCGGAGACCCAAAAACGAGGACCCCAAACCTCTCTAAAGACCCTAGCAAGCCAGGCCGCTCGGGCCGCCTCGCAGACGAAAAATTCGCATAACGCTACCAAAAGTTCGCATGCCAGTACTAAAAGTTCGCATCCTCCACAGACAACTTCGCATACAGCGCTGAAAAGTTCGCATGAAGAGCATAAAAGTTCGCATGCCGCTCGCGCGGAAAATTCGCGTCAAGGGCAAGAAAGTTCGCATCAAAGTTCGCATGAAGAGCATAAAAGTTCGCATGCCGCTCCCGCGGAAAATTCGCGTCAAGGGCAAGAAAGTTCGCATCAAAGTTCGCATGGAGAGCAAGCTGAAAATTCGCATCAACTTCATGAACATGCGCACTCTAGCCCTGAAAGTACGCGTTCACAGCCTGAATACTCCAGCCCACCACGAGCTGAGGCATTGCCAATAGGAATGTCATCCGACCAATTGATGGCGATGATGAGGTCTGTATTTAAGCAAGAGCTTCGTGGGGCGGTCAACGAGCTATCCCAACAGATTGCTGATGTGGGACAAAGGGTTGACTTACTTGAACACCAGTCGGACGAGATGGTCAAAGTCATCAACGAAGATAGGCTCAAGATAGACGAGCATGATGACCGACTAGAGGAAGCTGAAGCAAAATTAGAGGACCTGGAGAACAGGAGCAGAAGGTCAAATGTCCGCTTACGAGGCCTGCCGGAATCATTTACTGATTTGGAGGCGGTCGCAGCTAACCTGTTTGGAGCCCTTCTACCACAAATTGATTCCTCATTGCTTCGAGTGGTGCGTATACATCGCTCCCTAGTCAAAATGCGCAACCCAGAGCTACCAAGGGATGTCATCGCAAAATTCTACTCGGAAGACATCCGGGACAAGATCCTTTTAGCAGCCCGAGGCCTGACATCCCTCCCAGATGTCCCATCATCCGTCCAGATTTTCGCAGATCTGTCACCCATGACCATTCAAAAGAGGCGAGAAATGCGGCCCTACACCTTGGCCTTGCAACAAAAAGACATTCGCTACAGGTGGGGTTTCCCATTCATGATTACTTTCAAAATTGACAACAAGGTCTTCACCTGCAAGAAACCAGATGAAGTCAAGGCGATCCTCATAGAGGCTGACATACCATTCACTTTACCCTCTCCACCGACTCAACAGCCCAAGCCCAGACGTACGGGACGTCTGACCCAATCATGGAACACAGCACGAGGCTCTTCATCCTATCGCCCAAGAGCCCTTGACATGGATGCAGCTTGATATTCTTCTTGCAAGACTCAAGAGGACTCACCTCTCCTAGATCGCCGCTGGGAGACTCGAGGACTAACCCCTTTATGATGTGGGTCATTGTCTACCATTAACATTACTGGTTGTTAGAATATGATGGCCCACACGGGACTATATTGTTTCCTCAGACCTCCCCCTGCGGGACTACAGGCCCCTTTATGATGCTGGGCCTGTCTCCTTCATGTTCGCCCTGTTATGGGTCATACCGTGAGGCTAAGGATGAACGCATATCCTGAAAATCATCGGGACACTGTCTTTACGGGTGATGCTTTTTTCTCTTGTTTATAATAGCTGACTCATTATGAGCTATAGTAATTTACTGTTGATTTATGTGCCCCGAGGCCTGGTGTTTAGGTTATATTATATGTTTTCTTTTTAGGTTTTAAGGCAGTTCAAGCTGGGACCACAGTTGTTGTCCCCCAATATCAGGATGGTGTCTGGATTATGGACCACACTGTTAGCGTGGACCCTTTTCCGGTCATTATCTCTGCACACTTGTGCTACTCCCTTTCCCCTAGTCTATGAATTCGTTTTCATAGATACCCCTTTAACCCCCAGAGTTGAGCGATGTGTTGTTTTATGTTTTTGCAGCCGATACTTATCCACCCCGACGACACGCACCCCCGATGTCTGGACCCTTCCCGGGTTTAGAGCTCATCAATCTACCACTTGGATATATCACTACCCATGACGAGCACTAGAACCTTTAATTTAATTTCACATAATGTCAGAGGCCTTAACTCCCCCCAAAAACGGAAGAAGGCAATTATGGAACTGGTGAGGTCCTCTCCTGATGTGATTTGTATTCAGGAGACGCACTTCACTGACAAGTCCCACCCGAAATTTTTCCACCTCCAATATCAGAGAACGTTCCTTTCAAATTACCATAAAAAACAGAGAGGAGTCCTGACTATGCTGGCTAATTCTTTTCCATTTGAATTATCATCACATCTTCATGATGAGGAGGGAACATACAGCATTTTATTAGGCCAACATCAGGACAAGACCCTATGCATTGTCAACATGTATGCTCCCCCAGGTAGAGCACTCGCTATATCCTCTAAGGTCTCCGACATTCTGTCGACACTCACATATGATTCCCTTATCTGGGCGGGCGACTTTAATGCAGCCCCCAATAATTCGATAGATAGAACACACCCAGCCAGACCTTCAGATGCCAAAAGAATTACACAATTTTTTGATAATCTGTTAAAATTGCATTCCCTCATTGATCTTTGGAGGGAATACAATGGCAATAAAAAAGGATACACCCATATGTCGGCACCATATAACTCTTATGCCAGGATTGACCTGATCTTGGCCTCCTCGAACTTGGTCTCCTCGTTAATATACTCCAGGATACTCCTGTGCCCGTGGTCAGATCATGACCCGGTGCTGGCCTCATTTCATTCTCTGACCCCAAAAACACAGAAATCACCCTGGCGGTTGAATGAATCGCTTCTCTATAATTCAGAGATCTATGAGAAAGTGGAATCCTCCCTAGACGATTATTTTCACCACAACGCATCGGAGGACATCTCCCCAGCTATGGTATGGCTAGCTCATAAGGCTGTGATTAGAGGCACCCTTATACAGATAGCATCTAAATTCAAGAGGGAACGGAAGGAAGTCCTATCTAATCTGGAACACAAATTACATAAATTACATCTAGCTAATCAACTCCACCCGACTGGATACCTCCTTAAACAAATACAAGACCTCCAACTTCAGATGGATGTCATACTGAATTCTGAGGTGGAAAAGGCTTTGCGATGGTCTGCGGCAACCGCATATGATCAAATCAATAAGCCCAAAAGATGGCTGGCGTCCAAACTTAGGGCCCAGCAGGCAGTTAATCGGGTGGTGAAGATTAGAGATAAAAGTGGAATGATCACTTCCAGTCCAGATAAAATATATGAGACCTTCTCCAACTATTATAGAAATTTATACTCGGATACCTCCCCTGACTCTTCCCCTCGACTGAGACAGAACTACCTGGCAGACACCATTAGGAAAACAGTTTCTGAAACTACCCTTACCATGCTTAATGCTGATGTTTCCCAGGAAGAATTACATGACGCAATTAAGAAATCGAAGCGTTCAAAAGCCCCCGGACCGGACGGACTGACTGCCCTATATTATAAAAAATACGAGACCACTCTCTCACCTCATCTTATCAAATTTTATAATCACATCTTGAAGGGAAATGCCCCCCCTCCTGAATTCTTGTCATCGGCCATCGTTGTGATCCCTAAACCCCAAAGAGACCCACTTTTACCTAAGAACTATCGCCCAATCTCCCTTCTTGGAGTGGATTACAAGCTTCTAACCTCTATTTTAGCGGAAAGGGTAAATAAAATCTTGCCGGCCTTGGTCAATAAGGACCAAGTCGGTTTTATTCCCATGAGACAAGCCCCGGACAATATAAGGAAGATTGTCAACTTGCAACAGTACTGCAAGCGGGCAGCCGTATGCATGGCCACCCTGTCGCTAGATATGGAGAAGGCCTTTGACCTTATAAAGTGGCCATACATGCTGGCTGTCCTACGACAATACGGAATTAAAGGTAACTTCTTAAACGCGATAACAGCACTTTACTCGGCCCCTTCTGCCGCATTAAAAATGCCTGCCTCCTTGAGGACTACATTTCCAATACAGAGAGGTACGAGACAAGGCTGCCCTCTCTCACCGGCAATCTTTGCGTTGGTGATGGAGCCTTTGGCAGAGAGGATACGGAGAACGCCTGAAATTACAGGAGTCATGATTAAATCTAAAGAATACAAACTTTCGCTATTCGCGGATGATATCCTCCTGACTCTAACTACACCGCACACTTCCATCCCAAAACTTCTTGAAGAGATTGACCACTTCTCAGTGTTCTCCGGATTCAAATTAAATTTGGATAAATCAGAAGTAATGATAGCCGACATGCACCAAAATCAGGCCACAGCTTTAGCAGATTCCCTGGGACTGATATATCAGCCCAAATACATAAATTACTTAGGTATTAAATTAACTGTTGACCCACAGAAATTATATCTCACTAATTACCCGCCAATGTACGCCAAACTAGCAAAAGACCTGGAGACTTGGACTGACTATCCCCTCTCTATGTTGGGTAGAGTGGCGGCGGTCAGGATGACTTTACTTCCTCGACTACTCTATCTCTTTAGGACCATACCGATCCCCGTCACCAAAGGCCCGATACAACATTTACAAACCCTGATACAGCGCTTTATCTGGAGGAATCGGAAGGCTAGGATCAAATATCTGACATTAGCCAGACCCAGAGATCTCGGAGGCCTCAATGCCCCGCTGCTATTTAATTACTACAAGGCTGCCAGACTCACCCAGCTAGCCAGTGTTAATGCCCCTATTGAGACGGCTCCTCTGTGGGTAGAAATTGAATCATTGCTGGTAGCCCCCTTTTCCATGGTAGGACTCATGTGGGCCCGTAATATACCCATTCAGAAGATATCAAAAGTCTCACCCATTTCAGCATATGCCCTAAGCTTATGGTCTAGAACTAGGCAACTCTACTCTCTGCAATCTCCCACTTCGCTTATGACCTCCATACTTGGCAACCCGGATTTCCCTTTAGGGTTAAAGGTAGCGCAATATAAATGGTGGACTTATAATGGATTAACCAGAGTGGGTAAATTCTTGCTGGCCTTCAAAATTTGCACTCCGAAACACTTCTGCGAGAAATACAGAGTACCTCGGGAGGAGTGGGGCAGGCTAGAAGAGATATTCAGATACCTGGATACCATAGATCCACTTAGGACGATCCTCACTTACTCTCCATTCGAGATCAGATGTAAGAGTCGGCCGATTGATAGGGGGTTTATATCGGACACGTACGCCATACTCTCTCAACCAGTTCTGGATGGGAAGATTAAGGCCCAGCTGGACTGGGAGAGGGACTGTGGATTTGAACTATCAGAAACTAGATGGGCTCACTGTTCCACAACTTTAACACGTGGATCCCTGTTTTACTCATCCATAGAGACTTCCCTGAAGCTGCTTCACAGAACTTACCTCACCCCATATAAATTAAATCTCTTCAACCCTTCATCTACAGATTTTTGCTTTCGTAAGTGCAACCAAATTGGAAATTTATGGCACACATGGTGGGCCTGCCCCAAAGCACAAAGATTTTGGAAGGCTATTTGGGCAAAGATCAAATTGATCACCAACATTCAGACGGATTTAGATCCCTCTGTGATACTCCTTGGGAATAGACCAGCCCCAATCAAATATGCCCTGCACAAATTTATTCAATTTGTAATGGCACAAGCCAAGAGACATCTGGCACGCAATTGGAGGGGGAGATCTTTGTCTGTTGAGGCAGTCTTCAGGGAACTCAACAACACCATGGCTTCGGAACACATAAGGGCCAAAATTTTTGACACCATGGAAAGCTTTTATAAGGTGTGGGATCCGTGGATAGACTGGCAAGAGAACCTGGGTCTCTCACATGTTCTCCATGCATTTTGATCCTTGATCCACTCAGGGAGCCCTATGACTCTACGCTTCTACATGTATTAGCTTTTCCTCTGACACCAAGAAGATATCGTGTGGGATTGCATGGCGGGGGGTGGTACCACGGCTGTGTTACCCTGATTGTTAAGTTACGATAGCTCAACTCGTATCTTGCCCTTTCCCCTCTCTTCCCCCTCTTTTCCCCTGGACGTTACCTATGGCATGCTGTGGCTTTTCCACTCTAGGTGCGTCCCTGGATCCCATCCCTTTTCCCCTCGTCCTTCCTGTTCTTATCCTTCCCCCCTATCCCAAACAGTTGATAAAATAAGGGTTAAACAATCTGGGTTATAGTTATGATACATGTTTAGATTACAGAGTTGAAATCTCGGATTGGCAATGATTTGTTCACATGGTAAGCTATTATTTGCTACTCCCCGCATGTGGGGAATATTTGAACGTATTTGTTTGGTTCATGTGACTTTATTTCAATAAACACCCTTGAAACGAAAGAAAAATGACTATAGTTGAAGAGGTAATGGCCCCTAAACTATGTTCTGGGATGAAAAATACAGCTTCAGTGAAATCCGTTTGCAAATCGGAGTGATAGATTAGAATCTAGAGCCAACTGTACGTTTTCTATGTTAAACCATTACACCATTGAAAAACGGGTTACGTCTGCAATCGAAAGAAAAATGACTATAGTTGAAGAGGTAATTGCCCCTAAACTATGTTCTGGGATGAAAGTTACAGCTTCAGTGAAATCCGTTTGCAAATCGGAGTGATAGATTAGAATCTAGAGCCAACAGTACGTTTTCTATGTTAAACCATTACACCATTGAAAAACTGGCTACGTTTGCAACCGAAAGAAAAATGACTATAGTTGAAGAGGTAATGGCCCCTAAACTATGTTCTGGGATGAAAAATACAGCTTCAGTGAAATCCGTTTGCAAATCGGAGTGATAGATTAGAATCTAGAGCCAACGGTACGTTTTCTATGTTAAACCATTACACCATTGAAAAACTGGTTACGTCTGCAATCGAAAGAAAAATGACTATAGTTGAAGAGGTAATGGCCCCTAAACTATGTTCTGGGATGAAAGTTACAGCTTCAGTGAAATCCGTTTGCAAATCGGAGTGATAGATTAGAATCTAGAGCCAACGGTACGTTTTCTATGTTAAACCATTACACCATTGAAAAACTGGTTACGTTTGCAATCGAAAGAAAAATGACTATAGTTGAAGAGGTAATGGCCCCTAAACTATGTTCTGGGATGAAAGTTACAGCTTCAGTGAAATCCGTTTGCAAATCGGAGTGATAGATTAGAATCTAGAGCCAACGGTACGTTTTCTATGTTAAACCATTACACCATTGAAAAACTGGTTACGTTTGCAATCAAAAGAAAAATGACTATAGTTGAAGAGGTAATGGCCCCTAAACTATGTTCTGGGATGAAAAATACAGCTTCAGTGAAATCCGTTTGCAAATCGGAGTGATAGATTAGAATCTAGAGCCAACGGTACGTTTTCTATGTTAAACCTTTACACCATTGAAACACTGGTTACGTTTGCAATTGAAAGAAAAATGACTATAGTTGAAGAAGTAATGGCCCCTAAACTATGTTCTGGGATGAAAAATACAGCTTCAGTGAAATCCGTTTGCAAATCGGAGTGATAGATTAGAATCTAGAGCCAACGGTACGTTTTGTATGTTAAACCATTACACCATTAAAAAACTGGTTACGTCTGCAATCGAAAGAAAAATGACTATAGTTGAAGAGGTAATGGCCCCTAAACTATGTTCTGGGATGAAAGTTACAGCTTCAGTGAAATCCGTTTGCAAATCGGAGTGATAGATTAGAATCTAGAGCCAACGGTACGTTTTCTATGTTAAACCATTACACCATTGAAAAACTGGTTACGTTTGCAATCGAAAGAAAAATGACTATAGTTGAAGAGGTAATGGCCCCTAAACTATGTTCTGGGATGAAAAATACAGCTTCAGTGAAATCCGTTTGCAAATCGGAGTGATAGATTAGAATCTAGAGCCAACGGTAAGTTTTCTATGTTAAACCATTACACCATTGAAAAACTGGTTACGTTTGCAATCGAAAGAAAAATGACTATAGTTGAAGAGGTAATGGCCCCTAAACTATGTTCTGGGATGAAAGTTACAGCTTCAGTGAAATCCGTTTGCAAATCGGAGTGATAGATTAGAATCTAGAGCCAACGGTACGTTTTCTATGTTAAACCATTACACCATTGAAAAACTGGTTACGTTTGCAATTGAAAGAAAAATGACTATAGTTGAAGAAGTAATGGCCCCTAAACTATGTTCTGGGATGAAAGTTACAGCTTCAGTGAAATCCGTTTGCAAATCGGAGTGATAGATTAGAATCTAGAGCCAACGGTACGTTTTCTATGTTAAACCATTACACCATTGAAAAACTGGTTACGTTTGCAATCGAAAGAAAAATGACTATAGTTGAAGAGGTAATGGCCCCTAAACTATGTTCTGGGATGAAAGTTACAGCTTCAGTGAAATCCGTTTGCAAATCGGAGTGATAGATTAGAATCTAGAGCCAACGGTACGTTTTCTATGTTAAACCATTACACCATTAAAAAACTGGTTACGTTTGCAATCGAAAGAAAAATGACTATTGTTGAAGAGGTAATGGCCCCTAAACTATGTTCTGGGATGAAAGTTACAGCTTCAGTGAAATCCGTTTGCAAATCGGAGTGATAGATTAGAATCTAGAGCCAACGGTATGTTTTCTATGTTAAACCATTACACCATTGAAAAACTGGTTACGTTTGCAATCGAAAGAAAAATGACTATAGTTGAAGAGGTAATGGCCCCTAAACTATGTTCTGGGATGAAAAATACAGCTTCAGTAAAATCCGTTTGCAAATCGGAGTGATAGATTAGAATCTAGAGCCAACGGTACGTTTTCTATGTTAAACCATTACACCATTGAAAAACTGGTTACGTTTGCAATCGAAAGAAAAATGACTATAGTTGAAGAGGTAATGGCCCCTAAACTATGTTCTGGGATGAAAAATACAGCTTCGGTGCAATCCGTTTGCAAATCGGAGTGATAGATTAGAATCTAGAGCCAACTGTACGTTTTCTATGTTAAACCATTACACCATTGAAAAACGGGTTACGTCTGCAATCGAAAGAAAAATGACTATAGTTGAAGAGGTAATTGCCCCTAAACTATGTTCTGGGATGAAAGTTACAGCTTCAGTGAAATCCGTTTGCAAATCGGAGTGATAGATTAGAATCTAGAGCCAACGGTACGTTTTCTATGTTAAACCATTACACCATTGAAAAACTGGTTACGTTTGCAATCGAAAGAAAAATGACTATAGTTGAAGAGGTAATGGCCCCTAAACTATGTTCTGGGATGAAAAATACAGCTTCAGTAAAATCCGTTTGCAAATCGGAGTGATAGATTAGAATCTAGAGCCAACGGTACGTTTTCTATGTTAAACCATTACACCATTGAAAAACTGGTTACGTTTGCAATCGAAAGAAAAATGACTATAGTTGAAGAGGTAATGGCCCCTAAACTATGTTCTGGGATGAAAAATACAGCTTCAGTGAAATCCGTTTGCAAATCGGAGTGATAGATTAGAATCTAGAGCCAACTGTACGTTTTCTATGTTAAACCATTACACCATTGAAAAACGGGTTACGTCTGCAATCGAAAGAAAAATGACTATAGTTGAAGAGGTAATTGCCCCTAAACTATGTTCTGGGATGAAAGTTACAGCTTCAGTGAAATCCGTTTGCAAATCGGAGTGATAGATTAGAATCTAGAGCCAACAGTACGTTTTCTATGTTAAACCATTACACCATTGAAAAACTGGCTACGTTTGCAACCGAAAGAAAAATGACTATAGTTGAAGAGGTAATGGCCCCTAAACTATGTTCTGGGATGAAAAATACAGCTTCAGTGAAATCCGTTTGCAAATCGGAGTGATAGATTAGAATCTAGAGCCAACGGTACGTTTTCTATGTTAAACCATTACACCATTGAAAAACTGGTTACGTCTGCAATCGAAAGAAAAATGACTATAGTTGAAGAGGTAATGGCCCCTAAACTATGTTCTGGGATGAAAGTTACAGCTTCAGTGAAATCCGTTTGCAAATCGGAGTGATAGATTAGAATCTAGAGCCAACGGTACGTTTTCTATGTTAAACCATTACACCATTGAAAAACTGGTTACGTTTGCAATCGAAAGAAAAATGACTATAGTTGAAGAGGTAATGGCCCCTAAACTATGTTCTGGGATGAAAGTTACAGCTTCAGTGAAATCCGTTTGCAAATCGGAGTGATAGATTAGAATCTAGAGCCAACGGTACGTTTTCTATGTTAAACCATTACACCATTGAAAAACTGGTTACGTTTGCAATCAAAAGAAAAATGACTATAGTTGAAGAGGTAATGGCCCCTAAACTATGTTCTGGGATGAAAAATACAGCTTCAGTGAAATCCGTTTGCAAATCGGAGTGATAGATTAGAATCTAGAGCCAACGGTACGTTTTCTATGTTAAACCATTACACCATTGAAAAACTGGTTACGTTTGCAATTGAAAGAAAAATGACTATAGTTGAAGAAGTAATGGCCCCTAAACTATGTTCTGGGATGAAAGTTACAGCTTCAGTGAAATCCGTTTGCAAATCGGAGTGATAGATTAGAATCTAGAGCCAACGGTACGTTTTCTATGTTAAACCATTACACCATTGAAAGACTAGTTACGTTTGCAATCGAAAGAAAAATGACTATAGTTGAAGAGGTAATGGCCCCTAAACTATGTTCTGGGATGAAAAATACAGCTTCAGTGAAATCCGTTTGCAAATCGGAGTGATAGATTAGAATCTAGAGCCAACGGTACGTTTTCTATGTTAAACCATTACACCATTGAAAAACTGGTTACGTTTGCAATCGAAAGAAAAATGACTATAGTTGAAGAGGTAATGGCCCCTAAACTATGTTCTGGGATGAAAAATACAGCTTCAGTAAAATCCGTTTGCAAATCGGAGTGATAGATTAGAATCTAGAGCCAACGGTACGTTTTCTATGTTAAACCATTACACCATTGAAAAACTGGTTACGTTTGCAATCGAAAGAAAAATGACTATAGTTGAAGAGGTAATGGCCCCTAAACTATGTTCTGGGATGAAAAATACAGCTTCAGTGAAATCCGTTTGCAAATCGGAGTGATAGATTAGAATCTAGAGCCAACGGTACGTTTTCTATGTTAAACCATTACACCATTGAAAAACGGGTTACGTCTGCAATCGAAAGAAAAATGACTATAGTTGAAGAGGTAATTGCCCCTAAACTATGTTCTGGGATGAAAGTTACAGCTTCAGTGAAATCCGTTTGCAAATCGGAGTGATAGATTAGAATCTAGAGCCAACGGTACGTTTTCTATGTTAAACCATTACACCATTGAAAAACTGGTTACGTTTGCAATCGAAAGAAAAATGACTATAGTTGAAGAGGTAATGGCCCCTAAACTATGTTCTGGGATGAAAAATACAGCTTCAGTGAAATCCGTTTGCAAATCGGAGTGATAGATTAGAATCTAGAGCCAACGGTACGTTTTCTATGTTAAACCATTACACCATTGAAAAACTGGTTACGTCTGCAATCGAAAGAAAAATGACTATAGTTGAAGAGGTAATGGCCCCTAAACTATGTTCTGGGATGAAAGTTACAGCTTCAGTGAAATCCGTTTGCAAATCGGAGTGATAGATTAGAATCTAGAGCCAACGGTACGTTTTCTATGTTAAACCATTACACCATTGAAAAACTGGTTAAGTTTGCAATCGAAAGAAAAATGACTATAATTGAAGAGGTAATGGCCCCTAAACTATGTTCTGGGATGAAAAGTACAGCTTCAGTGAAATCCGTTTGCAAATCGGAGTGATAGATTAGAATCTAGAGCCAACGGTACGTTTTCTATGTTAAACCATTACACCATTGAAAAACTGGTTACGTTTGCAATCGAAAGAAAAATGACTATAGTTGAAGAGGTAATGGCCCCTAAACTATGTTCTGGGATGAAAAATACAGCTTCAGTAAAATCCGTTTGCAAATCGGAGTGATAGATTAGAATCTAGAGCCAACGGTACGTTTTCTATGTTAAACCATTACACCATTGAAAAACTGGTTACGTTTGCAATCGAAAGAAAAATGACTATAGTTGAAGAGGTAATGGCCCCTAAACTATGTTCTGGGATGAAAAATACAGCTTCAGTGAAATCCGTTTGCAAATCGGAGTGATAGATTAGAATCTAGAGCCAACGGTACGTTTTCTATGTTAAACCATTACACCATTGAAAAACGGGTTACGTCTGCAATCGAAAGAAAAATGACTATAGTTGAAGAGGTAATTGCCCCTAAACTATGTTCTGGGATGAAAGTTACAGCTTCAGTGAAATCCGATTGCAAATCGGAGTGATAGATTAGAATCTAGAGCCAACGGTACGTTTTCTATGTTAAACCATTACACCATTGAAAAACTGGTTACGTCTGCAATCGAAAGAAAAATGACTATAGTTGAAGAGGTAATGGCCCCTAAACTATGTTCTGGGATGAAAGTTACAGCTTCAGTTAAATCCGTTTGCAAATCGGAGTGATAGATTAGAATCTAGAGCCAACGGTACATTTCTATGTTAAACCATTACACCATTGAAAAACTGGTTACGTTTGCAATCGAAAGAAAAATGACTATAGTTGAAGAGGTAATGGCCCCTAAACTATGTTCTGGGATGAAAAATACAGCTTCAGTGAAATCCGTTTGCAAATCGGAGTGATAGATTAGAATCTAGAGCCAACGGTAAGTTTTCTATGTTAAACCATTACACCATTGAAAAACTGGTTACGTTTGCAATCGAAAGAAAAATGACTATAGTTGAAGAGGTAATGGCCCCTAAACTATGTTCTGGGATGAAAGTTACAGCTTCAGTGAAATCCGTTTGCAAATCGGAGTGATAGATTAGAATCTAGAGCCAACGGTACGTTTTCTATGTTAAACCATTACACCATTGAAAAACTGGTTACGTTTGCAATTGAAAGAAAAATGACTATAGTTGAAGAAGTAATGGCCCCTAAACTATGTTCTGGGATGAAAGTTACAGCTTCAGTGAAATCCGTTTGCAAATCGGAGTGATAGATTAGAATCTAGAGCCAACGGTACGTTTTCTATGTTAAACCATTACACCATTGAAAAACTGGTTACGTTTGCAATCGAAAGAAAAATGACTATAGTTGAAGAGGTAATGGCCCCTAAACTATGTTCTGGGATGAAAGTTACAGCTTCAGTGAAATCCGTTTGCAAATCGGAGTGATAGATTAGAATCTAGAGCCAACGGTACGTTTTCTATGTTAAACCATTACACCATTAAAAAACTGGTTACGTTTGCAATCGAAAGAAAAATGACTATTGTTGAAGAGGTAATGGCCCCTAAACTATGTTCTGGGATGAAAGTTACAGCTTCAGTGAAATCCGTTTGCAAATCGGAGTGATAGATTAGAATCTAGAGCCAACGGTATGTTTTCTATGTTAAACCATTACACCATTGAAAAACTGGTTACGTTTGCAATCGAAAGAAAAATGACTATAGTTGAAGAGGTAATGGCCCCTAAACTATGTTCTGGGATGAAAAATACAGCTTCAGTAAAATCCGTTTGCAAATCGGAGTGATAGATTAGAATCTAGAGCCAACGGTACGTTTTCTATGTTAAACCATTACACCATTGAAAAACTGGTTACGTTTGCAATCGAAAGAAAAATGACTATAGTTGAAGAGGTAATGGCCCCTAAACTATGTTCTGGGATGAAAAATACAGCTTCAGTGCAATCCGTTTGCAAATCGGAGTGATAGATTAGAATCTAGAGCCAACTGTACGTTTTCTATGTTAAACCATTACACCATTGAAAAACGGGTTACGTCTGCAATCGAAAGAAAAATGACTATAGTTGAAGAGGTAATTGCCCCTAAACTATGTTCTGGGATGAAAGTTACAGCTTCAGTGAAATCCGTTTGCAAATCGGAGTGATAGATTAGAATCTAGAGCCAACGGTACGTTTTCTATGTTAAACCATTACACCATTGAAAAACTGGTTACGTTTGCAATCGAAAGAAAAATGACTATAGTTGAAGAGGTAATGGCCCCTAAACTATGTTCTGGGATGAAAAATACAGCTTCAGTAAAATCCGTTTGCAAATCGGAGTGATAGATTAGAATCTAGAGCCAACGGTACGTTTTCTATGTTAAACCATTACACCATTGAAAAACTGGTTACGTTTGCAATCGAAAGAAAAATGACTATAGTTGAAGAGGTAATGGCCCCTAAACTATGTTCTGGGATGAAAAATACAGCTTCAGTGAAATCCGTTTGCAAATCGGAGTGATAGATTAGAATCTAGAGCCAACGGTACGTTTTCTATGTTAAACCATTACACCATTGAAAAACGGGTTACGTCTGCAATCGAAAGAAAAATGACTATAGTTGAAGAGGTAATTGCCCCTAAACTATGTTCTGGGATGAAAGTTACAGCTTCAGTGAAATCCGTTTGCAAATCGGAGTGATAGATTAGAATCTAGAGCCAACGGTACGTTTTCTAGGTTAAACCATTACACCATTGAAAAACTGGTTACGTTTGCAATCGAAAGAAAAATGACTATAGTTGAAGAGGTAATGGCCCCTAAACTATGTTCTGGGATGAAAAATACAGCTTCAGTGAAATCCGTTTGCAAATCGGAGTGATAGATTAGAATCTAGAGCCAACGGTACGTTTTCTATGTTAAACCATTACACCATTGAAAAACGGGTTACGTCTGCAATCGAAAGAAAAATGACTATAGTTGAAGAGGTAATTGCCCCTAAACTATGTTCTGGGATGAAAGTTACAGCTTCAGTGAAATCCGTTTGCAAATCGGAGTGATAGATTAGAATCTAGAGCCAACGGTACGTTTTCTATGTTAAACCATTACACCATTGAAAAACTGGTTACGTTTGCAATCGAAAGAAAAATGACTATAGTTGAAGAGGTAATGGCCCCTAAACTATGTTCTGGGATGAAAAATACAGCTTCAGTGAAATCCGTTTGCAAATCGGAGTGATAGATTAGAATCTAGAGCCAACGGTACGTTTTCTATGTTAAACCATTACACCATTGAAAAACTGGTTACGTCTGCAATCGAAAGAAAAATGACTATAGTTGAAGAGGTAATGGCCCCTAAACTATGTTCTGGGATGAAAGTTACAGCTTCAGTGAAATCCGTTTGCAAATCGGAGTGATAGATTAGAATCTAGAGCCAACGGTACGTTTTCTATGTTAAACCATTACACCATTGAAAAACTGGTTAAGTTTGCAATCGAAAGAAAAATGACTATAATTGAAGAGGTAATGGCCCCTAAACTATGTTCTGGGATGAAAAGTACAGCTTCAGTGAAATCCGTTTGCAAATCGGAGTGATAGATTAGAATCTAGAGCCAACGGTACGTTTTCTATGTTAAACCATTACACCATTGAAAAACTGGTTACGTTTGCAATCGAAAGAAAAATGACTATAGTTGAAGAGGTAATGGCCCCTAAACTATGTTCTGGGATGAAAAATACAGCTTCAGTAAAATCCGTTTGCAAATCGGAGTGATAGATTAGAATCTAGAGCCAACGGTACGTTTTCTATGTTAAACCATTACACCATTGAAAAACTGGTTACGTTTGCAATCGAAAGAAAAATGACTATAGTTGAAGAGGTAATGGCCCCTAAACTATGTTCTGGGATGAAAAATACAGCTTCAGTGAAATCCGTTTGCAAATCGGAGTGATAGATTAGAATCTAGAGCCAACGGTACGTTTTCTATGTTAAACCATTACACCATTGAAAAACGGGTTACGTCTGCAATCGAAAGAAAAATGACTATAGTTGAAGAGGTAATTGCCCCTAAACTATGTTCTGGGATGAAAGTTACAGCTTCAGTGAAATCCGATTGCAAATCGGAGTGATAGATTAGAATCTAGAGCCAACGGTACGTTTTCTATGTTAAACCATTACACCATTGAAAAACGGGTTACGTCTGCAATCGAAAGAAAAATGACTATAGTTGAAGAGGTAATTGCCCCTAAACTATGTTCTGGGATGAAAGTTACAGCTTCAGTGAAATCCGTTTGCAAATCGGAGTGAAAGATTAGAATCTAGAGCCAACGGTACGTTTTCTATGTTAAACCATTACACCATTGAAAAACTGGTTACGTCTGCAATCGAAAGAAAAATGACTATAGTTGAAGAGGTAATGGCCCCTAAACTATGTTCTGGGATGAAAGTTACAGCTTCAGTTAAATCCGTTTGCAAATCGGAGTGATAGATTAGAATCTAGAGCCAACGGTACATTTCTATGTTAAACCATTACACCATTGAAAAACTGGTTACGTTTGCAATCGAAAGAAAAATGACTATAGTTGAAGAGGTAATGGCCCCTAAACTATGTTCTGGGATGAAAAATACAGCTTCAGTGAAATCCGTTTGCAAATCGGAGTGATAGATTAGAATCTAGAGCCAACGGTAAGTTTTCTATGTTAAACCATTACACCATTGAAAAACTGGTTACGTTTGCAATCGAAAGAAAAATGACTATAGTTGAAGAGGTAATGGCCCCTAAACTATGTTCTGGGATGAAAGTTACAGCTTCAGTGAAATCCGTTTGCAAATCGGAGTGATAGATTAGAATCTAGAGCCAACGGTACGTTTTCTATGTTAAACCATTACACCATTGAAAAACTGGTTACGTTTGCAATTGAAAGAAAAATGACTATAGTTGAAGAAGTAATGGCCCCTAAACTATGTTCTGGGATGAAAGTTACAGCTTCAGTGAAATCCGTTTGCAAATCGGAGTGATAGATTAGAATCTAGAGCCAACGGTACGTTTTCTATGTTAAACCATTACACCATTGAAAAACTGGTTACGTTTGCAATCGAAAGAAAAATGACTATAGTTGAAGAGGTAATGGCCCCTAAACTATGTTCTGGGATGAAAGTTACAGCTTCAGTGAAATCCGTTTGCAAATCGGAGTGATAGATTAGAATCTAGAGCCAACGGTACGTTTTCTATGTTAAACCATTACACCATTAAAAAACTGGTTACGTTTGCAATCGAAAGAAAAATGACTATTGTTGAAGAGGTAATGGCCCCTAAACTATGTTCTGGGATGAAAGTTACAGCTTCAGTGAAATCCGTTTGCAAATCGGAGTGATAGATTAGAATCTAGAGCCAACGGTATGTTTTCTATGTTAAACCATTACACCATTGAAAAACTGGTTACGTTTGCAATCGAAAGAAAAATGACTATAGTTGAAGAGGTAATGGCCCCTAAACTATGTTCTGGGATGAAAAATACAGCTTCAGTAAAATCCGTTTGCAAATCGGAGTGATAGATTAGAATCTAGAGCCAACGGTACGTTTTCTATGTTAAACCATTACACCATTGAAAAACTGGTTACGTTTGCAATCGAAAGAAAAATGACTATAGTTGAAGAGGTAATGGCCCCTAAACTATGTTCTGGGATGAAAAATACAGCTTCAGTGCAATCCGTTTGCAAATCGGAGTGATAGATTAGAATCTAGAGCCAACTGTACGTTTTCTATGTTAAACCATTACACCATTGAAAAACGGGTTACGTCTGCAATCGAAAGAAAAATGACTATAGTTGAAGAGGTAATTGCCCCTAAACTATGTTCTGGGATGAAAGTTACAGCTTCAGTGAAATCCGTTTGCAAATCGGAGTGATAGATTAGAATCTAGAGCCAACGGTACGTTTTCTATGTTAAACCATTACACCATTGAAAAACTGGTTACGTTTGCAATCGAAAGAAAAATGACTATAGTTGAAGAGGTAATGGCCCCTAAACTATGTTCTGGGATGAAAAATACAGCTTCAGTAAAATCCGTTTGCAAATCGGAGTGATAGATTAGAATCTAGAGCCAACGGTACGTTTTCTATGTTAAACCATTACACCATTGAAAAACTGGTTACGTTTGCAATCGAAAGAAAAATGACTATAGTTGAAGAGGTAATGGCCCCTAAACTATGTTCTGGGATGAAAAATACAGCTTCAGTGAAATCCGTTTGCAAATCGGAGTGATAGATTAGAATCTAGAGCCAACGGTACGTTTTCTATGTTAAACCATTACACCATTGAAAAACGGGTTACGTCTGCAATCGAAAGAAAAATGACTATAGTTGAAGAGGTAATTGCCCCTAAACTATGTTCTGGGATGAAAGTTACAGCTTCAGTGAAATCCGTTTGCAAATCGGAGTGATAGATTAGAATCTAGAGCCAACGGTACGTTTTCTAGGTTAAACCATTACACCATTGAAAAACTGGTTACGTTTGCAATCGAAAGAAAAATGACTATAGTTGAAGAGGTAATGGCCCCTAAACTATGTTCTGGGATGAAAAATACAGCTTCAGTGAAATCCGTTTGCAAATCGGAGTGATAGATTAGAATCTAGAGCCAACGGTACGTTTTCTATGTTAAACCATTACACCATTGAAAAACTGGTTACGTCTGCAATCGAAAGAAAAATGACTATAGTTGAAGAGGTAATGGCCCCTAAACTATGTTCTGGGATGAAAGTTACAGCTTCAGTGAAATCCGTTTGCAAATCGGAGTGATAGATTAGAATCTAGAGCCAACGGTACGTTTTCTATGTTAAACCATTACACCATTGAAAAACTGGTTAAGTTTGCAATCGAAAGAAAAATGACTATAATTGAAGAGGTAATGGCCCCTAAACTATGTTCTGGGATGAAAAATACAGCTTCAGTGAAATCCGTTTGCAAATCGGAGTGATAGATTAGAATCTAGAGCCAACGGTACGTTTTCTATGTTAAACCATTACACCATTGAAAAACTGGTTACGTTTGCAATCGAAAGAAAAATGACTATAGTTGAAGAGGTAATGGCCCCTAAACTATGTTCTGGGATGAAAAATTCAGCTTCAGTAAAATCCGTTTGCAAATCGGAGTGATAGATTAGAATCTAGAGCCAACGGTACGTTTTCTATGTTAAACCATTACACCATTGAAAAACTGGTTACGTTTGCAATCGAAAGAAAAATGACTATAGTTGAAGAGGTAATGGCCCCTAAACTATGTTCTGGGATGAAAAATACAGCTTCAGTGAAATCCGTTTGCAAATCGGAGTGATAGATTAGAATCTAGAGCCAACGGTACGTTTTCTATGTTAAACCATTACACCATTGAAAAACTGGTTACGTTTGCAATCGAAAGAAAAATGACTATAGTTGAAGAGGTAATGGCCCCTAAACTATGTTCTGGGATGAAAGTTACAGCTTCAGTGAAATCCGTTTGCAAATCGGAGTGATAGATTAGAATCTAGAGCCAACGGTACGTTTTCTATGTTAAACCATTACACCATTGAAAAACTGGTTACGTTTGCAATCGAAAGAAAAATGACTATAGTTGAAGAGGTAATGGCCCCTAAACTATGTTCTGGGATGAAAGTTACAGCTTCAGTGAAATCCGTTTGCAAATCGGAGTGATAGATTAGAATCTAGAGCCAACGGTACGTTTTCTATGTTAAACCATTACACCATTGAAAAACTGGTTACGTTTGCAATTGAAAGAAAAATGACTATAGTTGAAGAAGTAATGGCCCCTAAACTATGTTCTGGGATGAAAGTTACAGCTTCAGTGAAATCCGTTTGCAAATCGGAGTGATAGATTAGAATCTAGAGCCAACGGTACGTTTTCTATGTTAAACCATTACACCATTGAAAAACTGGTTACGTCTGCAATCGAAAGAAAAATGACGGGGGCGCTAGTGAGGCGCTTACTGAAGTGGATGCACCTTCACTGAGCTCCTGCTTCCCAGCTTGACTGCCGCTGAAATACTGCACCGATCGGGGCAAGACATACATCCCCGGATTGCTTAGGACTCCAGGAATGCTTGGGTCCCCACGACATTACCCCATCCGAAGCCGTTCATCCAGCAGACCCCTTCTTTCGCCACTCAGCTTCAAAAGGAGATTCTCCAAGATGGCCGACAGGGCCCAGCCAGAGGAAAAGCCTGCAGGCCCAGCACTAGAAGGTGGGTCTCACCCCGACAATCTAAGCACCCCAGCCCCTTCCCAGAGGTCTGCACAGGCCCCCGCACGCTCGGAGACCCAAAAACGAGGACCCCAAACCTCTCTAAAGACCCTAGCAAGCCAGGCCGCTCGGGCCGCCTCGCAGACGAAAAATTCGCATAACGCTACCAAAAGTTCGCATGCCAGTACTAAAAGTTCGCATCCTCCACAGACAACTTCGCATACAGCGCTGAAAAGTTCGCATGAAGAGCATAAAAGTTCGCATGCCGCTCGCGCGGAAAATTCGCGTCAAGGGCAAGAAAGTTCGCATCAAAGTTCGCATGAAGAGCATAAAAGTTCGCATGCCGCTCCCGCGGAAAATTCGCGTCAAGGGCAAGAAAGTTCGCATCAAAGTTCGCATGGAGAGCAAGCTGAAAATTCGCATCAACTTCATGAACATGCGCACTCTAGCCCTGAAAGTACGCGTTCACAGCCTGAATACTCCAGCCCACCACGAGCTGAGGCATTGCCAATAGGAATGTCATCCGACCAATTGATGGCGATGATGAGGTCTGTATTTAAGCAAGAGCTTCGTGGGGCGGTCAACGAGCTATCCCAACAGATTGCTGATGTGGGACAAAGGGTTGACTTACTTGAACACCAGTCGGACGAGATGGTCAAAGTCATCAACGAAGATAGGCTCAAGATAGACGAGCATGATGACCGACTAGAGGAAGCTGAAGCAAAATTAGAGGACCTGGAGAACAGGAGCAGAAGGTCAAATGTCCGCTTACGAGGCCTGCCGGAATCATTTACTGATTTGGAGGCGGTCGCAGCTAACCTGTTTGGAGCCCTTCTACCACAAATTGATTCCTCATTGCTTCGAGTGGTGCGTATACATCGCTCCCTAGTCAAAATGCGCAACCCAGAGCTACCAAGGGATGTCATCGCAAAATTCTACTCGGAAGACATCCGGGACAAGATCCTTTTAGCAGCCCGAGGCCTGACATCCCTCCCAGATGTCCCATCATCCGTCCAGATTTTCGCAGATCTGTCACCCATGACCATTCAAAAGAGGCGAGAAATGCGGCCCTACACCTTGGCCTTGCAACAAAAAGACATTCGCTACAGGTGGGGTTTCCCATTCATGATTACTTTCAAAATTGACAACAAGGTCTTCACCTGCAAGAAACCAGATGAAGTCAAGGCGATCCTCATAGAGGCTGACATACCATTCACTTTACCCTCTCCACCGACTCAACAGCCCAAGCCCAGACGTACGGGACGTCTGACCCAATCATGGAACACAGCACGAGGCTCTTCATCCTATCGCCCAAGAGCCCTTGACATGGATGCAGCTTGATATTCTTCTTGCAAGACTCAAGAGGACTCACCTCTCCTAGATCGCCGCTGGGAGACTCGAGGACTAACCCCTTTATGATGTGGGTCATTGTCTACCATTAACATTACTGGTTGTTAGAATATGATGGCCCACACGGGACTATATTGTTTCCTCAGACCTCCCCCTGCGGGACTACAGGCCCCTTTATGATGCTGGGCCTGTCTCCTTCATGTTCGCCCTGTTATGGGTCATACCGTGAGGCTAAGGATGAACGCATATCCTGAAAATCATCGGGACACTGTCTTTACGGGTGATGCTTTTTTCTCTTGTTTATAATAGCTGACTCATTATGAGCTATAGTAATTTACTGTTGATTTATGTGCCCCGAGGCCTGGTGTTTAGGTTATATTATATGTTTTCTTTTTAGGTTTTAAGGCAGTTCAAGCTGGGACCACAGTTGTTGTCCCCCAATATCAGGATGGTGTCTGGATTATGGACCACACTGTTAGCGTGGACCCTTTTCCGGTCATTATCTCTGCACACTTGTGCTACTCCCTTTCCCCTAGTCTATGAATTCGTTTTCATAGATACCCCTTTAACCCCCAGAGTTGAGCGATGTGTTGTTTTATGTTTTTGCAGCCGATACTTATCCACCCCGACGACACGCACCCCCGATGTCTGGACCCTTCCCGGGTTTAGAGCTCATCAATCTACCACTTGGATATATCACTACCCATGACGAGCACTAGAACCTTTAATTTAATTTCACATAATGTCAGAGGCCTTAACTCCCCCCAAAAACGGAAGAAGGCAATTATGGAACTGGTGAGGTCCTCTCCTGATGTGATTTGTATTCAGGAGACGCACTTCACTGACAAGTCCCACCCGAAATTTTTCCACCTCCAATATCAGAGAACGTTCCTTTCAAATTACCATAAAAAACAGAGAGGAGTCCTGACTATGCTGGCTAATTCTTTTCCATTTGAATTATCATCACATCTTCATGATGAGGAGGGAACATACAGCATTTTATTAGGCCAACATCAGGACAAGACCCTATGCATTGTCAACATGTATGCTCCCCCAGGTAGAGCACTCGCTATATCCTCTAAGGTCTCCGACATTCTGTCGACACTCACATATGATTCCCTTATCTGGGCGGGCGACTTTAATGCAGCCCCCAATAATTCGATAGATAGAACACACCCAGCCAGACCTTCAGATGCCAAAAGAATTACACAATTTTTTGATAATCTGTTAAAATTGCATTCCCTCATTGATCTTTGGAGGGAATACAATGGCAATAAAAAAGGATACACCCATATGTCGGCACCATATAACTCTTATGCCAGGATTGACCTGATCTTGGCCTCCTCGAACTTGGTCTCCTCGTTAATATACTCCAGGATACTCCTGTGCCCGTGGTCAGATCATGACCCGGTGCTGGCCTCATTTCATTCTCTGACCCCAAAAACACAGAAATCACCCTGGCGGTTGAATGAATCGCTTCTCTATAATTCAGAGATCTATGAGAAAGTGGAATCCTCCCTAGACGATTATTTTCACCACAACGCATCGGAGGACATCTCCCCAGCTATGGTATGGCTAGCTCATAAGGCTGTGATTAGAGGCACCCTTATACAGATAGCATCTAAATTCAAGAGGGAACGGAAGGAAGTCCTATCTAATCTGGAACACAAATTACATAAATTACATCTAGCTAATCAACTCCACCCGACTGGATACCTCCTTAAACAAATACAAGACCTCCAACTTCAGATGGATGTCATACTGAATTCTGAGGTGGAAAAGGCTTTGCGATGGTCTGCGGCAACCGCATATGATCAAATCAATAAGCCCAAAAGATGGCTGGCGTCCAAACTTAGGGCCCAGCAGGCAGTTAATCGGGTGGTGAAGATTAGAGATAAAAGTGGAATGATCACTTCCAGTCCAGATAAAATATATGAGACCTTCTCCAACTATTATAGAAATTTATACTCGGATACCTCCCCTGACTCTTCCCCTCGACTGAGACAGAACTACCTGGCAGACACCATTAGGAAAACAGTTTCTGAAACTACCCTTACCATGCTTAATGCTGATGTTTCCCAGGAAGAATTACATGACGCAATTAAGAAATCGAAGCGTTCAAAAGCCCCCGGACCGGACGGACTGACTGCCCTATATTATAAAAAATACGAGACCACTCTCTCACCTCATCTTATCAAATTTTATAATCACATCTTGAAGGGAAATGCCCCCCCTCCTGAATTCTTGTCATCGGCCATCGTTGTGATCCCTAAACCCCAAAGAGACCCACTTTTACCTAAGAACTATCGCCCAATCTCCCTTCTTGGAGTGGATTACAAGCTTCTAACCTCTATTTTAGCGGAAAGGGTAAATAAAATCTTGCCGGCCTTGGTCAATAAGGACCAAGTCGGTTTTATTCCCATGAGACAAGCCCCGGACAATATAAGGAAGATTGTCAACTTGCAACAGTACTGCAAGCGGGCAGCCGTATGCATGGCCACCCTGTCGCTAGATATGGAGAAGGCCTTTGACCTTATAAAGTGGCCATACATGCTGGCTGTCCTACGACAATACGGAATTAAAGGTAACTTCTTAAACGCGATAACAGCACTTTACTCGGCCCCTTCTGCCGCATTAAAAATGCCTGCCTCCTTGAGGACTACATTTCCAATACAGAGAGGTACGAGACAAGGCTGCCCTCTCTCACCGGCAATCTTTGCGTTGGTGATGGAGCCTTTGGCAGAGAGGATACGGAGAACGCCTGAAATTACAGGAGTCATGATTAAATCTAAAGAATACAAACTTTCGCTATTCGCGGATGATATCCTCCTGACTCTAACTACACCGCACACTTCCATCCCAAAACTTCTTGAAGAGATTGACCACTTCTCAGTGTTCTCCGGATTCAAATTAAATTTGGATAAATCAGAAGTAATGATAGCCGACATGCACCAAAATCAGGCCACAGCTTTAGCAGATTCCCTGGGACTGATATATCAGCCCAAATACATAAATTACTTAGGTATTAAATTAACTGTTGACCCACAGAAATTATATCTCACTAATTACCCGCCAATGTACGCCAAACTAGCAAAAGACTTGGAGACTTGGACTGACTATCCCCTCTCTATGTTGGGTAGAGTGGCGGCGGTCAGGATGACTTTACTTCCTCGACTACTCTATCTCTTTAGGACCATACCGATCCCCGTCACCAAAGGCCCGATACAACATTTACAAACCCTGATACAGCGCTTTATCTGGAGGAATCGGAAGGCTAGGATCAAATATCTGACATTAGCCAGACCCAGAGATCTCGGAGGCCTCAATGCCCCGCTGCTATTTAATTACTACAAGGCTGCCAGACTCACCCAGCTAGCCAGTGTTAATGCCCCTATTGAGACGGCTCCTCTGTGGGTAGAAATTGAATCATTGCTGGTAGCCCCCTTTTCCATGGTAGGACTCATGTGGGCCCGTAATATACCCATTCAGAAGATATCAAAAGTCTCACCCATTTCAGCATATGCCCTAAGCTTATGGTCTAGAACTAGGCAACTCTACTCTCTGCAATCTCCCACTTCGCTTATGACCTCCATACTTGGCAACCCGGATTTCCCTTTAGGGTTAAAGGTAGCGCAATATAAATGGTGGACTTATAATGGATTAACCAGAGTGGGTAAATTCTTGCTGGCCTTCAAAATTTGCACTCCGAAACACTTCTGCGAGAAATACAGAGTACCTCGGGAGGAGTGGGGCAGGCTAGAAGAGATATTCAGATACCTGGATACCATAGATCCACTTAGGACGATCCTCACTTACTCTCCATTCGAGATCAGATGTAAGAGTCGGCCGATTGATAGGGGGTTTATATCGGACACGTACGCCATACTCTCTCAACCAGTTCTGGATGGGAAGATTAAGGCCCAGCTGGACTGGGAGAGGGACTGTGGATTTGAACTATCAGAAACTAGATGGGCTCACTGTTCCACAACTTTAACACGTGGATCCCTGTTTTACTCATCCATAGAGACTTCCCTGAAGCTGCTTCACAGAACTTACCTCACCCCATATAAATTAAATCTCTTCAACCCTTCATCTACAGATTTTTGCTTTCGTAAGTGCAACCAAATTGGAAATTTATGGCACACATGGTGGGCCTGCCCCAAAGCACAAAGATTTTGGAAGGCTATTTGGGCAAAGATCAAATTGATCACCAACATTCAGACGGATTTAGATCCCTCTGTGATACTCCTTGGGAATAGACCAGCCCCAATCAAATATGCCCTGCACAAATTTATTCAATTTGTAATGGCACAAGCCAAGAGACATCTGGCACGCAATTGGAGGGGGAGATCTTTGTCTGTTGAGGCAGTCTTCAGGGAACTCAACAACACCATGGCTTCGGAACACATAAGGGCCAAAATTTTTGACACCATGGAAAGCTTTTATAAGGTGTGGGATCCGTGGATAGACTGGCAAGAGAACCTGGGTCTCTCACATGTTCTCCATGCATTTTGATCCTTGATCCACTCAGGGAGCCCTATGACTCTACGCTTCTACATGTATTAGCTTTTCCTCTGACACCAAGAAGATATCGTGTGGGATTGCATGGCGGGGGGTGGTACCACGGCTGTGTTACCCTGATTGTTAAGTTACGATAGCTCAACTCGTATCTTGCCCTTTCCCCTCTCTTCCCCCTCTTTTCCCCTGGACGTTACCTATGGCATGCTGTGGCTTTTCCACTCTAGGTGCGTCCCTGGATCCCATCCCTTTTCCCCTCGTCCTTCCTGTTCTTATCCTTCCCCCCTATCCCAAACAGTTGATAAAATAAGGGTTAAACAATCTGGGTTATAGTTATGATACATGTTTAGATTACAGAGTTGAAATCTCGGATTGGCAATGATTTGTTCACATGGTAAGCTATTATTTGCTACTCCCCGCATGTGGGGAATATTTGAACGTATTTGTTTGGTTCATGTGACTTTATTTCAATAAACACCCTTGAAACGAAAGAAAAATGACTATAGTTGAAGAGGTAATGGCCCCTAAACTATGTTCTGGGATGAAAAATACAGCTTCAGTGAAATCCGTTTGCAAATCGGAGTGATAGATTAGAATCTAGAGCCAACTGTACGTTTTCTATGTTAAACCATTACACCATTGAAAAACGGGTTACGTCTGCAATCGAAAGAAAAATGACTATAGTTGAAGAGGTAATTGCCCCTAAACTATGTTCTGGGATGAAAGTTACAGCTTCAGTGAAATCCGTTTGCAAATCGGAGTGATAGATTAGAATCTAGAGCCAACAGTACGTTTTCTATGTTAAACCATTACACCATTGAAAAACTGGCTACGTTTGCAACCGAAAGAAAAATGACTATAGTTGAAGAGGTAATGGCCCCTAAACTATGTTCTGGGATGAAAAATACAGCTTCAGTGAAATCCGTTTGCAAATCGGAGTGATAGATTAGAATCTAGAGCCAACGGTACGTTTTCTATGTTAAACCATTACACCATTGAAAAACTGGTTACGTCTGCAATCGAAAGAAAAATGACTATAGTTGAAGAGGTAATGGCCCCTAAACTATGTTCTGGGATGAAAGTTACAGCTTCAGTGAAATCCGTTTGCAAATCGGAGTGATAGATTAGAATCTAGAGCCAACGGTACGTTTTCTATGTTAAACCATTACACCATTGAAAAACTGGTTACGTTTGCAATCGAAAGAAAAATGACTATAGTTGAAGAGGTAATGGCCCCTAAACTATGTTCTGGGATGAAAGTTACAGCTTCAGTGAAATCCGTTTGCAAATCGGAGTGATAGATTAGAATCTAGAGCCAACGGTACGTTTTCTATGTTAAACCATTACACCATTGAAAAACTGGTTACGTTTGCAATCAAAAGAAAAATGACTATAGTTGAAGAGGTAATGGCCCCTAAACTATGTTCTGGGATGAAAAATACAGCTTCAGTGAAATCCGTTTGCAAATCGGAGTGATAGATTAGAATCTAGAGCCAACGGTACGTTTTCTATGTTAAACCTTTACACCATTGAAACACTGGTTACGTTTGCAATTGAAAGAAAAATGACTATAGTTGAAGAAGTAATGGCCCCTAAACTATGTTCTGGGATGAAAGTTACAGCTTCAGTGAAATCCGTTTGCAAATCGGAGTGATAGATTAGAATCTAGAGCCAACGGTACGTTTTCTATGTTAAACCATTACACCATTGAAAAACTGGTTACGTTTGCAATCGAAAGAAAAATGACTATAGTTGAAGAGGTAATGGCCCCTAAACTATGTTCTGGGATGAAAAATACAGCTTCAGTGAAATCCGTTTGCAAATCGGAGTGATAGATTAGAATCTAGAGCCAACGGTACGTTTTCTATGTTAAACCATTACACCATTGAAAAAGTGGTTACGTTTGCAATCGAAAGAAAAATGACTATAGTTGAAGAGGTAATGGCCCCTAAACTATGTTCTGGGATGAAAGTTACAGCTTCAGTGAAATCCGTTTGCAAATCGGAGTGATAGATTAGAATCTAGAGCCAACGGTAAGTTTTCTATGTTAAACCATTAAACCATTGAAAAACTGGTTACGTTTGCAATCGAAAGAAAAATGACTATAGTTGAAGAGGTAATGGCCCCTAAACTATGTTCTGGGATGAAAAATACAGTTTCAGTGAAATCCGTTTGCAAATCGGAGTGATAGATTAGAATCTAGAGCCAACGGTACGTTTTCTATGTTAAACCACTACACCATTGAAAAACTGGTTACGTTTGCAATCGAAAGAAAAATGACTATAGTTGAAGAGGTAATGGCCCCTAAACTATGTTCTGGGATGAAAAATACAGCTTCAGTAAAATCCGTTTGCAAATCGGAGTGATAGATTAGAATCTAGAGCCAACGGTACGTTTTCTATGTTAAACCATTACACCATTGAAAAACTAGTTACGTTTGCAATCGAAAGAAAAATGACTATAGTTGAAGAGGTAATGGCCCCTAAACTATGTTCTGGGATGAAAAATACAGCTTCAGTGAAATCCGTTTGCAAATCGGAGTGATAGATTAGAATCTAGAGCCAACGGTACGTTTTCTATGTTAAACCATTACACCATTGAAAAACTGGTTACGTTTGCAATCGAAAGAAAAATGACTATAGTTGAAGAGGTAATGGCCCCTAAACTATGTTCTGGGATGAAAAATACAGCTTCAGTGAAATCCGTTTGCAAATCGGAGTGATAGATTAGAATCTAGAGCCAACGGTACGTTTTCTATGTTAAACCATTACACCATTGAAAAACTGGTTACGTTTGCAATCGAAAGAAAAATGACTATAGTTGAAGAGGTAATGGCCCCTAAACTATGTTCTGGGATGAAAGTTACAGCTTCAGTGAAATCCGTTTGCAAATCGGAGTGATAGATTAGAATCTAGAGCCAACGGTAAGTTTTCTATGTTAAACCATTACACCATTGAAAAACTGGTTACGTTTGCAATTGAAAGAAAAATGACTATAGTTGAAGAAGTAATGGCCCCTAAACTATGTTCTGGGATGAAAGTTACAGCTTCAGTGAAATCCGTTTGCAAATCGGAGTGATAGATTAGAATCTAGAGCCAACGGTACGTTTTCTATGTTAAACCATTACACCATTGAAAAACTGGTTACGTTTGCAAGCGAAAGAAAAATGACTATAGTTGAAGAGGTAATGGCCCCTAAACTATGTTCTGGGATGAAAGTTACAGCTTCAGTGAAATCCGTTTGCAAATCGGAGTGATAGATTAGAATCTAGAGCCAACGGTACGTTTTCTATGTTAAACCATTACACCATTGAAAAACTAGTTACGTTTGCAATCGAAAGAAAAATGACTATAGTTGAAGAGGTAATGGCCCCTAAACTATGTTCTGGGATGAAAGTTACAGCTTCAGTGAAATCCGTTTGCAAATCGGAGTGATAGATTAGAATCTAGAGCCAACGGTAAGTTTTCTATGTTAAACCATTACACCATTGAAAAACTGGTTACGTTTGCAATCGAAAGAAAAATGACTATAGTTGAAGAGGTAATGGCCCCTAAACTATGTTCTGGGATGAAAGTTACAGCTTCAGTGAAATCCGTTTGCAAATCGGAGTGATAGATTAGAATCTAGAGCCAACGGTACGTTTTCTATGTTAAACCATTACACCATTGAAAAACTGGTTACGTTTGCAATCGAAAGAAAAATGACTATAGTTGAAGAGGTAATGGCCCCTAAACTATGTTCTGGGATGAAAGTTACAGCTTCAGTGAAATCCGTTTGCAAATCGGAGTGATAGATTAGAATCTAGAGCCAACGGTACGTTTTCTATGTTAAACCATTACACCATTGAAAAACTGGTTACGTTTGCAATCGAAAGAAAAATGACTATAGTTGAAGAGGTAATGGCCCCTAAACTATGTTCTGGGATGAAAGTTACAGCTTCAGTGAAATCCGTTTGCAAATCGGAGTGATAGATTAGAATCTAGAGCCAACGGTACGTTTTCTATGTTAAACCATTACACCATTGAAAAACTGGTTACGTTTGCAATCGAAAGAAAAATGACTATAGTTGAAGAGGTAATGGCCCCTAAACTATGTTCTGGGATGAAAAATACAGCTTCAGTAAAATCCGTTTGCAAATCGGAGTGATAGATTAGAATCTAGAGCCAACGGTACGTTTTCTATGTTAAACCATTACACCATTGAAAAACTGGTTACGTTTGCAATCGAAAGAAAAATGACTATAGTTAAAGAGGTAATGGCCCCTAAACTATGTTCTGGGATGAAAAATACAGCTTCAGTGAAATCCGTTTGCAAATCGGAGTGATAGATTAGAATCTAGAGCCAACTGTACGTTTTCTATGTTAAACCATTACACCATTGAAAAACGGGTTACGTCTGCAATCGAAAGAAAAATGACTATAGTTGAAGAGGTAATTGCCCCTAAACTATGTTCTGGGATGAAAGTTACAGCTTCAGTGAAATCCGTTTGCAAATCGGAGTGATAGATTAGAATCTAGAGCCAACGGTACGTTTTCTATGTTAAACCATTACACCATTGAAAAACTGGTTACGTTTGCAATCGAAAGAAAAATGACTATAGTTGAAGAGGTAATGGCCCCTAAACTATGTTCTGGGATGAAAAATACAGCTTCAGTGAAATCCGTTTGCAAATCGGAGTGATAGATTAGAATCTAGAGCCAACGGTAAGTTTTCTATGTTAAACCATTACACCATTGAAAAACTGGTTACGTTTGCAATCGAAAGAAAAATGACTATAGTTGAAGAGGTAATGGCCCCTAAACTATGTTCTGGGATGAAAAATACAGCTTCAGTGAAATCCGTTTGCAAATCGGAGTGATAGATTAGAATCTAGAGCCAACGGTACGTTTTCTATGTTAAACCATTACACCATTGAAAAACTGGTTACGTTTGCAATCGAAAGAAAAATGACTATAGTTGAAGAGGTAATGGCCCCTAAACTATGTTCTGGGATGAAAGTTACAGCTTCAGTGAAATCCGTTTGCAAATCGGAGTGATAGATTAGAATCTAGAGCCAACGGTAAGTTTTCTATGTTAAACCATTACACCATTGAAAAACTGGTTACGTTTGCAATTGAAAGAAAAATGACTATAGTTGAAGAAGTAATGGCCCCTAAACTATGTTCTGGGATGAAAGTTACAGCTTCAGTGAAATCCGTTTGCAAATCGGAGTGATAGATTAGAATCTAGAGCCAACGGTACGTTTTCTATGTTAAACCATTACACCATTGAAAAACTGGTTACGTTTGCAAGCGAAAGAAAAATGACTATAGTTGAAGAGGTAATGGCCCCTAAACTATGTTCTGGGATGAAAGTTACAGCTTCAGTGAAATCCGTTTGCAAATCGGAGTGATAGATTAGAATCTAGAGCCAACGGTACGTTTTCTATGTTAAACCATTACACCATTGAAAAACTAGTTACGTTTGCAATCGAAAGAAAAATGACTATAGTTGAAGAGGTAATGGCCCCTAAACTATGTTCTGGGATGAAAAATACAGCTTCAGTGAAATCCGTTTGCAAATCGGAGTGATAGATTAGAATCTAGAGCCAACGGTACGTTTTCTATGTTAAACCATTACACCATTGAAAAACTAGTTACGTTTGCAATCGAAAGAAAAATGACTATAGTTGAAGAGGTAATGGCCCCTAAACTATGTTCTGGGATGAAAAATACAGCTTCAGTGAAATCCGTTTGCAAATCGGAGTGATAGATTAGAATCTAGAGCCAACGGTAAGTTTTCTATGTTAAACCATTACACCATTGAAAAACTGGTTACGTTTGCAATCGAAAGAAAAATGACTATAGTTGAAGAGGTAATGGCCCCTAAACTATGTTCTGGGATGAAAGTTACAGCTTCAGTGAAATCCGTTTGCAAATCGGAGTGATAGATTAGAATCTAGAGCCAACGGTACGTTTTCTATGTTAAACCATTACACCATTGAAAAACTGGTTACGTTTGCAATCGAAAGAAAAATGACTATAGTTGAAGAGGTAATGGCCCCTAAACTATGTTCTGGGATGAAAAATACAGCTTCAGTGAAATCCGTTTGCAAATCGGAGTGATAGATTTGAATCTAGAGCCAACGGTACGTTTTCTATGTTAAACCATTACACCATTGAAAAACTGGTTACGTTTGCAATCGAAAGAAAAATGACTATAGTTGAAGAGGTAATGGCCCCTAAACTATGTTCTGGGATGAAAAATACAGCTTCAGTGAAATCCGTTTGCAAATCGGAGTGATAGATTAGAATCTAGAGCCAACTGTACGTTTTCTATGTTAAACCATTACACCATTGAAAAACGGGTTACGTCTGCAATCGAAAGAAAAATGACTATAGTTGAAGAGGTAATTGCCCCTAAACTATGTTCTGGGATGAAAGTTACAGCTTCAGTGAAATCCGTTTGCAAATCGGAGTGATAGATTAGAATCTAGAGCCAACAGTACGTTTTCTATGTTAAACCATTACACCATTGAAAAACTGGTTACGTTTGCAACCGAAAGAAAAATGACTATAGTTGAAGAGGTAATGGCCCCTAAACTATGTTCTGGGATGAAAAATACAGCTTCAGTGAAATCCGTTTGCAAATCGGAGTGATAGATTAGAATCTAGAGCCAACGGTACGTTTTCTATGTTAAACCATTACACCATTGAAAAACTGGTTACGTCTGCAATCGAAAGAAAAATGACTATAGTTGAAGAGGTAATGGCCCCTAAACTATGTTCTGGGATGAAAGTTACAGCTTCAGTGAAATCCGTTTGCAAATCGGAGTGATAGATTAGAATCTAGAGCCAACGGTACGTTTTCTATGTTAAACCATTACACCATTGAAAAACTGGTTACGTTTGCAATCGAAAGAAAAATGACTATAGTTGAAGAGGTAATGGCCCCTAAACTATGTTCTGGGATGAAAGTTACAGCTTCAGTGAAATCCGTTTGCAAATCGGAGTGATAGATTAGAATCTAGAGCCAACGGTACGTTTTCTATGTTAAACCATTACACCATTGAAAAACTGGTTACGTTTGCAATCAAAAGAAAAATGACTATAGTTGAAGAGGTAATGGCCCCTAAACTATGTTCTGGGATGAAAAATACAGCTTCAGTGAAATCCGTTTGCAAATCGGAGTGATAGATTAGAATCTAGAGCCAACGGTACGTTTTCTATGTTAAACCATTACACCATTGAAAAACTGGTTACGTTTGCAATCGAAAGAAAAATGACTATAGTTGAAGAG
This sequence comes from Hyperolius riggenbachi, assembly GCF_040937935.1. Taxonomy (NCBI): domain Eukaryota; kingdom Metazoa; phylum Chordata; class Amphibia; order Anura; family Hyperoliidae; genus Hyperolius; species Hyperolius riggenbachi. Next base: position 152,513,730 of record NC_090656.1, on the reverse strand, counting down.
GTAATGGCCCCTAAACTATGTTCTGGGATGAAAAATACAGCTTCAGTAAAATCCGTTTGCAAATCGGAGTGATAGATTAGAATCTAGAGCCAACGGTACGTTTTCTATGTTAAACCATTACACCATTGAAAAACTGGTTACGTTTGCAATCGAAAGAAAAATGACTATAGTTAAAGAGGTAATGGCCCCTAAACTATGTTCTGGGATGAAAAATACAGCTTCAGTGAAATCCGTTTGCAAATCGGAGTGATAGATTAGAATCTAGAGCCAACTGTACGTTTTCTATGTTAAACCATTACACCATTGAAAAACGGGTTACGTCTGCAATCGAAAGAAAAATGACTATAGTTGAAGAGGTAATTGCCCCTAAACTATGTTCTGGGATGAAAGTTACAGCTTCAGTGAAATCCGTTTGCAAATCGGAGTGATAGATTAGAATCTAGAGCCAACGGTACGTTTTCTATGTTAAACCATTACACCATTGAAAAACTGGTTACGTTTGCAATCGAAAGAAAAATGACTATAGTTGAAGAGGTAATGGCCCCTAAACTATGTTCTGGGATGAAAAATACAGCTTCAGTGAAATCCGTTTGCAAATCGGAGTGATAGATTAGAATCTAGAGCCAACGGTAAGTTTTCTATGTTAAACCATTACACCATTGAAAAACTGGTTACGTTTGCAATCGAAAGAAAAATGACTATAGTTGAAGAGGTAATGGCCCCTAAACTATGTTCTGGGATGAAAAATACAGCTTCAGTGAAATCCGTTTGCAAATCGGAGTGATAGATTAGAATCTAGAGCCAACGGTACGTTTTCTATGTTAAACCATTACACCATTGAAAAACTGGTTACGTTTGCAATCGAAAGAAAAATGACTATAGTTGAAGAGGTAATGGCCCCTAAACTATGTTCTGGGATGAAAGTTACAGCTTCAGTGAAATCCGTTTGCAAATCGGAGTGATAGATTAGAATCTAGAGCCAACGGTAAGTTTTCTATGTTAAACCATTACACCATTGAAAAACTGGTTACGTTTGCAATTGAAAGAAAAATGACTATAGTTGAAGAAGTAATGGCCCCTAAACTATGTTCTGGGATGAAAGTTACAGCTTCAGTGAAATCCGTTTGCAAATCGGAGTGATAGATTAGAATCTAGAGCCAACGGTACGTTTTCTATGTTAAACCATTACACCATTGAAAAACTGGTTACGTTTGCAAGCGAAAGAAAAATGACTATAGTTGAAGAGGTAATGGCCCCTAAACTATGTTCTGGGATGAAAGTTACAGCTTCAGTGAAATCCGTTTGCAAATCGGAGTGATAGATTAGAATCTAGAGCCAACGGTACGTTTTCTATGTTAAACCATTACACCATTGAAAAACTAGTTACGTTTGCAATCGAAAGAAAAATGACTATAGTTGAAGAGGTAATGGCCCCTAAACTATGTTCTGGGATGAAAGTTACAGCTTCAGTGAAATCCGTTTGCAAATCGGAGTGATAGATTAGAATCTAGAGCCAACGGTAAGTTTTCTATGTTAAACCATTACACCATTGAAAAACTGGTTACGTTTGCAATCGAAAGAAAAATGACTATAGTTGAAGAGGTAATGGCCCCTAAACTATGTTCTGGGATGAAAGTTACAGCTTCAGTGAAATCCGTTTGCAAATCGGAGTGATAGATTAGAATCTAGAGCCAACGGTACGTTTTCTATGTTAAACCATTACACCATTGAAAAACTGGTTACGTTTGCAATCGAAAGAAAAATGACTATAGTTGAAGAGGTAATGGCCCCTAAACTATGTTCTGGGATGAAAGTTACAGCTTCAGTGAAATCCGTTTGCAAATCGGAGTGATAGATTAGAATCTAGAGCCAACGGTACGTTTTCTATGTTAAACCATTACACCATTGAAAAACTGGTTACGTTTGCAATCGAAAGAAAAATGACTATAGTTGAAGAGGTAATGGCCCCTAAACTATGTTCTGGGATGAAAGTTACAGCTTCAGTGAAATCCGTTTGCAAATCGGAGTGATAGATTAGAATCTAGAGCCAACGGTACGTTTTCTATGTTAAACCATTACACCATTGAAAAACTGGTTACGTTTGCAATCGAAAGAAAAATGACTATAGTTGAAGAGGTAATGGCCCCTAAACTATGTTCTGGGATGAAAAATACAGCTTCAGTAAAATCCGTTTGCAAATCGGAGTGATAGATTAGAATCTAGAGCCAACGGTACGTTTTCTATGTTAAACCATTACACCATTGAAAAACTGGTTACGTTTGCAATCGAAAGAAAAATGACTATAGTTAAAGAGGTAATGGCCCCTAAACTATGTTCTGGGATGAAAAATACAGCTTCAGTGAAATCCGTTTGCAAATCGGAGTGATAGATTAGAATCTAGAGCCAACTGTACGTTTTCTATGTTAAACCATTACACCATTGAAAAACGGGTTACGTCTGCAATCGAAAGAAAAATGACTATAGTTGAAGAGGTAATTGCCCCTAAACTATGTTCTGGGATGAAAGTTACAGCTTCAGTGAAATCCGTTTGCAAATCGGAGTGATAGATTAGAATCTAGAGCCAACGGTACGTTTTCTATGTTAAACCATTACACCATTGAAAAACTGGTTACGTTTGCAATCGAAAGAAAAATGACTATAGTTGAAGAGGTAATGGCCCCTAAACTATGTTCTGGGATGAAAAATACAGCTTCAGTGAAATCCGTTTGCAAATCGGAGTGATAGATTAGAATCTAGAGCCAACGGTAAGTTTTCTATGTTAAACCATTACACCATTGAAAAACTGGTTACGTTTGCAATCGAAAGAAAAATGACTATAGTTGAAGAGGTAATGGCCCCTAAACTATGTTCTGGGATGAAAAATACAGCTTCAGTGAAATCCGTTTGCAAATCGGAGTGATAGATTAGAATCTAGAGCCAACGGTACGTTTTCTATGTTAAACCATTACACCATTGAAAAACGGGTTACGTCTGCAATCGAAAGAAAAATGACTATAGTTGAAGAGGTAATTGCCCCTAAACTATGTTCTGGGATGAAAGTTACAGCTTCAGTGAAATCCGTTTGCAAATCGGAGTGATAGATTAGAATCTAGAGCCAACGGTACGTTTTCTATGTTAAACCATTACACCATTGAAAAACTGGTTACGTTTGCAATCGAAAGAAAAATGACTATAGTTGAAGAGGTAATGGCCCCTAAACTATGTTCTGGGATGAAAAATACAGCTTCAGTGAAATCCGTTTGCAAATCGGAGTGATAGATTAGAATCTAGAGCCAACGGTAAGTTTTCTATGTTAAACCATTACACCATTGAAAAACTGGTTACGTTTGCAATCGAAAGAAAAATGACTATAGTTGAAGAGGTAATGGCCCCTAAACTATGTTCTGGGATGAAAAATACAGCTTCAGTGAAATCCGTTTGCAAATCGGAGTGATAGATTAGAATCTAGAGCCAACGGTACGTTTTCTATGTTAAACCATTACACCATTGAAAAACTGGTTACGTTTGCAATCGAAAGAAAAATGACTATAGTTGAAGAGGTAATGGCCCCTAAACTATGTTCTGGGATGAAAGTTACAGCTTCAGTGAAATCCGTTTGCAAATCGGAGTGATAGATTAGAATCTAGAGCCAACGGTAAGTTTTCTATGTTAAACCATTACACCATTGAAAAACTGGTTACGTTTGCAATTGAAAGAAAAATGACTATAGTTGAAGAAGTAATGGCCCCTAAACTATGTTCTGGGATGAAAGTTACAGCTTCAGTGAAATCCGTTTGCAAATCGGAGTGATAGATTAGAATCTAGAGCCAACGGTACGTTTTCTATGTTAAACCATTACACCATTGAAAAACTGGTTACGTTTGCAAGCGAAAGAAAAATGACTATAGTTGAAGAGGTAATGGCCCCTAAACTATGTTCTGGGATGAAAGTTACAGCTTCAGTGAAATCCGTTTGCAAATCGGAGTGATAGATTAGAATCTAGAGCCAACGGTACGTTTTCTATGTTAAACCATTACACCATTGAAAAACTAGTTACGTTTGCAATCGAAAGAAAAATGACTATAGTTGAAGAGGTAATGGCCCCTAAACTATGTTCTGGGATGAAAAATACAGCTTCAGTGAAATCCGTTTGCAAATCGGAGTGATAGATTAGAATCTAGAGCCAACGGTACGTTTTCTATGTTAAACCATTACACCATTGAAAAACTAGTTACGTTTGCAATCGAAAGAAAAATGACTATAGTTGAAGAGGTAATGGCCCCTAAACTATGTTCTGGGATGAAAAATACAGCTTCAGTGAAATCCGTTTGCAAATCGGAGTGATAGATTAGAATCTAGAGCCAACGGTAAGTTTTCTATGTTAAACCATTACACCATTGAAAAACTGGTTACGTTTGCAATCGAAAGAAAAATGACTATAGTTGAAGAGGTAATGGCCCCTAAACTATGTTCTGGGATGAAAGTTACAGCTTCAGTGAAATCCGTTTGCAAATCGGAGTGATAGATTAGAATCTAGAGCCAACGGTACGTTTTCTATGTTAAACCATTACACCATTGAAAAACTGGTTACGTTTGCAATCGAAAGAAAAATGACTATAGTTGAAGAGGTAATGGCCCCTAAACTATGTTCTGGGATGAAAAATACAGCTTCAGTGAAATCCGTTTGCAAATCGGAGTGATAGATTTGAATCTAGAGCCAACGGTACGTTTTCTATGTTAAACCATTACACCATTGAAAAACTGGTTACGTTTGCAATCGAAAGAAAAATGACTATAGTTGAAGAGGTAATGGCCCCTAAACTATGTTCTGGGATGAAAAATACAGCTTCAGTGAAATCCGTTTGCAAATCGGAGTGATAGATTAGAATCTAGAGCCAACTGTACGTTTTCTATGTTAAACCATTACACCATTGAAAAACGGGTTACGTCTGCAATCGAAAGAAAAATGACTATAGTTGAAGAGGTAATTGCCCCTAAACTATGTTCTGGGATGAAAGTTACAGCTTCAGTGAAATCCGTTTGCAAATCGGAGTGATAGATTAGAATCTAGAGCCAACAGTACGTTTTCTATGTTAAACCATTACACCATTGAAAAACTGGTTACGTTTGCAACCGAAAGAAAAATGACTATAGTTGAAGAGGTAATGGCCCCTAAACTATGTTCTGGGATGAAAAATACAGCTTCAGTGAAATCCGTTTGCAAATCGGAGTGATAGATTAGAATCTAGAGCCAACGGTACGTTTTCTATGTTAAACCATTACACCATTGAAAAACTGGTTACGTCTGCAATCGAAAGAAAAATGACTATAGTTGAAGAGGTAATGGCCCCTAAACTATGTTCTGGGATGAAAGTTACAGCTTCAGTGAAATCCGTTTGCAAATCGGAGTGATAGATTAGAATCTAGAGCCAACGGTACGTTTTCTATGTTAAACCATTACACCATTGAAAAACTGGTTACGTTTGCAATCGAAAGAAAAATGACTATAGTTGAAGAGGTAATGGCCCCTAAACTATGTTCTGGGATGAAAGTTACAGCTTCAGTGAAATCCGTTTGCAAATCGGAGTGATAGATTAGAATCTAGAGCCAACGGTACGTTTTCTATGTTAAACCATTACACCATTGAAAAACTGGTTACGTTTGCAATCAAAAGAAAAATGACTATAGTTGAAGAGGTAATGGCCCCTAAACTATGTTCTGGGATGAAAAATACAGCTTCAGTGAAATCCGTTTGCAAATCGGAGTGATAGATTAGAATCTAGAGCCAACGGTACGTTTTCTATGTTAAACCTTTACACCATTGAAACACTGGTTACGTTTGCAATTGAAAGAAAAATGACTATAGTTGAAGAAGTAATGGCCCCTAAACTATGTTCTGGGATGAAAGTTACAGCTTCAGTGAAATCCGTTTGCAAATCGGAGTGATAGATTAGAATCTAGAGCCAACGGTACGTTTTCTATGTTAAACCATTACACCATTGAAAAACTGGTTACGTTTGCAATCGAAAGAAAAATGACGGGGGGCGCTAGTGAGGCGCTTGCTGAGAAGGATGCATCTCTGCTGAGCTCCTTCTTCCACACCTGATTCCTGCCTATCAAGAGCGATTACAGAGGCCAAACTGGTATCATCCGACAGCTGAACACTCCAGGTATGCTTGGATCCCCCAAACAATACCCTATACGCAGCCATACTGCCTCCAGACCCCTTCTTTCTCCCCTAAGATTCGAGAGGAGATTCTCAAAGATGGCTGCCAAGGCCCAGCCTGAGCAAGAAGCATGCTCACCATCAGATAGTGCCCCAGCCCAATCCTCCAGCCCAACTGCCCCAGGCTCATCACGAGAGGGTGCCCAGGCCCCGCCAACCACTCAGACCCCGAAACGAGCGTTGTGGACCCCGGGGGACCCCAAATCCCGCCATGACGCCACCGCGGACAACGCGTACAAAAATACGCATGGCGGACATGACTGTACGCATGGAAATGACTCTGATGAGCCGCATAGCCCGCATGATGATCCGCATGGCCGCAATGGGAACAATGCGACCAAAAATACGCATGGCTCACATGAACGTACGCATGGAAGAGGCAAAGAAAATACGCGTTCACAGCATGGAAGTCCGCAATACCATCAGGAAAATCCGCATGCGGCAAGTGGCCAGGCGTTAATGCTTCCACAAACACTATCCTCGGCAGATTTAATGGCTATGATGCGCAATGTGTTTAAAGAAGAACTACGTGAAGCCGTTCACGAGCTGTCGCAACAGATAACAGACATTGGCCAGAGAGTGGATGTCTTGGAACAACAGTCTGACAAGCTAGTAGAGGCGATCAATGAGGACAGAGCCCAACTGGATGAACATGACGATAGACTAGACCAGGCCGAGGCTAAACTGGAGGACCTGGAGAACCGGAGCAGGAGGGCCAATGTGCGGATACGAGGTCTCCCTGAATCTTTCCTCGACTTGGAGCCTGTGGCCAACAACCTCTTTGGCTCATTGCTTCCACAGGTGGACTCCTCCATATTGAGGGTGGTCCGCATCCACCGTTCTTTGGCTAAGCCACGCAATCCAGAACTGCCAAGAGACATCATTGCAAAACTGGCATCGGAGGACGCAAGAGACAAGCTTCTTCTAGCAGCACGAGATTTGACCACCCTCCCAGGGGTCCCCACATCCGTCCAGATCTTTGCCGACCTGGCACCCATTACCATTCTTAAGAGGAGGCAAATGAGGCCCTATACACTTGCATTGCAGCAAAAGGCAATTCGCTACAAATGGGGATTTCCCTTTATGTTGTCTTTCAAAATTAACAACAAAACATATAATTGCAAACGCCCAGAAGAGGCGGCAAAGGCACTCAGACAGGCGGCCATCCCCTTTACCATCCCGACGGTGCCTCAACGGTCTCCTAACCAACAACGCACCGGTCAAGTGGCAGGAAATTGGTCGACAGTGAGAGGATCCTCCTTCAGGGCACGTGAGCCCGATATAGGCGCTTCTTGAATCTTATGTGCATACTTTGCCTACTGGAGGATTTCCTTCTGCATTTCTATGACCTGATGACGTGTGGACGGCTCCCTCCTTTATGATGTGAGGGACCCGTTCACATCCCTTCTTTTTGGAGCTATATTGGAGACTACTCTAATCGTCACTTAGATGGACATTAAAATCTGGTTGTCCCCTTTATGATGTAGGGATAACGAAGATACGTTTCAGCTCACGAACACCCTCTTTATAATGATTGCGGGAATATGGACCTGCCTCTTTGGTGGGCCAACCCCTGCCTTATGATCACACCCTGACATGGACACCTTTTGCTCTTAGGTAATTTGTTAAAAATGTTATGCCATGTTAAGCATTTATGTTTCTGTCTTGATTTCCATGTTCAGCTTGGTGTAAAGAGGTTCACTTTTGGGTTATCTATGGTTTATAAGGAATAATGGTTTTTTGGGACTTTTGGTCTTGAAAAACTGGTTTTGGCCTAAAGTTTAAAGGTTAACTGGCAGCCCAGGTGTGGTTCACTATTGCTGTCCCCCTACCCAAGATGGCGCTTGGGGCTAGGTCGGCACTGTTAGTGGTGGCCCTGCTCCAATCGTTATCAACGCACGATTGTGCTTTCCCTTCCCTCGCAGCTTATAAAGCTTCTTCTTTCCAACCCCCCTATAGCCGAATTGAGGAATACAATACGAACAAGTTGGTCGGGCGCCTGCTGCCCTCGATGTGTTTATTTTGCTTTGTCTGCCCCGTGGCTCTCTTCATTACTATGATTCTTGAGCGTACCTCTAATTATCGCCCACCATGAGTAATAAGCCCTTTAACATTGTATCTCACAATGTGAGAGGTCTGAACTCCCCCCAGAAAAGGAAAAAGGCCCTTACGGAACTGATCCGGTCATCTCCCGACATTATATGTCTCCAAGAGACCCACTTTACCAATAAGTCCCACCCTAAATTTTTCCATCATAGATACAAAAGGGTCTATTGCTCAAACTATAACAAAAAACAGAGAGGGGTTGCAATTCTTCTTGCAGACTCCTTTCCTTTAGAACCCTCCTCTTATACTAGAGATGATGAGGGGACATATGGTATACTTCTAGGACACCTTTTAGGAAAAACTATATGTATCGTTAACTTATATGCTCCCCCAGACCAGAATTTTTGTGTCATTAACAAATTGTCTGAGGTTCTTCTTACTCTGTCATATGATATGCTTATCTGGGCTGGAGACTTCAATCTGACACCTAATGACAAGGTGGATAGGACACACCCTCAAAGACCCTCAATTGCTAAGAAATCAAGGCAACTTTTTGAAGACCTGTTCAGGACACACTCGCTGGTTGACACGTGGAGAGTCTATAATGGTAACAAACGGGGATATACTCATATGTCTACCCCTCACAACTCGTATTCTAGGATAGACCTGATCCTGATTTCTTTGTCCTGTGCCTCCTCCTTGGTCTATGCTAGGAATTTGCTGTGCCCTTGGTCGGATCACGACCCTCTTCTTGTCTCCCTGAACTCCCTGATTCCTAAAACACAAAGAGCCCCTTGGCGGTTAAATGAGTCCCTATTACATAACACAGAAATCTATGACAAAATAGATTCCCAGCTGACAGAATACTTTAGCCTTAACGATAATGATGATACCTCCCCGGCGGTTGTTTGGCTGGCACATAAATCGGTGGTAAGAGGAACATTCATACAACTAGCTGCTAGACATAAAAGAGATAGAAACAAAATTCTTGCAGACTTAGAATATAAACTACAAAAACTCCATCTTGCCAACCAACAGCATCCGTCTAGATTCCTTTATAAACAGATCCAGAATATTCAAACACAAATAGACACGATTCTTAACTCTGAAACAGAAAAAGCACTAAGGTGGACGGCCGCAACAGTATACGATCAAATAAATAAACCAAAGAGATGGTTGGCCGCGAAACTGAGGGCACAGCAAACGGTTAATAGGGTCCTTAGGATCAAAGATAAGAAAGGAAAGGTGACATCAGATCCTGATAAGATCTACGACATATTTTCTGAATATTATAAAACTTTGTATAGCGACCCTGAACCTAACCTGCACTCCACCCAGAGAAGGGATTTCTTGGAGGGAACAGTGAGAAAGACCCTAACAGAGGACACAGTGAAGTTGCTTAATGCCGATGTCACACAGGAGGAGGTACATGAGGCAATTAAAAGACTCAAGAGATCCAAAGCCCCCGGGCCGGATGGCTTTTCGGCTCTATATTATAAGAAATATGAATCCCACTTAACCCCATATTTGATTAAGTTCTATAACCACCTATTGAAAGGGAATATACCCCCAGAGGAATTTTTATCCTCATTACTGGTGGTAATTCCCAAGCCCCAAAGGGATACACTCCTCACAAAAAACTATAGACCAATCTCTTTGTTGGGGGTCGATTATAAGCTCTTCACTTCGATACTGGCGAGCAGACTGAACGGGATCTTACCAGCCTTGCTTCACCGGGACCAAGTGGGTTTCGTCCCAAAGAGACAGGCCCCAGACAATATTCGGAAGATATTGAATCTCCAACATTATTGTAAGAGAACCGCCACATGTATGGCCATCCTATCCCTTGATATGGAGAAGGCATTTGACCTCATCAAGTGGCCATACATGGAGGCGGTCCTGCATAAATATGGATTCAAGGGTAATTTTGTCAATGCCATTTCAGCACTATACTCACATCCATCAGCCACTCTGAAAATGCCTGCATCCACGAGAAAGTCATTCGCAATACAGAGGGGTACGAGGCAGGGATGCCCTCTGTCACCAGCAATTTTTGCTCTCATTATTGAGCCGCTGGCAGAGCAGATCCGCAATACACCGGAGATTACAGGCGTGAAAATTGCCTCAAAAGAATATAAGCTTTCTCTCTTTGCGGACGATATTCTGCTAACCCTTACCTCTCCCCGCACCTCTATTCCAAAACTACTAGATGAAATTTCGAAATTCTCCCCTTTCTCTGGATTTAGGCTTAATTTGGAGAAATCGGAACTGATGGTCTCGGATATGTCTAAGACGCAAGCCCAACAACTGGCCGAATCACATGGCCTCCAACATCAGACCAAATTCATACAGTACCTAGGGATTAAGCTCACGGCTGACCCATTAAAACTATATGAGTTTAACTATCCCCCCCTTTACAATAAGCTGGCTCGAGATTTGGAGAGCTGGAATGAGTTCCCGATCTCTATGCTGGGCAGAATATCAGCAGTACGAATGACCTTACTCCCAAGACTACTATATCTTTTTAGAACTCTGCCGATACTCCTTAGAAAAGGCCCAATACAGCACCTGCAATCCCTTATCCAGAAATTTATTTGGAGAAAAAGAAAAGCCCGGATTAAATATTTAACATTAGCCAGACCTAGGGACCTGGGGGGCCTAAACGCTCCCATACTCTTTAATTATTATAAGGCGGCCCAGATTTCCCAACTAGCAGCATCAAACGCCACCCCCAGTGTTGTCCCACTCTGGGTTGAGCTGGAGTCACTTTTGATGGCCCCTCTATCCCTGGATGGGGCAATGTGGGCTAAACACATTCCTATAGCCAAGATCAGAAAACTATCCCCGGTCTCGGCTCAATCCCTAAGTCTATGGTCTAGGACAAGATTTGTATATGCTTTCCAATCCCCCACGTCCTGTATGACTAGGATCTTTCGCAACCCTGACTTCCCAGAGGGACATAAAGTTACTCAATTTAGATGGTGGATCCAAAAGGGGTTCACAACTTTAGGCAAATTTTTATCTGCATTTAAACTCCAGAAATCCATTCACTTTATAAAAAAGCATGAGGTTCCCAGGGAAGAGTGGGGAAGAATGGACTTAATATTTAAATTCCTATCCTCATTAGACCCTAATGAAGATGTCCACACCTACTCCCCTTTTGAAGTCCGCTGCAAAAATAGCCCAATGGATGGAGGATTCATCTCCGACTTGTACACCTTTCTTTCCCATCCCACCATTGATGGCAAAATTAAGGCCCAGCTGGACTGGGAAAGAGATTGTGCCCAGGAACTCTCTGATAGCAAGTGGGCTCACTGCTGCACCTCCTTGACCAGGGGATCACTCTTTTTCTCCTCCATCGAGACATCTCTAAAACTCCTGCATAGAACGTATCAGACACCCGCTAGACTACATCTATACAATCCTATATATTCATCTGACTGTTTTAGGGGCTGTGCTCAGCGGGGTGATCTGTGGCATGTTTGGTGGTCGTGCCCAAAGGCCCAAACCTTCTGGAAAGATGTCTGGAATAGAACAAAATTGATGCTTAGTTTACACAGTGATATGGACCCTTCGGTCCTCTTACTGGGCAATAGACCTCAATCGATGAAATATGCTACTCATAAATTAATCCAATATATAATGGCACAGGCACGGAGACACTTGGCGTCTCGCTGGAGGAAAGACTCGCTTATGGTCGAGGAGGTGTTTAGAGGCCTTAATTCCACCATGTCCTCAGAACATATCAGGGCTAAAATATTTGACAACTTGGAGAACTTCTTTAAGGTATGGGATCCATGGATCGAATGGCAGGGAAATGTGGGCCTTTCCTATCTGTTGCACTCCTTCTAGGGACAGTCCCTCTCGGGTGGAGCGTAACTCATTAAATTCATAAGCATCGGTTTCTGTTATGAGTGCCACGGGGCATCACCCTTATGATATGTCTACACTCCTGGGCGTGTATGTGCCCTTGACCCAACAACTGTAATAGTTTTCTTGTGATTCTGCTTTTCCTTTCTTCGGCTACTGACTTTACCCTTCTTTCCTCCCTACCCACACCTCTTTTATCCACTGGAATTCACTATAGGCATGATGTGGTAATTCCACCCATGGTGAATCCTTTCATCCCACTTACCCTTTCTACCTAAGCCTACCCTTTTTCTTACCCCATACCCCTCTTTCCCTATGGGCCTCTCTTGGCTCAAGTAGAAATGTATAAAACACTAGGTATGCATGATCACCCTCGATTGTTTTTTATGCTCTTTTTCTTTTCTCTGCTTAAAGTTTGTAGGGTGACCGTGTACTTTTTGTCTTAATTATCAGTTTTCAAAGTGATACTCTCCACATGTGGAGAAAATTTGTCTTTACTTTTATTGTTAAATGATTTTATTTCTAAATAAACACCCTTGGAACGAAAGAAAAATGACTATAGTTGAAGAGGTAATGGCCCCTAAACTATGTTCTGGGATGAAAGTTACAGCTTCAGTGAAATCCGTTTGCAAATCGGAGTGATAGATTAGAATCTAGAGCCAACGGTACGTTTTCTATGTTAAACCATTACACCATTGAAAAACTGGTTACGTTTGCAATCGAAAGAAAAATGACTATAGTTGAAGAGGTAATGGCCCCTAAACTATGTTCTGGGATGAAAAATACAGCTTCAGTGAAATCCGTTTGCAAATCGGAGTGATAGATTAGAATCTAGAGCCAACGGTACGTTTTCTATGTTAAACCATTACACCATTGAAAAACTGGTTACGTTTGCAATCGAAAGAAAAATGACTATAGTTGAAGAGGTAATGGCCCCTAAACTATGTTCTGGGATGAAAAATACAGCTTCAGTGAAATCCGTTTGCAAATCGGAGTGATAGATTAGAATCTAGAGCCAACGGTACGTTTTCTATGTTAAACCATTACACCATTGAAAAAGTGGTTACGTTTGCAATCGAAAGAAAAATGACTATAGTTGAAGAGGTAATGGCCCCTAAACTATGTTCTGGGATGAAAGTTACAGCTTCAGTGAAATCCGTTTGCAAATCGGAGTGATAGATTAGAATCTAGAGCCAACGGTAAGTTTTCTATGTTAAACCATTACACCATTGAAAAACTGGTTACGTTTGCAATCGAAAGAAAAATGACTATAGTTGAAGAGGTAATGGCCCCTAAACTATGTTCTGGGATGAAAAATACAGTTTCAGTGAAATCCGTTTGCAAATCGGAGTGATAGATTAGAATCTAGAGCCAACGGTACGTTTTCTATGTTAAACCACTACACCATTGAAAAACTGGTTACGTTTGCAATCGAAAGAAAAATGACTATAGTTGAAGAGGTAATGGCCCCTAAACTATGTTCTGGGATGAAAAATACAGCTTCAGTAAAATCCGTTTGCAAATCGGAGTGATAGATTAGAATCTAGAGCCAACGGTACGTTTTCTATGTTAAACCATTACACCATTGAAAAACTAGTTACGTTTGCAATCGAAAGAAAAATGACTATAGTTGAAGAGGTAATGGCCCCTAAACTATGTTCTGGGATGAAAGTTACAGCTTCAGTGAAATCCGTTTGCAAATCGGAGTGATAGATTAGAATCTAGAGCCAACGGTACGTTTTCTATGTTAAACCATTACACCATTGAAAAACTGGTTACGTTTGCAATTGAAAGAAAAATGACTATAGTTGAAGAAGTAATGGCCCCTAAACTATGTTCTGGGATGAAAGTTACAGCTTCAGTGAAATCCGTTTGCAAATCGGAGTGATAGATTAGAATCTAGAGCCAACGGTACGTTTTCTATGTTAAACCATTACACCATTGAAAAACGGGTTACGTCTGCAATCGAAAGAAAAATGACTATAGTTGAAGAGGTAATGGCCCCTAAACTATGTTCTGGGATGAAAGTTACAGCTTCAGTGAAATCCGTTTGCAAATCGGAGTGATAGATTAGAATCTAGAGCCAACGGTAAGTTTTCTATGTTAAACCATTACACCATTGAAAAACTGGTTACGTTTGCAAGCGAAAGAAAAATGACTATAGTTGAAGAGGTAATGGCCCCTAAACTATGTTCTGGGATGAAAGTTACAGCTTCAGTGAAATCCGTTTGCAAATCGGAGTGATAGAGTAGAATCTAGAGCCAACGGTACGTTTTCTATGTTAAACCATTACACCATTGAAAAACTAGTTACGTTTGCAATCGAAAGAAAAATGACTATAGTTGAAGAGGTAATGGCCCCTAAACTATGTTCTGGGATGAAAAATACAGCTTCAGTGAAATCCGTTTGCAAATCGGAGTGATAGATTAGAATCTAGAGCCAACGGTAAGTTTTCTATGTTAAACCATTACACCATTGAAAAACTGGTTACGTTTGCAATCGAAAGAAAAATGACTATAGTTGAAGAGGTAATGGCCCCTAAACTATGTTCTGGGATGAAAAATACAGCTTCAGTGAAATCCGTTTGCAAATCGGAGTGATAGATTAGAATCTAGAGCCAACGGTACGTTTTCTATGTTAAACCATTACACCATTGAAAAACTGGTTACGTCTGCAATCGAAAGAAAAATGACTATAGTTGAAGAGGTAATGGCCCCTAAACTATGTTCTGGGATGAAAGTTACAGCTTCAGTGAAATCCGTTTGCAAATCGGAGTGATAGATTAGAATCTAGAGCCAACGGTAAGTTTTCTATGTTAAACCATTACACCATTGAAAAACTGGTTACGTTTGCAATCGAAAGAAAAATGACTATAGTTGAAGAGGTAATGGCCCCTAAACTATGTTCTGGGATGAAAGTTACAGCTTCAGTGAAATCCGTTTGCAAATCGGAGTGATAGATTAGAATCTAGAGCCAACGGTACGTTTTCTATGTTAAACCATTACACCATTGAAAAACTGGTTACGTTTGCAATCGAAAGAAAAATGACTATAGTTGAAGAGGTAATGGCCCCTAAACTATGTTCTGGGATGAAAGTTACAGCTTCAGTGAAATCCGTTTGCAAATCGGAGTGGTAGATTAGAATCTAGAGCCAACGGTACGTTTTCTATGTTAAACCATTACACCATTGAAAAACTGGTTACGTTTGCAATTGAAAGAAAAATGACTATAGTTGAAGAAGTAATGGCCCCTAAACTATGTTCTGGGATGAAAGTTACAGCTTCAGTGAAATCCGTTTGCAAATCGGAGTGATAGATTAGAATCTAGAGCCAACGGTACGTTTTCTATGTTAAACCATTACACCATTGAAAAACTGGTTACGTTTGCAATCGAAAGAAAAATGACTATAGTTGAAGAGGTAATGGCCCCTAAACTATGTTCTGGGATGAAAGTTACAGCTTCAGTGAAATCCGTTTGCAAATCGGAGTGATAGATTAGAATCTAGAGCCAACGGTACGTTTTCTATGTTAAACCATTACACCATTGAAAAACTGGTTACGTTTGCAATCGAAAGAAAAATGACTATAGTTGAAGAGGTAATGGCCCCTAAACTATGTTCTGGGATGAAAGTTACAGCTTCAGTGAAATCCGTTTGCAAATCGGAGTGATAGATTAGAATCTAGAGCCAACGGTACGTTTTCTATGTTAAACCATTACACCATTGAAAAACTGGTTACGTTTGCAATCGAAAGAAAAATGACTATAGTTGAAGAGGTAATGGCCCCTAAACTATGTTCTGGGATGAAAAATACAGCTTCAGTAAAATCCGTTTGCAAATCGGAGTGATAGATTAGAATCTAGAGCCAACGGTACGTTTTCTATGTTAAACCATTACACCATTGAAAAACTGGTTACGTTTGCAATCGAAAGAAAAATGACTATAGTTGAAGAGGTAATGGCCCCTAAACTATGTTCTGGGATGAAAAATACAGCTTCAGTGAAATCCGTTTGCAAATCGGAGTGATAGATTAGAATCTAGAGCCAACTGTACGTTTTCTATGTTAAACCATTACACCATTGAAAAACGGGTTACGTCTGCAATCGAAAGAAAAATAACTATAGTTGAAGAGGTAATTGCCCCTAAACTATGTTCTGGGATGAAAGTTACAGCTTCAGTGAAATCCGTTTGCAAATCGGAGTGATAGATTAGAATCTAGAGCCAACGGTACGTTTTCTATGTTAAACCATTACACCATTGAAAAACTGGTTACGTTTGCAATCGAAAGAAAAATGACTATAGTTGAAGAGGTAATGGCCCCTAAACTATGTTCTGGGATGAAAAATACAGCTTCAGTGAAATCCGTTTGCAAATCGGAGTGATAGATTAGAATCTAGAGCCAACGGTAAGTTTTCTATGTTAAACCATTACACCATTGAAAAACTGGTTACGTTTGCAATCGAAAGAAAAATGACTATAGTTGAAGAGGTAATGGCCCCTAAACTATGTTCTGGGATGAAAAATACAGCTTCAGTGAAATCCGTTTGCAAATCGGAGTGATAGATTAGAATCTAGAGCCAACGGTACGTTTTCTATGTTAAACCATTACACCATTGAAAAACTGGTTACGTTTGCAATCGAAAGAAAAATGACTATAGTTGAAGAGGTAATGGCCCCTAAACTATGTTCTGGGATGAAAGTTACAGCTTCAGTGAAATCCGTTTGCAAATCGGAGTGATAGATTAGAATCTAGAGCCAACGGTAAGTTTTCTATGTTAAACCATTACACCATTGAAAAACTGGTTACGTTTGCAATTGAAAGAAAAATGACTATAGTTGAAGAAGTAATGGCCCCTAAACTATGTTCTGGGATGAAAGTTACAGCTTCAGTGAAATCCGTTTGCAAATCGGAGTGATAGATTAGAATCTAGAGCCAACGGTACGTTTTCTATGTTAAACCATTACACCATTGAAAAACTGGTTACGTTTGCAAGCAAAAGAAAAATGACTATAGTTGAAGAGGTAATGGCCCCTAAACTATGTTCTGGGATGAAAGTTACAGCTTCAGTGAAATCCGTTTGCAAATCGGAGTGATAGATTAGAATCTAGAGCCAACGGTACGTTTTCTATGTTAAACCATTACACCATTGAAAAACTAGTTACGTTTGCAATCGAAAGAAAAATGACTATAGTTGAAGAGGTAATGGCCCCTAAACTATGTTCTGGGATGAAAAATACAGCTTCAGTGAAATCCGTTTGCAAATCGGAGTGATAGATTAGAATCTAGAGCCAACGGTATGTTTTCTATGTTAAACCATTACACCATTGAAAAACTAGTTACGTTTGCAATCGAAAGAAAAATGACTATAGTTGAAGAGGTAATGGCCCCTAAACTATGTTCTGGGATGAAAAATACAGCTTCAGTGAAATCCGTTTGCAAATCGGAGTGATAGATTAGAATCTAGAGCCAACGGTAAGTTTTCTATGTTAAACCATTACACCATTGAAAAACTGGTTACGTTTGCAATCGAAAGAAAAATGACTATAGTTGAAGAGGTAATGGCCCCTAAACTATGTTCTGGGATGAAAGTTACAGCTTCAGTGAAATCCGTTTGCAAATCGGAGTGATAGATTAGAATCTAGAGCCAACGGTACGTTTTCTATGTTAAACCATTACACCATTGAAAAACTGGTTACGTTTGCAATCGAAAGAAAAATGACTATAGTTGAAGAGGTAATGGCCCCTAAACTATGTTCTGGGATGAAAAATACAGCTTCAGTGAAATCCGTTTGCAAATCGGAGTGATAGATTAGAATCTAGAGCCAACGGTACGTTTTCTATGTTAAACCATTACACCATTGAAAAACTGGTTACGTCTGCAATCGAAAGAAAAATGACTATAGTTGAAGAGGTAATGGCCCCTAAACTATGTTCTGGGATGAAAGTTACAGCTTCAGTGAAATCCGTTTGCAAATCGGAGTGATAGATTAGAATCTAGAGCCAACGGTAAGTTTTCTATGTTAAACCATTACACCATTGAAAAACTGGTTACGTTTGCAATCGAAAGAAAAATGACTATAGTTGAAGAGGTAATGGCCCCTAAACTATGTTCTGGGATGAAAGTTACAGCTTCAGTGAAATCCGTTTGCAAATCGGAGTGATAGATTAGAATCTAGAGCCAACGGTACGTTTTCTATGTTAAACCATTACACCATTGAAAAACTGGTTACGTTTGCAATCGAAAGAAAAATGACTATAGTTGAAGAGGTAATGGCCCCTAAACTATGTTCTGGGATGAAAAATACAGCTTCAGTGAAATCCGTTTGCAAATCGGAGTGATAGATTAGAATCTAGAGCCAACGGTACGTTTTCTATGTTAAACCATTACACCATTGAAAAACTGGTTACGTTTGCAATCGAAAGAAAAATGACTATAGTTGAAGAGGTAATGGCCCCTAAACTATGTTCTGGGATGAAAAATACAGCTTCAGTGAAATCCGTTTGCAAATCGGAGTGATAGATTAGAATCTAGAGCCAACGGTACGTTTTCTATGTTAAACCATTACACCATTGAAAAACTGGTTACGTTTGCAATCGAAAGAAAAATGACTATAGTTGAAGAGGTAATGGCCCCTAAACTATGTTCTGGGATGAAAGTTACAGCTTCAGTGAAATCCGTTTGCAAATCGGAGTGATAGATTACAATCTAGAGCCAACGGAAAGTTTTCTATGTTAAACCATTACACCATTGAAAAACTGGTTACGTTTGCAATCGAAAGAAAAATGACTATAGTTGAAGAGGTAATGGCCCCTAAACTATGTTCTGGGATGAAAAATACAGTTTCAGTGAAATCCGTTTGCAAATCGGAGTGATAGATTAGAATCTAGAGCCAACGGTACGTTTTCTATGTTAAACCACTACACCATTGAAAAACTGGTTACGTTTGCAATCGAAAGAAAAATGACTATAGTTGAAGAGGTAATGGCCCCTAAACTATGTTCTGGGATGAAAAATACAGCTTCAGTAAAATCCGTTTGCAAATCGGAGTGATAGATTAGAATCTAGAGCCAACGGTACATTTTCTATGTTAAACCATTACACCATTGAAAAACTAGTTACGTTTGCAATCGAAAGAAAAATGACTATAGTTGAAGAGGTAATGGCCCCTAAACTATGTTCTGGGATGAAAAATACAGCTTCAGTGAAATCCGTTTGCAAATCGGAGTGATAGATTAGAATCTAGAGCCAACGGTAAGTTTTCTATGTTAAACCAACAACTATACTTTTTTTATTGAAGTTTTTCAAAATATAACAGTACAGTTATCAGACAGATATAAATGACAAATTATAATATACATTGCCTGTGTGTTAGATAATACAAATTATTAAGCATTAGTATATAAATACAAAATGGATAAGACATGTATAGTCCTGAGGTAGTGAAGTTATGTAAGGATGGTATAAACAATTCTCATGTTAATATTATTATCTTATTATTATTACATTAAAATATAACAACTCTTTGGTAACAATAAAGAGAGAAAAAGAAAAAAAAGAGAAAAAAGAGAATAGTTTGAGTTAGTGAGTAAAAAGTTTCATTATGGGTTATTCGCTTAGAGGTCGCATGTATAGCACATATTATGTTCTGTGGTTGTTTTCTTATACTAAACGTTACTTATTTATAATGAGGGTTAATTTACTCAGATATGTGTAGCTTTAATGCGTTTGACGCGCATTAAACGCGTATAAACGCGTATAAAGTACGCGTTCGACGCGTAAAAGCATGTTCATTATGCGTATCTATGTATTTCCATGCGTAAACGCGTATTTTCTCTTACGCGATTCAGCGGCGGTTCTATAGCGGCAAAAAGCCGCAAAACCGCCACAGAAACGCCCAAAAGCGGCAAAAGGCGTTTTTTGCGCGTTTTTTTTTTTTTTTTTTTTTTTTTGCGCGTTTTTTGCCAAGATTGACCATATTTTTAGAAGATTGATTCAGAAGCTCAAATTAGCTTAAATTAAATGTGTTTTAACCTCAAAGAAAGAAGCATAAACCAACCGTGTATAAATACTTAAATGTATATAAATTAATGTTAGAAACGCGTTAAATTGTTATTATTATATTAAAATATAACAACTATTAGGTAAGATAAAAAATAATTTGAGTTAGTGAACGAAACAGTTTCATTATGGGTTATTCGCCTAAAAAGTCGCATGTATAACACCAATTGTAATCTGTGACTATTTTCCTATACTAAACGCTACTTATTTATGATGAGGATTAATTTACGCACATGTGTGTAACTTTAGTGCGCTTGACGCGTATTAAACGCGTATAAACGCGTATAAGAATACGCGTTCAACGCGTAAAGACATGTCGACTATGCGTATCTATGTGTTTCCATGCGTAAACGCGTATTATCTCATACGCGTTTCAGTGGCGGTTCTTTAGCGGCAAAAAGCCGCAAAACCGCCACAAAAACGCCCAAAAGCGGCAAAACGCGTTTTTTGCGCGTTTTTTGCGCGTTTTTTGCAAATTTACCCAAATTCACCAAATTTTTGGGGAAATTGATTCAAAAACTCAAAATAGCTTAAATTAAGTGTGTTTTAACCTCAAGAGAAGGAAACATAAACCAACAATGTATGAATACTTAGGTATATATAAATTAATGTTAAAAACGCGTAAAGTAAATTTTGCAGAGAGAAAGCTTATAAACTTGAATTTGTGTAAGCTGTATCTAGATCACTTAATCTGAGTTAATATGTTAAGAAAACTAATCAAGACTAGACTGTCTGAAAGGGGGGGAATTAGGGCATATATCTGTCTAGCATTAAGTTAAGTACAATAATGCCAAATATTTATTTGACATGTATAGTCAGGGGGAAAAGATGTTACTAAGGAAGTATCTTCCATCCCAATGTGCATGGCAAGGTGGTTGAGTTGGACTCTATAGTTAGGAGGACTCTCTCAACCTGGGAAATGAGGGGGTACCCCTCCACTTAGATCCCAGGGAGTGAGGCCTATACAAGTGGTTTCCACCATGTCTCAGGTTGCACATCAGAATTAAGCAATTTTCAATGTCTGACTCATACTGTCCAATTACTTACAGGGACTTCAAATAAGACCTAAACAAACTACACTAATCTAAACTAACCTAGCTGCCTAATCTACATGCACACTGCTCTTGTCCATAGTTTTTACTCACCGAATTTCAGAATTTTGAGATGCCAGAATGCTGCTGCTGAGTGACTGAGTGCCGACAGGATCACACCAAACACACCCATACAATCCATCAGTACATCAGAGTGACCTATTTCAGAAGTCTAATAGTTTTGAACTTGGGTATATTGAAGGCCAGAGATTAGCTTTCATGACAAAAGAGTTGACATTTCCACATCTTATTGCCCAGGCCTTTTCGGCTAAAAGATTAGTTTCTACCCTTCTTAGGATCTCATCTAATTTAGGGATATAGGGGGTTCTCCAGTTTAAGGCCAGTAGGTTCCTTAATACTGCAAATACATGAGATATTATTAATCTCTCCTGAGGAGGAAAGTTGTGTGCACCCAAGTTTAGTACCGCAAGGCCTGGGGGTATTAACTGTAAGGACATTGGAAGCTGTTGGAGAAATTTCTCAATGTCCTTCCTTAATCCCCGAAGTTTAGGGCAATCCCATAGGATATGTTCCATGGTACCCGCCAGGTTGCATCCTCTCCAGCACAAGGGGGATGCTTGGGTATCGAATTTACTAATTTTTTCAGGGGTTTGGTACCACCGCCAAATGCTCTTTAGTAAGCTTTCATGATGGCCTACACAATGTGAAACCTTTTTGAAGGCCTTAACAGACTTCTCCCACTCCTCCACACCAATTTCTTCTCCCAGCCAGTCCTGCCATTTGTTCAACTGCCATTTAGGGAAAATTTCTTTTAATTCTAATAATGTTCTATAAATAACCGATGTTCCTTTTAAGTGAGTATTTTCTGATTGAGTTAATTTTATAATTTTTGGTTCAAGGGATATAGGGAGGTATGGATGTTTGTTAATGAATCTTGCTATTCTGTCATATTTAGGTTTTTCTAATATTGGGATTCCATAGGTTGCTACTAAATCATCAAAGGGTCTTATTCCGGAATCTCCCAACAGATCCTCTATGGATTTTATACCATAATCTGGCCAGTTCTCCAATTCTAGGTTCTTTATAGCAGCAGGCAATGTATTTAAATAAGTAGGTATTGTGACCGCCAAAACCTCTTTTCTACTTAAATGAATTAGCTCTTTCCATAGTCTGATAGAGTTGGCGGTGACAGGGTTCTGGATATGTTGTTGTATTCTCCAGGTCAATCTGGATTCCCAAAATTCTCTGAATGGCTTGAATGGTAATTGTTCTTCTTCTATTACATACCATTGTTTGGTGATGTCTTTCATCCAGATTGACCTGGATTGGTCCAGAATTGTGGCCTTATAATACAATTCTATGTTGGGGGCTCCCAGTCCCATATTTGAGACATGAGTTGTTAAAATTTTATTGGAGAACCTGGCTTTTCTGTTATTGAGAAAGTATTGGTTAATTTGTTTTTGTAAGTTCATAAAGAACTTTTGAGGTACCCTTATTGGGAGATTCCGGAACAGGTAAAGAAGCTGGGGAAGGATCATCATCTTGAATGCAGCTATTCTGCCTAACCATGAAAATTCTACTTTTGCAAGGGATTCTAATTTATTTTTAATTTTAACTAACCATGGATCATAATTCTCTCTATAAATTTGTGCTATAGTTGGGGTCAATTGGATTCCTAAGTATTTAATAGATTTCTCATCCCAAGTATACTGGCAGGACTGCTTGAGGGTTTCTTTAACCTTGGCTGGTATGAAGCAGGGGAGAATGACCGTTTTCTGTTCGTTAAGTTTATAATATGACACTGTGGAGAATTCCTCTAGTTCTTTAATGGCATTAGGCAGTGATACCAGAGGTTTTTGTACATACAATATCACGTCATCCGCGTATAGGCCTAATTTGGTGGAGTAGCTGCCGATTTTAATACCATGTATTTTTGGGTTATTCCTTATTTTTTGGGCAAGGGGCTCTAATGTTAAATTAAAAATTAGTGGAGAGAGAGGACAGCCCTGGCGGGTACCATTAGTAATAGTGAATGATGAGGAGACAGAACCAGAAGAGGCAACTCTGGCAGATGGACAGGTATATAATGCTAGAATGGCACCATGGAGGAAATCTGGGATTCCAAATTTAGTGAGTACCCTAGACATATATAGCCAATTAACTCTGTCGAACGCCTTCTCCGCGTCTAAAGAGACAAGGAGAGTGGGCGTCCGACAGAGCTTGATCTGGTGGAGTATGGCCAATGCTTTCCTTGTGCCGTCACATGTTGATCTACCTTTGGTGAATCCTACTTGATCTGAATTAATGAGTTGGGGCATTAGGGGGGATAATCTATTAGCTATTATTCTGGCATAAATTTTAACATCTGTATTCAAAAGTGAGATAGGTCTGTAACTACTGGGGTCTGCTGGGTTTTTATCTTCTTTAGGGATGGTTGATATGAAAGCTGATAATGATTCTTTGGGGAATTTACGTTGGGAAGCTATTTCATTAAACATATCAGAAAGTGGTTTAGAAAGTATGGTAACAAATTTTTTATAGTATTCATTTATATATCCGTCTGGGCCTGGGGTTTTGTCGTTTTTCAGAGTATTGATTACTTTTACTACCTCTGCTTGAGAGAAGGGAACAGATAAGTATTTTCTTTCAAAGTCAGAGAGTGAAGGGAGATCTATTTTTCCTAAATATTTATCTATATTTTGTAAGGATGGGGAAGGAGTGTTGGGGTCTGTTTCTAAATTGTATAGGCCTTCATAGTATTTTGCTAGTGCTTCTACTATGTCTGTAGGGTGATGTACTTCAATTTTGGTAAGGGGGTGTTTTATTTTAAGTATCCTATGGTGTATCCTTTGTCCTTTAATTTTACGTGCCATTAATTTCCCGGCCTTGTTTCCTCCATGGTACCAATTCTCCCTGAGCCTAGTCTGCCATTTGTCATATTCGTAGTACATACACTCTGCCAGTTCTTGTCTCCTCTCCTCCAATTCCCCAATCAGACTCTTTCTTTTTTTGTTGAATACTTCCACCTCCAACATTCTAATTTTATTCAGTAAGGAGTCAGTTTTTTCTCTAATTTTTCTTTTTTGTATGGCTCCTTGTTTCATGAGTGTTCCTCTCATGAAGGCCTTGTGAGCATTCCATAATGAAATTCTAGAGGTGACACTGGTATTGTTAAAGTGGAAGTATTCAAGCAGCTCTTTTTTAATGATAGGAAGGGTGTGCTCAGAGTTGATGACAAATTTATTCAGTTTCCAATTGAACTGCTTAGGGGAAGTATCTAATAGGTGAAATTTGACTATGAGAGGGGAGTGGTCTGACCATATTCTGGTGCCAATTTCAACCTCTGAGACCAGTGGCAGAGAGAACCTATCGGTCAGACAATGATCTATCCTAGTGAAGGACTGGTAGATTGGCGAGTAATAACTATATCCTTTTTCTTTTGGGTGAATGCACCTCCAGGTGTCAAATAATTCGTTTTTAATTAGTGATGGTGTTAAGATTGATTGGGCCCTTTTTTTTGTTTGGGAAGATGAATCCAATATGGGGTCTGCTATAGCGTTCATGTCTCCTACTATAAATAAATTCCCTTTTTTAAATTTAGATATTTTTTGAAATGTTTTATTGAGAAATTTTACTTGATATGTATTAGGGGCATATATATTGGCGAAAGTAAAAGTTTGAGAATTGATAGTCCCAGAAATCATCACCAATCTACCGTCCTCACCACAGAATGATTCCTCTACCACCAATCCCAGAGTGTCCTTAATTGCTATACCCACTCCTGCTCTCTTTTTGTCCCTGAATGTTGAGTGAAATACCTTTGAGTAGTTAAGTATCTTCAATTTAGATGCTGAGATTTTAGTTAGATGTGTTTCTTGTAAACAAATTATATCTGGATTTTGTTCTTTTGCTAATTTATGCAGAAGATACCTTTTTCTAAAAGAATTCAAACCTCTAACATTCAGGGACAAAATTGTGCAATCACTCATGGTATTTCAATTGATGCAGTAAGATGACTATGAAACAATAACTTCCTGTAGTAGGCAAATGGAAACAAGAACATTGTACTTTACCATAAAGGCTGATCCTGTCAAAGCACTCAGACATCCCAACTCTGAAGAAATGGGAAGTGGTTAATGGACAGAACAGTGTGCAGAACCTAAAACAAATAAGAAACAACAAACAAATAAAAGACATTAGGATTAGACCGAGGGATGTGCACAGAGGCATCCGGTTCTACCTGTGTGCAGTCCCTCCAAATGTGTTTCACCCTGTGTCTCCTATCCTAAAAATAGAAATGGAAATAAAATAAAAACAGAGATTAAACAATAAACAATAACAGATCTAAATCAAACAATGAAGTTTATGTCCTATAGGACTAACTTCCAGAACACAGTTTATGACCAAACGGTCAGAGTCCACCGATGTGGACTTCCAGAATAACTGACCACCCAGGGAAAAAGAGTCCCAAGGGGGAAAGTCTATTGGGGGGAAAAAGTTCCGTGGGGATCACCTCTTTCAGGAAGTTCCAGAAGCTTCCCCAGCTTTATTCTGTTCCTCATCTGATAAAGGCTGGGTAGTGTCCATAGGGATCTGAGTCTTTGCTGGCTTAGATGATGTTGCAGAGTGGAAAAGTCTGTCCTTATTTGGGTCTCTGGGAATGAAAATAGGGATCCCCCATTTTGCAAGCAATTCTTTACCTTCCTCTGGTGTCTTTATTATGTATGGTGTCCCATGATCAAAGACAATTAGCTTTGGGGGGAATCCCCAGTTGTATGCAATTTTATTGTGCCTAAGTGTTGTTGTGACCTCTGCAAATTCTCTCCTTGTCTTCAATGTCGCTTGTGACAAATCTTGAAACAGGGACAGGTCTTTGTAATCTCCAGGAAGTTTCCTGCCTTCTCTAGTTGCAGCCAAAAGTTTTTCTTTCACATGGAAGAAATGTATCCTTGTGATAACATCTCTGGGGACATTTTTATTCAGATGTGCAGGCTTAGGCAGCCTGTGTGCCCTGTCCACTATAAGTTCATTTTTATCCAGGGAAGGGATAGTAGCACTGATCAAATCCACCACATATTCATTCAGCTTGTCATTAGTCACAGTCTCTGGGACCCCCCTGATCTTTATATTGTTCCGCCTGTTTCTGTCTTCCCCATCTGCAATCTTTTCCTTAATCCATTTGTTTTCCTCCATTAAGCTTTTGTGTGAATCCACCAGCACATTGTATTCCTTAGACATCTCTGCCAGTTTATTTTCTAGCAAGCAGATTCTCTGGTCTGTTTCAGTCGCAAAGACCTCCACATTGCCTGCTAGTATGTTTAAATCAGATCTGGTGCCTGCTATGTTGTCGCTAAGCATTTGGCTAAAAGACAGCATGAATGATTTAAAAAAACTGCTGCGACATGGGTTCATCTGAGGCAGGGAATGCGGATAATGAGTTAAAAAAGTTCTCTGCTGGGGCTTGCTGCGCTGCTGGGGATGGATGGATGGATGAATGGATGGGTGACTGGGTCTGCTGTGCGGACAGGGGTGGATGAATAACTGGCAGGGGCTGCTCTTCAGATGAGGCAGGGGAGGCAGGGGAAGTATGTATCACAGATCCTACCTTGGGGTCTGCGGGCCCATGCAGCATGGCTGAGCGCTGTGTAATGGAGGACAATGCAGGCTTCAGTGGGCTGCGCTCTCTGTTACTTCCTTTGTTCTCCAGATCAGTGTAATCCTCTGCCAGGAGCTCTTCCAAGGTGTCAGCTCTGTCTCTCCTTTCCTGGGGGGTAAATAACAGGCTGTATCGGTTCCTCTGCTCCAGCGGTGGAGGGGTCCTGTAGTCAGCCTCATGGTGTGGGCCAGGTCTGTAATGGCCGGCGCCATCTTGCTTCTCCTCGGTGAAGAAGGTGGACAGTCTCCTTGGGACCTGTGAGGCGCTTTTCTGCTGTCTCTGTGACACTCTGCGGTATCCAGATGCCATCCTGGAGGGTTCACCAACCTTTTAGAGTGGTTTTGGGGATTTCTGGATCGCTTTTAGTAGCTTTTATGGGTGATCAGAGCGGGAGCTGCAGGATCAGACACCCATTCACCTCCGCGTCCAGACCACGCCCCCTTTCTATGTTAAACCATTACACCATTGAAAAACTGGTTACGTTTGCAATTGAAAGAAAAATGACTATAGTTGAAGAAGTAATGGCCCCTAAACTATGTTCTGGGATGAAAGTTACAGCTTCAGTGAAATCCGTTTGCAAATCGGAGTGATAGATTAGAATCTAGAGCCAACGGTACGTTTTCTATGTTAAACCATTACACCATTGAAAAACTGGTTACGTCTGCAATCGAAAGAAAAATGACTATAGTTGAAGAGGTAATGGCCCCTAAACTATGTTCTGGGATGAAAAATACAGTTTCAGTGAAATCCGTTTGCAAATCGGAGTGATAGATTAGAATCTAGAGCCAACGGTACGTTTTCTATGTTAAACCACTACACCATTGAAAAACTGGTTACGTTTGCAATCGAAAGAAAAATGACTATAGTTGAAGAGGTAATGGCCCCTAAACTATGTTCTGGGATGAAAAATACAGCTTCAGTAAAATCCGTTTGCAAATCGGAGTGATAGATTAGAATCTAGAGCCAACGGTACGTTTTCTATGTTAAACCATTACACCATTGAAAAACTAGTTACGTTTGCAATCGAAAGAAAAATGACTATAGTTGAAGAGGTAATGGCCCCTAAACTATGTTCTGGGATGAAAAATACAGCTTCAGTGAAAACCGTTTGCAAATCGGAGTGATAGATTAGAATCTAGAGCCAACGGTACGTTTTCTATGTTAAACCATTACACCATTGAAAAACTGGTTACGTTTGCAATTGAAAGAAAAATGACTATAGTTGAAGAAGTAATGGCCCCTAAACTATGTTCTGGGATGAAAGTTACAGCTTCAGTGAAATCCGTTTGCAAATCGGAGTGATAGATTAGAATCTAGAGCCAACGGTACGTTTTCTATGTTAAACCATTACACCATTGAAAAACGGGTTACGTCTGCAATCGAAAGAAAAATGACTATAGTTGAAGAGGTAATGGCCCCTAAACTATGTTCTGGGATGAAAGTTACAGCTTCAGTGAAATCCGTTTGCAAATCGGAGTGATAGATTAGAATCCAGAGCCAACGGTAAGTTTTCTAT
Organism: Hyperolius riggenbachi; assembly: GCF_040937935.1. Lineage (NCBI taxonomy): Eukaryota > Metazoa > Chordata > Amphibia > Anura > Hyperoliidae > Hyperolius > Hyperolius riggenbachi. The sequence continues at coordinate 152,485,306 of NC_090656.1, read as the reverse complement.
GTTAAACCATTACACCATTGAAAAACTGGTTACGTTTGCAAGCGAAAGAAAAATGACTATAGTTGAAGAGGTAATGGCCCCTAAACTATGTTCTGGGATGAAAGTTACAGCTTCAGTGAAATCCGTTTGCAAATCGGAGTGATAGAGTAGAATCTAGAGCCAACGGTACGTTTTCTATGTTAAACCATTACACCATTGAAAAACTAGTTACGTTTGCAATCGAAAGAAAAATGACTATAGTTGAAGAGGTAATGGCCCCTAAACTATGTTCTGGGATGAAAAATACAGCTTCAGTGAAAACCGTTTGCAAATCGGAGTGATAGATTAGAATCTAGAGCCAACGGTACGTTTTCTATGTTAAACCACTACACCATTGAAAAACTGGTTACGTTTGCAATCGAAAGAAAAATGACTATAGTTGAAGAGGTAATGGCCCCTAAACTATGTTCTGGGATGAAAAATACAGCTTCAGTAAAATCCGTTTGCAAATCGGAGTGATAGATTAGAATCTAGAGCCAACGGTACGTTTTCTATGTTAAACCATTACACCATTGAAAAACTAGTTACGTTTGCAATCGAAAGAAAAATGACTATAGTTGAAGAGGTAATGGCCCCTAAACTATGTTCTGGGATGAAAAATACAGCTTCAGTGAAAACCGTTTGCAAATCGGAGTGATAGATTAGAATCTAGAGCCAACGGTACGTTTTCTATGTTAAACCATTACACCATTGAAAAACTGGTTACGTTTGCAATTGAAAGAAAAATGACTATAGTTGAAGAAGTAATGGCCCCTAAACTATGTTCTGGGATGAAAGTTACAGCTTCAGTGAAATCCGTTTGCAAATCGGAGTGATAGATTAGAATCTAGAGCCAACGGTACGTTTTCTATGTTAAACCATTACACCATTGAAAAACGGGTTACGTCTGCAATCGAAAGAAAAATGACTATAGTTGAAGAGGTAATGGCCCCTAAACTATGTTCTGGGATGAAAGTTACAGCTTCAGTGAAATCCGTTTGCAAATCGGAGTGATAGATTAGAATCCAGAGCCAACGGTAAGTTTTCTATGTTAAACCATTACACCATTGAAAAACTGGTTACGTTTGCAAGCGAAAGAAAAATGACTATAGTTGAAGAGGTAATGGCCCCTAAACTATGTTCTGGGATGAAAGTTACAGCTTCAGTGAAATCCGTTTGCAAATCGGAGTGATAGAGTAGAATCTAGAGCCAACGGTACGTTTTCTATGTTAAACCATTACACCATTGAAAAACTAGTTACGTTTGCAATCGAAAGAAAAATGACTATAGTTGAAGAGGTAATGGCCCCTAAACTATGTTCTGGGATGAAAAATACAGCTTCAGTGAAATCCGTTTGCAAATCGGAGTGATAGATTAGAATCTAGAGCCAACGGTAAGTTTTCTATGTTAAACCATTACACCATTGAAAAACTGGTTACGTTTGCAATCGAAAGAAAAATGACTATAGTTGAAGAGGTAATGGCCCCTAAACTATGTTCTGGGATGAAAAATACAGCTTCAGTGAAATCCGTTTGCAAATCGGAGTGATAGATTAGAATCTAGAGCCAACGGTACGTTTTCTATGTTAAACCATTACACCATTGAAAAACTGGTTACGTCTGCAATCGAAAGAAAAATGACTATAGTTGAAGAGGTAATGGCCCCTAAACTATGTTCTGGGATGAAAGTTACAGCTTCAGTGAAATCCGTTTGCAAATCGGAGTGATAGATTAGAATCTAGAGCCAACGGTAAGTTTTCTATGTTAAACCATTACACCATTGAAAAACTGGTTACGTTTGCAATCGAAAGAAAAATGACTATAGTTGAAGAGGTAATGGCCCCTAAACTATGTTCTGGGATGAAAGTTACAGCTTCAGTGAAATCCGTTTGCAAATCGGAGTGATAGATTAGAATCTAGAGCCAACGGTACGTTTTCTATGTTAAACCATTACACCATTGAAAAACTGGTTACGTTTGCAATCGAAAGAAAAATGACTATAGTTGAAGAGGTAATGGCCCCTAAACTATGTTCTGGGATGAAAGTTACAGCTTCAGTGAAATCCGTTTGCAAATCGAAGTGATAGATTAGAATCTAGAGCCAACGGTACGTTTTCTATGTTAAACCATTACACCATTGAAAAACTGGTTACGTTTGCAATTGAAAGAAAAATGACTATAGTTGAAGAAGTAATGGCCCCTAAACTATGTTCTGGGATGAAAGTTACAGCTTCAGTGAAATCCGTTTGCAAATCGGAGTGATAGATTAGAATCTAGAGCCAACGGTACGTTTTCTATGTTAAACCATTACATCATTGAAAAACTGGTTACGTTTGCAATCGAAAGAAAAATGACTATAGTTGAAGAGGTAATGGCCCCTAAACTATGTTCTGGGATGAAAGTTACAGCTTCAGTGAAATCCGTTTGCAAATCGGAGTGATAGATTAGAATCTAGAGCCAACGGTACATTTTCTATGTTAAACCATTACACCATTGAAAAACTGGTTACGTTTGCAATCGAAAGAAAAATGACTATAGTTGAAGAGGTAATGGCCCCTAAACTATGTTCTGGGATGAAAGTTACAGCTTCAGTGAAATCCGTTTGCAAATCGGAGTGATAGATTAGAATCTAGAGCCAACGGTACGTTTTCTATTTTAAACCATTACACCATTGAAAAACTGGTTACGTTTGCAATCGAAAGAAAAATGACTATAGTTGAAGAGGTAATGGCCCCTAAACTATGTTCTGGGATGAAAAATACAGCTTCAGTAAAATCCGTTTGCAAATCGGAGTGATAGATTAGAATCCAGAGCCAACGGTAAGTTTTCTATGTTAAACCATTACACCATTGAAAAACTGGTTACGTTTGCAAGCGAAAGAAAAATGACTATAGTTGAAGAGGTAATGGCCCCTAAACTATGTTCTGGGATGAAAGTTACAGCTTCAGTGAAATCCGTTTGCAAATCGGAGTGATAGAGTAGAATCTAGAGCCAACGGTACGTTTTCTATGTTAAACCATTACACCATTGAAAAACTAGTTACGTTTGCAATCGAAAGAAAAATGACTATAGTTGAAGAGGTAATGGCCCCTAAACTATGTTCTGGGATGAAAAATACAGCTTCAGTGAAAACCGTTTGCAAATCGGAGTGATAGATTAGAATCTAGAGCCAACGGTACGTTTTCTATGTTAAACCACTACACCATTGAAAAACTGGTTACGTTTGCAATCGAAAGAAAAATGACTATAGTTGAAGAGGTAATGGCCCCTAAACTATGTTCTGGGATGAAAAATACAGCTTCAGTAAAATCCGTTTGCAAATCGGAGTGATAGATTAGAATCTAGAGCCAACGGTACGTTTTCTATGTTAAACCATTACACCATTGAAAAACTAGTTACGTTTGCAATCGAAAGAAAAATGACTATAGTTGAAGAGGTAATGGCCCCTAAACTATGTTCTGGGATGAAAAATACAGCTTCAGTGAAAACCGTTTGCAAATCGGAGTGATAGATTAGAATCTAGAGCCAACGGTACGTTTTCTATGTTAAACCATTACACCATTGAAAAACTGGTTACGTTTGCAATTGAAAGAAAAATGACTATAGTTGAAGAAGTAATGGCCCCTAAACTATGTTCTGGGATGAAAGTTACAGCTTCAGTGAAATCCGTTTGCAAATCGGAGTGATAGATTAGAATCTAGAGCCAACGGTACGTTTTCTATGTTAAACCATTACACCATTGAAAAACGGGTTACGTCTGCAATCGAAAGAAAAATGACTATAGTTGAAGAGGTAATGGCCCCTAAACTATGTTCTGGGATGAAAGTTACAGCTTCAGTGAAATCCGTTTGCAAATCGGAGTGATAGATTAGAATCCAGAGCCAACGGTAAGTTTTCTATGTTAAACCATTACACCATTGAAAAACTGGTTACGTTTGCAAGCGAAAGAAAAATGACTATAGTTGAAGAGGTAATGGCCCCTAAACTATGTTCTGGGATGAAAGTTACAGCTTCAGTGAAATCCGTTTGCAAATCGGAGTGATAGAGTAGAATCTAGAGCCAACGGTACGTTTTCTATGTTAAACCATTACACCATTGAAAAACTAGTTACGTTTGCAATCGAAAGAAAAATGACTATAGTTGAAGAGGTAATGGCCCCTAAACTATGTTCTGGGATGAAAAATACAGCTTCAGTGAAATCCGTTTGCAAATCGGAGTGATAGATTAGAATCTAGAGCCAACGGTAAGTTTTCTATGTTAAACCATTACACCATTGAAAAACTGGTTACGTTTGCAATCGAAAGAAAAATGACTATAGTTGAAGAGGTAATGGCCCCTAAACTATGTTCTGGGATGAAAAATACAGCTTCAGTGAAATCCGTTTGCAAATCGGAGTGATAGATTAGAATCTAGAGCCAACGGTACGTTTTCTATGTTAAACCATTACACCATTGAAAAACTGGTTACGTCTGCAATCGAAAGAAAAATGACTATAGTTGAAGAGGTAATGGCCCCTAAACTATGTTCTGGGATGAAAGTTACAGCTTCAGTGAAATCCGTTTGCAAATCGGAGTGATAGATTAGAATCTAGAGCCAACGGTAAGTTTTCTATGTTAAACCATTACACCATTGAAAAACTGGTTACGTTTGCAATCGAAAGAAAAATGACTATAGTTGAAGAGGTAATGGCCCCTAAACTATGTTCTGGGATGAAAGTTACAGCTTCAGTGAAATCCGTTTGCAAATCGGAGTGATAGATTAGAATCTAGAGCCAACGGTACGTTTTCTATGTTAAACCATTACACCATTGAAAAACTGGTTACGTTTGCAATCGAAAGAAAAATGACTATAGTTGAAGAGGTAATGGCCCCTAAACTATGTTCTGGGATGAAAGTTACAGCTTCAGTGAAATCCGTTTGCAAATCGAAGTGATAGATTAGAATCTAGAGCCAACGGTACGTTTTCTATGTTAAACCATTACACCATTGAAAAACTGGTTACGTTTGCAATTGAAAGAAAAATGACTATAGTTGAAGAAGTAATGGCCCCTAAACTATGTTCTGGGATGAAAGTTACAGCTTCAGTGAAATCCGTTTGCAAATCGGAGTGATAGATTAGAATCTAGAGCCAACGGTACGTTTTCTATGTTAAACCATTACATCATTGAAAAACTGGTTACGTTTGCAATCGAAAGAAAAATGACTATAGTTGAAGAGGTAATGGCCCCTAAACTATGTTCTGGGATGAAAGTTACAGCTTCAGTGAAATCCGTTTGCAAATCGGAGTGATAGATTAGAATCTAGAGCCAACGGTACATTTTCTATGTTAAACCATTACACCATTGAAAAACTGGTTACGTTTGCAATCGAAAGAAAAATGACTATAGTTGAAGAGGTAATGGCCCCTAAACTATGTTCTGGGATGAAAGTTACAGCTTCAGTGAAATCCGTTTGCAAATCGGAGTGATAGATTAGAATCTAGAGCCAACGGTACGTTTTCTATTTTAAACCATTACACCATTGAAAAACTGGTTACGTTTGCAATCGAAAGAAAAATGACTATAGTTGAAGAGGTAATGGCCCCTAAACTATGTTCTGGGATGAAAAATACAGCTTCAGTAAAATCCGTTTGCAAATCGGAGTGATAGATTAGAATCTAGAGCCAACGGTACGTTTTCTATGTTAAACCATTACACCATTGAAAAACTGGTTACGTTTGCAATCGAAAGAAAAATGACTATAGTTGAAGAGGTAATGGCCCCTAAACTATGTTCTGGGATGAAAAATACAGCTTCAGTGAAATCCGTTTGCAAATCGGAGTGATAGATTAGAATCTAGAGCCAACGGTACGTTTTCTATGTTAAACCATTACACCATTGAAAAACTGGTTACGTTTGCAATCGAAAGAAAAATGACTATAGTTGAAGAGGTAATGGCCCCTAAACTATGTTCTGGGATGAAAGTTACAGCTTCAGTGAAATCCGTTTGCAAATCGGAGTGATAGATTAGAATCTAGAGCCAACGGTAAGTTTTCTATGTTAAACCATTACACCATTGAAAAACTGGTTACGTTTGCAATTGAAAGAAAAATGACTATAGTTGAAGAAGTAATGGCCCCTAAACTATGTTCTGGGATGAAAGTTACAGCTTCAGTGAAATCCGTTTGCAAATCGGAGTGATAGATTAGAATCTAGAGCCAACGGTACGTTTTCTATGTTAAACCATTACACCATTGAAAAACTGGTTACGTTTGCAAGCGAAAGAAAAATGACTATAGTTGAAGAGGTAATGGCCCCTAAACTATGTTCTGGGATGAAAGTTACAGCTTCAGTGAAATCCGTTTGCAAATCGGAGTGATAGATTAGAATCTAGAGCCAACGGTACGTTTTCTATGTTAAACCATTACACCATTGAAAAACTAGTTACGTTTGCAATCGAAAGAAAAATGACTATAGTTGAAGAGGTAATGGCCCCTAAACTATGTTCTGGGATGAAAAATACAGCTTCAGTGAAATCCGTTTGCAAATCGGAGTGATAGATTAGAATCTAGAGCCAACGGTACGTTTTCTATGTTAAACCATTACACCATTGAAAAACTAGTTACGTTTGCAATCGAAAGAAAAATGACTATAGTTGAAGAGGTAATGGCCCCTAAACTATGTTCTGGGATGAAAAATACAGCTTCAGTGAAATCCGTTTGCAAATCGGAGTGATAGATTAGAATCTAGAGCCAACGGTAAGTTTTCTATGTTAAACCATTACACCATTGAAAAACTGGTTACGTTTGCAATCGAAAGAAAAATGACTATAGTTGAAGAGGTAATGGCCCCTAAACTATGTTCTGGGATGAAAGTTACAGCTTCAGTGAAATCCGTTTGCAAATCGGAGTGATAGATTAGAATCTAGAGCCAACGGTACGTTTTCTATGTTAAACCATTACACCATTGAAAAACTGGTTACGTTTGCAATCGAAAGAAAAATGACTATAGTTGAAGAGGTAATGGCCCCTAAACTATGTTCTGGGATGAAAAATACAGCTTCAGTGAAATCCGTTTGCAAATCGGAGTGATAGATTAGAATCTAGAGCCAACGGTACGTTTTCTATGTTAAACCATTACACCATTGAAAAACTGGTTACGTCTGCAATCGAAAGAAAAATGACTATAGTTGAAGAGGTAATGGCCCCTAAACTATGTTCTGGGATGAAAAATACAGCTTCAGTGAAATCCGTTTGCAAATCGGAGTGATAGATTAGAATCTAGAGCCAACGGTAAGTTTTCTATGTTAAACCATTACACCATTGAAAAACTGGTTACGTTTGCAATCGAAAGAAAAATGACTATAGTTGAAGAGGTAATGGCCCCTAAACTATGTTCTGGGATGAAAGTTACAGCTTCAGTGAAATCCGTTTGCAAATCGGAGTGATAGATTAGAATCTAGAGCCAACGGTACGTTTTCTATGTTAAACCATTACACCATTGAAAAACTGGTTACGTTTGCAATCGAAAGAAAAATGACTATAGTTGAAGAGGTAATGGCCCCTAAACTATGTTCTGGGATGAAAAATACAGCTTCAGTGAAATCCGTTTGCAAATCGGAGTGATAGATTAGAATCTAGAGCCAACGGTACGTTTTCTATGTTAAACCATTACACCATTGAAAAACTGGTTACGTTTGCAATCGAAAGAAAAATGACTATAGTTGAAGAGGTAATGGCCCCTAAACTATGTTCTGGGATGAAAAATACAGCTTCAGTGAAATCCGTTTGCAAATCGGAGTGATAGATTAGAATCTAGAGCCAACGGTACGTTTTCTATGTTAAACCATTACACCATTGAAAAACTGGTTACGTTTGCAATCGAAAGAAAAATGACTATAGTTGAAGAGGTAATGGCCCCTAAACTATGTTCTGGGATGAAAAATACAGCTTCAGTGAAATCCGTTTGCAAATCGGAGTGATAGATTAGAATCTAGAGCCAACGGTAAGTTTTCTATGTTAAACCATTACACCATTGAAAAACTGGTTACGTTTGCAATCGAAAGAAAAATGACTATAGTTGAAGAGGTAATGGCCCCTAAACTATGTTCTGGGATGAAAAATACAGCTTCAGTGAAATCCGTTTGCAAATCGGAGTGATAGATTAGAATCTAGAGCCAACGGTAAGTTTTCTATGTTAAACCATTACACCATTGAAAAACTAGTTACGTTTGCAATCGAAAGAAAAATGACAATAGTTGAAGAGGTAATGGCCCCTAAACTATGTTCTGGGATGAAAAATACAGTTTCAGTGAAATCCGTTTGCAAATCGGAGTGATAGATTAGAATCTAGAGCCAACGGTACGTTTTCTATGTTAAACCATTACACCATTGAAAAACTGGTTACGTTTGCAATCGAAAGAAAAATGACTATAGTTGAAGAGGTAATGGCCCCTAAACTATGTTCTGGGATGAAAGTTACAGCTTCAGTGAAATCCGTTTGCAAATCGGAGTGATAGATTAGAATCTAGAGCCAACGGTACGTTTTCTATGTTAAACCATTACACCATTGAAAAACTGGTTACGTCTGCAATCGAAAGAAAAATGACTATAGTTGAAGAGGTAATGGCCCCTAAACTATGTTCTGGGATGAAAGTTACAGCTTCAGTGAAATCCGTTTGCAAATCGGAGTGATAGATTAGAATCTAGAGCCAACGGTAAGTTTTCTATGTTAAACCATTACACCATTGAAAAACTGGTTTCGTTTGCAAGGGAAAGTAAAATGACTATAGTTGAAGAGGTAATGGCCCCTAAACTATGTTCTGGGATGAAAGTTACAGCTTCAGTGAAATCCGTTTGCAAATCGGAGTGATAGATTAGAATCTAGAGCCAACGGTACGTATTCTATGTTAAACCATTACACCATTGAAAAACTAGTTACGTTTGCAATCGAAAGAAAAATGACTATAGTTGAAGAGGTAATGGCCCCTAAACTATGTTCTGGGATGAAAAATACAGCTTCAGTGAAATCCGTTTGCAAATCGGAGTGATAGATTAGAATCTAGAGCCAACGGTAAGTTTTCTATGTTAAACCATTACACCATTGAAAAACTGGTTACGTTTGCAATCGAAAGAAAAATGACTATAGTTGAAGAGGTAATGGCCCCTAAACTATGTTCTGGGATGAAAGTTACAGCTTCAGTGAAATCCGTTTGCAAATCGGAGTGATAGATTAGAATCTAGAGCCAACGGTACGTTTTCTATGTTAAACCATTACACCATTGAAAAACTGGTTACGTCTGCAATCGAAAGAAAAATGACTATAGTTGAAGAGGTAATGGCCCCTAAACTATGTTCTGGGATGAAAGTTACAGCTTCAGTGAAATCCGTTTGCAAATCGGAGTGATAGATTAGAATCTAGTGCCAACGGTAAGTTTTCTATGTTAAACCATTACACCATTGAAAAACTGGTTACGTTTGCAATCGAAAGAAAAATGACTATAGTTGAAGAGGTAATGGCCCCTAAACTATGTTCTGGGATGAAAGTTACAGCTTCAGTGAAATCCGTTTGCAAATCGGAGTGATAGATTAGAATCTAGAGCCAACGGTACGTTTTCTATGTTAAACCATTACACCATTGAAAAACTGGTTACGTTTGCAATCGAAAGAAAAATGACTATAGTTGAAGAGGTAATGGCCCCTAAACTATGTTCTGGGATGAAAGTTACAGCTTCAGTGAAATCCGTTTGCAAATCGGAGTGATAGATTAGAATCTAGAGCCAACGGTACGTTTTCTATGTTAAACCATTACACCATTGAAAAACTGGTTACGTTTGCAATCGAAAGAAAAATGACTATAGTTGAAGAAGTAATGGCCCCTAAACTATGTTCTGGGATGAAAGTTACAGCTTCAGTGAAATCCGTTTGCAAATCGGAGTGATAGATTAGAATCTAGAGCCAACGGTACGTTTTCTATGTTAAACCATTACACCATTGAAAAACTGGTTACGTTTGCAATCGAAAGAAAAATGACTATAGTTGAAGAGGTAATGGCCCCTAAACTATGTTCTGGGATGAAAAATACAGCTTCAGTGAAATCCGTTTGCAATTCGGAGTGATGGATTAGAATCTAGAGCCAACGGTAAGTTTTCTATGTTAAACCATTACACTATTGAAAAACTGGTTACGTTTGCAATCGAAAGAAAAATGACTATAGTTAAAGAGGTAATGGCCCCTAAACTATGTTCTGGGATGAAAAATACAGCTTCAGTGAAATCCGTTTGCAAATCGGAGTGATAGATTAGAATCTAGAGCCAACGGTACGTTTTCTATGTTAAACCATTACACCATTGAAAAACTGGTTACGTTTGCAATCGAAAGAAAAATGACTATAGTTGAAGAGGTAATGGCCCCTAAACTATGTTCTGGGATGAAAGTTACAGCTTCAGTGAAATCCGTTTGCAAATCGGAGTGATAGATTAGAATCTAGAGCCAACGGTAAGTTTTCTATGTTAAACCATTACACCATTGAAAAACTGGTTACGTTTGCAATTGAAAGAAAAATGACTATAGTTGAAGAAGTAATGGCCCCTAAACTATGTTCTGGGATGAAAGTTACAGCTTCAGTGAAATCCGTTTGCAAATCGGAGTGATAGATTAGAATCTAGAGCCAACGGTACGTTTTCTATGTTAAACCATTACACCATTGAAAAACTGGTTACGTTTGCAAGCGAAAGAAAAATGACTATAGTTGAAGAGGTAATGGCCCCTAAACTATGTTCTGGGATGAAAGTTACAGCTTCAGTGAAATCCGTTTGCAAATCGGAGTGATAGATTAGAATCTAGAGCCAACGGTACGTTTTCTATGTTAAACCATTACACCATTGAAAAACTAGTTACGTTTGCAATCGAAAGAAAAATGACTATAGTTGAAGAGGTAATGGCCCCTAAACTATGTTCTGGGATGAAAAATACAGCTTCAGTGAAATCCGTTTGCAAATCGGAGTGATAGATTAGAATCTAGAGCCAACGGTACGTTTTCTATGTTAAACCATTACACCATTGAAAAACTAGTTACGTTTGCAATCGAAAGAAAAATGACTATAGTTGAAGAGGTAATGGCCCCTAAACTATGTTCTGGGATGAAAAATACAGCTTCAGTGAAATCCGTTTGCAAATCGGAGTGATAGATTAGAATCTAGAGCCAACGGTAAGTTTTCTATGTTAAACCATTACACCATTGAAAAACTGGTTACGTTTGCAATTGAAAGAAAAATGACTATAGTTGAAGAAGTAATGGCCCCTAAACTATGTTCTGGGATGAAAGTTACAGCTTCAGTGAAATCCGTTTGCAAATCGGAGTGATAGATTAGAATCTAGAGCCAACGGTACGTTTTCTATGTTAAACCATTACACCATTGAAAAACTGGTTACGTCTGCAATCGAAAGAAAAATGACTATAGTTGAAGAGGTAATGGCCCCTAAACTATGTTCTGGGATGAAAGTTACAGCTTCAGTGAAATCCGTTTGCAAATCGGAGAGATAGATTAGAATCTAGAGCCAACGGTAAGTTTTCTATGTTAAACCATTACACCATTGAAAAACTGGTTTCGTTTGCAAGGGAAAGAAAAATGACTATAGTTGAAGAGGTAATGGCCCCTAAACTATGTTCTGGGATGAAAGTTACAGCTTCAGTGAAATCCGTTTGCAAATCGGAGTGATAGATTAGAATCTAGAGCCAACGGTACGTTTTCTATGTTAAACCATTACACCATTGAAAAACTAGTTACGTTTGCAATCGAAAGAAAAATGACTATAGTTGAAGAGGTAATGGCCCCTAAACTATGTTCTGGGATGAAAAATACAGCTTCAGTGAAATCCGTTTGCAAATCGGAGTGATAGATTAGAATCTAGAGCCAACGGTAAGTTTTCTATGTTAAACCATTACACCATTGAAAAACTGGTTACGTTTGCAATCGAAAGAAAAATGACTATAGTTGAAGAGGTAATGGCCCCTAAACTATGTTCTGGGATGAAAGTTACAGCTTCAGTGAAATCCGTTTGCAAATCGGAGTGATAGATTAGAATCTAGAGCCAACGGTACGTTTTCTATGTTAAACCATTACACCATTGAAAAACTGGTTACGTCTGCAATCGAAAGAAAAATGACTATAGTTGAAGAGGTAATGGCCCCTAAACTATGTTCTGGGATGAAAGTTACAGCTTCAGTGAAATCTGTTTGCAAATCGGAGTGATAGATTAGAATCTAGAGCCAACGGTAAGTTTTCTATGTTAAACCATTACACCATTGAAAAACTGGTTACGTTTGCAATCGAAAGAAAAATGACTATAGTTGAAGAGGTAATGGCCCCTAAACTATGTTCTGGGATGAAAGTTACAGCTTCAGTGAAATCCGTTTGCAAATCGGAGTGATAGATTAGAATCTAGAGCCAACGGTACGTTTTCTATGTTAAACCATTACACCATTGAAAAACTGGTTACGTTTGCAATCGAAAGAAAAATGACTATAGTTGAAGAGGTAATGGCCCCTAAACTATGTTCTGGGATGAAAGTTACAGCTTCAGTGAAATCCGTTTGCAAATCGGAGTGATAGATTAGAATCTAGAGCCAACGGTACGTTTTCTATGTTAAACAATTACACCATTGAAAAACTGGTTACGTTTGCAATCGAAAGAAAAATGACTATAGTTGAAGAAGTAATGGCCCCTAAACTATGTTCTGGGATGAAAGTTACAGCTTCAGTGAAATCCGTTTGCAAATCGGAGTGATAGATTAGAATCTAGAGCCAACGGTACGTTTTCTATGTTAAACCATTACACCATTGAAAAACTGGTTACGTTTGCAATCGAAAGAAAAATGACTATAGTTGAAGAGGTAATGGCCCCTAAACTATGTTCTGGGATGAAAGTTACAGCTTCAGTGAAATCCGTTTGCAAATCGGAGTGATAGATTAGAATCTAGAGCCAACGGTACGTTTTCTATGTTAAACCATTACACCATTGAAAAACTGGTTACGTTTGCAATCGAAAGAAAAATGACTATAGTTGAAGAGGTAATGGCCCCTAAACTATGTTCTGGGATGAAAAATACAGCTTCAGTGAAATCCGTTTGCAAATCGGAGTGATAGATTAGAATCTAGAGCCAACGGTAAGTTTTCTATGTTAAACCATTACACCATTGAAAAACTGGTTACGTTTGCAATCGAAAGAAAAATGACTATAGTTGAAGAGGTAATGGCCCCTAAACTATGTTCTGGGATGAAAAATACAGCTTCAGTGAAATCCGTTTGCAAATCGGAGTGATAGATTAGAATCTAGAGCCAACGGTACGTTTTCTATGTTAAACCATTACACCATTAAAAAACTGGTTACGTTTGCAATCGAAAGAAAAATGACTATAGTTGAAGAGGTAATGGCCCCTAAACTATGTTCTGGGATGAAAGTTACAGCTTCAGTGAAATCCGTTTGCAAATCGGAGTGATAGATTAGAATCTAGAGCCAACGGTAAGTTTTCTATGTTAAACCATTACACCATTGAAAAACTGGTTACGTTTGCAATTGAAAGAAAAATGACTATAGTTGAAGAAGTAATGGCCCCTAAACTATGTTCTGGGATGAAAGTTACAGCTTCAGTGAAATCCGTTTGCAAATCGGAGTGATAGATTAGAATCTAGAGCCAACGGTACGTTTTCTATGTTAAACCATTACACCATTGAAAAACTGGTTACGTTTGCAATCGAAAGAAAAATGACTATAGTTGAAGAAGTAATGGCCCCTAAACTATGTTCTGGGATGAAAGTTACAGCTTCAGTGAAATCCGTTTGCAAATCGGAGTGATAGATTAGAATCTAGAGCCAACGGTACGTTTTCTATGTTAAACCATTACACCATTGAAAAACTGGTTACGTTTGCAATCGAAAGAAAAATGACTATAGTTGAAGAGGTAATGGCCCCTAAACTATGTTCTGGGATGAAAGTTACAGCTTCAGTGAAATCCGTTTGCAAATCGGAGTGATAGATTAGAATCTAGAGCCAACGGTACGTTTTCTATGTTAAACCATTACACCATTGAAAAACTGGTTACGTTTGCAATCGAAAGAAAAATGACTATAGTTGAAGAGGTAATGGCCCCTAAACTATGTTCTGGGATGAAAAATACAGCTTCAGTGAAATCCGTTTGCAATTCGGAGTGATAGATTAGAATCTAGAGCCAACGGTAAGTTTTCTATGTTAAACCATTACACTATTGAAAAACTGGTTACGTTTGCAATCGAAAGAAAAATGACTATAGTTAAAGAGGTAATGGCCCCTAAACTATGTTCTGGGATGAAAAATACAGCTTCAGTGAAATCCGTTTGCAAATCGGAGTGATAGATTAGAATCTAGAGCCAACGGTACGTTTTCTATGTTAAACCATTACACCATTGAAAAACTGGTTACGTTTGCAATCGAAAGAAAAATGACTATAGTTGAAGAGGTAATGGCCCCTAAACTATGTTCTGGGATGAAAGTTACAGCTTCAGTGAAATCCGTTTGCAAATCGGAGTGATAGATTAGAATCTAGAGCCAACGGTAAGTTTTCTATGTTAAACCATTACACCATTGAAAAACTGGTTACGTTTGCAATTGAAAGAAAAATGACTATAGTTGAAGAAGTAATGGCCCCTAAACTATGTTCTGGGATGAAAGTTACAGCTTCAGTGAAATCCGTTTGCAAATCGGAGTGATAGATTAGAATCTAGAGCCAACGGTACGTTTTCTATGTTAAACCATTACACCATTGAAAAACTGGTTACGTTTGCAAGCGAAAGAAAAATGACTATAGTTGAAGAGGTAATGGCCCCTAAACTATGTTCTGGGATGAAAGTTACAGCTTCAGTGAAATCCGTTTGCAAATCGGAGTGATAGATTAGAATCTAGAGCCAACGGTACGTTTTCTATGTTAAACCATTACACCATTGAAAAACTAGTTACGTTTGCAATCGAAAGAAAAATGACTATAGTTGAAGAGGTAATGGCCCCTAAACTATGTTCTGGGATGAAAAATACAGCTTCAGTGAAATCCGTTTGCAAATCGGAGTGATAGATTAGAATCTAGAGCCAACGGTACGTTTTCTATGTTAAACCATTACACCATTGAAAAACTAGTTACGTTTGCAATCGAAAGAAAAATGACTATAGTTGAAGAGGTAATGGCCCCTAAACTATGTTCTGGGATGAAAAATACAGCTTCAGTGAAATCCGTTTGCAAATCGGAGTGATAGATTAGAATCTAGAGCCAACGGTAAGTTTTCTATGTTAAACCATTACACCATTGAAAAACTGGTTACGTTTGCAATTGAAAGAAAAATGACTATAGTTGAAGAAGTAATGGCCCCTAAACTATGTTCTGGGATGAAAGTTACAGCTTCAGTGAAATCCGTTTGCAAATCGGAGTGATAGATTAGAATCTAGAGCCAACGGTACGTTTTCTATGTTAAACCATTACACCATTGAAAAACTGGTTACGTCTGCAATCGAAAGAAAAATGACTATAGTTGAAGAGGTAATGGCCCCTAAACTATGTTCTGGGATGAAAGTTACAGCTTCAGTGAAATCCGTTTGCAAATCGGAGAGATAGATTAGAATCTAGAGCCAACGGTAAGTTTTCTATGTTAAACCATTACACCATTGAAAAACTGGTTTCGTTTGCAAGGGAAAGAAAAATGACTATAGTTGAAGAGGTAATGGCCCCTAAACTATGTTCTGGGATGAAAGTTACAGCTTCAGTGAAATCCGTTTGCAAATCGGAGTGATAGATTAGAATCTAGAGCCAACGGTACGTTTTCTATGTTAAACCATTACACCATTGAAAAACTAGTTACGTTTGCAATCGAAAGAAAAATGACTATAGTTGAAGAGGTAATGGCCCCTAAACTATGTTCTGGGATGAAAAATACAGCTTCAGTGAAATCCGTTTGCAAATCGGAGTGATAGATTAGAATCTAGAGCCAACGGTAAGTTTTCTATGTTAAACCATTACACCATTGAAAAACTGGTTACGTTTGCAATCGAAAGAAAAATGACTATAGTTGAAGAGGTAATGGCCCCTAAACTATGTTCTGGGATGAAAGTTACAGCTTCAGTGAAATCCGTTTGCAAATCGGAGTGATAGATTAGAATCTAGAGCCAACGGTACGTTTTCTATGTTAAACCATTACACCATTGAAAAACTGGTTACGTCTGCAATCGAAAGAAAAATGACTATAGTTGAAGAGGTAATGGCCCCTAAACTATGTTCTGGGATGAAAGTTACAGCTTCAGTGAAATCCGTTTGCAAATCGGAGTGATAGATTAGAATCTAGAGCCAACGGTAAGTTTTCTATGTTAAACCATTACACCATTGAAAAACTGGTTACGTTTGCAATCGAAAGAAAAATGACTATAGTTGAAGAGGTAATGGCCCCTAAACTATGTTCTGGGATGAAAGTTACAGCTTCAGAGAAATCCGTTTGCAAATCGGAGTGATAGATTAGAATCTAGAGCCAACGGTACGTTTTCTATGTTAAACCATTACACCATTGAAAAACTGGTTACGTTTGCAATCGAAAGAAAAATGACTATAGTTGAAGAGGTAATGGCCCCTAAACTATGTTCTGGGATGAAAGTTACAGCTTCAGTGAAATCCGTTTGCAAATCGGAGTGATAGATTAGAATCTAGAGCCAACGGTACGTTTTCTATGTTAAACCATTACACCATTGAAAAACTGGTTACGTTTGCAATCGAAAGAAAAATGACTATAGTTGAAGAAGTAATGGCCCCTAAACTATGTTCTGGGATGAAAGTTACAGCTTCAGTGAAATCCGTTTGCAAATCGGAGTGATAGATTAGAATCTAGAGCCAACGGTACGTTTTCTATGTTAAACCATTACACCATTGAAAAACTGGTTACGTTTGCAATCGAAAGAAAAATGACTATAGTTGAAGAGGTAATGGCCCCTAAACTATGTTCTGGGATGAAAGTTACAGCTTCAGTGAAATCCGTTTGCAAATCGGAGTGATAGATTAGAATCTAGAGCCAACGGTACGTTTTCTATGTTAAACCATTACACCATTGAAAAACTGGTTACGTTTGCAATCGAAAGAAAAATGACTATAGTTGAAGAGGTAATGGCCCCTAAACTATGTTCTGGGATGAAAAATACAGCTTCAGTGAAATCCGTTTGCAAATCGGAGTGATAGATTAGAATCTAGAGCCAACGGTAAGTTTTCTATGTTAAACCATTACACCATTGAAAAACTGGTTACGTTTGCAATCGAAAGAAAAATGACTATAGTTGAAGAGGTAATGGCCCCTAAACTATGTTCTGGGATGAAAAATACAGCTTCAGTGAAATCCGTTTGCAAATCGGAGTGATAGATTAGAATCTAGAGCCAACGGTACGTTTTCTATGTTAAACCATTACACCATTGAAAAACTGGTTACGTTTGCAATCGAAAGAAAAATGACTATAGTTGAAGAGGTAATGGCCCCTAAACTATGTTCTGGGATGAAAGTTACAGCTTCAGTGAAATCCGTTTGCAAATCGGAGTGATAGATTAGAATCTAGAGCCAACGGTAAGTTTTCTATGTTAAACCATTACACCATTGAAAAACTGGTTACGTTTGCAATTGAAAGAAAAATGACTATAGTTGAAGAAGTAATGGCCCCTAAACTATGTTCTGGGATGAAAGTTACAGCTTCAGTGAAATCCGTTTGCAAATCGGAGTGATAGATTAGAATCTAGAGCCAACGGTACGTTTTCTATGTTAAACCATTACACCATTGAAAAACTGGTTACGTTTGCAAGCGAAAGAAAAATGACTATAGTTGAAGAGGTAATGGCCCCTAAACTATGTTCTGGGATGAAAGTTACAGCTTCAGTGAAATCCGTTTGCAAATCGGAGTGATAGATTAGAATCTAGAGCCAACGGTACGTTTTGTATGTTAAACCATTACAGCATTGAAAAACTAGTTACGTTTGCAATCGAAAGAAAAATGACTATAGTTGAAGAGGTAATGGCCCCTAAACTATGTTCTGGGATGAAAAATACAGCTTCAGTGAAATCCGTTTGCAAATCGGAGTGATAGATTAGAATCTAGAGCCAACGGTACGTTTTCTATGTTAAACCATTACACCATTGAAAAACTAGTTACGTTTGCAATCGAAAGAAAAATGACTATAGTTGAAGAGGTAATGGCCCCTAAACTATGTTCTGGGATGAAAAATACAGCTTCAGTGAAATCCGTTTGCAAATCGGAGTGATAGATTAGAATCTAGAGCCAACGGTAAGTTTTCTATGTTAAACCATTACACCATTGAAAAACTGGTTACGTTTGCAATCGAAAGAAAAATGACTATAGTTGAAGAGGTAATGGCCCCTAAACTATGTTCTGGGATGAAAGTTACAGCTTCAGTGAAATCCGTTTGCAAATCGGAGTGATAGATTAGAATCTAGAGCCAACGGTACGTTTTCTATGTTAAACCATTACACCATTGAAAAACTGGTTATGTCTGCAATCGAAAGAAAAATGACTATAGTTGAAGAGGTAATGGCCCCTAAACTATGTTCTGGGATGAAAGTTACAGCTTCAGTGAAATCCGTTTGCAAATCGGAGTGATAGATTAGAATCTAGAGCCAACTGTACGTTTTCTATGTTAAACCATTACACCATTGAAAAACTGGTTACGTCTGCAATCGAAAGAAAAATGACTATAGTTGAAGAGGTAATGGCCCCTAAACTATGTTCTGGGATGAAAGTTACAGCTTCAGTGAAATCCGTTTGCAAATCGGAGTGATAGATTAGAATCTAGAGCCAACGGTACGTTTTCTATGTTAAACCATTACACCATTGAAAAACTAGTTACGTTTGCAATCGAAAGAAAAATGACTATAGTTGAAGAGGTAATGGCCCCTAAACTATGTTCTGGGATGAAAAATACAGCTTCAGTGAAATCCGTTTGCAAATCGGAGTGATAGATTAGAATCTAGAGCCAACGGTACATTTTCTATGTTAAACCATTACACCATTGAAAAACTGGTTACGTTTGCAATCGAAAGAAAAATGACTATAGTTGAAGAGGTAATGGCCCCTAAACTATGTTCTGGGATGAAAAATACAGCTTCAGTAATATCCGTTTGCAAATCGGAGTGATAGATTAGAATCTAGAGCCAACGGTACGTTTTCTATGTTAAACCATTACACCATTGAAAAACTGGTTACGTTTGCAATCGAAAGAAAAATGACTATAGTTGAAGAGGTAATGGCCCCTAAACTATGTTCTGGGATGAAAAATACAGCTTCAGTGAAATCCGTTTGCAAATCGGAGTGATAGATTAGAATCTAGAGCCAACGGTACGTTTTCTATGTTAAACCATTACACCATTGAAAAACTGGTTACGTCTGCAATCGAAAGAAAAATGACTATAGTTGAAGAGGTAATTGCCCCTAAACTATGTTCTGGGATGAAAGTTACAGCTTCAGTGAAATCCGTTTGCAAATCGGAGTGATAGATTAGAATCTAGAGCCAACGGTACGTTTTCTATGTTAAACCATTACACCATTGAAAAACTGGTTACGTTTGCAATCGAAAGAAAAATGACTATAGTTGAAGAGGTAATGGCCCCTAAACTATGTTCTGGGATGAAAAATACAGCTTCAGTGAAATCCGTTTGCAAATCGGAGTGATAGATTAGAATCTAGAGCCAACGGTACGTTTTCTATGTTAAACCATTACACCATTGAAAAACTGGTTACGTTTGCAATCGAAAGAAAAATGACTATAGTTGAAGAGGTAATGGCCCCTAAACTATGTTCTGGGATGAAAAATACAGCTTCAGTAAAATCCGTTTGCAAATCGGAGTGATAGATTAGAATCTAGAGCCAACGGTACGTTTTCTATGTTAAACCATTACACCATTGAAAAACTGGTTACGTTTGCAATCGAAAGAAAAATGACTATAGTTGAAGAGGTAATGGCCCCTAAACTATGTTCTGGGATGAAAAATACAGCTTCAATGAAATCCGTTTGCAAATCGGAGTGATAGATTAGAATCTAGAGCCAACGGTACGTTTTCTATGTTAAACCATTACACCATTGAAAAACTGGTTACGTCTGCAATCGAAAGAAAAATGACTATAGTTGAAGAGGTAATTGCCCCTAAACTATGTTCTGGGATGAAAGTTACAGCTTCAGTGAAATCCGTTTGCAAATCGGAGTGATAGATTAGAATCTAGAGCCAACGGTACGTTTTCTATGTTAAACCATTACACCATTGAAAAACTGGTTACGTTTGCAATCGAAAGAAAAATGACTATAGTTGAAGAGGTAATGGCCCCTAAACTATGTTCTGGGATGAAAAATACAGCTTCAGTGAAATCCGTTTGCAAATCGGAGTGATAGATTAGAATCTAGAGCCAACGGTACGTTTTCTATGTTAAACCATTACACCATTGAAAAACTAGTTATGTTTGCAATCGAAAGAAAAATGACTATAGTTGAAGAGGTAATGGCCCCTAAACTATGTTCTGGGATGAAAAATACAGCTTCAGTGAAATCCGTTTGCAAATCGGAGTAATAGATTAGAATCTAGAGCCAACGGTACGTTTTCTATGTTAAACCATTACACCATTGAAAAACTGGTTACGTTTGCAATCGAAAGAAAAATGACTATAGTTGAAGAGGTAATGGCCCCTAAACTATGTTCTGGGATGAAAAATACAGCTTCAGTGAAATCCGTTTGCAAATCGGAGTGATAGATTAGAATCTAGAGCCAACGGTACGTTTTCTATGTTAAACCATTACACCATTGAAAAACTGGTTACGTCTGCAATCGAAAGAAAAATGACTATAGTTGAAGAGGTAATGGCCCCTAAACTATGTTCTGGGATGAAAAATACAGCTTCAGTGAAATCCGTTTGCAAATCGGAGTGATAGATTAGAATCTAGAGCCAACGGTACGTTTTCTATGTTAAACCATTACACCATTGAAAAACTGGTTACGTTTGCAATCGAAAGAAAAATGACTATAGTTGAAGAGGTAATGGCCCCTAAACTATGTTCTGGGATGAAAAATACAGCTTCAGTAAAATCCGTTTGCAAATCGGAGTGATAGATTAGAATCTAGAGCCAACGGTACGTTTTCTATGTTAAACCATTACACCATTGAAAAACTGGTTACGTTTGCAATCGAAAGAAAAATGACTATAGTTGAAGAGGTAATGGCCCCTAAACTATGTTCTGGGATGAAAAATACAGCTTCAGTGAAATCCGTTTGCAAATCGGAGTGATAGATTAGAATCTAGAGCCAACGGTACGTTTTCTATGTTAAACCATTACACCATTGAAAAACTGGTTACGTTTGCAATCGAAAGAAAAATGACTATAGTTGAAGAGGTAATGGCCCCTAAACTATGTTCTGGGATGAAAAATACAGCTTCAGTGAAATCCGTTTGCAAATCGGAGTGATAGATTAGAATCTAGAGCCAACGGTACGTTTTCTATGTTAAACCATTACACCTTTGAAAAACTGGTTACGTCTGCAATAGAAAGAAAAATGACTATAGTTGAAGAGGTAATTGCCCCTAAACTATGTTCTGGGATGAAAGTTACAGCTTCAGTGAAATCCGTTTGCAAATCGGAGTGATAGATTAGAATCTAGAGCCAACGGTACGTTTTCTATGTTAAACCATTACACCATTGAAAAACTGGTTACGTTTGCAATCGAAAGAAAAATGACTATAGTTGAAGAGGTAATGGCCCCTAAACTATGTTCTGGGATGAAAAATACAGCTTCAGTGAAATCCGTTTGCAAATCGGAGTGATAGATTAGAATCTAGAGCCAACGGTACGTTTTCTATGTTAAACCATTACACCATTGAAAAACTGGTTACGTTTGCAATCGAAAGAAAAATGACTATAGTTGAAGAGGTAATGGCCCCTAAACTATGTTCTGGGATGAAAAATACAGCTTCAGTAAAATCCGTTTGCAAATCGGAGTGATAGATTAGAATCTAGAGCCAACGGTACGTTTTCTATGTTAAACCATTACACCATTGAAAAACTGGTTACGTTTGCAATCGAAAGAAAAATGACTATAGTTGAAGAGGTAATGGCCCCTAAACTATGTTCTGGGATGAAAAATACAGCTTCAATGAAATCCGTTTGCAAATCGGAGTGATAGATTAGAATCTAGAGCCAACGGTACGTTTTCTATGTTAAACCATTACACCATTGAAAAACTGGTTACGTCTGCAATCGAAAGAAAAATGACTATAGTTGAAGAGGTAATTGCCCCTAAACTATGTTCTGGGATGAAAGTTACAGCTTCAGTGAAATCCGTTTGCAAATCGGAGTGATAGATTAGAATCTAGAGCCAACGGTACGTTTTCTATGTTAAACCATTACACCATTGAAAAACTGGTTACGTTTGCAATCGAAAGAAAAATGACTATAGTTGAAGAGGTAATGGCCCCTAAACTATGTTCTGGGATGAAAAATACAGCTTCAGTGAAATCCGTTTGCAAATCGGAGTGATAGATTAGAATCTAGAGCCAACGGTACGTTTTCTATGTTAAACCATTACACCATTGAAAAACTAGTTATGTTTGCAATCGAAAGAAAAATGACTATAGTTGAAGAGGTAATGGCCCCTGAACTATGTTCTGGGATGAAAAATACAGCTTCAGTGAAATCCATTTGCAAATCGGAGTGATAGATTAGAATCTAGAGCCAACGGTAAGTTTTCTATGTTAAACCATTACACCATTGAAAAACTGGTTACGTTTGCAATCGAAAGAAAAATGACTATAGTTGAAGAGGTAATGGCCCCTAAACTATGTTCTGGGATGAAAGTTACAGCTTCAGTGAAATCCGTTTGCAAATCGGAGTGATAGATTAGAATCTAGAGCCAACGGTACGTTTTCTATGTTAAACCATTACACCATTGAAAAACTGGTTACGTCTGCAATCGAAAGAAAAATGACTATAGTTGAAGAGGTAATGGCCCCTAAACTATGTTCTGGGATGAAAGTTACAGCTTCAGTGAAATCCGTTTGCAAATCGGAGTGATAGATTAGAATCTAGAGCCAACGGTAAGTTTTCTATGTTAAACCGTTACACCATTGAAAAACTGGTTACGTTTGCAATCGAAAGAAAAATGACTATAGTTGAAGAGGTAATGGCCCCTAAACTATGTTCTGGGATGAAAGTTACAGCTTCAGTGAAATCCGTTTGCAAATCGGAGTGATAGATTAGAATCTAGAGCCAACGGTACGTTTTCTATGTTAAACCATTACACCATTGAAAAACTGGTTACGTTTGCAATCGAAAGAAAAATGACTATAGTTGAAGAGGTAATGGCCCCTAAACTATGTTCTGGGATGAAAGTTACAGCTTCAGTGAAATCCGTTTGCAAATCAGAGTGATAGATTAGAATCTAGAGCCAACGGTACGTTTTCTATGTTAAACCATTACACCATTGAAAAACTGGTTACGTTTGCAATCGAAAGAAAAATGACTATAGTTGAAGAGGTAATGGCCCCTAAACTATGTTCTGGGATGAAAGTTACAGCTTCAGTGAAATCCGTTTGCAAATCGGAGTGATAGATTAGAATCTAGAGCCAACGGTACGTTTTCTATGTTAAACCATTACACCATTGAAAAACTGGTTACGTTTGCAATCGAAAGAAAAATGACTATAGTTGAAGAGGTAATGGCCCCTAAACTATGTTCTGGGATGAAAAATACAGCTTCAGTGAAATCCGTTTGCAAATCGGAGTGATAGATTAGAATCTAGAGCCAACGGTACGTTTTATATGTTAAACCATTACACCATTGAAAAACTGGTTACGTTTGCAATTGAAAGAAAAATGACTATAGTTGAAGAAGTAGTGGCCCCTAAACTATGTTCTGGGATGAAAGTTACAGCTTCAGTGAAATCCGTTTGCAAATCGGAGTGATAGATTAGAATCTAGAGCCAACGGTAAGTTTTCTATGTTAAACCATTACACCATTGAAAAACTGGTTACGTTTGCAATTCGAAAGAAAAATGACTATAGTTGAAGAGGTAATGGCCCCTAAACTATGTTCTGGGATGAAAGTTACAGCTTCAGTGAAATCCGTTTGCAAATCGGAGTGATAGATTAGAATCTAGAGCCAACGGTACGTTTTCTATGTTAAACCATTACACCATTGAAAAACTGGTTTCGTTTGCAATCACAAGAAAAATGACTATAGTTGAAGAGGTAATGGCCCCTAAACTATGTTCTGGGATGAAAAATACAGCTTCAGTGAAATCCGTTTGCAAATCGGAGTGATAGATTAGAATCTAGAGCCAACGGTAAGTTTTCTATGTTAAACCATTACACCATTGAAAAACTGGTTACGTCTGCAATCGAAAGAAAAATGACTATAGTTGAAGAGGTAATGGCCCCTAAACTATGTTCTGGGATGAAAGTTACAGCTTCAGTGAAATCTGTTTGCAAATCGGAGTGATAGATTAGAATCTAGAGCCAACGGTACGTTTTCTATGTTAAACCATTACACCATTGAAAAACTGGTTACGTTTGCAATCGAAAGAAAAATGACTATAGTTGAAGAGGTAATGGCCCCTAAACTATGTTCTGGGATGAAAAATACAGCTTCAGTGAAATCCGTTTGCAAATCGGAGTGATAGATTAGAATCTAGAGCCAATGGTAAGTTTTCTATGTTAAACCATTACACCATTGAAAAACTGGTTACGTTTGCAATCGAAAGAAAAATGACTATAGTTGAAGAGGTAATGGCCCCTAAACTATGTTCTGGGATGAAAAATACAGCTTCAGTGAAATCCGTTTGCAAATCGGAGTGATAGATTAGAATCTAGAGCCAACGGTAAGTTTTCTATGTTAAACCATTACACCATTGAAAAACTGGTTACGTTTGCAATCGAAAGAAAAATGACTATAGTTGAAGAGGTAATGGCCCCTAAACTATGTTCTGGGATGAAAAATACAGTTTCAGTGAAATCCGTTTGCAAATCGGAGTGATAGATTAGAATCTAGAGCCAATGGTACGTTTTCTATGGTAAACCACTACACCATTGAAAAACTGGTTACGTTTGCAATCGAAAGAAAAATTACTATAGTTGAAGAGGTAATGGCCCCTAAACTATGTTCTGGGATGAAAAATACAGCTTCAGTAAAATCCGTTTGCAAATCGGAGTGATAGATTAGAATCTAGAGCCAACGGTACGTTTTCTATGTTAAACCATTACACCATTGAAAAACTAGTTACGTTTGCAATCGAAAGAAAAATGACTATAGTTGAAGAGGTAATGGCCCCTAAACTATGTTTTGGGATGAAAAATACAGCTTCAGTGAAATCCGTTTGCAAATCGGAGTGATAGATTAGAATCTAGAGCCAACGGTACGTTTTCTATGTTAAACCATTACACCATTGAAAAACTGGTTACGTTTGCAATCAAAAGAAAAATGACTATAGTTGAAGAGGTAATGGCCCCTAAACTATGTTCTGGGATGAAAGTTACAGCTTCAGTGAAATCCGTTTGCAAATCAGAGTGATAGATTAGAATCTAGAGCCAACGGTACGTTTTCTATGTTAAACCATTACACCATTGAAAAACTGGTTACGTTTGCAATCGAAAGAAAAATGACTATAGTTGAAGAGGTAATGGCCCCTAAACTATGTTCTGGGATGAAAAATACAGCTTCAGTGAAATCCGTTTGCAAATCGGAGTGATAGATTAGAATCTAGAGCCAACGGTAAGTTTTCTATGTTAAACCATTACACCATTGAAAAACTGGTTACGTTTGCAATCGAAAGAAAAATGACGGGGGCGCTAGAGAGGCGCTGCAGGAGGAAGATGTCTTTCCTGTGAGCTCCTGTTTTCCATCCGGATTAAGACCCTTTATGGAGGACTGAACGGGGCATGAAGCATATCCCCTGAAAGCTGAGCACCCCAGCAATGCAAAGATCGCCTCAACAATACCCCCTGAGAAGCAGACAGAGCATACGACCCCTGCATTCCCCGCTGAAGTTCAAGAGAAATTTTTCAAAGATGGCCGACCAGGCCCAGCGTGGATCTGCATCACCGCTCCACACACCATCTCCACAGCAAGATGTACTACAGGCCACCTACAGCCCGGACCCTCCCCAGCAGCTACCCGCACAAGCAGCACCCATATCGGGAATGGCCATAACAGGTATGTCCGGAGAGGAGCTGATCGCGCTTATGCAAAAAATGTTCCGTACGGAACTCCGTATTGCGGTGGCGGAATTATCCCAGCAAATTACGGAAATTGGCCAGAGGGTCAATGCGCTAGAAACCCAAGCAGATGAGATTGTGGGGGCCCTTAATCAAGACAGGGTGGTCCTAGATACTCATGATGATCGACTAGATGCCCATGAAGAGAAGTTAGAGGATCTAGAAAATAGAAGCAGGCGTGCAAATATCCGCATTCGGGGTTTACCCGAATCATGCACGGAAATCGAGGACACTGCGGCCAAGCTATTTGAAACAATACTGCCAGCAGATGAGGCACAGGCAATGCGGATAATCCGTATCCATCGGGCAGTAGCTAAACCACGCAATCCGGATCTGCCCAGAGACATTATAGCTAAGCTCTCTGCTGAGGACTTCCGTGACAAGATACTGCTGGCAGCACGCGACCGAGATCATCTACCCGGTGTCCCGTCATCTGTGCAGCTCTTTGCCGATCTGGCTCCTGCTACCATAGCAAAACGAAGAAATCTAAGGCCTTACACGCTGGCCCTTCAGAAGAAATCAATCAGGTACAAATGGGGGTTCCCCTTTCTTCTTACATTCAAGGTGGGGGGTAAACTTTATAACTGTAAGACCGCGGACGAGGCCGCGGCTGCACTAAATGAAGCCATTATTCCTTTCACTTTGCCTCCACCTCCGAAGCAACCAGCGAAGGAACAGAGACCCCAAAAGCTTCCAAAGGCCTGGAACACTGTAGGGGGCTCAAGGTTTCGCCCGAGGCAACTTGCTTTGGAAATGGGACCCCCAACTTCATGAATATCGATTTCTCCTGATAAAAGAGATCTTTCTGTTAATTGAGATTGGGCCCCTTTATGATGTTGGGCCCAATGTCTCTGTTACCTTAAGAATATTAAGTCACCGAACTGATTGGACTCTTATCTTATGATCCTGATGGTGTTGGATATGATACAGACTGTTTGTATACTATAAGACTATACACTGTCCTACCAGATAAGTATCAGTTTCAGGTGATATACGATATGATGTTGGACCCAATATCGGTGTCACAGTGCAGTGATCTGCTCACAAATCCTCTTGATAAAAGAGATCTTTCTGTTATTTGATATTGGGCCCCTTTATGATGTTGGGCCCAATGTCTATGTTACCTTAAGAATATTAAGTCACCGAACTGATTGGACTCTCATCTTACGATCCTGATGGTATTGGATATTATACAGACTGTTTGTATGATATTAGACTATACACTGTCCTATCAGATAAGTATCAGTTTCAGGTGATATAAGAGAGTTAAAATGGTTTAAAATTAAGAAAAGGTTGTTTATTATTCATGTACTATAGCTGTTTATGATAAATAACACCCACTAAGCATAACATATTTCTGATATAAATGCCCCTTCCCTGGTCCTCCTTCATGATTATATATACGTTTCCTTGGAGGTCCGGGTGGAAAACCATAGTTGTCCCCCAGTTTCAAATGCCAGTCGGGGAGTCTATCTTTTGTTGGGCTCTCCTGCTCGCATTGTGTTTGCACCATTGTGCAGTTCTTTTCTATTACATTTACAGTTTAGCAAAAATTTATAAGAGATTCACAGGCCCGCCTGGTGAGAAGGGCCCACGAACTATACCTTTACCACTATGTAGATTGTACTTAAAAGGAGAGGAGGAAAGGTCCGCACCCTCGGACACCGGAGACTTTCACTATTATTACCTAAAATTTGAAGTATGGCCACCAGACCGTTTAACGTAATCACTCATAACGTCAGGGGATTTAACTCCCCGCAAAAGAGACGAAAAGCATTTACTTTCTATGCACAATCCCAACCCGATATTATTGCTATACAAGAAACTCACTTCTCAACAAATTCTTGCCCAAAAACCTTTCACAAAAATTATACTAGAGTCTTTATGTCAAATTATCATAAAAAACAGAGAGGAGTAGCCACCTTTTTGTCTAACTCCTTACCATTCGATCTAACCTCTCAAATTATAGACGACCAGGGTACGTATAACATCATCATAGGAAACATACAAAATGGAAGCTTATGTTTAGTTAATATGTATGCCCCACCAAATTTAGTTACTGCAACTATTACCAAGGTCTCGGAAATTCTCTTGACACTAAAATATGATTCCCTGATCTGGCTTGGGGACTTCAATTTAGCTCCAAATGATACCCTGGACAAGACACTTCCAGAGCGACCATCTGAGGCCAAAAAGAATAGGGATTACTTTGATAATATACTTAAGCAACATTCACTAGTGGACACCTGGCGCGAACACAATGGAGCGAGGAGGGGGTTTTCATACTACTCAGCTCCCCACAATTCATACTCAAGGATTGACCTGCTCCTCGTCTCTGCCCAATCCATATCTAACATGGCTTACTCAAGACATTTATTATGCTCTTGGTCGGATCATGACCCAGTTCTGACATCTATGACCTCTTTGCTTCCAAAAACACAAAGGGCACCATGGAGACTTAATGAAAAGCTTTTACATAACCCAGAGATCTGTGGCCAGGTTGATGAGGTATTAAATAATTATTTTACTGAAAATGCCACCCCAGAGGTTACACCTGCTATTTGTTGGATGGCCCACAAAGCTGTAGTTAGAGGCCACTTTATAAAAATAGCCGCCAAACATAAAAGAGAGAGGGGGATTGTAATCTCCAACCTGGAGCACAAAATTGCCACATTACATTACGCTAACCAGAGTAAACCTACAAAGTACCTTATTAAACAAATACAAGATTTAAATGTTCAGCTGGAAGCCATTCTGAATTCAGAATGTGAAAAGGCCATAAGTTGGACTAATGCAAAAGCATATGACCAGTTAAATAAACCTAACAGGTGGTTGGCACAGAGGTTGAGGTCGCAGCAATCGATAAATAGAATAATTAGGATCCAGGACGCAAAGGGTAAAGTAACATCCAATCCAGATAAGATCTACGAGACATTTCTGAAATATTACCAACAACTATATAAGGATGATGACCCAGAGGGGGCAGCAGAGGATAGGAACACATTTTTAAATCACACACTACACAAAACTCTGTCCCCAATAACGGTCACACAGCTAAATCAAAACATCACCAAGGAGGAGTTGAGGGAAGCTATTAAAAAAACAAAAAACGCAAAGTCCCCTGGCCCTGATGGCCTAACGGCATTGTACTACAAGAAGTTTGAGCACACCTTAGCGCCCCACCTACTTAACCTCTTTAATTCTATAATGAAAGGCCACTCTCCCCCTCAAGAATTTTTAGCATCTTCGATTGTGGTGATCCCGAAACCAAATAGAGACCCCCTGGTAGCAAAAAATTACCGTCCTATTTCCCTTTTAGGGGTGGATTACAAGTTATTTACCGCCATTCTGGCAGCCAGACTCAATAAAATTTTACCTGCTTTGATACATAGGGACCAGGTGGGGTTTATTCCATTTCGACAAGCATCGGATAATATAAGAAAAATTATAGATATACAACATTATGCGAACAGGTCTTCTTCGTGCCTGGCTGTTTTGGCCCTGGACATGGAGAAGGCCTTTGATCTCATCAAATGGCCCTACATGGTCTCGGTCCTACAAAAATATGGGTTCATGGGCAATTATCTTGACGCTATCAGAGTCCTCTATTCAGTACCTACAGCCTCTTTAAAAATGCCAGCGGTCAGCAGGGTGTCATTCCCAATCCAGAGAGGGACGAGGCAGGGGTGCCCCTTGTCTCCAGCACTCTTTGCCTTGATGATCGAACCTCTGGCTGAAATGATTCGTAGAACATCTGATATAAATGGAGTCACTATTGGCTCACGAGAATATAAATTATCACTGTTTGCAGATGACATCCTGCTGACCTTAACATCCCCTCGACTTTCTGTTCCGACTCTCTTAAAAGTTATTGACAGATTTTCCCTCTTCTCTGGCTTTAAATTAAATCTAGAGAAATCGGAACTAATGCTTTCTAATACTAGTACTAGAGAGGGACTGGAGTTGGCTCGCTCGTTGGGTCTCCAGTATCAGCCCAGATATCTTAAATATTTAGGTATAAATCTGACCATTGACCCATTGAAATTATATGACCAAAATTATCCTGCTATGATCAGAAAGCTATCCAATGACCTGGAAATATGGAATAATTATCCAATATCCCTCTTGGGGAGAGTCACCTCAGTTAGGATGACTTTGTTGCCACGAATCTTATATCTATTTAGAGTATTGCCAATCCCAGTGAAAAAAGGCACGTTAGGACGTTTGCAAAAACAAATCCAACAATTCATTTGGAGAAAGCGCAAGGCCCGCATCAAATACACAACTCTCGCCAGGCCACGGGATATGGGAGGCCTAAACGCCCCGATCTTGGTTAATTACTACTATGCAGCCCAACTGGCACAATTGGCCCTAGCGAATTCACAATTTAATATACCCAGATGGGTGGAGCTGGAGTCGGATCTGCTCGGCCCCTCCTCTCTCAAAGGATTAATGTGGTCTAGGTCAATTCATCCCAATGTCATTAGGAAAAAGGCCCCGGTGGCAGCTCACTCTCTAGGGGTTTGGGCTAAGCTAAGATTTCATCACTCCTTACAGTCACCAATATCTTGTATGACTAACATATTTAAAAATCCTGATTTCCCGCGGGGCCTTCACCCACAGAAGTTCAAATGGTGGATCACTAATGGCTTTACCACCTTAGGTAAATTTACGTCCCACTTCAAACTCGCATCACCTACGCATTTTAGCAAGGATAAAAATGTCCCGTACGAAGAACTAGAGAACCTTACAGTGATTTTTAGGTATCTCCGATCACTCGATAGAGGAGAAGAAATATTGACGTATACTCCATTCGAGAGTAAATGCAAAAATCAGGCCATGGCCAGAGGACTAGTTTCAGACCTTTACATTACTATCTGCCACACTAATCTCACAACAAAACTTAAGGTTCAAGAAGACTGGGAGCGGGAATGTAATATCCCACTTTCGGATGCTAGATGGGCTCATTGCTGCTCTGTTCTCACGAGGGGCTCACTGTTCTTTTCATCAATTGAAACATCTTTAAAATTGTTCCATAGAACATATTATACACCTGCCAGAATGAGCAAATTTTATCATGACATGACTGATTTATGCTTTAGAAATTGCGAGCTAAAAGGAGATCTATGGCACACATGGTGGGAATGCCCAATTGCACAGCGTTATTGGAGGGCTATTTGGAATAGGCTATCCTTGATGTTGGGCAGGCAGCTCCCTTTTGATCCAACTGTGGCCCTTCTTGGGAATAGACCTGAGTCAGTTATACATCCGAACCACAAACTTATTCAGTTTGTGATGGCACAGGCTAAAAGACACCTAGCCTCGCATTGGAAGCAACCCCTCCTGTCCGTGGATGATGTCTTTAGAGACCTGAATAACACAATGCTCTCAGAACATATAAGGGCCAAGGTAACAGATAGGCTCGAAAACTTTTTCAAAATATGGGACCCATGGATCCTCTACCAGGATAATCAAGGTTTAAGATATACCCTTCACACATTTTGATTCCCCTGACGTACTTCATCTATACTGTGGACGAAGTCTGGTGTCTAGGGTTGGGTGTGGCCTCCTTCTCCTAAGAGAATGCAGATTAGTGGTTTAGCGAGTTATTAAGAATTTTCTCACCGTTTTCCTTTCCCTAACCCCCCCTTTTTTCTTTTCCTAGCTTTACCTAAGCCCTCCCCAGGAGTGACCCATTGGCATGATGTGGCAAACCCACTCATGGATCCTCCTTTACCCTTCCAAATTCCCTTACCCTTCCCCCTTTATTCTCCCTTTTCCCTGGTCTTCCCTTCCCTTTCCCAAATAAATTATAAGAGCTATGGACAAAATCTATCTATAAGTATACTTTCCATGATATGAGAAATGTCCACAATGTTTTATGGAAACTAATATACTGATGCTATCTTATGCAACACCCCATGTGTGGGGTCATTTTGATTTATGTTATCTGTGTACTGTTTCTTGTGCTTAATAAAAACCCTTGAAACGAAACGAAAGAAAAATGACTATAGTTGAAGAGGTAATGGCCCCTAAACTATGTTCTGGGATGAAAAATACAGCTTCAGTGAAATCCGTTTGCAAATCGGAGTGATAGATTAGAATCTAGAGCCAACGGTAAGTTTTCTATGTTAAACCATTACACCATTGAAAAACTGGTTACGTTTTTGCAATCGAAAGAAAAATGACTATAGTTGAAGAGGTAATGGCCCCTAAACTATGTTCTGGGATGAAAAATACAGCTTCAGTGAAATCCGTTTGCAAATCGGAGTGATAGATTAGAATCTAGAGCCAACGGTAAGTTTTCTATGTTAAACCATTACACCATTGAAAAACTGGTTACGTTTGCAATCGAAAGAAAAATGACTATAGTTGAAGAGGTAATGGCCCCTAAACTATGTTCTGGGATGAAAAATACAGCTTTAGTGAAATCCGTTTGCAAATCGGAGTGATAGATTAGAATCTAGAGCCAACGGTACGTTTTCTATGTTAAACCATTACACCATTGAAAAACTGGTTACGTCTGCAATTGAAAGAAAAATGACTATAGTTGAAGAGGTAATGGCCCCTAAACTATGTTCTGGGATGAAAGTTACAGCTTCAGTGAAATCCGTTTGCAAATCGGAGTGATAGATTAGAATCTAGAGCCAACGGTAAGTTTTCTATGTTAAACCATTACACCATTGAAAAACTGGTTACGTTTGCAATCGAAAGAAAAATGACTATAGTTGAAGAGGTAATGGCCCCTAAACTATGTTCTGGGATGAAAAATACAGCTTCAGTGAAATCCGTTTGCAAATCGGAGTGATAGATTAGAATCTAGAGGCAACGGTAAGTTTTCTATGTTAAACCAATTCCAATGTTTTTTATTGAAAAATTTTTGAAAAACATTTTACAGAAATAAAATAATGTGGTTAGAGCAGTGTACAAGTTATGACAATAGTACAGTATATTGATTAGGTAGGTAATGAAATACATAATCAAAAAGCATTGACAGATATTATAAAGAAGTTACTTTCAGATATGCATAAGATCTAGAGGATTTTGTGTTTTATTATCAATTTTTATTATGCATCAGTAAAAATGAAGTTGAAGAAAATAATTAGTCTATACTCAATACTCAATCAAACCTGTAAGAGAAAGAAGAGCATGAAATATTGTGCACTACTCTATAAGGAAGTCAAAGTCAAGAATGATACTTGACGCACTTTAGCTGTATTTACCTTTGTTGTTAAAGTAAAGGGTTGGGGGTATACCCCTATTGTTTTGTATATACCATCAATAATGATAAGGGGAATAAGTTGTTGATCCCAACAAGTTTTGTTGTGTAGTTTTGAAGAAATCTAATATGTTGGTCCTGTTGTTATTATCCCATATAGGAAGCGGTTAGTGAAAATCTCTCTACCTGGAGAATGGGGGAATTATACCACCCTACAGAGACTCCAGGGAGTGATTATGCCATGTAATACAAATCCTGGGTCTTCCAAATATGGATTGCAGGTATAAATGTTGTTTGGTTGGCTCTAAAGTTGATAAATATTGGGAGGAGGCTGCAAGCAGTTTAATGGTTGAATTTAAAGTTTATTATTGTTATTGTTAATGGTATGAGTCTGTATTGATTATTAATTGGTATTTGGCGTATAAATAGAGGTGTTTAGACCATAGGTCAGCTATGCTAGATAGCTCTAGCAATCAACAATCTATTCTACATTGAACATTGAACAGGGGGGTGCAGGGTTGTCCTGAAGTTAGTGTGTGGATAGGTAGGATCAGGTTACACATCCTCAGATATTCTGTTGAGGATTTACAGATAAAAATAACATATAACATATACAATTTCCAGGATCTGTCTCGTGAGAACCAACAAGCAACCATCAGTCATGCTTCCAATCATTCACTCAGTCTGTGAGAGGGAAATATACTCAAAATTTCAAAAGTTTGGAGTTGTTATATACTGTGGGCCAAAGATTGGCCTTACTCAGAAAAGAGTTTATGGTACCATTCCTGATTGCCCAAGCTTTCTCCGCAAGGAGGTTGGACTCAACAATCCTTAGAATTTCCCCCATGGTGGGGATAGTATCAGATTTCCAATTAAGAGCAATTTGGTTCCTAGTAACAATGAAGACATGGTTATAGATCAATCTTTCTTGTGGTGGGATATCCCTAGTACCCAGGTGTAAGAGGGCCATGCCAGAGGGAATGGCTTGCAGAGACATGGGTAACTTCTTTAAAAAACCTTCTATGTTATTTCTAAGTGTGGCTAATTTGGGGCAGTCCTAAAGAAGGTGGCCGATGGAGCCCGTCAAGTTGCACCCCCTCCAACATAGGGGGGAAGATTTTGTGTCAAATTTGGCTATTTTCTCTGGGGTCATATACCATTGCCATACTGTTTTAATTAATCCTTCATAATGGTTCACACAGTGTGAGGATTGTTTCACAGACTTTGCTGTGAGCTCCCATTCTTCCACGTTGATTTCTACTCCCAAGTAATCCTGCCAGCTTTTAAATTGCCACTTTGGGAATTTTTCCTTCAAGTATAATAGGGTTCTATAAAGGAGTGATGTACCCTTAGTATGAGTACCCTCTGGTTGAATAAGTTTCTTAATTTGGGGGAGTATAATGATAGGGGAGAAATGGTGTTTTTTAATGAATCTGTTAATTCTAGAATATAGGGGTGAGTCTGTGGTGGGGATGTTATAACTTGTCCTCAGCTGGTCAAATGGTTTAATTTCATCATTGTCTAATAAGTTTTTAATATTTTTTATTCCTGCATCTATCCAGCTTTGTATATTTATGTCTCTAATAACCATATTAAGAGCTGCTAAGGGAGTATCTACTTCTATTGCTAAGGGGTCATCTTTACAGAGTTTCAATATTTCCTTCCATAATCTAATAGTGTTGGCTGTAATAGGGTTGTAATTAGTGTGTCTAACCTGCCAAACCAGTCTAGATTCTAGAAAAGGTCTATATGAGTTGTGTGGAAGCTGTTCTTCTTCTATGGAGAACCATTGTTTGGTAAGGTCTTCCAACCAAATTGATCTAGACTGGTCTAGCAGGGTCGCCTTATAATAAAATTCTAGATTGGGGACTCCTAATCCTAGATTTGAGGTATGGGACGTTAATACTTTATTAGAAAATCTAGATGTTTTGTTTAGTAGAATAAATTTGTTAAGGAGTTTTTGAAGGGAGTTAAAAAAGGTTTGAGGGACTTTGATAGGTAGGTTCCTGAACAGGTAGAGAAGTTGGGGGAGTACTATCATTTTAAAGGCCGCTGCTCTACCCATCCAAGAATACTCTATTTTAGCTAAAGCTTCTAGTTTGTCTTTAAACTTTTTCAACCAGGGGTTGTAATTCTCTTTATAAAGCTGGGATATTTGTGGGGTCAGATAAATACCCAGATATTTTATGGCAGTATCATTCCATGTAAAGCTACAGGATTTCTTGAGAGTTTCTCTGATTTTCTGAGGAATAAAACATGGGAGGATTACAGTTTTCTTTTGGTTGAGTTTGTAATATGAAATATGGGAGAAGTTATTCATTTCTTTATTGGCAGCTGGCAATGATGTTAAGGGTTTCTGAAGGAATAAAATTATGTCATCGGCATATAGGCTAAGTTTGCTAGTTGATTGATTTAGTTTTATACCATGTATTTGGGGATTGTCTCTAATACTTTGGGCTAAGGGTTCTAATGAAAGGTTAAAAATTAAAGGGGAGAGGGGGCATCCTTGACGGGTTCCATTTTTAATGTCAAAAGCTTGGGACAGAGAGCCAGAAGATAATACTTTCGCTGAAGGTTGGGTATACAGAGCAAGAATTGCTTTGTGTAGAAAGCTAGGAATTCCAAATCTAGATAGTACTCTTGATAAGTACAACCAGTTGACTCTGTCGAATGCCTTCTCCGCATCAAGTGATACCAGGAGGGTAGGCGTCCGACAGAGTCCCACTTTATGAATCAAGGCGAGAGCCTTTCGAGTACCATCACATGTCGATCTATGTCTGGTGAAACCTACTTGATCAGGGTGTAACATCTGTGTCATCAAAGGGGCAATTCTGTTCGCTATTACTTTGGAGTAAATTTTGATGTCAGTATTCAAAAGGGATATGGGTCGGTAACTGCTTGGGTCAGATGGATCTTTATCCTCTTTAGGGATGGTGGTAATTAAGGCCGATAATGACTCCTTGGGGAAGGTACCTGATAGTGCTACCTCATTATACATGTCTGTAAGGGGTTTAACTAATGTGGAGATAAATTTCTTAAAATAACTATTAATAAAGCCATCTGGCCCTGGGGCCTTGTCATTTTTAAGGGAGTTTATAGCCCGGGTGACTTCTTGCTGATTAAAGGGGATTTGTAGAGTTTTCTGTTCGAATTCAGATAGAGTAGGGAGATTAATCTTGTCTAGGTATTTGTCAATTTCCTGTATGCTTGGAGTGTGGGTATTTGGGTCTGACTCTAGGTTGTAAAGGGACTTATAGTATGAAGCCAGGGCATCAATTATTTCTTGGGGGGTGGTGAACTACTTTTTTTGAGTTAGGGTGTGTAATCTTTACTATTCTGTGGAGAACTCTTTTTCCTTTGATCTTTCTGGCCATTATTTTCCCAGCTCTATTATTTTCGTAGTACCAGTTTTCTTTAAGGATGGTTTGCCACTTGTCATATTCATAGTAGAGTGTGTCTGCCAACTCTTGTCTTGTTTCCTCTAGGGACTTTATCAGCTCTCTTTTTTTGTTTTTGAATATTTCCTTTTCCAAGGATTTAATTTTTTGTAACAACCTGTTTGTGTTTTCATTTCTTTTTTTCTTTTGTATAGCACTTAGTTTCAAAAATACTCCTCTAATGAAGGCTTTGTGTGCATTCCATAGTACTGTTTTGGAAACATCTTCGGTATCATTTATTTTAAAGTACTCTGAGAGTTCTTTTTTGATGATGGGTAAAGAATGTTCGGAGTTCAAAATGAATTTATTCAATTTCCATAGATGGGGGCGTGCAGGGGAATTAGTTAAACTAAATTTGATGAGTAGGGGGGAGTGATCCGACCAAATTCTGGGTATAATTTCGACTTCTGTGAGTAGTGGTAGGGTAAACCTGTCAACTAGGCAATAATCGATATGTGTGAAGGATTTTTGTACAGGGGAATAATAAGTATATTCTTTAGAGTTAGGATGAAAGCATCTCCATGAATCATAAAGTTCATGGTTCAATAGCGCTGGTTGAAGTATGGAGTGGGTTCTTCTGGTATTGGAAGTACAATCCATTTGTATGTCAGCTATGGCGTTGAAGTCACCCGAGATAAACAGGTGTCCTTTTTGTAATGTTGATAATTTCTTTAATTTTTTGTTAATAAATTTGAGTTGGTGTGAGTTTGGGGAATATAAGTTTGCAAAAGTATACTCTTGGGAGTTGATGGTACCTTTAACAATTACGAATCTGCCATCATCACTAGCGAAAGTTTCCTCTACCACTAAGCCCAGCGAGTCTTTAACCGCTATGCAGACCCCTGCTTTTTTCTTTTTACTTTTTAATGTTGAGTGGAATATTTGAGAAAATTGATGGATTTTAAATCTGCTTGCAGAAATTTTGGTCAGATGCGATTCCTGGATGCACACAATGTCTGCACTTTGTTCCTTTATCAGTTTCTGTAAGAGGAAGCGTTTTCTATATGAATTGAGTCCTCTCACATTAACTGATAGAATATTACAGTTTAAAACCATGGTTACTATAACAAATGCATTCATACAAAACATACCAATCAGTCGGTTCTTCACGAGACAGTCCTGGAGCATCCATTAACCCTCTGCATATCATGTTGATGAACACACCTATATAGTTTGAGGACAACAACCTGCAAAACATACAAACCTGGAGAAAAAACAGAAAAAACAGAGAATACAGAAACTTAGGCCGCATACTGGTGGGCATCCGGTTCTACCCTCCAGTTAGCTGCCTGCCTGGAGAATGAGGGCTTACTGAGAAGCCTCCCGACTGAGACTCCAGACAAAGAGTCTTAAGACACTAGTGTTAAACAACTAGAACAATGATAACAAAAACAGTTAGGATCTAGTTGATCCAAAAAGGAAGCTTGATTGATGGTATGAACCCGAATGGTTCAAATCAAGCCTATTCCTGCAAGGGGGAAAAACAAGTTCGTTTATGCCCTAGGGAATAGAGCCTTTGGGGGGAAAAAAGAGTTTGTGGATGAATACCTTGTGCTCAAGAAACTGAAGAAGCCCCTGCTGAATCTTCTTTCTCCGCTTGGTCAGGGGGAGGGGTAGTGTCCATCTGATTCGGTGGAGCACTTCTGAGGTTTTGCCTCGGGGAAGCCAGCTGTTTGGATAAAGATACCTGGTATGTAGGCTTTTCTGTGTGAAATGGTCTGTCCTTCCTGGGATCTCTTGGGACAAAGATTGGGATATCCCATTTAGCCAATAGGCCGTAAGCTTCTTTGGGGTTCCTGGCAACATGAGTTATTCCATTGTCTGAAATCAAAAGTTTTGGAGGGAAACCCCAGGAGTAGGCAATTTTCCTATGGCGTAGGGTGGTGGTAACTTCTGAGAACTGCCTTCTTGCATGAAGTGTCGCTTGTGAAAGGTCCTGGTACAGGATGAGGTCTTGAAATGGATTGGGTAGTTTTTTGCCACCTCTAGTTGCTGCGAGCAATCTTTCCTTAGCGTGAAAGAAGTGTACCCTCGTTATAACATCCCGTGGAAGGTGCTTGGGTACGTGGGAGGGCTTTGGCAGACGATGGGCCCTGTCAATCACTAGTTCTTGGTCCGGGAGATCAGGAGCTGTGGTCTTCAAAATATCTTTTACATAATCCTTTAGGTCATCAGAGTTAACAGATTCTGGTACGCCTCTTATTTTAATATTATTCCGGCGGTTTCTGTCCTCCTTGTCGGATATTTTCTCCTTCATAAAGATGTGTTCTTTCAGTAACTCTTTATGTGCTCCAACAAGGTTATTGTGGGCAATGGTCATCTCCTCTATTCTCCTTTCAAGCTGGGAAATTCTGGAGTCAGTTTCCCCTGCAATTTGTGAGACGTGACCTGCTAAGGATTGAAGGTCTGCTCTGACTTCTCCAATGTCATTTTGGATGACTGTTCTTAAGGAAAGCATGAAGTCCTTTAGAAACTGCTGTGAAGTGGGTTGGTCAGTTACTGGAAAAGATTCCAGAGGATCCAGAGCTTGCGGTTGTCTTTGTGACCTATTTTCCCTTTGAACCCGTTGGGGAAGTGAGTGAATGTTTTCCTGTGTTGATGCGACCATCTGGGCGCTTGATGCAGGGTATTGCGAATTTCTAATGTTGTTGGACGCGTTCGCATGTTCGCCTGGAGTGGTGGGATGCGACTTTTGCGAACCGTCCGATGCGACCAAACGTTCGCATGCGTCAGGGGAATGTTCGCGTGGCGGTGCCCGGGCCTCCTGGAAGTGCGCATCGGACTGACCTTGTGCTGTGGGTCCCGGCTTCAGGGGGCTCCGTTCGCGGAGCTTCTTGGCCTGCCGCTGGCGCTGATAATTCTCCTCATCAGAGTCCTCCTCATACAGCGCTTCATGGCCTCTTGGGTAGGGGGTCTGGAGGGGTGCAAACCTGTTTTTCAGTGGGATGGAAGGTGGAGTGCTGAAGGCAGATCTGTCCAGGGCCTCCCTGCTGTGATAGCGGTGGCCATCTTGGTTTTCTTCAGCCTGATAGGGAGACAGCTTTCTCAGGGCTGGAGAGCTGTAATTCCTTCCTGATTTTGTTCTTTTGTACTCCCAGTCGTCCTCATAACGTCCTGCCATCTTTCTGTGTGGTTTTTGGGGCTTTTCAGAGTGCTTTTAGTAGCTGTTTCTGGTATTCAGGCAGAGAGCTCTGGTCTCACACAGCCATGCAGCTCAGCAGCCAGCCACGCCCCTTTTCTATGTTAAACCATTACACCATTGAAAAACTGGTTACGTTTGCAATTGAAAGAAAAATGACTATAGTTGAAGAAGTAATGGCCCCTAAACTATGTTCTGGGATGAAAGTTACAGCTTCAGTGAAATCCGTTTGCAAATCGGAGTGATAGATTAGAATCTAGAGCCAACGGTACGTTTTCTATGTTAAACCATTACACCATTGAAAAACTGGTTACGTTTGCAATCGAAAGAAAAATGACTATAGTTGAAGAGGTAATGGCCCCTAAACTATGTTCTGGGATGAAAGTTACAGCTTCAGTGAAATCCGTTTGCAAATCGGAGTGATAGATTAGAATCTAGAGCCAACGGTACGTTTTCTATGTTAAACCATTACACCATTGAAAAACTGGTTACGTTTGCAATCGAAAGAAAAATGACTATAGTTGAAGAGGTAATGGCCCCTAAACTATGTTCTGGGATGAAAGTTACAGCTTCAGTGAAATCCGTTTGCAAATCGGAGTGATAGATTAGAATCTAGCGCCAACGGTAAGTTTTCTATGTTAAACCATTACACCATTGAAAAACTGGTTATGTTTGCAATCGAAAGAAAAATGACTATAGTTGAAGAAGTAATGGCCCCTAAACTATGTTCTGGGATGAAAGTTACAGCTTCAGTGAAATCCGTTTGCAAATCGGAGTGATAGATTAGAATCTAGAGCCAACGGTAAGTTTTCTATGTTAAACCATTACACCATTGAAAAACTGGTTACGTTTGCAATCGAAAGAAAAATGACTATAGTTGAAGAAATAATGGCCCCTAAACTATGTTCTGGGATGAAAGTTACAGCTTCAGTGAAATCCGTTTGCAAATCGGAGTGATAGATTAGAATCTAGAGCCAACGGTACGTTTTCTATGTTAAACCATTACACCATTGAAAAACTGGTTACGTTTGCAATCGAAAGAAAAATGACTATAGTTGAAGAGGTAATGGCCCCTAAACTATGTTCTGGGATGAAAGTTACAGCTTCAGTGAAATCCGTTTGCAAATCGGAGTGATAGATTAGAATCTAGAGCCAACGGTACGTTTTCTATGTTAAACCATTACACCATTGAAAAACTGGTTACGTTTGCAATCAAAAGAAAAATGACTATAGTTGAAGAGGTAATGGCCCCTAAACTATGTTCTGGGATGAAAAATACAGCTTCAGTGAAATCTGTTTGCAAATCGGAGTGATAGATTAGAATCTAGAGCCAACGGTACGTTTTCTATGTTAAACCATTACACCATTGAAAAACTGGTTACGTTTGCAATCGAAAGAAAAATGACTATAGTTGAAGAGGTAATGGCCCCTAAACTATGTTCTGGGATGAAAGTTACAGCTTCAGTGAAATCCGTTTGCAAATCGGAGTGATAGATTAGAATCTAGAGCCAACGGTACGTTTTCTATGTTAAACCATTACACCATTGAAAAACTGGTTACGTCTGCAATCGAAAGAAAAATGACTATAGTTGAAGAGGTAATGGCCCCTAAACTATGTTCTGGGATGAAAAATACAGTTTCAGTGAAATCCGTTTGCAAATCGGAGTGATAGATTAGAATCTAGAGCCAACGGTACGTTTTCTATGTTAAACCATTACACCATTGAAAAACTGGTTACGTTTGCAATCGAAAGAAAAATGACTATAGTTGAAGAGGTAATGGCCCCTAAACTATTTTCTGGGATGAAAGTTACAGCTTCAGTGAAATCCGTTTGCAAATCGGAGTGATAGATTAGAATCTAGAGCCAACGGTACGTTTTCTATGTTAAACCATTACACCATTGAAAAACTGGTTACGTCTGCAATCGAAAGAAAAATGACTATAGTTGAAGAGGTAATGGCCCCTAAACTATGTTCTGGGATGAAAAATACAGCTTCAGTGAAATCCGTTTGCAAATCGGAGTGATAGATTAGAATCTAGAGCCAAC
The DNA here is from genome assembly GCF_040937935.1 of Hyperolius riggenbachi. Classification (NCBI taxonomy): domain Eukaryota; kingdom Metazoa; phylum Chordata; class Amphibia; order Anura; family Hyperoliidae; genus Hyperolius; species Hyperolius riggenbachi. The sequence continues at coordinate 152,443,163 of NC_090656.1, read as the reverse complement.
GGTAAGTTTTCTATGTTAAACCATTACACCATTGAAAAACTGGTTACGTTTGCAATTGAAAGAAAAATGACGGGGGGCGCTAGTGAGGCGCTTACTGGAGAGGATGCACCTTCAGTGAGCTCCTGATTCACAGACTGATTGCTTTGGAACTAGACCTCGGATCCGGACAAATTATACCTTAAACAGCACCTAAAGGCCTCAGGGATGTACAGGAGCCCTCAACAATACCCACTACGAAGCCGTTCAGCCTCCAGACCCCTGCTTTCTCCTCTCAGATTCAACAGGAGATTCTCCAAGATGGCCGACAACGCCTTACTTCAGACTGAAGCCCAGCTCCATTCTACTGCTTCTCCAAGCTTCCAGGATGAGTCCAGCCGCAAGGGGACCCCACCCCCAGCACCCCCGCAAGGTGGATCGCCGACCCAGCTCCCCAAATCACCCCAAACTTTACAAGGTAGGTCGGAAGCGCTACCGCTAAATTCGCATGAAAATTCGCATGGATCGCTAAATTCGCATAAAAATTCGCATGGATCGGTAAATTCGCATGAAAATTCGCATGGATCGCATGAAGAGCATATGATGAGAACACCGGAGCGTTCGCATGAAAGTACGCATGCCGCCCAAGTACATACGCATGAAAATACGCATGCCGCCAGCGCTAATGCGTATGAACGGTCGCATGCGGGCCCGGAAAATACGCATGCAAATTCGCATTACCAGCATGGACGTATGCATGCCAACACCACAAGCAAGCCTGAATGGTCGCATGCAACCCAGGAAAGTACGCGTGAACGTACGCAATATCAGCATGAACGTACCCATGACGCACATCAATCCATGCAGCTTCAGGGACCCATGGCGGAGGAATTGATGCGTACAATGCGGCAAATATTTAAAGAAGAGCTACGTGATGCGGTTGATGAACTATCGCAACAGATCCATGACATTGGACAGAGAGTGGATGCTTTGGAGAGACAAAATGATGATATAGTCCTAGCGGTCAACCAAGACCGCAAGCAGATTGAAGACCATGATGACAGACTAGACGGTCATGAAGCCAAATTGGAGGACCTGGAAAATCGTAGCAGGAGGGCTAATATAAGAATACGGGGTCTCCCTGAAGCTTTTGAGGACCTTGAAGCAGTGACGACTAATTTGTTTGGGTCTCTCCTTCCTCAGGTAGACCCGGCACAATTGAGGGTAGTCCGAGTCCATCGTGCCCTAACGAAGCCGAGAAACCCAGAACTTCCCCGGGATGTTCTTGCTAAGGTGGCATCAGAGGATGCACGAGATAAGCTCCTGCTGGCAGCTCGGGACCTTACAGCACTACCAGGGGTTCCAGCCTCAGTTCAACTTTTTGCAGACCTCGCACCTGCCACTATAGCGAGAAGAAGAGAAATGAGGCCCTACACCTTAGCCCTCCAGCAAAAATCCATCCGATACCGCTGGGGCTTTCCCTTCATGCTTACATTTAAAATTAACTCAAAGACATACAACTGTAAACGCCCGGAGGAAGCTGCCCAAGCCCTTAACGAAGCATCTATCCCCTTCACCATCCCGAAACCTCCTCAACCTCCCCTAGGGGAGCAACGCCAACGTAGGCTTCGTAGGACCTGGGACTCATCACGAGGATCGTCCTTTTCGGCCTAGAGAGCTCGATATGGATGCTGCTTAGGCCTACAGGGAACCTTGTTCCCATATATTATCATTTCAGGTGAACACTTGGCTTCCTAAAACACTGGTACGCCCCTTCCCTTTATGATGTGGAAGGTGTGTCACCATTATAGTTTTTCCTGGTTTGTATTTTATTTTCTCAGGAACAATAGGTGCGGCACCGTTGCTACCGCATATGAAGAGATGACTTCTCTCTGTCATCTACAAGAACTCTATATGGCCCGCTCCAGTCCCTCTATGATGTTGGACTGCAGCGGGCGCTGACTTTTCTCTCCACCTCATAGGATCACGTGGAGCCTCTAATTTGGCGGGCTCCGGTCTGTGACTCTTTCACTTCAGAGAGCCGACTTCCTCCCTTAGAATGCAAAACTTTGTGCAAATCACAGCTGACATTTTTTGGAAGCTCCGGACTCCCTCAGCAACTTGCATGTTTAACGCATTCTCTGCTTCATTGTTATTTGAATGTCTATTTGTTTTGCAAGAGTTGACACCGGATAACCGAGGTTAAAATAGATTTAGTTCATACGTTTTTTTTTTTAATGCGATCAGTCGTGAAACACTACTGCTGTTCCCCCAATGGAAATGGCGCTTGGAGTCAGGCGGGCGCATACTGCGCAGGCCAGGCCTCAACCACCATTACAGCATGATTGTGCTACCCCAATTTTCATTTTTGCTTATTTGTTACTTTATGCCGAGCTAATCATTGATTTTTCTTGTGTTCTCATTGTTTTCCTTTTTGGAACTGCCTCTCTCCTCCCGCCTGGGACGCTCTTTCTTAGCGTTTTGGTCATCTCAATATGGGTACAAGGCCATATCACGTAATTTCACACAATGTGCGAGGACTCAACTCGCCTCAAAAAAGAGCCAAGGCTCTTAAGGGATATCTCAAACACTCTCCTGACATTCTGTGTTTACAGGAGACCCACTTTTCTACTAACTCCTTCCCTAAGCACTTTCATAAGAACTATAAACGTTCTTATATGTCTAATTATTGCAGAAAACAAAGAGGAGTTCTTACACTCCTGGCTGACTCTTTCCCTATTGAGATCACCAAGCACATTGATGATGATGAAGGTACTTTTAACATTATAATTGGTAATTTCCAAGCTCAATCTCTATGTATAGTTAATATGTATGCCCATCCTTCCCATGCCCGAGACACCATCACTAAAGTATCTAACATACTACTGTCCTTAAAGTTCGACTCCCTGATCTGGTCAGGAGACTTTAATCTCTCCCCTAACGATGCTCTTGACAGGACGCATCCGTCTCGCCCATCTGATTCCAAAGCCACCAAAATTTTCTTTGATGATCTCCTTAGGCTTCACTCTTTGGTCGATGCCTGGAGGGACCATAACGGAGCGAGACGGGGCTATTCATTTTACTCAGCGCCCCATAACTCCTACTCTAGGATCGATTTAACTTTGATCTCAGTCAGATGTGTCCCTTCCCTGGCATACTCAAGGCATTTGCTTTGTCCGTGGTCAGACCATGATCCTTTATTAACTTCTTTAACCTCCTTGATCCCTAGATTCCAAAGACCTCCCTGGCGTTTAAATGAGTCATTAATTATTAACCCTGACACCTTCGACCAGATTGAGACTTCCCTCACCAATTACTTTAGAGAAAACTCCACCCCGGAGGTTAATCCAGGGATATGCTGGATGGCTCATAAAGCCGTCATACGAGGGAAGTTAATACAGGTCTCCGCCAAACTCAGAAGGGAGAAGTCAGCTATAACTTCCAACCTCGAGCATAAACTTGCTACCCTCCTTACCTTAAACCAATCGCAGCCCTCACATTTTCTCCTTAAACAGATTAGGGACCTACAACTGCAATTAGATGTTATTCTTTCTGCTGAAACTGAGAAGGCCCTGAGATGGACAAAAGCTTGTGCATATTCCCAACTTAATAAGGCAAATAGATGGCTGGCGAAGAAACTACGCAATCAGCAAACGATTAATAGGATCATGAGGATTAGAGGCCCTGACGGTAGGATCACTACAAATCCTGATAAAATATATTCCATTTTCACAGATTATTATAAAGCCCTTTACCATAATGATTTACCCCCTAATTCAGAAGAGGACAGGAAAACCTTCCTAGACTCAAACATTAAACTCAAGCTAGCTCCCGATACTTTGAAAATTATGAACAGCGACATATCGTATGAGGAACTCCACGAAGTTATAAAGAAAACTAAAAGAGCCAAAGCACCGGGACCGGACGGACTTACCGCCCTTTACTACAAGAAATTTGAATCTACTCTAGCCCCCCATATGCTTAAATTCTTTAATTATATATTAAAAGGTAATACCCCCCCTCCCGAATTCCTTTCATCATCCATTGTAGTCATCCCTAAACCACAAAGCGACCCTCTCCTTCCGAAAAACTATAGGCCCATATCCCTCTTGGGAGTAGATTATAAACTTTTTACAGCTATCCTCGCCAATAGAGTAAATAGAATTCTCCCCGCGCTGGTCCATAAAGACCAAGTAGGTTTCATCCCTACACGCCAGGCCCCAGACAACATTAGGAGAATAATAGATATTCAGCATTATTGTCTCCAAGCCTCCACACGCCTAGCAGTCCTGTCATTGGGCATGGAGAAGGCATTTGACAGAATAGACTGGTCATATATGTTAGCAGTACTAAGGAAGTATGGATTCTCGGGCAACTTTCTGAATGCTATTATAGCTCTTTACTCTCAACCGTCAGCCTCTTTGAAACTACCATCCACTTTAAGATCCCCTTTCTTAATAGAAAGAGGCACGAGACAGGGATGCCCTTTATCCCCGGCCATATTCGCCTTAGTTATTGAGCCTTTGGCGGCACAAATCCGAAACTCCCAAGAGGTTCAGAGAGTTAAAATAGGACCTAGGGAATACAAATTATGTCTTTTCGCAGACAACGTCTTATTGACCTTAACTTCACCCCATACATCAATACCAAATGTCCTAAAACTAATTTCCCAGTTCTCGGCCTTCTCAGGATTCAAATTGAACCTTAATAAATCGGAATTAATGCTCACCCAAACCCCCCCTATTGAAGCCCAACAATTAGCAGTATCCTTGGGCCTACAACATAAAGCAAAATTCATTAAATATTTAGGCATCAATCTTTCCCTAAATCCATCCAACCTTTATCAAGATAACTATCCTTCCATCCTCAGAAAGTTATCCTCAGATCTTGAGATCTGGAATGAGTATCCTATCTCATTGTCGGGTAGAGTGGTCTCAGTTAAGATGACCCTCCTACCTAGGATATTATACCTTTTTCGTGTCCTCCCAATTCCTATTAAGAAGGGCCCCCTAAAACATCTTCAATCCCTTATACAGGCTTTTATCTGGAGAAAGCGTAGAGCAAGAATTAAGTATACATCTTTGGCCCGCCCCAAAACAGCAGGAGGATTAAATGCCCCGCTGCTTTTTCAATACTATCAAGCCGCCCGTGTATCTCAGATGGCCCCTATTAACGCAAAGGGAAATGCCCCTTTGTGGGTTGAAATAGAATCCCAACTCTTGTCCCCTCTTTCGCTGCCAGGAATAATGTGGGCCCGTAAAATACCTATTAACCAAATAAGGAAACTGTCACCTGTCTCTGCCTTTTCAATGTCCATATGGACAAAGCTTAGATTTGCCCATAAATTACAGTCACCAGTGTCACGTTTGACCCATATCTTTCGCAACCCGGATTTCAGAGCAGGTCAAAAAAAAAATGAGCTTTTCTCATGGTGGCACCATAAAGACCTCACCACGCTAAATAAATTCATCTCAGGATTCAAGCTGGCTCCCCGGAATCAGTTTGGAAGCGATCATGATGTTCCGATGGAGGAGGTTCCTCGAATGCAGATGATTTTTGATTATCTGCAAGCAATGAATAGCTCTAATGATGTATTAATGTACACGTCATTTGAGGTACGATGTAAGAACTGTCCTTTGGATGGTGGCCTGATTTCCGACTTATATGGACTATTTACCTAACATATATCCTCAAATAAGCTGAAAGCACAACTAGACTGGGAAAGAGAATGTAACCTAACCTTGTCAGAATCAAAATGGGCCCATTGTTGTACCTCCTTGACCAAGGGAAGCTTATTTTTCTCCTCCATCGAGACATCTCTTAAATTGCTCCATCGGGTTTATTACACACCAACAAAGCTGCACTTATTCTCTCCCCATAACTCGGAGCTGTGCTTCCGGGGATGCCCACATAGAGGCTCCATGTGGCACATGTGGTGGGAGTGTCCTAAAGCTCACGCTCTTTGGTCTACAGTATGGACGAAACTTACTCTTATGCTGAAGCTCCAATTACCCTTAGAACCTTCTATAGCTATCTTAGCCAATCGACCACAATCGCTCCCATTTGCGGCCCACAAGCTGGTGCAATTTTTTATGGCACAAGTCAAAAGACACATTGCCCACCAATGGAAATCCCCTGACTTATCCGTTGATACGGTAATTCAGGAGGTCAACAAAACAATGTTAGCTGAACACATTATAGCTAAAATTATGGACAGACTTGACAGTTTCCTCAATGTTTGGACACCATGGATCGGATGGCAAGATAACCAAGGTCTGGCCTATACATTACATACGTTTTGAGTTCCTTGCCCATGAAAGCATAGTGCCTTACCCATGTTACATTTAGTGTGCTCAGGAGCGGGTTAGGATCGAGAGACAGTTCTCCACTATTGGATTTCTCCCCTGGGTCTGCTGGCTTGGGCCCGTGGGACATATCTTGCGCATGAAAAAATTCTCGGCATATCTATGTTATTAAGAGTTACCCCCTTCCCCCTCTTTCCCTCTCTTTCCCAGCTGGTATGATGTGCCCCCATTGGTATGATGTGGTATTACCACCCATGGTGGCATCCTTACATCCTTTCCCCTACCTTTCCCTACTCCCCTCCTTTATTTTCCCTACCCTTTACCCCCACCCCTTATGATTAAGCTAATGTGCACTACTCTGAGCTAATCTACGAAATTTCGACTCCAAACGTTTATTATGGTTCTTATTTTTAACCTATAAGAAATGCTGTAAAGGATTTTAATCTCAGCGATCACTTATGTTTCCCCACATGTGGGGTATGCTGTGCACTGTTTTTTTTGTGTAATGCTCATTACTTCTAATAAACACCCTTGAAACGAAAGAAAAATGACTATAGTTGAAGAAGTAATGGCCCCTAAACTATGTTCTGGGATGAAAGTTACAGCTTCAGTGAAATCCGTTTGCAAATCGGAGTGATAGATTAGAATCTAGAGCCAACGGTAAGTTTTCTATGTTACACCATTACACCATTGAAAAACTGGTTACGTTTGCAATCGAAAGAAAAATGACTATAGTTGAAGAGGTAATGGCCCCTAAACTATGTTCTGGGATGAAAGTTACAGCTTCAGTGAAATCCGTTTGCAAATCGGAGTGATAGATTAGAATCTAGAGCCAACGGTACGTTTTCTATGTTAAACCATTACACCATTGAAAAACTGGTTACGTTTGCAATCGAAAGAAAAATGACTATAGTTGAAGAGGTAATGGCCCCTAAACTATGTTCTGGGATAAAAAATACAGCTTCAGTGAAATCCGTTTGCAAATCGGAGTGATAGATTAGAATCTAGAGCCAATGGTACGTTTTCTATGTTAAACCATTACACCATTGAAAAACTGGTTACGTCTGCAATCGGAAGAAAAATGACTATAGTTGAAGAGGTAATGGCCCCTAAACTATGTTCTGGGATGAAAGTTACAGCTTCAGTGAAATCCGTTTGCAAATCGGAGTGATAGATTAGAATCTAGAGCCAACGGTACGTTTTCTATGTTAAACCATTACACCATTGAAAAACTGGTTACGTTTGCAATCGAAAGAAAAATGACTATAGTTGAAGAGGTAATGGCCCCTAAACTATGTTCTGGGATGAAAAATACAGCTTCAGTGAAATCCGTTTGCAAATCGGAGTGATAGATTAGAATCTAGAGCCAACGGTAAGTTTTCTATGTTAAACCATTACACCATTGAAAAACTGGTTACGTTTGCAATCGAAAGAAAAATGACTATAGTTGAAGAGGTAATGGCCCCTAAACTATGTTCTGGGATGAAAAATACAGCTTCAGTGAAATCCGTTTGCAAATCGGAGTGATAGATTAGAATCTAGAGCCAACGGTAAGTTTTCTATGTTAAACCATTACACCATTGAAAAACTGGTTACGTTTGCAATCGAAAGAAAAATGACTATAGTTGAAGAGGTAATGGCCCCTAAACTATGTTCTGGGATGAAAAATACAGTTTCAGTGAAATCCGTTTGCAAATCGGAGTGATAGATTAGAATCTAGAGCCAACGGTACGTTTTCTATGTTAAACCATTACACCATTGAAAAACTGGTTACGTTTGCAATCGAAAGAAAAATTACTATAGTTGAAGAGGTAATGGCCCCTAAACTATGTTCTGGGATGAAAAATACAGCTTCAGTAAAATCCGTTTGCAAATCGGAGTGATAGATTAGAATCTAGAGCCAACGGTACGTTTTCTATGTTAAACCATTACACCATTGAAAAACTAGTTACGTTTGCAATCGAAAGAAAAATGACTATAGTTGAAGAGGTAATGGCCCCTAAACTATGTTCTGGGATGAAAAATACAGCTTCAGTGAAATCCGTTTGCAAATCGGAGTGATAGATTAGAATCTAGAGCCAACGGTACGTTTTCTATGTTAAACCATTACACCATTGAAAAACTGGTTACGTTTGCAATCAAAAGAAAAATGACTATAGTTGAAGAGGTAATGGCCCCTAAACTATGTTCTGGGATGAAAGTTACAGCTTCAGTGAAATCCGTTTGCAAATCGGAGTGATAGATTAGAATCTAGAGCCAACGGTACGTTTTCTATGTTAAACCATTACACCATTGAAAAACTAGTTACGTTTGCAATCGAAAGAAAAATGACTATAGTTGAAGAGGTAATGGCCCCTAAACTATGTTCTGGGATGAAAAATACAGCTTCAGTGAAATCCGTTTGCAAATCGGAGTGATAGATTAGAATCTAGAGCCAACGGTACGTTTTCTATGTTAAACCATTACACCATTGAAAAACTGGTTACGTTTGCAATCAAAAGAAAAATGACTATAGTTGAAGAGGTAATGGCCCCTAAACTATGTTCTGGGATGAAAGTTACAGCTTCAGTGAAATCCGTTTGCAAATCGGAGTGATAGATTAGAATCTAGAGCCAACGGTACGTTTTCTATGTTAAACCATTACACCATTGAAAAACTGGTTACGTTTGCAATCGAAAGAAAAATGACTATAGTTGAAGAGGTAATGGCCCCTAAACTATGTTCTGGGATGAAAAATACAGCTTCAGTGAAATCCGTTTGCAAATCGGAGTGATAGATTAGAATCTAGAGCCAACGGTAAGTTTTCTATGTTAAACCATTACACCATTGAAAAACTGGTTACGTTTGCAATCGAAAGAAAAATGACTATAGTTGAAGAGGTAATGGCCCCTAAACTATGTTCTGGGATGAAAAATACAGCTTCAGTGAAATCTGTTTGCAAATCGGAGTGATAGATTAGAATCTAGAGCCAACGGTAAGTTTTCTATGTTAAACAATTACACCATTGAAAAACTGGTTACGTTTGCAATCGAAAGAAAAATGACTATAGTTGAAGAGGTAATGGCCCCTAAACTATGTTCTGGGATGAAAAATACAGCTTCAGCGAAATCCGTTTGCAAATCGGAGTGATAGATTAGAATCTAGAGCCAACGGTAAGTTTTCTATGTTAAACCATTACACCATTGAAAAACTGGTTACGTTTGCAATCGAAAGAAAAATGACTATAGTTGAAGAGGTAATGGCCCCTAAACTATGTTCTGGGATGAAAAATACAGTTTCAGTGAAATCCGTTTGCAAATCGGAGTGATAGATTAGAATCTAGAGCCAACGGTACGTTTTCTATGTTAAACCATTACACCATTGAAAAACTGGTTACGTTTGCAATCGAAAGAAAAATTACTATAGTTGAAGAGGTAATGGCCCCTAAACTATGTTCTGGGATGAAAAATACAGCTTCAGTAAAATCCGTTTGCAAATCGGAGTGATAGATTAGAATCTAGAGCCAACGGTACGTTTTCTATGTTAAACCATTACACCATTGAAAAACTAGTTACGTTTGCAATCGAAAGAAAAATGACTATAGTTGAAGAGGTAATGGCCCCTAAACTATGTTCTGGGATGAAAAATACAGCTTCAGTGAAATCCGTTTGCAAATCGGAGTGATAGATTAGAATCTAGAGCCAACGGTACGTTTTCTATGTTAAACCATTACACCATTGAAAAACTGGTTACGTTTGCAATCAAAAGAAAAATGACTATAGTTGAAGAGGTAATGGCCCCTAAACTATGTTCTGGGATGAAAGTTACAGCTTCAGTGAAATCCGTTTGCAAATCGGAGTGATAGATTAGAATCTAGAGCCAACGGTACGTTTTCTATGTTAAACCATTACACCATTGAAAAACTAGTTACGTTTGCAATCGAAAGAAAAATGACTATAGTTGAAGAGGTAATGGCCCCTAAACTATGTTCTGGGATGAAAAATACAGCTTCAGTGAAATCCGTTTGCAAATCGGAGTGATAGATTAGAATCTAGAGCCAACGGTACGTTTTCTATGTTAAACCATTACACCATTGAAAAACTGGTTACGTTTGCAATCAAAAGAAAAATGACTATAGTTGAAGAGGTAATGGCCCCTAAACTATGTTCTGGGATGAAAGTTACAGCTTCAGTGAAATCCGTTTGCAAATCGGAGTGATAGATTAGAATCTAGAGCCAACGGTACGTTTTCTATGTTAAACCATTACACCATTGAAAAACTGGTTACGTTTGCAATCGAAAGAAAAATGACTATAGTTGAAGAGGTAATGGCCCCTAAACTATGTTCTGGGATGAAAAATACAGCTTCAGTGAAATCCGTTTGCAAATCGGAGTGATAGATTAGAATCTAGAGCCAACGGTAAGTTTTCTATGTTAAACCATTACACCATTGAAAAACTGGTTACGTTTGCAATCGAAAGAAAAATGACTATAGTTGAAGAGGTAATGGCCCCTAAACTATGTTCTGGGATGAAAAATACAGCTTCAGTGAAATCTGTTTGCAAATCGGAGTGATAGATTAGAATCTAGAGCCAACGGTAAGTTTTCTATGTTAAACAATTACACCATTGAAAAACTGGTTACGTTTGCAATCGAAAGAAAAATGACTATAGTTGAAGAGGTAATGGCCCCTAAACTATGTTCTGGGATGAAAAATACAGCTTCAGCGAAATCCGTTTGCAAATCGGAGTGATAGATTAGAATCTAGAGCCAACGGTACGTTTTCTATGTTAAACCATTACACCATTGAAAAACTGGTTACGTCTGCAATCGAAAGAAAAATGACTATAGTTGAAGAGGTAATGGCCCCTAAACTATGTTCTGGGATGAAAAATACAGCTTCAGTGAAATCTGTTTGCAAATCGGAGTGATAGATTAGAATCTAGAGCCAACGGTAAGTTTTCTATGTTAAACCATTACACCATTGAAAAACTAGTTACGTTTGCAATCGAAAGAAAAATGACTATAGTTGAAGAGGTAATGGCCCCTAAACTATGTTCTGGGATGAAAAATACAGCTTCAGTGAAATCTGTTTGCAAATCGGAGTGATAGATTAGAATCTAGAGCCAACGGTAAGTTTTCTATGTTAAACCATTACACCATTGAAAAACTGGTTACGTTTGCAATCGAAAGAAAAATGACTATAGTTGAAGAGGTAATGGCCCCTAAACTATGTTCTGGGATGAAAAATACAGCTTCAGCGAAATCCGTTTGCAAATCGGAGTGATAGATTAGAATCTAGAGCCAACGGTACGTTTTCTATGTTAAACCATTACATCATTGAAAAACTGGTTACGTTTGCAATCGAAAGAAAAATGACTATAGTTGAAGAGGTAATGGCCCATAAACTATGTTCTGGGATGAAAAATACAGTTTCAGTGAAATCCGTTTGCAAATCGGAGTGATAGATTAGAATCTAGAGCCAACGGTACGTTTTCTATGTTAAACCACTACTCCATTGAAAAACTAGTTACGTTTGCAATCGAAAGAAAAATTACTATAGTTGAAGAGGTAATGGCCCCTAAACTATGTTCTGGGATGAAAAATACAGCTTCAGTAAAATCCGTTTGCAAATCGGAGTGATAGATTAGAATCTAGAGCCAACGGTACGTTTTCTATGTTAAACCATTACACCATTGAAAAACTAGTTACGTTTGCAATCGAAAGAAAAATGACTATAGTTGAAGAGGTAATGGCCCCTAAACTATGTTCTGGGATGAAAGTTACAGCTTCAGTGAAATCCGTTTGCAAATCGGAGTGATAGATTAGAATCTAGAGCCAACGGTACGTTTTATATGTTAAACCATTACACCATTGAAAAACTGGTTACGTTTGCAATCGAAAGAAAAATGACTATAGTTGAAGAGGTAATGGCCCCTAAACTATGTTCTGGGATGAAAAATACAGCTTCAGTGAAATCCGTTTGCAAATCGGAGTGATAGATTACAATCTAGAGCCAACGGTAAGTTTTCTATGTTAAACCATTACACCATTGAAAAACTGGTTACGTTTGCAATCGAAAGAAAAATTACTATAGTTGAAGAGGTAATGTCCCCTAAACTATGTTCTGGGATGAAAGTTACAGCTTCAGTGAAATCCGTTTGCAAATCGGAGTGATAGATTAGAATCTAGAGCCAACGGTACGTTTTCTATGTTAAACCATTACACCATTGAAAAACTGGTTACGTTTGCAATCGAAAGAAAAATGACTATAGTTGAAGAGGTAATGGCCCCTAAACTATGTTCTGGGATGAAAAATACAGCTTCAGTGAAATCCGTTTGCAAATCGGAGTGATAGATTAGAATCTAGAGCCAACGGTACGTTTTCTATGTTAAACCATTACACCATTGAAAAACTGGTTACGTTTGCAATTGAAAGAAAAATGACTATAGTTGAAGAAGTAATGGCCCCTAAACTATGTTCTGGGATGAAAGTTACAGCTTCAGTGAAATCCGTTTGCAAATCGGAGTGATAGATTAGAATCTAGAGCCAACGGTACGTTTTCTATGTTAAACCATTACACCATTGAAAAACTGGTTACGTTTGCAATCGAAAGAAAAATGACTATAGTTGAAGAGGTAATGGCCCCTAAACTATGTTCTGGGATGAAAAATACAGCTTCAGTGAAATCCGTTTGCAAATCGGAGTGATAGATTAGAATCTAGAGCCAACGGTAAGTTTTCTATGTTAAACCATTACACCATTGAAAAACTGGTTACGTTTGCAATTGAAAGAAAAATGACTATAGTTGAAGAAGTAATGGCCCCTAAACTATGTTCTGGGATGAAAGTTACAGCTTCAGTGAAATCCATTTGCAAATCGGAGTGATAGATTAGAATCTAGAGCCAACGGTAAGTTTTCTATGTTAAACCATTACACCATTGAAAAACTGGTTACGTTTGCAATCGAAAGAAAAATGACTATAGTTGAAGAGGTAATGGCCCCTAAACTATGTTCTGGGATGAAAAATACAGCTTCAGTGAAATCCGTTTGCAAATCGGAGTGATAGATTAGAATCTAGAGCCAACGGTACGTTTTCTATGTTAAACCATTACACCATTGAAAAACTGGTTACGTCTGCAATCGAAAGAAAAATGACTATAGTTGAAGAGGTAATGGCCCCTAAACTATGTTCTGGGATGAAAGTTACAGCTTCAGTGAAATCCGTTTGCAAATCGGAGTGATAGATTAGAATCTAGAGCCAACGGTACGTTTTCTATGTTAAACCACTACACCATTGAAAAACTGGTTACGTTTGCAATCGAAAGAAAAATGACTATAGTTGAAGAGGTAATGGCCCCTAAACTATGTTCTGGGATGAAAGTTACAGCTTCAGTGAAATCCGTTTGCAAATCGGAGTGATAGATTAGAATCTAGAGCCAACGGTATGTTTTCTATGTTAAACCATTACACCATTGAAAAACTGGTTACGTTTGCAATCGAAAGAAAAATGACTATAGTTGAAGAGGTAATGGCCCCTAAACTATGTTCTGGGATGAAAGTTACAGCTTCAGTGAAATCCGTTTGCAAATCGGAGTGATAGATTAGAATCTAGAGCCAACGGTATGTTTTCTATGTTAAACCATTACACCATTGAAAAACTGGTTACGTTTGCAATCGAAAGAAAAATGACTATAGTTGAAGAGGTAATGGCCCCTAAACTATGTTCTGGGATGAAAGTTACAGCTTCAGTGAAATCCGTTTGTAAATCGGAGTGATAGATTAGAATCTAGAGCCAACGGTACGTTTTCTATGTTAAACCATTACACCATTGAAAAACTGGTTACGTTTGCAATCGAAAGAAAAATGACTATAGTTGAAGAGGTAATGGCCCCTAAACTATGTTCTGGGATGAAAGTTACAGCTTCAGTGAAATCCGTTTGCAAATCGGAGTGATAGATTAGAATCTAGAGCCAACGGTACGTTTTCTATGTTAAACCATTACACCATTGAAAAACTGGTTACGTTTGCAATCGAAAGAAAAATGACTATAGTTGAAGAGGTAATGGCCCCTAAACTATGTTCTGGGATGAAAGTTACAGCTTCAGTGAAATCCGTTTGCAAATCGGAGTGATAGATTAGAATCTAGAGCCAACGGTATGTTTTCTATGTTAAACCATTACACCATTGAAAAACTGGTTACGTTTGCAATCGAAAGAAAAATTACTATAGTTGAAGAGGTAATGGCCCCTAAACTATGTTCTGGGATGAAAGTTACAGCTTCAGTGAAATCCGTTTGCAAATCGGAGTGATAGATTAGAATCTAGAGCCAACGGTACGTTTTCTATGTTAAACCATTACACCATTGAAAAACTGGTTACGTTTGCAATCGAAAGAAAAATGACTATAGTTGAAGAGGTAATGGCCCCTAAACTATGTTCTGGGATGAAAGTTACAGCTTCAGTGAAATCCGTTTGCAAATCGGAGTGATAGATTAGAATCTAGAGCCAACGGTACGTTTTCTATGTTAAACCATTACACCATTGAAAAACTGGTTACGTTTGCAATCGAAAGAAAAATGACTATAATTGAAGAGGTAATGGCCCCTAAACTATGTTCTGGGATGAAAAATACAGCTTCAGTGAAATCCGTTTGCAAATCGGAGTGATAGATTAGAATCTAGAGCCAACGGTACGTTTTCTATGTTAAACCATTACACCATTGAAAAACTGGTTACGTCTGCAATCGAAAGAAAAATGACTATAGTTGAAGAGGTAATGGCCCCTAAACTATGTTCTGGGATGAAAAATACAGCTTCAGTGAAATCCGTTTGCAAATCAGAGTGATAGATTAGAATCTAGAGCCAACGGTACGTTTTCTATGTTAAACCATTACACCATTGAAAAACTGGTTACGTTTGCAATCGAAAGAAAAATGACAGCCTCTTTAAAAATGCCAGCGGTCAGCAGGGTGTCATTTCCAATCCAGAGAGGGACGAGGCAGGGGTGCCCCTTGTCTCCAGCACTCTTTGCCTTGATGATCGAACCTCTGGCTGAAATGATTCGTAGAACATCTGATATAAATGGAGTCACTATTGGCTCACGAGAATATAAATTATCACTGTTTGCAGATGACATCCTGCTGACCTTAACATCCCCTCGACTTTCTGTTCCGACTCTCTTAAAAGTTATTGACAGATTCTCCCTCTTCTCTGGCTTTAAATTAAATCTAGAGAAATCGGAACTAATGCTTTCTAATACTAGTACTAGAGAGGGACTGGAGTTGGCTCGCTCGTTAGGTCTCCAGTATCAGCCCAGATATCTTAAATATTTAGGTATAAATCTGACCATTGACCCATTGAAATTATATGACCAAAACTATCCTGCTATGATCAGAAAGCTATCCAATGACCTAGAAATATGGAATAATTATCCAATATCCCTCTTGGGGAGAGTCACCTCAGTTAGGATGACTTTGTTGCCACGAATCTTATATTTATTTAGAGTATTGCCAATCCCAGTGAAAAAAGGCACGTTAGGACGTTTGCAAAAACAAATCCAACAATTCATTTGGAGAAAGCGCAAGGCCCGCATCAAATACACAACTCTTGCCAGGCCACGGGACATGGGAGGCCTAAACGCCCCAATCTTGGTTAATTACTACTATGCAGCCCAACTGGCACAATTGGCCCTAGCGAATTCACAATTTAATATACCCAGATGGGTGGAGCTGGAGTCGGATCTGCTCGGCCCCTCCTCTCTCAAGGGATTAATGTGGTCTAGGTCAATTCATCCCAATGTCATTAGGAAAAAGGCCCCGGTGGCAGCTCACTCTCTAGGGGTTTGGGCTAAGCTGAGGTTTCATCACTCCTTACAGTCACCAATATCTTGTATGACTAACATATTTAAAAATCCTGATTTCCCGCGGGGCCTTCACCCACAGAAGTTTAAATGGTGGATCACTAATGGCTTTACCACCTTAGGTAAATTTACGTCCCACTTTAAACTTGCATCACCTACGCATTTTAGCAAGGATAAAAATGTCCCGTACGAAGAACTAGAGAACCTTACAGTGATTTTTAGGTATCTCCGATCACTCGATAGAGGTGAAGAAATATTGACGTATACTCCATTCGAGAGTAAATGCAAAAATCAGGCCATGGCCAGAGGACTAGTTTCAGACCTTTACATTACTATCTGCCACACTAACCTCACAACAAAACTTAAGGTTCAAGAAGACTGGGAGCGGGAATGTAATATCCCACTTTCGGATGCTAGATGGGCTCATTGCTGCTCTGTTCTCACGAGGGGCTCACTGTTCTTTTCATCAATTGAAACATCTTTAAAACTGTTCCATAGAACATATTATACACCTGCCAGAATGAGTAAATTTTATCATGACATGACTGATTTATGCTTTAGAAATTGCGAGCTAAAAGGAGATCTATGGCACACATGGTGGGAATGCCCAATTGCACAGCGTTATTGGAAGGCTATTTGGAACAGGCTATCCTTGATGTTGGGCAGGCAGCTCCCTTTTGATCCAACTGTGGCCCTTCTTGGGAATAGACCTGAGTCAGTTATACATCCGAACCACAAACTTATTCAGTTTGTGATGGCACAGGCTAAAAGACACCTAGCCTCGCATTGGAAGCAACCCCTCCTATCCGTGGATGATGTCTTTAGAGACCTGAATAACACAATGCTCTCAGAACATATAAGAGCCAAGGTAACAGATAGGCTCGAAAACTTTTTCAAAATATGGGACCCATGGATCCTCTACCAGGATAATCAAGGTTTAAGATATACCCTTCACACATTTTGATTCCCCTGACGTACTTCATCTATACTGTGGACGAAGTCTGGTGTCTAGGGTTGGGTGTGGCCTCCATCTCCTAAGAGAATGCAGATTAGTGGTTTAGCGAGTTATTAAAAATTTTCTCACCGTTTTCCTTTCCCTAATCCCCCCTTTTTCTTTTCCTAGCTTTACCTAAGCCCTCCCCAGGAGTGACCCATTGGCATGATGTGGCAAATCCACTCATGGATCCTCCTTTACCCTTCCAAATTCCCTTACCCTTCCCCTTTTATCCTCCCTTTTCCCTGGTCTTCCCTTCCCTTTCCCAAATAAATTATAAGAGCTATGGACAAAATCTATCTATAAGTACACTTTCCATGATATGAGAAATGTCCACAATGTTTTATAGAAACTAATATACTGATGCTATCTTATGCAACACCCCATGTGTGGGGTCATTTTGATTTATGTTATCTGTGTACTGTTTCTTGTGCTTAATAAAAACCCTTGAAACGAAAGAAAAATGACTATAGTTGAAGAGGTAATGGCCCCTAAACTATGTTCTGGGATGAAAAATACAGCTTCAGTGAAATCCGTTTGCAAATCGGAGTGATAGATTAGAATCTAGAGCCAACGGTAAGTTTTCTATGTTAAACCATTACACCATTGAAAAACTGGTTACGTTTGCAATCGAAAGAAAAATGACTATAGTTGAAGAGGTAATGGCCCCTAAACTATGTTCTGGGATGAAAAATACAGCTTCAGTGAAATCCGTTTGCAAATCGGAGTGATAGATTAGAATCTAGAGCCAACGGTAAGTTTTCTATGTTAAACCATTACACCATTGAAAAACTGGTTACGTTTGCAATCGAAAGAAAAATGACTATAGTTGAAGAGGTAATGGCCCCTAAACTATGTTCTGGGATGAAAAATACAGTTTCAGTGAAATCCGTTTGCAAATCGGAGTGATAGATTAGAATCTAGAGCCAACGGTAAGTTTTCTATGTTAAACCATTACACCATTGAAAAACTGGTTACGTTTGCAATCGAAAGAAAAATGACTATAGTTGAAGAGGTAATGGCCCCTAAAATATGTTCTGGGATGAAAAATACAGCTTCAGTGAAATCCGTTTGCAAATCGGAGTGATAGATTAGAATCTAGAGCCAACGGTACGTTTTCTATGTTAAACCATTACACCATTGAAAAACTAGTTACGTTTGCAATCGAAAGAAAAATGACTATAGTTGAAGAGGTAATGGCCCCTAAACTATGTTCTGGGATGAAAGTTACAGCTTCAGTGAAATCCGTTTGCAAATCGGAGTGATAGATTAGAATCTAGAGCCAACGGTACGTTTTCTATGTTAAACCATTACACCATTGAAAAACTGGTTACGTTTGCAATCGAAAGAAAAATGACTATAGTTGAAGAGGTAATGGCCCCTAAACTATGTTCTGGGATGAAAGTTACAGCTTCAGTGAAATCCGTTTGCAAATCGGAGTGATAGATTAGAATCTAGAGCCAACGGTACGTTTTCTATGTTAAACCATTACACCATTGAAAAACTGGTTACGTTTGCAATCGAAAGAAAAATGACTATAGTTGAAGAGGTAATGGCCCCTAAACTATGTTCTGGGATGAAAGTTACAGCTTCAGTGAAATCCGTTTGCAAATCGGAGTGATAGATTAGAATCTAGAGCCAACGGTATGTTTTCTATGTTAAACCACTACACCATTGAAAAACTGGTTACGTTTGCAATCGAAAGAAAAATTACTATAGTTGAAGAGGTAATGGCCCCTAAACTATGTTCTGGGATGAAAAATACAGCTTCAGTGAAATCCGTTTGCAAATCGGAGTGATAGATTAGAATCTAGAGCCAACGGTACGTTTTCTATGTTAAACCATTACACCATTGAAAAACTGGTTACGTCTGCAATCGAAAGAAAAATGACTATAGTTGAAGAGGTAATGGCCCCTAAACTATGTTCTGGGATGAAAGTTACAGCTTCAGTGAAATCCGTTTGCAAATCGGAGTGATAGATTAGAATCTAGAGCCAACGGTACGTTTTCTATGTTAAACCATTACACCATTGAAAAACTGGTTACGTTTGCAATCGAAAGAAAAATGACTATTGTTGAAGAGGTAATGGCCCCTAAACTATGTTCTGGGATGAAAGTTACAGCTTCAGTGAAATCCGTTTGCAAATCGGAGTGATAGATTAGAATCTAGAGCCAACGGTACGTTTTCTATGTTAAACCATTACACCATTGAAAAACTGGTTACGTTTGCAATCGAAAGAAAAATGACTATAGTTGAATAGGTAATGGCCCCTAAACTATGTTCTGGGATGAAAGTTACAGCTTCAGTGAAATCCGTTTGCAAATCGGAGTGATAGATTAGAATCTAGAGCCAACGGCATGTTTTCTATGTTAAACCATTACACCATTGAAAAACTGGTTACGTTTGCAATCGAAAGAAAAATGACTATAGTTGAAGAGGTAATGGCCCCTAAACTATGTTCTGGGATGAAAGTTACAGCTTCAGTGAAATCCGTTTGCAAATCGGAGTGATAGATTAGAATCTAGAGCCAACGGTATGTTTTCTATGTTAAACCATTACACCATTGAAAAACTGGTTACGTTTGCAATCGAAAGAAAAATGACTATAGTTGAAGAGGTAATGGCCCCTAAACTATGTTCTGGGATGAAAGTTACAGCTTCAGTGAAATCCGTTTGCAAATCGGAGTGATAGATTAGAATCTAGAGCCAACGGTACGTTTTCTATGTTAAACCATTACACCATTGAAAAACTGGTTACGTTTGCAATCGAAAGAAAAATGACTATAGTTGAAGAGGTAATGGCCCCTAAACTATGTTCTGGGATGAAAGTTACAGCTTCAGTGAAATCCGTTTGCAAATCGGAGTGATAGATTAGAATCTAGAGCCAACGGTACGTTTTCTATGTTAAACCATTACACCATTGAAAAACTGGTTACGTTTGCAATCGAAAGAAAAATGACTATAATTGAAGAGGTAATGGCCCCTAAACTATGTTCTGGGATGAAAAATACAGCTTCAGTGAAATCCGTTTGCAAATCGGAGTGACAGATTAGAATCTAGAGCCAACGGTACGTTTTCTATGTTAAACCATTACACCATTGAAAAACTGGTTACGTCTGCAATCGAAAGAAAAATGACTATAGTTGAAGAGGTAATGGCCCCTAAACTATGTTCTGGGATGAAAGTTACAGCTTCAGTGAAATCCGTTTGCAAATCAGAGTGATAGATTAGAATCTAGAGCCAACGGTACGTTTTCTATGTTAAACCATTACACCATTGAAAAACTGGTTACGTTTGCAATCGAAAGAAAAATGACTATAGTTGAAGAGGTAATGGCCCCTAAACTATGTTCTGGGATGAAAAATACAGCTTCAGTGAAATCCGTTTGCAAATCGGAGTGATAGATTAGAATCTAGAGCCAACGGTACGTTTTCTATGTTAAACCATTACACCATTGAAAAACTGGTTACGTCTGCAATCGAAAGAAAAATGACTATAGTTGAAGAGGTAATGGCCCCTAAACTATGTTCTGGGATGAAAGTTACAGCTTCAGTGAAATCCGTTTGCAAATCGGAGTGATAGATTAGAATCTAGAGCCAACGGTAAGTTTTCTATGTTAAACCATTACACCATTGAAAAATTGGTTACGTTTGCAATCGAAAGAAAAATGACTATAGTTGAAGAGGTAATGGCCCCTAAACTATGTTCTGGGATGAAAAATACAGCTTCAGTGAAATCCGTTTGCAAATCGGAGTGATAGATTAGAATCTAGAGCCAACGGTAAGTTTTCTATGTTAAACCATTACACCATTGAAAAACTGGTTACGTTTGCAATCGAAAGAAAAATGACTATAGTTGAAGAGGTAATGGCCCCTAAACTATGTTCTGGGATGAAAGTTACAGCTTCAGTGAAATCCGTTTGCAAATCGGAGTGATAGATTAGAATCTAGAGCCAACGGTACGTTTTATATGTTAAACCATTACACCATTGAAAAACTGGTTACGTCTGCAATCGAAAGAAAAATGACTATAGTTGAAGAGGTAATGGCCCCTAAACTATGTTCTGGGATGAAAAATACAGCTTCAGTGAAATCCGTTTGCAAATCGGAGTGATAGATTAGAATCTAGAGCCAACGGTAAGTTTTCTATGTTAAACCATTACACCATTGAAAAACTGGTTACGTTTGCAATCGAAAGAAAAATGACTATAGTTGAAGAGGTAATGGCCCCTAAGCTATGTTCTGGGATGAAAAATACAGCTTCAGTGAAATCCGTTTGCAAATCGGAGTGATAGATTAGAATCTAGAGCCAACGGTACGTTTTCTATGTTAAACCATTACACCATTGAAAAACTGGTTACGTCTGCAATCGAAAGAAAAATGACTATAGTTGAAGAGGTAATGGCCCCTAAACTATGTTCTGGGATGAAAGTTATAGCTTCAGTGAAATCCGTTTGCAAATCGGAGTGATAGATTAGAATCTAGAGCCAATGGTAAGTTTTCTATGTTAAACCATTACACCATTGAAAAACTGGTTACGTTTGCAATCGAAAGAAAAATGACTATAGTTGAAGAGGTAATGGCCCCTAAACAATGTTCTGGGATGAAAGTTACAGCTTCAGTGAAATCCGTTTGCAAATCGGAGTGATAGATTAGAATCTAGAGCCAACGGTACGTTTTCTATGTTAAACCATTACACCATTGAAAAACTGGTTACGTTTGCAATCGAAAGAAAAATGACTATAGTTGAAGAGGTAATGGCCCCTAAACTATGTTCTGGGATGAAAGTTACAGCTTCAGTGAAATCCGTTTGCAAATCGGAGTGATAGATTAGAATCTAGAGCCAACAGTAAGTTTTCTATGTTAAACCATTACACCATTGAAAAACTGGTTACGTTTGCAATCGAAAGAAAAATGACGGGAGTGCGCATGAGCGGCGCCACAGGACACATGCTGGCACTGTGAGCTCCGCATTACAGGCGTCCAAACTGCCGCTATAACGCACAGATCCGGACAGGACACATATCCACGGAAAGCTGAGGAACTAAGCTATGCAGCGGGCCCCCCTGGGATATCCAATAAGAAGCAGAACAAACTATATTCCCCTTCGTTCGCCACTCCGCTTTAACAGGAGGTTCAGCAAGATGGCCGCCACAGCCCAGCACCAGGAAGCAGGCCTCGGCCAGCCACAGACTACCGAAGAGCCTCTAGCAAGAAAAGCACCGCCTGGCCCGGTGCTAGCAAGCCAGATCTCCCCTCGACCAGGTATGTCACCCGCAGAACTGTGGTCTACCCCCCCTAAACAAGACCTCGCCAGAATCCCCGCTGAAGCCAGTGACGCAGTTTCCCGCCAATGCGTACAATCAGCCGCATGGTCCCATAGCCCACGCGTAAATACCGCGATACCAGCTGACGCGAAGTACGCATTCTGCCCATACACAGGAATACGCTTGGACGCATCATCTGCAGCACCCACCCAAAGCGTAGGCGTAACTTTGGACGCGTCAACCCCTATAGTAACACTGAACTCAAGCGTACCCTCAGACGCATCACACGCGACCTTGGCACATGGGTCAGATAACCCCACAGAACCAAGGCTGGATAATTCTGGAAGTGACCTTGGAGTACAAATAGGCGGAATGTCCGCAGAACAACTAATTGCCTCTATAACAAACGTGTTCAGAAAAGAACTCAAGGCTGAACTAAAACTGGCTGTCACAGAACTTTCTGACCGTATAGGGGATATTGGAGATAGGGTGACCACGCTTGAAAATCAAGCTGATGATCTCGTCCTGGTGACCAATGCTAACACTGCAACATTAGAAGTCCACGATGAGAGGCTGGACGTGGTAGAGGACAAATTAGAAGACCTCGAGAATAGGAGCAGGAGGGGAAATGTAAGAATTCGAGGCGTCCCCGAATCAGTGGAGGATCTTCAAGCTCTGGCAGCGAATCTTTTTCACGCTCTTCTACCCCAGATAGATCCCTCCAGATTGGGAGTAGTCAGAATCCACAGAGCACTGGTCCGACCTAAGAACTCAACATTACCAAGAGATATCATTGCAAAGCTCAATAGTGAGGATATTAGAGACAAAATCTTACTAGCGGCACGAGATCTACATTGTCTCCCAGATCAACCACAATCTGTCCAACTATTCGCAGACTTGGCTCCCATAACCATCCAAAAGAGGAGGAACATGAAGCCGTATACAAGCGCACTGCAGCAGGCATCCATCAGGTACAAGTGGGGGTTTCCCTTTGCCCTCATATTTAAGAAGAACAATAAACAATTTGTTTGTAAAACCCCTGATGGAGCAGCGGATGCCTTAACGGAGGCAAACATCCCCTTTGTGATTCCAGATCCAAAGCTCCCCCAAGGGAGCCAATCACCGAAGCCCAGGAGAGAACTTCGACAAAATCGTGCATGGTCCTCTTCAAGGAATCTTGCCTTGAGAAGAGACTCACCTGATCAAGGTCCAATGGGAGAGTGAGCCGTCTGGTTTGATTTTTGCTTTATTTTTCAGAGTTCTTCATATATGGACTTTTATAAAAGTGAGAACATAGTAATTGTTTTACTTGTTTCTTAGTTTAGACTAAAAAGCCTGAATATGATTAGATAACCTTAGTAGATACCTGTTTTATTGAATGATCAATATAGATGTGTTGTTCGGAAATGTTTATCTTTAGATAGTTTCAAATTTAAGCTAGGCAGCTATGCCTGTATGTCATGTTGTACTCCAAATGAGTAGAGTATGGTGGCTTGCTACTTATTTATTGGCAGCTACCCTCTTACTTCTCTTAGTGGTGTTTGGTAGGCCCACTAAGACCATATATGTAATACCTAACAGAATTCTCATGTGTAATCTCTCACTAAATTTATCCTTTCAAACAGCCGTCTCCCAGACTTCCCCTTTGATTTCTTATAACCACCTACTGAATATAATTCGAGTCCTTTAATATACTGACACACAATGCCAGGGGTCTTTGCTCCCCTGCAAAAAGAAATAAAGCATTCAAGGCATATGCAAAACATGCCCCGGATGTTATTTGTATTCAAGAGTCTCATTTTTCTCCATCTAATCCTCCTAAACAATTTCACAAGCATTATAATAGGTCGTTTCTATCATCATACCAAAAAAGAAGACGGGGAGTAATTACATTAATCTCTGACAAGTTCCCAATAGAAATCACAGCCCACCTAGAAGATGACTCGGGGACATATGTTATCCTCTTAGGATCATATGAGTCAAAAGTCTTATGTATAGTCAACATCTATGCTCCCCCAGAAAACCCCCACATAGTCATTAAAAAGATCTCAGAAATCTTATTAACCCTAAAGTTTGACAGTCTCATTTGGGCAGGAGATTTTAATATCTCTCCCAACGATCAATTAGATAGAACGCACCCGTCTAGGCCTTCAATTATTAAGAAGAATAAGCTTCTAATCCAAGATCTCCTTAAGACCCATTCATTAATAGATTCATGGAGAGAGCACAATGGAGGAAAGAGGGGCTATTCTCACTTCTCAATTCCCCATAACTCGTACTCTCGAATCGATCTCATATTGATTCCGTCCCTGGGTGCCTCCTCCATGGCATATTCTCGATTCATTCTATGCCCTTGGTCTGACCATGAAATTCTTCTCACGGCCATGACTTCGCCCATGCCGAAACTTCCTAGGGTCCAGTGGAGATTAAATGAATCACTAATTATTAACCCGAACGTCTGCTCTAACATTGAAGACACCCTTAACAATTATTTCAAAGAAAACGACACGGAGGACGTATCGGCAGGAACCTGTTGGATGGCCCATAAGGCTGTCTTGAGAGGGGAGCTTATGAGGATGTCTGCTAAGGCAAAAAGAGAAAGAGGCAGGCTCTTCTCAGACTTAGAGAGAAAGATCCATATGCTCCATACTCTTAATCAAAATAATCCTTCCAGATATCTTCATAGGCAAATATTAGAACTTCAAACACAGCTAGACACACTCCTGGGACAGGATATCGAAAAGGCTATGAGATGGACAGGGGCATTGGCCTACGAACAATTAAATAAACCAAATAGGTGGTTAGCTCGTCGACTTAGGGCAAAACAAGTTTCCAATAAAATAATTAAGATTAGGCAAAAATCGGGCATAATTACCACTAATCCAGACAAGATTTATAATACCTTTTTAGAGTATTACCAAGAGCTTTATAGCGATCAAGATCCAAATGTAGATAAAGATAAAAAAGACACATTCCTAAAAGAAAATATAGGAATCAAACTGACCCAAGAAACGGCTAAGACCCTCAATGCTCCTATTGATTTAGAAGAACTTCATGAGGCTATAAAAAGGCTAAAGAGAGCTAAGGCCCCAGGACCGGATGGATTCCCTTCTCTTTATTACAAAAAATTTGAAGGGATACTCAGCCCACATCTACTTAAGTTTTATAACTCATTATTAAAAGGTAAGCCCCCCCCCCCTGAATTTTTAGACTCAGCAATATGTATAATACATAAGCCTCCAAGAGATCCACTCAACCCCAAAAATTATAGGCCAATCTCCTTATTAGGAGTGGACTACAAAATATTCACATCCATTTTAGCTAACAGACTAAACACAGTATTACCGGCCCTGATTCATAAGGATCAAGTTGGCTTTGTCCCACAGCGGCAGGCCCCGGATAATATTAGAAAAGTCCTGGATATTCAATATTATTGTTTGAAAAACTCCCAAACTTTAGCCTTACTCTCATTGGATATGGAGAAGGCATTTGATAAGATCAAATGGACATATATGTTTTCTGTCCTCCAAAAATTTGGGTTCTGCGGAGAATTTTTAAACGCAATTAAAATCTTATACTCCTTCCCTTCCGCTTATTTAAAACTCCCTTCTTATACACAATCCAGACTACCCATTCGCAGAGGTACAAGACAGGGCTGCCCTTTATCTCCGGGCATATTCGCACTAGTTATAGAGCCTCTGGCAACCAAGATACGCAAATCTTCAGAAGTCCTGGGTATCCAAATTGGAGCAAGACAATGTAAACTGAACTTATTTGCGGATGACATCTTGCTCACTCTTTCCTCCCCACACACCTCAATCCCAAATCTCTTGAAAATCATCCGGGACTTTTCTACTTTTTCGGGGTTCCAGCTAAATAGGGACAAATCGGAACTTATGGTCTCCCAAATGACAAGATGGAGTGCTAGGGCTCTCTCAGAGTCCCTAGGCTTACAATATCAGCCTAAAACAATTAAGTACTTAGGTATAAATCTTCCATTAAACCCCAATAACTTATATGAAGTAAATTACCCAGCCCTTTATAGAAGATTATCTGCAGATTTGGATTCTTGGGCCAAAATGCCCCTGTCCCTCATAGGAAAAGTACATGCGGTCAAGATGACTTTATTCCCAAGACTTCTATACCTTTTTAGAGTTTTGCCTATTCCGGTTAAGGCTTCTTGCCTTAGGGACTTCCAAAATAAAATACATAAGTTTCTCTGGTCCAATAGAAAGGCAAGAATAAAATACTCCACTTTGGCCAAAACAAAGGATAGAGGAGGTTTGAGGATGCCAATGCTAATGACCTATTATAGAGCAGCAAGGCTTTCACAGCTAGCCTTAGTTAATTTAGGAAACATGGCTCCGCTATGGGTCGACATCGAAACACGCCTAATTCACCCACTAACTACTATAGGAGTGATGTGGGCCAAGAAAATTCCGCTTAAAAATATTCGGATGCAGGCCCCAATACTGGATTTTGCTCTCAAGATGTGGTTAAGCATCAGATATGCGTACAAACTACAATCCCCACTCAGTCTTATGACCTCTATAATAGGAAATCCGGATTTCCCTCCGGGACAAAATGCACAAACATTCTCATGGTGGATATCCAAAGGTTACACGAGACTGGGTAAATTCACATATGCATTCAAACTTATGAACAAGAGACAATTCTATGCTGAGAGGGAGGTGCCTCCCCATGAGTTCTCCAGGGCTTCGCTAATTTTTGAATTTATAGACAAAATAGATAAAGAGAAAGAGGCAAATATCTATACGCTTTTTGAGACGAGGTGCAGCGGTGGCTCACTAAACAAGGGACTTATCTCTGACTTTTATTTTATGTTGACGAGAGACGATATAGAAGAGAAAAGCAAATTCCAGTTAGACTGGGAAAAGGAAACTGGCAAAACCATGTCAGCAAGCAAATGGGGTCATTGTTGCTCCACTATGTTAAAGAATAGCCTCTTCTATTCGTCGATCGAAACATCGCTTAAACTCCTGCACCGAACATATTTTACCCCGGCAAGAATACATACCTTTGACCCATCTCAAACGGAGCTTTGCCCCAGAAAATGTGGACACAAAGGTACACTCTGGCATATGTGGTGGGAATGCCCAGTGATAAAAGCCTTCTGGAGGAGTGTGTGGCGACGTGCCTCCCTCATTCTCAGCATCAGATCTCCTATAGACCCAACAATAGCATTACTGGGGAACAAACCTCATAAGATCTCCCCTGCTAACAATAAACTCCTACATCACATAATGGCCTTGGCCCGTAGACATGTAGCATTTAATTGGAAATCCACCCACCTACATGACAATCAAGTCTTCATAAAGCTTAATGAAGCTATGTTAGCGGAACACATACTCGCCAAGGTACACGATACGCTAGATTCCTTCTTTGCTATCTGGACCCCATGGATTGAGACCCAAGATAATGAAGGTCTTGGATATGTTCTACATTCATTTTGAAAGAGCATTATACTCTGGTAGTGGTGTGTCACAAAGAACTTGAAATGTGTTACATAAAATAGCTCTGGGGAAATAGGTTGAGACGGCTTGCACTATATATGATTACAACTTAATGATATACCATTTTAGACAACGTGAAGACTGTGACTATGTTTCATTAGAACTTTCTGCCCTACCTTTCCCTTCCCTCTTCCCGCCCCCTTTCCTTAGTCTTCCCTCCCCTTGAAACCCCCTTGGGTCCATCTCACTGGCATGATGTGGTATTCCCACCCGTGAGATCCCCGAGAATTACCACCTTTCCCCTCTCCTCCCCCCCCCTACTCACCCTCCCCTGTGACCCTTATAGCTTTCCTTCCCCCTCCCACTGAATAAAATTAAAAATACTTGGGTTTAATAAGATCTCTCAGTATACAATGATATACCTAAAAGAGTTTAAGATTTGATATTGTTGAAATAACAAAGCTATTTTAAGCAATTACTAGTATGTTCACACGTAGTATGTGATATTAGTTTATTTTCTTTCCCTCAAGGGGGATGTAATGTTTGTACAACAAATGATATCATTGTAATATTATTTTGTGATTAATAAACACCCTTGAAATGAAAGAAAAATGACTATAGTTGAAGAGGTAATGGCCCCTAAACTATGTTCTGGGATGAAAGTTACAGCTTCAGTGAAATCCGTTTGCAAATCGGAGTGATAGATTAGAATCTAGAGCCAACGGTACGTTTTATATGTTAAACCATTACACCATTGAAAAACTGGTTACGTCTGCAATCGAAAGAAAAATGACTATAGTTGAAGAGGTAATGGCCCCTAAACTATGTTCTGGGATGAAAAATACAGCTTCAGTGAAATCCGTTTGCAAATCGGAGTGATAGATTAGAATCTAGAGCCAACGGTAAGTTTTCTATGTTAAACCATTACACCATTGAAAAACTGGTTACGTTTGCAATCGAAAGAAAAATGACTATAGTTGAAGAGGTAATGGCCCCTAAACTATGTTCTGGGATGAAAAATACAGCTTCAGTGAAATCCGTTTGCAAATCGGAGTGATAGATTAGAATCTAGAGCCAACGGTACGTTTTCTATGTTAAACCATTACACCATTGAAAAACTGGTTACGTCTGCAATCGAAAGAAAAATGACTATAGTTGAAGAGGTAATGGCCCCTAAACTATGTTCTGGGATGAAAGTTATAGCTTCAGTGAAATCCGTTTGCAAATCGGAGTGATAGATTAGAATCTAGAGCCAACGGTAAGTTTTCTATGTTAAACCATTACACCATTGAAAAACTGGTTACGTCTGCAATCGAAAGAAAAATGACTATAGTTGAAGAGGTAATGGCCCCTAAACTATGTTCTGGGATGAAAGTTACAGCTTCAGTGAAATCCGTTTGCAAACGGAGTGATAGATTAGAATCTAGAGCCAACGGTAAGTTTTCTATGTTAAACCATTACACCATTGAAAAACTGGTTACGTTTGCAATCGAAAGAAAAATGACTATAGTTGAAGAGGTAATGGCCCCTAAACTATGTTCTGGGATGAAAAATACAGCTTCAGTGAAATCCGTTTGCAAATCGGAGTGATAGATTAGAATCTAGAGCCAACGGTAAGTTTTCTATGTTAAACCATTACACCATTGAAAAACTGGTTACGTTTGCAATCGAAAGAAAAATGACTATAGTTGAAGAGGTAATGGCCCCTAAACTATGTTCTGGGATGAAAGTTATAGCTTCAGTGAAATCCGTTTGCAAATCGGAGTGATAGATTAGAATCTAGAGCCAACGGTAAGTTTTCTATGTTAAACCATTACACCATTGAAAAACTGGTTACGTCTGCAATCGAAAGAAAAATGACTATAGTTGAAGAGGTAATGGCCCCTAAACTATGTTCTGGGATGAAAGTTACAGCTTCAGTGAAATCCGTTTGCAAATCGGAGTGATAGATTAGAATCTAGAGCCAACGGTACGTTTTCTATGTTAAACCATTACACCATTGAAAAACTGGTTACGTTTGCAATCGAAAGAAAAATGACTATAGTTGAAGAGGTAATGGCCCCTAAACTATGTTCTGGGATGAAAAATACAGCTTCAGTGAAATCCGTTTGCAAATCGGAGTGATAGATTAGAATCTAGAGCCAACGGTAAGTTTTCTATGTTAAACCATTACACCATTGAAAACTGGTTACGTTTGCAATCGAAAGAAAAATGACTATAGTTGAAGAGGTAATGGCCCCTAAACTATGTTCTGGGATGAAAAATACAGCTTCAGTGAAATCTGTTTGCAAATCGGAGTGATAGATTAGAAGCTAGAGCCAACGGTAAGTTTTCTATGTTAAACCATTACACCATTGAAAAACTGGTTACGTTTGCAATCGAAAGAAAAATGACTATAGTTGAAGAGGTAATGGCCCCTAAACTATGTTCTGGGATGAAAAATACAGCTTCAGCGAAATCCGTTTGCAAATCGGAGTGATAGATTAGAATCTAGAGCCAACGGTACGTTTTCTATGTTAAACCATTACACCATTGAAAAACTGGTTACGTCTGCAATCGAAAGAAAAATGACTATAGTTGAAGAGGTAATGGCCCCTAAACTATGTTCTGGGATGAAAAATACAGCTTCAGTGAAATCTGTTTGCAAATCGGAGTGATAGATTAAAATCTAGAGCCAACGGTAAGATTTCTATGTTAAACCATTACACCATTGAAAAACTAGTTACGTTTGCAATCGAAAGAAAAATGACTATAGTTGAAGAGGTAATGGCCCCTAAACTATGTTCTGGGATGAAAAATACAGCTTCAGTGAAATCTGTTTGCAAATCGGAGTGATAGATTAGAATCTAGAGCCAACGGTAAGTTTTCTATGTTAAACCATTACACCATTGAAAAACTGGTTACGTTTGCAATCGAAAGAAAAATGACTATAGTTGAAGAGGTAATGGCCCCTAAACTATGTTCTGGGATGAAAAATACAGCTTCAGCGAAATCCGTTTGCAAATCGGAGTGATAGATTAGAATCTAGAGCCAACGGTACGTTTTCTATGTTAAACCATTACACCATTGAAAAACTGGTTACGTTTGCAATCGAAAGAAAAATGACTATAGTTGAAGAGGTAATGGCCCATAAACTATGTTCTGGGATGAAAAATACAGTTTCAGTGAAATCCGTTTGCAAATCGGAGTGATAGATTAGAATCTAGAGCCAACGGTACGTTTTCTATGTTAAACCACTACACCATTGAAAAACTAGTTACGTTTGCAATCGAAAGAAAAATTACTATAGTTGAAGAGGTAATGGCCCCTAAACTATGTTCTGGGATGAAAAATACAGCTTCAGTAAAATCCGTTTGCAAATCGGAGTGATAGATTAGAATCTAGAGCCAACGGTACGTTTTCTATGTTAAACCATTACACCATTGAAAAACTAGTTACGTTTGCAATCGAAAGAAAAATGACTATAGTTGAAGAGGTAATGGCCCCTAAACTATGTTCTGGGATGAAAGTTACAGCTTCAGTGAAATCCGTTTGCAAATCGGAGTGATAGATTAGAATCTAGAGCCAACGGTACGTTTTCTATGTTAAACCATTACACCATTGAAAAACTGGTTACGTTTGCAATCGAAAGAAAAATGACTATAGTTGAAGAAGTAATGGCCCCTAAACTATGTTCTGGGATGAAAGTTACAGCTTCAGTGAAATCCGTTTGCAAATCGGAGTGATAGATTAGAATCTAGAGCCAACGGTACGTTTTCTATGTTAAACCATTACACCATTGAAAAACTGGTTACGTTTGCAATCGAAAGAAAAATGACTATAGTTGAAGAGGTAATGGCCCCTAAACTATGTTCTGGGATGAAAAATACAGCTTCAGTGAAATCCGTTTGCAAATCGGAGTGATAGATTAGAATCTAGAGCCAACGGTAAGTTTTCTATGTTAAACCATTACACCATTGAAAAACTGGTTACGTTTGCAATTGAAAGAAAAATGACTATAGTTGAAGAAGTAATGGCCCCTAAACTATGTTCTGGGATGAAAGTTACAGCTTCAGTGAAATCCATTTGCAAATCGGAGTGATAGATTAGAATCTAGAGCCAACGGTAAGTTTTCTATGTTAAACCATTACACCATTGAAAAACTGGTTACGTTTGCAATCGAAAGAAAAATGACTATAGTTGAAGAGGTAATGGCCCCTAAACTATGTTCTGGGATGAAAAATACAGCTTCAGTGAAATCCGTTTGCAAATCGGAGTGATAGATTAGAATCTAGAGCCAACGGTACGTTTTCTATGTTAAACCATTACACCATTGAAAAACTGGTTACGTCTGCAATCGAAAGAAAAATGACTATAGTTGAAGAGGTAATGGCCCCTAAACTATGTTCTGGGATGAAAGTTACAGCTTCAGTGAAATCCGTTTGCAAATCGGAGTGATAGATTAGAATCTAGAGCCAACGGTACGTTTTCTATGTTAAACCACTACACCATTGAAAAACTGGTTACGTTTGCAATCGAAAGAAAAATGACTATAGTTGAAGAGGTAATGGCCCCTAAACTATGTTCTGGGATGAAAGTTACAGCTTCAGTGAAATCCGTTTGCAAATCGGAGTGATAGATTAGAATCTAGAGCCAACGGTATGTTTTCTATGTTAAACCATTACACCATTGAAAAACTGGTTACGTTTGCAATCGAAAGAAAAATGACTATAGTTGAAGAGGTAATGGCCCCTAAACTATGTTCTGGGATGAAAGTTACAGCTTCAGTGAAATCCGTTTGCAAATCGGAGTGATAGATTAGAATCTAGAGCCAACGGTATGTTTTCTATGTTAAACCATTACACCATTGAAAAACTGGTTACGTTTGCAATCGAAAGAAAAATGACTATAGTTGAAGAGGTAATGGCCCCTAAACTATGTTCTGGGATGAAAGTTACAGCTTCAGTGAAATCCGTTTGTAAATCGGAGTGATAGATTAGAATCTAGAGCCAACGGTACGTTTTCTATGTTAAACCATTACACCATTGAAAAACTGGTTACGTTTGCAATCGAAAGAAAAATGACTATAGTTGAAGAGGTAATGGCCCCTAAACTATGTTCTGGGATGAAAGTTACAGCTTCAGTGAAATCCGTTTGCAAATCGGAGTGATAGATTAGAATCTAGAGCCAACGGTACGTTTTCTATGTTAAACCATTACACCATTGAAAAACTGGTTACGTTTGCAATCGAAAGAAAAATGACTATAGTTGAAGAGGTAATGGCCCCTAAACTATGTTCTGGGATGAAAGTTACAGCTTCAGTGAAATCCGTTTGCAAATCGGAGTGATAGATTAGAATCTAGAGCCAACGGTATGTTTTCTATGTTAAACCATTACACCATTGAAAAACTGGTTACGTTTGCAATCGAAAGAAAAATTACTATAGTTGAAGAGGTAATGGCCCCTAAACTATGTTCTGGGATGAAAGTTACAGCTTCAGTGAAATCCGTTTGCAAATCGGAGTGATAGATTAGAATCTAGAGCCAACGGTACGTTTTCTATGTTAAACCATTACACCATTGAAAAACTGGTTACGTTTGCAATCGAAAGAAAAATGACTATAGTTGAAGAGGTAATGGCCCCTAAACTATGTTCTGGGATGAAAGTTACAGCTTCAGTGAAATCCGTTTGCAAATCGGAGTGATAGATTAGAATCTAGAGCCAACGGTACGTTTTCTATGTTAAACCATTACACCATTGAAAAACTGGTTACGTTTGCAATCGAAAGAAAAATGACTATAATTGAAGAGGTAATGGCCCCTAAACTATGTTCTGGGATGAAAAATACAGCTTCAGTGAAATCCGTTTGCAAATCGGAGTGATAGATTAGAATCTAGAGCCAACGGTACGTTTTCTATGTTAAACCATTACACCATTGAAAAACTGGTTACGTCTGCAATCGAAAGAAAAATGACTATAGTTGAAGAGGTAATGGCCCCTAAACTATGTTCTGGGATGAAAGGTACAGCTTCAGTGAAATCCGTTTGCAAATCAGAGTGATAGATTAGAATCTAGAGCCAACGGTACGTTTTCTATGTTAAACCATTACACCATTGAAAAACTGGTTAAGTTTGCAATCGAAAGAAAAATGACTATAGTTGAAGAGGTAATGGCCCCTAAACTATGTTCTGGGATGAAAAATACAGCTTCAGTGAAATCCGTTTGCAAATCGGAGTGATAGATTAGAATCTAGAGCCAACGGTAAGTTTTCTATGTTAAACCATTACACCATTGAAAAACTGGTTACGTTTGCAATCGAAAGAAAAATGACTATAGTTGAAGAGGTAATGGCCCCTAAACTATGTTCTGGGATGAAAAATACAGCTTCAGTGAAATCCGTTTGCAAATCGGAGTGATAGATTAGAATCTAGAGCCAACGGTAAGTTTTCTATGTTAAACCATTACACCATTGAAAAACTGGTTACGTTTGCAATCGATAGAAAAATGACTATAGTTGAAGAGGTAATGGCCCCTAAACTATGTTCTGGGATGAAAAATACAGTTTCAGTGAAATCCGTTTGCAAATCGGAGTGATAGATTAGAATCTAGAGCCAACGGTAAGTTTTCTATGTTAAACCATTACACCATTGAAAAACTGGTTACGTTTGCAATCGAAAGAAAAATGACTATAGTTGAAGAGGTAATGGCCCCTAAAATATGTTCTGGGATGAAAAATACAGCTTCAGTGAAATCCGTTTGCAAATCGGAGTGATAGATTAGAATCTAGAGCCAACGGTACGTTTTCTATGTTAAACCATTACACCATTGAAAAACTAGTTACGTTTGCAATCGAAAGAAAAATGACTATAGTTGAAGAGGTAATGGCCCCTAAACTATGTTCTGGGATGAAAGTTACAGCTTCAGTGAAATCCGTTTGCAAATCGGAGTGATAGATTAGAATCTAGAGCCAACGGTACGTTTTCTATGTTAAACCATTACACCATTGAAAAACTGGTTACGTTTGCAATCGAAAGAAAAATGACTATAGTTGAAGAGGTAATGGCCCCTAAACTATGTTCTGGGATGAAAGTTACAGCTTCAGTGAAATCCGTTTGCAAATCGGAGTGATAGATTAGAATCTAGAGCCAACGGTACGTTTTCTATGTTAAACCATTACACCATTGAAAAACTGGTTACGTTTGCAATCGAAAGAAAAATGACTATAGTTGAAGAGGTAATGGCCCCTAAACTATGTTCTGGGATGAAAGTTACAGCTTCAGTGAAATCCGTTTGCAAATCGGAGTGATAGATTAGAATCTAGAGCCAACGGTATGTTTTCTATGTTAAACCCCTACACCATTGAAAAACTGGTTACGTTTGCAATCGAAAGAAAAATTACTATAGTTGAAGAGGTAATGGCCCCTAAACTATGTTCTGGGATGAAAAATACAGCTTCAGTGAAATCCGTTTGCAAATCGGAGTGATAGATTAGAATCTAGAGCCAACGGTACGTTTTCTATGTTAAACCATTACACCATTGAAAAACTGGTTACGTCTGCAATCGAAAGAAAAATGACTATAGTTGAAGAGGTAATGGCCCCTAAACTATGTTCTGGGATGAAAGTTACAGCTTCAGTGAAATCCGTTTGCAAATCGGAGTGATAGATTAGAATCTAGAGCCAACGGTACGTTTTCTATGTTAAACCATTACACCATTGAAAAACTGGTTACGTTTGCAATCGAAAGAAAAATGACTATAGTTGAAGAGGTAATGGCCCCTAAACTATGTTCTGGGATGAAAGTTACAGCTTCAGTGAAATCCGTTTGCAAATCGGAGTGATAGATTAGAATCTAGAGCCAACGGTACGTTTTCTATGTTAAACCATTACACCATTGAAAAACTGGTTACGTTTGCAATCGAAAGAAAAATGACTATAGTTGAAGAGGTAATGGCCCCTAAACTATGTTCTGGGATGAAAGTTACAGCTTCAGTGAAATCCGTTTGCAAATCGGAGTGATAGATTAGAATCTAGAGCCAACGGCATGTTTTCTATGTTAAACCATTACACCATTGAAAAACTGGTTACGTTTGCAATCGAAAGAAAAATGACTATAGTTGAAGAGGTAATGGCCCCTAAACTATGTTCTGGGATGAAAGTTACAGCTTCAGTGAAATCCGTTTGCAAATCGGAGTGATAGATTAGAATCTAGAGCCAACGGTATGTTTTCTATGTTAAACCATTACACCATTGAAAAACTGGTTACGTTTGCAATCGAAAGAAAAATGACTATAGTTGAAGAGGTAATGGCCCCTAAACTATGTTCTGGGATGAAAGTTACAGCTTCAGTGAAATCCGTTTGCAAATCGGAGTGATAGATTAGAATCTAGAGCCAACGGTATGTTTTCTATGTTAAACCATTACACCATTGAAAAACTGGTTACGTTTGCAATCGAAAGAAAAATGACTATAGTTGAAGAGGTAATGGCCCCTAAACTATGTTCTGGGATGAAAGTTACAGCTTCAGTGAAATCCGTTTGCAAATCGGAGTGATAGATTAGAATCTAGAGCCAACGGTACGTTTTCTATGTTAAACCATTACACCATTGAAAAACTGGTTACGTTTGCAATCGAAAGAAAAATGACTATAATTGAAGAGGTAATGGCCCCTAAACTATGTTCTGGGATGAAAAATACAGCTTCAGTGAAATCCGTTTGCAAATCGGAGTGACAGATTAGAATCTAGAGCCAACGGTACGTTTTCTATGTTAAACCATTACACCATTGAAAAACTGGTTACGTCTGCAATCGAAAGAAAAATGACTATAGTTGAAGAGGTAATGGCCCCTAAACTATGTTCTGGGATGAAAGTTACAGCTTCAGTGAAATCCGTTTGCAAATCAGAGTGATAGATTAGAATCTAGAGCCAACGGTACGTTTTCTATGTTAAACCATTACACCATTGAAAAACTGGTTACGTTTGCAATCGAAAGAAAAATGACTATAATTGAAGAGGTAATGGCCCCTAAACTATGTTCTGGGATGAAAAATACAGCTTCAGTGAAATCCGTTTGCAAATCGGAGTGATAGATTAGAATCTAGAGCCAACGGTACGTTTTCTATGTTAAACCATTACACCATTGAAAAACTGGTTACGTCTGCAATCGAAAGAAAAATGACTATAGTTGAAGAGGTAATGGCCCCTAAACTATGTTCTGGGATGAAAGGTACAGCTTCAGTGAAATCCGTTTGCAAATCAGAGTGATAGATTAGAATCTAGAGCCAACGGTACGTTTTCTATGTTAAACCATTACACCATTGAAAAACTGGTTACGTTTGCAATCGAAAGAAAAATGACTATAGTTGAAGAGGTAATGGCCCCTAAACTATGTTCTGGGATGAAAAATACAGCTTCAGTGAAATCCGTTTGCAAATCGGAGTGATAGATTAGAATCTAGAGCCAACGGTAAGTTTTCTATGTTAAACCATTACACCATTGAAAAACTGGTTACGTTTGCAATCGAAAGAAAAATGACTATAGTTGAAGAGGTAATGGCCCCTAAACTATGTTCTGGGATGAAAAATACAGCTTCAGTGAAATCCGTTTGCAAATCGGAGTGATAGATTAGAATCTAGAGCCAACGGTAAGTTTTCTATGTTAAACCATTACACCATTGAAAAACTGGTTACGTTTGCAATCGATAGAAAAATGACTATAGTTGAAGAGGTAATGGCCCCTAAACTATGTTCTGGGATGAAAAATACAGTTTCAGTGAAATCCGTTTGCAAATCGGAGTGATAGATTAGAATCTAGAGCCAACGGTAAGTTTTCTATGTTAAACCATTACACCATTGAAAAACTGGTTACGTTTGCAATCGAAAGAAAAATGACTATAGTTGAAGAGGTAATGGCCCCTAAAATATGTTCTGGGATGAAAAATACAGCTTCAGTGAAATCCGTTTGCAAATCGGAGTGATAGATTAGAATCTAGAGCCAACGGTACGTTTTCTATGTTAAACCATTACACCATTGAAAAACTAGTTACGTTTGCAATCGAAAGAAAAATGACTATAGTTGAAGAGGTAATGGCCCCTAAACTATGTTCTGGGATGAAAGTTACAGCTTCAGTGAAATCCGTTTGCAAATCGGAGTGATAGATTAGAATCTAGAGCCAACGGTACGTTTTCTATGTTAAACCATTACACCATTGAAAAACTGGTTACGTTTGCAATCGAAAGAAAAATGACTATAGTTGAAGAGGTAATGGCCCCTAAACTATGTTCTGGGATGAAAGTTACAGCTTCAGTGAAATCCGTTTGCAAATCGGAGTGATAGATTAGAATCTAGAGCCAACGGTACGTTTTCTATGTTAAACCATGACACCATTGAAAAACTGGTTACGTTTGCAATCGAAAGAAAAATGACTATAGTTGAAGAGGTAATGGCCCCTAAACTATGTTCTGGGATGAAAGTTACAGCTTCAGTGAAATCCGTTTGCAAATCGGAGTGATAGATTAGAATCTAGAGCCAACGGTATGTTTTCTATGTTAAACCACTACACCATTGAAAAACTGGTTACGTTTGCAATCGAAAGAAAAATTACTATAGTTGAAGAGGTAATGGCCCCTAAACTATGTTCTGGGATGAAAAATACAGCTTCAGTGAAATCCGTTTGCAAATCGGAGTGATAGATTAGAATCTAGAGCCAACGGTACGTTTTCTATGTTAAACCATTACACCATTGAAAAACTGGTTACGTCTGCAATCGAAAGAAAAATGACTATAGTTGAAGAGGTAATGGCCCCTAAACTATGTTCTGGGATGAAAGTTACAGCTTCAGTGAAATCCGTTTGCAAATCGGAGTGATAGATTAGAATCTAGAGCCAACGGTACGTTTTCTATGTTAAACCATTACACCATTGAAAAACTGGTTACGTTTGCAATCGAAAGAAAAATGACTATAGTTGAAGAGGTAATGGCCCCTAAACTATGTTCTGGGATGAAAGTTACAGCTTCAGTGAAATCCGTTTGCAAATCGGAGTGATAGATTAGAATCTAGAGCCAACGGTACGTTTTCTATGTTAAACCATTACACCATTGAAAAACTGGTTACGTTTGCAATCGAAAGAAAAATGACTATAGTTGAAGAGGTAATGGCCCCTAAACTATGTTCTGGGATGAAAGTTACAGCTTCAGTGAAATCCGTTTGCAAATCGGAGTGATAGATTAGAATCTAGAGCCAACGGCATGTTTTCTATGTTAAACCATTACACCATTGAAAAACTGGTTACGTTTGCAATCGAAAGAAAAATGACTATAGTTGAAGAGGTAATGGCCCCTAAACTATGTTCTGGGATGAAAGTTACAGCTTCAGTGAAATCCGTTTGCAAATCGGAGTGATAGATTAGAATCTAGAGCCAACGGTATGTTTTCTATGTTAAACCATTACACCATTGAAAAACTGGTTACGTTTGCAATCGAAAGAAAAATGACTATAGTTGAAGAGGTAATGGCCCCTAAACTATGTTCTGGGATGAAAGTTACAGCTTCAGTGAAATCCGTTTGCAAATCGGAGTGATAAATTAGAATCTAGAGCCAACGGTATGTTTTCTATGTTAAACCATTACACCATTGAAAAACTGGTTACGTTTGCAATCGAAAGAAAAATGACTATAGTTGAAGAGGTAATGGCCCCTAAACTATGTTCTGGGATGAAAGTTACAGCTTCAGTGAAATCCGTTTGCAAATCGGAGTGATAGATTAGAATCTAGAGCCAACGGTACGTTTTCTATGTTAAACCATTACACCATTGAAAAACTGGTTACGTTTGCAATCGAAAGAAAAATGACTATAATTGAAGAGGTAATGGCCCCTAAACTATGTTCTGGGATGAAAAATACAGCTTCAGTGAAATCCGTTTGCAAATCGGAGTGACAGATTAGAATCTAGAGCCAACGGTACGTTTTCTATGTTAAACCATTACACCATTGAAAAACTGGTTACGTCTGCAATCGAAAGAAAAATGACTATAGTTGAAGAGGTAATGGCCCCTAAACTATGTTCTGGGATGAAAGTTACAGCTTCAGTGAAATCCGTTTGCAAATCAGAGTGATAGATTAGAATCTAGAGCCAACGGTACGTTTTCTATGTTAAACCATTACACCATTGAAAAACTGGTTACGTTTGCAATCGAAAGAAAAATGACTATAGTTGAAGAGGTAATGGCCCCTAAACTATGTTCTGGGATGAAAAATACAGCTTCAGTGAAATCCGTTTGCAAATCGGAGTGATAGATTAGAATCTAGAGCCAACGGTACGTTTTCTATGTTAAACCATTACACCATTGAAAAACTGGTTACGTCTGCAATCGAAAGAAAAATGACTATAGTTGAAGAGGTAATGGCCCCTAAACTATGTTCTGGGATGAAAGTTACAGCTTCAGTGAAATCCGTTTGCAAATCGGAGTGATAGATTAGAATCTAGAGCCAACGGTAAGTTTTCTATGTTAAACCATTACACCATTGAAAAACTGGTTACGTTTGCAATCGAAAGAAAAATGACTATAGTTGAAGAGGTAATGGCCCCTAAACTATGTTCTGGGATGAAAAATACAGCTTCAGTGAAATCCGTTTGCAAATCGGAGTGATAGATTAGAATCTA
Source organism: Hyperolius riggenbachi (assembly GCF_040937935.1). Lineage (NCBI taxonomy): Eukaryota > Metazoa > Chordata > Amphibia > Anura > Hyperoliidae > Hyperolius > Hyperolius riggenbachi. The sequence goes on along the minus strand of NC_090656.1, from coordinate 152,402,670 downwards.
GAGCCAACGGTAAATTTTCTATGTTAAACCATTACACCATTGAAAAACTGGTTACGTTTGCAATCGAAAGAAAAATGACTATAGTTGAAGAGGTAATGGCCCCTAAACTATGTTCTGGGATGAAAGTTACAGCTTCAGTGAAATCCGTTTGCAAATCGGAGTGATAGATTAGAATCTAGAGCCAACGGTACGTTTTATATGTTAAACCATTACACCATTGAAAAACTGGTTACGTCTGCAATCGAAAGAAAAATGACTATAGTTGAAGAGGTAATGGCCCCTAAACTATGTTCTGGGATGAAAAATACAGCTTCAGTGAAATCCGTTTGCAAATCGGAGTGATAGATTAGAATCTAGAGCCAACGGTAAGTTTTCTATGTTAAACCATTACACCATTGAAAAACTGGTTACGTTTGCAATCGAAAGAAAAATGACTATAGTTGAAGAGGTAATGGCCCCTAAGCTATGTTCTGGGATGAAAAATACAGCTTCAGTGAAATCCGTTTGCAAATCGGAGTGATAGATTAGAATCTAGAGCCAACGGTACGTTTTCTATGTTAAACCATTACACCATTGAAAAACTGGTTACGTCTGCAATCGAAAGAAAAATGACTATAGTTGAAGAGGTAATGGCCCCTAAACTATGTTCTGGGATGAAAGTTATAGCTTCAGTGAAATCCGTTTGCAAATCGGAGTGATAGATTAGAATCTAGAGCCAACGGTAAGTTTTCTATGTTAAACCATTACACCATTGAAAAACTGGTTACGTTTGCAATCGAAAGAAAAATGACTATAGTTGAAGAGGTAATGGCCCCTAAACAATGTTCTGGGATGAAAGTTACAGCTTCAGTGAAATCCGTTTGCAAATCGGAGTGATAGATTAGAATCTAGAGCCAACGGTACGTTTTCTATGTTAAACCATTACACCATTGAAAAACTGGTTACGTTTGCAATCGAAAGAAAAATGACTATAGTTGAAGAGGTAATGGCCCCTAAACTATGTTCTGGGATGAAAGTTACAGCTTCAGTGAAATCCGTTTGCAAATCGGAGTGATAGATTAGAATCTAGAGCCAACAGTAAGTTTTCTATGTTAAACCATTACACCATTGAAAAACTGGTTACGTTTGCAATCGAAAGAAAAATGACTATAGTTGAAGAGGTAATGGCCCCTAAACTATGTTCTGGGATGAAAGTTACAGCTTCAGTGAAATCCGTTTGCAAATCGGAGTGATAGATTAGAATCTAGAGCCAACGGTACGTTTTATATGTTAAACCATTACACCATTGAAAAACTGGTTACGTCTGCAATCGAAAGAAAAATGACTATAGTTGAAGAGGTAATGGCCCCTAAACTATGTTCTGGGATGAAAAATACAGCTTCAGTGAAATCCGTTTGCAAATCGGAGTGATAGATTAGAATCTAGAGCCAACGGTAAGTTTTCTATGTTAAACCATTACACCATTGAAAAACTGGTTACGTTTGCAATCGAAAGAAAAATGACTATAGTTGAAGAGGTAATGGCCCCTAAACTATGTTCTGGGATGAAAAATACAGCTTCAGTGAAATCCGTTTGCAAATCGGAGTGATAGATTAGAATCTAGAGCCAACGGTACGTTTTCTATGTTAAACCATTACACCATTGAAAAACTGGTTACGTTTGCAATCGAAAGAAAAATGACTATAGTTGAAGAGGTAATGGCCCCTAAACTATGTTCTGGGATGAAAGTTACAGCTTCAGTGAAATCCGTTTGCAAATCGGAGTGATAGATTAGAATCTAGAGCCAACGGTACGTTTTCTATGTTAAACCATTACACCATTGAAAAACTGGTTACGTTTGCAATCGAAAGAAAAATGACTATAGTTGAAGAGGTAATGGCCCCTAAACTATGTTCTGGGATGAAAGTTACAGCTTCAGTGAAATCCGTTTGCAAATCGGAGTGATAGATTAGAATCTAGAGCCAACGGTACGTTTTCTATGTTAAACCATTACACCATTGAAAAACTGGTTACGTTTGCAATCGAAAGAAAAATGACTATAGTTGAAGAGGTAATGGCCCCTAAACTATGTTCTGGGATGAAAGTTACAGCTTCAGTGAAATCCGTTTGCAAATTGGAGTGATAGATTAGAATCTAGAGCCAACGGTATGTTTTCTATGTTAAACCATTACACCATTGAAAAACTGGTTACGTTTGCAATCGAAAGAAAAATGACTATAGTTGAAGAGGTAATGGCCCCTAAACTATGTTCTGGGATGAAAGTTACAGCTTCAGTGAAATCCGTTTGCAAATCGGAGTGATAGATTAGAATCTAGAGCCAACGGTACGTTTTCTATGTTAAACCATTACACCATTGAAAAACTGGTTACGTTTGCAATCGAAAGAAAAATGACTATAGTTGAAGAGGTAATGGCCCCTAAACTATGTTCTGGGATGAAAGTTACAGCTTCAGTGAAATCCGTTTGCAAATCGGAGTGATAGATTAGAATCTAGAGCCAACGGTACGTTTTCTATGTTAAACCATTACACCATTGAAAATCTGGTTACGTTTGCAATCGAAAGAAAAATGACTATAGTTGAAGAGGTAATGGCCCCTAAACTATGTTCTGGGATGAAAGTTACAGCTTCAGTGAAATCCGTTTGCAAATCGGAGTGATAGATTAGAATCTAGAGCCAACGGTATGTTTTCTATGTTAAACCACTACACCATTGAAAAACTGGTTACGTTTGCAATCGAAAGAAAAATTACTATAGTTGAAGAGGTAATGGCCCCTAAACTATGTTCTGGGATGAAAAATACAGCTTCAGTGAAATCCGTTTGCAAATCGGAGTGATAGATTAGAATCTAGAGCCAACGGTACGTTTTCTATGTTAAACCATTACACCATTGAAAAACTGGTTACGTCTGCAATCGAAAGAAAAATGACTATAGTTGAAGAGGTAATGGCCCCTAAACTATGTTCTGGGATGAAAGTTACAGCTTCAGTGAAATCCGTTTGCAAATCGGAGTGATAGATTAGAATCTAGAGCCAACGGTACGTTTTCTATGTTAAACCATTACACCATTGAAAAACTGGTTACGTTTGCAATCGAAAGAAAAATGACTATTGTTGAAGAGGTAATGGCCCCTAAACTATGTTCTGGGATGAAAGTTACAGCTTCAGTGAAATCCGTTTGCAAATCGGAGTGATAGATTAGAATCTAGAGCCAACGGTACGTTTTCTATGTTAAACCATTACACCATTGAAAAACTGGTTACGTTTGCAATCGAAAGAAAAATGACTATAGTTGAAGAGGTAATGGCCTCTAAACTATGTTCTGGGATGAAAGTTACAGCTTCAGTGAAATCCGTTTGCAAATCGGAGTGATAGATTAGAATCTAGAGCCAACGGCATGTTTTCTATGTTAAACCATTACACCATTGAAAAACTGGTTACGTTTGCAATCGAAAGAAAAATGACTATAGTTGAAGAGGTAATGGCCCCTAAACTATGTTCTGGGATGAAAGTTACAGCTTCAGTGAAATCCGTTTGCAAATCGGAGTGATAGATTAGAATCTAGAGCCAACGGTATGTTTTCTATGTTAAACCATTACACCATTGAAAAACTGGTTACGTTTGCAATCGAAAGAAAAATGACTATAGTTGAAGAGGTAATGGCCCCTAAACTATGTTCTGGGATGAAAGTTACAGCTTCAGTGAAATCCGTTTGCAAATCGGAGTGATAGATTAGAATCTAGAGCCAACGGTACGTTTTCTATGTTAAACCATTACACCATTGAAAAACTGGTTACGTTTGCAATCGAAAGAAAAATGACTATAGTTGAAGAGGTAATGGCCCCTAAACTATGTTCTGGGATGAAAGTTACAGCTTCAGTGAAATCCGTTTGCAAATCGGAGTGATAGATTAGAATCTAGAGCCAACGGTACGTTTTCTATGTTAAACCATTACACCATTGAAAAACTGGTTACGTTTGCAATCGAAAGAAAAATGACTATAATTGAAGAGGTAATGGCCCCTAAACTATGTTCTGGGATGAAAAATACAGCTTCAGTGAAATCCGTTTGCAAATCGGAGTGACAGATTAGAATCTAGAGCCAACGGTACGTTTTCTATGTTAAACCATTACACCATTGAAAAACTGGTTACGTCTGCAATCGAAGGAAAAATGACTATAGTTGAAGAGGTAATGGCCCCTAAACTATGTTCTGGGATGAAAGTTACAGCTTCAGTGAAATCCGTTTGCAAATCAGAGTGATAGATTAGAATCTAGAGCCAACGGTACGTTTTCTATGTTAAACCATTACACCATTGAAAAACTGGTTACGTTTGCAATCGAAAGAAAAATGACTATAGTTGAAGAGGTAATGGCCCCTAAACTATGTTCTGGGATGAAAAATACAGCTTCAGTGAAATCCGTTTGCAAATCGGAGTGATAGATTAGAATCTAGAGCCAACGGTACGTTTTCTATGTTAAACCATTACACCATTGAAAAACTGGTTACGTCTGCAATCGAAAGAAAAATGACTATAGTTGAAGAGGTAATGGCCCCTAAACTATGTTCTGGGATGAAAGTTACAGCTTCAGTGAAATCCGTTTGCAAATCGGAGTGATAGATTAGAATCTAGAGCCAACGGTAAGTTTTCTATGTTAAACCATTACACCATTGAAAAATTGGTTACGTTTGCAATCGAAAGAAAAATGACTATAGTTGAAGAGGTAATGGCCCCTAAACTATGTTCTGGGATGAAAAATACAGCTTCAGTGAAATCCGTTTGCAAATCGGAGTGATAGATTAGAATCTAGAGCCAACGGTAAGTTTTCTATGTTAAACCATTACACCATTGAAAAACTGGTTACGTTTGCAATCGAAAGAAAAATGACTATAGTTGAAGAGGTAATGGCCCCTAAACTATGTTCTGGGATGAAAGTTACAGCTTCAGTGAAATCCGTTTGCAAATCGGAGTGATAGATTAGAATCTAGAGCCAACGGTACGTTTTATATGTTAAACCATTACACCATTGAAAAACTGGTTACGTCTGCAATCGAAAGAAAAATGACTATAGTTGAAGAGGTAATGGCCCCTAAACTATGTTCTGGGATGAAAAATACAGCTTCAGTGAAATCCGTTTGCAAATCGGAGTGATAGATTAGAATCTAGAGCCAACGGTAAGTTTTCTATGTTAAACCATTACACCATTGAAAAACTGGTTACGTTTGCAATCGAAAGAAAAATGACTATAGTTGAAGAGGTAATGGCCCCTAAGCTATGTTCTGGGATGAAAAATACAGCTTCAGTGAAATCCGTTTGCAAATCGGAGTGATAGATTAGAATCTAGAGCCAACGGTACGTTTTCTATGTTAAACCATTACACCATTGAAAAACTGGTTACGTCTGCAATCGAAAGAAAAATGACTATAGTTGAAGAGGTAATGGCCCCTAAACTATGTTCTGGGATGAAAGTTATAGCTTCAGTGAAATCCGTTTGCAAATCGGAGTGATAGATTAGAATCTAGAGCCAATGGTAAGTTTTCTATGTTAAACCATTACACCATTGAAAAACTGGTTACGTTTGCAATCGAAAGAAAAATGACTATAGTTGAAGAGGTAATGGCCCCTAAACAATGTTCTGGGATGAAAGTTACAGCTTCAGTGAAATCCGTTTGCAAATCGGAGTGATAGATTAGAATCTAGAGCCAACGGTACGTTTTCTATGTTAAACCATTACACCATTGAAAAACTGGTTACGTTTGCAATCGAAAGAAAAATGACTATAGTTGAAGAGGTAATGGCCCCTAAACTATGTTCTGGGATGAAAGTTACAGCTTCAGTGAAATCCGTTTGCAAATCGGAGTGATAGATTAGAATCTAGAGCCAATAGTAAGTTTTCTATGTTAAACCATTACACCATTGAAAAACTGGTTACGTTTGCAATCGAAAGAAAAATGACGGGGGGCGCTGTTGCAGTGCCACAGAGTGTGGATGTGTGCTCTGTGAGCTCTGTGTTCCAAGGGCCATCACCGCTATAATATTGGCCGAATCGGGGACATCCATACATCGCCGGATAGCCCTTCACCTGAGCAATGAGAAGAGCCTCCACTGGATACCCCCTGAGAAGCAAGCCCACCGTAAGACCCCTTCTTTCACCGCTGAAAGACAGAAGAAGGTTATCTAAGATGGCCGACAAGGCCCAACAAAAAGCCTCCACAAGCAGCCCTGTTTCCCAGCAAGCCTCTGCCGCTCATCAGGCACCAAAAGGAGCGGATAGAAAACTGACAGGCTCTGCTCCACGCAGCCCTGGCTCCGGATCGCAGCCCATCAATAGGGGGTCCCCCCCACAACACTCCTCACACACCGAGGGCACCACCGCTACGAATCGAGGTAGGTCTGGGAACATCTCACCCCCTAATAAGAAAGAAGCGCCGCGGGCCGCGGGAACGGAAAATACGCATGCCAACACTAGCCCTATGGGAACGAACGCGTACAAAAGTACGCATGCCAGCACTACCACTGGAGGAACAAACGCGACCGAAAGTACGCATGCCAATACTAAGCCTATGGGAACGAACGCGTACAAAAGTACGCATGCCAGCACTAACAATGGAGGAACGAACGCGTACGAAAGTACGCATGCCAATACTATGCCTATGGCACCGAACGCGTACGAAAGCACGCATACCACTGCTGCTATTGCGGGATCGAACGCGTACGAAAATACGCTTACCAACTTACCATCCGATACGCACTCTAGTTCGCATCCCAATATGCAACCACGCGTACACTTAGAATCATTGGACAGCAGACGCACAATGGCGGAAACACATTCGCAAGTAATGCCGCATAGAAGTTCGCTGGATAGGCAAGGAAACCCGCATGATGACCTGCGTAGCAGTAC